>NC_064892.1:0-1371000 GCF_929443795.1 Astur gentilis
ATAACCAGGGTTCACACAGTCAGACTTTTCAGTCAGAAGGCCACAGAAAGAATCATAAAGAGACCGAGTATCTTTTCCTTAAACATCCTGTTTACAGACAGCTATGTTACCTCCAAGTGCTATGAAAGTTACTTTCTCTAAAACTATCTTCCATTTAGTTTTCCTTTTTTTTTTTTCCCCTTTTCTTCCCCTGAAAACAATCTTATAGCTTAATCCTTATAGGATTTTTTCAAGTTTTGTTTTTTTCTAACGAGTATCAACACATGAACACTCTAAATAGTTTCAGGAAGGTCAGTATTTGCTACAGTTGCACTTGATCCAACATCCCACTTTTTTTTCCACCAAGCAAAGGAGTTCAACCAAGTTTCTTTCAAGAGCCATACAGGAGAAAGTACAGATTCTGCTCTGTCTGCTAACAAGCAGGCGAAGGAGCTGCTACCGATTTGAAAACTGTAGAGGCTCTGCTGTGCCCATTTTGAACTGGGGAACAAAAATAGTATTTAGGTCCACTTTTTCTCATTTGCAAAGCAGATCCACTGCCTTGGGAGACTGACCAGAATTACCTGGAACAAACATTCTTTTTGCCTAGGATCTGTTTGTTAGTTGAGAAAACAATCACTATGTCTCTGTGATAATATGACACGATTTCATCAAGACATTTCTGTCTCAAGGGGCCCAGTTGTATTTTATTTTCTAGTAACACAGCATCTATCCAATTCCGGTCTCTGACTTAAGAGATGAGCAACATGCAATTTCTTCAATGTCTACTTATCACGTGAGGAAGTCAACAAACCTCTTTTCACAGTTACAAGCACTTTTCAAAGACCTGACAGTTCCCTCAGGTCATCAACTGACCCTGAACAAGTTGCAAAAAGGATCAATAAATGTGAGAAAGACCTTTGGTATGAGGGAACCCAGACAAACCGGTGCAGCAGTGTAGGGTTTAGGGATTAATCCGTGCGGGGCCCGGACGACGGAACACCAATGTGATGATTAAAGTCGCCCGTTTATTGAGCTTAGCTAATCATTTTTATACAATTCTCTAAGTTGTTGAGAGACTTTGATTGGCTACTATACGCAAGCACTTGGTGTCCACACGCACAAGCATAAGCGGTGATTGGTTACATCGGTACCGTCCACGCGCACAAACACAAGACATAATTGGTTGTGTTAATTAGAGCATACAAGACTTGTCTTAGTCCAATTGGTCAAGATAAGCCCCTGAATTGAGGTTGTTTGTGCCAAGCTCCCTTTATCGTGGAATGTGCACCTGTGTTTTCCTAATTGGGATCTTTCTTCTTCTGTCTTCTTATTTATTCTGTTCAAGGCCTTCTAAAGGCGCCTGGAACAGACTTGTGACCATGAGCTATTTTCAGGCCCAATAACTAAGTTCCATATAACTGAACCCTACACAGCAGCTTTCTTCCCTATTGATTGGAAGAGAATGCTGTTTGGCTGCTGCTTCTACGGATAATCCACAAATTATTTGCTATTCTTCTTAGCCAAAGGGCTAAGGCAGTACCATCAGCAACTTCATAATAAACCCTGAAACAAGAAGCAGATATTACAGCTTCCAAGTCTGAGGAAACAGCATCAATGATTAAGACAGCTCTAACATGGAAGGCCTGGTAAGTGGCAGTGGTATAAGGCACTAGCAATTTATCAGGGCTCTCTTTCAAATGCTGGCGTTTTCTGTGACTTGGATTTTGCCTATTGTTATGAGATCATTACATCACCTATCACACAAGTGTAGCTTTGTTAACTTTCAAAGAAAAGCTGCTAGACAATATACAACACAAAGTTAGACAAGCGAGGGAAGTACACAGGGATTTCACAGGCAATCTGGAATCGGGCACCCGACTTGAATTCCCGGCTTTGAAAACCTCTCTCCAAATGACTTACCATCCTTTCACTAAGATCCAGCAGCAGTTCCCTCCTGTGCCTCATGCTCTTCTTTAGTCAGCCAAAGCCCACGGAGCTGCACTGTAAGCTTGAAGACGAGGATGCCAGCTGCGTGTCCTATTTCTGTCACCTAGTTTTTACGTACCGTTTCTTGCTAATCAAAAGGCCCAGTGATTCCTCCTCACACATCACACTGGAGTTAGTACGTCCAAGCATTATTTCTGCCGCGCTACATATGCACGGATTAGCTGCTGAACCCTCCAGATGATGTACTGCTTTTCAAGAAGGGTGTAGTATAACTGGCGAGGGTCTACAGTAAGTCCAAGAGGGTGCTCAACGATGTACAGGAGTCTGACTTCAAAGCATAAATTGAAAAACAGCCGCTTAACCTAGAAAGGGCAATACTGAAGAGAAATAACAATGTTTAAACTCTAAAAGGTAGCTGTAAGGAAGAACTTTTGTGTGCATCCACTGCACACAGTTACACGGAATCATGGGGCTTAAATTACAACCTGAAAAACTTAGGGTATGTGGCAATCTTTGCAACAGTAGTAACAATTACAGGAAATGTTTAAGAATAAATTAGGCAAGCATTTGTCAAGAATGGTACAGAAAGTTGATCATTCACCTCTAGAATGAGAGCAACACTAGACTATCTTCAAAGGTTCTTCTTTCCCCACTGCTGTCCCTCTCCGTATTTCTACCCTCAAACACAAGCATCATCCCCAGCTCTGCACTTACAATTATATCTGCATATGCACATGTCTAGGGATGCACATTTATTTCTTCGTTACACAGGTGAAGGAGAGTACTCATAGGTAAGCCAATTTACATAAACAGCTTCTGAAAGTTAAACACCTCAGCTTCTTGCAAAACGTCAGCCCAACAGAACACCGGGAGCGGTATGTAAATCCTTATGCCAAAACTGCGTTCTCTTAAATCTTATGAAAACCATTTCTAACATAAAGCCTGACCTGACTGGTCTATTTTCTGACACTCCCCTTCTCTGTCATCAGGTACTTATTAGATAGTAAAACAACTGACGGGGCAAACACCATAACTAGCACAATAGCTGACTTCCGTAGCAGTTGCATATCATGTCTGAAGAAATGTGAGTTTAGTAGGTGTATAGGTAGATACACATTCAGAAATGCACAAGAACTGAAAGGAGTAATCTGTAACTGGTAGACTAAGAACACTGCAATAGCACGCAATGTAAATCAACATGCACCTATAGGGAAGGGAAGGGAAGGGAAGTACAGAAACATTCTTCTGGATTAAAAAAAAATAAAATAAAATACGCAGCAATGGTAGGAAAAGGTACTTGGAACGTGCCACTTTCAGTCCACTGAAACAATGTCTGCAACAACAGTAAGAACACTGGCAAACTACCTTCTCTGTTCCACAGGGCCTTGAAACCCATACGCATTGTCTGTTGCCAGTTGCTGTTAGGAAACAAAGGCACTGTGATCAGTAGAAGCGTGTAGAACACCAAAAATGAAACTTTTGAGTATGTCACATGCAAGATCCTCATTCTCCGTACAGTCTACAAGGTTACACAATTGTAAAATACTTTGTAAGAATGAGAATCCTGACGTTTGCCTTGGATTAAAAAAGTTTTTCAATTCCGCTTTGTTTTGAGGTTTTTTTCCCCCCAAGGGCTTAAAAATAAAAGCATCTTGGTAAAGTGATTTTCACACACTGCACAGACACAAGCAGTGTTTCTCCCACTGCGAGAGGAGTATAAAAATACTCTTATCTAATATGTTAGACAAGAGTGACCGAGGTCACAGGAGAATCTGTACTTTCCCACTGATTACAAGGAACGGGCCAGCTGCTTTGTGCCTCCTATGCAGCTGGAGCATGCAGTTGCCTGGTAACTTGTTCCGAGCTATTGCATCTTAATCACATATACACGTAGGAATACCAAGCTGACCGCTTAGGTTTATCAGCCAAAACAGTTTACAGCAACACAATAGTTTAGAGCAATTCAGGAAGTTTAACACTGAATTTAGGTATGTGCTTATATGGTTTGATGAACAGAGCTTCTATAAATGAAAGGGAAACAACAGAAGTTATTTATATGCGATTTCAGAGCATACAAAAGGTATAGTCTACAAACCAAGTATCAAGTACTAGCAATATTTACCTGTTCAAAGGGCATCATGTAATGTCTCAGACTCAACAAGCATAAACTGGCAGACTGTTATGATTTGAAAATTTAAAAAAAGTTCCAATAGTGTGCCCAAAACGGAGGTGTTTCAGTGTTCAGGCTAGACTCCTTGTCTCCAGTAAATACACATCTTAATTCTAACACAGGATAAAAACCGATTTATAAATGTCCTCTTGTAAAAATGAAACCGTTCCAATCACCCTGTTCACTCCTATTTAAGATATTAAATAGGGCAAATCAGAAGTAACTTGAACCAATCCCTCCCACCCCGCTATAAACCAGGACCATATACAGCCCTTGCAGACTACACAAGACCCTGTCTCATTCCAGCCACATCATTAGCATAAGCTGTGCAAACCCATGCAAATCAACAGGTTTTTCAGGCATAAAAGCAGACTCCAACAGCAGTTAAGCCACTTCTTACAACTGACAATGTCATACTTCCATCACTGATCATAGCACAAGAACAAAAGAGAATGGGTCTTAATTGTCCTTCATGAACTTGAGGGGCTGCAAGAAACCAGTGAAGTCACAAGCCTGGATTCTGTAACGTCGCTACCAGCATAATTTCCAGATCAAAGATCCGGCCTCCTGTTAAGATCATCAAACATAATTTTGAGTTTGGAAGACAGGTCATCACAATACTATGTTAGGTAGAGTATAAAACCTTATCATCAGATTCTCAGCTAGTTTAAGTCAATGTATTCTGTGTGTTCCGCTGAAGTCAATGAAACTAAACACACTATCACAGGAAAGAGGTATTTCAGCACGCCTCAGACCTGGAAAACTATCTTGAAAAATGCCCATAACTTTTAACACAAATTCTCTGCACTTCCCACGATCTCTCAACAGCGAGCAGTAGTAAGACCCTAACAGTTACTTGCAACCTATTTCTTGCATAGCATTCATTTTTATTTTAATTTTAAAAGGGGCAACTAATACATAAGATTTTTGCAGCTACTCACAAAAATCAATAAGCAAAGACATTTGTTCCAAGATTTAAATTACTTGTACAATTTAAAAAAAACTATCAAAGCTCTGTAAAGTAAAATAGATACATTTACCTACTCATGTAGGAAACTACAGACAAACTTCAGGAAATGACCAAAGGTGCAGAGGATAGGCTAATAGGCTAAGGTAGAAAAATAACAACAACAAAAAAAAACAACCCAGGAGTTCTACAGAAAAATGAGTGAGCAGCCCACAGCACTGGCAGACAACAGATTTTTTTATACCCACTTCCCCCCCCCCTTCTTCCTATTCCCCCCCCCCCCCCCCCCCCCCCCGTTTTTTTTTAAGGGAAATAATTATTCTATTGTGAAACATATTGTCAGTGATGCAGTTGAAGCCAAAAGTTTACATGAGTTCAGGAGAGGATTAAGCGAATTCTAAGACATGTGCCAACACAACTGCTATAAAAAGCATCTGCATCACGGTGAAATGCAAACAGCTACTCTGAGAACGACACATTATTATTCACTAAATTTGCCTTTGCCTTTTACCCTGTTGTATAGTTACTAATGTTGAAAAGAGTCACTGCTGTGCAAGAAACTAAAACTTACAGCGCTTCATGCTGGGAGAGAACTGTGGCCCATCAGCTCGTGGCTGTGAAGCCTTACAACTTAACACGTTGCAGCTGCACACCAACAAGTTCTGAGGTGGACTGCTGACTGTATTCAATAGTCACAGCTTAGGTAGGAGGATATGATAAACCTTACTTATTCGCCTTTAACCGATGCTCCAAATATGTTAAAGTCGTTCTTAAAGCAGGTTACTGGTTTGATTACCCTTCATACAAAATCCTCCTTCAAATGCAGGTTTCTGTTCTCTTCTTTTCAGATTTAAGGCATGAACAGAAACCACACCTGCATCATCACTGAAATCAGTGCCTATTTTTCAATAAACTTTAGCAGCATCAGAATTCGTCCTCAAGTACCGTTCATAAAGCAAATGCTTCATTCTTCAAAACTTTTTTCAGCAAAGGTTAGTAATGCTGTACCACAGACTCTCACGCCCATTCACACATGTTCTTCCCGAGACTGTTACGCAGCTTAGTATTTTAAAAATCACCATCCTAACTGCATACCTGATACTACTGGTTCTCCCCTTTTTAAAGTCTGATGTTAAGGAAAAGCTGCAAGTCCTACAAAACCAGGCAGACTTGCTTGTTCTTGCCAAAGAGAAAAAGGTTAAGCATTATTAAAAAATAAGACTATTGCCTACCTTTAAGTATCCATAAAGCTATCAACATGAACCGTATGGTGGCTTGTTAGCACCAATACTTGTACACGGGCATGCAAAATGTCCTTCAGTTAAATTCCAAACTCTATGAATTAATTGGTGGGCAATTCCCCAAGGATAAAACGTCTATCAAAAGCCAACAGTAAGCCAGAAATCTCTTTCCGTTTCATAGGGTAAAAAAAAAAAAAATAAATACAGTGAATCCTGAAAAAAGAAATAGATATTAGACAGGGAACGCCTATATAGTTATAGGGCAAGTAATAAAACATTTAGTGTTTTGATTTTCTTCTTTTTATTTATGTCATCACAATAGTTAGACAAACATGGAAACATTTGCAACAGCAATACTTGGGCCACTTTAAAATCTTGGTAACACTGAAATACAGGTCAGCAAAAGCTAATGATGTGGGGAGGGGACTTTAGGTCTTCTTATTTTCATACACATTCACACACACACACATATATCTATACACACACGCGCACTCCACAACCCCAAAGAGCTATCTTAACTATGTCTGCCAGTAAACGGAAATAGTAGGCAGAAAGGAACCATATCCATACTAAGACAGTTAGCTGTGTCGTAAAACTGAAGATCACTGCAACCAGTGCCATCTTAAAGAAGAAGAAAAAAAAAAAAACAAAAACCAACACCAAAAAACCTGAAAGGAACCATCGCTGTGCATGTCATAAGCATGAAGTTATTTTAACCTGGTGACTACTCTGCTCTATACTTTAAGCATCGTGAAGTTTTTATGTGTTTTTAAGGTCTAAGGTTACTATTTTAAATGACCTACTTGTAGTGGCAGCCCAAGTAGCATTCTGGAGAACACCACAGTGCCCACAACTTCTACAGGTCAGTGCAGTCTGATCAAGCACTACATTTCTAGGGGAGGAAAACAAAAAACCACTACCGCTCATTTATTCAATTGAAAAGCTTATTACCTGCACCTTCCAAAGCAACAGGCTACAGGAACACTGAATGCAAAGTAAACCAGACCCATCTGGAATAATCTGACGTCTCAGCTCCAAGTTACACATCTTTCATTTCGTATTTGAAGGGATTAACAGCATTTGGATGCACAGAAACTGTCTTTACAGTGATGTCTGCAGACCTCCGAGTCATAAGTTAAAAATGTCTTCCTAAATTATAACAGTATTAGCACTTCCTCTGAAAGGAGTGAAAAAAACACAACCAGGGAAGGAGGAAGTGACACAACACCAAGGTTTTTTGTCCCAGAGATAACAAAATCCTGAGAGAACAAGATGCTTGTGCTATCAGAATAAAAATCCCCAAAGAATCAAAAGAGTTTACCTTTCCCTTGGAAAAGTTACCTTTGAGTCAAGATCTGCTCTTTTTCTCTCCCAAGCATGAAATCTCTCTTCAGCTTAAGACTCTCTTCTACTGCAGTAGAAATTTAGTGCACATGCTGGAACCTGGACAGAATCTTATTTAAAAAAACAAACAATACAATAGTACTACAGTGGCCAGAAATCTTTTACATATTCTGATGAAAAGACTCAACTTATTTCTAGGAAATAAAGTGTTTGGGGCCAAAGCCAACGCATGATGGTCATGTAAGGTTAAATTTTTATTAATTTTTTTTTTTTTTTTTTTTAAATTGATATATTGAAAAAAGCTGGAGAAGGAAGCGGGGACAGAAAGGAAAAACCATTCAGGGAGTCAGTGGTATGGACTGTCAGCACGCAATCTAAATATTGTAATTGCAGATCACATAGTCAGAACAAGCCAGTCAAAAGTAGCACCCTCCCTGGGAGAGGGGTGGGAGTCTCTCTCCCCTTGTCTTTCAAGCCAAGACCCAACTAGCAGAAGGCAGCTTTTCTGTCAGATAAAGCAAGGCAAAAGGATCATGTACAGCAACTTCCTTGCAGCCTCTTGCTCCTGAGCACCCTTCTTCACCTCTTTCTTTCTTTCTTTCTTTCTTCTGGTGATGGGAAGGCAAAGCATGTTCTGTTCCTGTGAGCCCATACTGCTTGTCCCTATAGTCACAGCAGGCACCTGTGATTCCTCTCCGAAGACATTTACGCATAGAAATCAGTTGAGTGGTGTGTTACGGAAGCATAAGCTGCAGTGAACGTGATTTTGAATCAGTTATTGTTTTGCCCATCATGACAAAATAAAACCAGCAATTTCTTACTTTATAGAAATCCTCCTAAAGTAGTAGTTGCCCCCAATCGCTGTCAAGTTTTTGTATCACAGGAGAACAAATGCAGCCAAAAGAACATTTTCTCCAAAATGACCACTCCGAACTGCACAAGCAGGCAGGCACAGGCCGCTGCCAATTTAATTAAGCGTATGTACACAGCACCACTTAGTGGTGCAAGCGGAGTCACCGCTGATAGGAATGAGAAGCTTGAACACCAACCTTCCCTCCCCGGCCCCCTGGACACTGCAGCCTGATCTTGACAAATTGACCGCCTGGATAAAGAAAGCTATCTGGCAACTAAAAAGATCCATTGTACTTTTCTGCTCAGTACACCTAAAGATACAGATTCACCCTCGAAATCTCGGCCAATTTCTTGAATACCACCAACACTCAGAACAGGTTTCAAACGGCAACGTGGCAGGACAAAGTAATAAATACTTATCCTTAAGTCTGCTAACTTTCTAAACCTTTGCCTAGACCTTAAGGAAATGTAAAAACAAACAAACTACTGCAAAGTTCAATACGCAATCCACGCAAAGTTAAGGCTATCAGGTAGGAACTGGATTACGAGTATAAATCATGCAACAGCTACTCTATGACATGGATGTCCTGAACAGATCATCCTCTACAGTTTAAGTCCAAGGTACAAACCCATCAGCACCTCCTTCCCTCTCTGTATCGCTGTGGTTACCTGCTCTGTGCCCAGAGCCAAAAAGAGTCCCGACGTTGGAGTTACTGTTCCTTTTATGCCCACCCCCATACTTCTTTCCCGACGGAGAGGTGATGCACCTGATTTGAGGTGGAGTGCAGACGACCTTCTCATCTAGTGCTGGGCAGTTTATTTGTCCCATAAACAAACCCCAGGAAAGAGAATGCACGGTTGGACGGGTGCACTTGAGGTTTTGACCACGCGGTAGCACCGTTAACTGCTGAAAGAGCAGGACTCTCTGCCGCTCTGTGTCCATGTCACGACTGCCCTCACGTCCCCAGTCTGCACCCAGCTCCTCCAGGGTGTGCAGAGGGGCTTCCAGCCCTGGCTCAGCAGGCGTCCACATAAGATCCCCCAGCCAAGAGGGGGGTGTATGCTCACCTGCCACATCGATACCGTGGGTACATTAAAAGCCACCCCCCAACTCTTTCCCCAGGAGTGACTGGGGGAGGCTCTTCAGTCATCTGGCTGTAAACCCCCTCCCCCTCAGGGAGACCAACATCCAGGCATGCCTTGCTCTAACTCCCCAAATCCACTGCCCTCCGAGGAATAAAAGGCGTCTGGGCCACTCCCCCGGCTCTAATCTGCAGATATGCCTGGCTTCCCAGAAGTAGGCTGAGAAAGCCAGCATTAAGGCACTCCTTCCCACGCCCAGATCCACAAAATCCTCAGAGAAAAGAAGAAAAATAGCCACTTCACCGCAGCAGGAAGTAAATAAACTTGGGGGACACAGGAGGCCAGTTCTCCCGGGGTCAATGGAAAGGAGGGCTAGATGCAACGTATCTGAGGATTTTCCATGTGCACAGCTGAAACAGCCATGCCTCAAGCAGGGATGCGTCCCATTTATGGCAGTTCCTCCCCACTTCTCATCCCCAAAAGACAAACTCGGGCCTCTGCCTTCTCCGTGTGTAGCTCCCCACTCCCTTCAGCATGGAGCTGCGAGGCTCTGGGTTTGTGGAGAACCACAGGTGGGAAACCGAGGCTACTAATGGTGACCACAGAGAACAGACCAGCTCGGAGGGGGCGAGGAGGGCTGATGCACAATTTCTACGTTTGAATTTGTTGGGAACTTGGTGGGAGTCACAGGCTTGCAAGCCACAACCCCAGCTATCCAGGACATGGGCTTCCCAAGATCACAAACCTCAGGGGACGGGGACGGCGCCTGCGCCAGCGAGCGAACGCCGGGCTGCCCCAACGCGAAGCACGGCGCATGCG
Source organism: Astur gentilis (assembly GCF_929443795.1). Classification (NCBI taxonomy): domain Eukaryota; kingdom Metazoa; phylum Chordata; class Aves; order Accipitriformes; family Accipitridae; genus Astur; species Astur gentilis. The sequence continues at coordinate 10,406 of NC_064892.1, forward strand.
CCCAGGAGGCGCATCCGCACGGCTGGTCGGGGAGCGGGCGCAGCGGGAAGCCCGCGGAAAACCACGCGAAACCGGCAACGCTCCTGAGTCTGACCTGGTCGGACTACGCCGCGCCCGAGAGCCGCGCTGCTGCCCGGCTGCCGAGTCCGCGAAAACTACAGCTCCCGGCATGCCCCGGGAGGCAGCCTGCCCCGCTGCCTGACGCCGAGGGGACGCCGCTTCCGTTCCCCCCCACCTCCCCACGCCGGCGCAGCAGCAGTTCCCGCCGAGCCCCCAGCGCCGCTCCGGGTAGCTCCGGCATGGCGCGGCCCCGCTGCCGCTCCGTGCGTGCAACATGGACCCCGCCGTCCTCCTCGGGGCTTTCCCCGGGACCCGCCGGCCGACTGCGCAGCCCCGCCACGGGGCCCGGTGAGCCCCCCCCGCGCGCCCGTTCTCTCAGCCGCCCTGTCAGCGCCCCCCCCACCCCCGCGCGCCCGTTCTCTCAGCCGCCCTGTCAGCGCCCCCCCCCACCCCCGCGCGCCCGTTCTCTCAGCCGCCCTGTCAGCGCCCCACCCCCCCCCCCCCGCGCGCCCGTTCTCTCAGCCGCCCTGTCAGCGCCCCCCCCCCACCCCCGCGCGCACGTTCTCTCAGTCGCCCTGTCAGCGCCCCCCCCCCACCCCCGCGCGCCCGTTCTCTCAGCCGCCCTGTCAGCGTCCCCACCCCCCACCCCCGCGCGCACGTTCTCTCAGCCGCCCTGTCAGCGCCCCCACCCCCCACGCCCGCGCGCACGTTCTCTCAGCCGCCCTGTCAGCACCCCCCCCCCACCCCCGCGCGCACGTTCTCTCAGCCGCCCTGACAGCGCCCCGCCCCCCACCCCCGCGCGCCCGTTCTCTCAGCCGCCCTGACAGCGCCCCGCCCCCCACCCCCGCGCGCACGTTCTCTCAGCCGCCCTGACAGCGCCCCGCCCCCCACCCCCGCGCGCCCGTTCTCTCAGCCGCCCTGACAGCGCCCCGCCCCCCACCCCCGCGCGCACGTTCTCTCAGCCGCCCTGTGAGCCCCCAGGGCTCTCCCCCGGCCTCGGCACAGGCGGCCCCCACCTCCCCCGGGCCACCCCCGCCTCCGACGTTCGCCGGTACCGAGGGGTGACCGGCCCCGCTCACCTTCTCCCTCGGGGCAGCCGCAGCCCGGTCACTGCTCAGCTCCGCTCCTGCCTGGGCTCCCGGCGGCCCCTCCCCCGGCAGCCCCTCCCCTTGCCAGGGAGGGGGCGTCGCCATCAGCCTCTCACTGCCCGCACCTGCGGCTCCTCCAGCCCCGGCCCGCAGCTGTGGTACCGAAACCCGGAACCAAACCCCTCACCACCAAGGTGAAGTGAAGCAGCAGGCACTGCCTTGACTGAGTGACAGATGTCAAGAGTCATCTGATGTGGAAGAGGTGTTAACTGGGGTCAAAATACAGATTTTATTACCCGTCTGATTTTAGTTCTAAGACTTGGCGATTGCCAGGTATCATCTTTTCGATTTCCCCAGGTCCACCCGCGAGCGAGGCCACAAGGGAGATTTCTTCCAGAGAGAGGATAGAGTTATTAAGTCTCAAGACCACGATTTGCTTTTCTCCTTCATGAAGAGGTGAGTGGATCATATAGCATCACTAGTCACCCAAGCAGTTAAGCCTGAACTTTTCACCTGTCCTTTAATGCCGTCAACTCCAAGCTAAATTTTTCCCGTTATTAAGAGGTGACCAAAGATCATGTGAAGTATTATTATCCTTTCTACAAATACACCCCCATCTTAGAGCTTTAGCTACTAGAGAAGGTCTTGGGAGTTTGGGGTCAGAGGAGCTAGCTGCAAGTACAAACTTTCATACAGCTCTGTTTAGGATGTGTGATGTTTCTCTGGTTGTCTAAACCGGTCTAAATTTCCACAGATGGTCCCGACTCTGGGTGGCTCTAACAAGGATCCTGGAACTCCAGTAAGTTCTAAACATCGTTTTATATTTGAAACATGATCCCAAGTTCCTTTTTGCACTTGTCTCTACGGTTTTGGCAGCTGACAGCCCCGAGGGGTGCTTGTACAAGTTTCTCCCGAAGGGCGAGTAAATTAATTCTTTTGTCCGTGAGGTGGATGGTTTGGTAACGTTGTAATTCACAACGCTATAATTCCTTCTTTCAAATTTAAAAAAAATAATTGCCTTTTAAATCCCTCCAATTTAATCTGCTAAAATGATTCTCATTGTTCTACCTCTTTTCTCAAGTTTTGGTTAAATTCAATGTCAGTATTCTCCACGGAACTAGATTTTCATCTGACTTTGGAATCGGAAAGGCAGGCTGTTACCGAGGTTAAATTCTGTGTCTTTACAAAACTTTGAATCAGTTACAAAACTAGATTATTTTTTTTAATTCAAATTACAAAACCGGTTAATATCAAGATGAATAGCTCAAACAATAATTGTTTCATTTTGTTTATCTCATGTTTAGAACCCCTCAAAAAAACCCCACATACACCCTCTAAACACACAAAAAGATTATTGCCCTCGACAATATTCCTAATAGCAACCCCAACATTATAAACTTTACACAACTGTTTTCCCAAATAGATAACGTGAAACTTACTTATAGATTTTCCGTTTTAAAGGGACAGTTTCTTTAGACTTCCAGTTTCTTGTTGGGTGCTTTCTTTATTCTCGAATAATGAAGCCAAGGTTCTTCTCCCAGACCTTTACTGCTACAAGTGTTGTTAAAATGACTCGATACGGTCCTTTCCACTTCTCGGTGATTTTATATATATTCAGTCTCCTGGTCGGAAGGGATGCGCTGCTACGTCCAGTTCTAAGGGTCCAGCTGTGGAGACATACTGACAAAGTTCTTGAAAAGAATTGCTTAAAGAAATCATAACACCTTTTAAAAACATATCTCCAAAGGCACTCAAGATACTCAGAACACAGGACTCTTGATATGGTCTTTCGTACAACATTTCCTAAAGACTTGACTTTTCTTTCTCTTCTGGCTATACTCCGATTCTTAATAGAGCCACGGGTAACGCTTTAACCCATGTGAGGAGTGAGGTCTCCTGACAAATTTTACTCGACAGTTGCTTAAGGATATAGTTCATTCTCTCTCTCTCTCTCTCTCTCTGCCCACACACTTGCTTGTGGTCTATGTGGGGTGTGATAGTCTCAATCCATAGATAATCCATGGCTCAACTTGTCTCATAATCTTTGCTATAAAATGAGGGCCATTGTCAGATGACATTCTTACAGGCACCCCATATTTTGGTATTATCTCTTTGAGCAAGACTTTGACTACTTCCCTTGCTTTGTTGGTGCGACAAGGGAAAGCCTTGGGCCACCCAGTAAAGATATCAACTAAAACTAGGACATATCCTTATTTTCAAGGCAATTCTATAAAATCAATTTGCTAATATTCTTCTAAAAAATTGCCTTATTTAATAATCCCAAAGATGATCTTATTACTGGTTCGGGGATAATTTTACATATACATTTCACGTCCACTTATAATTGTTTAAACAATCTTTGTCATATTTCGCTTTCTGTTTCCCAGTATACTCTGTGATGTTCAATGGGGCAATTTCTCTTATTATTGTGGGTGGGACTATTATTCGACCTGTCGGTGTTACGGCCTATCCTGTTTCATTTTGTTAGCCTGCAATCTAATAATTAATTCTTCATCTTTTTCATTATAATTTGGAGTTTCTTTAGGCAATTTTATACCTTTCTCTGGAACTAGTGCTAGGATGCCTTTTTCTGCAGCCTCTTCAGCAGCTTTATCAGCCAGTCGGTTACCTGCGTTAGGACCGGTCTTACCTAACGGATGTGCTTTACAGTGCATCATCGTGACTGCTGTTGGTTTTTGAATGCTTTCTAACAATTTCAGTATTTGCTGTGCGTGCTGAACGGCGGTGCCTGGTGCAGATAACAGTCCTCTTTCTCCCCGTATCGCTCCATGCGCACGTACCACTCCAAAAGCATACTTTGAGTCTGTCCAAGTGTTGACTCGCTTTCCTTGACTTAGTTCCAGAGCTCGAGTAAGAGCTATCAATTCAGCCTTTTGGGCAGAGATCGTCGAAGGCAAAGTTGGCAACGCAAGTACCTCCTCAGTAGTTATTGTCTATCTCGATAAAACGTTTTCCTTCACAGATGGAACCGCTTCCGTCGGCATATAGTTCCCAATCTGTTTCTTCTAGTGGCACATCTCAGAGATCCAGTCAGCTGGAGTAAACTCTTTCGATTGCCTGCAAGCAGTCACGTTCCAGTTCTCCTTTAACTCGGTCAGTTGTTGAAAACGCAACGGGGTTAACGGCGGTAGTAGTTTTTAGGTAAACATCATCTTGTTCCAGCAACAACACCACTTGGTATTTCAGCATTCTGCTAGGGGATAACCAGTGCCCCCCTTTCCGTTTTAGCACAACAGTTATCATATGGGAAACGTACAGTAATCCTTTCTCCTCAGGCGAACTTACGAGCTTCCTGGATCAGTAGCACAGTTGCAGCGACGGCTCTCGGACGACCAGAGCATCCCAGACTCACGTTATCCAATCGCTTCGAGAAGTAGGCCACAGCTCGCCCACTTGGCCCTAAATATTGGGCCAGGATACCCAGAGCTCTACCTCTTCTTTCACGAGCAAAAAGTTCAAGTGTCTCTTGTGAGATCTGGCAGACGCTAGGGCTGGCACCCCTGTTACAGCCTGTTTCAATTCTTGGAAGGTAGCTTTCTCGGCATCGGTCCAATCCGTCGTTTGAGGTTTTGAGCTGCTCCTATAAAGGTCAGGCCAGCAAGCCACAATTTATAATCTACAGGTGACACCACTCGACCATTCCCGGAAATGCTTGTCATTCATTTTTTTAGTCTTAGGTTCGGGGAGACGACACATTGCCTCTTTTCTCTCAGTTCCCAATTGTCTCTGTCCTTTTAGGATTTTAAAACTCAAATTCAAGTTTCTTCTTTCTGGGTTATTTGGGTTTTTTTTCTTTTGACACTCGATATCTACTGATTCCCAAAAAGTTCAAAAAGTTAAGAGTTAACTTTGTGCATTGTTCTTCCGTCTCAGCTACCATTAACAGATCGTCCATATATTTCAGCAAGATTTCTTGATTATTTTCTTTCTTCCAAATCTCTAATTCTCGTGCCAATTGATTTCCAAAAATGGTAAGACTATTCTTAAAGCCTTGAGGCAAGACTGTCCACGTATATCGTGTTTTTCTCCCAGTCTCAGGATTTTCCCATTCCAAAGCAAAAACCTCGTGACTATTGGGATCCAAGGGAATACAGAAAAAGGCATCTTTTCGGTCCAACACTGTGAACCATTCTCATTTCTCCGTTAGGGTTGTTAACAAAGTATAAGGATTTGCTACTACCGGATGAATACCTTGTACTATTTGATTTATTGCTCTGAGGAGGTCTTGAACTAATCTATCATCTTTTTCATCAGCCTTTTAAAAGGCAAGATCGGGGTGTTATATCTGGATTCACATTCTATTAACAATTTGTATCTTAAAAATTTTTGTATTACCATTACTAACTCTTTCCGACTTTCCGGTTTTAGGGGGTATTGTTTCATTCTTACCGGATTCGATCCTGGCTTTAAATCAACTCTCACAGGTTCTGCTTTTTGGATTTACCGGGAACTTCCCAGTCCAGACGACTGGAATGACAGCATTACACTTGGACCGGTATAATCTTCTGCTTTCGGTAAACATCCTGTTAACAACAAAGCCGCTGCTTCGATACGTTTAGTTTCTGGAATTAAAATTTTAAGCTCTCCATTTTTAAATTTAATTTCTGCCTCTAAGTTCTCAAATAGACCTCTCCTTAACAGGAGTTTAGGAGAATTTGGCACATACAAAAACTGCCGAGTGACCCATTGCTTTCCTAATTTCATTGTTAAAGATTTAAAGAAGGGTCTAGTTTCTCGTTCGCTTGTTGCACCAACACCACCAATTTCTTCAAAACTTAACTCTCCCTCTGAGGTATTTAAAACTGAAAAAGGTGACTCTAGTGTCAACTCACATTCAATTTTCTGTTCTCCCAGTTTAGCTGTAACCAGAGGTTCTGCTGGGAGACTCCCCTCCGGTCCCCGCCCGATACGTTCACTTAAAAAGAACAAATCTACATATGGCACTTTATTCCATTTACTCTCTCTCCTACAAAACAACAGGAATTGCAATATAGTATTGTAACTCAAAGTTCTGTTTGTTTACCATTTTTCCTGCCGTTCACCCCAACGTGCCAATAAACATCCCAGCGGTGATGTTTCTGGTAACTTTTCATCAGCAGTTCTATTTCCTGCACTCTTATTCTTAAACAATTTTGCTAATGCCATTATACTTATATACATTCAAATACCAAATACCAAACAAATGCAAACGACAGCTGTCCCAAATAATACACAAAGTCCAACCCAGCAATAGCTTTCGCTTATGACTTACGGGCAGACGCCTAGGCTTCCAGTGCAGACGGCTACCCTCCAAGCCCCAACCCTGGGAAGCTTTCGCCGCGCCTCACGGGCAGGCTTTCCAAACAAATTCCAAAGAAGCAGCGCCTTACCTTTTTTCCAGGGAACGCTGCGAGGAGCTTTGCGTGTCGAGGGTGACGGTTCTCCCCGAGAATACCTCGGTGCTGGCCGGAGCTCGATCGACACGCCATCCCGTCCAGTCTCCCTCGCAAGGTCCCATCTGGGTCGCCAAAACCGTTACCGAAATCCAGAATAAAACTCCTTAACGCCAACGTGAAGTTAAGAAGCAGGCACTTTGTTTATCGCAGCGCTGGGGACACGGGGGATCGCTCCTCCAAAGGCGTGTCCCACTTAGTATCAAAATCCATCAGTTTTTACAGGCTTTTTCCGTCAGGTCATTGTTACCTAAGCTCCTTCCGTAAAAACGCATACTATGCTCGTTCTTAAATTTAACCGTTGTAACGATCGGTCCTGTGATTATGTAACCTTATCAATATTCTTATTTTAAAACAATCATTGGTCAGTGACGCTTGGCTCTGCTGACTGGCATCGTCGATACTCAAATCGAGATGGGAAGGGTAAGGGGGTTTCCAAGCAGCAAACTGGTGTCCACGACGGTTTCCTTAGTTTCCTGAAACAGAACGTAGGAAAACCAGTAACTTCCTGGTGAGGTTTCTAGGGTTAGCTGTTTCAGACTTTAACAATATTACGGTTCCTAGCGTCACGCATAACACAGCTCCTAAAGTTTCTATGGCTACGTTTCAAACTTAACAATCCTATACGTTACGCTTCACAATTTTACTTCTTAATCAAACCTAACTCTTCTATGTGATTAAATGTTGATTTCTTTACCAGAACATTTGCAACAGCTGGAGCCCAGCAGGAACAGGGGGGGCACGGCCCGACCCCCCCCAGCGCCTCACCTCCTCCTCCTCCCCTGGGCTCCCTCACAGCCCCTCGCCCCGTGCAGAGGGAGCGCAAACGCAGCCCGGAGGGCAAAGGGGCCGGCCGGCCAGCGTCTATTCAGTCAGTCGCGCGCCTATCGAGTCCTGCCAGCGAGTCTGCTCCGGGGCTCGGGGCGCCCCCCGGCGCTCCCCCTGCCCCTCGGACACCTCTGATAGCACATTTCCATACGTTCTGTATGGCACGTCTAAATATTTGGGTGGTTTTAATACTTTGTACCAGCTGTGGTTTGCTGCTAGGTGACTGTAAAAGTGAGATTTGGTAAATAATGGTTAGAAATCTTATACTAACGCTACAACTGAAACAACAGACAAAAGTATAGCCGAGCAATTAACTAGCAGAGGTAGGTACTCCTAAGTTTTGCAGTTCTTTGCTCTTATGACTAGATGTTCCCCTGTAAGCTAAATGGGAACAATGCTGAAACTGACCACATGCGATTGAAACTGCGTTAAGCTTCAAGATCAAAGAACAAGGACAAGAATAAAGACGTCGAGGACAGCCAGCAAGAACTTCAAATGGGTCGGTGGTCGCAAAAGCAGCCCTTCGTCTCAAATGGATCCTTCCTTGCACGTGATCGGATGTAGGCAGTGCTATGATAATCGGTTGCCGTCGTTTTTATGTATACGTATACTCATCTGATTAATAAGCAATTAGTTATTCTATATAACCTGTTTGTGCTAAAGCTGTGGCACGCACACTAGGTGGAACTATCCCCCGTGCATCCAGCGCTGCAATGAAGAACGCCTGCTTTCTAAAACTCCAAAATGAGTCTTAGGGAGTTTCGTCGACCGGCTTTTCAGTATCGGAGGTACAAGGGAGGAAAGGAAAAAAAAAAAAAGCCAAAAAAAAAAAAAAAAAGCAGGGGTGTGGGAAAGAGAGGGGACCAGGGGACGGAGGGGGCAGGGAGGGACCACAACACCGAAGAGGGGAGACGGGGCCCCGAGGGCCCGGGGCTCACCGCAGCTCTTGTTCTTGGCGCTGCCAAGAGACTTTGCCAGTTCAGCCGCTTCTTTCTCCTTTTCTCCTCCCTTCCTCTTCTGTAACTCCAGTCGCTTGGCTGTCCTCCGCATAACGGAACACGCGAGCCCCTCGCAGCTCTTGCGAGATGAGGCCTCCTAGACACATAGCCTCGCTCGCTCGCTCACTACGTGGCCGTACCGCGCTGCTGGTCACGCATACAGACCCTGGCGGTCTGACCTGCTGTGGACTACGAGGAGGGATCCTCCCACACCCACAGAGGCAGGGTCCCTCTGGCCTGCAGCGGGAGGCAGCTGCCAGCCAGATGGCCTTCGGTTTCTTCTTCTTTACCTTTCTGTGGCCTCTCCAGCTTCAGCAGCTCCCGTCCACAGCCAGTAAGCGCTCCGCCTGTCCCTCTGCGCCGCGAGGAGAGGGAGGCCGGGCAGAGACAGGCCACGCGAGCCTGAGGCTGCTGCAGTCAACGGCATCCCCGGGGACGAACGGACAACCCCGCTCACGGCGTGGCCTCTGGCAGAGGGAAAGAGGCAGCAGCGACCGTTATTACCGCAGCTCCACCCTGGCCGGAGCCCCTCCGTCCGCAGGGGCTTCCGCGGACGGACGCCGCTCCTTCTCCGCGCCGCTGCTAACGGCACCCGCCTTAAGGGAGACTCGAGAACACCGGAGGGCCAGCTTGCCGCCCTCACGACAGGGCTCGGGGGCTGCCTGCGGCTGCAGCACAGGCTTCAGGGGAGGGGCTGCAGCTGGGGGCAGCCGCAGGGGCCGAGCGGGGCTGGGGAAAGGCGGCGGGGGAGCTCCGGCGACTCGGGGTGGCGCCCGCTGGCCGCGCCTGGGGGGTGCCCGCCTCCGTCCCCTCTTCCCTTCTGTCGGCTCTCGGGGACCTGCCCGGCGCTGCCCTGGCCCGGCTCGCCTCCGGCGGACCGGGAGCCTGCCGCGGCGGCCGCTTCGCAGCTTCCCGTCCCGCCGGCCCCGGGCGGCCAGCGGGCAGGAGGCACCCGCCGCCGCGGCCGCCGCCGCCCCCGCCGGAGGGGATCGCTCGCCTCACCCGCGGTCCCGGCGCTCGCCCGCTGCCGCCGACACCCGCACTCCTTGCTGGGGGCACAGGGCTGACGTCGCCCTGCCCTCTCCCCACTCGCAGCCCGGGCACTCCTCTTCATCGCCTCCCTTCCAAAAAGCACCCGAGCGGCTGGAGCGTTTACAGCAGTCAAGTGCAAGGAACAGACAATTCGGGCGGCCGCTTCTGTCCCTTCCCCCCCACCCCGTTATCTAGAGAGGAGAAGCAGCACAGGGAACCTGCAAATGGGGGGGGGGGGCAAGGGGGGTGTCCCCTGGAGCAAGCCCCAGGGACTGCTGTATCCCTCTGCATGGGGCATCAGGGTTGCAGGAGCGACAGCAGCCAGGCAGCAGACGCTGGCGAGAGATTTACAACAAAAAATAACGCCTGGTTCAGGTGACAGCCTGAAGGCAGGCCACAAGAGACCCAAAGCTGCTTCGTGCCGGAGGGGCAGCTCTGTTCGGCAGGAAAGGCCGCGACCCAGCGCACCAGATGCGAGCGGCCCACCTGCAAGCTAGCGATACCCCGGTGACCCTGGGGCTCGGTCGGGGTGGGCACCTCCATGCTATCAGAACGCGGCTCTCCTAATCCTGCACGCACGCAAGGCTTCTTGCGCGGGGCTCGTCTCTTATCGAAAAGACGCTGCACGGTGTTACTTACCGCCCTGCCCTCCGGCGTTCAACGTAATCAGACGTGAAGCAGGGAAAGCAAAGAGGCCTGTCGGGATATTAGATGTCCTCAGCAGAGGACCACAGAGCCCTCGAGGTTCCATCTTTGCTCCCTACAGGAGCGTGGCTCCGCACTCCTTGCCGCTCCTGCCAGCAAGCGTCACAATTGCCCTTTGCCGCCTGCAACACGGCCCCAGTACTGCCACTTACAGAGCGAGAGGCGCTCGCTATAAAGCGGCGATGAAGAACAAGGACGGCCCGTCGAGATGGCAGGAGGAACACAGAGAGCCTCCAGCATTAGCCAGGCAGGGTTTGCAACTCACCTCGTGTCCTGGTTTAATGCCAGCCGGCAACGAAGGCCCACGCGACCGCTCACTCGCTCCCCCGCCCCCAGCGGGACGGGGAGACAAGCGGAAGGGCAAAAGTGAGAAAACTCGTGGCTTGAAACAAAAACAGTTTAATCATCATGAAAAAGAAACAACAACAACAACTTGTAAGGAAAAGAAGAAGAACAAATGACAGAGAACAGGGTGCAGGCAGCACACCAGGGGTCTGGAGCCTGATGGATGATGGGGGGGTGGTGGTGTGGAATATGGAGGAGGGAAAGGAGGGAGGCAGGGCAGGAGATAGGAGAGCAGGGGGTGCAGTGGGAAACAACTCGCGTGGGTTAAAAACTCGTGTGGGTGAAGGGGGTGGGCTGGAGCAGGAGATGGGGGTGTGCATGGGGGAGACACGGACCTAGTGGGGAGGGTAGGTGAGGGTACAAAGGTGCACGGGGGGGGTACTAAAACCAGATGTGCTGCTTCACAGAAATACGGTCCCACCTGAATTCAGTAGTAGGGTTTCTTCTGCGCTTAAACATTAATCAGGCATTTAAAAGCTTCAGTAGACTTGCAAACTGAAACCTCTGACAATTTACGTAGTCTTCTAATTTCTGATATCCAGGATATGTGAAAATAACACTCTCAATTCAACAGTTTTCACCGAGAATGATCTGTGTTAACCTAAATCACACAAAGTGAATAATATCATGTTAGCCATGTAGCCTTTATTAAGAGGTTGAAATTACCTTCTCGGGATCTTTTAAGCTTCTAAGCGTAAAATAATTAGTGTAGCTTACAGATGTGGAAGAGAAATCTTTTGGTATCATAACCAAAGTAGTCTTCTCCTCTGTGAATGGCAACACAATCTGTAATACTGCATCGACACTTCAAAACCCATTCTGTCTCTCCCCTTTTGTCATCCAATGTTGTCTTTTAGATATTTCAAGAAATTCTTTCATTGTCTATCCCATAAAATGAGAAGTAGATTATTACGGAAGAGCTCCACAGATAAAAAGTTAATGCATTAGACTAGCTGTGATATAAAAATTACTGGAGATATATTTATGTGTGATGTTCTGATGAATTATCTAGTTGTTTACAATTGCTAGGACTTCTCTCAGCGGTAAATCACTGGCAATGTGCACGAACACAAGAAACTCTTCACGGGGCACATTCATCCTTTATGCAGTCAAATGAAGTTTTTAAATCACAAAAAGATTTGGCTGTTACACAGTCTGTGTAAATTACATGATAGTAACCCAAACCACAAGACCACGTCTCTCCTACTTTGCTCTGTTGCAGAAGAATCTCAGCTTGCAAAGCACATCAGTTTTCTGTAACACAGATAACCAGGGTTCACACAGTCAGACTTTTCAGTCAGAAGGCCACAGAAAGAATCATAAAGAGACCGAGTATCTTTTCCTTAAACATCCTGTTTACAGACAGCTATGTTACCTCCAAGTGCTATGAAAGTTACTTTCTCTAAAACTATCTTCCATTTAGTTTTCCTTTTTTTTTTTTCCCCTTTTCTTCCCCTGAAAACAATCTTATAGCTTAATCCTTATAGGATTTTTTTCAAGTTTTGTTTTTTTCTAACGAGTATCAACACATGAACACTCTAAATAGTTTCAGGAAGGTCAGTATTTGCTACAGTTGCACTTGATCCAACATCCCACTTTTTTTTCCACCAAGCAAAGGAGTTCAACCAAGTTTCTTTCAAGAGCCATACAGGAGAAAGTACAGATTCTGCTCTGTCTGCTAACAAGCAGGCGAAGGAGCTGCTACCGATTTGAAAACTGTAGAGGCTCTGCTGTGCCCATTTTGAACTGGGGAACAAAAATAGTATTTAGGTCCACTTTTTCTCATTTGCAAAGCAGATCCACTGCCTTGGGAGACTGACCAGAATTACCTGGAACAAACATTCTTTTTGCCTAGGATCTGTTTGTTAGTTGAGAAAACAATCACTATGTCTCTGTGATAATATGACACGATTTCATCAAGACATTTCTGTCTCAAGGGGCCCAGTTGTATTTTATTTTCTAGTAACACAGCATCTATCCAATTCCGGTCTCTGACTTAAGAGATGAGCAACATGCAATTTCTTCAATGTCTACTTATCACGTGAGGAAGTCAACAAACCTCTTTTCACAGTTACAAGCACTTTTCAAAGACCTGACAGTTCCCTCAGGTCATCAACTGACCCTGAACAAGTTGCAAAAAGGATCAATAAATGTGAGAAAGACCTTTGGTATGAGGGAACCCAGACAAACCGGTGCAGCAGTGTAGGGTTTAGGGATTAATCCGTGCGGGGCCCGGACGACGGAACACCAATGTGATGATTAAAGTCGCCCGTTTATTGAGCTTAGCTAATCATTTTTATACAATTCTCTAAGTTGTTGAGAGACTTTGATTGGCTACTATACGCAAGCACTTGGTGTCCACACGCACAAGCATAAGCGGTGATTGGTTACATCGGTACTGTCCACGCGCACAAACACAAGACATAATTGGTTGTGTTAATTAGAGCATACAAGACTTGTCTTAGTCCAATTGGTCAAGATAAGCCCCTGAATTGAGGTTGTTTGTGCCAAGCTCCCTTTATCGTGGAATGTGCACCTGTGTTTTCCTAATTGGGATCTTTCTTCTTCTGTCTTCTTATTTATTCTGTTCAAGGCCTTCTAAAGGCGCCTGGAACAGACTTGTGACCATGAGCTATTTTCAGGCCCAATAACTAAGTTCCATATAACCGAACCCTACATCTCCCCCTCTCTCACTTTTTTTTTTTTTTTTTTTGAAAACATATTGCTGTCTTGTTCCGCAAACTTAGCCCAGCAATCAGTAGGTGTCAGTTTTATGTGGGTGTCCCTACGGAGGCAACTATGGTTTTGCTGCACACCAGCCTGATGCTCTTTGGAAAATCCCGGTATTTATACATTTTCAGAGGAATGGATTTTAGCACACGTGGCCAGCGGGTGCCAAAATCCACCTCAATTGAAAACCTATGACGCATGCACTCGCTGGCCAGGCGCACTGCACAAGTCATAGTTATCTTATCAATTCGTTCATGGGCTTTGTGATGCGGCCGTAATGCACTGAGAATTTTAATCTGTTATGTTAGCTAAGATGACCTACACAGTAGTTTTTGGCTGAGGTGGAATTCGTATTGCCGCACCATCTATGATGCTTCAGGTGATGATGGTTGCATAAATCAAACGGAAGTCCATCAGGGGCTTGCACCTGTGAAAACATAAGCATAATCTCGCCCTGAGGTTATTAATGAAAAATGGACCTTCCCATCGCCCTATTTCTAGATTCTTAACTGAGTCTATGACCTTACTTCTACTTTCAGTTTTAACTAACTGTTAGCAAAAAAAAAAAAAATTTTTTTTTTTTTTTTTTTTTTTTTTTTTTTATGAATGACTACATATCAGGTATCGTAAAACTACTTCCACACTCGGCTTCTGTGAGTAATGTTTCGCCGAGGACTGATTAACATTAAACTATATATATATTTACTTATTCTCTACAGCACTTATTCTAAACTGCTTAGCCTCTATACAATTAGTTATAGGTTAGTAGGTTAGTTGATTATGATTAGTTGAATGTCTGTTACAGTGGTTAAAAAAAAATTTTTTTTTTTTTTTTTTTTCTTTAGGATTTACTCTCTTTTCTACCCACTCGCACTAAAATACATATCCAAAACCGATATCATACTCCATGTTTTTTACACGCATTCTTAATCTCCACATTGACTGCCGGTCTCCGTCGTGATTTGTCTAGTCGGTCTATCTAGGGCTTCAGGACCTGCTGACGTCTCCGCTGCCTCTTGCTCTTCTGAGTTGTCTGTGGCATCTGGTCGCTCAATCCACGGCTTGACCCATTTCGCCGGTATCCAATGGGGTTGTTCGTTACCTGTGGAAACACAAGCATACCCTCTTCCCCACGTAAATAATTTGCAAGGTCCTTGCCACTGCTGTAAAATCGGATCGAATACTGAAACTTGCGGCTGATTTTTATCAACATTTTTGTTCCCACACATATGCCTATTAATTGGGATCTGATCCTCAGTACCACGTGGCTGTAGCCAATTCAAAACATACAGTGCTTTACTTATTAACTCTTGGGGAGTACAGTGCCGCATATCTTCCCCCGTTTTTAAAATGTTTAAATGATCCTTTAAGGTCCGATGTGCACGTTCCACAATAGCTTGACCAGTGGAATTGTGGGGTACGCCAAAATTATGAGCTACCCCCCACATCTGTAAAAATGTTTCTAATGACTGTGCGCGATATCCCGGGCTATTGTCTGTTTTAATTTCTGTTGGCACTCCCATGGCGGCAAATGCTGCCAAAAGGTGCTTAATTACGGCTTTAGCATTGGTTGATATATGAACAGTAGCCCACATAAGGTTCGAATATGTGTCAATAGATACGTGAATAAATTTATATCTCCCCAAACTGGGATATTCCGTAACATCTGTTTGCCAAATTTGCAATGGTGATAATCCCCGGGGGTTCACCCCCTGTGGTTGTAAGTTTGGAATATTCGCACAGTCTGGGCAAGCAGCAAGAATAGCTCTGGTTTGCTGCAATGGAAGATTAAATTGTTTACTCAGCGCTTTTGCCGACTGATGATAAAATTTATGGGATAGCAGTGCTTGTCCAAACAAATCAGGTTTGGGTGTATTAAAATAGATGTTTGCATTGGCTACTACCAGTTGATCCGCGCGCGCATTACCTTCCACAATGAATCCCGGCAGCGTTGTATGGCTACGAACATGATCGATAAAAAATAAGTCTGTCCGTTTTTCTAGTAACATCCATAATTTTAAAAGTGTCATAAACAGCTGCTTATTGTTTACAGTTTTTAGTAGGGACCTATGCATACGTTTGACTATCCCCACGACATATTGAGAATCTGAAATAATGTTGACAGGTGTTTTATCCCATTTTTTAAAAACAGAGCATACGGCTAATAGCTCGAGCACTTGTACTGACCCCTCTGACAGAATGAATTTGGATTTCCAGGATCCATCCTGTAAATATACAAATCCTGCTTTACCTGTCTTGCTGCTAGCATCAGTAAAAACGGTAATGGCCTCCAGCGGCTTATTGCTGCAGATAGAGTGTGGTTCCATTGTTAACATTGTTTTAAATAATGGGGGTGGGGGGGTGGGGGGGTGTAGTGATTATCTACTTCCCCCTTGAAGTCCAGCAGAGCTACTGCAAGGCAGTCATTTTTCGTCATGGCATTACTCACAATATCAAGTGATACAGGTAAAATGATTTTGTCCATTTGCTTCCCTGAAACTTGTATCACCCTTACCCCTGCTTTTTGAATGCACATCCCCAGAGCTTCAATTCTAGTGACTACCGTTTTTGACATGCTAGCAGGCAAGAATATCCATTCTAGTATTACCAATGGGTTTTGTTTTTGTTGCTCATCCCACTGACCCAGAATTCCCGCAACTTCCTTGTCTGAGTTATATACATACAAATTTATGGGCAAATCAGGGATATATCTGCCAGACATAGATGATGCGATTTTCTGCTCAATTGCTGTCAAGGCTTGCTGCTCGGGCGCACTTAGATGTAGTACAGAAGTTAGGCTATTGCTGCCCCGCAATAAGTCCAACAGTGGTTGTAAGTCTGTATTTGTGATGCCACAATAAGGCCGGATCCACTGCAGGTCTCCGACAAGTTTTTGTACATCATGTACATTTCGTATGTCTTTGTGTAGCGATAGCTTTTGTGGATGTACAGAGGCTTCTGCAACCTCTCACAGACCCCAGGAAAGTTTGACCGGCTGCTGTTAGTCCGCGCCGGCACAGATCGAGGCTGCGTTGCTATGTGTTGAGGGCACGCACGTCTCAAATGCCCTGGTTGACCGCACCGATGACACGTGGGGGGGTCTTTGTATGGGCCGTAGTCTCCTTTTCCCTGTCGCACCATCAGTCGTAATGCTACCGCGAGTGCTACAGCGTGAGCTTCAGCATGTATTTTAGCTTTCTCTTGTTCTTGTATTATAGTAGCCGAATCCTCGTTTGCATTATTTGAATCAGGGTATATGCTAGGTATAATTTGTTCATGTTGAACGGTGGTATCTGGGGGCTGTTTTCTCATAGGCGGATTTTTACTCACTCCCTGATTCTGTAGAGTTTCCTTTAATTGTACAGTTAGGGAGGCTTGGGAACTGTCAGATGGCTGATTAATATCGGCAGTCCCAGGGAGTGGAGCAGAAGTCAAGAGCACAGGAGCAGGCGGACAAGCTCCAAAAAGTCTCTCTTGCTGCATTATGTTTTTCTCCCTGCTTTTCCCTTTCACTTGCGGTTGGAGAGAGAGAGCAGCAAAAGCAGACGCAGACACTTTACGATCTGCTTTCATTTCTTGCAGAGTTGTCTTAATCAATTTCCCTAAAGTTGCAAGACCTTTAACTTCTTTAGACCTGTCACTAATTTCATCCCATAGGGAGGTTCCGATAGCTTTCCAGGTACTAAGCTCAAAAGCTGTACCCACACTAATTGAAAGGTTTCTGTCCTTTTTAATATTTTTCTCTGTTTTTTCAACCAGCCTCATAAATATCTTCCCGGCTGTCTTTTCCCTCGCAGATGCTGCGAAACCCTTGCCGCCCTTTTTATCAACGTAAGCTTACGATTTTACCTGCTTTTCCCAAGCAGTGTCCTGCCTCTCTCGAGCAGTGCCGGTGCTGTCTTTCAAGCCACCGTGGTCCGCGGCAATTCCCCCGCCTTTTCAGTAGCGTTGCCTCTTGTTCCTCTTCGGATCACGTCGGAGGTCGCCAAATGTAGGGTTTAGGGATTAATCCGTGCGGGGCCCGGACGACGGAACACCAATGTGATGATTAAAGTCGCCCGTTTATTGAGCTTAGCTAATCATTTTTATACAATTCTCTAAGTTGTTGAGAGACTTTGATTGGCTACTATACGCAAGCACTTGGTGTCCACACGCACAAGCATAAGCGGTGATTGGTTACATCGGTACCGTCCACGCGCACAAACACAAGACATAATTGGTTGTGTTAATTAGAGCATACAAGACTTGTCTTAGTCCAATTGGTCAAGATAAGCCCCTGAATTGAGGTTGTTTGTGCCAAGCTCCCTTTATCGTGGAATGTGCACCTGTGTTTTCCTAATTGGGATCTTTCTTCTTCTGTCTTCTTATTTATTCTGTTCAAGGCCTTCTAAAGGCGCCTGGAACAGACTTGTGACCATGAGCTATTTTCAGGCCCAATAACTAAGTTCCATATAACTGAACCCTACACAGCAGCTTTCTTCCCTATTGATTGGAAGAGAATGCTGTTTGGCTGCTGCTTCTATGGATAATCCACAAATTATTTGCTATTCTTCTTAGCCAAAGGGCTAAGGCAGTACCATCAGCAACTTCATAATAAACCCTGAAACAAGAAGCAGATATTACAGCTTCCAAGTCTGAGGAAACAGCATCAATGATTAAGACAGCTCTAACATGGAAGGCCTGGTAAGTGGCAGTGGTATAAGGCACTAGCAATTTATCAGGGCTCTCTTTCAAATGCTGGCGTTTTCTGTGACTTGGATTTTGCCTATTGTTATGAGATCATTACATCACCTATCACACAAGTGTAGCTTTGTTAACTTTCAAAGAAAAGCTGCTAGACAATATACAACACAAAGTTAGACAAGCGAGGGAAGTACACAGGGATTTCACAGGCAATCTGGAATCGGGCACCCGACTTGAATTCCCGGCTTTGAAAACCTCTCTCCAAATGACTTACCATCCTTTCACTAAGATCCAGCAGCAGTTCCCTCCTGTGCCTCATGCTCTTCTTTAGTCAGCCAAAGCCCACGGAGCTGCACTGTAAGCTTGAAGACGAGGATGCCAGCTGCGTGTCCTATTTCTGTCACCTAGTTTTTACGTACCGTTTCTTGCTAATCAAAAGGCCCAGTGATTCCTCCTCACACATCACACTGGAGTTAGTACGTCCAAGCATTATTTCTGCCGCGCTACATATGCACGGATTAGCTGCTGAACCCTCCAGATGATGTACTGCTTTTCAAGAAGGGTGTAGTATAACTGGCGAGGGTCTACAGTAAGTCCAAGAGGGTGCTCAACGATGTACAGGAGTCTGACTTCAAAGCATAAATTGAAAAACAGCCGCTTAACCTAGAAAGGGCAATACTGAAGAGAAATAACAATGTTTAAACTCTAAAAGGTAGCTGTAAGGAAGAACTTTTGTGTGCATCCACTGCACACAGTTACACGGAATCATGGGGCTTAAATTACAACCTGAAAAACTTAGGGTATGTGGCAATCTTTGCAACAGTAGTAACAATTACAGGAAATGTTTAAGAATAAATTAGGCAAGCATTTGTCAAGAATGGTACAGAAAGTTGATCATTCACCTCTAGAATGAGAGCAACACTAGACTATCTTCAAAGGTTCTTCTTTCCCCACTGCTGTCCCTCTCCGTATTTCTACCCTCAAACACAAGCATCATCCCCAGCTCTGCACTTACAATTATATCTGCATATGCACATGTCTAGGGATGCACATTTATTTCTTCGTTACACAGGTGAAGGAGAGTACTCATAGGTAAGCCAATTTACATAAACAGCTTCTGAAAGTTAAACACCTCAGCTTCTTGCAAAACGTCAGCCCAACAGAACACCGGGAGCGGTATGTAAATCCTTATGCCAAAACTGCGTTCTCTTAAATCTTATGAAAACCATTTCTAACATAAAGCCTGACCTGACTGGTCTATTTTCTGACACTCCCCTTCTCTGTCATCAGGTACTTATTAGATAGTAAAACAACTGACGGGGCAAACACCATAACTAGCACAATAGCTGACTTCCGTAGCAGTTGCATATCATGTCTGAAGAAATGTGAGTTTAGTAGGTGTATAGGTAGATACACATTCAGAAATGCACAAGAACTGAAAGGAGTAATCTGTAACTGGTAGACTAAGAACACTGCAATAGCACGCAATGTAAATCAACATGCACCTATAGGGAAGGGAAGGGAAGGGAAGTACAGAAACATTCTTCTGGATTAAAAAAAAATAAAATAAAATACGCAGCAATGGTAGGAAAAGGTACTTGGAACGTGCCACTTTCAGTCCACTGAAACAATGTCTGCAACAACAGTAAGAACACTGGCAAACTACCTTCTCTGTTCCACAGGGCCTTGAAACCCATACGCATTGTCTGTTGCCAGTTGCTGTTAGGAAACAAAGGCACTGTGATCAGTAGAAGCGTGTAGAACACCAAAAATGAAACTTTTGAGTATGTCACATGCAAGATCCTCATTCTCCGTACAGTCTACAAGGTTACACAATTGTAAAATACTTTGTAAGAATGAGAATCCTGACGTTTGCCTTGGATTAAAAAAGTTTTTCAATTCCGCTTTGTTTTGAGGTTTTTTTCCCCCCAAGGGCTTAAAAATAAAAGCATCTTGGTAAAGTGATTTTCACACACTGCACAGACACAAGCATTGTTTCTCCCACTGCGAGAGGAGTATAAAAATACTCTTATCTAATATGTTAGACAAGAGTGACCGAGGTCACAGGAGAATCTGTACTTTCCCACTGATTACAAGGAACGGGCCAGCTGCTTTGTGCCTCCTATGCAGCTGGAGCATGCAGTTGCCTGGTAACTTGTTCCGAGCTATTGCATCTTAATCACATATACACGTAGGAATACCAAGCTGACCGCTTAGGTTTATCAGCCAAAACAGTTTACAGCAACACAATAGTTTAGAGCAATTCAGGAAGTTTAACACTGAATTTAGGTATGTGCTTATATGGTTTGATGAACAGAGCTTCTATAAATGAAAGGGAAACAACAGAAGTTATTTATATGCGATTTCAGAGCATACAAAAGGTATAGTCTACAAACCAAGTATCAAGTACTAGCAATATTTACCTGTTCAAAGGGCATCATGTAATGTCTCAGACTCAACAAGCATAAACTGGCAGACTGTTATGATTTGAAAATTTTAAAAAAGTTCCAATAGTGTGCCCAAAACGGAGGTGTTTCAGTGTTCAGGCTAGACTCCTTGTCTCCAGTAAATACACATCTTAATTCTAACACAGGATAAAAACCGATTTATAAATGTCCTCTTGTAAAAATGAAACCGTTCCAATCACCCTGTTCACTCCTATTTAAGATATTAAATAGGGCAAATCAGAAGTAACTTGAACCAATCCCTCCCACCCCGCTATAAACCAGGACCATATACAGCCCTTGCAGACTACACAAGACCCTGTCTCATTCCAGCCACATCATTAGCATAAGCTGTGCAAACCCATGCAAATCAACAGGTTTTTCAGGCATAAAAGCAGACTCCAACAGCAGTTAAGCCACTTCTTACAACTGACAATGTCATACTTCCATCACTGATCATAGCACAAGAACAAAAGAGAATGGGTCTTAATTGTCCTTCATGAACTTGAGGGGCTGCAAGAAACCAGTGAAGTCACAAGCCTGGATTCTGTAACGTCGCTACCAGCATAATTTCCAGATCAAAGATCCGGCCTCCTGTTAAGATCATCAAACATAATTTTGAGTTTGGAAGACAGGTCATCACAATACTATGTTAGGTAGAGTATAAAACCTTATCATCAGATTCTCAGCTAGTTTAAGTCAATGTATTCTGTGTGTTCCGCTGAAGTCAATGAAACTAAACACACTATCACAGGAAAGAGGTATTTCAGCACGCCTCAGACCTGGAAAACTATCTTGAAAAATGCCCATAACTTTTAACACAAATTCTCTGCACTTCCCACGATCTCTCAACAGCGAGCAGTAGTAAGACCCTAACAGTTACTTGCAACCTATTTCTTGCATAGCATTCATTTTTATTTTAATTTTAAAAGGGGCAACTAATACATAAGATTTTTGCAGCTACTCACAAAAATCAATAAGCAAAGACATTTGTTCCAAGATTTAAATTACTTGTACAATTTAAAAAAAACTATCAAAGCTCTGTAAAGTAAAATAGATACATTTACCTACTCATGTAGGAAACTACAGACAAACTTCAGGAAATGACCAAAGGTGCAGAGGATAGGCTAATAGGCTAAGGTAGAAAAATAACAACAACAAAAAAAAACAACCCAGGAGTTCTACAGAAAAATGAGTGAGCAGCCCACAGCACTGGCAGACAACAGATTTTTTTATACCCACTTCCTCCACCCCTTCTTCCTTTTCCCTCCCCCCCCCCCCCCCCCTGTTTTTTTTTAAGGGAAATAATTATTCTATTGTGAAACATATTGTCAGTGATGCAGTTGAAGCCAAAAGTTTACATGAGTTCAGGAGAGGATTAAGCGAATTCTAAGACATGTGCCAACACAACTGCTATAAAAAGCATCTGCATCACGGTGAAATGCAAACAGCTACTCTGAGAACGACACATTATTATTCACTAAATTTGCCTTTGCCTTTTACCCTGTTGTATAGTTACTAATGTTGAAAAGAGTCACTGCTGTGCAAGAAACTAAAACTTACAGCGCTTCATGCTGGGAGAGAACTGTGGCCCATCAGCTCGTGGCTGTGAAGCCTTACAACTTAACACGTTGCAGCTGCACACCAACAAGTTCTGAGGTGGACTGCTGACTGTATTCAATAGTCACAGCTTAGGTAGGAGGATATGATAAACCTTACTTATTCGCCTTTAACCGATGCTCCAAATATGTTAAAGTCGTTCTTAAAGCAGGTTACTGGTTTGATTACCCTTCATACAAAATCCTCCTTCAAATGCAGGTTTCTGTTCTCTTCTTTTCAGATTTAAGGCATGAACAGAAACCACACCTGCATCATCACTGAAATCAGTGCCTATTTTTCAATAAACTTTAGCAGCATCAGAATTCGTCCTCAAGTACCGTTCATAAAGCAAATGCTTCATTCTTCAAAACTTTTTTCAGCAAAGGTTAGTAATGCTGTACCACAGACTCTCACACCCATTCACACATGTTCTTCCCGAGACTGTTACGCAGCTTAGTATTTTAAAAATCACCATCCTAACTGCATACCTGATACTACTGGTTCTCCCCTTTTTAAAGTCTGATGTTAAGGAAAAGCTGCAAGTCCTACAAAACCAGGCAGACTTGCTTGTTCTTGCCAAAGAGAAAAAGGTTAAGCATTATTAAAAAATAAGACTATTGCCTACCTTTAAGTATCCATAAAGCTATCAACATGAACCGTATGGTGGCTTGTTAGCACCAATACTTGTACACGGGCATGCAAAATGTCCTTCAGTTAAATTCCAAACTCTATGAATTAATTGGTGGGCAATTCCCCAAGGATAAAACGTCTATCAAAAGCCAACAGTAAGCCAGAAATCTCTTTCCGTTTCATAGGGTAAAAAAAAAAAAATAAATACAGTGAATCCTGAAAAAAGAAATAGATATTAGACAGGGAACGCCTATATAGTTATAGGGCAAGTAATAAAACATTTAGTGTTTTGATTTTCTTCTTTTTATTTATGTCATCACAATAGTTAGACAAACATGGAAACATTTGCAACAGCAATACTTGGGCCACTTTAAAATCTTGGTAACACTGAAATACAGGTCAGCAAAAGCTAATGATGTGGGGAGGGGACTTTAGGTCTTCTTATTTTCATACACATTCACACACACACACATATATCTATACACACACGCGCACTCCACAACTCCAAAGAGCTATCTTAACTATGTCTGCCAGTAAACGGAAATAGTAGGCAGAAAGGAACCATATCCATACTAAGACAGTTAGCTGTGTCGTAAAACTGAAGATCACTGCAACCAGTGCCATCTTAAAGAAGAAGAAAAAAAAAAAAACAAAAACCAACACCAAAAAACCTGAAAGGAACCATCGCTGTGCATGTCATAAGCATGAAGTTATTTTAACCTGGTGACTACTCTGCTCTATACTTTAAGCATCGTGAAGTTTTTATGTGTTTTTAAGGTCTAAGGTTACTATTTTAAATGACCTACTTGTAGTGGCAGCCCAAGTAGCATTCTGGAGAACACCACAGTGCCCACAACTTCTACAGGTCAGTGCAGTCTGATCAAGCACTACATTTCTAGGGGAGGAAAACAAAAAACCACTACCGCTCATTTATTCAATTGAAAAGCTTATTACCTGCACCTTCCAAAGCAACAGGCTACAGGAACACTGAATGCAAAGTAAACCAGACCCATCTGGAATAATCTGACGTCTCAGCTCCAAGTTACACATCTTTCATTTCGTATTTGAAGGGATTAACAGCATTTGGATGCACAGAAACTGTCTTTACAGTGATGTCTGCAGACCTCCGAGTCATAAGTTAAAAATGTCTTCCTAAATTATAACAGTATTAGCACTTCCTCTGAAAGGAGTGAAAAAAACACAACCAGGGAAGGAGGAAGTGACACAACACCAAGGTTTTTTGTCCCAGAGATAACAAAATCCTGAGAGAACAAGATGCTTGTGCTATCAGAATAAAAATCCCCAAAGAATCAAAAGAGTTTACCTTTCCCTTGGAAAAGTTACCTTTGAGTCAAGATCTGCTCTTTTTCTCTCCCAAGCATGAAATCTCTCTTCAGCTTAAGACTCTCTTCTACTGCAGTAGAAATTTAGTGCACATGCTGGAACCTGGACAGAATCTTATTTAAAAAAACAAACAATACAATAGTACTACAGTGGCCAGAAATCTTTTACATATTCTGATGAAAAGACTCAACTTATTTCTAGGAAATAAAGTGTTTGGGGCCAAAGCCAACGCATGATGGTCATGTAAGGTTAAATTTTTTTTTTTTTTTTTTTTTTTTTTTTTTAAATTGATATATTGAAAAAAGCTGGAGAAGGAAGCGGGGACAGAAAGGAAAAACCATTCAGGGAGTCAGTGGTATAGACTGTCAGCACGCAATCTAAATATTGTAATTGCAGATCACATAGTCAGAACAAGCCAGTCAAAAGTAGCACCCTCCCTGGGAGAGGGGTGGGAGTCTCTCTCCCCTTGTCTTTCAAGCCAAGACCCAACTAGCAGAAGGCAGCTTTTCTGTCAGATAAAGCAAGGCAAAAGGATCATGTACAGCAACTTCCTTGCAGCCTCTTGCTCCTGAGCACCCTTCTTCACCTCTTTCTTTCTTTCTTTCTTTCTTCTGGTGATGGGAAGGCAAAGCATGTTCTGTTCCTGTGAGCCCATACTGCTTGTCCCTATAGTCACAGCAGGCACCTGTGATTCCTCTCCGAAGACATTTACGCATAGAAATCAGTTGAGTGGTGTGTTACGGAAGCATAAGCTGCAGTGAACGTGATTTTGAATCAGTTATTGTTTTGCCCATCATGACAAAATAAAACCAGCAATTTCTTACTTTATAGAAATCCTCCTAAAGTAGTAGTTGCCCCCAATCGCTGTCAAGTTTTTGTATCACAGGAGAACAAATGCAGCCAAAAGAACATTTTCTCCAAAATGACCACTCCGAACTGCACAAGCAGGCAGGCACAGGCCGCTGCCAATTTAATTAAGCGTATGTACACAGCACCACTTAGTGGTGCAAGCGGAGTCACCGCTGATAGGAATGAGAAGCTTGAACACCAACCTTCCCTCCCCGGCCCCCTGGACACTGCAGCCTGATCTTGACAAATTGACCGCCTGGATAAAGAAAGCTATCTGGCAACTAAAAAGATCCATTGTACTTTTCTGCTCAGTACACCTAAAGATACAGATTCACCCTCGAAATCTCGGCCAATTTCTTGAATACCACCAACACTCAGAACAGGTTTCAAATGGCAACGTGGCAGGACAAAGTAATAAATACTTATCCTTAAGTCTGCTAACTTTCTAAACCTTTGCCTAGACCTTAAGGAAATGTAAAAACAAACAAACTACTGCAAAGTTCAATACGCAATCCACGCAAAGTTAAGGCTATCAGGTAGGAACTGGATTACGAGTATAAATCATGCAACAGCTACTCTATGACATGGATGTCCTGAACAGATCATCCTCTACAGTTTAAGTCCAAGGTACAAACCCATCAGCACCTCCTTCCCTCTCTGTATCGCTGTGGTTACCTGCTCTGTGCCCAGAGCCAAAAAGAGTCCCGACGTTGGAGTTACTGTTCCTTTTATGCCCACCCCCATACTTCTTTCCCGACGGAGAGGTGATGCACCTGATTTGAGGTGGAGTGCAGACGACCTTCTCATCTAGTGCTGGGCAGTTTATTTGTCCCATAAACAAACCCCAGGAAAGAGAATGCACGGTTGGACGGGTGCACTTGAGGTTTTGACCACGCGGTAGCACCGTTAACTGCTGAAAGAGCAGGACTCTCTGCCGCTCTGTGTCCATGTCACGACTGCCCTCACGTCCCCAGTCTGCACCCAGCTCCTCCAGGGTGTGCAGAGGGGCTTCCAGCCCTGGCTCAGCAGGCGTCCACATAAGATCCCCCAGCCAAGAGGGGGGTGTATGCTCACCTGCCACATCGATACCGTGGGTACATTAAAAGCCACCCCCCAACTCTTTCCCCAGGAGTGACTGGGGGAGGCTCTTCAGTCATCTGGCTGTAAACCCCCTCCCCCTCAGGGAGACCAACATCCAGGCATGCCTTGCTCTAACTCCCCAAATCCACTGCCCTCCGAGGAATAAAAGGCGTCTGGGCCACTCCCCCGGCTCTAATCTGCAGATATGCCTGGCTTCCCAGAAGTAGGCTGAGAAAGCCAGCATTAAGGCACTCCTTCCCACGCCCAGATCCACAAAATCCTCAGAGAAAAGAAGAAAAATAGCCACTTCACCGCAGCAGGAAGTAAATAAACTTGGGGGACACAGGAGGCCAGTTCTCCCGGGGTCAATGGAAAGGAGGGCTAGATGCAACGTATCTGAGGATTTTCCATGTGCACAGCTGAAACAGCCATGCCTCAAGCAGGGATGCGTCCCATTTATGGCAGTTCCTCCCCACTTCTCATCCCCAAAAGACAAACTCGGGCCTCTGCCTTCTCCGTGTGTAGCTCCCCACTCCCTTCAGCATGGAGCTGCGAGGCTCTGGGTTTGTGGAGAACCACAGGTGGGAAACCGAGGCTACTAATGGTGACCACAGAGAACAGACCAGCTCGGAGGGGGCGAGGAGGGCTGATGCACAATTTCTACGTTTGAATTTGTTGGGAACTTGGTGGGAGTCACAGGCTTGCAAGCCACAACCCCAGCTATCCAGGACATGGGCTTCCCAAGATCACAAACCTCAGGGGACGGGGACGGGGACGGCGCCTGCGCCAGCGAGCGAACGCCGGGCTGCCCCAACGCGAAGCACGGCGCATGCGCCCAGGAGGCGCATCCGCACGGCTGGTCGGGGAGCGGGCGCAGCGGGAAGCCCGCGGAAAACCACGCGAAACCGGCAACGCTCCTGAGTCTGACCTGGTCGGACTACGCCGCGCCCGAGAGCCGCGCTGCTGCCCGGCTGCCGAGTCCGCGAAAACTACAGCTCCCGGCATGCCCCGGGAGGCAGCCTGCCCCGCTGCCTGACGCCGAGGGGACGCCGCTTCCGTTCCCCCC
This sequence comes from Astur gentilis, assembly GCF_929443795.1. NCBI lineage: Eukaryota > Metazoa > Chordata > Aves > Accipitriformes > Accipitridae > Astur > Astur gentilis. The sequence goes on from NC_064892.1 coordinate 37,340, forward strand.
CACCTCCCCACGCCGGCGCAGCAGCAGTTCCCGCCGAGCCCCCAGCGCCGCTCCGGGTAGCTCCGGCATGGCGCGGCCCCGCTGCCGCTCCGTGCGTGCAACATGGACCCCGCCGTCCTCCTCGGGGCTTTCCCCGGGACCCGCCGGCCGACTGCGCAGCCCCGCCACGGGGCCCGGTGAGCCCCCCCGCGCGCCCGTTCTCTCAGCCGCCCTGTCAGCGCCCCCCCCCACCCCCGCGCGCCCGTTCTCTCAGCCGCCCTGTCAGCGCCCCCCCCCCACCCCCGCGCGCCCGTTCTCTCAGCCGCCCTGTCAGCGCCCCCCCCCCACCCCCCGCGCGCCCGTTCTCTCAGCCGCCCTGTCAGCGCCCCCCCCACCCCCGCGCGCCCGTTCTCTCAGCCGCCCTGTCAGCGTCCCCACCCCCCACCCCCGCGCGCCCGTTCTCTCAGCCGCCCTGTCAGCGCCCCCACCCCCCCCCCCCGCGCGCACGTTCTCTCAGCCGCCCTGTCAGCACCCCCCCCCCCACCCCCGCGCGCACGTTCTCTCAGCCGCCCTGACAGCGCCCCGCCCCCCACCCCCGCGCGCCCGTTCTCTCAGCCGCCCTGACAGCGCCCCGCCCCCCACCCCCGCGCGCACGTTCTCTCAGCCGCCCTGTGAGCCCCCAGGGCTCTCCCCCGGCCTCGGCACAGGCGGCCCCCACCTCCCCCGGGCCACCCCCGCCTCCGACGTTCGCCGGTACCGAGGGGTGACCGGCCCCGCTCACCTTCTCCCTCGGGGCAGCCGCAGCCCGGTCACTGCTCAGCTCCGCTCCTGCCTGGGCTCCCGGCGGCCCCTCCCCCGGCAGCCCCTCCCCTTGCCAGGGAGGGGGCGTCGCCATCAGCCTCTCACTGCCCGCACCTGCGGCTCCTCCAGCCCCGGCCCGCAGCTGTGGTACCGAAACCCGGAACCAAACCCCTCACCACCAAGGTGAAGTGAAGCAGCAGGCACTGCCTTGACTGAGTGACAGATGTCAAGAGTCATCTGATGTGGAAGAGGTGTTAACTGGGGTCAAAATACAGATTTTATTACCCGTCTGATTTTAGTTCTAAGACTTGGCGATTGCCAGGTATCATCTTTTCGATTTCCCCAGGTCCACCCGCGAGCGAGGCCACAAGGGAGATTTCTTCCAGAGAGAGGATAGAGTTATTAAGTCTCAAGACCACGATTTGCTTTTCTCCTTCATGAAGAGGTGAGTGGATCATATAGCATCACTAGTCACCCAAGCAGTTAAGCCTGAACTTTTCACCTGTCCTTTAATGCCGTCAACTCCAAGCTAAATTTTTCCCGTTATTAAGAGGCGACCAAAGATCATGTGAAGTATTATTATCCTTTCTACAAATACACCCCCATCTTAGAGCTTTAGCTACTAGAGAAGGTCTTGGGAGTTTGGGGTCAGAGGAGCTAGCTGCAAGTACAAACTTTCATACAGCTCTGTTTAGGATGTGTGATGTTTCTCTGGTTGTCTAAACCGGTCTAAATTTCCACAGATGGTCCCGACTCTGGGTGGCTCTAACAAGGATCCTGGAACTCCAGTAAGTTCTAAACATCGTTTTATATTTGAAACATGATCCCAAGTTCCTTTTTGCACTTGTCTCTACGGTTTTGGCAGCTGACAGCCCCGAGGGGTGCTTGTACAAGTTTCTCCCGAAGGGCGAGTAAATTAATTCTTTTGTCCGTGAGGTGGATGGTTTGGTAACGTTGTAATTCACAACGCTATAATTCCTTCTTTCAAATTTAAAAAAAATAATTGCCTTTTAAATCCCTCCAATTTAATCTGCTAAAATGATTCTCATTGTTCTACCTCTTTTCTCAAGTTTTGGTTAAATTCAATGTCAGTATTCTCCACGGAACTAGATTTTCATCTGACTTTGGAATCGGAAAGGCAGGCTGTTACCGAGGTTAAATTCTGTGTCTTTACAAAACTTTGAATCAGTTACAAAACTAGATTATTTTTTTTAATTCAAATTACAAAACCGGTTAATATCAAGATGAATAGCTCAAACAATAATTGTTTCATTTTGTTTATCTCATGTTTAGAACCCCTCAAAAAAACCCCACATACACCCTCTAAACACACAAAAAGATTATTGCCCTCGACAATATTCCTAATAGCAACCCCAACATTATAAACTTTACACAACTGTTTTCCCAAATAGATAACGTGAAACTTACTTATAGATTTTCCGTTTTAAAGGGACAGTTTCTTTAGACTTCCAGTTTCTTGTTGGGTGCTTTCTTTATTCTCGAATAATGAAGCCAAGGTTCTTCTCCCAGACCTTTACTGCTACAAGTGTTGTTAAAATGACTCGATACGGTCCTTTCCACTTCTCGGTGATTTTATATATATTCAGTCTCCTGGTCGGAAGGGATGCGCTGCTACGTCCAGTTCTAAGGGTCCAGCTGTGGAGACATACTGACAAAGTTCTTGAAAAGAATTGCTTAAAGAAATCATAACACCTTTTAAAAACATATCTCCAAAGGCACTCAAGATACTCAGAACACAGGACTCTTGATATGGTCTTTCGTACAACATTTCCTAAAGACTTGACTTTTCTTTCTCTTCTGGCTATACTCCGATTCTTAATAGAGCCACGGGTAACGCTTTAACCCATGTGAGGAGTGAGGTCTCCTGACAAATTTTACTCGACAGTTGCTTAAGGATATAGTTCATTCTCTCTCTCTCTCTCTCTCTCTGCCCACACACTTGCTTGTGGTCTATGTGGGGTGTGATAGTCTCAATCCATAGATAATCCATGGCTCAACTTGTCTCATAATCTTTGCTATAAAATGAGGGCCATTGTCAGATGACATTCTTACAGGCACCCCATATTTTGGTATTATCTCTTTGAGCAAGACTTTGACTACTTCCCTTGCTTTGTTGGTGCGACAAGGGAAAGCCTTGGGCCACCCAGTAAAGATATCAACTAAAACTAGGACATATCCTTATTTTCAAGGCAATTCTATAAAATCAATTTGCTAATATTCTTCTAAAAAATTGCCTTATTTAATAATCCCAAAGATGATCTTATTACTGGTTCGGGGATAATTTTACATATACATTTCACGTCCACTTATAATTGTTTAAACAATCTTTGTCATATTTCGCTTTCTGTTTCCCAGTATACTCTGTGATGTTCAATGGGGCAATTTCTCTTATTATTGTGGGTGGGACTATTATTCGACCTGTCGGTGTTACGGCCTATCCTGTTTCATTTTGTTAGCCTGCAATCTAATAATTAATTCTTCATCTTTTTCATTATAATTTGGAGTTTCTTTAGGCAATTTTATACCTTTCTCTGGAACTAGTGCTAGGATGCCTTTTTCTGCAGCCTCTTCAGCAGCTTTATCAGCCAGTCGGTTACCTGCGTTAGGACCGGTCTTACCTAACGGATGTGCTTTACAGTGCATCATCGTGACTGCTGTTGGTTTTTGAATGCTTTCTAACAATTTCAGTATTTGCTGTGCGTGCTGAACGGCGGTGCCTGGTGCAGATAACAGTCCTCTTTCTCCCCGTATCGCTCCATGCGCACGTACCACTCCAAAAGCATACTTTGAGTCTGTCCAAGTGTTGACTCGCTTTCCTTGACTTAGTTCCAGAGCTCGAGTAAGAGCTATCAATTCAGCCTTTTGGGCAGAGATCGTCGAAGGCAAAGTTGGCAACGCAAGTACCTCCTCAGTAGTTATTGTCTATCTCGATAAAACGTTTTCCTTCACAGATGGAACCGCTTCCGTCGGCATATAGTTCCCAATCTGTTTCTTCTAGTGGCACATCTCAGAGATCCAGTCAGCTGGAGTAAACTCTTTCGATTGCCTGCAAGCAGTCACGTTCCAGTTCTCCTTTAACTCGGTCAGTTGTTGAAAACGCAACGGGGTTAACGGCGGTAGTAGTTTTTAGGTAAACATCATCTTGTTCCAGCAACAACACCACTTGGTATTTCAGCATTCTGCTAGGGGATAACCAGTGCCCCCCTTTCCGTTTTAGCACAACAGTTATCATATGGGAAACGTACAGTAATCCTTTCTCCTCAGGCGAACTTACGAGCTTCCTGGATCAGTAGCACAGTTGCAGCGACGGCTCTCGGACGACCAGAGCATCCCAGACTCACGTTATCCAATCGCTTCGAGAAGTAGGCCACAGCTCGCCCACTTGGCCCTAAATATTGGGCCAGGATACCCAGAGCTCTACCTCTTCTTTCACGAGCAAAAAGTTCAAGTGTCTCTTGTGAGATCTGGCAGACGCTAGGGCTGGCACCCCTGTTACAGCCTGTTTCAATTCTTGGAAGGTAGCTTTCTCGGCATCGGTCCAATCCGTCGTTTGAGGTTTTGAGCTGCTCCTATAAAGGTCAGGCCAGCAAGCCACAATTTATAATCTACAGGTGACACCACTCGACCATTCCCGGAAATGCTTGTCATTCATTTTTTTAGTCTTAGGTTCGGGGAGACGACACATTGCCTCTTTTCTCTCAGTTCCCAATTGTCTCTGTCCTTTTAGGATTTTAAAACTCAAATTCAAGTTTCTTCTTTCTGGGTTATTTGGGTTTTTTTTCTTTTGACACTCGATATCTACTGATTCCCAAAAAGTTCAAAAAGTTAAGAGTTAACTTTGTGCATTGTTCTTCCGTCTCAGCTACCATTAACAGATCGTCCATATATTTCAGCAAGATTTCTTGATTATTTTCTTTCTTCCAAATCTCTAATTCTCGTGCCAATTGATTTCCAAAAATGGTAAGACTATTCTTAAAGCCTTGAGGCAAGACTGTCCACGTATATCGTGTTTTTCTCCCAGTCTCAGGATTTTCCCATTCCAAAGCAAAAACCTCGTGACTATTGGGATCCAAGGGAATACAGAAAAAGGCATCTTTTCGGTCCAACACTGTGAACCATTCTCATTTCTCCGTTAGGGTTGTTAACAAAGTATAAGGATTTGCTACTACCGGATGAATACCTTGTACTATTTGATTTATTGCTCTGAGGAGGTCTTGAACTAATCTATCATCTTTTTCATCAGCCTTTTAAAAGGCAAGATCGGGGTGTTATATCTGGATTCACATTCTATTAACAATTTGTATCTTAAAAATTTTTGTATTACCATTACTAACTCTTTCCGACTTTCCGGTTTTAGGGGGTATTGTTTCATTCTTACCGGATTCGATCCTGGCTTTAAATCAACTCTCACAGGTTCTGCTTTTTGGATTTACCGGGAACTTCCCAGTCCAGACGACTGGAATGACAGCATTACACTTGGACCGGTATAATCTTCTGCTTTCGGTAAACATCCTGTTAACAACAAAGCCGCTGCTTCGATACGTTTAGTTTCTGGAATTAAAATTTTAAGCTCTCCATTTTTAAATTTAATTTCTGCCTCTAAGTTCTCAAATAGACCTCTCCTTAACAGGAGTTTAGGAGAATTTGGCACATACAAAAACTGCCGAGTGACCCATTGCTTTCCTAATTTCATTGTTAAAGATTTAAAGAAGGGTCTAGTTTCTCGTTCGCTTGTTGCACCAACACCACCAATTTCTTCAAAACTTAACTCTCCCTCTGAGGTATTTAAAACTGAAAAGGTGACTCTAGTGTCAACTCACATTCAATTTTCTGTTCTCCCAGTTTAGCTGTAACCAGAGGTTCTGCTGGGAGACTCCCCTCCGGTCCCCGCCCGATACGTTCACTTAAAAAGAACAAATCTACATATGGCACTTTATTCCATTTACTCTCTCTCCTACAAAACAACAGGAATTGCAATATAGTATTGTAACTCAAAGTTCTGTTTGTTTACCATTTTTCCTGCCGTTCACCCCAACGTGCCAATAAACATCCCAGCGGTGATGTTTCTGGTAACTTTTCATCAGCAGTTCTATTTCCTGCACTCTTATTCTTAAACAATTTTGCTAATGCCATTATACTTATATACATTCAAATACCAAATACCAAACAAATGCAAACGACAGCTGTCCCAAATAATACACAAAGTCCAACCCAGCAATAGCTTTCGCTTATGACTTACGGGCAGACGCCTAGGCTTCCAGTGCAGACGGCTACCCTCCAAGCCCCAACCCTGGGAAGCTTTCGCCGCGCCTCACGGGCAGGCTTTCCAAACAAATTCCAAAGAAGCAGCGCCTTACCTTTTTTCCAGGGAACGCTGCGAGGAGCTTTGCGTGTCGAGGGGGACGGTTCTCCCCGAGAATACCTCGGTGCCGGCCGGAGCTCGATCGACACGCCATCCCGTCCAGTCTCCCTCGCAAGGTCCCATCTGGGTCGCCAAAACCGTTACCGAAATCCAGAATAAAACTCCTTAACGCCAACGTGAAGTTAAGAAGCAGGCACTTTGTTTATCGCAGCGCTGGGGACACGGGGGATCGCTCCTCCAAAGGCGTGTCCCACTTAGTATCAAAATCCATCAGTTTTTACAGGCTTTTTCCGTCAGGTCATTGTTACCTAAGCTCCTTCCGTAAAAACGCATACTATGCTCGTTCTTAAATTTAACCGTTGTAACGATCGGTCCTGTGATTATGTAACCTTATCAATATTCTTATTTTAAAACAATCATTGGTCAGTGACGCTTGGCTCTGCTGACTGGCATCGTCGATACTCAAATCGAGATGGGAAGGGTAAGGGGGTTTCCAAGCAGCAAACTGGTGTCCACGACGGTTTCCTTAGTTTCCTGAAACAGAACGTAGGAAAACCAGTAACTTCCTGGTGAGGTTTCTAGGGTTAGCTGTTTCAGACTTTAACAATATTACGGTTCCTAGCGTCACGCATAACACAGCTCCTAAAGTTTCTATGGCTACGTTTCAAACTTAACAATCCTATACGTTACGCTTCACAATTTTACTTCTTAATCAAACCTAACTCTTCTATGTGATTAAATGTTGATTTCTTTACCAGAACATTTGCAACAGCTGGAGCCCAGCAGGAACAGGGGGGGCACGGCCCGACCCCCCCCAGCGCCTCACCTCCTCCTCCTCCCCTGGGCTCCCTCACAGCCCCTCGCCCCGTGCAGAGGGAGCGCAAACGCAGCCCGGAGGGCAAAGGGGCCGGCCGGCCAGCGTCTATTCAGTCAGTCGCGCGCCTATCGAGTCCTGCCAGCGAGTCTGCTCCGGGGCTCGGGGCGCCCCCCGGCGCTCCCCCTGCCCCTCGGACACCTCTGATAGCACATTTCCATACGTTCTGTATGGCACGTCTAAATATTTGGGTGGTTTTAATACTTTGTACCAGCTGTGGTTTGCTGCTAGGTGACTGTAAAAGTGAGATTTGGTAAATAATGGTTAGAAATCTTATACTAACGCTACAACTGAAACAACAGACAAAAGTATAGCCGAGCAATTAACTAGCAGAGGTAGGTACTCCTAAGTTTTGCAGTTCTTTGCTCTTATGACTAGATGTTCCCCTGTAAGCTAAATGGGAACAATGCTGAAACTGACCACATGTGATTGAAACTGCGTTAAGCTTCAAGATCAGAGAACAAGGCCAAGAATAAAGACGTCGAGGACAGCCAGCAAGAACTTCAAATGGGTCGGTGGTCGCAAAAGCAGCCCTTCGTCTCAAATGGATCCTTCCTTGCACGTGATCGGATGTAGGCAGTGCTATGATAATCGGTTGCCGTCGTTTTTATGTATACGTATACTCATCTGATTAATAAGCAATTAGTTATTCTATATAACCTGTTTGTGCTAAAGCTGTGGCACGCACACTAGGTGGAACTATCCCCCGTGCATCCAGCGCTGCAATGAAGAACGCCTGCTTTCTAAAACTCCAAAATGAGTCTTAGGGAGTTTCGTCGACCGGCTTTTCAGTATCGGAGGTACAAGGGAGGAAAGGAAAAAAAAAAAAAAAAAAGCAGGGGTGTGGGAAAGAGAGGGGACCAGGGGACGGAGGGGGCAGGGAGGGACCACAACACCGAAGAGGGGAGACGGGGCCCCGAGGGCCCGGGGCTCACCGCAGCTCTTGTTCTTGGCGCTGCCAAGAGACTTTGCCAGTTCAGCCGCTTCTTTCTCCTTTTCTCCTCCCTTCCTCTTCTGTAACTCCAGTCGCTTGGCTGTCCTCCGCATAACGGAACACGCGAGCCCCTCGCAGCTCTTGCGAGATGAGGCCTCCTAGACACATAGCCTCGCTCGCTCGCTCACTACGTGGCCGTACCGCGCTGCTGGTCACGCATACAGACCCTGGCGGTCTGACCTGCTGTGGACTACGAGGAGGGATCCTCCCACACCCACAGAGGCAGGGTCCCTCTGGCCTGCAGCGGGAGGCAGCTGCCAGCCAGATGGCCTTCGGTTTCTTCTTCTTTACCTTTCTGTGGCCTCTCCAGCTTCAGCAGCTCCCGTCCACAGCCAGTAAGCGCTCCGCCTGTCCCTCTGCGCCGCGAGGAGAGGGAGGCCGGGCAGAGACAGGCCACGCGAGCCTGAGGCTGCTGCAGTCAACGGCATCCCCGGGGACGAACGGACAACCCCGCTCACGGCGTGGCCTCTGGCAGAGGGAAAGAGGCAGCAGCGACCGTTATTACCGCAGCTCCACCCTGGCCGGAGCCCCTCCGTCCGCAGGGGCTTCCGCGGACGGACGCCGCTCCTTCCCCGCGCCGCTGCTAACGGCACCCGCCTTAAGGGAGACTCGAGAACACCGGAGGGCCAGCTTGCCGCCCTCACGACAGGGCTCGGGGGCTGCCTGCGGCTGCAGCACAGGCTTCAGGGGAGGGGCTGCAGCTGGGGGCAGCCGCAGGGGCCGAGCGGGGCTGGGGAAAGGCGGCGGGGGAGCTCCGGCGACTCGGGGTGGCGCCCGCTGGCCGCGCCTGGGGGGTGCCCGCCTCCGTCCCCTCTTCCCTTCTGTCGGCTCTCGGGGACCTGCCCGGCGCTGCCCTGGCCCGGCTCGCCTCCGGCGGACCGGGAGCCTGCCGCGGCGGCCGCTTCGCAGCTTCCCGTCCCGCCGGCCCCGGGCGGCCAGCGGGCAGGAGGCACCCGCCGCCGCGGCCGCCGCCGCCCCCGCCGGAGGGGATCGCTCGCCTCACCCGCGGTCCCGGCGCTCGCCCGCTGCCGCCGACACCCGCACTCCTTGCTGGGGGCACAGGGCTGACGTCGCCCTGCCCTCTCCCCACTCGCAGCCCGGGCACTCCTCTTCATCGCCTCCCTTCCAAAAAGCACCCGAGCGGCTGGAGCGTTTACAGCAGTCAAGTGCAAGGAACAGACAATTCGGGCGGCCGCTTCTGTCCCTTCCCCCCCACCCCGTTATCTAGAGAGGAGAAGCAGCACAGGGAACCTGCAAATGGGGGGGGGGGGGGGGGCAAGGGGGGTGTCCCCTGGAGCAAGCCCCAGGGACTGCTGTATCCCTCTGCATGGGGCATCAGGGTTGCAGGAGCGACAGCAGCCAGGCAGCAGACGCTGGCGAGAGATTTACAACAAAAAATAACGCCTGGTTCAGGTGACAGCCTGAAGGCAGGCCACAAGAGACCCAAAGCTGCTTCGTGCCGGAGGGGCAGCTCTGTTCGGCAGGAAAGGCCGCGACCCAGCGCACCAGATGCGAGCGGCCCACCTGCAAGCTAGCGATACCCCGGCGACCCTGGGGCTCGGTCGGGGTGGGCACCTCCATGCTATCAGAACGCGGCTCTCCTAATCCTGCACGCACGCAAGGCTTCTTGCGCGGGGCTCGTCTCTTATCGAAAAGACGCTGCACGGTGTTACTTACCGCCCTGCCCTCCGGCGTTCAACGTAATCAGACGTGAAGCAGGGAAAGCAAAGAGGCCTGTCGGGATATTAGATGTCCTCAGCAGAGGACCACAGAGCCCTCGAGGTTCCATCTTTGCTCCCTACAGGAGCGTGGCTCCGCACTCCTTGCCGCTCCTGCCAGCAAGCGTCACAATTGCCCTTTGCCGCCTGCAACACGGCCCCAGTACTGCCACTTACAGAGCGAGAGGCGCTCGCTATAAAGCGGCGATGAAGAACAAGGACGGCCCGTCGAGATGGCAGGAGGAACACAGAGAGCCTCCAGCATTAGCCAGGCAGGGTTTGCAACTCACCTCGTGTCCTGGTTTAATGCCAGCCGGCAACGAAGGCCCACGCGACCGCTCACTCGCTCCCCCGCCCCCAGCGGGACGGGGAGACAAGCGGAAGGGCAAAAGTGAGAAAACTCGTGGCTTGAAACAAAAACAGTTTAATCATCATGAAAAAGAAACAACAACAACAACTTGTAAGGAAAAGAAGAAGAACAAATGACAGAGAACAGGGTGCAGGCAGCACACCAGGGGTCTGGAGCCTGATGGATGATGGGGGGGTGGTGGTGTGGAATATGGAGGAGGGAAAGGAGGGAGGCAGGGCAGGAGATAGGAGAGCAGGGGGTGCAGTGGGAAACAACTCGCGTGGGTTAAAAACTCGTGTGGGTGAAGGGGGTGGGCTGGAGCAGGAGATGGGGGTGTGCATGGGGGAGACACGGACCTAGTGGGGAGGGTAGGTGAGGGTACAAAGGTGCACGGGGGGTACTAAAACCAGATGTGCTGCTTCACAGAAATACGGTCCCACCTGAATTCAGTAGTAGGGTTTCTTCTGCGCTTAAACATTAATCAGGCATTTAAAAGCTTCAGTAGACTTGCAAACTGAAACCTCTGACAATTTACGTAGTCTTCTAATTTCTGATATCCAGGATATGTGAAAATAACACTCTCAATTCAACAGTTTTCACCGAGAATGATCTGTGTTAACCTAAATCACACAAAGTGAATAATATCATGTTAGCCATGTAGCCTTTATTAAGAGGTTGAAATTACCTTCTCGGGATCTTTTAAGCTTCTAAGCGTAAAATAATTAGTGTAGCTTACAGATGTGGAAGAGAAATCTTTTGGTATCATAACCAAAGTAGTCTTCTCCTCTGTGAATGGCAACACAATCTGTAATACTGCATCGACACTTCAAAACCCATTCTGTCTCTCCCCTTTTGTCATCCAATGTTGTCTTTTAGATATTTCAAGAAATTCTTTCATTGTCTATCCCATAAAATGAGAAGTAGATTATTACGGAAGAGCTCCACAGATAAAAAGTTAATGCATTAGACTAGCTGTGATATAAAAATTACTGGAGATATATTTATGTGTGATGTTCTGATGAATTATCTAGTTGTTTACAATTGCTAGGACTTCTCTCAGCGGTAAATCACTGGCAATGTGCACGAACACAAGAAACTCTTCACGGGGCACATTCATCCTTTATGCAGTCAAATGAAGTTTTTAAATCACAAAAAGATTTGGCTGTTACACAGTCTGTGTAAATTACATGATAGTAACCCAAACCACAAGACCACGTCTCTCCTACTTTGCTCTGTTGCAGAAGAATCTCAGCTTGCAAAGCACATCAGTTTTCTGTAACACAGATAACCAGGGTTCACACAGTCAGACTTTTCAGTCAGAAGGCCACAGAAAGAATCATAAAGAGACCGAGTATCTTTTCCTTAAACATCCTGTTTACAGACAGCTATGTTACCTCCAAGTGCTATGAAAGTTACTTTCTCTAAAACTATCTTCCATTTAGTTTTCCTTTTTTTTTTTTCCCCTTTTCTTCCCCTGAAAACAATCTTATAGCTTAATCCTTATAGGATTTTTTTCAAGTTTTGTTTTTTTCTAACGAGTATCAACACATGAACACTGAATAGTTTCAGGAAGGTCAGTATTTGCTACAGTTGCACTTGATCCAACATCCCACTTTTTTTTCCACCAAGCAAAGGAGTTCAACCAAGTTTCTTTCAAGAGCCATACAGGAGAAAGTACAGATTCTGCTCTGTCTGCTAACAAGCAGGCGAAGGAGCTGCTACCGATTTGAAAACTGTAGAGGCTCTGCTGTGCCCATTTTGAACTGGGGAACAAAAATAGTATTTAGGTCCACTTTTTCTCATTTGCAAAGCAGATCCACTGCCTTGGGAGACTGACCAGAATTACCTGGAACAAACATTCTTTTTGCCTAGGATCTGTTTGTTAGTTGAGAAAACAATCACTATGTCTCTGTGATAATATGACACGATTTCATCAAGACATTTCTGTCTCAAGGGGCCCAGCTGTATTTTATTTTCTAGTAACACAGCATCTATCCAATTCCGGTCTCTGACTTAAGAGATGAGCAACATGCAATTTCTTCAATGTCTACTTATCACGTGAGGAAGTCAACAAACCTCTTTTCACAGTTACAAGCACTTTTCAAAGACCTGACAGTTCCCTCAGGTCATCAACTGACCCTGAACAAGTTGCAAAAAGGATCAATAAATGTGAGAAAGACCTTTGGTATGAGGGAACCCAGACAAACCGGTGCAGCAGTGTAGGGTTTAGGGATTAATCCGTGCGGGGCCCGGACGACGGAACACCAATGTGATGATTAAAGTCGCCCGTTTATTGAGCTTAGCTAATCATTTTTATACAATTCTCTAAGTTGTTGAGAGACTTTGATTGGCTACTATACGCAAGCACTTGGTGTCCACACGCACAAGCATAAGCGGTGATTGGTTACATCGGTACCGTCCACGCGCACAAACACAAGACATAATTGGTTGTGTTAATTAGAGCATACAAGACTTGTCTTAGTCCAATTGGTCAAGATAAGCCCCTGAATTGAGGTTGTTTGTGCCAAGCTCCCTTTATCGTGGAATGTGCACCTGTGTTTTCCTAATTGGGATCTTTCTTCTTCTGTCTTCTTATTTATTCTGTTCAAGGCCTTCTAAAGGCGCCTGGAACAGACTTGTGACCATGAGCTATTTTCAGGCCCAATAACTAAGTTCCATATAACTGAACCCTACATCTCCCCCTCTCTCACTTTTTTTTTTTTTTTTTTGAAAACATATTGCTGTCTTGTTCCGCAAACTTAGCCCAGCAATCAGTAGGTGTCAGTTTTATGTGGGTGTCCCTACGGAGGCAACTATGGTTTTGCTGCACACCAGCCTGATGCTCTTTGGAAAATCCCGGTATTTATACATTTTCAGAGGAATGGATTTTAGCACACGTGGCCAGCGGGTGCCAAAATCCACCTCAATTGAAAACCTATGACGCATGCACTCGCTGGCCAGGCGCACTGCACAAGTCATAGTTATCTTATCAATTCGTTCATGGGCTTTGTGATGCGGCCGTAATGCACTGAGAATTTTAATCTGTTATGTTAGCTAAGATGACCTACACATTAGTTTTTGGCTGAGGTGGAATTCGTATTGCCGCACCATCTATGATGCTTCAGGTGATGATGGTCGCATAAATCAAACGGAAGTCCATCAGGGGCTTGCACCTGTGAAAACATAAGCATAATCTCGCCCTGAGGTTATTAATGAAAAATGGACCTTCCCATCGCCCTATTTCTAGATTCTTAACTGAGTCTATGACCTTACTTCTACTTTCAGTTTTAACTAACTGTTAGCAAAAAAAAAAAATTTTTTTTTTTTTTTTTTTTTTTTTTTTTTATGAATGACTACATATCAGGTATCCTAAAACTACTTCCACACTCGGCTTCTGTGAGTAATGTTTCGCCGAGGACTGATTAACATTAAACTATATATATATTTACTTATTCTCTACAGCACTTATTCTAAACTGCTTAGCCTCTATACAATTAGTTATAGGTTAGTAGGTTAGTTGATTATGATTAGTTGAATGTCTGTTACAGTGGTTAAAAAAAAATTTTTTATTTTTTTTTTTTCTTTAGGATTTACTCTCTTTTCTACCCACTCGCACTAAAATACATATCCAAAACCGATATCATACTCCATGTTTTTTACACGCATTCTTAATCTCCACATTGACTGCCGGTCTCCGTCGTGATTTGTCTAGTCGGTCTATCTAGGGCTTCAGGACCTGCTGACGTCTCCGCTGCCTCTTGCTCTTCTGAGTTGTCTGTGGCATCTGGTCGCTCAATCCACGGCTTGACCCATTTCGCCGGTATCCAATGGGGTTGTTCGTTACCTGTGGAAACACAAGCATACCCTCTTCCCCACGTAAATAATTTGCAAGGTCCTTGCCACTGCTGTAAAATCGGATCGAATACTGAAACTTGCGGCTGATTTTTATCAACATTTTTGTTCCCACACATATGCCTATTAATTGGGATCTGATCCTCAGTACCACGTGGCTGTAGCCAATTCAAAACATACAGTGCTTTACTTATTAACTCTTGGGGAGTACAGTGCCGCATATCTTCCCCCATTTTTAAAATGTTTAAATGATCCTTTAAGGTCCGATGTGCACGTTCCACAATAGCTTGACCAGTGGAATTGTGGGGTACGCCAAAATTATGAGCTACCCCCCACATCTGTAAAAATGTTTCTAATGACTGTGCGCGATATCCCGGGCTATTGTCTGTTTTAATTTCTGTTGGCACTCCCATGGCGGCAAATGCTGCCAAAAGGTGCTTAATTACGGCTTTAGCATTGGTTGATATATGAACAGTAGCCCACATAAGGTTCGAATATGTGTCAATAGATACGTGAATAAATTTATATCTCCCCAAACTGGGATATTCCGTAACATCTGTTTGCCAAATTTGCAATGGTGATAATCCCCGGGGGTTCACCCCCTGTGGTTGTAAGTTTGGAATATTCGCACAGTCTGGGCAAGCAGCAAGAATAGCTCTGGTTTGCTGCAATGGAAGATTAAATTGTTTACTCAGCGCTTTTGCCGACTGATGATAAAATTTATGGGATAGCAGTGCTTGTCCAAACAAATCAGGTTTGGGTGTATTAAAATAGATGTTTGCATTGGCTACTACCAGTTGATCCGCGCGCGCATTACCTTCCACAATGAATCCCGGCAGCGTTGTATGGCTACGAACATGATCGATAAAAAATAAGTCTGTCCGTTTTTCTAGTAACATCCATAATTTTAAAAGTGTCATAAACAGCTGCTTATTGTTTACAGTTTTTAGTAGGGACCTATGCATACGTTTGACTATCCCCACGACATATTGAGAATCTGAAATAATGTTGACAGGTGTTTTATCCCATTTTTTAAAAACAGAGCATACGGCTAATAGCTCGAGCACTTGTACTGACCCCTCTGACAGAATGAATTTGGATTTCCAGGATCCATCCTGTAAATATACAAATCCTGCTTTACCTGTCTTGCTGCTAGCATCAGTAAAAACGGTAATGGCCTCCAGCGGCTTATTGCTGCAGATAGAGTGTGGTTCCATTGTTAACATTGTTTTAAATAATGGGGGGGGGGGGGGTGGGGGGGTGTAGTGATTATCTACTTCCCCCTTGAAGTCCAGCAGAGCTACTGCAAGGCAGTCATTTTTCGTCATGGCATTACTCACAATATCAAGTGATACAGGTAAAATGATTTTGTCCATTTGCTTCCCTGAAACTTGTATCACCCTTACCCCTGCTTTTTGAATGCACATCCCCAGAGCTTCAATTCTAGTGACTACCGTTTTTGACATGCTAGCAGGCAAGAATATCCATTCTAGTATTACCAATGGGTTTTGTTTTTGTTGCTCATCCCACTGACCCAGAATTCCCGCAACTTCCTTGTCTGAGTTATATACATACAAATTTATGGGCAAATCAGGGATATATCTGCCAGACATAGATGATGCGATTTTCTGCTCAATTGCTGTCAAGGCTTGCTGCTCGGGCGCACTTAGATGTAGTACAGAAGTTAGGCTATTGCTGCCCCGCAATAAGTCCAACAGTGGTTGTAAGTCTGTATTTGTGATGCCACAATAAGGCCGGATCCACTGCAGGTCTCCGACAAGTTTTTGTACATCATGTACATTTCGTATGTCTTTGTGTAGCGATAGCTTTTGTGGATGTACAGAGGCTTCTGCAACCTCTCACAGACCCCAGGAAAGTTTGACCGGCTGCTGTTAGTCCGCGCCGGCACAGATCGAGGCTGCGTTGCTATGTGTTGAGGGCACGCACGTCTCAAATGCCCTGGTTGACCGCACCGATGACACGTGGGGGGGGTCTTTGTATGGGCCGTAGTCTCCTTTTCCCTGTCGCACCATCAGTCGTAATGCTACCGCGAGTGCTACAGCGTGAGCTTCAGCATGTATTTTAGCTTTCTCTTGTTCTTGTATTATAGTAGCCGAATCCTCGTTTGCATTATTTGAATCAGGGTATATGCTAGGTATAATTTGTTCATGTTGAACGGTGGTATCTGGGGGCTGTTTTCTCATAGGCGGATTTTTACTCACTCCCTGATTCTGTAGAGTTTCCTTTAATTGTACAGTTAGGGAGGCTTGGGAACTGTCAGATGGCTGATTAATATCGGCAGTCCCAGGGAGTGGAGCAGAAGTCAAGAGCACAGGAGCAGGCGGACAAGCTCCAAAAAGTCTCTCTTGCTGCATTATGTTTTTCTCTCTGCTTTTCCCTTTCACTTGCGGTTGGAGAGAGAGAGCAGCAAAAGCAGACGCAGACACTTTACGATCTGCTTTCATTTCTTGCAGAGTTGTCTTAATCAATTTCCCTAAAGTTGCAAGACCTTTAACTTCTTTAGACCTGTCACTAATTTCATCCCATAGGGAGGTTCCGATAGCTTTCCAGGTACTAAGCTCAAAAGCTGTACCCACACTAATTGAAAGGTTTCTGTCCTTTTTAATATTTTTCTCTGTTTTTTCAACCAGCCTCATAAATATCTTCCCGGCTGTCTTTTCCCTCGCAGATGCTGCGAAACCCTTGCCGCCCTTTTTATCAACGTAAGCTTACGATTTTACCTGCTTTTCCCAAGCAGTGTCCTGCCTCTCTCGAGCAGTGCCGGTGCTGTCTTTCAAGCCACCGTGGTCCGCGGCAATTCCCCCGCCTTTTCAGTAGCGTTGCCTCTTGTTCCTCTTCGGATCACGTCGGAGGTCGCCAAATGTAGGGTTTAGGGATTAATCCGTGCGGGGCCCGGACGACGGAACACCAATGTGATGATTAAAGTCGCCCGTTTATTGAGCTTAGCTAATCATTTTTATACAATTCTCTAAGTTGTTGAGAGACTTTGATTGGCTACTATACGCAAGCACTTGGTGTCCACACGCACAAGCATAAGCGGTGATTGGTTACATCGGTACCGTCCACGCGCACAAACACAAGACATAATTGGTTGTGTTAATTAGAGCATACAAGACTTGTCTTAGTCCAATTGGTCAAGATAAGCCCCTGAATTGAGGTTGTTTGTGCCAAGCTCCCTTTATCGTGGAATGTGCACCTGTGTTTTCCTAATTGGGATCTTTCTTCTTCTGTCTTCTTATTTATTCTGTTCAAGGCCTTCTAAAGGCGCCTGGAACAGACTTGTGACCATGAGCTATTTTCAGGCCCAATAACTAAGTTCCATATAACTGAACCCTACACAGCAGCTTTCTTCCCTATTGATTGGAAGAGAATGCTGTTTGGCTGCTGCTTCTATGGATAATCCACAAATTATTTGCTATTCTTCTTAGCCAAAGGGCTAAGGCAGTACCATCAGCAACTTCATAATAAACCCTGAAACAAGAAGCAGATATTACAGCTTCCAAGTCTGAGGAAACAGCATCAATGATTAAGACAGCTCTAACATGGAAGGCCTGGTAAGTGGCAGTGGTATAAGGCACTAGCAATTTATCAGGGCTCTCTTTCAAATGCTGGCGTTTTCTGTGACTTGGATTTTGCCTATTGTTATGAGATCATTACATCACCTATCACACAAGTGTAGCTTTGTTAACTTTCAAAGAAAAGCTGCTAGACAATATACAACACAAAGTTAGACAAGCGAGGGAAGTACACAGGGATTTCACAGGCAATCTGGAATCGGGCACCCGACTTGAATTCCCGGCTTTGAAAACCTCTCTCCAAATGACTTACCATCCTTTCACTAAGATCCAGCAGCAGTTCCCTCCTGTGCCTCATGCTCTTCTTTAGTCAGCCAAAGCCCACGGAGCTGCACTGTAAGCTTGAAGACGAGGATGCCAGCTGCGTGTCCTATTTCTGTCACCTAGTTTTTACGTACCGTTTCTTGCTAATCAAAAGGCCCAGTGATTCCTCCTCACACATCACACTGGAGTTAGTACGTCCAAGCATTATTTCTGCCGCGCTACATATGCACGGATTAGCTGCTGAACCCTCCAGATGATGTACTGCTTTTCAAGAAGGGTGTAGTATAACTGGCGAGGGTCTACAGTAAGTCCAAGAGGGTGCTCAACGATGTACAGGAGTCTGACTTCAAAGCATAAATTGAAAAACAGCCGCTTCACCTAGAAAGGGCAATACTGAAGAGAAATAACAATGTTTAAACTCTAAAAGGTAGCTGTAAGGAAGAACTTTTGTGTGCATCCACTGCACACAGTTACACGGAATCATGGGGCTTAAATTACAACCTGAAAAACTTAGGGTATGTGGCAATCTTTGCAACAGTAGTAACAATTACAGGAAATGTTTAAGAATAAATTAGGCAAGCATTTGTCAAGAATGGTACAGAAAGTTGATCATTCACCTCTAGAATGAGAGCAACACTAGACTATCTTCAAAGGTTCTTCTTTCCCCACTGCTGTCCCTCTCCGTATTTCTACCCTCAAACACAAGCATCATCCCCAGCTCTGCACTTACAATTATATCTGCATATGCACATGTCTAGGGATGCACATTTATTTCTTCGTTACACAGGTGAAGGAGAGTACTCATAGGTAAGCCAATTTACATAAACAGCTTCTGAAAGTTAAACACCTCAGCTTCTTGCAAAACGTCAGCCCAACAGAACACCGGGAGCGGTATGTAAATCCTTATGCCAAAACTGCGTTCTCTTAAATCTTATGAAAACCATTTCTAACATAAAGCCTGACCTGACTGGTCTATTTTCTGACACTCCCCTTCTCTGTCATCAGGTACTTATTAGATAGTAAAACAACTGACGGGGCAAACACCATAACTAGCACAATAGCTGACTTCCGTAGCAGTTGCATATCATGTCTGAAGAAATGTGAGTTTAGTAGGTGTATAGGTAGATACACATTCAGAAATGCACAAGAACTGAAAGGAGTAATCTGTAACTGGTAGACTAAGAACACTGCAATAGCACGCAATGTAAATCAACATGCACCCATAGGGAAGGGAAGGGAAGGGAAGTACAGAAACATTCTTCTGGATTAAAAAAAAATAAAATAAAATACGCAGCAATGGTAGGAAAAGGTACTTGGAACGTGCCACTTTCAGTCCACTGAAACAATGTCTGCAACAACAGTAAGAACACTGGCAAACTACCTTCTCTGTTCCACAGGGCCTTGAAACCCATACGCATTGTCTGTTGCCAGTTGCTGTTAGGAAACAAAGGCACTGTGATCAGTAGAAGCGTGTAGAACACCAAAAATGAAACTTTTGAGTATGTCACATGCAAGATCCTCATTCTCCGTACAGTCTACAAGGTTACACAATTGTAAAATACTTTGTAAGAATGAGAATCCTGACGTTTGCCTTGGATTAAAAAAGTTTTTCAATTCCGCTTTGTTTTGAGGTTTTTTTCCCCCCAAGGGCTTAAAAATAAAAGCATCTTGGTAAAGTGATTTTCACACACTGCACAGACACAAGCATTGTTTCTCCCACTGCGAGAGGAGTATAAAAATACTCTTATCTAATATGTTAGACAAGAGTGACCGAGGTCACAGGAGAATCTGTACTTTCCCACTGATTACAAGGAACGGGCCAGCTGCTTTGTGCCTCCTATGCAGCTGGAGCATGCAGTTGCCTGGTAACTTGTTCCGAGCTATTGCATCTTAATCACATATACACGTAGGAATACCAAGCTGACCGCTTAGGTTTATCAGCCAAAACAGTTTACAGCAACACAATAGTTTAGAGCAATTCAGGAAGTTTAACACTGAATTTAGGTATGTGCTTATATGGTTTGATGAACAGAGCTTCTATAAATGAAAGGGAAACAACAGAAGTTATTTATATGCGATTTCAGAGCATACAAAAGGTATAGTCTACAAACCAAGTATCAAGTACTAGCAATATTTACCTGTTCAAAGGGCATCATGTAATGTCTCAGACTCAACAAGCATAAACTGGCAGACTGTTATGATTTGAAAATTTTAAAAAAGTTCCAATACTGTGCCCAAAACGGAGGTGTTTCAGTGTTCAGGCTAGACTCCTTGTCTCCAGTAAATACACATCTTAATTCTAACACAGGATAAAAACCGATTTATAAATGTCCTCTTGTAAAAATGAAACCGTTCCAATCACCCTGTTCACTCCTATTTAAGATATTAAATAGGGCAAATCAGAAGTAACTTGAACCAATCCCTCCCACCCCGCTATAAACCAGGACCATATACAGCCCTTGCAGACTACACAAGACCCTGTCTCATTCCAGCCACATCATTAGCATAAGCTGTGCAAACCCATGCAAATCAACAGGTTTTTCAGGCATAAAAGCAGACTCCAACAGCAGTTAAGCCACTTCTTACAACTGACAATGTCATACTTCCATCACTGATCATAGCACAAGAACAAAAGAGAATGGGTCTTAATTGTCCTTCATGAACTTGAGGGGCTGCAAGAAACCAGTGAAGTCACAAGCCTGGATTCTGTAACGTCGCTACCAGCATAATTTCCAGATCAAAGATCCGGCCTCCTGTTAAGATCATCAAACATAATTTTGAGTTTGGAAGACAGGTCATCACAATACTATGTTAGGTAGAGTATAAAACCTTATCATCAGATTCTCAGCTAGTTTAAGTCAATGTATTCTGTGTGTTCCGCTGAAGTCAATGAAACTAAACACACTATCACAGGAAAGAGGTATTTCAGCACGCCTCAGACCTGGAAAACTATCTTGAAAAATGCCCATAACTTTTAACACAAATTCTCTGCACTTCCCACGATCTCTCAACAGCGAGCAGTAGTAAGACCCTAACAGTTACTTGCAACCTATTTCTTGCATAGCATTCATTTTTATTTTAATTTTAAAAGGGGCAACTAATACATAAGATTTTTGCAGCTACTCACAAAAATCAATAAGCAAAGACATTTGTTCCAAGATTTAAATTACTTGTACAATTTAAAAAAAACTATCAAAGCTCTGTAAAGTAAAATAGATACATTTACCTACTCATGTAGGAAACTACAGACAAACTTCAGGAAATGACCAAAGGTGCAGAGGATAGGCTAATAGGCTAAGGTAGAAAAATAACAACAACAAAAAAAAACAACCCAGGAGTTCTACAGAAAAATGAGTGAGCAGCCCACAGCACTGGCAGACAACAGATTTTTTTATACCCACTTCCTCCACCCCTTCTTCCTATTCCCTCCCCCCCCCCCGTTTTTTTTTAAGGGAAATAATTATTCTATTGTGAAACATATTGTCAGTGATGCAGTTGAAGCCAAAAGTTTACATGAGTTCAGGAGAGGATTAAGCGAATTCTAAGACATGTGCCAACACAACTGCTATAAAAAGCATCTGCATCACGGTGAAATGCAAACAGCTACTCTGAGAACGACACATTATTATTCACTAAATTTGCCTTTGCCTTTTACCCTGTTGTATAGTTACTAATGTTGAAAAGAGTCACTGCTGTGCAAGAAACTAAAACTTACAGCGCTTCATGCTGGGAGAGAACTGTGGCCCATCAGCTCGTGGCTGTGAAGCCTTACAACTTAACACGTTGCAGCTGCACACCAACAAGTTCTGAGGTGGACTGCTGACTGTATTCAATAGTCACAGCTTAGGTAGGAGGATATGATAAACCTTACTTATTCGCCTTTAACCGATGCTCCAAATATGTTAAAGTCGTTCTTAAAGCAGGTTACTGGTTTGATTACCCTTCATACAAAATCCTCCTTCAAATGCAGGTTTCTGTTCTCTTCTTTTCAGATTTAAGGCATGAACAGAAACCACACCTGCATCATCACTGAAATCAGTGCCTATTTTTCAATAAACTTTAGCAGCATCAGAATTCGTCCTCAAGTACCGTTCATAAAGCAAATGCTTCATTCTTCAAAACTTTTTTCAGCAAAGGTTAGTAATGCTGTACCACAGACTCTCACACCCATTCACACATGTTCTTCCCGAGACTGTTACGCAGCTTAGTATTTTAAAAATCACCATCCTAACTGCATACCTGATACTACTGGTTCTCCCCTTTTTAAAGTCTGATGTTAAGGAAAAGCTGCAAGTCCTACAAAACCAGGCAGACTTGCTTGTTCTTGCCAAAGAGAAAAAGGTTAAGCATTATTAAAAAATAAGACTATTGCCTACCTTTAAGTATCCATAAAGCTATCAACATGAACCGTATGGTGGCTTGTTAGCACCAATACTTGTACACGGGCATGCAAAATGTCCTTCAGTTAAATTCCAAACTCTATGAATTAATTGGTGGGCAATTCCCCAAGGATAAAACGTCTATCAAAAGCCAACAGTAAGCCAGAAATCTCTTTCCGTTTCATAGGGTAAAAAAAAAAAAATAAATACAGTGAATCCTGAAAAAAGAAATAGATATTAGACAGGGAACGCCTATATAGTTATAGGGCAAGTAATAAAACATTTAGTGTTTTGATTTTCTTCTTTTTATTTATGTCATCACAATAGTTAGACAAACATGGAAACATTTGCAACAGCAATACTTGGGCCACTTTAAAATCTTGGTAACACTGAAATACAGGTCAGCAAAAGCTAATGATGTGGGGAGGGGACTTTAGGTCTTCTTATTTTCATACACATTCACACACACACACATATATCTATACACACACGCGCACTCCACAACTCCAAAGAGCTATCTTAACTATGTCTGCCAGTAAACGGAAATAGTAGGCAGAAAGGAACCATATCCATACTAAGACAGTTAGCTGTGTCGTAAAACTGAAGATCACTGCAACCAGTGCCATCTTAAAGAAGAAGAAAAAAAAAAAAACAAAAACCAACACCAAAAAACCTGAAAGGAACCATCGCTGTGCATGTCATAAGCATGAAGTTATTTTAACCTGGTGACTACTCTGCTCTATACTTTAAGCATCGTGAAGTTTTTATGTGTTTTTAAGGTCTAAGGTTACTATTTTAAATGACCTACTTGTAGTGGCAGCCCAAGTAGCATTCTGGAGAACACCACAGTGCCCACAACTTCTACAGGTCAGTGCAGTCTGATCAAGCACTACATTTCTAGGGGAGGAAAACAAAAAACCACTACCGCTCATTTATTCAATTGAAAAGCTTATTACCTGCACCTTCCAAAGCAACAGGCTACAGGAACACTGAATGCAAAGTAAACCAGACCCATCTGGAATAATCTGACGTCTCAGCTCCAAGTTACACATCTTTCATTTCGTATTTGAAGGGATTAACAGCATTTGGATGCACAGAAACTGTCTTTACAGTGATGTCTGCAGACCTCCGAGTCATAAGTTAAAAATGTCTTCCTAAATTATAACAGTATTAGCACTTCCTCTGAAAGGAGTGAAAAAAACACAACCAGGGAAGGAGGAAGTGACACAACACCAAGGTTTTTTGTCCCAGAGATAACAAAATCCTGAGAGAACAAGATGCTTGTGCTATCAGAATAAAAATCCCCAAAGAATCAAAAGAGTTTACCTTTCCCTTGGAAAAGTTACCTTTGAGTCAAGATCTGCTCTTTTTCTCTCCCAAGCATGAAATCTCTCTTCAGCTTAAGACTCTCTTCTACTGCAGTAGAAATTTAGTGCACATGCTGGAACCTGGACAGAATCTTATTTAAAAAAACAAACAATACAATAGTACTACAGTGGCCAGAAATCTTTTACATATTCTGATGAAAAGACTCAACTTATTTCTAGGAAATAAAGTGTTTGGGGCCAAAGCCAACGCATGATGGTCATGTAAGGTTAAATTTTTATTAATTTTTTTTTTTTTTTTTTTAAATTGATATATTGAAAAAAGCTGGAGAAGGAAGCGGGGACAGAAAGGAAAAACCATTCAGGGAGTCAGTGGTATAGACTGTCAGCACGCAATCTAAATATTGTAATTGCAGATCACATAGTCAGAACAAGCCAGTCAAAAGTAGCACCCTCCCTGGGAGAGGGGTGGGAGTCTCTCTCCCCTTGTCTTTCAAGCCAAGACCCAACTAGCAGAAGGCAGCTTTTCTGTCAGATAAAGCAAGGCAAAAGGATCATGTACAGCAACTTCCTTGCAGCCTCTTGCTCCTGAGCACCCTTCTTCACCTCTTTCTTTCTTTCTTTCTTTCTTCTGGTGATGGGAAGGCAAAGCATGTTCTGTTCCTGTGAGCCCATACTGCTTGTCCCTATAGTCACAGCAGGCACCTGTGATTCCTCTCCGAAGACATTTACGCATAGAAATCAGTTGAGTGGTGTGTTACGGAAGCATAAGCTGCAGTGAACGTGATTTTGAATCAGTTATTGTTTTGCCCATCATGACAAAATAAAACCAGCAATTTCTTACTTTATAGAAATCCTCCTAAAGTAGTAGTTGCCCCCAATCGCTGTCAAGTTTTTGTATCACAGGAGAACAAATGCAGCCAAAAGAACATTTTCTCCAAAATGACCACTCCGAACTGCACAAGCAGGCAGGCACAGGCCGCTGCCAATTTAATTAAGCGTATGTACACAGCACCACTTAGTGGTGCAAGCGGAGTCACCGCTGATAGGAATGAGAAGCTTGAACACCAACCTTCCCTCCCCGGCCCCCTGGACACTGCAGCCTGATCTTGACAAATTGACCGCCTGGATAAAGAAAGCTATCTGGCAACTAAAAAGATCCATTGTACTTTTCTGCTCAGTACACCTAAAGATACAGATTCACCCTCGAAATCTCGGCCAATTTCTTGAATACCACCAACACTCAGAACAGGTTTCAAATGGCAACGTGGCAGGACAAAGTAATAAATACTTATCCTTAAGTCTGCTAACTTTCTAAACCTTTGCCTAGACCTTAAGGAAATGTAAAAACAAACAAACTACTGCAAAGTTCAATACGCAATCCACGCAAAGTTAAGGCTATCAGGTAGGAACTGGATTACGAGTATAAATCATGCAACAGCTACTCTATGACATGGATGTCCTGAACAGATCATCCTCTACAGTTTAAGTCCAAGGTACAAACCCATCAGCACCTCCTTCCCTCTCTGTATCGCTGTGGTTACCTGCTCTGTGCCCAGAGCCAAAAAGAGTCCCGACGTTGGAGTTACTGTTCCTTTTATGCCCACCCCCATACTTCTTTCCCGACGGAGAGGTGATGCACCTGATTTGAGGTGGAGTGCAGACGACCTTCTCATCTAGTGCTGGGCAGTTTATTTGTCCCATAAACAAACCCCAGGAAAGAGAATGCACGGTTGGACGGGTGCACTTGAGGTTTTGACCACGCGGTAGCACCGTTAACTGCTGAAAGAGCAGGACTCTCTGCCGCTCTGTGTCCATGTCACGACTGCCCTCACGTCCCCAGTCTGCACCCAGCTCCTCCAGGGTGTGCAGAGGGGCTTCCAGCCCTGGCTCAGCAGGCGTCCACATAAGATCCCCCAGCCAAGAGGGGGGTGTATGCTCACCTGCCACATCGATACCGTGGGTACATTAAAAGCCACCCCCCAACTCTTTCCCCAGGAGTGACTGGGGGAGGCTCTTCAGTCATCTGGCTGTAAACCCCCTCCCCCTCAGGGAGACCAACATCCAGGCATGCCTTGCTCTAACTCCCCAAATCCACTGCCCTCCGAGGAATAAAAGGCGTCTGGGCCACTCCCCCGGCTCTAATCTGCAGATATGCCTGGCTTCCCAGAAGTAGGCTGAGAAAGCCAGCATTAAGGCACTCCTTCCCACGCCCAGATCCACAAAATCCTCAGAGAAAAGAAGAAAAATAGCCACTTCACCGCAGCAGGAAGTAAATAAACTTGGGGGACACAGGAGGCCAGTTCTCCCGGGGTCAATGGAAAGGAGGGCTAGATGCAACGTATCTGAGGATTTTCCATGTGCACAGCTGAAACAGCCATGCCTCAAGCAGGGATGCGTCCCATTTATGGCAGTTCCTCCCCACTTCTCATCCCCAAAAGACAAACTCGGGCCTCTGCCTTCTCCGTGTGTAGCTCCCCACTCCCTTCAGCATGGAGCTGCGAGGCTCTGGGTTTGTGGAGAACCACAGGTGGGAAACCGAGGCTACTAATGGTGACCACAGAGAACAGACCAGCTCGGAGGGGGCGAGGAGGGCTGATGCACAATTTCTACGTTTGAATTTGTTGGGAACTTGGTGGGAGTCACAGGCTTGCAAGCCACAACCCCAGCTATCCAGGACATGGGCTTCCCAAGATCACAAACCTCAGGGGACGGGGACGGGGACGGCGCCTGCGCCAGCGAGCGAACGCCGGGCTGCCCCAACGCGAAGCACGGCGCATGCGCCCAGGAGGCGCATCCGCACGGCTGGTCGGGGAGCGGGCGCAGCGGGAAGCCCGCGGAAAACCACGCGAAACCGGCAACGCTCCTGAGTCTGACCTGGTCGGACTACGCCGCGCCCGAGAGCCGCGCTGCTGCCCGGCTGCCGAGTCCGCGAAAACTACAGCTCCCGGCATGCCCCGGGAGGCAGCCTGCCCCGCTGCCTGACGCCGAGGGGACGCCGCTTCCGTTCCCCCCCCCCCCCCCACGCCGGCGCAGCAGCAGTTCCCGCCGAGCCCCCAGCGCCGCTCCGGGTAGCTCCGGCATGGCGCGGCCCCGCTGCCGCTCCGTGCGTGCAACATGGACCCCGCCGTCCTCCTCGGGGCTTTCCCCGGGACCCGCCGGCCGACTGCGCAGCCCCGCCACGGGGCCCGGTGAGCCCCCCCGCGCGCCCGTTCTCTCAGCCGCCCTGTCAGCGCCCCCCCCACCCCCGCGCGCCCGTTCTCTCAGCCGCCCTGTCAGCGCCCCCCCCACCCCCGCGCGCCCGTTCTCTCAGCCGCCCTGTCAGCGCCCCCCCCCACCCCCGCGCGCCCGTTCTCTCAGCCGCCCTGTCAGCGCCCCACCCCCCCCCCCCGCGCGCCCGTTCTCTCAGCCGCCCTGTCAGCGCCCCCCCCCACCCCCGCGCGCACGTTCTCTCAGCCGCCCTGTCAGTCCCCTCCCCCCACCCCCGCGCGCCCGTTCTCTCAGCCGCCCTGTCAGCGTCCCCACCCCCCACCCCCGCGCGCACGTTCTCTCAGCCGCCCTGTCAGCGCCCCCACCCCCCACCCCCGCGCGCACGTTCTCTCAGCCGCCCTGTCAGCACCCCCCCCCCCACCCCCGCGCGCACGTTCTCTCAGCCGCCCTGACAGCGCCCCGCCCCCCACCCCCGCGCGCCCGTTCTCTCAGCCGCCCTGACAGCGCCCCGCCCCCCACCCCCGCGCGCACGTTCTCTCAGCCGCCCTGTGAGCCCCCAGGGCTCTCCCCCGGCCTCGGCACAGGCGGCCCCCACCTCCCCCGGGCCACCCCCGCCTCCGACGTTCGCCGGTACCGAGGGGTGACCGGCCCCGCTCACCTTCTCCCTCGGGGCAGCCGCAGCCCGGTCACTGCTCAGCTCCGCTCCTGCCTGGGCTCCCGGCGGCCCCTCCCCCGGCAGCCCCTCCCCTTGCCAGGGAGGGGGCGTCGCCATCAGCCTCTCACTGCCCGCACCTGCGGCTCCTCCAGCCCCGGCCCGCAGCTGTGGTACCGAAACCCGGAACCAAACCCCTCACCACCAAGGTGAAGTGAAGCAGCAGGCACTGCCTTGACTGAGTGACAGATGTCAAGAGTCATCTGATGTGGAAGAGGTGTTAACTGGGGTCAAAATACAGATTTTATTACCCGTCTGATTTTAGTTCTAAGACTTGGCGATTGCCAGGTATCATCTTTTCGATTTCCCCAGGTCCACCCGCGAGCGAGGCCACAAGGGAGATTTCTTCCAGAGAGAGGATAGAGTTATTAAGTCTCAAGACCACGATTTGCTTTTCTCCTTCATGAAGAGGTGAGTGGATCATATAGCATCACTAGTCACCCAAGCAGTTAAGCCTGAACTTTTCACCTGTCCTTTAATGCCGTCAACTCCAAGCTAAATTTTTCCCGTTATTAAGAGGCGACCAAAGATCATGTGAAGTATTATTATCCTTTCTACAAATACACCCCCATCTTAGAGCTTTAGCTACTAGAGAAGGTCTTGGGAGTTTGGGGTCAGAGGAGCTAGCTGCAAGTACAAACTTTCATACAGCTCTGTTTAGGATGTGTGATGTTTCTCTGGTTGTCTAAACCGGTCTAAATTTCCACAGATGGTCCCGACTCTGGGTGGCTCTAACAAGGATCCTGGAACTCCAGTAAGTTCTAAACATCGTTTTATATTTGAAACATGATCCCAAGTTCCTTTTTGCACTTGTCTCTACGGTTTTGGCAGCTGACAGCCCCGAGGGGTGCTTGTACAAGTTTCTCCCGAAGGGCGAGTAAATTAATTCTTTTGTCCGTGAGGTGGATGGTTTGGTAACGTTGTAATTCACAACGCTATAATTCCTTCTTTCAAATTTAAAAAAAATAATTGCCTTTTAAATCCCTCCAATTTAATCTGCTAAAATGATTCTCATTGTTCTACCTCTTTTCTCAAGTTTTGGTTAAATTCAATGTCAGTATTCTCCACGGAACTAGATTTTCATCTGACTTTGGAATCGGAAAGGCAGGCTGTTACCGAGGTTAAATTCTGTGTCTTTACAAAACTTTGAATCAGTTACAAAACTAGATTATTTTTTTTAATTCAAATTACAAAACCGGTTAATATCAAGATGAATAGCTCAAACAATAATTGTTTCATTTTGTTTATCTCATGTTTAGAACCCCTCAAAAAAACCCCACATACACCCTCTAAACACACAAAAAGATTATTGCCCTCGACAATATTCCTAATAGCAACCCCAACATTATAAACTTTACACAACTGTTTTCCCAAATAGATAACGTGAAACTTACTTATAGATTTTCCGTTTTAAAGGGACAGTTTCTTTAGACTTCCAGTTTCTTGTTGGGTGCTTTCTTTATTCTCGAATAATGAAGCCAAGGTTCTTCTCCCAGACCTTTACTGCTACAAGTGTTGTTAAAATGACTCGATACGGTCCTTTCCACTTCTCGGTGATTTTATATATATTCAGTCTCCTGGTCGGAAGGGATGCGCTGCTACGTCCAGTTCTAAGGGTCCAGCTGTGGAGACATACTGACAAAGTTCTTGAAAAGAATTGCTTAAAGAAATCATAACACCTTTTAAAAACATATCTCCAAAGGCACTCAAGATACTCAGAACACAGGACTCTTGATATGGTCTTTCGTACAACATTTCCTAAAGACTTGACTTTTCTTTCTCTTCTGGCTATACTCCGATTCTTAATAGAGCCACGGGTAACGCTTTAACCCATGTGAGGAGTGAGGTCTCCTGACAAATTTTACTCGACAGTTGCTTAAGGATATAGTTCATTCTCTCTCTCTCTCTCTCTCTCTGCCCACACACTTGCTTGTGGTCTATGTGGGGTGTGATAGTCTCAATCCATAGATAATCCATGGCTCAACTTGTCTCATAATCTTTGCTATAAAATGAGGGCCATTGTCAGATGACATTCTTACAGGCACCCCATATTTTGGTATTATCTCTTTGAGCAAGACTTTGACTACTTCCCTTGCTTTGTTGGTGCGACAAGGGAAAGCCTTGGGCCACCCAGTAAAGATATCAACTAAAACTAGGACATATCCTTATTTTCAAGGCAATTCTATAAAATCAATTTGCTAATATTCTTCTAAAAAATTGCCTTATTTAATAATCCCAAAGATGATCTTATTACTGGTTCGGGGATAATTTTACATATACATTTCACGTCCACTTATAATTGTTTAAACAATCTTTGTCATATTTCGCTTTCTGTTTCCCAGTATACTCTGTGATGTTCAATGGGGCAATTTCTCTTATTATTGTGGGTGGGACTATTATTCGACCTGTCGGTGTTACGGCCTATCCTGTTTCATTTTGTTAGCCTGCAATCTAATAATTAATTCTTCATCTTTTTCATTATAATTTGGAGTTTCTTTAGGCAATTTTATACCTTTCTCTGGAACTAGTGCTAGGATGCCTTTTTCTGCAGCCTCTTCAGCAGCTTTATCAGCCAGTCGGTTACCTGCGTTAGGACCGGTCTTACCTAACGGATGTGCTTTACAGTGCATCATCGTGACTGCTGTTGGTTTTTGAATGCTTTCTAACAATTTCAGTATTTGCTGTGCGTGCTGAACGGCGGTGCCTGGTGCCGATAACAGTCCTCTTTCTCCCCGTATCGCTCCATGCGCACGTACCACTCCAAAAGCATACTTTGAGTCTGTCCAAGTGTTGACTCGCTTTCCTTGACTTAGTTCCAGAGCTCGAGTAAGAGCTATCAATTCAGCCTTTTGGGCAGAGATCGTCGAAGGCAAAGTTGGCAACGCAAGTACCTCCTCAGTAGTTATTGTCTATCTCGATAAAACGTTTTCCTTCACAGATGGAACCGCTTCCGTCGGCATATAGTTCCCAATCTGTTTCTTCTAGTGGCACATCTCAGAGATCCAGTCAGCTGGAGTAAACTCTTTCGATTGCCTGCAAGCAGTCACGTTCCAGTTCTCCTTTAACTCGGTCAGTTGTTGAAAACGCAACGGGGTTAACGGCGGTAGTAGTTTTTAGGTAAACATCATCTTGTTCCAGCAACAACACCACTTGGTATTTCAGCATTCTGCTAGGGGATAACCAGTGCCCCCCTTTCCGTTTTAGCACAACAGTTATCATATGGGAAACGTACAGTAATCCTTTCTCCTCAGGCGAACTTACGAGCTTCCTGGATCAGTAGCACAGTTGCAGCGACGGCTCTCGGACGACCAGAGCATCCCAGACTCACGTTATCCAATCGCTTCGAGAAGTAGGCCACAGCTCGCCCACTTGGCCCTAAATATTGGGCCAGGATACCCAGAGCTCTACCTCTTCTTTCACGAGCAAAAAGTTCAAGTGTCTCTTGTGAGATCTGGCAGACGCTAGGGCTGGCACCCCTGTTACAGCCTGTTTCAATTCTTGGAAGGTAGCTTTCTCGGCATCGGTCCAATCCGTCGTTTGAGGTTTTGAGCTGCTCCTATAAAGGTCAGGCCAGCAAGCCACAATTTATAATCTACAGGTGACACCACTCGACCATTCCCGGAAATGCTTGTCATTCATTTTTTTAGTCTTAGGTTCGGGGAGACGACACATTGCCTCTTTTCTCTCAGTTCCCAATTGTCTCTGTCCTTTTAGGATTTTAAAACTCAAATTCAAGTTTCTTCTTTCTGGGTTATTTGGGTTTTTTTTCTTTTGACACTCGATATCTACTGATTCCCAAAAAGTTCAAAAAGTTAAGAGTTAACTTTGTGCATTGTTCTTCCGTCTCAGCTACCATTAACAGATCGTCCATATATTTCAGCAAGATTTCTTGATTATTTTCTTTCTTCCAAATCTCTAATTCTCGTGCCAATTGATTTCCAAAAATGGTAAGACTATTCTTAAAGCCTTGAGGCAAGACTGTCCACGTATATCGTGTTTTTCTCCCAGTCTCAGGATTTTCCCATTCCAAAGCAAAAACCTCGTGACTATTGGGATCCAAGGGAATACAGAAAAAGGCATCTTTTCGGTCCAACACTGTGAACCATTCTCATTTCTCCGTTAGGGTTGTTAACAAAGTATAAGGATTTGCTACTACCGGATGAATACCTTGTACTATTTGATTTATTGCTCTGAGGAGGTCTTGAACTAATCTATCATCTTTTTCATCAGCCTTTTAAAAGGCAAGATCGGGGTGTTATATCTGGATTCACATTCTATTAACAATTTGTATCTTAAAAATTTTTGTATTACCATTACTAACTCTTTCCGACTTTCCGGTTTTAGGGGGTATTGTTTCATTCTTACCGGATTCGATCCTGGCTTTAAATCAACTCTCACAGGTTCTGCTTTTTGGATTTACCGGGAACTTCCCAGTCCAGACGACTGGAATGACAGCATTACACTTGGACCGGTATAATCTTCTGCTTTCGGTAAACATCCTGTTAACAACAAAGCCGCTGCTTCGATACGTTTAGTTTCTGGAATTAAAATTTTAAGCTCTCCATTTTTAAATTTAATTTCTGCCTCTAAGTTCTCAAATAGACCTCTCCTTAACAGGAGTTTAGGAGAATTTGGCACATACAAAAACTGCCGAGTGACCCATTGCTTTCCTAATTTCATTGTTAAAGATTTAAAGAAGGGTCTAGTTTCTCGTTCGCTTGTTGCACCAACACCACCAATTTCTTCAAAACTTAACTCTCCCTCTGAGGTATTTAAAACTGAAAAGGTGACTCTAGTGTCAACTCACATTCAATTTTCTGTTCTCCCAGTTTAGCTGTAACCAGAGGTTCTGCTGGGAGACTCCCCTCCGGTCCCCGCCCGATACGTTCACTTAAAAAGAACAAATCTACATATGGCACTTTATTCCATTTACTCTCTCTCCTACAAAACAACAGGAATTGCAATATAGTATTGTAACTCAAAGTTCTGTTTGTTTACCATTTTTCCTGCCGTTCACCCCAACGTGCCAATAAACATCCCAGCAGTGATGTTTCTGGTAACTTTTCATCAGCAGTTCTATTTCCTGCACTCTTATTCTTAAACAATTTTGCTAATGCCATTATACTTATATACATTCAAATACCAAATACCAAACAAATGCAAACGACAGCTGTCCCAAATAATACACAAAGTCCAACCCAGCAATAGCTTTCGCTTATGACTTACGGGCAGACGCCTAGGCTTCCAGTGCAGACGGCTACCCTCCAAGCCCCAACCCTGGGAAGCTTTCGCCGCGCCTCACGGGCAGGCTTTCCAAACAAATTCCAAAGAAGCAGCGCCTTACCTTTTTTCCAGGGAACGCTGCGAGGAGCTTTGCGTGTCGAGGGGGACGGTTCTCCCCGAGAATACCTCGGTGCCGGCCGGAGCTCGATCGACACGCCATCCCGTCCAGTCTCCCTCGCAAGGTCCCATCTGGGTCGCCAAAACCGTTACCGAAATCCAGAATAAAACTCCTTAACGCCAACGTGAAGTTAAGAAGCAGGCACTTTGTTTATCGCAGCGCTGGGGACACGGGGGATCGCTCCTCCAAAGGCGTGTCCCACTTAGTATCAAAATCCATCAGTTTTTACAGGCTTTTCCCGTCAGGTCATTGTTACCTAAGCTCCTTCCGTAAAAACGCATACTATGCTCGTTCTTAAATTTAACCGTTGTAACGATCGGTCCTGTGATTATATAACCTTATCAATATTCTTATTTTAAAACAATCATTGGTCAGTGACGCTTGGCTCTGCTGACTGGCATCGTCGATACTCAAATCGAGATGGGAAGGGTAAGGGGGTTTCCAAGCAGCAAACTGGTGTCCACGACGGTTTCCTTAGTTTCCTGAAACAGAACGTAGGAAAACCAGTAACTTCCTGGTGAGGTTTCTAGGGTTAGCTGTTTCAGACTTTAACAATATTACGGTTCCTAGCGTCACGCATAACACAGCTCCTAAAGTTTCTATGGCTACGTTTCAAACTTAACAATCCTATACGTTACGCTTCACAATTTTACTTCTTAATCAAACCTAACTCTTCTATGTGATTAAATGTTGATTTCTTTACCAGAACATTTGCAACAGCTGGAGCCCAGCAGGAACAGGGGGGGCACGGCCCGACCCCCCCCAGCGCCTCACCTCCTCCTCCTCCCCTGGGCTCCCTCACAGCCCCTCGCCCCGTGCAGAGGGAGCGCAAACGCAGCCCGGAGGGCAAAGGGGCCGGCCGGCCAGCGTCTATTCAGTCAGTCGCGCGCCTATCGAGTCCTGCCAGCGAGTCTGCTCCGGGGCTCGGGGCGCCCCCCGGCGCTCCCCCTGCCCCTCGGACACCTCTGATAGCACATTTCCATACGTTCTGTATGGCACGTCTAAATATTTGGGTGGTTTTAATACTTTGTACCAGCTGTGGTTTGCTGCTAGGTGACTGTAAAAGTGAGATTTGGTAAATAATGGTTAGAAATCTTATACTAACGCTACAACTGAAACAACAGACAAAAGTATAGCCGAGCAATTAACTAGCAGAGGTAGGTACTCCTAAGTTTTGCAGTTCTTTGCTCTTATGACTAGATGTTCCCCTGTAAGCTAAATGGGAACAATGCTGAAACTGACCACATGCGATTGAAACTGCGTTAAGCTTCAAGATCAAAGAACAAGGCCAAGAATAAAGACGTCGAGGACAGCCAGCAAGAACTTCAAATGGGTCGGTGGTCGCAAAAGCAGCCCTTCGTCTCAAATGGATCCTTCCTTGCACGTGATCGGATGTAGGCAGTGCTATGATAATCGGTTGCCGTCGTTTTTATGTATACGTATACTCATCTGATTAATAAGCAATTAGTTATTCTATATAACCTGTTTGTGCTAAAGCTGTGGCACGCACGCTAGGTGGAACTATCCCCCGTGCATCCAGCGCTGCAATGAAGAACGCCTGCTTTCTAAAACTCCAAAATGAGTCTTAGGGAGTTTCGTCGACCGGCTTTTCAGTATCGGAGGTACAAGGGAGGAAAGGAAAAAAAAAAAAAAAAAAGCAGGGGTGTGGGAAAGAGAGGGGACCAGGGGACGGAGGGGGCAGGGAGGGACCACAACACCGAAGAGGGGAGACGGGGCCCCGAGGGCCCGGGGCTCACCGCAGCTCTTGTTCTTGGCGCTGCCAAGAGACTTTGCCAGTTCAGCCGCTTCTTTCTCCTTTTCTCCTCCCTTCCTCTTCTGTAACTCCAGTCGCTTGGCTGTCCTCCGCATAACGGAACACGCGAGCCCCTCGCAGCTCTTGCGAGATGAGGCCTCCTAGACACATAGCCTCGCTCGCTCGCTCACTACGTGGCCGTACCGCGCTGCTGGTCACGCATACAGACCCTGGCGGTCTGACCTGCTGTGGACTACGAGGAGGGATCCTCCCACACCCACAGAGGCAGGGTCCCTCTGGCCTGCAGCGGGAGGCAGCTGCCAGCCAGATGGCCTTCGGTTTCTTCTTCTTTACCTTTCTGTGGCCTCTCCAGCTTCAGCAGCTCCCGTCCACAGCCAGTAAGCGCTCCGCCTGTCCCTCTGCGCCGCGAGGAGAGGGAGGCCGGGCAGAGACAGGCCACGCGAGCCTGAGGCTGCTGCAGTCAACGGCATCCCCGGGGACGAACGGACAACCCCGCTCACGGCGTGGCCTCTGGCAGAGGGAAAGAGGCAGCAGCGACCGTTATTACCGCAGCTCCACCCTGGCCGGAGCCCCTCCGTCCGCAGGGGCTTCCGCGGACGGACGCCGCTCCTTCCCCGCGCCGCTGCTAACGGCACCCGCCTTAAGGGAGACTCGAGAACACCGGAGGGCCAGCTTGCCGCCCTCACGACAGGGCTCGGGGGCTGCCTGCGGCTGCAGCACAGGCTTCAGGGGAGGGGCTGCAGCTGGGGGCAGCCGCAGGGGCCGAGCGGGGCTGGGGAAAGGCGGCGGGGGAGCTCCGGCGACTCGGGGTGGCGCCCGCTGGCCGCGCCTGGGGGGTGCCCGCCTCCGTCCCCTCTTCCCTTCTGTCGGCTCTCGGGGACCTGCCCGGCGCTGCCCTGGCCCGGCTCGCCTCTGGCGGACCGGGAGCCTGCCGCGGCGGCCGCTTCGCAGCTTCCCGTCCCGCCGGCCCCGGGCGGCCAGCGGGCAGGAGGCACCCGCCGCCGCGGCCGCCGCCGCCCCCGCCGGAGGGGATCGCTCGCCTCACCCGCGGTCCCGGCGCTCGCCCGCTGCCGCCGACACCCGCACTCCTTGCTGGGGGCACAGGGCTGACGTCGCCCTGCCCTCTCCCCACTCGCAGCCCGGGCACTCCTCTTCATCGCCTCCCTTCCAAAAAGCACCCGAGCGGCTGGAGCGTTTACAGCAGTCAAGTGCAAGGAACAGACAATTCGGGCGGCCGCTTCTGTCCCTTCCCCCCCACCCCGTTATCTAGAGAGGAGAAGCAGCACAGGGAACCTGCAAATGGGGGGGGGGGGGGGGCAAGGGGGGTGTCCCCTGGAGCAAGCCCCAGGGACTGCTGTATCCCTCTGCATGGGGCATCAGGGTTGCAGGAGCGACAGCAGCCAGGCAGCAGACGCTGGCGAGAGATTTACAACAAAAAATAACGCCTGGTTCAGGTGACAGCCTGAAGGCAGGCCACAAGAGACCCAAAGCTGCTTCGTGCCGGAGGGGCAGCTCTGTTCGGCAGGAAAGGCCGCGACCCAGCGCACCAGATGCGAGCGGCCCACCTGCAAGCTAGCGATACCCCGGCGACCCTGGGGCTCGGTCGGGGTGGGCACCTCCATGCTATCAGAACGCGGCTCTCCTAATCCTGCACGCACGCAAGGCTTCTTGCGCGGGGCTCGTCTCTTATCGAAAAGACGCTGCACGGTGTTACTTACCGCCCTGCCCTCCGGCGTTCAACGTAATCAGACGTGAAGCAGGGAAAGCAAAGAGGCCTGTCGGGATATTAGATGTCCTCAGCAGAGGACCACAGAGCCCTCGAGGTTCCATCTTTGCTCCCTACAGGAGCGTGGCTCCGCACTCCTTGCCGCTCCTGCCAGCAAGCGTCACAATTGCCCTTTGCCGCCTGCAACACGGCCCCAGTACTGCCACTTACAGAGCGAGAGGCGCTCGCTATAAAGCGGCGATGAAGAACAAGGACGGCCCGTCGAGATGGCAGGAGGAACACAGAGAGCCTCCAGCATTAGCCAGGCAGGGTTTGCAACTCACCTCGTGTCCTGGTTTAATGCCAGCCGGCAACGAAGGCCCACGCGACCGCTCACTCGCTCCCCCGCCCCCAGCGGGACGGGGAGACAAGCGGAAGGGCAAAAGTGAGAAAACTCGTGGCTTGAAACAAAAACAGTTTAATCATCATGAAAAAGAAACAACAACAACAACTTGTAAGGAAAAGAAGAAGAACAAATGACAGAGAACAGGGTGCAGGCAGCACACCAGGGGTCTGGAGCCTGATGGATGATGGGGGGGTGGTGGTGTGGAATATGGAGGAGGGAAAGGAGGGAGGCAGGGCAGGAGATAGGAGAGCAGGGGGTGCAGTGGGAAACAACTCGCGTGGGTTAAAAACTCGTGTGGGTGAAGGGGGTGGGCTGGAGCAGGAGATGGGGGTGTGCATGGGGGAGACACGGACCTAGTGGGGAGGGTAGGTGAGGGTACAAAGGTGCACGGGGGGTACTAAAACCAGATGTGCTGCTTCACAGAAATACGGTCCCACCTGAATTCAGTAGTAGGGTTTCTTCTGCGCTTAAACATTAATCAGGCATTTAAAAGCTTCAGTAGACTTGCAAACTGAAACCTCTGACAATTTACGTAGTCTTCTAATTTCTGATATCCAGGATATGTGAAAATAACACTCTCAATTCAACAGTTTTCACCGAGAATGATCTGTGTTAACCTAAATCACACAAAGTGAATAATATCATGTTAGCCATGTAGCCTTTATTAAGAGGTTGAAATTACCTTCTCGGGATCTTTTAAGCTTCTAAGCGTAAAATAATTAGTGTAGCTTACAGATGTGGAAGAGAAATCTTTTGGTATCATAACCAAAGTAGTCTTCTCCTCTGTGAATGGCAACACAATCTGTAATACTGCATCGACACTTCAAAACCCATTCTGTCTCTCCCCTTTTGTCATCCAATGTTGTCTTTTAGATATTTCAAGAAATTCTTTCATTGTCTATCCCATAAAATGAGAAGTAGATTATTACGGAAGAGCTCCACAGATAAAAAGTTAATGCATTAGACTAGCTGTGATATAAAAATTACTGGAGATATATTTATGTGTGATGTTCTGATGAATTATCTAGTTGTTTACAATTGCTAGGACTTCTCTCAGCGGTAAATCACTGGCAATGTGCACGAACACAAGAAACTCTTCACGGGGCACATTCATCCTTTATGCAGTCAAATGAAGTTTTTAAATCACAAAAAGATTTGGCTGTTACACAGTCTGTGTAAATTACATGATAGTAACCCAAACCACAAGACCACGTCTCTCCTACTTTGCTCTGTTGCAGAAGAATCTCAGCTTGCAAAGCACATCAGTTTTCTGTAACACAGATAACCAGGGTTCACACAGTCAGACTTTTCAGTCAGAAGGCCACAGAAAGAATCATAAAGAGACCGAGTATCTTTTCCTTAAACATCCTGTTTACAGACAGCTATGTTACCTCCAAGTGCTATGAAAGTTACTTTCTCTAAAACTATCTTCCATTTAGTTTTCCTTTTTTTTTTTTCCCCTTTTCTTCCCCTGAAAACAATCTTATAGCTTAATCCTTATAGGATTTTTTTCAAGTTTTGTTTTTTTCTAACGAGTATCAACACATGAACACTGAATAGTTTCAGGAAGGTCAGTATTTGCTACAGTTGCACTTGATCCAACATCCCACTTTTTTTTCCACCAAGCAAAGGAGTTCAACCAAGTTTCTTTCAAGAGCCATACAGGAGAAAGTACAGATTCTGCTCTGTCTGCTAACAAGCAGGCGAAGGAGCTGCTACCGATTTGAAAACTGTAGAGGCTCTGCTGTGCCCATTTTGAACTGGGGAACAAAAATAGTATTTAGGTCCACTTTTTCTCATTTGCAAAGCAGATCCACTGCCTTGGGAGACTGACCAGAATTACCTGGAACAAACATTCTTTTTGCCTAGGATCTGTTTGTTAGTTGAGAAAACAATCACTATGTCTCTGTGATAATATGACACGATTTCATCAAGACATTTCTGTCTCAAGGGGCCCAGCTGTATTTTATTTTCTAGTAACACAGCATCTATCCAATTCCGGTCTCTGACTTAAGAGATGAGCAACATGCAATTTCTTCAATGTCTACTTATCACGTGAGGAAGTCAACAAACCTCTTTTCACAGTTACAAGCACTTTTCAAAGACCTGACAGTTCCCTCAGGTCATCAACTGACCCTGAACAAGTTGCAAAAAGGATCAATAAATGTGAGAAAGACCTTTGGTATGAGGGAACCCAGACAAACCGGTGCAGCAGTGTAGGGTTTAGGGATTAATCCGTGCGGGGCCCGGACGACGGAACACCAATGTGATGATTAAAGTCGCCCGTTTATTGAGCTTAGCTAATCATTTTTATACAATTCTCTAAGTTGTTGAGAGACTTTGATTGGCTACTATACGCAAGCACTTGGTGTCCACACGCACAAGCATAAGCGGTGATTGGTTACATCGGTACCGTCCACGCGCACAAACACAAGACATAATTGGTTGTGTTAATTAGAGCATACAAGACTTGTCTTAGTCCAATTGGTCAAGATAAGCCCCTGAATTGAGGTTGGTTGTGCCAAGCTCCCTTTATCGTGGAATGTGCACCTGTGTTTTCCTAATTGGGATCTTTCTTCTTCTGTCTTCTTATTTATTCTGTTCAAGGCCTTCTAAAGGCGCCTGGAACAGACTTGTGACCATGAGCTATTTTCAGGCCCAATAACTAAGTTCCATATAACTGAACCCTACATCTCCCCCTCTCTCACTTTTTTTTTTTTTTTTTTGAAAACATATTGCTGTCTTGTTCCGCAAACTTAGCCCAGCAATCAGTAGGTGTCAGTTTTATGTGGGTGTCCCTACGGAGGCAACTATGGTTTTGCTGCACACCAGCCTGATGCTCTTTGGAAAATCCCGGTATTTATACATTTTCAGAGGAATGGATTTTAGCACACGTGGCCAGCGGGTGCCAAAATCCACCTCAATTGAAAACCTATGACGCATGCACTCGCTGGCCAGGCGCACTGCACAAGTCATAGTTATCTTATCAATTCGTTCATGGGCTTTGTGATGCGGCCGTAATGCACTGAGAATTTTAATCTGTTATGTTAGCTAAGATGACCTACACATTAGTTTTTGGCTGAGGTGGAATTCGTATTGCCGCACCATCTATGATGCTTCAGGTGATGATGGTCGCATAAATCAAACGGAAGTCCATCAGGGGCTTGCACCTGTGAAAACATAAGCATAATCTCGCCCTGAGGTTATTAATGAAAAATGGACCTTCCCATCGCCCTATTTCTAGATTCTTAACTGAGTCTATGACCTTACTTCTACTTTCAGTTTTAACTAACTGTTAGCAAAAAAAAAAAATTTTTTTTTTTTTTTTTTTTTTTTTTTTTTTATGAATGACTACATATCAGGTATCCTAAAACTACTTCCACACTCGGCTTCTGTGAGTAATGTTTCGCCGAGGACTGATTAACATTAAACTATATATATATTTACTTATTCTCTACAGCACTTATTCTAAACTGCTTAGCCTCTATACAATTAGTTATAGGTTAGTAGGTTAGTTGATTATGATTAGTTGAATGTCTGTTACAGTGGTTAAAAAAAAATTTTTTATTTTTTTTTTTTCTTTAGGATTTACTCTCTTTTCTACCCACTCGCACTAAAATACATATCCAAAACCGATATCATACTCCATGTTTTTTACACGCATTCTTAATCTCCACATTGACTGCCGGTCTCCGTCGTGATTTGTCTAGTCGGTCTATCTAGGGCTTCAGGACCTGCTGACGTCTCCGCTGCCTCTTGCTCTTCTGAGTTGTCTGTGGCATCTGGTCGCTCAATCCACGGCTTGACCCATTTCGCCGGTATCCAATGGGGTTGTTCGTTACCTGTGGAAACACAAGCATACCCTCTTCCCCACGTAAATAATTTGCAAGGTCCTTGCCACTGCTGTAAAATCGGATCGAATACTGAAACTTGCGGCTGATTTTTATCAACATTTTTGTTCCCACACATATGCCTATTAATTGGGATCTGATCCTCAGTACCACGTGGCTGTAGCCAATTCAAAACATACAGTGCTTTACTTATTAACTCTTGGGGAGTACAGTGCCGCATATCTTCCCCCATTTTTAAAATGTTTAAATGATCCTTTAAGGTCCGATGTGCACGTTCCACAATAGCTTGACCAGTGGAATTGTGGGGTACGCCAAAATTATGAGCTACCCCCCACATCTGTAAAAATGTTTCTAATGACTGTGCGCGATATCCCGGGCTATTGTCTGTTTTAATTTCTGTTGGCACTCCCATGGCGGCAAATGCTGCCAAAAGGTGCTTAATTACGGCTTTAGCATTGGTTGATATATGAACAGTAGCCCACATAAGGTTCGAATATGTGTCAATAGATACGTGAATAAATTTATATCTCCCCAAACTGGGATATTCCGTAACATCTGTTTGCCAAATTTGCAATGGTGATAATCCCCGGGGGTTCACCCCCTGTGGTTGTAAGTTTGGAATATTCGCACAGTCTGGGCAAGCAGCAAGAATAGCTCTGGTTTGCTGCAATGGAAGATTAAATTGTTTACTCAGCGCTTTTGCCGACTGATGATAAAATTTATGGGATAGCAGTGCTTGTCCAAACAAATCAGGTTTGGGTGTATTAAAATAGATGTTTGCATTGGCTACTACCAGTTGATCCGCGCGCGCATTACCTTCCACAATGAATCCCGGCAGCGTTGTATGGCTACGAACATGATCGATAAAAAATAAGTCTGTCCGTTTTTCTAGTAACATCCATAATTTTAAAAGTGTCATAAACAGCTGCTTATTGTTTACAGTTTTTAGTAGGGACCTATGCATACGTTTGACTATCCCCACGACATATTGAGAATCTGAAATAATGTTGACAGGTGTTTTATCCCATTTTTTAAAAACAGAGCATACGGCTAATAGCTCGAGCACTTGTACTGACCCCTCTGACAGAATGAATTTGGATTTCCAGGATCCATCCTGTAAATATACAAATCCTGCTTTACCTGTCTTGCTGCTAGCATCAGTAAAAACGGTAATGGCCTCCAGCGGCTTATTGCTGCAGATAGAGTGTGGTTCCATTGTTAACATTGTTTTAAATAATGGGGGGGGGGGGGTGGGGGGGTGTAGTGATTATCTACTTCCCCCTTGAAGTCCAGCAGAGCTACTGCAAGGCAGTCATTTTTCGTCATGGCATTACTCACAATATCAAGTGATACAGGTAAAATGATTTTGTCCATTTGCTTCCCTGAAACTTGTATCACCCTTACCCCTGCTTTTTGAATGCACATCCCCAGAGCTTCAATTCTAGTGACTACCGTTTTTGACATGCTAGCAGGCAAGAATATCCATTCTAGTATTACCAATGGGTTTTGTTTTTGTTGCTCATCCCACTGACCCAGAATTCCCGCAACTTCCTTGTCTGAGTTATATACATACAAATTTATGGGCAAATCAGGGATATATCTGCCAGACATAGATGATGCGATTTTCTGCTCAATTGCTGTCAAGGCTTGCTGCTCGGGCGCACTTAGATGTAGTACAGAAGTTAGGCTATTGCTGCCCCGCAATAAGTCCAACAGTGGTTGTAAGTCTGTATTTGTGATGCCACAATAAGGCCGGATCCACTGCAGGTCTCCGACAAGTTTTTGTACATCATGTACATTTCGTATGTCTTTGTGTAGCGATAGCTTTTGTGGATGTACAGAGGCTTCTGCAACCTCTCACAGACCCCAGGAAAGTTTGACCGGCTGCTGTTAGTCCGCGCCGGCACAGATCGAGGCTGCGTTGCTATGTGTTGAGGGCACGCACGTCTCAAATGCCCTGGTTGACCGCACCGATGACACGTGGGGGGGTCTTTGTATGGGCCGTAGTCTCCTTTTCCCTGTCGCACCATCAGTCGTAATGCTACCGCGAGTGCTACAGCGTGAGCTTCAGCATGTATTTTAGCTTTCTCTTGTTCTTGTATTATAGTAGCCGAATCCTCGTTTGCATTATTTGAATCAGGGTATATGCTAGGTATAATTTGTTCATGTTGAACGGTGGTATCTGGGGGCTGTTTTCTCATAGGCGGATTTTTACTCACTCCCTGATTCTGTAGAGTTTCCTTTAATTGTACAGTTAGGGAGGCTTGGGAACTGTCAGATGGCTGATTAATATCGGCAGTCCCAGGGAGTGGAGCAGAAGTCAAGAGCACAGGAGCAGGCGGACAAGCTCCAAAAAGTCTCTCTTGCTGCATTATGTTTTTCTCCCTGCTTTTCCCTTTCACTTGCGGTTGGAGAGAGAGAGCAGCAAAAGCAGACGCAGACACTTTACGATCTGCTTTCATTTCTTGCAGAGTTGTCTTAATCAATTTCCCTAAAGTTGCAAGACCTTTAACTTCTTTAGACCTGTCACTAATTTCATCCCATAGGGAGGTTCCGATAGCTTTCCAGGTACTAAGCTCAAAAGCTGTACCCACACTAATTGAAAGGTTTCTGTCCTTTTTAATATTTTTCTCTGTTTTTTCAACCAGCCTCATAAATATCTTCCCGGCTGTCTTTTCCCTCGCAGATGCTGCGAAACCCTTGCCGCCCTTTTTATCAACGTAAGCTTACGATTTTACCTGCTTTTCCCAAGCAGTGTCCTGCCTCTCTCGAGCAGTGCCGGTGCTGTCTTTCAAGCCACCGTGGTCCGCGGCAATTCCCCCGCCTTTTCAGTAGCGTTGCCTCTTGTTCCTCTTCGGATCACGTCGGAGGTCGCCAAATGTAGGGTTTAGGGATTAATCCGTGCGGGGCCCGGACGACGGAACACCAATGTGATGATTAAAGTCGCCCGTTTATTGAGCTTAGCTAATCATTTTTATACAATTCTCTAAGTTGTTGAGAGACTTTGATTGGCTACTATACGCAAGCACTTGGTGTCCACACGCACAAGCATAAGCGGTGATTGGTTACATCGGTACCGTCCACGCGCACAAACACAAGACATAATTGGTTGTGTTAATTAGAGCATACAAGACTTGTCTTAGTCCAATTGGTCAAGATAAGCCCCTGAATTGAGGTTGTTTGTGCCAAGCTCCCTTTATCGTGGAATGTGCACCTGTGTTTTCCTAATTGGGATCTTTCTTCTTCTGTCTTCTTATTTATTCTGTTCAAGGCCTTCTAAAGGCGCCTGGAACAGACTTGTGACCATGAGCTATTTTCAGGCCCAATAACTAAGTTCCATATAACTGAACCCTACACAGCAGCTTTCTTCCCTATTGATTGGAAGAGAATGCTGTTTGGCTGCTGCTTCTATGGATAATCCACAAATTATTTGCTATTCTTCTTAGCCAAAGGGCTAAGGCAGTACCATCAGCAACTTCATAATAAACCCTGAAACAAGAAGCAGATATTACAGCTTCCAAGTCTGAGGAAACAGCATCAATGATTAAGACAGCTCTAACATGGAAGGCCTGGTAAGTGGCAGTGGTATAAGGCACTAGCAATTTATCAGGGCTCTCTTTCAAATGCTGGCGTTTTCTGTGACTTGGATTTTGCCTATTGTTATGAGATCATTACATCACCTATCACACAAGTGTAGCTTTGTTAACTTTCAAAGAAAAGCTGCTAGACAATATACAACACAAAGTTAGACAAGCGAGGGAAGTACACAGGGATTTCACAGGCAATCTGGAATCGGGCACCCGACTTGAATTCCCGGCTTTGAAAACCTCTCTCCAAATGACTTACCATCCTTTCACTAAGATCCAGCAGCAGTTCCCTCCTGTGCCTCATGCTCTTCTTTAGTCAGCCAAAGCCCACGGAGCTGCACTGTAAGCTTGAAGACGAGGATGCCAGCTGCGTGTCCTATTTCTGTCACCTAGTTTTTACGTACCGTTTCTTGCTAATCAAAAGGCCCAGTGATTCCTCCTCACACATCACACTGGAGTTAGTACGTCCAAGCATTATTTCTGCCGCGCTACATATGCACGGATTAGCTGCTGAACCCTCCAGATGATGTACTGCTTTTCAAGAAGGGTGTAGTATAACTGGCGAGGGTCTACAGTAAGTCCAAGAGGGTGCTCAACGATGTACAGGAGTCTGACTTCAAAGCATAAATTGAAAAACAGCCGCTTAACCTAGAAAGGGCAATACTGAAGAGAAATAACAATGTTTA
Source organism: Astur gentilis (assembly GCF_929443795.1). Lineage (NCBI taxonomy): Eukaryota > Metazoa > Chordata > Aves > Accipitriformes > Accipitridae > Astur > Astur gentilis. The sequence continues at coordinate 82,186 of NC_064892.1, forward strand.
AACTCTAAAAGGTAGCTGTAAGGAAGAACTTTTGTGTGCATCCACTGCACACAGTTACACGGAATCATGGGGCTTAAATTACAACCTGAAAAACTTAGGGTATGTGGCAATCTTTGCAACAGTAGTAACAATTACAGGAAATGTTTAAGAATAAATTAGGCAAGCATTTGTCAAGAATGGTACAGAAAGTTGATCATTCACCTCTAGAATGAGAGCAACACTAGACTATCTTCAAAGGTTCTTCTTTCCCCACTGCTGTCCCTCTCCGTATTTCTACCCTCAAACACAAGCATCATCCCCAGCTCTGCACTTACAATTATATCTGCATATGCACATGTCTAGGGATGCACATTTATTTCTTCGTTACACAGGTGAAGGAGAGTACTCATAGGTAAGCCAATTTACATAAACAGCTTCTGAAAGTTAAACACCTCAGCTTCTTGCAAAACGTCAGCCCAACAGAACACCGGGAGCGGTATGTAAATCCTTATGCCAAAACTGCGTTCTCTTAAATCTTATGAAAACCATTTCTAACATAAAGCCTGACCTGACTGGTCTATTTTCTGACACTCCCCTTCTCTGTCATCAGGTACTTATTAGATAGTAAAACAACTGACGGGGCAAACACCATAACTAGCACAATAGCTGACTTCCGTAGCAGTTGCATATCATGTCTGAAGAAATGTGAGTTTAGTAGGTGTATAGGTAGATACACATTCAGAAATGCACAAGAACTGAAAGGAGTAATCTGTAACTGGTAGACTAAGAACACTGCAATAGCACGCAATGTAAATCAACATGCACCTATAGGGAAGGGAAGGGAAGGGAAGTACAGAAACATTCTTCTGGATTAAAAAAAAATAAAATAAAATACGCAGCAATGGTAGGAAAAGGTACTTGGAACGTGCCACTTTCAGTCCACTGAAACAATGTCTGCAACAACAGTAAGAACACTGGCAAACTACCTTCTCTGTTCCACAGGGCCTTGAAACCCATACGCATTGTCTGTTGCCAGTTGCTGTTAGGAAACAAAGGCACTGTGATCAGTAGAAGCGTGTAGAACACCAAAAATGAAACTTTTGAGTATGTCACATGCAAGATCCTCATTCTCCGTACAGTCTACAAGGTTACACAATTGTAAAATACTTTGTAAGAATGAGAATCCTGACGTTTGCCTTGGATTAAAAAAGTTTTTCAATTCCGCTTTGTTTTGAGGTTTTTTTCCCCCCAAGGGCTTAAAAATAAAAGCATCTTGGTAAAGTGATTTTCACACACTGCACAGACACAAGCATTGTTTCTCCCACTGCGAGAGGAGTATAAAAATACTCTTATCTAATATGTTAGACAAGAGTGACCGAGGTCACAGGAGAATCTGTACTTTCCCACTGATTACAAGGAACGGGCCAGCTGCTTTGTGCCTCCTATGCAGCTGGAGCATGCAGTTGCCTGGTAACTTGTTCCGAGCTATTGCATCTTAATCACATATACACGTAGGAATACCAAGCTGACCGCTTAGGTTTATCAGCCAAAACAGTTTACAGCAACACAATAGTTTAGAGCAATTCAGGAAGTTTAACACTGAATTTAGGTATGTGCTTATATGGTTTGATGAACAGAGCTTCTATAAATGAAAGGGAAACAACAGAAGTTATTTATATGCGATTTCAGAGCATACAAAAGGTATAGTCTACAAACCAAGTATCAAGTACTAGCAATATTTACCTGTTCAAAGGGCATCATGTAATGTCTCAGACTCAACAAGCATAAACTGGCAGACTGTTATGATTTGAAAATTTTAAAAAAGTTCCAATAGTGTGCCCAAAACGGAGGTGTTTCAGTGTTCAGGCTAGACTCCTTGTCTCCAGTAAATACACATCTTAATTCTAACACAGGATAAAAACCGATTTATAAATGTCCTCTTGTAAAAATGAAACCGTTCCAATCACCCTGTTCACTCCTATTTAAGATATTAAATAGGGCAAATCAGAAGTAACTTGAACCAATCCCTCCCACCCCGCTATAAACCAGGACCATATACAGCCCTTGCAGACTACACAAGACCCTGTCTCATTCCAGCCACATCATTAGCATAAGCTGTGCAAACCCATGCAAATCAACAGGTTTTTCAGGCATAAAAGCAGACTCCAACAGCAGTTAAGCCACTTCTTACAACTGACAATGTCATACTTCCATCACTGATCATAGCACAAGAACAAAAGAGAATGGGTCTTAATTGTCCTTCATGAACTTGAGGGGCTGCAAGAAACCAGTGAAGTCACAAGCCTGGATTCTGTAACGTCGCTACCAGCATAATTTCCAGATCAAAGATCCGGCCTCCTGTTAAGATCATCAAACATAATTTTGAGTTTGGAAGACAGGTCATCACAATACTATGTTAGGTAGAGTATAAAACCTTATCATCAGATTCTCAGCTAGTTTAAGTCAATGTATTCTGTGTGTTCCGCTGAAGTCAATGAAACTAAACACACTATCACAGGAAAGAGGTATTTCAGCACGCCTCAGACCTGGAAAACTATCTTGAAAAATGCCCATAACTTTTAACACAAATTCTCTGCACTTCCCACGATCTCTCAACAGCGAGCAGTAGTAAGACCCTAACAGTTACTTGCAACCTATTTCTTGCATAGCATTCATTTTTATTTTAATTTTAAAAGGGGCAACTAATACATAAGATTTTTGCAGCTACTCACAAAAATCAATAAGCAAAGACATTTGTTCCAAGATTTAAATTACTTGTACAATTTAAAAAAAACTATCAAAGCTCTGTAAAGTAAAATAGATACATTTACCTACTCATGTAGGAAACTACAGACAAACTTCAGGAAATGACCAAAGGTGCAGAGGATAGGCTAATAGGCTAAGGTAGAAAAATAACAACAACAAAAAAAAACAACCCAGGAGTTCTACAGAAAAATGAGTGAGCAGCCCACAGCACTGGCAGACAACAGATTTTTTTATACCCACTTCCTCCACCCCTTCTTCCTATTCCCTCCCCCCCCCCCCGTTTTTTTTTAAGGGAAATAATTATTCTATTGTGAAACATATTGTCAGTGATGCAGTTGAAGCCAAAAGTTTACATGAGTTCAGGAGAGGATTAAGCGAATTCTAAGACATGTGCCAACACAACTGCTATAAAAAGCATCTGCATCACGGTGAAATGCAAACAGCTACTCTGAGAACGACACATTATTATTCACTAAATTTGCCTTTGCCTTTTACCCTGTTGTATAGTTACTAATGTTGAAAAGAGTCACTGCTGTGCAAGAAACTAAAACTTACAGCGCTTCATGCTGGGAGAGAACTGTGGCCCATCAGCTCGTGGCTGTGAAGCCTTACAACTTAACACGTTGCAGCTGCACACCAACAAGTTCTGAGGTGGACTGCTGACTGTATTCAATAGTCACAGCTTAGGTAGGAGGATATGATAAACCTTACTTATTCGCCTTTAACCGATGCTCCAAATATGTTAAAGTCGTTCTTAAAGCAGGTTACTGGTTTGATTACCCTTCATACAAAATCCTCCTTCAAATGCAGGTTTCTGTTCTCTTCTTTTCAGATTTAAGGCATGAACAGAAACCACACCTGCATCATCACTGAAATCAGTGCCTATTTTTCAATAAACTTTAGCAGCATCAGAATTCATCCTCAAGTACCGTTCATAAAGCAAATGCTTCATTCTTCAAAACTTTTTTCAGCAAAGGTTAGTAATGCTGTACCACAGACTCTCACACCCATTCACACATGTTCTTCCCGAGACTGTTACGCAGCTTAGTATTTTAAAAATCACCATCCTAACTGCATACCTGATACTACTGGTTCTCCCCTTTTTAAAGTCTGATGTTAAGGAAAAGCTGCAAGTCCTACAAAACCAGGCAGACTTGCTTGTTCTTGCCAAAGAGAAAAAGGTTAAGCATTATTAAAAAATAAGACTATTGCCTACCTTTAAGTATCCATAAAGCTATCAACATGAACCGTATGGTGGCTTGTTAGCACCAATACTTGTACACGGGCATGCAAAATGTCCTTCAGTTAAATTCCAAACTCTATGAATTAATTGGTGGGCAATTCCCCAAGGATAAAACGTCTATCAAAAGCCAACAGTAAGCCAGAAATCTCTTTCCGTTTCATAGGGTAAAAAAAAAAATAAATACAGTGAATCCTGAAAAAAGAAATAGATATTAGACAGGGAACGCCTATATAGTTATAGGGCAAGTAATAAAACATTTAGTGTTTTGATTTTCTTCTTTTTATTTATGTCATCACAATAGTTAGACAAACATGGAAACATTTGCAACAGCAATACTTGGGCCACTTTAAAATCTTGGTAACACTGAAATACAGGTCAGCAAAAGCTAATGATGTGGGGAGGGGACTTTAGGTCTTCTTATTTTCATACACATTCACACACACACACATATATCTATACACACACGCGCACTCCACAACTCCAAAGAGCTATCTTAACTATGTCTGCCAGTAAACGGAAATAGTAGGCAGAAAGGAACCATATCCATACTAAGACAGTTAGCTGTGTCGTAAAACTGAAGATCACTGCAACCAGTGCCATCTTAAAGAAGAAGAAAAAAAAAAAAACAAAAACCAACACCAAAAAACCTGAAAGGAACCATCGCTGTGCATGTCATAAGCATGAAGTTATTTTAACCTGGTGACTACTCTGCTCTATACTTTAAGCATCGTGAAGTTTTTATGTGTTTTTAAGGTCTAAGGTTACTATTTTAAATGACCTACTTGTAGTGGCAGCCCAAGTAGCATTCTGGAGAACACCACAGTGCCCACAACTTCTACAGGTCAGTGCAGTCTGATCAAGCACTACATTTCTAGGGGAGGAAAACAAAAAACCACTACCGCTCATTTATTCAATTGAAAAGCTTATTACCTGCACCTTCCAAAGCAACAGGCTACAGGAACACTGAATGCAAAGTAAACCAGACCCATCTGGAATAATCTGACGTCTCAGCTCCAAGTTACACATCTTTCATTTCGTATTTGAAGGGATTAACAGCATTTGGATGCACAGAAACTGTCTTTACAGTGATGTCTGCAGACCTCCGAGTCATAAGTTAAAAATGTCTTCCTAAATTATAACAGTATTAGCACTTCCTCTGAAAGGAGTGAAAAAAACACAACCAGGGAAGGAGGAAGTGACACAACACCAAGGTTTTTTGTCCCAGAGATAACAAAATCCTGAGAGAACAAGATGCTTGTGCTATCAGAATAAAAATCCCCAAAGAATCAAAAGAGTTTACCTTTCCCTTGGAAAAGTTACCTTTGAGTCAAGATCTGCTCTTTTTCTCTCCCAAGCATGAAATCTCTCTTCAGCTTAAGACTCTCTTCTACTGCAGTAGAAATTTAGTGCACATGCTGGAACCTGGACAGAATCTTATTTAAAAAAACAAACAATACAATAGTACTACAGTGGCCAGAAATCTTTTACATATTCTGATGAAAAGACTCAACTTATTTCTAGGAAATAAAGTGTTTGGGGCCAAAGCCAACGCATGATGGTCATGTAAGGTTAAATTTTTATTAATTTTTTTTTTTTTTTTTTAAATTGATATATTGAAAAAAGCTGGAGAAGGAAGCGGGGACAGAAAGGAAAAACCATTCAGGGAGTCAGTGGTATAGACTGTCAGCACGCAATCTAAATATTGTAATTGCAGATCACATAGTCAGAACAAGCCAGTCAAAAGTAGCACCCTCCCTGGGAGAGGGGTGGGAGTCTCTCTCCCCTTGTCTTTCAAGCCAAGACCCAACTAGCAGAAGGCAGCTTTTCTGTCAGATAAAGCAAGGCAAAAGGATCATGTACAGCAACTTCCTTGCAGCCTCTTGCTCCTGAGCACCCTTCTTCACCTCTTTCTTTCTTTCTTTCTTTCTTCTGGTGATGGGAAGGCAAAGCATGTTCTGTTCCTGTGAGCCCATACTGCTTGTCCCTATAGTCACAGCAGGCACCTGTGATTCCTCTCCGAAGACATTTACGCATAGAAATCAGTTGAGTGGTGTGTTACGGAAGCATAAGCTGCAGTGAACGTGATTTTGAATCAGTTATTGTTTTGCCCATCATGACAAAATAAAACCAGCAATTTCTTACTTTATAGAAATCCTCCTAAAGTAGTAGTTGCCCCCAATCGCTGTCAAGTTTTTGTATCACAGGAGAACAAATGCAGCCAAAAGAACATTTTCTCCAAAATGACCACTCCGAACTGCACAAGCAGGCAGGCACAGGCCGCTGCCAATTTAATTAAGCGTATGTACACAGCACCACTTAGTGGTGCAAGCGGAGTCACCGCTGATAGGAATGAGAAGCTTGAACACCAACCTTCCCTCCCCGGCCCCCTGGACACTGCAGCCTGATCTTGACAAATTGACCGCCTGGATAAAGAAAGCTATCTGGCAACTAAAAAGATCCATTGTACTTTTCTGCTCAGTACACCTAAAGATACAGATTCACCCTCGAAATCTCGGCCAATTTCTTGAATACCACCAACACTCAGAACAGGTTTCAAATGGCAACGTGGCAGGACAAAGTAATAAATACTTATCCTTAAGTCTGCTAACTTTCTAAACCTTTGCCTAGACCTTAAGGAAATGTAAAAACAAACAAACTACTGCAAAGTTCAATACGCAATCCACGCAAAGTTAAGGCTATCAGGTAGGAACTGGATTACGAGTATAAATCATGCAACAGCTACTCTATGACATGGATGTCCTGAACAGATCATCCTCTACAGTTTAAGTCCAAGGTACAAACCCATCAGCACCTCCTTCCCTCTCTGTATCGCTGTGGTTACCTGCTCTGTGCCCAGAGCCAAAAAGAGTCCCGACGTTGGAGTTACTGTTCCTTTTATGCCCACCCCCATACTTCTTTCCCGACGGAGAGGTGATGCACCTGATTTGAGGTGGAGTGCAGACGACCTTCTCATCTAGTGCTGGGCAGTTTATTTGTCCCATAAACAAACCCCAGGAAAGAGAATGCACGGTTGGACGGGTGCACTTGAGGTTTTGACCACGCGGTAGCACCGTTAACTGCTGAAAGAGCAGGACTCTCTGCCGCTCTGTGTCCATGTCACGACTGCCCTCACGTCCCCAGTCTGCACCCAGCTCCTCCAGGGTGTGCAGAGGGGCTTCCAGCCCTGGCTCAGCAGGCGTCCACATAAGATCCCCCAGCCAAGAGGGGGGTGTATGCTCACCTGCCACATCGATACCGTGGGTACATTAAAAGCCACCCCCCAACTCTTTCCCCAGGAGTGACTGGGGGAGGCTCTTCAGTCATCTGGCTGTAAACCCCCTCCCCCTCAGGGAGACCAACATCCAGGCATGCCTTGCTCTAACTCCCCAAATCCACTGCCCTCCGAGGAATAAAAGGCGTCTGGGCCACTCCCCCGGCTCTAATCTGCAGATATGCCTGGCTTCCCAGAAGTAGGCTGAGAAAGCCAGCATTAAGGCACTCCTTCCCACGCCCAGATCCACAAAATCCTCAGAGAAAAGAAGAAAAATAGCCACTTCACCGCAGCAGGAAGTAAATAAACTTGGGGGACACAGGAGGCCAGTTCTCCCGGGGTCAATGGAAAGGAGGGCTAGATGCAACGTATCTGAGGATTTTCCATGTGCACAGCTGAAACAGCCATGCCTCAAGCAGGGATGCGTCCCATTTATGGCAGTTCCTCCCCACTTCTCATCCCCAAAAGACAAACTCGGGCCTCTGCCTTCTCCGTGTGTAGCTCCCCACTCCCTTCAGCATGGAGCTGCGAGGCTCTGGGTTTGTGGAGAACCACAGGTGGGAAACCGAGGCTACTAATGGTGACCACAGAGAACAGACCAGCTCGGAGGGGGCGAGGAGGGCTGATGCACAATTTCTACGTTTGAATTTGTTGGGAACTTGGTGGGAGTCACAGGCTTGCAAGCCACAACCCCAGCTATCCAGGACATGGGCTTCCCAAGATCACAAACCTCAGGGGACGGGGACGGGGACGGCGCCTGCGCCAGCGAGCGAACGCCGGGCTGCCCCAACGCGAAGCACGGCGCATGCGCCCAGGAGGCGCATCCGCACGGCTGGTCGGGGAGCGGGCGCAGCGGGAAGCCCGCGGAAAACCACGCGAAACCGGCAACGCTCCTGAGTCTGACCTGGTCGGACTACGCCGCGCCCGAGAGCCGCGCTGCTGCCCGGCTGCCGAGTCCGCGAAAACTACAGCTCCCGGCATGCCCCGGGAGGCAGCCTGCCCCGCTGCCTGACGCCGAGGGGACGCCGCTTCCGTTCCCCCCCACCTCCCCACGCCGGCGCAGCAGCAGTTCCCGCCGAGCCCCCAGCGCCGCTCCGGGTAGCTCCGGCATGGCGCGGCCCCGCTGCCGCTCCGTGCGTGCAACATGGACCCCGCCGTCCTCCTCGGGGCTTTCCCCGGGACCCGCCGGCCGACTGCGCAGCCCCGCCACGGGGCCCGGTGAGCCCCCCCGCGCGCCCGTTCTCTCAGCCGCCCGGTCAGCGCCCCCCCCCCCCCCGCGCGCCCGTTCTCTCAGCCGCCCTGTCAGCGCCCCCCCCACCCCCGCGCGCCCGTTCTCTCAGCCGCCCTGTCAGCGCCCCCCCCACCCCCGCGCGCCCGTTCTCTCAGCCGCCCTGTCAGCGCCCCCCCCCCCCCCGCGCGCCCGTTCTCTCAGCCGCCCTGTCAGCGCCCCCCCCACCCCCGCGCGCCCGCTCTCTCAGCCGCCCTGTCAGCGCCCCCCCCCCCCCCCCCCGCGCGCCCGTTCTCTCAGCCGCCCTGTCAGCGCCCTCCCCCCACCCCCGCGCGCACGTTCTCTCAGTCGCCCTGTCAGCGCCCCCCCCCCACCCCCGCGCGCACGTTCTCTCAGCCGCCCTGTCAGCGCCCCCCCCCCCCCACCCCCGCGCGCACGTTCTCTCAGCCGCCCTGTCAGCACCCCCCCCCCACCCCCGCGCGCCCGTTCTCTCAGCCGCCCTGACAGCGCCCCGCCCCCCACCCCCGCGCGCCCGTTCTCTCAGCCGCCCTGACAGCGCCCCGCCCCCCCCCCCCGCGCGCACGTTCTCTCAGCCGCCCTGTGAGCCCCCAGGGCTCTCCCCCGGCCTCGGCACAGGCGGCCCCCACCTCCCCCGGGCCACCCCCGCCTCCGACGTTCGCCGGTACCGAGGGGTGACCGGCCCCGCTCACCTTCTCCCTCGGGGCAGCCGCAGCCCGGTCACTGCTCAGCTCCGCTCCTGCCTGGGCTCCCGGCGGCCCCTCCCCCGGCAGCCCCTCCCCTTGCCAGGGAGGGGGCGTCGCCATCAGCCTCTCACTGCCCGCACCTGCGGCTCCTCCAGCCCCGGCCCGCAGCTGTGGTACCGAAACCCGGAACCAAACCCCTCACCACCAAGGTGAAGTGAAGCAGCAGGCACTGCCTTGACTGAGTGACAGATGTCAAGAGTCATCTGATGTGGAAGAGGTGTTAACTGGGGTCAAAATACAGATTTTATTACCCGTCTGATTTTAGTTCTAAGACTTGGCGATTGCCAGGTATCATCTTTTCGATTTCCCCAGGTCCACCCGCGAGCGAGGCCACAAGGGAGATTTCTTCCAGAGAGAGGATAGAGTTATTAAGTCTCAAGACCACGATTTGCTTTTCTCCTTCATGAAGAGGTGAGTGGATCATATAGCATCACTAGTCACCCAAGCAGTTAAGCCTGAACTTTTCACCTGTCCTTTAATGCCGTCAACTCCAAGCTAAATTTTTCCCGTTATTAAGAGGCGACCAAAGATCATGTGAAGTATTATTATCCTTTCTACAAATACACCCCCATCTTAGAGCTTTAGCTACTAGAGAAGGTCTTGGGAGTTTGGGGTCAGAGGAGCTAGCTGCAAGTACAAACTTTCATACAGCTCTGTTTAGGATGTGTGATGTTTCTCTGGTTGTCTAAACCGGTCTAAATTTCCACAGATGGTCCCGACTCTGGGTGGCTCTAACAAGGATCCTGGAACTCCAGTAAGTTCTAAACATCGTTTTATATTTGAAACATGATCCCAAGTTCCTTTTTGCACTTGTCTCTACGGTTTTGGCAGCTGACAGCCCCGAGGGGTGCTTGTACAAGTTTCTCCCGAAGGGCGAGTAAATTAATTCTTTTGTCCGTGAGGTGGATGGTTTGGTAACGTTGTAATTCACAACGCTATAATTCCTTCTTTCAAATTTAAAAAAAATAATTGCCTTTTAAATCCCTCCAATTTAATCTGCTAAAATGATTCTCATTGTTCTACCTCTTTTCTCAAGTTTTGGTTAAATTCAATGTCAGTATTCTCCACGGAACTAGATTTTCATCTGACTTTGGAATCGGAAAGGCAGGCTGTTACCGAGGTTAAATTCTGTGTCTTTACAAAACTTTGAATCAGTTACAAAACTAGATTATTTTTTTTAATTCAAATTACAAAACCGGTTAATATCAAGATGAATAGCTCAAACAATAATTGTTTCATTTTGTTTATCTCATGTTTAGAACCCCTCAAAAAAACCCCACATACACCCTCTAAACACACAAAAAGATTATTGCCCTCGACAATATTCCTAATAGCAACCCCAACATTATAAACTTTACACAACTGTTTTCCCAAATAGATAACGTGAAACTTACTTATAGATTTTCCGTTTTAAAGGGACAGTTTCTTTAGACTTCCAGTTTCTTGTTGGGTGCTTTCTTTATTCTCGAATAATGAAGCCAAGGTTCTTCTCCCAGACCTTTACTGCTACAAGTGTTGTTAAAATGACTCGATACGGTCCTTTCCACTTCTCGGTGATTTTATATATATTCAGTCTCCTGGTCGGAAGGGATGCGCTGCTACGTCCAGTTCTAAGGGTCCAGCTGTGGAGACATACTGACAAAGTTCTTGAAAAGAATTGCTTAAAGAAATCATAACACCTTTTAAAAACATATCTCCAAAGGCACTCAAGATACTCAGAACACAGGACTCTTGATATGGTCTTTCGTACAACATTTCCTAAAGACTTGACTTTTCTTTCTCTTCTGGCTATACTCCGATTCTTAATAGAGCCACGGGTAACGCTTTAACCCATGTGAGGAGTGAGGTCTCCTGACAAATTTTACTCGACAGTTGCTTAAGGATATAGTTCATTCTCTCTCTCTCTCTCTCTCTCTGCCCACACACTTGCTTGTGGTCTATGTGGGGTGTGATAGTCTCAATCCATAGATAATCCATGGCTCAACTTGTCTCATAATCTTTGCTATAAAATGAGGGCCATTGTCAGATGACATTCTTACAGGCACCCCATATTTTGGTATTATCTCTTTGAGCAAGACTTTGACTACTTCCCTTGCTTTGTTGGTGCGACAAGGGAAAGCCTTGGGCCACCCAGTAAAGATATCAACTAAAACTAGGACATATCCTTATTTTCAAGGCAATTCTATAAAATCAATTTGCTAATATTCTTCTAAAAAATTGCCTTATTTAATAATCCCAAAGATGATCTTATTACTGGTTCGGGGATAATTTTACATATACATTTCACGTCCACTTATAATTGTTTAAACAATCTTTGTCATATTTCGCTTTCTGTTTCCCAGTATACTCTGTGATGTTCAATGGGGCAATTTCTCTTATTATTGTGGGTGGGACTATTATTCGACCTGTCGGTGTTACGGCCTATCCTGTTTCATTTTGTTAGCCTGCAATCTAATAATTAATTCTTCATCTTTTTCATTATAATTTGGAGTTTCTTTAGGCAATTTTATACCTTTCTCTGGAACTAGTGCTAGGATGCCTTTTTCTGCAGCCTCTTCAGCAGCTTTATCAGCCAGTCGGTTACCTGCGTTAGGACCGGTCTTACCTAACGGATGTGCTTTACAGTGCATCATCGTGACTGCTGTTGGTTTTTGAATGCTTTCTAACAATTTCAGTATTTGCTGTGCGTGCTGAACGGCGGTGCCTGGTGCAGATAACAGTCCTCTTTCTCCCCGTATCGCTCCATGCGCACGTACCACTCCAAAAGCATACTTTGAGTCTGTCCAAGTGTTGACTCGCTTTCCTTGACTTAGTTCCAGAGCTCGAGTAAGAGCTATCAATTCAGCCTTTTGGGCAGAGATCGTCGAAGGCAAAGTTGGCAACGCAAGTACCTCCTCAGTAGTTATTGTCTATCTCGATAAAACGTTTTCCTTCACAGATGGAACCGCTTCCGTCGGCATATAGTTCCCAATCTGTTTCTTCTAGTGGCACATCTCAGAGATCCAGTCAGCTGGAGTAAACTCTTTCGATTGCCTGCAAGCAGTCACGTTCCAGTTCTCCTTTAACTCGGTCAGTTGTTGAAAACGCAACGGGGTTAACGGCGGTAGTAGTTTTTAGGTAAACATCATCTTGTTCCAGCAACAACACCACTTGGTATTTCAGCATTCTGCTAGGGGATAACCAGTGCCCCCCTTTCCGTTTTAGCACAACAGTTATCATATGGGAAACGTACAGTAATCCTTTCTCCTCAGGCGAACTTACGAGCTTCCTGGATCAGTAGCACAGTTGCAGCGACGGCTCTCGGACGACCAGAGCATCCCAGACTCACGTTATCCAATCGCTTCGAGAAGTAGGCCACAGCTCGCCCACTTGGCCCTAAATATTGGGCCAGGATACCCAGAGCTCTACCTCTTCTTTCACGAGCAAAAAGTTCAAGTGTCTCTTGTGAGATCTGGCAGACGCTAGGGCTGGCACCCCTGTTACAGCCTGTTTCAATTCTTGGAAGGTAGCTTTCTCGGCATCGGTCCAATCCGTCGTTTGAGGTTTTGAGCTGCTCCTATAAAGGTCAGGCCAGCAAGCCACAATTTATAATCTACAGGTGACACCACTCGACCATTCCCGGAAATGCTTGTCATTCATTTTTTTAGTCTTAGGTTCGGGGAGACGACACATTGCCTCTTTTCTCTCAGTTCCCAATTGTCTCTGTCCTTTTAGGATTTTAAAACTCAAATTCAAGTTTCTTCTTTCTGGGTTATTTGGGTTTTTTTTCTTTTGACACTCGATATCTACTGATTCCCAAAAAGTTCAAAAAGTTAAGAGTTAACTTTGTGCATTGTTCTTCCGTCTCAGCTACCATTAACAGATCGTCCATATATTTCAGCAAGATTTCTTGATTATTTTCTTTCTTCCAAATCTCTAATTCTCGTGCCAACTGATTTCCAAAAATGGTAAGACTATTCTTAAAGCCTTGAGGCAAGACTGTCCACGTATATCGTGTTTTTCTCCCAGTCTCAGGATTTTCCCATTCCAAAGCAAAAACCTCGTGACTATTGGGATCCAAGGGAATACAGAAAAAGGCATCTTTTCGGTCCAACACTGTGAACCATTCTCATTTCTCCGTTAGGGTTGTTAACAAAGTATAAGGATTTGCTACTACCGGATGAATACCTTGTACTATTTGATTTATTGCTCTGAGGAGGTCTTGAACTAATCTATCATCTTTTTCATCAGCCTTTTAAAAGGCAAGATCGGGGTGTTATATCTGGATTCACATTCTATTAACAATTTGTATCTTAAAAATTTTTGTATTACCATTACTAACTCTTTCCGACTTTCCGGTTTTAGGGGGTATTGTTTCATTCTTACCGGATTCGATCCTGGCTTTAAATCAACTCTCACAGGTTCTGCTTTTTGGATTTACCGGGAACTTCCCAGTCCAGACGACTGGAATGACAGCATTACACTTGGACCGGTATAATCTTCTGCTTTCGGTAAACATCCTGTTAACAACAAAGCCGCTGCTTCGATACGTTTAGTTTCTGGAATTAAAATTTTAAGCTCTCCATTTTTAAATTTAATTTCTGCCTCTAAGTTCTCAAATAGACCTCTCCTTAACAGGAGTTTAGGAGAATTTGGCACATACAAAAACTGCCGAGTGACCCATTGCTTTCCTAATTTCATTGTTAAAGATTTAAAGAAGGGTCTAGTTTCTCGTTCGCTTGTTGCACCAACACCACCAATTTCTTCAAAACTTAACTCTCCCTCTGAGGTATTTAAAACTGAAAAGGTGACTCTAGTGTCAACTCACATTCAATTTTCTGTTCTCCCAGTTTAGCTGTAACCAGAGGTTCTGCTGGGAGACTCCCCTCCGGTCCCCGCCCGATACGTTCACTTAAAAAGAACAAATCTACATATGGCACTTTATTCCATTTACTCTCTCTCCTACAAAACAACAGGAATTGCAATATAGTATTGTAACTCAAAGTTCTGTTTGTTTACCATTTTTCCTGCCGTTCACCCCAACGTGCCAATAAACATCCCAGCGGTGATGTTTCTGGTAACTTTTCATCAGCAGTTCTATTTCCTGCACTCTTATTCTTAAACAATTTTGCTAATGCCATTATACTTATATACATTCAAATACCAAATACCAAACAAATGCAAACGACAGCTGTCCCAAATAATACACAAAGTCCAACCCAGCAATAGCTTTCGCTTATGACTTACGGGCAGACGCCTAGGCTTCCAGTGCAGACGGCTACCCTCCAAGCCCCAACCCTGGGAAGCTTTCGCCGCGCCTCACGGGCAGGCTTTCCAAACAAATTCCAAAGAAGCAGCGCCTTACCTTTTTTCCAGGGAACGCTGCGAGGAGCTTTGCGTGTCGAGGGTGACGGTTCTCCCCGAGAATACCTCGGTGCCGGCCGGAGCTCGATCGACACGCCATCCCGTCCAGTCTCCCTCGCAAGGTCCCATCTGGGTCGCCAAAACCGTTACCGAAATCCAGAATAAAACTCCTTAACGCCAACGTGAAGTTAAGAAGCAGGCACTTTGTTTATCGCAGCGCTGGGGACACGGGGGATCGCTCCTCCAAAGGCGTGTCCCACTTAGTATCAAAATCCATCAGTTTTTACAGGCTTTTTCCGTCAGGTCATTGTTACCTAAGCTCCTTCCGTAAAAACGCATACTATGCTCGTTCTTAAATTTAACCGTTGTAACGATCGGTCCTGTGATTATGTAACCTTATCAATATTCTTATTTTAAAACAATCATTGGTCAGTGACGCTTGGCTCTGCTGACTGGCATCGTCGATACTCAAATCGAGATGGGAAGGGTAAGGGGGTTTCCAAGCAGCAAACTGGTGTCCACGACGGTTTCCTTAGTTTCCTGAAACAGAACGTAGGAAAACCAGTAACTTCCTGGTGAGGTTTCTAGGGTTAGCTGTTTCAGACTTTAACAATATTACGGTTCCTAGCGTCACGCATAACACAGCTCCTAAAGTTTCTATGGCTACGTTTCAAACTTAACAATCCTATACGTTACGCTTCACAATTTTACTTCTTAATCAAACCTAACTCTTCTATGTGATTAAATGTTGATTTCTTTACCAGAACATTTGCAACAGCTGGAGCCCAGCAGGAACAGGGGGGGCACGGCCCGACCCCCCCCAGCGCCTCACCTCCTCCTCCTCCCCTGGGCTCCCTCACAGCCCCTCGCCCCGTGCAGAGGGAGCGCAAACGCAGCCCGGAGGGCAAAGGGGCCGGCCGGCCAGCGTCTATTCAGTCAGTCGCGCGCCTATCGAGTCCTGCCAGCGAGTCTGCTCCGGGGCTCGGGGCGCCCCCCGGCGCTCCCCCTGCCCCTCGGACACCTCTGATAGCACATTTCCATACGTTCTGTATGGCACGTCTAAATATTTGGGTGGTTTTAATACTTTGTACCAGCTGTGGTTTGCTGCTAGGTGACTGTAAAAGTGAGATTTGGTAAATAATGGTTAGAAATCTTATACTAACGCTACAACTGAAACAACAGACAAAAGTATAGCCGAGCAATTAACTAGCAGAGGTAGGTACTCCTAAGTTTTGCAGTTCTTTGCTCTTATGACTAGATGTTCCCCTGTAAGCTAAATGGGAACAATGCTGAAACTGACCACATGCGATTGAAACTGCGTTAAGCTTCAAGATCAAAGAACAAGGCCAAGAATAAAGACGTTGAGGACAGCCAGCAAGAACTTCAAATGGGTCGGTGGTCGCAAAAGCAGCCCTTCGTCTCAAATGGATCCTTCCTTGCACGTGATCGGATGTAGGCAGTGCTATGATAATCGGTTGCCGTCGTTTTTATGTATACGTATACTCATCTGATTAATAAGCAATTAGTTATTCTATATAACCTGTTTGTGCTAAAGCTGTGGCACGCACACTAGGTGGAACTATCCCCCGTGCATCCAGCGCTGCAATGAAGAACGCCTGCTTTCTAAAACTCCAAAATGAGTCTTAGGGAGTTTCGTCGACCGGCTTTTCAGTATCGGAGGTACAAGGGAGGAAAGGAAAAAAAAAAAAAAAAAAGCAGGGGTGTGGGAAAGAGAGGGGACCAGGGGACGGAGGGGGCAGGGAGGGACCACAACACCGAAGAGGGGAGACGGGGCCCCGAGGGCCCGGGGCTCACCGCAGCTCTTGTTCTTGGCGCTGCCAAGAGACTTTGCCAGTTCAGCCGCTTCTTTCTCCTTTTCTCCTCCCTTCCTCTTCTGTAACTCCAGTCGCTTGGCTGTCCTCCGCATAACGGAACACGCGAGCCCCTCGCAGCTCTTGCGAGATGAAGCCTCCTAGACACATAGCCTCGCTCGCTCGCTCACTACGTGGCCGTACCGCGCTGCTGGTCACGCATACAGACCCTGGCGGTCTGACCTGCTGTGGACTACGAGGAGGGATCCTCCCACACCCACAGAGGCAGGGTCCCTCTGGCCTGCAGCGGGAGGCAGCTGCCAGCCAGATGGCCTTCGGTTTCTTCTTCTTTACCTTTCTGTGGCCTCTCCAGCTTCAGCAGCTCCCGTCCACAGCCAGTAAGCGCTCCGCCTGTCCCTCTGCGCCGCGAGGAGAGGGAGGCCGGGCAGAGACAGGCCACGCGAGCCTGAGGCTGCTGCAGTCAACGGCATCCCCGGGGACGAACGGACAACCCCGCTCACGGCGTGGCCTCTGGCAGAGGGAAAGAGGCAGCAGCGACCGTTATTACCGCAGCTCCACCCTGGCCGGAGCCCCTCCGTCCGCAGGGGCTTCCGCGGACGGACGCCGCTCCTTCCCCGCGCCGCTGCTAACGGCACCCGCCTTAAGGGAGACTCGAGAACACCGGAGGGCCAGCTTGCCGCCCTCACGACAGGGCTCGGGGGCTGCCTGCGGCTGCAGCACCGGCTTCAGGGGAGGGGCTGCAGCTGGGGGCAGCCGCAGGGGCCGAGCGGGGCTGGGGAAAGGCGGCGGGGGAGCTCCGGCGACTCGGGGTGGCGCCCGCTGGCCGCGCCTGGGGGGTGCCCGCCTCCGTCCCCTCTTCCCTTCTGTCGGCTCTCGGGGACCTGCCCGGCGCTGCCCTGGCCCGGCTCGCCTCCGGCGGACCGGGAGCCTGCCGCGGCGGCCGCTTCGCAGCTTCCCGTCCCGCCGGCCCCGGGCGGCCAGCGGGCAGGAGGCACCCGCCGCCGCGGCCGCCGCCGCCCCCGCCGGAGGGGATCGCTCGCCTCACCCGCGGTCCCGGCGCTCGCCCGCTGCCGCCGACACCCGCACTCCTTGCTGGGGGCACAGGGCTGACGTCGCCCTGCCCTCTCCCCACTCGCAGCCCGGGCACTCCTCTTCATCGCCTCCCTTCCAAAAAGCACCCGAGCGGCTGGAGCGTTTACAGCAGTCAAGTGCAAGGAACAGACAATTCGGGCGGCCGCTTCTGTCCCTTCCCCCCCACCCCGTTATCTAGAGAGGAGAAGCAGCACAGGGAACCTGCAAATGGGGGGGGGGGGGGGGCAAGGGGGGTGTCCCCTGGAGCAAGCCCCAGGGACTGCTGTATCCCTCTGCATGGGGCATCAGGGTTGCAGGAGCGACAGCAGCCAGGCAGCAGACGCTGGCGAGAGATTTACAACAAAAAATAACGCCTGGTTCAGGTGACAGCCTGAAGGCAGGCCACAAGAGACCCAAAGCTGCTTCGTGCCGGAGGGGCAGCTCTGTTCGGCAGGAAAGGCCGCGACCCAGCGCACCAGATGCGAGCGGCCCACCTGCAAGCTAGCGATACCCCGGCGACCCTGGGGCTCGGTCGGGGTGGGCACCTCCATGCTATCAGAACGCGGCTCTCCTAATCCTGCACGCACGCAAGGCTTCTTGCGCGGGGCTCGTCTCTTATCGAAAAGACGCTGCACGGTGTTACTTACCGCCCTGCCCTCCGGCGTTCAACGTAATCAGACGTGAAGCAGGGAAAGCAAAGAGGCCTGTCGGGATATTAGATGTCCTCAGCAGAGGACCACAGAGCCCTCGAGGTTCCATCTTTGCTCCCTACAGGAGCGTGGCTCCGCACTCCTTGCCGCTCCTGCCAGCAAGCGTCACAATTGCCCTTTGCCGCCTGCAACACGGCCCCAGTACTGCCACTTACAGAGCGAGAGGCGCTCGCTATAAAGCGGCGATGAAGAACAAGGACGGCCCGTCGAGATGGCAGGAGGAACACAGAGAGCCTCCAGCATTAGCCAGGCAGGGTTTGCAACTCACCTCGTGTCCTGGTTTAATGCCAGCCGGCAACGAAGGCCCACGCGACCGCTCACTCGCTCCCCCGCCCCCAGCGGGACGGGGAGACAAGCGGAAGGGCAAAAGTGAGAAAACTCGTGGCTTGAAACAAAAACAGTTTAATCATCATGAAAAAGAAACAACAACAACAACTTGTAAGGAAAAGAAGAAGAACAAATGACAGAGAACAGGGTGCAGGCAGCACACCAGGGGTCTGGAGCCTGATGGATGATGGGGGGGTGGTGGTGTGGAATATGGAGGAGGGAAAGGAGGGAGGCAGGGCAGGAGATAGGAGAGCAGGGGGTGCAGTGGGAAACAACTCGCGTGGGTTAAAAACTCGTGTGGGTGAAGGGGGTGGGCTGGAGCAGGAGATGGGGGTGTGCATGGGGGAGACACGGACCTAGTGGGGAGGGTAGGTGAGGGTACAAAGGTGCACGGGGGGGTACTAAAACCAGATGTGCTGCTTCACAGAAATACGGTCCCACCTGAATTCAGTAGTAGGGTTTCTTCTGCGCTTAAACATTAATCAGGCATTTAAAAGCTTCAGTAGACTTGCAAACTGAAACCTCTGACAATTTACGTAGTCTTCTAATTTCTGATATCCAGGATATGTGAAAATAACACTCTCAATTCAACAGTTTTCACCGAGAATGATCTGTGTTAACCTAAATCACACAAAGTGAATAATATCATGTTAGCCATGTAGCCTTTATTAAGAGGTTGAAATTACCTTCTCGGGATCTTTTAAGCTTCTAAGCGTAAAATAATTAGTGTAGCTTACAGATGTGGAAGAGAAATCTTTTGGTATCATAACCAAAGTAGTCTTCTCCTCTATGAATGGCAACACAATCTGTAATACTGCATCGACACTTCAAAACCCATTCTGTCTCTCCCCTTTTGTCATCCAATGTTGTCTTTTAGATATTTCAAGAAATTCTTTCATTGTCTATCCCATAAAATGAGAAGTAGATTATTACGGAAGAGCTCCACAGATAAAAAGTTAATGCATTAGACTAGCTGTGATATAAAAATTACTGGAGATATATTTATGTGTGATGTTCTGATGAATTATCTAGTTGTTTACAATTGCTAGGACTTCTCTCAGCGGTAAATCACTGGCAATGTGCACGAACACAAGAAACTCTTCACGGGGCACATTCATCCTTTATGCAGTTAAATGAAGTTTTTAAATCACAAAAAGATTTGGCTGTTACACAGTCTGTGTAAATTACATGATAGTAACCCAAACCACAAGACCACGTCTCTCCTACTTTGCTCTGTTGCAGAAGAATCTCAGCTTGCAAAGCACATCAGTTTTCTGTAACACAGATAACCAGGGTTCACACAGTCAGACTTTTCAGTCAGAAGGCCACAGAAAGAATCATAAAGAGACCGAGTATTTTTTCCTTAAACATCCTGTTTACAGACAGCTATGTTACCTCCAAGTGCTATGAAAGTTACTTTCTCTAAAACTATCTTCCATTTAGTTTTCCTTTTTTTTTTTTTTCCCCTTTTCTTCCCCTGAAAACAATCTTATAGCTTAATCCTTATAGGATTTTTTTCAAGTTTTGTTTTTTTCTAACGAGTATCAACACATGAACACTCTAAATAGTTTCAGGAAGGTCAGTATTTGCTACAGTTGCACTTGATCCAACATCCCACTTTTTTTTCCACCAAGCAAAGGAGTTCAACCAAGTTTCTTTCAAGAGCCATACAGGAGAAAGTACAGATTCTGCTCTGTCTGCTAACAAGCAGGCGAAGGAGCTGCTACCGATTTGAAAACTGTAGAGGCTCTGCTGTGCCCATTTTGAACTGGGGAACAAAAATAGTATTTAGGTCCACTTTTTCTCATTTGCAAAGCAGATCCACTGCCTTGGGAGACTGACCAGAATTACCTGGAACAAACATTCTTTTTGCCTAGGATCTGTTTGTTAGTTGAGAAAACAATCACTATGTCTCTGTGATAATATGACACGATTTCATCAAGACATTTCTGTCTCAAGGGGCCCAGCTGTATTTTATTTTCTAGTAACACAGCATCTATCCAATTCCGGTCTCTGACTTAAGAGATGAGCAACATGCAATTTCTTCAATGTCTACTTATCACGTGAGGAAGTCAACAAACCTCTTTTCACAGTTACAAGCACTTTTCAAAGACCTGACAGTTCCCTCAGGTCATCAACTGACCCTGAACAAGTTGCAAAAAGGATCAATAAATGTGAGAAAGACCTTTGGTATGAGGGAACCCAGACAAACCGGTGCAGCAGTGTAGTGTTTAGGGATTAATCCGTGTGGGGCCCGGACGACGGAACACCAATGTGATGATTAAAGTCGCCCGTTTATTGAGCTTAGCTAATCATTTTTATACAATTCTCTAAGTTGTTGAGAGACTTTGATTGGCTACTATACGCAAGCACTTGGTGTCCACACGCACAAGCATAAGCGGTGATTGGTTACATCGGTACTGTCCACGCGCACAAACACAAGACATAATTGGTTGTGTTAATTAGAGCATACAAGACTTGTCTTAGTCCAATTGGTCAAGATAAGCCCCTGAATTGAGGTTGTTTGTGCCAAGCTCCCTTTATCGTGGAATGTGCACCTGTGTTTTCCTAATTGGGATCTTTCTTCTTCTGTCTTCTTATTTATTCTGTTCAAGGCCTTCTAAAGGCGCCTGGAACAGACTTGTGACCATGAGCTATTTTCAGGTCCAATAACTAAGTTCCATATAACTGAACCCTACATCTCCCCCTCTCTCACTTTTTTTTTTTTTTTTTTTTTTTGAAAACATATTGCTGTCTTGTTCCGCAAACTTAGCCCAGCAATCAGTAGGTGTCAGTTTTATGTGGGTGTCCCTACGGAGGCAACTATGGTTTTGCTGCACACCAGCCTGATGCTCTTTGGAAAATCCCGGTATTTATACATTTTCAGAGGAATGGATTTTAGCACACGTGGCCAGCGGGTGCCAAAATCCACCTCAATTGAAAACCTATGACGCATGCACTCGCTGGCCAGGCGCACTGCACAAGTCATAGTTATCTTATCAATTCGTTCATGGGCTTTGTGATGCGGCCGTAATGCACTGAGAATTTTAATCTGTTATGTTAGCTAAGATGACCTACACATTAGTTTTTGGCTGAGGTGGAATTCGTATTGCCGCACCATCTATGATGCTTCAGGTGATGATGGTCGCATAAATCAAACGGAAGTCCATCAGGGGCTTGCACCTGTGAAAACATAAGCATAATCTCGCCCCGAGGTTATTAATGAAAAATGGACCTTCCCATCGCCCTATTTCTAGATTCTTAACTGAGTCTATGACCTTACTTCTACTTTCAGTTTTAACTAACTGTTAGCAAAAAAAAAAAATTTTTTTTTTTTTTTTTTTTTTTTTTTTTATGAATGACTACATATCAGGTATCGTAAAACTACTTCCACACTCGGCTTCTGTGAGTAATGTTTCGCCGAGGACTGATTAACATTAAACTATATATATATTTACTTATTCTCTACAGCACTTATTCTAAACTGCTTAGCCTCTATACAATTAGTTATAGGTTAGTAGGTTAGTTGATTATGATTAGTTGAATGTCTGTTACAGTGGTTAAAAAAAAATTTTTTATTTTTTTTTTTTCTTTAGGATTTACTCTCTTTTCTACCCACTCGCACTAAAATACATATCCAAAACCGATATCATACTCCATGTTTTTTACACGCATTCTTAATCTCCACATTGACTGCCGGTCTCCGTCGTGATTTGTCTAGTCGGTCTATCTAGGGCTTCAGGACCTGCTGACGTCTCCGCTGCCTCTTGCTCTTCTGAGTTGTCTGTGGCATCTGGTCGCTCAATCCACGGCTTGACCCATTTCGCCGGTATCCAATGGGGTTGTTCGTTACCTGTGGAAACACAAGCATACCCTCTTCCCCACGTAAATAATTTGCAAGGTCCTTGCCACTGCTGTAAAATCGGATCGAATACTGAAACTTGCGGCTGATTTTTATCAACATTTTTGTTCCCACACATATGCCTATTAATTGGGATCTGATCCTCAGTACCACGTGGCTGTAGCCAATTCAAAACATACAGTGCTTTACTTATTAACTCTTGGGGAGTACAGTGCCGCATATCTTCCCCCGTTTTTAAAATGTTTAAATGATCCTTTAAGGTCCGATGTGCACGTTCCACAATAGCTTGACCAGTGGAATTGTGGGGTACGCCAAAATTATGAGCTACCCCCCACATCTGTAAAAATGTTTCTAATGACTGTGCGCGATATCCCGGGCTATTGTCTGTTTTAATTTCTGTTGGCACTCCCATGGCGGCAAATGCTGCCAAAAGGTGCTTAATTACGGCTTTAGCATTGGTTGATATATGAACAGTAGCCCACATAAGGTTCGAATATGTGTCAATAGATACGTGAATAAATTTATATCTCCCCAAACTGGGATATTCCGTAACATCTGTTTGCCAAATTTGCAATGGTGATAATCCCCGGGGGTTCACCCCCTGTGGTTGTAAGTTTGGAATATTCGCACAGTCTGGGCAAGCAGCAAGAATAGCTCTGGTTTGCTGCAATGGAAGATTAAATTGTTTACTCAGCGCTTTTGCCGACTGATGATAAAATTTATGGGATAGCAGTGCTTGTCCAAACAAATCAGGTTTGGGTGTATTAAAATAGATGTTTGCATTGGCTACTACCAGTTGATCCGCGCGCGCATTACCTTCCACAATGAATCCCGGCAGCGTTGTATGGCTACGAACATGATCGATAAAAAATAAGTCTGTCCGTTTTTCTAGTAACATCCATAATTTTAAAAGTGTCATAAACAGCTGCTTATTGTTTACAGTTTTTAGTAGGGACCTATGCATACGTTTGACTATCCCCACGACATATTGAGAATCTGAAATAATGTTGACAGGTGTTTTATCCCATTTTTTAAAAACAGAGCATACGGCTAATAGCTCGAGCACTTGTACTGACCCCTCTGACAGAATGAATTTGGATTTCCAGGATCCATCCTGTAAATATACAAATCCTGCTTTACCTGTCTTGCTGCTAGCATCAGTAAAAACGGTAATGGCCTCCAGCGGCTTATTGCTGCAGATAGAGTGTGGTTCCATTGTTAACATTGTTTTAAATAATGGGGGGTGGGGGGTGGGGGGGTGTAGTGATTATCTACTTCCCCCTTGAAGTCCAGCAGAGCTACTGCAAGGCAGTCATTTTTCGTCATGGCATTACTCACAATATCAAGTGATACAGGTAAAATGATTTTGTCCATTTGCTTCCCTGAAACTTGTATCACCCTTACCCCTGCTTTTTGAATGCACATCCCCAGAGCTTCAATTCTAGTGACTACCGTTTTTGACATGCTAGCAGGCAAGAATATCCATTCTAGTATTACCAATGGGTTTTGTTTTTGTTGCTCATCCCACTGACCCAGAATTCCCGCAACTTCCTTGTCTGAGTTATATACATACAAATTTATGGGCAAATCAGGGATATATCTGCCAGACATAGATGATGCGATTTTCTGCTCAATTGCTGTCAAGGCTTGCTGCTCGGGCGCACTTAGATGTAGTACAGAAGTTAGGCTATTGCTGCCCCGCAATAAGTCCAACAGTGGTTGTAAGTCTGTATTTGTGATGCCACAATAAGGCCGGATCCACTGCAGGTCTCCGACAAGTTTTTGTACATCATGTACATTTCGTATGTCTTTGTGTAGCGATAGCTTTTGTGGATGTACAGAGGCTTCTGCAACCTCTCACAGACCCCAGGAAAGTTTGACCGGCTGCTGTTAGTCCGCGCCGGCACAGATCGAGGCTGCGTTGCTATGTGTTGAGGGCACGCACGTCTCAAATGCCCTGGTTGACCGCACCGATGACACGTGGGGGGGTCTTTGTATGGGCCGTAGTCTCCTTTTCCCTGTCGCACCATCAGTCGTAATGCTACCGCGAGTGCTACAGCGTGAGCTTCAGCATGTATTTTAGCTTTCTCTTGTTCTTGTATTATAGTAGCCGAATCCTCGTTTGCATTATTTGAATCAGGGTATATGCTAGGTATAATTTGTTCATGTTGAACGGTGGTATCTGGGGGCTGTTTTCTCATAGGCGGATTTTTACTCACTCCCTGATTCTGTAGCGTTTCCTTTAATTGTACAGTTAGGGAGGCTTGGGAACTGTCAGATGGCTGATTAATATCGGCAGTCCCAGGGAGTGGAGCAGAAGTCAAGAGCACAGGAGCAGGCGGACAAGCTCCAAAAAGTCTCTCTTGCTGCATTATGTTTTTCTCCCTGCTTTTCCCTTTCACTTGCGGTTGGAGAGAGAGAGCAGCAAAAGCAGACGCAGACACTTTACGATCTGCTTTCATTTCTTGCAGAGTTGTCTTAATCAATTTCCCTAAAGTTGCAAGACCTTTAACTTCTTTAGACCTGTCACTAATTTCATCCCATAGGGAGGTTCCGATAGCTTTCCAGGTACTAAGCTCAAAAGCTGTACCCACACTAATTGAAAGGTTTCTGTCCTTTTTAATATTTTTCTCTGTTTTTTCAACCAGCCTCATAAATATCTTCCCGGCTGTCTTTTCCCTCGCAGATGCTGCGAAACCCTTGCCGCCCTTTTTATCAACGTAAGCTTACGATTTTACCTGCTTTTCCCAAGCAGTGTCCTGCCTCTCTCGAGCAGTGCCGGTGCTGTCTTTCAAGCCACCGTGGTCCGCGGCAATTCCCCCGCCTTTTCAGTAGCGTTGCCTCTTGTTCCTCTTCGGATCACGTCGGAGGTCGCCAAATGTAGGGTTTAGGGATTAATCCGTGCGGGGCCCGGACGACGGAACACCAATGTGATGATTAAAGTCGCCCGTTTATTGAGCTTAGCTAATCATTTTTATACAATTCTCTAAGTTGTTGAGAGACTTTGATTGGCTACTATACGCAAGCACTTGGTGTCCACACGCACAAGCATAAGCGGTGATTGGTTACATCGGTACCGTCCACGCGCACAAACACAAGACATAATTGGTTGTGTTAATTAGAGCATACAAGACTTGTCTTAGTCCAATTGGTCAAGATAAGCCCCTGAATTGAGGTTGTTTGTGCCAAGCTCCCTTTATCGTGGAATGTGCACCTGTGTTTTCCTAATTGGGATCTTTCTTCTTCTGTCCTCTTATTTATTCTGTTCAAGGCCTTCTAAAGGCGCCTGGAACAGACTTGTGACCATGAGCTATTTTCAGGCCCAATAACTAAGTTCCATATAACTGAACCCTACACAGCAGCTTTCTTCCCTATTGATTGGAAGAGAATGCTGTTTGGCTGCTGCTTCTACGGATAATCCACAAATTATTTGCTATTCTTCTTAGCCAAAGGGCTAAGGCAGTACCATCAGCAACTTCATAATAAACCCTGAAACAAGAAGCAGATATTACAGCTTCCAAGTCTGAGGAAACAGCATCAATGATTAAGACAGCTCTAACATGGAAGGCCTGGTAAGTGGCAGTGGTATAAGGCACTAGCAATTTATCAGGGCTCTCTTTCAAATGCTGGCGTTTTCTGTGACTTGGATTTTGCCTATTGTTATGAGATCATTACATCACCTATCACACAAGTGTAGCTTTGTTAACTTTCAAAGAAAAGCTGCTAGACAATATACAACACAAAGTTAGACAAGCGAGGGAAGTACACAGGGATTTCACAGGCAATCTGGAATCGGGCACCCGACTTGAATTCCCGGCTTTGAAAACCTCTCTCCAAATGACTTACCATCCTTTCACTAAGATCCAGCAGCAGTTCCCTCCTGTGCCTCATGCTCTTCTTTAGTCAGCCAAAGCCCACGGAGCTGCACTGTAAGCTTGAAGACGAGGATGCCAGCTGCGTGTCCTATTTCTGTCACCTAGTTTTTACGTACCGTTTCTTGCTAATCAAAAGGCCCAGTGATTCCTCCTCACACATCACACTGGAGTTAGTACGTCCAAGCATTATTTCTGCCGCGCTACATATGCACGGATTAGCTGCTGAACCCTCCAGATGATGTACTGCTTTTCAAGAAGGGTGTAGTATAACTGGCGAGGGTCTACAGTAAGTCCAAGAGGGTGCTCAACGATGTACAGGAGTCTGACTTCAAAGCATAAATTGAAAAACAGCCGCTTAACCTAGAAAGGGCAATACTGAAGAGAAATAACAATGTTTAAACTCTAAAAGGTAGCTGTAAGGAAGAACCTTTGTGTGCATCCACTGCACACAGTTACACGGAATCATGGGGCTTAAATTACAACCTGAAAAACTTAGGGTATGTGGCAATCTTTGCAACAGTAGTAACAATTACAGGAAATGTTTAAGAATAAATTAGGCAAGCATTTGTCAAGAATGGTACAGAAAGTTGATCATTCACCTCTAGAATGAGAGCAACACTAGACTATCTTCAAAGGTTCTTCTTTCCCCACTGCTGTCCCTCTCCGTATTTCTACCCTCAAACACAAGCATCATCCCCAGCTCTGCACTTACAATTATATCTGCATATGCACATGTCTAGGGATGCACATTTATTTCTTCGTTACACAGGTGAAGGAGAGTACTCATAGGTAAGCCAATTTACATAAACAGCTTCTGAAAGTTAAACACCTCAGCTTCTTGCAAAACGTCAGCCCAACAGAACACCGGGAGCGGTATGTAAATCCTTATGCCAAAACTGCGTTCTCTTAAATCTTATGAAAACCATTTCTAACATAAAGCCTGACCTGACTGGTCTATTTTCTGACACTCCCCTTCTCTGTCATCAGGTACTTATTAGATAGTAAAACAACTGACGGGGCAAACACCATAACTAGCACAATAGCTGACTTCCGTAGCAGTTGCATATCATGTCTGAAGAAATGTGAGTTTAGTAGGTGTATAGGTAGATACACATTCAGAAATGCACAAGAACTGAAAGGAGTAATCTGTAACTGGTAGACTAAGAACACTGCAATAGCACGCAATGTAAATCAACATGCACCTATAGGGAAGGGAAGGGAAGGGAAGTACAGAAACATTCTTCTGGATTAAAAAAAAATAAAATAAAATACGCAGCAATGGTAGGAAAAGGTACTTGGAACGTGCCACTTTCAGTCCACTGAAACAATGTCTGCAACAACAGTAAGAACACTGGCAAACTACCTTCTCTGTTCCACAGGGCCTTGAAACCCATACGCATTGTCTGTTGCCAGTTGCTGTTAGGAAACAAAGGCACTGTGATCAGTAGAAGCGTGTAGAACACCAAAAATGAAACTTTTGAGTATGTCACATGCAAGATCCTCATTCTCCGTACAGTCTACAAGGTTACACAATTGTAAAATACTTTGTAAGAATGAGAATCCTGACGTTTGCCTTGGATTAAAAAAGTTTTTCAATTCCGCTTTGTTTTGAGGTTTTTTTCCCCCCAAGGGCTTAAAAATAAAAGCATCTTGGTAAAGTGATTTTCACACACTGCACAGACACAAGCATTGTTTCTCCCACTGCGAGAGGAGTATAAAAATACTCTTATCTAATATGTTAGACAAGAGTGACCGAGGTCACAGGAGAATCTGTACTTTCCCACTGATTACAAGGAACGGGCCAGCTGCTTTGTGCCTCCTATGCAGCTGGAGCATGCAGTTGCCTGGTAACTTGTTCCGAGCTATTGCATCTTAATCACATATACACGTAGGAATACCAAGCTGACCGCTTAGGTTTATCAGCCAAAACAGTTTACAGCAACACAATAGTTTAGAGCAATTCAGGAAGTTTAACACTGAATTTAGGTATGTGCTTATATGGTTTGATGAACAGAGCTTCTATAAATGAAAGGGAAACAACAGAAGTTATTTATATGCGATTTCAGAGCATACAAAAGGTATAGTCTACAAACCAAGTATCAAGTACTAGCAATATTTACCTGTTCAAAGGGCATCATGTAATGTCTCAGACTCAACAAGCATAAACTGGCAGACTGTTATGATTTGAAAATTTTAAAAAAGTTCCAATAGTGTGCCCAAAACGGAGGTGTTTCAGTGTTCAGGCTAGACTCCTTGTCTCCAGTAAATACACATCTTAATTCTAACACAGGATAAAAACCGATTTATAAATGTCCTCTTGTAAAAATGAAACCGTTCCAATCACCCTGTTCACTCCTATTTAAGATATTAAATAGGGCAAATCAGAAGTAACTTGAACCAATCCCTCCCACCCCGCTATAAACCAGGACCATATACAGCCCTTGCAGACTACACAAGACCCTGTCTCATTCCAGCCACATCATTAGCATAAGCTGTGCAAACCCATGCAAATCAACAGGTTTTTCAGGCATAAAAGCAGACTCCAACAGCAGTTAAGCCACTTCTTACAACTGACAATGTCATACTTCCATCACTGATCATAGCACAAGAACAAAAGAGAATGGGTCTTAATTGTCCTTCATGAACTTGAGGGGCTGCAAGAAACCAGTGAAGTCACAAGCCTGGATTCTGTAACGTCGCTACCAGCATAATTTCCAGATCAAAGATCCGGCCTCCTGTTAAGATCATCAAACATAATTTTGAGTTTGGAAGACAGGTCATCACAATACTATGTTAGGTAGAGTATAAAACCTTATCATCAGATTCTCAGCTAGTTTAAGTCAATGTATTCTGTGTGTTCCGCTGAAGTCAATGAAACTAAACACACTATCACAGGAAAGAGGTATTTCAGCACGCCTCAGACCTGGAAAACTATCTTGAAAAATGCCCATAACTTTTAACACAAATTCTCTGCACTTCCCACGATCTCTCAACAGCGAGCAGTAGTAAGACCCTAACAGTTACTTGCAACCTATTTCTTGCATAGCATTCATTTTTATTTTAATTTTAAAAGGGGCAACTAATACATAAGATTTTTGCAGCTACTCACAAAAATCAATAAGCAAAGACATTTGTTCCAAGATTTAAATTACTTGTACAATTTAAAAAAAACTATCAAAGCTCTGTAAAGTAAAATAGATACATTTACCTACTCATGTAGGAAACTACAGACAAACTTCAGGAAATGACCAAAGGTGCAGAGGATAGGCTAATAGGCTAAGGTAGAAAAATAACAACAACAAAAAAAAACAACCCAGGAGTTCTACAGAAAAATGAGTGAGCAGCCCACAGCACTGGCAGACAACAGATTTTTTTATACCCACTTCCTCCACCCCTTCTTCCTATTCCCCCCCCCCCCCCCCCCCCCCCGTTTTTTTTTAAGGGAAATAATTATTCTATTGTGAAACATATTGTCAGTGATGCAGTTGAAGCCAAAAGTTTACATGAGTTCAGGAGAGGATTAAGCGAATTCTAAGACATGTGCCAACACAACTGCTATAAAAAGCATCTGCATCACGGTGAAATGCAAACAGCTACTCTGAGAACGACACATTATTATTCACTAAATTTGCCTTTGCCTTTTACCCTGTTGTATAGTTACTAATGTTGAAAAGAGTCACTGCTGTGCAAGAAACTAAAACTTACAGCGCTTCATGCTGGGAGAGAACTGTGGCCCATCAGCTCGTGGCTGTGAAGCCTTACAACTTAACACGTTGCAGCTGCACACCAACAAGTTCTGAGGTGGACTGCTGACTGTATTCAATAGTCACAGCTTAGGTAGGAGGATATGATAAACCTTACTTATTCGCCTTTAACCGATGCTCCAAATATGTTAAAGTCGTTCTTAAAGCAGGTTAATGGTTTGATTACCCTTCATACAAAATCCTCCTTCAAATGCAGGTTTCTGTTCTCTTCTTTTCAGATTTAAGGCATGAACAGAAACCACACCTGCATCATCACTGAAATCAGTGCCTATTTTTCAATAAACTTTAGCAGCATCAGAATTCGTCCTCAAGTACCGTTCATAAAGCAAATGCTTCATTCTTCAAAACTTTTTTCAGCAAAGGTTAGTAATGCTGTACCACAGACTCTCACGCCCATTCACACATGTTCTTCCCGAGACTGTTACGCAGCTTAGTATTTTAAAAATCACCATCCTAACTGCATACCTGATACTACTGGTTCTCCCCTTTTTAAAGTCTGATGTTAAGGAAAAGCTGCAAGTCCTACAAAACCAGGCAGACTTGCTTGTTCTTGCCAAAGAGAAAAAGGTTAAGCATTATTAAAAAATAAGACTATTGCCTACCTTTAAGTATCCATAAAGCTATCAACATGAACCGTATGGTGGCTTGTTAGCACCAATACTTGTACACGGGCATGCAAAATGTCCTTCAGTTAAATTCCAAACTCTATGAATTAATTGGTGGGCAATTCCCCAAGGATAAAACGTCTATCAAAAGCCAACAGTAAGCCAGAAATCTCTTTCCGTTTCATAGGGTAAAAAAAAAAAAAATAAATACAGTGAATCCTGAAAAAAGAAATAGATATTAGACAGGGAACGCCTATATAGTTATAGGGCAAGTAATAAAACATTTAGTGTTTTGATTTTCTTCTTTTTATTTATGTCATCACAATAGTTAGACAAACATGGAAACATTTGCAACAGCAATACTTGGGCCACTTTAAAATCTTGGTAACACTGAAATACAGGTCAGCAAAAGCTAATGATGTGGGGAGGGGACTTTAGGTCTTCTTATTTTCATACACATTCACACACACACACATATATCTATACACACACGCGCACTCCACAACCCCAAAGAGCTATCTTAACTATGTCTGCCAGTAAACGGAAATAGTAGGCAGAAAGGAACCATATCCATACTAAGACAGTTAGCTGTGTCGTAAAACTGAAGATCACTGCAACCAGTGCCATCTTAAAGAAGAAGAAAAAAAAAAAACAAAAACCAACACCAAAAAACCTGAAAGGAACCATCGCTGTGCATGTCATAAGCATGAAGTTATTTTAACCTGGTGACTACTCTGCTCTATACTTTAAGCATCGTGAAGTTTTTATGTGTTTTTAAGGTCTAAGGTTACTATTTTAAATGACCTACTTGTAGTGGCAGCCCAAGTAGCATTCTGGAGAACACCACAGTGCCCACAACTTCTACAGGTCAGTGCAGTCTGATCAAGCACTACATTTCTAGGGGAGGAAAACAAAAAACCACTACCGCTCATTTATTCAATTGAAAAGCTTATTACCTGCACCTTCCAAAGCAACAGGCTACAGGAACACTGAATGCAAAGTAAACCAGACCCATCTGGAATAATCTGACGTCTCAGCTCCAAGTTACACATCTTTCATTTCGTATTTGAAGGGATTAACAGCATTTGGATGCACAGAAACTGTCTTTACAGTGATGTCTGCAGACCTCCGAGTCATAAGTTAAAAATGTCTTCCTAAATTATAACAGTATTAGCACTTCCTCTGAAAGGAGTGAAAAAAACACAACCAGGGAAGGAGGAAGTGACACAACACCAAGGTTTTTTGTCCCAGAGATAACAAAATCCTGAGAGAACAAGATGCTTGTGCTATCAGAATAAAAATCCCCAAAGAATCAAAAGAGTTTACCTTTCCCTTGGAAAAGTTACCTTTGAGTCAAGATCTGCTCTTTTTCTCTCCCAAGCATGAAATCTCTCTTCAGCTTAAGACTCTCTTCTACTGCAGTAGAAATTTAGTGCACATGCTGGAACCTGGACAGAATCTTATTTAAAAAAACAAACAATACAATAGTACTACAGTGGCCAGAAATCTTTTACATATTCTGATGAAAAGACTCAACTTATTTCTAGGAAATAAAGTGTTTGGGGCCAAAGCCAACGCATGATGGTCATGTAAGGTTAAATTTTTATTAATTTTTATTTTTTTTTTTTTTTAAATTGATATATTGAAAAAAGCTGGAGAAGGAAGCGGGGACAGAAAGGAAAAACCATTCAGGGAGTCAGTGGTATAGACTGTCAGCACGCAATCTAAATATTGTAATTGCAGATCACATAGTCAGAACAAGCCAGTCAAAAGTAGCACCCTCCCTGGGAGAGGGGTGGGAGTCTCTCTCCCCTTGTCTTTCAAGCCAAGACCCAACTAGCAGAAGGCAGCTTTTCTGTCAGATAAAGCAAGGCAAAAGGATCATGTACAGCAACTTCCTTGCAGCCTCTTGCTCCTGAGCACCCTTCTTCACCTCTTTCTTTCTTTCTTTCTTTCTTCTGGTGATGGGAAGGCAAAGCATGTTCTGTTCCTGTGAGCCCATACTGCTTGTCCCTATAGTCACAGCAGGCACCTGTGATTCCTCTCCGAAGACATTTACGCATAGAAATCAGTTGAGTGGTGTGTTACAGAAGCATAAGCTGCAGTGAACGTGATTTTGAATCAGTTATTGTTTTGCCCATCATGACAAAATAAAACCAGCAATTTCTTACTTTATAGAAATCCTCCTAAAGTAGTAGTTGCCCCCAATCGCTGTCAAGTTTTTGTATCACAGGAGAACAAATGCAGCCAAAAGAACATTTTCTCCAAAATGACCACTCCGAACTGCACAAGCAGGCAGGCACAGGCCGCTGCCAATTTAATTAAGCGTATGTACACAGCACCACTTAGTGGTGCAAGCGGAGTCACCGCTGATAGGAATGAGAAGCTTGAACACCAACCTTCCCTCCCCGGCCCCCTGGACACTGCAGCCTGATCTTGACAAATTGACCGCCTGGATAAAGAAAGCTATCTGGCAACTAAAAAGATCCATTGTACTTTTCTGCTCAGTACACCTAAAGATACAGATTCACCCTCGAAATCTCGGCCAATTTCTTGAATACCACCAACACTCAGAACAGGTTTCAAATGGCAACGTGGCAGGACAAAGTAATAAATACTTATCCTTAAGTCTGCTAACTTTCTAAACCTTTGCCTAGACCTTAAGGAAATGTAAAAACAAACAAACTACTGCAAAGTTCAATACGCAATCCACGCAAAGTTAAGGCTATCAGGTAGGAACTGGATTACGAGTATAAATCATGCAACAGCTACTCTATGACATGGATGTCCTGAACAGATCATCCTCTACAGTTTAAGTCCAAGGTACAAACCCATCAGCACCTCCTTCCCTCTCTGTATCGCTGTGGTTACCTGCTCTGTGCCCAGAGCCAAAAAGAGTCCCGACGTTGGAGTTACTGTTCCTTTTATGCCCACCCCCATACTTCTTTCCCGACGGAGAGGTGATGCACCTGATTTGAGGTGGAGTGCAGACGACCTTCTCATCTAGTGCTGGGCAGTTTATTTGTCCCATAAACAAACCCCAGGAAAGAGAATGCACGGTTGGACGGGTGCACTTGAGGTTTTGACCACGCGGTAGCACCGTTAACTGCTGAAAGAGCAGGACTCTCTGCCGCTCTGTGTCCATGTCACGACTGCCCTCACGTCCCCAGTCTGCACCCAGCTCCTCCAGGGTGTGCAGAGGGGCTTCCAGCCCTGGCTCAGCAGGCGTCCACATAAGATCCCCCAGCCAAGAGGGGGGTGTATGCTCACCTGCCACATCGATACCGTGGGTACATTAAAAGCCACCCCCCAACTCTTTCCCCAGGAGTGATTGGGGGAGGCTCTTCAGTCATCTGGCTGTAAACCCCCTCCCCCTCAGGGAGACCAACATCCAGGCATGCCTTGCTCTAACTCCCCAAATCCACTGCCCTCCGAGGAATAAAAGGCGTCTGGGCCACTCCCCCGGCTCTAATCTGCAGATATGCCTGGCTTCCCAGAAGTAGGCTGAGAAAGCCAGCATTAAGGCACTCCTTCCCACGCCCAGATCCACAAAATCCTCAGAGAAAAGAAGAAAAATAGCCACTTCACCGCAGCAGGAAGTAAATAAACTTGGGGGACACAGGAGGCCAGTTCTCCCGGGGTCAATGGAAAGGAGGGCTAGATGCAACGTATCTGAGGATTTTCCATGTGCACAGCTGAAACAGCCATGCCTCAAGCAGGGATGCGTCCCATTTATGGCAGTTCCTCCCCACTTCTCATCCCCAAAAGACAAACTCGGGCCTCTGCCTTCTCCGTGTGTAGCTCCCCACTCCCTTCAGCATGGAGCTGCGAGGCTCTGGGTTTGTGGAGAACCACAGGTGGGAAACCGAGGCTACTAATGGTGACCACAGAGAACAGACCAGCTCGGAGGGGGCGAAGAGGGCTGATGCACAATTTCTACGTTTGAATTTGTTGGGAACTTGGTGGGAGTCACAGGCTTGCAAGCCACAACCCCAGCTATCCAGGACATGGGCTTCCCAAGATCACAAACCTCAGGGGACGGGGACGGGGACGGCGCCTGCGCCAGCGAGCGAACGCCGGGCTGCCCCAACGCGAAGCACGGCGCATGCGCCCAGGAGGCGCATCCGCACGGCTGGTCGGGGAGCGGGCGCAGCGGGAAGCCCGCGGAAAACCACGCGAAACCGGCAACGCTCCTGAGTCTGACCTGGTCGGACTACGCCGCGCCCGAGAGCCGCGCTGCTGCCCGGCTGCCGAGTCCGCGAAAACTACAGCTCCCGGCATGCCCCGGGAGGCAGCCTGCACCGCTGCCTGACGCCGAGGGGACGCCGCTTCCGTTCCCCCCCACCTCCCCACGCCGGCGCAGCAGCAGTTCCCGCCGAGCCCCCAGCGCCGCTCCGGGTAGCTCCGGCATGGCGCGGCCCCGCTGCCGCTCCGTGCGTGCAACATGGACCCCGCCGTCCTCCTCGGGGCTTTCCCCGGGACCCGCCGGCCGACTGCGCAGCCCCGCCACGGGGCCCGGTGAGCCCCCCCGCGCGCCCGTTCTCTCAGCCGCCCTGTCAGCGCCCCCCCCACCCCCGCGCGCCCGTTCTCTCAGCCGCCCTGTCAGCGCCCCCCCCCCACCCCCGCGCGCCCGTTCTCTCAGCCGCCCTGTC
Organism: Astur gentilis; assembly: GCF_929443795.1. Lineage (NCBI taxonomy): Eukaryota > Metazoa > Chordata > Aves > Accipitriformes > Accipitridae > Astur > Astur gentilis. The sequence continues at coordinate 117,478 of NC_064892.1, forward strand.
AGCGCCCCCCCCCACCCCCGCGCGCACGTTCTCTCAGCCGCCCTGTCAGCGCCCCGCCCCCCACCCCCGCGCGCCCGTTCTCTCAGCCGCCCTGACAGCGCCCCGCCCCCCAACCCCGCGCGCACGATCTCTCAGCCGTCCTGTGAGCCCCCAGGGCTCTCCCCCGGCCTCGGCACAGGCGGCCCCCACCTCCCCCGGGCCACCCCCGCCTCCGACGTTCGCCGGTACCGAGGGGTGACCGGCCCCGCTCACCTTCTCCCTCGGGGCAGCCGCAGCCCGGTCACTGCTCAGCTCCGCTCCTGCCTGGGCTCCCGGCGGCCCCTCCCCCGGCAGCCCCTCCCCTTGCCAGGGAGGGGGCGTCGCCATCAGCCTCTCACTGCCCGCACCTGCGGCTCCTCCAGCCCCGGCCCGCAGCTGTGGTACCGAAACCCGGAACCAAACCCCTCACCACCAAGGTGAAGTGAAGCAGCAGGCACTGCCTTGACTGAGTGACAGATGTCAAGAGTCATCTGATGTGGAAGAGGTGTTAACTGGGGTCAAAATACAGATTTTATTACCCGTCTGATTTTAGTTCTAAGACTTGGCGATTGCCAGGTATCATCTTTTCGATTTCCCCAGGTCCACCCGCGAGCGAGGCCACAAGGGAGATTTCTTCCAGAGAGAGGATAGAGTTATTAAGTCTCAAGACCACGATTTGCTTTTCTCCTTCATGAAGAGGTGAGTGGATCATATAGCATCACTAGTCACCCAAGCAGTTAAGCCTGAACTTTTCACCTGTCCTTTAATGCCGTCAACTCCAAGCTAAATTTTTCCCGTTATTAAGAGGCGACCAAAGATCATGTGAAGTATTATTATCCTTTCTACAAATACACCCCCATCTTAGAGCTTTAGCTACTAGAGAAGGTCTTGGGAGTTTGGGGTCAGAGGAGCTAGCTGCAAGTACAAACTTTCATACAGCTCTGTTTAGGATGTGTGATGTTTCTCTGGTTGTCTAAACCGGTCTAAATTTCCACAGATGGTCCCGACTCTGGGTGGCTCTAACAAGGATCCTGGAACTCCAGTAAGTTCTAAACATCGTTTTATATTTGAAACATGATCCCAAGTTCCTTTTTGCACTTGTCTCTACGGTTTTGGCAGCTGACAGCCCCGAGGGGTGCTTGTACAAGTTTCTCCCGAAGGGCGAGTAAATTAATTCTTTTGTCCGTGAGGTGGATGGTTTGGTAACGTTGTAATTCACAACGCTATAATTCCTTCTTTCAAATTTAAAAAAAATAATTGCCTTTTAAATCCATCCAATTTAATCTGCTAAAATGATTCTCATTGTTCTACCTCTTTTCTCAAGTTTTGGTTAAATTCAATGTCAGTATTCTCCACGGAACTAGATTTTCATCTGACTTTGGAATCGGAAAGGCAGGCTGTTACCGAGGTTAAATTCTGTGTCTTTACAAAACTTTGAATCAGTTACAAAACTAGATTATTTTTTTTAATTCAAATTACAAAACCGGTTAATATCAAGATGAATAGCTCAAACAATAATTGTTTCATTTTGTTTATCTCATGTTTAGAACCCCTCAAAAAAACCCCACATACACCCTCTAAACACACAAAAAGATTATTGCCCTCGACAATATTCCTAATAGCAACCCCAACATTATAAACTTTACACAACTGTTTTCCCAAATAGATAACGTGAAACTTACTTATAGATTTTCCGTTTTAAAGGGACAGTTTCTTTAGACTTCCAGTTTCTTGTTGGGTGCTTTCTTTATTCTCGAATAATGAAGCCAAGGTTCTTCTCCCAGACCTTTACTGCTACAAGTGTTGTTAAAATGACTCGATACGGTCCTTTCCACTTCTCGGTGATTTTATATATATTCAGTCTCCTGGTCGGAAGGGATGCGCTGCTACGTCCAGTTCTAAGGGTCCAGCTGTGGAGACATACTGACAAAGTTCTTGAAAAGAATTGCTTAAAGAAATCATAACACCTTTTAAAAACATATCTCCAAAGGCACTCAAGATACTCAGAACACAGGACTCTTGATATGGTCTTTCGTACAACATTTCCTAAAGACTTGACTTTTCTTTCTCTTCTGGCTATACTCCGATTCTTAATAGAGCCACGGGTAACGCTGTAACCCATGTGAGGAGTGAGGTTTCCTGACAAATTTTACTCGACAGTTGCTTAAGGATATAGTTCATTCTCTCTCTCTCTCTCTCTCTGCCCACACACTTGCTTGTGGTCTATGTGGGGTGTGATAGTCTCAATCCATAGATAATCCATGGCTCAACTTGTCTCATAATCTTTGCTATAAAATGAGGGCCATTGTCAGATGACATTCTTACAGGCACCCCATATTTTGGTATTATCTCTTTGAGCAAGACTTTGACTACTTCCCTTGCTTTGTTGGTGCGACAAGGGAAAGCCTTGGGCCACCCAGTAAAGATATCAACTAAAACTAGGACATATCCTTATTTTCAAGGCAATTCTATAAAATCAATTTGCTAATATTCTTCTAAAAAATTGCCTTATTTAATAATCCCAAAGATGATCTTATTACTGGTTCGGGGATAATTTTACATATACATTTCACGTCCACTTATAATTGTTTAAACAATCTTTGTCATATTTCGCTTTCTGTTTCCCAGTATACTCTGTGATGTTCAATGGGGCAATTTCTCTTATTATTGTGGGTGGGACTATTATTCGACCTGTCGGTGTTACGGCCTATCCTGTTTCATTTTGTTAGCCTGCAATCTAATAATTAATTCTTCATCTTTTTCATTATAATTTGGAGTTTCTTTAGGCAATTTTATACCTTTCTCTGGAACTAGTGCTAGGATGCCTTTTTCTGCAGCCTCTTCAGCAGCTTTATCAGCCAGTCGGTTACCTGCGTTAGGACCGGTCTTACCTAACGGATGTGCTTTACAGTGCATCATCGTGACTGCTGTTGGTTTTTGAATGCTTTCTAACAATTTCAGTATTTGCTGTGCGTGCTGAACGGCGGTGCCTGGTGCAGATAACAGTCCTCTTTCTCCCCGTATCGCTCCATGCGCACGTACCACTCCAAAAGCATACTTTGAGTCTGTCCAAGTGTTGACTCGCTTTCCTTGACTTAGTTCCAGAGCTCGAGTAAGAGCTATCAATTCAGCCTTTTGGGCAGAGATCGTCGAAGGCAAAGTTGGCAACGCAAGTACCTCCTCAGTAGTTATTGTCTATCTCGATAAAACGGTTTCCTTCACAGATGGAACCGCTTCCGTCGGCATATAGTTCCCAATCTGTTTCTTCTAGTGGCACATCTCAGAGATCCAGTCAGCTGGAGTAAACTCTTTCGATTGCCTGCAAGCAGTCACGTTCCAGTTCTCCTTTAACTCGGTCAGTTGTTGAAAACGCAACGGGGTTAACGGCGGTAGTAGTTTTTAGGTAAACATCATCTTGTTCCAGCAACAACACCACTTGGTATTTCAGCATTCTGCTAGGGGATAACCAGTGCCCCCCTTTCCGTTTTAGCACAACAGTTATCATATGGGAAACGTACAGTAATCCTTTCTCCTCAGGCGAACTTACGAGCTTCCTGGATCAGTAGCACAGTTGCAGCGACGGCTCTCGGACGACCAGAGCATCCCAGACTCACGTTATCCAATCGCTTCGAGAAGTAGGCCACAGCTCGCCCACTTGGCCCTAAATATTGGGCCAGGATACCCAGAGCTCTACCTCTTCTTTCACGAGCAAAAAGTTCAAGTGTCTCTTGTGAGATCTGGCAGACGCTAGGGCTGGCACCCCTGTTACAGCCTGTTTCAATTCTTGGAAGGTAGCTTTCTCGGCATCGGTCCAATCCGTCGTTTGAGGTTTTGAGCTGCTCCTATAAAGGTCAGGCCAGCAAGCCACAATTTGTAATCTACAGGTGACACCACTCGACCATTCCCGGAAATGCTTGTCATTCATTTTTTTAGTCTTAGGTTCGGGGAGACGACACATTGCCTCTTTTCTCTCAGTTCCCAATTGTCTCTGTCCTTTTAGGATTTTAAAACTCAAATTCAAGTTTCTTCTTTCTGGGTTATTTGGTTTTTTTTTCTTTTGACACTCGATATCTACTGATTCCCAAAAAGTTGAAAAAGTTAAGAGTTAACTTTGTGCATTGTTCTTCCGTCTCAGCTACCATTAACAGATCGTCCATATATTTCAGCAAGATTTCTTGATTATTTTCTTTCTTCCAAATCTCTAATTCTCGTGCCAATTGATTTCCAAAAATGGTAAGACTATTCTTAAAGCCTTGAGGCAAGACTGTCCACGTATATCGTGTTTTTCTCCCAGTCTCAGGATTTTCCCATTCCAAAGCAAAAACCTCGTGACTATTGGGATCCAAGGGAATACAGAAAAAGGCATCTTTTCGGTCCAACACTGTGAACCATTCTCATTTCTCCGTTAGGGTTGTTAACAAAGTATAAGGATTTGCTACTACCGGATGAATACCTTGTACTATTTGATTTATTGCTCTGAGGAGGTCTTGAACTAATCTATCATCTTTTTCATCAGCCTTTTAAAAGGCAAGATCGGGGTGTTATATCTGGATTCACATTCTATTAACAATTTGTATCTTAAAAATTTTTGTATTACCATTACTAACTCTTTCCGACTTTCCGGTTTTAGGGGGTATTGTTTCATTCTTACCGGATTCGATCCTGGCTTTAAATCAACTCTCACAGGTTCTGCTTTTTGGATTTACCGGGAACTTCCCAGTCCAGACGACTGGAATGACAGCATTACACTTGGACCGGTATAATCTTCTGCTTTCGGTAAACATCCTGTTAACAACAAAGCCGCTGCTTCGATACGTTTAGTTTCTGGAATTAAAATTTTAAGCTCTCCATTTTTAAATTTAATTTCTGCCTCTAAGTTCTCAAATAGACCTCTCCTTAACAGGAGTTTAGGAGAACTTGGCACATACAAAAACTGCCGAGTGACCCATTGCTTTCCTAATTTCATTGTTAAAGATTTAAAGAAGGGTCTAGTTTCTCGTTCGCTTGTTGCACCAACACCACCAATTTCTTCAAAACTTAACTCTCCCTCTGAGGTATTTAAAACTGAAAAGGTGACTCTAGTGTCAACTCACATTCAATTTTCTGTTCTCCCAGTTTAGCTGTAACCAGAGGTTCTGCTGGGAGACTCCCCTCCGGTCCCCGCCCGATACGTTCACTTAAAAAGAACAAATCTACATATGGCACTTTATTCCATTTACTCTCTCTCCTACAAAACAACAGGAATTGCAATATAGTATTGTAACTCAAAGTTCTGTTTGTTTACCATTTTTCCTGCCGTTCACCCCAACGTGCCAATAAACATCCCAGCGGTGATGTTTCTGGTAACTTTTCATCAGCAGTTCTATTTCCTGCACTCTTATTCTTAAACAATTTTGCTAATGCCATTATACTTATATACATTCAAATACCAAATACCAAACAAATGCAAACGACAGCTGTCCCAAATAATACACAAAGTCCAACCCAGCAATAGCTTTCGCTTATGACTTACGGGCAGACGCCTAGGCTTCCAGTGCAGACGGCTACCCTCCAAGCCCCAACCCTGGGAAGCTTTCGCCGCGCCTCACGGGCAGGCTTTCCAAACAAATTCCAAAGAAGCAGCGCCTTACCTTTTTTCCAGGGAACGCTGCGAGGAGCTTTGCGTGTCGAGGGTGACGGTTCTCCCCGAGAATACCTCGGTGCCGGCCGGAGCTCGATCGACACGCCATCCCGTCCAGTCTCCCTCGCAAGGTCCCATCTGGGTCGCCAAAACCGTTACCAAAATCCAGAATAAAACTCCTTAACGCCAACGTGAAGTTAAGAAGCAGGCACTTTGTTTATCGCAGCGCTGGGGACACGGGGGATCGCTCCTCCAAAGGCGTGTCCCACTTAGTATCAAAATCCATCAGTTTTTACAGGCTTTTTCCGTCAGGTCATTGTTACCTAAGCTCCTTCCGTAAAAACGCATACTATGCTCGTTCTTAAATTTAACCGTTGTAACGATCGGTCCTGTGATTATATAACCTTATCAATATTCTTATTTTAAAACAATCATTGGTCAGTGACGCTTGGCTCTGCTGACTGGCATCGTCGATACTCAAATCGAGATGGGAAGGGTAAGGGGGTTTCCAAGCAGCAAACTGGTGTCCACGACGGTTTCCTTAGTTTCCTGAAACAGAACGTAGGAAAACCAGTAACTTCCTGGTGAGGTTTCTAGGGTTAGCTGTTTCAGACTTTAACAATATTACGGTTCCTAGCGTCACGCATAACACAGCTCCTAAAGTTTCTATGGCTACGTTTCAAACTTAACAATCCTATACGTTACGCTTCACAATTTTACTTCTTAATCAAACCTAACTCTTCTATGTGATTAAATGTTGATTTCTTTACCAGAACATTTGCAACAGCTGGAGCCCAGCAGGAACAGGAGGGGCACGGCCCGACCCCCCCCAGCGCCTCACCTCCTCCTCCTCCCCTGGGCTCCCTCACAGCCCCTCGCCCCGTGCAGAGGGAGCGCAAACGCAGCCCGGAGGGCAAAGGGGCCGGCCGGCCAGCGTCTATTCAGTCAGTCGCGCGCCTATCGAGTCCTGCCAGCGAGTCTGCTCCGGGGCTCGGGGCGCCCCCCGGCGCTCCCCCTGCCCCTCGGACACCTCTGATAGCACATTTCCATACGTTCTGTATGGCACGTCTAAATATTTGGGTGGTTTTAATACTTTGTACCAGCTGTGGTTTGCTGCTAGGTGACTGTAAAAGTGAGATTTGGTAAATAATGGTTAGAAATCTTATACTAACGCTACAACTGAAACAACAGACAAAAGTATAGCCGAGCAATTAACTAGCAGAGGTAGGTACTCCTAAGTTTTGCAGTTCTTTGCTCTTATGACTAGATGTTCCCCTGTAAGCTAAATGGGAACAATGCTGAAACTGACCACATGCGATTGAAACTGCGTTAAGCTTCAAGATCAAAGAACAAGGACAAGAATAAAGACGTCGAGGACAGCCAGCAAGAACTTCAAATGGGTCGGTGGTCGCAAAAGCAGCCCTTCGTCTCAAATGGATCCTTCCTTGCACGTGATCGGATGTAGGCAGTGCTATGATAATCGGTTGCCGTCGTTTTTATGTATACGTATACTCATCTGATTAATAAGCAATTAGTTATTCTATATAACCTGTTTGTGCTAAAGCTGTGGCACGCACACTAGGTGGAACTATCCCCCGTGCATCCAGCGCTGCAATGAAGAACGCCTGCTTTCTAAAACTCCAAAATGAGTCTTAGGGAGTTTCGTCGACCGGCTTTTCAGTATCGGAGGTACAAGGGAGGAAAGGAAAAAAAAAAAAAAGCAAAAAAAAAAAAAAAAAAAGCAGGGGTGTGGGAAAGAGAGGGGACCAGGGGACGGAGGGGGCAGGGAGGGACCACAACACCGAAGAGGGGAGACGGGGCCCCGAGGGCCCGGGGCTCACCGCAGCTCTTGTTCTTGGCGCTGCCAAGAGACTTTGCCAGTTCAGCCGCTTCTTTCTCCTTTTCTCCTCCCTTCCTCTTCTGTAACTCCAGTCGCTTGGCTGTCCTCCGCATAACGGAACACGCGAGCCCCTCGCAGCTCTTGCGAGATGAGGCCTCCTAGACACATAGCCTCGCTCGCTCGCTCACTACGTGGCCGTACCGCGCTGCTGGTCACGCATACAGACCCTGGCGGTCTGACCTGCTGTGGACTACGAGGAGGGATCCTCCCACACCCACAGAGGCAGGGTCCCTCTGGCCTGCAGCGGGAGGCAGCTGCCAGCCAGATGGCCTTCGGTTTCTTCTTCTTTACCTTTCTGTGGCCTCTCCAGCTTCAGCAGCTCCCGTCCACAGCCAGTAAGCGCTCCGCCTGTCCCTCTGCGCCGCGAGGAGAGGGAGGCCGGGCAGAGACAGGCCACGCGAGCCTGAGGCTGCTGCAGTCAACGGCATCCCCGGGGACGAACGGACAACCCCGCTCACGGCGTGGCCTCTGGCAGAGGGAAAGAGGCAGCAGCGACCGTTATTACCGCAGCTCCACCCTGGCCGGAGCCCCTCCGTCCGCAGGGGCTTCCGCGGACGGACGCCGCTCCTTCCCCGCGCCGCTGCTAACGGCACCCGCCTTAAGGGAGACTCGAGAACACCGGAGGGCCAGCTTGCCGCCCTCACGACAGGGCTCGGGGGCTGCCTGCGGCTGCAGCACAGGCTTCAGGGGAGGGGCTGCAGCTGGGGGCAGCCGCAGGGGCCGAGCGGGGCTGGGGAAAGGCGGCGGGGGAGCTCCGGCGACTCGGGGTGGCGCCCGCTGGCCGCGCCTGGGGGGTGCCCGCCTCCGTCCCCTCTTCCCTTCTGTCGGCTCTCGGGGACCTGCCCGGCGCTGCCCTGGCCCGGCTCGCCTCCGGCGGACCGGGAGCCTGCCGCGGCGGCCGCTTCGCAGCGTCCCGTCCCGCCGGCCCCGGGCGGCCAGCGGGCAGGAGGCACCCGCCGCCGCGGCCGCCGCCGCCCCCGCCGGAGGGGATCGCTCGCCTCACCCGCGGTCCCGGCGCTCGCCCGCTGCCGCCGACACCCGCGCCCTGCGCGCCGCCACGCTGCTCCCGGGGACCGCGCATGCGCGCCGGCCGTACGACGGCGCGCCGGAGGGCTCAGAGCCGGCGCGCGAACGCCGGGCTGCAGTACCGCACTTTGCCCACAAGGCGGCATTAGCGGCGGCGGCGGGGCTGCTGCTGCGCGGTGCCGGCGCTGCGTGTTCGGCGCTTTGCGCGCAGCGCCCGCCGACACCGCGCCCGCGGGGCGGCAGCGGCGTTTCCTTACCGGGAGGAAGGAAGCAACGAGCGCGGCGGCACTTTCCCCCGGGTCCGCACTGCCGGTACCGTCGGACGGCACGTGCAGGACCTGGGCAGCCCCGCGCACTCGCAGCCTCCGAGCTGCAGTACCGAACATTGGCCGCGGGGTGGCAGCGGCGAGGGCTTGGCAGAACGCGCCAGCGCGCATGCGCGGCACCCCAGCTGCAGTACCGGACTTTGGTCGTTAGGTGGCGAATGAGAGCGCTGGCGCAAGGGGCCGCCACCGCGCATGCGAGGCTGCCGAGCTGCTCTACCGTGGCTTGGTAGCCAGGCAACAGGCGGAGAGCCGTAACCTGCGCCTCCGCGCATGCGCGTTTTCCGAGGCGTCGTGTCTCGCTTTGGTTGCCTGGCAACAGCGGCGAGCGCCGTAAACGGCGCAGAGCGCATGCGCGGAGGCCAGGCGGCCGTAACGCGTTCTGGTTGCTAGGCAACAGCAAGAGTGCCGTACAAGGCGCAGCGCGCATGCGTTCTGGTTGCTAGGGGCAGCAGGAGCGCCGCAAACCGCGCCTCTGCGCATGCGGGTTTGCCGAGGCGTCGTGTCGCGCTTTGGTTGCCTGGCAACAGCAGCGAGCGACGTAAACGGCGCGGAGCGCATGCGCCGATGCCAGGCGGCCGTAACGCGTTCTGGTTGCTAGGCAACAGCAAGAGCGCCGTACAAGGCGCAGCGCGCATGCGTTCTGGTTGCTAGGGGAGAGGAAGAGCGCCGTAAACCGCGACCCCGCGCATGCGCATTTGCCGAGGCGTCGTGTCGCGCTATGGTTGCCTGGCAACAGCGGCGAGCATCGTAAACGGCGCAGCGCGCATGCGCGGAGGCCAGGCGGCCGTAACGCGTTCTGGTTGCTAGGCAACAGCAAGAGCGCCGTACAAGGCGCAGCGCGCATGCGCCGATGCCGAGCTGCCGTAACGCGATCTCGTTGCTAGGCAACACCAAGAGCGCCGTACAAGGCGCAGCGCGCATGCGTTCTGGTCGCCAGGAGACAGGAAGATCGCCGTAAACCGCGACCCCGCGCATGCGCAGTTACGAGGCGCCATGTCGCGCTTTGGTTGCCAGGCAACAGCGGCGAGGGCCGTATAGGGCGCAGCGCGCATGCCGGCCGTCGTAACGCGTTCTGGTTGCTAGGCAACAGCAACAGCGTTGTGCAGGGCGCAGCGCGCATGCACGCATGCCGAGCTGCCGTAACGCGATGTGGTTGCTAGGAAACAGCAGGAGAGCCGCTGCGCATGCGCAGTTACCGAGGTGTCGTGTCGCGATTTGGTTGCCAGGCAACCGTAGCGAGCGCCGTACAAGGCTCAATACGCATGCGCGGATTTCGAGCTGCCGGAACGTGTTGTGGTTGCTAGGCAACAGCGGCTATCGCCGTATAATGCTCAGCGCGCATGCGTTCTGGTTGCTAGGGGAAAGCAAAGCGCCGTAAACCGCGACCCCGCGCATTCGTAGTTACCGAGGCGCCTTGTCGCGCTTTGGTTGCCAGGCAGCAGCGGTGATCGCCTTAAACGGCGCAGCGCGCATGTCGAACTGCCGTAACGCGTTCTGGTTGCTAGGCAACAGCAAGAGCGCCGTACACGGCGCAGCGCGCATGTCGAGCTGCCGTAACGTGATGTGGTTGCTAGGCAACAGCAGCGAGGGCCGTACAGTGCGCAGCGCGCATGCGTTGTGGTGGCTAGGGGACAGCAAGAGCGCCGTAAACCGCGACCCCGCGCATGCCCAGTTACCGAGGCGCCGTTTCGCGCTTTGGTTGCGAGGCAACAGCGGCGAGCGCCGTACAAGTCGCAGCGCGCATGCGTTCTGGTTGCTAGGGGTCAGCAAGAGCGCCGTAAACCGCGACCGTCGCGCATGCGCAGTTACCGAGGCGGCGTGTCGCGCTTTGGTTGCCAGGCAACAGCGGCGAGGGCCGTACAAGGCCCAGAGCGCATGCGCGGGTGCCGAAGTGCCGTAATGTGCTTTAGTTGCCAGGCAACAGCGGCTAGCCACGTCAATGTGCCACTGCGCATGCCCACCAGCAGGAGCCCACCGACTCACGCCACCGCGCATGCGCGCCTCCCCAACGCCAGTTCCCACCTTCGCTCACCGGGCAGCAGAATCCGCATCCCCGCAACGATCCTCTTCTGAGCGTCAGCTGCGTGAGGGACGACTGACAGCTCAGCCCAGCAGAGACCAGCCGCAGGCGGCAACTCCTTGCTGGGGGCACAGGGCTGACGTCGCCCTGCCCTCTCCCCACTCGCAGCCCGGGCACTCCTCTTCATCGCCTCCCTTCCAAAAAGCACCCGAGCGGCTGGAGCGTTTACAGCAGTCAAGTGCAAGGAACAGACAATTCGGGCGGCCGCTTCTGTCCCTTCCCCCCCACCCCGTTATCTAGAGAGGAGAAGCAGCACAGGGAACCTGCAAATGGGGGGGGGGCAAGGGGGGTGTCCCCTGGAGCAAGCCCCAGGGACTGCTGTATCCCTCTGCATGGGGCATCAGGGTTGCAGGAGCAACAGCAGCCAGGCAGCAGACGCTGGCGAGAGATTTACAACAAAAAATAACGCCTGGTTCAGGTGACAGCCTGAAGGCAGGCCACAAGAGACCCAAAGCTGCTTCGTGCCGGAGGGGCGGCTCTGTTCGGCAGGAAAGGCCGCGGCCCAGCGCACCAGATGCGAGCGACCCACCTGCAAGCTAGCGATACCCCGGTGACCCTGGGGCTCGGTCGGGGTGGGCACCTCCGTGCTATCAGAACGCGGCTCTCCTAATCTTGCACGCACGCAAGGCTTCTTGCGCGGGGCTCGTCTCTTATCGAAGAGACGCTGCACGGTGTTACTTACCGCCCTGCCCTCCGGCGTTCAACGTAATCAGACGTGAAGCAGGGAAAGCAAAGAGGCCTGTCGGGATATTAGATGTCCTCAGCAGAGGACCACAGAGCCCTCGAGGTTCCATCTTTGCTCCCTACAGGAGCGTGGCTCCGCGCTCCTTGCCGCTCCTGCCAGCAAGCGTCACAGTTGCCCTTTGCCGCCTGCAACACGGCCCCAGTACTGCCGCTTACAGAACGAGAGGCGCTCGCTATAAAGCGGCGATGAAGAACAAGGACGGCCCGTCGAGATGGCAGGAGGAACACAGAGAGCCTCCAGCATTAGCCAGGCAGGGTTTGCAACTCACCTCGTGTCCTGGTTTAACGCCAGCCGGCAACGAAGGCCCACGCGACCGCTCACTCGCTCCCCCGCCCCCAGCGGGACGGGGAGACAATCGGAAGGGCAAAAGTGAGAAAACTGGTGGCTTGAAACGAAAACAGTTTAATCATCATTAAAAAGAAACAACAACAACAACTTGTAAGGAAAAGAAGAAGAACAAACGACAGAGAACAGGGTGCAGGCAGCACACCAGGGGTCTGGAGCCTGATGGATGATGGGGGTCAGAGGGGGTGGTGTGGAATATGGAGGAGGGAAAGGAAGCGGGGGGAAGCAGGAGATAGGAGAGCAGGGGGTGCAGGGGGAAACAACTCGCATGGGTTAGAAACTCGCAGGGGTGAAGGGGGCGGGCTGGAGCAGCGGGGGGCATATGGGGGAGAAACACACGGTGGGGAGAGGGTAGGTGAGGGTACAAAGGTGCATGGGGGAACACGGGTGGGGATGACCTACCCCAGGGAGTCCACCCAGGATGATCCACAGCAGTAACTCAGCTGGGATAACCCGCAACAGAACATCCACACCAGATCATCCACGCCGGGAGGACCCCCAGCAACGCCCCTCAAACTGCCTGTGCTTCACCCCCAATCTTCCCCTACCTGGGGAGTTTTTTGCTTTTTCAAAATACTCAGTTTGGGGTGTGTTTCAGTGCTTTTCCACAACATAAAAAGGGGTGATCTTTTGGTTGTGGTTTGTGCATGAAAATGGGGTGGGGTTTTTGCTTTCCAGCTGCACAAATCCAGGCGGATTTGGCTTTCCCAGGAGTCCCAACGTCGTTTGTTTTTTTCCATTGCAGACCCAGAATCAGGGGGTTTGGGGTTGTCCTGGTTTCGGCTGGAATAAAGTTAATTTTCTTCTGAGTAGCTGGTACAGGGCCATTTTGGATTTAGGATGAGAATAATGTTGACAACACACTGATGCTGTAGTTGTTGCTAAGCAGTGTTTATACTAAGTCAAGGACCTTCCAGCTTCTCATACCGCCCTGCCAGCAGAGGCTGGGGGTGCACAAGAAGAGTCGCTGAGCTAAAGGGGGATTCCAGGTAAAAAAGGTCAGCTTGAAATACACCACCTCCTCTAAAAGTTAAGAGCGATTTGAACACTTAAAATCAGCATTTAGGCTAATCGATACCATTTTGAACACCTTCTTAGCATACAAGTAAACGCTCTTGCCGGTGTTGGAAAACTGTCTCCTCCCTTCCTTACAGCACTGCTGCAGGGAGATAACCCTGGGAGGCTGCGGGACGAGGTCGTACACAATCAGAATCTACACTTACGGATCCACCACAACAGCTACAGCCTTTGCGCTGCTGCTTTGCATCTTGCTTGTTTGGTGAATAAAGCTGAAAGTGAAGTGGAAAACTTCAAAGAGCAAAATGAAAAATAAAGAATAGATCTCAGTAATTGAGTTTACACTAAAAAGGTGTGCCCATGTTTATATACATCCAATGAAAATACTTATACTGTAAAAGTATTTGATTTCCCTTTCCCATTACCATAACTTGCACAGCTCTGAATTCGTACCGTTAAATTATCCCTCTCCAAAGTACACAGTTATAATGGGACTAGGGGGTTTTGTGCATGTTGCGTAATGTGGAGGGACACCTGGCCAGCTGAGCTGCCCAAGAGAGGCGCTACTGAACTGCCAGGGAAATGCACCATTGAAAGCCAGACAGAAAGAAAGTACTTCAGAGCACTCCGTCAAAACAACAGGAAAAAAACCCCCATAACATTCAGTTGCCTCTCTTGTTAAACGTTTAGAAAAATACCTAACTGCTTACATACACCTAACACATCATATAGTACAGCTATTTGGCAGTTACAGTTTAAACAATGCAAGTCAGTTTGTAAAATCCCCAGTGCTGCAATACCTCAGACTACCAAAAAGCACTGGTGGATTTCCTAATGCTTTTGGCGGTACTGAAGCAGAGTAACACGTTTTCATGTTATCTCAACTGTTACAACTGAGAAAGCAAAGACCAGTGATGCCATCAACTTTAGGAAGATGGGCTGTGCTTGGGTCTTTGGACTTTTTTTTTCTTTCTTTCTTTTTTTTTTTAAAGAGAGTGAAAAGTCTCGTTACTGATGACTTCTACTGTCAAGTCAATCACCTCTGAAGATCCACTCTGATGGGAAGTTCATAAAACAAAATTTCTTTGAGTGAGAAAGACTTCCATTTTGGAAAATCTCTTTCCAACTGAAGTCAAAATTACACACTGTAGGTTAAAGGAAAAAATACATTCCTGAAGCAGTAACTCATCAAAACCACCTCAGGGCTCACTGTTACTAGTTACAAGGCTGCTAATGCTTCCTGGGAAAGCCTGGGAAACACACAGATGCGACGCCCATTTGTCCTGTTTTGTCCCGTCTCTTCTTTGACCTTGATTGCTTTTAGTACAGATGCTAATTATCCCCGTAACGTTTTTGAGTACTAGTATAAGATATTTTAAAAAACTCATTGACTGTAAAAGCATAAAGCTTTTACCATGAAAACAAAGTCTGTTTCTTCTGAACACCTGAACTCTTACAAACAGTTTCTTCCCTCTTTTAGTACAAAATTATTTTCACAGTATCATTTACTAGCAAGCACACAGAAACAGATGATTATGCTTTCAGGAAGAGAAAATAAACTGAGGGAACTAAGCTTTGTATAGGTGTAACATGCTCCAGAACAGAACTTATTTTTAGTATTTCTGTTAAAGTATTTCACATAAAAAAAAGTAGAAGGAGAGTTGGCACACTCTCAATGTTAAAGTCCATACCACAAGTACCTTTGCAAAAACGCAGACACACATCGTAGGCGTACCTTGTACTTGCAGGCCAATCTTTCCCTCTGTCTCATATAGAAGAAAGGGCAACCACAGCGAAACGGTGCCAGCTGACATCCAGCTGAGAGAAGAAAAAAACCCAACACCTTAGCACAAAGCTGGGTAGGAAGCCAAAGCTGCCTTTTTTTTGTGAACGTTTGTGAAGACAGTATGACTGAGCGGAGGAGAAAGTATTTTTGCGTCATCTTCGGTACAGTTGTTGACACAAGCCACTAGAGCTTTTGCATCTTTCAGACAACCGTGCCTTTTTTTTTTCCTCTCCTGTCTTTTTTGACTCATTGGCAACTTTACTTTCACTAGAACTCACTTTCCTAGATACACGCAGGTGACACACCCAGAGACCTACATACATTTTCTCAAGCTTTAGTACAGCCAAGGCTCCATCAAACCTATACGTCCCAAGTTGAGTATTTTTGCTAAAGAGCACAGCAACACATCTGTCCTTGTGAACTGTCTTGTTGCAAAAAAGGAATCATTTTTTCCAGTCCGTTGCTCCAAACGGGCAAGATCTTTCAAAACCGCAGTCGTGCCACCAAACCCGCTCAGGGTCTCTCCTAGCTTTTGACCGCCCTGAGATTTAACAGGCACATGCTCCATCCCACCTTCCAACAGCAAAAATACGTTAACGCTCTCGGACCCAGAGAGCAACCCTACGGATGTCCACGCACACAGCCTGCCGTTTTGATGAGGAGCCGAGCATCCCTGCGAGCACAGCTGCACGCGCCAGATCGGTTTCACCTGCGCCGCGAGTTACCGGTTTGCAGTGAACTTAGTTTCTGACGCTTTACACCGAAAACCGTATCTTGACGCTTCGCCACAGCAGAAACGACCCATCGCTAGGACGCTACAAAAATGCAGTAACACCAACTGCAAACCCACAGCAGCAACAGCTCCAGAAATATTTAGACCAGGAACAAGGGAGAAAAATAAAACAACTTCATCTCACGCACAGGGGAGCGGCAAGCAGAGAAAAGGGTTGGCATTCTGAGCCCTTACAGAAAACGGGCATTCTCCTTCCATTCCTCAGCCCGTCCGTTAAGGTCTAAATGCTGCAACACTACTAAGGCAACGTCGAGAGTAGGGAACAGCAGCCCTGCCACTGGACTTGCCATCGACCCATGCTATTTACGTAGCAGGACGCAGACGCAGAGGGACACGTTTTGCCACACGCAACCCTGAACTTCCTGAAAATTTACGTTTACCAAAAAAAGCCATTTGGAACATATTGCCAAACAACATTCGGCAATAAAGCTTTGATGCGTTTGACACACGCAAGTTTTTGGTCACTTGCTATTTGCTTCCTGTTGCTGCTGCTGTTCTTCCTTCAGAAATTCTACTTGTAGCCAAGTTATTCACTACTGGTTCAAGCATTTGCCTTCCTGGTATTACCAGCACATTCACAGAGGCAAGTAACTTAACTGCTCTTCTACAATTATCCAAACGACAATTACAGCCATGAAAGAGAAGGAGAGGTCAGGCAGCAGAACTCCTTTTTTTTTTTTTTTCTTTCTTTCAGAGCTCATCCCTGCCTCAGCATTTTGTCTTGACAGAGCATGAAGCGCAAGTGATCCGTACCCTGACGACTTTTGCGTGTGATGAACGCCTGTCCAGAAATAGTCCAGATCTGCAAGACTGGCATCATTTTTATGGTTTTAATCATCATAACTCAAATTTTATGTACTCACGCATTTGTGAGGAAACTAATTAACTTTTAGACGCTGCCTCTTCTTTTTTTGGGGGGTGGGGGTGGAAATGTGTTAGAGACTGAAAAACGTTACGATTCAGAGCTCCCAACCACGAGGGAATGGTGGAGAAATCAATGAAAGCAAAGACCAACAGCAGCAACTTCAACTGAAAGTTGGCTTTAATTCCAACCACGTACTTAAGCGACTCTCCAAGTCTATGCCTCGGTCCTAGGAATGACTAGCCCCTTTTTGGAAGGACAAACTTTTTCACTTAAAAGTCCTAGACTGAAGACTCCGCTGAACGGAATGGGGATTGTGCCATGGGACAACATGCCATCAACACTCTTAATGGGGAAGGAAAAAAAAAAACAAACAACCCAACAAATAAAAATCAAGTTTAAGTACCAGTTCCCATCATGTTTCACTCATTACATTTCTACTGGCATCTAGGTGCTCAAAAATGAACTACAGGGACACCACATATTCCTAAAAATTCAGTTATACATAAAAAAGTAAAAGGCTATTTCCAACTTGCCCATAAAATCAGCCTGAACAGAGAGAAGAGAAACACTCGACCCTGAAGAAGCTAACAGGCAGCTCTGAATTTACCAGACAGGAAATTTCATTCTTTCGCCTGAAACAAAAACACACCAAGGTACCAGTTCAGGAACAGGGCACGATCTGTTAACAGCAATTTTTCCATCAGCTTTTCTGCACTAGCAGCAAACTTGCCTTCTCTGTGGGTTTAACGTGGAGCATCTGTAGTGCCCTCAAACTCGCAAGCGTTTCTCTCTGCTCCCCCAGCCCGATACGTGCGATTACCTGAGCAGCAAGCGGAACTGACCACGCAGGATTTTCTTCGTGTGACGCGGAAGGTGACACTGGGAGAAGAGGAGACAAAGAAATGAACCTGCTTGTCATACCCAGCCAACAGTGAAAAGACAGGGGAGGATTCTGCCGGAAGGGCTCTGCACCCCAGGAGCTCCTGCTGGCTGGTTTCTCTCCCCTTTGCCCGGTACCGAGGGGACGACGACAACTCACCCGCGCCCCCTTGCAGGGGGGGCTGGCCCTGGAGAGCCGGGGGACCCCCACCTCGCTTCTGCCTGCGGGAACGGACTGGGCGAGACCCTCCACGCAGAGAGAGGAGCGTGGCGTGGATTGCATCCCCGAGGGAAAAGGCTGGGCTCCTCGCTGGCAGAAGGACAACTCACCTCCCCGCTGCTCGGAGCTGCTTGCTGCGGACAGCCCTGCCTGTGCCCGGCCGCTCTTCGGCCGTGCTGGGAGCGCAGTCCGGCCGACGGATGCTCCAGCGAAAAGATGCTCCGGCTAATCGCGCCTCCTGCTCGTTACAGCCGCAGGTACTTTTGCCTCTGGCTAACGCACGCTCCAGACAGTGGACACCCCACCTCTTTCCAGCTCCCGCTTGCTACAGTTCTGGCTTGTTGAAGCCCCAGCTCCGCACTGAAGCTCCGGCTGATTTCAGCTGCTTCTCCTTACAAGCTCCAGCTACGTGCAACGGTTTGGGCTTTCCATAAGGCTGTATATCAACTGCTGTCAAAACTGGAGCATTAGGATTAAACATCAGAGTTACACGCCAAGTAAATATCCGTTAGTTTGGGCGATTAATTACTTAACAACTATTCTGAGCAGCACAGAAAGAAGAGCTGGACTCCAAGAGGGTACATGGGGTCTGAAAAGCGCCTTTCCCCCCACAGACCACCGCAGATGTTGAGTTCGGCCCGCTGTGTGCCGGCCTCCCGAACTTTGGTGTCCGACACAACCAGACCCCCATCTCCGGAGAGGGTCCACGCACCCTGCCCGCCCCCCGCAGCCCCCAACACCCTCCCACCCGCCTGCAAAACCAGCCAAGCCGGCTCCTGCTTTTGGCCCCCACACCAGCTGACTCGGGGCCCATTTGGGAGCCAAAAAACCCGGCTGCTGAGCCTGTTCTCAAGGCCCAAACACGCAGGGGCGGACCTCTGTTTCTGGGCCCAAAGCCGGGCAGCTCGGTCTGTTTCCGAGCCCCCACATCAGCCACACGAGCCTGTTGTCAAGCCCCAGGAACAGAAAACTTGTTCTCCATTTCTGACCCTGCAGCGCCCACGGGCGACGCCGAGCGTCGCCACCCCATAGCCTTGCACCCCCGGGGCCCCACACGTAATTTCGGGGAGCGCTCGGGACCTGCGGAGGGCCCGGCCCCACGCCTCTGCGGGGCAGCCCCAGCACAGGCAGGGCGCCGCTTCTCGATTGCCGTTTCAGGCTTTATTTCCCCGCCATCTGCGGCACGGCCAGGCCACCCCACCCCAAACCCCCCAGCCGAAGCACCCCCGCGGGTAGCCAGGCCCAGCCACCCGGAAAACAAGAAAACCAAAGAGGGAACAAGAGAGAACCGCGCTCACAGCGTGGCCTCTGGCAGAGGGAAAGAGGCAGCAGCGACCGTTATTACCGCAGCTCCACCCTGGCCGGAGCCCCTCCGTCCGCAGGGGCTTCCGCGGACGGACGCCGCTCCTTCCCCGCGCCGCTGCTAACGGCACCCGCCTTAAGGGAGACTCGAGAACACCGGAGGGCCAGCTTGCCGCCCTCACGACAGGGCTCGGGGGCTGCCTGCGGCTGCAGCACAGGCTTCAGGGGAGGGGCTGCAGCTGGGGGCAGCCGCAGGGGCCGAGCGGGGCTGGGGAAAGGCGGCGGGGGAGCTCCGGCGACTCGGGGAGGCGCCCGCTGGCCGCGCCTGGGGGGTGCCCGCCTCCGTCCCCTCTTCCCTTCTGTCGGCTCTCGGGGACCTGCCCGGCGCTGCCCTGGCCCGGCTCGCCTCCGGCGGACCGGGAGCCTGCCGCGGCGGTCGCTTCGCAGCTTGCCGGCCCCGGGCGGCCAGCGGGCAGGAGGCACCCGCCGCCGCCCCCGCCGGAGGGGATCGCTCGCCTCACCCGCGGTCCCGGCGCTCGCCCGCTGCTGCCGACACCCGCGCCCTGCGCGCCGCCACGCTGCTCCCGGGGACCGCGCATGCGCGCCGGCCGTACGACGGCGCGCCGGAGGGCTCCGAGCCGGCGCGCGAACGCCGGGCTGCAGTACCGCACTTTGCCCACAAGGCGGCACCAGCGGCGGCGGCGGCGCTGCTGCTGCGCACCTGTGCGGTGCCGGCGCTGCGTGTTCGGCGCTTTGCGCGCGGAGCGCCCGCCGACACCGCGCCCGCGGGGCGGCAGCGGCGTTTCCTTACCGGGAGGGAGGAAGCAACGAGCGCGGCGGCACTTTCCCCCGGGGCCGCACTGCCGGTACCGTCGGACCACGGGTGCCGTTACAGGGGCACCACCGCGCCTTTGCAGCCTCCGAGCTGTAGTACCGGATTTTGGGCGCCGGGCAGCAGCATCCCCGCCGTAACGATCCTCTTCTGAGCGTCAGCTGCATGAGGGGCGACTGACAGCTCAGCCCAGTAGAGACCAGCCGCAGGCGGCAACTCCTTGCTGGGGGCACAGGGCTGACGTCGCCCTGCCCTCTCGCCACTCGCAGCCCGGGCACTCCTCTTCATCGCCTCCCTTCCAAAAAGCACCCGAGCGGCTGGAGCGTTTACAGCAGTCAAGTGCAAGGAACAGACAATTCGGGCGGCCGCTTCTGTCCCTGCCCCCCCACCCCGTTATCTAGAGAGGAGAAGCAGCACAGGGAACCTGCAAATGGGGGGGGGGGGGGGGGCAAGGGGGGTGTCCCCTGGAGCAAGCCCCAGGGACTGCTGTATCCCTCTGCATGGGGCATCAGGGTTGCAGGAGCGACAGCAGCCAGGCAGCAGACGCTGGCGAGAGATTTACAACAAAAAATAACGCCTGGTTCAGGTGACAGCCTGAAGGCAGGCCACAGGAGACCCAAAGCTGCTTCGTGCCAGAGGGGGGCAGCCATCACCACGCTCTGGTTCCTGCTCTTCCCTGCCTTTTGTCTGTCGCCTTTGTGCTGCCAACCCCAAACCCACAGGAGGGGTGCTCTGCTGCATACCCAACAGGTGCCAACCTAATAGAAATACGAAACATCACTTTGCCTGTGGATTTGGAGCTGGTTGCTTAAGAACCTCAAGTTATCGTTATTTAGGAAAAACAAACAAACAAACAAGGAAGCTTAAAGACAGTCATGTAATAGTGCATCTCTGGGAATTTTGAGTAAACTGTCTAGTATCAGGCACAGGGAGAGCTGTCCTACTCTCCAGCCATCAGCTCTGTGGTGAAAACTGCAGGGAGCTTCTGAGCATCCTAACATCCTGAATGCTGCAAATTCCAAAGCTAAAACAGCCCATGCTTGCAGAAGACTTTGAAATGCTCATTTTTATTTCCATGTACTTGTGCTAAGTGTTTTTACTCTTTAAGATAATGGCTATTCATCCCAACACTATTTTGTAAAAATCCAGTGATAGGAGGCAACTTCTTATCTCCCAGGATACATAGGATTTGTTTAAATATGATAAAGCTACAGAGAAATTAATTTATTCTCTTGAAATAGTCTCTCTTTTTTAGTATATATGTACATATATATATGTATCTGTGTATGTATTTTTAGCTACTGAAACAAAAAGTACAAAGTTTAAAAATTCAGCTAACAGCATTATATGATTTTATGCAGAGACAGAGCTTTTCAGCTCCTGCTAATTAGCATATCTCTGACTCTGATGGATCAGTTTAAACTGGCTGAAAACCTAGCCCCAAACCTGGCATTTAATTTTCTAACTTAATTTCAAGCTACAAATGGGGTTCTCTTGTTAGGTTACTTAATTTTATTTTTAAATGATAAAGGAGTAGTAAGGAGTCACATTTTCCAAAATTTCTGGCTGCAGAAGTTCCTGAGATGAGGAGGTTTGGTTTTATCCTGATTCTCTCATGCTTTGCTTCTTAAAGGAGAAAAAAAAAAAAAAAAAAAAAAAAAAAGACACAGGGAAATGAAGTTATTTGAGGATAAAGCTTGAAATGAACGACAGCAAATGCCAAGCAGAGTATGGCAAAGTGACTGTCAAAGTTGCCTTCTGTGGATCCTTTAAATTAAAAAAAAAGAGAAGTTTTTGCATCCTTACCTGTTTTTTTTCTGTCATCTATGTGGTGTTCCATTGTGCCCAAATGTTATACTTCTCAAAAGCCTGCCAAAATAACTTATTTCCCTGACTTCTACCAAGCTTTCTCCAACCTTGGAGCTGCCAAGTAATCCTGTTCTCAGTATTAGATAAATCTTCAAAGTTTAGATACTTGAAATCATACAGTTCACCATGATTCTGTTGCAAAACTTGAAACTGCATGAAAATCTGCAAAACCATGTGGTAACTTAGAGGGCAGTGTGGACAGAAGTGCCCACCAAGATCTGAGTGCTTGATGCTGTGTATGTGTTTAGTAGAGACTATATCTTCCTCTAAAAAGACAACAGGAAAAGCAAAATAGTGATGGATCCAAGGATTTAATACCCCAGCATTGTAGACAGGTCTTGGAGGCACCGGTCACAGATATGCTTTTCAGAAATACGAAGTCTGAGACTGAAGCCTTAGTCTCAGGAGCCTGGAAAATAGAGACTCCAAAGTCATTCAGACTCTACTGCAAAACATCTCCCCAGAAGTTTTCCTCCTCTGCTTTACTACTCATATGCAACACAAACAAACATGCTGTGAAAACTTCCAGTCAAACCAATGCCACTTTTAAAACCAATACAATACACTGTGAACACACTCATACTCCCCCACCTTTCTTTGATGAAAGGTCATTGTGCTGGTTTTGGCTGGGACAGAGTTATTTTTCTTTGCAGTAGCTAGTATGAGGCTATGTTTTGGATTTGTGCCGAAAACAGTGCTGATAACCCAGGGATGTTTTAGCTGTTGCTGAGCAGGGCTCACCCAGAGCCAGGACTTTTTCTGCTTCTCCCCCCACCCCAGCAGCGAGCAGGCTGGGGGGGGACAAGGGGTTGCGAGGGGACACAGCCGGGACAGCTGACCCCGACTGACCCCAGGGACATCCCACACCATAGGACGTCATGATCAGCATATAAAGTTGGGGGAAGAAGAAGGAGGAAGGGGACTTTCGGGGTGATGGCTAACAGTTACGAGTGATGGAGCCCTGCTGTCCTGGAGATGGCTGAACACCTGCCTGCCCGTGGGAAGTGGGGAATGGATTGCTGGTTTTGCTTTGCTTGCATGCACAGCTTTTGCATTACCTATTACATCGTCTTTATCTCAACCCATGAGTTTTCTGACTTTTATCCTTCTGATTCTCTCCCCCATCCCATGGGGGGGCAGTGAGCAGCTGGCTGGGGTTAAACCATGACCATGTTCGTTGCCCAACATGGGGCTCAAAGGGTTTGAGATAATGACAGATTTGATTGGAATGTGCTAGATCGAAGTTATAACTGTTATTGCTGTTTAGCTATTAATTGGCAGGCTTCTATGCTTGCCATATGGCTTGTTTGCCTTGCTGTATATGAAAGTCTAGTGCTCACTAGCGGCTGCTTTTTGCTTTTGCTGCTTGCTGTACTGGTTGTGCAAAGTCAGTCGAAGAGTTACTCCACTACCCAGTTTCTCAGTATTTCTGCCAAGAAAACAAGCAGAACTGCCATAGTTTTGGTTAAACCATGCCTGAGACATTGCAAATTAGCTAAGCCTCATTTAGAGGAAATCTATATGAATTTTCCATCTCCAGTGAGACCTGTGTGAGCAGTTCCAGCTGTGTGAAAAGGATGTTTGGCTGATAAATACTGTGAGAAGACAAGGGCCCAACGGAGCTGGCTCAGGCACCAGGTGAGGTGGTAGGAATATCTTTGATAACACAGGCTAGCTGGAGTCCTGCCAGGCTTTCACCCTAGTTGTACAGCTGCTGTATGTGAAGACAGCAAGGAGCAGACCCTGCATCAGAGTGGCTAAAGCAGACAAAATACTTAAGAAGACATTAGCTACTGTGCATGGGCAGCAGTATAAAGGACTGTGGCAGATGTGTGCAGGGGAAGAGAAACGTTCCCAAGCAAAGACAGTCACCACATTTGCTCACACATGGTGGCCGATATGGTATAAATACTATAGACATCTAGGTATCTATATAGATGTGGATATCAACACAAAACACAGCTTGACTGCTGCAGGCCTTCCCCCACTGCCTGAGGGCTCACGAGAAAAAACTGTGTCCTCTGGGATGTTGACACCCAGCTCTGATGCACTTGGCCACCAAGGCTGACTGAAGACAGGCACGAATCATTTACCAAAAATAGAGACAACTAAAGATTTGGAGGGAGTTGTAAAAAGAAGGTCAGTCAAGTAGTTTTAATTCACCTGCAGCTCCATTTCTTAAACTAGTCTTGGTGAAGGTGGCTGAAGGTACAGTTAATGTGTCCAAAAGATGGCAGGAGTTTGGAGGATGAAGGCAGGTGGTTTCTGAGGTGTTACCCACAAACATCAATCTGTTCCCTTCCCGCCAGCTCCACTGTGCCCACAGGGCAGATTTCTGCTGGGTGAGAGACCACGAGCCCTCCACGAGGCCAGGGAAGAAATCTGGATGTAAATGGGAACATGACAAGGTTAACTGACTGGAGCCACTGCTGACCTGTGATTTTCAGGAATATCCACAAACAAGAATGAAAATGGGTTTTAAAGCCCTGGGCTGAGGTAGCGGCCTCAAACCATGGCACTGCAGCTCCCTCAGGAGGAGGGAGTACAGCTGGTCAAAACCCCTGTGCCTTGGGGGTGGCTGCCCCAATTTCAGCTGTTCTTGGTGGCATTTTTTCCTCTCACATGTCCTCTAGCTCTGGTGTTTGCGGTTGGCTGCTGCCCAAGTTATGACATACAGGTCATCAAAACTGAGCTCAGCATCATCAATATAAAGTGTCTGACAGTAATTTAGGCCATGTTCTTCAACAGTGGAGAACAATTGGTCATGGTCAGTTTATGTCTCGCCCTGCAGACAGGTTGTCCTCTGCAGTCAAGTGCCCTTCCTGTCTCCCAGTCTCTTTATGCCCTGTGGGGAAATTTTGCTGCTTCTCAGCTCCTTGTGACATCTCCTGTTTGCTGAATAGGTCATACTGGGGAGGACTCTGTGCTGACCTCCATCACACCACATCCAGCTGCCTCTGACTGATGCAGGATAAGGCACCCATCACCCCTTGCCTGGGAGAAGAGGCAGCTGTGGGGCACAAACTCCTCTCATCCCTCCAAGTAGCATGGCTGAGGCCACCTGTACAAGACAGACCCTCTCCATCTAACATGTTTCCACCTCTGTAAGTTGGCTGGACCTCTTAGAAGGGGAGCCCCTCAGGATTCAGGTCTGATCCAGCACACCTGATCAAGCTTCAGGTGATGTTGAATAGCAAAAGTGTTTGACTCCAGCATGAACACCAGTTCCAGCCTCCAGCACAGTACTGCTGCAAGACATTGCCCTCTAATATTTCCTCTGCTGTGAGCCTTCTCCTTCCCTAAGCTGCATATCTGGAAATTTTTGCAGCCCACTGGCAATGAGGAAAGGTTATAACATACAAGACCATTCCAGTAAATAAGATAGGCAAAACCTGGCCTCCTTTTGGCAAAAAAACTCCACAGAGGATAAAGTTCTTCTATGGGAGTCTGCCATCCCTGGTCAGTCTCCTGAGTGTATTTCCACCTCCCTCAGCATCTTTTCCCCTCCCCTGCTTGAGAGATGAACATACCTACCTGCCCTGCAGCCATTACATCTGGTCACAGAAAAACTGCACGCAGTGACAGTGAGAAGGGTGAGGAGAAGGCACTCTGGTGAAGCAGCTGTCCCTAGCATCAGTATCTGAGCTGCTGTGTTCAAGCACATCAGCCTTCCTCACCTTTTTGAAACTGCCAGTACAGTGAGGAAGGCAACCTCTCTGCTCAGCCCCAGGAGGCATTAACCCAGCGCTGGCTTTTTAGGTAGCTTGGTGAGTAATCCAAATCAGTGGACAAAATAGCACATTGGAATAGGTCAGGTTAACAAGGGATTTCCAGGGAAAGCTGGGAAAAAAAGACAAGGTCACAGGTGAACTTAAAGAAGTCAGCACAGTAATACAGGGGCACATAGACTCACCAAGCCTCTCTATACTGCTTATCAAAGCTGTCTTGCATCAGACAGGTAGGCAGTCTGCATTAATCGGGGTATTATTTTTGAACACACTGTGATCCTCCCTGTGCTGTCTTATCATCCAGCAGGCAGCAGATTACCTGTGACACATTGCAAAAGGTAATCTTTATCAACAGCTTTTAGAAGAAGGTCTCCTTAAGACTGGCTTCCCACCAATACTGCTAATGTGCCAGCCTTAGCCTTTTTCTGGGCAGATAACAAAGGTAAAGATGGTAAGAGACTGTTTTTAACGCCTTGGTTCTCATCAAAGTGAGCACCTTCACCTGGGTTTTTCTGGCTCATCCACTCCAGGAGACTAAGGACAGCTGTAAATTGAAGGTTACTCACATGAGTTGTCTATATGGCAGTAACCACCCATCATCCCCAGCCCAAAACCCCTGGGTGCTTGGTGCTATAAAAAACACCTCTCTGAATCTGCACTTCCCACAAAACTACTGGTTCCAATTTGGTTTCTTTCCATTTTTGATGAGCAAGACACAGGTCAGATCATGATTCCACTACCTAGTGTGACAAACTGAAAGAGTTAATGTCTCAAACATTGTGGTGGGGCAAGTTCTGCTTATAGACAAACCCTGCACAGCCAGGAGCCAAGGTGAAAAGCCCATCAGCTCAGACATCAGCAACAGGAGGGGGAGGGCGTGCTGGAGGGTGCGCAGCTCCCTGTTCTGATAAGCTCTTCTGATACAAAGATCAAACCATGGCCACGTCTGCACGGAAGGAGAAGTTACTCCACAAACCTCCCCCAAGCCCAAAGGCTCACAAACTGCTCATTAGCCTGACGGGTTCAGGTGCCTGCCCGAAGGAGGGGCAAGGATGATAAAAGGACACAAACTGAAGGCCCAGGTGTGCAAGCCCACGGGGACTGGACTCCTTGGCTGACGGAACCAACACTGGACCGGTGAAATCTTTCTGTCTTCCTTTTTCTCTCTCTATCTTCTTCTCTCTTTCATTTTCCACAATCCCTACATCTCATCCACTTCAAGACATAAACCGTTGACCAAGTCTGAGACTAAGAGTGGATTCAGCTGCCTCTGGGCCCTTCCCTGAGGAGGAGTCCAGAAAGCAAGGGGGTCTGCTCTGAACCTCGGGACTCAATGGGAGGGATCTCCTTATTCCCTGAATTGATATATATGGCTACCTTGGATTACACGGTTTACAGAAGTAGTCTTATGTCAGTTCCTATTGTGAGGAACCCTGCCACCTACTACCACGCCTCCCCAGTTCAGTGTGCTTCTGTCATGAATAAAATCTTTAACTGATAGTTTGGTGTCCTTCCATCTTAATTTAGCCCAAGGGAATTTCAAATTAAACACGACTCCCTGGTCTGTCCAGTCTGGGTCATGACACCTAGCTAAGCCAGTCTCCTGATGCATCTGTTTGTCTTTCTGAGTGTCAGTTCATAGGTTACATGACAAAGTCTTGCCTCCAGCTCACAGAGGAAGAGTGGCAGGTAGGAAACACCGAACTATGCCCTGACTCAGTTCCTCTCAGGGCTGTTGCAGGAAAGCCATCAACCCCATGGGCCTGGGAGTCGTAAGGGGCATTACTGCCCAGGGGAATGGGACTCAGACCTGCTCTGCCAGGAGCCACCTGGCTCCTAGTGCCTTGGTGGGAGGTGACCTGTGGGTCCATAGCATCAGGATGGCCCATTCTTGCCCCTGGAGGATGCTGTCCTTGAAGACCTCTCACCTTTCCTAAGCTCCTTTGCTCTTCAAACTGCCTCCTATGGGATCCCCTGCTCCCCTGCTCTGAGGCACAGTTAGGAGTCTGGTTTCTGAGAAATTACTTTTTCTATCACCTCAGAGCAGCACAGCCAGCCCAGCAGCCTCGGACAATAGTAATGTCTTCTTGCCAATGTTGCAAATATGCAAGTGGAGTGGAAAGGATATGTGACATCAATCCAGAACGATGTTGTAGAAATCTCCACACAGGACCCATTCTCTGAAGAATTAAAGAAGTGAATCCAACAATGCAAATCAATCTGTTTTTATGGAAAATAGGGCTTGTCAAACAGGTCTGATTTCACTCTATGATGACATTACAAATCTGGTTGATAAAGAGAACTGTCCAGATGTAATAGGCTTAGATCTTGGGAAGGTGTTTGGCTTAGTATCAAATGGCATTTGGTTTTAAAAAAATTGTACTATATAGCATCAATAAAGCATGAACTAAACAGATTAAGAACTGCCTACCTGACAGATATCAAGCAGCAACCAGTCAGAGGGAACCAGCATCAAACAGGAACAGGTCTAATGAAGTGGATCAAGGAGCAGGACTATGCCTGGAATGGTTTGCTGCTTTCAGCTGTGTTCTGGGAGTTGATGCAGATAAAACTGGCAGGTGATGCAAACACCAGCAGCTCAGCAGAGAGTGGTGATGATAAGGCTGCCATGCCAAGACATCTGGGTCATTGAGGGAGTGGGAACCACTCACACAGAGTTGGCTTGAATATGCAAAATCATGTGTCTAACAAGGAGAAACACATAGGAGAGGAACTGTACCCCAAAATGGAGGTTGCATTGGCTGCAGGACTGAATGTGACTTCCCAGCATGAGGATTTGGCCAAGAGACACAATCCTTGTCTACTGCATGTGACTTTTCATGTTGTGACAAGGAGACCAGTCCTGGGATACTCTACAGCCTTCAGGCATCTGGGGATCAAGAAAGCATTGAAAAGTCAAAGACAGTGAGGAAAAATGCTACCAAAACTATCTAGGGGCTGGGGGCATTAGCAGAGAGACTCAGACAGCTTGAGGTCCCAAGAGATTTGTGGCAGGCCCTCACCTTCACCCTGCACATCCTCATTTCTTCTGAGCATTGCCCTTCAGCTTCAAGGACTCCTCTTTATTCCCAATGGAGAGCCAAGATGGTGAGCAAAGGCCATGTCCACCCCCAGCCCGGCTCCTCTGGGCTGACGCAGCCCTGTGACTGTATGGAGCCTGCAGACCAACCCAGCCTCTCACACACAGCTCCTTGCTGCAGGTAGGGGAGACCTGCAGACGTCACTCAGAGTGTGATATTCAAGCCTCAGCAGCACCCTGTGTCACACAAGCAGGACTGGGAATATAGGCTGTGCTACCTCTCTCTAATTTGCAGCATTGTAACCGTTCTAATTTGCAGTTTCCCCCAAATGAGACACTTGCATGTCAATTGTCTGCTAGCAATTACAGGACGGGTAGTATATGCCTTGAAAAAAATAGCATCAGCCTCTATTGGGATCATTAAAAGACAGCATTGTAATCTCACCCAGACATTTTAGGTGCTTAACAAACCAAAAGGGGCAGACTTTCCTGAAGAAAAGCAGCAGGAAGCTGCCAAATGTGTCTTTTAAGGGAGTAGAGCTTCCCAAGGTGAGTTTAGCAGAGCTATCTTGAGACTGCCAGACTGAATTACTTTTAAGATTTTATTTTTTCTTTGCTTTTGTTCCTTTTTTAAGGAAAAGAAAAAAAAGACTGAGATAAAAGAAGAAATACAGTGAGGAAAGAGAAGGAAAACAGCAACCTACAGCCCTTCCCTAAGAAAGCTGCAGCTCCTTGCTAAAAATGCAGGCAGGAAGCTTTCTGGAGGATGCACAGCATCACATGCTTAGACCCTGCAAATGGTTAAGTGTCCCTTATGCCACTCCATCCTGCTGTCCAGTATTTCAGCTTCAAATCTCCAACAACTCTTGATACCTGTGTGCCCCTCAGGAAGAGTTTTCCCTGCCTCAAGGCCATGAGGAGAGTGGAAAACCGACCTTCTTGCCGCAGGTAGCAGAACAGGCTGCAGGGCAGGCAGGATGGTGTGCGTTTGGGTCATCTTCCAACACAGAGCCTGCCTGCTTTGGTTGTTTGGGATGGTTTTGCTCTTTTCTACTAGACGAAAACTCAGCTGAGAGGACACATCCATCTTCCCACATGGATGGCCCTACCTGGGGAGCAGACTTCTCCCCTCTTCCAGCTGCTTGTGCAGTACACTCCCCCCAACCCCAGCCAGAAATGAAACTTCTCCAGGCAGGGAGAAGAGGAAAAAACCCCTAAACCCTGGAGGCCACAGGCTGAAATTTGAACTGGCCAATCGAGACGTGCCAGGTACACTGAGGTGACCTTCTTGGCCGATAGGGATTAAATGACCACAGATCAGATTTGACAGGGGTATAAAGGGGGTCCCGCCAGAGGACATGTTGCAATCAGTCCTCCTCAGAGCAGCGGGTCTGCAGTTGAGGACTCCCCCTTGGGTCGGGGCACCGCATTTTGAGCCATCACTTTTAAATTTCAAGGATTCTTAAGTCGGCTGTGTAGTACTAATTCCCCTCACATCATAGAGCCTGTAGTTCACTATTGTTACCAGAGTTCTAACTTTCCTACTGAAGAATAAATCTGAGCTTTAACACCTGTTGTATTTGAGTATGCGTGTATCCGTAACACTGCTTCAGAGAAGCAGCCCTTAGGGTCCTCATGTGTGAAATGGGTCTTCCACTCCACGGGGTAGACCTCATAGATGCAATACACTGCTCCTGGACCCTTGCCCTGCCAGAGATGACACAAGGGGAATTAGGACATCTATGCTCCTCTTTATGGAAGTGGGACACTTTATGGATAGGGAAGCTGGTTACCAGCGCATTTAAAAGGACAAGATGATTTTTCAGAGCATCACCCATGCATGGCTGGAGCTCATCTCACCAAAGTCCTGGGCTGTGTGTCATTCCTGCTGGGTCAGCTGCTCCCCCAAGAACCTGCAGGTCAACGTGGCAATAACACTACAGTTCTTTCCTTTTGAGCTCAGTAAGATACAACATATACACAGCAAACAAAGCTGAATGAGATCTCCAGTGGCACAAGCAACCTCCTCTGCAAACTGGCCCCAACAACCAAAATGACTTGGAGTAGCCCAAAGGAAGCTGAAATAAGACCCGTGCAAGTGAAAGGAAAAAATGGGCACTGTATAGCCAAGTGGCTTCTTTTTCAAATATTTGAGAATTAACCTCCTTGTCATAGAGTTGGACAACAAAAAAGGTGAAAGAGCAGAGGAACTTTGCTACCAAGAAGACCATGCCCAAGTTTTGGCAGCTCTTCTTAACAGCACAACCAGGGCCAAGGCTCTTGCGGAAGCTTTCTTGTTTGGCCCTTCCTCATCAGCTGTCTGTTTGGCACCACGGTGTCTCCCATCCATATCTCATTCCCCCCCTCCAGCACCCACAAGGCAGTCAGCATTACTTCTGCAGGCCATGTTTTCCAGCAGACACTGACTACAGTTGCTGTGTCAAGGAAGGCTAAATTGCAGTGGGATGTGTGGAAACAAACATGCTCGTTGCCCTGCAGTATCAGGCATCACATCTTCACTATAATCACGCCTTCATTGTCGGTGAACAATGACTTCATCACACTGGGGCATGGGTAGAAAATCTCTCTCCCTTATGTGGGACATTAAGAAAGAGACTTTATTAAAAACATTAGAAAGCTGACAGTTGTCTTGTCCCTGTCCGCATGATTCAGGAGGGAATTTAATCAGGACTGGGCAGGTAACAAGGCTGTCCTTCAGGAGGATTCTGTGTGGGAGCTGCCAGGCATTAAATCCGAAATCCCACGGTTTGGAAAAGCTGTCCATGGAGATAGCTAGGTTGTTCTTCCTGCATCAGGTCAGCAGAGTTGGAATGGCAGCTGTATGGTATGATGTGGCAAGCTACGCCTGCCTGCTTGTAACCCGAAACATCACTTGGATGAAAATTTTTTTTTCATACTTCTCATGAGAACAAACAGCTGCCTTATAGCCAACCCTTGCACTTCTAAAACACATAGCACAGATCTTCCCTCAGAAACCTAAAATGTATTGCTCACTATGCTGAAACTAGGTATTGTCCCCTACTTTCAAAATTCTGATTACAAATTCATCATATTTTTTACAGTGGAATTTTTGAACATAACTGTTACTGTAATCCAGATCTCTTCTTATTTTACTCATTTCTTGCTCAGTTTTAAATATAGCCAACAATATTCATATTAGAAAAATTATTTAGACTCATATTGGAAGTAAATATATTAAATTTTAGTAGGGGAAAAACAAGAAGAAAATTATTTTTCTTTACTTAATTCAGCCATTTATACCTGTGAAATCTATCATGCATGAAAGTCTTAAACTGTTGTATGGTTTAGTATACTTAACAGGCAGCAGCAGTAGACTTTCCTGCAGGCTAGGATGTTTTTTTTTCAACAGCTTAAAGAAAAAGAACGTGGAAACATGATAAATACCTCTAAATACAATAGCTTTCTAATGCACATGTCTCTTGCAAATAGACTGCCTTTATGAAACATGAATAAATGCACACATAAAAAACCCTGCATACTTTAGTTTTTGAGACTGAGATTGATTACTTGTGAAAAGACCCTGCAAATCTTCCTCAGATGTTTGTTGCTTGATTGGCCTGAGAGTCAGCCAGAATTTTCAGTTTGAAAGTGATTTCTAGGATGCTCATAGAAGGTAAAGAAAGCAGAGTGCTAATTAAGTGTCTTTAACTGTCTGAACATCAGGCACAACTCAAAGTGACTGCGCTGCAGACTTTTTCCCTGCAATGGCCCAATAACACCTCATGAAGGCTCCAGATTTAGCCAAGCTGAAAAAACATATGTCTGCCTTTTGTGCTGTTCTTAGCTGGCTGAGGTGGCAGGGGCTGTGCAAAACTGCAGTGTGTATAAAACTGACTGATGCTCACCTACAAGCGCAAAGGGCTACAACTGCTCCTGAGCCACCGCAGATAGATCTCCCCTCCCAGAAACAAACAGGATCTCTATAGGTCTAAATTGTTATTAATAATGTGGAGAAGTCTCATTGTACACCATGAGGGCTCATTTGATCATGATGAAGACAGCTGTCAAAGGATGCACAGAGGCTTCTGAGCTCAGTGTGAATGCTGCACTTCAAATGCCTAGAACAAATTAAATTCTAAGAGAAAAATGCTATAAGGCACTTGGCCAGGGTGCCTGAGCTGGAAGGTTATTTACACAGTTTCTTTTTTTCAACAAGTAAGTTTTCTGAGTGAAGCTAAGGCAAATATTCCCTGGAGAAACTAATTGGTTTAGATCTTGAACACTAGATCTTGAACACTAGAAAAAAAAAAGGAAGGCAGAGGAAATCAGACCTGCCAAGAAAGAGATAGCTTCATCCACATTTGAATTATTGAACCACTTTCTTCTGAATAAGCTCTCTAGAAAAACATACAGAAATTCAAACTGGGAAATCCAGATGTGCAGGATTGTGGCGGTGTGCTCCCCCTGCCCCACCTGACCTTTATTTCCCATAACCTTGCTCAGGTGATAATCACCAGCGGTGGTCCTATTGGATGTGTCTGGTCATGATGGCTGCATCCAGCTCAAAGTGGATTTGGAGGAGGCAGATAACAACACAATAGCCAAGGGCTAATTTGAGCAATACACCCACCTAACTATAGTGCCGGTCAAGGTCTGACTCAAGCCAAGTTTGGAAGAAACTAACGTTTGTAGTTGGTATGCAGGTAGGACTATGAGTCAATTATCTTACTCTGTGGTGGACAGCCCAGGGCCCACTGAGCTCTCCTGCACACCAGCGGGCTGCACACCAGGATCTCTGCTTGAGTAGGGACTCCTCTCAGGGTTACTCCTCGAGGTTGAGAGAATCCCTATCACATCAGATACTTGGTAAGTGAATTGGGAATAAGCGCACTGAAACTTTGAAATCTTAGCTAAGTGATATAAAGGATTGATTGCGCACATATAATGCTTTAGACATAAACTGTTGACCAAGTCTGTAACTAAGTCTGGATCCAGCTGCACCTAAACTTCCCTCTGAGAAGGAGTTTAGAACACAAGGGGGTCCTTTCTGAACCTCATGACTCAACAGGAGGGTCTCCCTGACAGTTTTTTCTGACCCTGTCCTCTATGCAGTACATACTTGAGTGTCCCTTGATAGTGAATCTTGTTAAACCACAGTCGCATTTGCTATCAAATTTGTTAAATTGTTGTCTTATATCAATAAAATATATTGTTGCTTCTCTCTTGCAGGTGAAGTGCGTGACTCCATCCATGACATGGAAACATGGCCCTCATGCTGTACTCTATCCACAATCAACATTCTGTGTTAGTGTACAGGAGCTAAAGATTATACCCTGAGTTGATCAAAACTGGTATAGCCCTGTTAAAGTTCAGGGTAAGTTCAGATAAGCTTGAATTTGACCATCAAAGCAAAACTGAGTCAAAAGTTTTTTAAAAATTGCACAAATTACTCTTCACAAACAGGACTGCCATCTCATGATGAAATCTGTTATTTGCTGGGTTTTTTTTTTAAGTCCCATGTTTTGGAATTCTCATGTCCAAGATAATAATTTTCTGTTCTTCTAGGTAAGTACCTAACTGCCATGGAGAACAAGCAACTTGAAAGTTTGACCTGAAGGATTGAAAAAAGAAGAAATATTAGAAATTTAAACCTCCACGTATGGGAACTGTTTAAGCTGATTTCATTTCTTGAAGCTGAAGAGCTGTCCATCCCAACAAGTGGAAAGTCAGGCAAAAGTGCTAGGAGATATGCATGGATAATCAAGGTGCACCTGGAAGACCTCCAACATCAAAAAGAACTATGCAGAAGTTGGAAGCAGGGACAGGTAACCTGGGAGGAATACAGAGACACTGTCCAAGCATGCAGACATGTGTTTAGGAAAGCTGAATACCACCTGGAATTGAACCTGGCGAGGGGTGTCCAAGGCAAAAAGAAGGGCTTCTGTGAGTGCATACATAGCAAAAGGAAGATTAGGGGAAATGTGGGCCCGCTGCTGAATAGGGCAGGGAGCCCAGTGGCAAAGGATATGGAAAATGGTGACCTATTGAATGCCTTCTTCGCTTCAGTCTTTACTAGTAACATCAGCTTCAGAAACGCCAGACCCTGGAGACCAAGGGGAAATTCTGGAGCAAGGAAGACATACCCTTGGTGGAAGAGGCTCAGGTCAGGGAATACCTAAACAAACTGGACATACTTAAGACCATGGGCCCTGATGAGATGCACCCATGAGTGCTGAGGGAGCTGGCTGATGTCATTGTGTGATCAACCTCAATAATCTTTGAACAATCATGGTGATCAGAAGAGGTTCTTGAGGAGTGGAAGAAAGCAAGTGTCACTCAAGCCCTGCCAATGCACCTCTGGGTGACAAAAGGTAGGTCCTGGCCTTTCTCTGTTCCTCCATTTCCCCATCTGGGTAGCAGAGTGGTAGCAGACTGAGCTCTGATGGGACAGCAAGCACTTGTGGGCACAGCCAGCAATTGCTCTTTCAGGCAAGGATTCCTGCTGGTGTCCTGTCGGCTGCCAGCTGGAACCAGCACCCTTCTTCAGTTTGGAGCAGAGGGTCAGAAGTTCCCAGCAACCCTCACCTTTCGCTGTCTTCCCCCGTCCCTTGGAGTGCTGGCTCCGGGAGAGCCCAGCCTGGGGGATGTGCACCGCTCACTCTGCTGAAGTGCCATCTCCTCTTTCTGCTCCCTCTGCTTCAGCCACTCCTGTCCTCAGCGTTCCTTCTGCAACGTAAGCAGAGCCCCTGCCTTAGGTAACTCTCTCTGCACAGTACGTTATCCATGCTGCCAAGTGCTGGAGCCCAGTATCAGAAGTCAGGGACCTGGAGGTAGCAACAACTAACCCCAAGTCCCCCAGGTAGTAAGAACTGAGGCACCTCAGCTCTTCAATCCATCCCACCCCATGTTTCAGGATACCTCAGCATGAATCTAAGTATTTATTTGACTTCTGCAAAGAAGGGAGAGGGAGAAAATACTTTTGGAAACAAAACAGTTTTAATCAGACATAGCAGGCACTACTGGAATAATGCAAATGATCATGCAAGCGATTACACAATTAAAGTGAAAGTCACTAGAAGTACAACCTAAGCAGCCATCCTGACAGAGCATTGAAATACAGAAGAGCTGGATACTGCAAATAAAACACTTCACACAAACAGAGCTCTGTTGGATTAGGGACTGACTTCTCTAAGCCTCACAGGAACAAATCAGCCAGGCAACTGGACTGACACTGGTCATACTCAGACTCCTTCCCCACTGTGGCTAGCAGCAAGTCAGGATTTAGTGGATTTGTGTGCCATCAGCTTGTCCCCCATTTACACCCCTGGAACAGCTGGAACATCATTTCCTTAGACAGAGTAATCTGAGAAACCTGCCAGAGCGAAAGGGTTTTTTGTCCCTTCACAGTTAACCAGTCCCGTTCTACCACACAGAAAAGCAGGGTGGCCTTTCAAAAAAGAGAAGGTTGGGGTATGGGAAGCAGATGTTAAAGAGATGTTTTATCTCAAGTTTCACAGCAGACACCACTCCCCTGTTTGACCAGAGCACTTTTTCCATTTTGGCATCAGGAGTGGGTAAGTCCCCAGGATAACATGTAGAAAGACATGCAGAATGAAAACTCTGTAAAATGACAGTCAGTCTCTTTGGGAACTGCCCTAATTTGGGTTTGCTGACCCCCGGACCTGGGCATCAAAGCAGCAGAAAAGACCACCATGCTCTACAAATTATCTTCACCCTGCCCTGCAGAGACCTGACAAATGGCAGTCAAAGGACACCCCAGCTCCTAGTTTTGCTCAGCCACCCTGCTTGGAGCTCTGGTACAATCCACGGAGATGCCATAGCTCCTAAGGACAGGCAGGCTTGCCAAAGAGGAAATAAGGGCAACACTTCTATAATTTTCTTTTGCAAAATGGTTGCCTTACACTGTAAAAATCCAGTTTTCACCATCATAGGTGTCCTGGTTTTGTCTGGGATAGAGTTAATTTTCTTCCTAGTAGCTGGCACAGTGTATTTTGGATTTAGTGTGAGAATAACGTTGACAGCACACTGACGTTTTAGTTGTTGCTAAATAGTCCTTATCCCGAGTTAAGGATTTTTCAGTTTCCCATACTGCCTTATGGTATGATAAAATTATTGGTCGTGGGACTAACCCGGTATTTGTACGCAGCATTGCCGTTACCTCCGTACTTCGGGAGTCATCTAGTGGAAATTGTTAACAATTACACCCTTTACCTTTCCTCCTCGGAGAGCCAACCTCTTGGGGAGATATCTTCCCCTTCTCCTCCAGGCTAATTACAACAGCGTTTGAGAATTTTGCAAATTTTTTAATGTCCTTGGGATGTTGAAACCAGCATGGTCCTATTGCTAGGAAACAGCATATTCCTTAATATGGTTCAGGTCTTGTTTATGGTTAAACCACTATTTAAAATACCACCCAGAGATCAACTCCCACAAATACTGCAGCCACTCAGACCCTGGCGACAGGTAATGCAGCTGAAACTCTGGTTCAACCTGTGCCAATACCAGTTGCCCTTATACAGAAGAAGAAATATAAAAAATCAGTTCGCATAGTGAGGGATGATGAACCAGGGTGATCACAGAACAGGAGGAAGGGACAGAACCTGAGATAATCACCTGATCCCTATCCCTGAGTGAGCTGTGGGATAAGCAAAAAGAATTCAGCTGTTGTCCAGGTGAGCACATTATCACCTGGCTGCTCTGATGCTGGGATAACAGAGCCAGCAGCTTGGAATTAGAGGAAGGCAAGCAGCTGGGATCCCTGTCTAGGGATGGGGGCATTGACAAGGTGACTGGGAGAAAAACACAAGTCCTCAACCCCTGGAGGTGACTTCTATCAGGTGTGAGGGAAAGTTATCCTTCAAGGAAGATATTGCATGTCATCCAAGTAAGTGGACTACCATGGAGAAAGGTATCCAGTACCCGAGGGAATTAGTCATGCGGGAGATGGTTTATTATGGCCCAGCCAATGTAGTTACCCACAGATCCAGACGAAGTCCACTGCACACAACCCATGTGGCGGAAGTTTACATGGAGCACACCATCATTGTATGCCAACTCATTGCCAGTAATGGACTGGAAAGATGAAGAGGGACCAATGGTGGGTGAATTGGCTGGCTGACTCTGGCAATACAAAGAAAGTCTCTCTTCCTCCCTCATGTCGGCTGTGGAGAAACAACCAGATATACTAGCCAAGAAACTGCCTTGAGAGTTCCAGCTATTTGAGGGTAAATTCAGCCTCCCACCTGTACGGACCAAAATCTCAGCTATTAGGAATAATCATCCCTCTGCTCAAGAGAGAGGAGATAGAAGGTACACACCATGAGGTACCATGTGGTCCTACCTGCGTGAACACGGAGAGGATATGATGAAATGGGATGGAAAAACTACCTTAGTCCTAGATGCATGGGTATGTGAATTGTGAGGAAAAATAATCACAAATGAAGGTTCTTCCAGGAAAATTGCTGCTCCGTCTCCAGTGTGCAGTGTGAGCAGTGTTCCTGACAGAGTGGAAGGGCTGATCTTGCTCCTGATCCTATGAGAAGGAATTCTAATCCTATGATCAAGGCTAGAAGGGCCCTGCCTCCAGCCAGCTGGAGGAGAGGAGCAACCAGGTTTACTGGGCTGTGTGGATCTGATGGCCTGGCACATCAGACCCACAGGAGTACAAGGCTCTTGTAGACACTGGTGCACAGTGTACCCTAATGCCATTGAGTTGTAAAGGGGCAGAACCCATCTGTATTTCTGGACTGACAGGGGGATCCCAGCAGCTAACTGTATTGGAGGCTGAAATAAGCCTAAGTGGGAACAAGTGGCATAAACCCCTCATTGTGACTGGCCCAGAGCCTCCATCCATCCTTGGCACAGACTGCCTCAGGGGAGGGTGTTTCAAGGACCCAAAGGGGTACAGGCAGGCCTTTGGTATAGCTGCCTTGGAGATGGAATTGAACAGCTGTCTACCCTGCCTGGTCTCTCTCAAGACCCTTCGGTTGTGGGGCTGCTGAGGGTCAAAGAACAACAAGTGCCAATTGCTACCACAACAGTGCACCAGCGGCAATATCGCATGAACCGAGACTCCCTGGTTCCTATCCATAACCTGATTTGTTGACTGGAGAGCCAAGGGGTGATCAGCAGGACTCGCTTACCTTTTAAGAGCCGCATATGGCCAGTGCGAAAGTCTAATGGAGACTGCA
Organism: Astur gentilis; assembly: GCF_929443795.1. Classification (NCBI taxonomy): domain Eukaryota; kingdom Metazoa; phylum Chordata; class Aves; order Accipitriformes; family Accipitridae; genus Astur; species Astur gentilis. Next base: position 156,062 of record NC_064892.1, read on the forward strand.
TACTAACAGTTGACTATCATGGCCCAAATGAAGTCATGCCGCTGCTGAGTGCTCCTGTGCTGGACTTGCTAGAACCTTAATATAAACTGGAGTCAAAGGCTGCCAAATGGTACACCACAACTGATACCAGTAATGCGTTTTTCTCAGTCCCTCTGGCAGCAGAGTGCCATCCACAATTTGCTTTCACTTGGAGGGGCATCCAGTACACCTGGAACTGACTGCCCCAGGGGTGGAAACACAGCCCCACCATTTGCCATAAACTGCACTGGAAAAAGGCGAAGCTCTGGAACACCTGCAATACATCGATGACATCATCGTATGGGGCAACACAGCAGAAGTTTTTGAGAAAGGGAAGAAAATAATCTAAATCCTTTTGAAGGCTGGTTTTGCTATAAAACAAAGTAAGGTCAAGGGACCTGCTTGGGAGATCCAGTTTTTAGGAATAAAATGGTAAGATGGATGTTATTAGATCCCAGCTGATGTGATCAACAAAATAGCAACTATATCTCTGCCAACTAGTAAAAAGGAAACGGAAACTTTCTTAGGCATTGTGGGTTTTTGGAGAATGCATGTTCCAGGTTATAGTCTGATTGTATGGCCTCTCTGTCAAGTGACTCGGAAGAAGAACTATTTTAAATGAGGCCCTGAACAACAACAAGCCTTTGAATAAATTAAATGGGAGATTGTTCATGCAGTAGCCCTTGGACCAGTCCGGACAGGACAAGATGTTAAAAATGTGCTTTACACTGCAGCTGGGGAGAATGGCCCTACCTGGAGCCTCTGGCAGAAAGCACCTGGGGAGACCCGAGGCCGACCCCTGGGGTTTTGGAGTTGAGGATATCGAGGATCCGAGGCTCGCTATACTCCAACTGAAAAAGAGATACTGGCAGCATATGAAGGAGTTAGAGCCGCCTCAGAAGTGGTTGGTACTGAGACACAGCTCTTCTTAGCACCCTGACTGCCACTGCTGGGCTGGATGTTCAAAGGGAGGGTCTCCTCTACACATCACGCGACTGACGCCACGTGGAGTAAGTGGATCACACTGATCACACAGCAGGCTCGCATAGGAAACCCCAGTCGCCCAGGAATTTTAGAAGTGATCACGGACTGGCCAGAAGGCAAAGATTTTGGAATGTCACCAGAGGAGGAGGTGGCACGTGCTGAAGAAGCCCCGCTGTATAATAAACTGTCAGAAAATGAGAGGCAATATACCCTGTTCACTGATGGGTCCTGTTGCACTGTGGGAAAGCATCGGAGGTGGAAAGCTGCTGTATGGAGTCCTACACGACAAGTCGCAGAAACTGCTGAAGGAGAAGGTGAATCGAGTCAATTTGCAGAGGTGAAAGCCATCCAGCTGGCTTTAGACAATGCTGAATGAGAAAAATGGCCAGCGCTCTATCTCTATACTGACTCATGGATGGTGGAAAATGCCCTGTGGGGGTGGTTGCTGCAATGGAAGAAGAGCCACTGGCAATGCAGAGGTAAACCCATCTGGGCTGCTGCACTGTGGCAAGATATTGCCACCCACCTAGAGAACCTGGTTGTGAAAGTACATCATGCAGATGCTCGCATACCCAAGAGTTGGGCCACTGAAAACAACCAATAGGCTGCTAAGATTGAAGTGGCTTAGGTAAATCTGGACTGGCAAAATAAAGGTGAGTTATTTATGGCTCGGTGAGCCCATGACACCTCAGGCCATCAGGGCTCGTGACCAAGGGGTGGACTTGACTACTGATGCCATTGAACAGGTTATCCATGAACATGAAACGTGCTGCAATTAAGCCAAGCAGTAGAAGCCCCTGTGGCATGGAGGGCGATGGCTGAAATATAAATATGGGGAGGCCTGGCAGATTGACTATATCACACTCCCACAAACTCGCTAAGGCAAGCGCTATGTGCTTACAATGGTGGAAGCAACCACCGGATGGCTGGAAACATATTCTGTACCCCATGCCACTGCCCGGAACACTATCCTGGGCCTTGAGAAGCAGGTCTTGTGGCGCCATGGCACCCCAGAAAGAATTGAGTCAGACAACGGGACTCATTTCCGAAACAACCTCATAGACACCTGGGCCATAGAGCATGGCATTGAGTGGGTGTATCATATCCCCTATCATGCACCAGCCTCTGGGAAAATGGAATGATACGATGGACTGTTAAAGGCTACATTGAGAGCAATGGGGGATGGAACCTTCAAACACTGGGATACACATTTAGCAAAAGCTACCTGGTTAGTCAACAGCAGAGGATCTGCTGATCAGGGTGGCCCTGCCCAGTCAGAACTTTTATGTACTGTAGAAGGGGATAAAGTCCCTGTAGTGCACATAAAAAATATGTTAGGGAAGACAGTCTGGGTTATTCCTGTCTCATCCCCCACTCCTGTCTTCTCCTTCCAGTCATGAGCACCTGGTAAAGGGTAACTGGGTGCGGGCAGAAGCACAGGTACTGGCACAAAACCAACAGTGTGGGGAGCTGACAGGGCAAAGGACTCGCAGGAGCTCACGCAAGCTCTAAACTCTTCCCTAAACGATTAAAAAATGTGTTCATGACATGTTGTGAGACACTTCATAAGCAGCAGCTGCAGAGGGGCTGGGGTGACCTTCTGGGTAGAACCTGGCAGCTCTCAAAGGAGGTGAAGACTCGTGACTTATCCATGCGTACCCTCCGAAGTTCTATAGCAGGATCCCGCTGAGAATCTGTAGATTGCAGGAGAGTGGCACAGGGACGTCTTGAACATTTGTTCACTTTGAGAGCAGCCAGGTCACGGGCAAAAGCTCACTCTAATCACTCTGCAGCTGTGCGTATGCCGATCTCTGTGGCAATCCCATGTCTTCATACATTCCCCTTCCATCACTGCAGTTCCCCTATGGAGCAGCCAGTTACAGCACGGAATGAAAACTTGTCTCTATATTTCATGGCAGGTGTGCCTCTAGGCCGTATATATAACACCATGAGGCAGAAGCCTGTTTTCTCAGCCTTTTGATGAGATCCCTTCCCTGAGCCTCAGTAGTATCGCAGGGGCAAGTAGTCACTCTTCCTTCACTCCCCAGAAGCAGCACTTCCTTTCAATATTTTGTTCATGTGGAATAGAAAGGTTGTGGAGCCTCCTGCCCTAGAGACAGTCAAAAGCCAACTAGGCACAATCCTGGGCAATTAACTCTAGGTGGCCCTGCTTGAGCAGGAAGGTAGGACTGGATGACCTCCTGAGCTCCCTTCCAACCTCACCCATTCTGTGAGTGTAACTTACAATGTCCTGGTGATGCTCTGCCAGGTCAAAGAGCAGAGTGGGACTTGCTGACAGCTCCGTGCATAGTTGGTTTTCTGCCAATATGGTGCCACTGCAGGTCCCCAGAAAGCATTTGCAAGATACTCAGGAGCAGAAGAGGCTGGCAAGTGTTGGGGAGTAGTTGGGTGTTTGCATTGTGTTTTGCTTCCAGTCAAATCCAAAGAGCTCTGTGGAATACGTAATGGGAGCTGATCTCTTCCCATCTCCACTGAGCCTTCTTCCATTGTAGGTGTTTCTTGGTCAGTCCCATTCCACCCCTTGGCTCAGATGAACATTAAACCATTACTCATGTGGCACAGAGAGCTTAATGCATTCATTGCTTAAATGGTAAGCCCTCTTGTCTGTGCACAGGGAGGTTCAGAATGTGGCATGGTTAAAATCTCAACTGTGTTGAAATGTTTGCTGCTAATGACAAGTACAATTAGTTTGGGAGGCCGTATATCACAGCACAGTGGAACTCTTCCTCGCTTCTGTTTGGCCACTGGCATGTCTGCAAGGTGATGGTTATCCAGCTTCTCAGCTGGATCATGTTCTTGAGCAGTTGAGGACAGCTCACTTTTTTGCTTACTTGACAGAACAAATATCTATATTTTTAATGTTTTCTTTCTTCCCCTGTTGCCGTGACAATTGTGAGCCTGCTTTAGAAGCATGGGAAAGTGCTTTCCCCCAGACTTTGGAAAGCGACTACCAGCTGCCAAACCCATTTGCTTCTCCTCAGAATGGAGGCTGATGTCTGTCATGTAGAGCTGTCAAGGGTGCCCACGGTTGGGATGAAGGGACCCTGCTGCATGGCCTCTCTTCTCTCCCTCTTCTGAGGGACGGCTCATCCTCTCATGGGCAGGGAAGGGCATCATGTGGAAAAGGTTTTCCCAGCTGCTGAGGTCAGAGTGCCTTTATTGATTTAATCTGTCAGCTGGAGCAGATTGCATCTGCTAAATGCAGCTGAATGCACATGGTTTCAGCTCAGCTTTACCATTCTGTATTGGGAGAGGTGTTCTCATGCATATAGGAAGAAAATGGCAGGAGCCTGAAGTTATTTTGTGCCATGCTTTCAAAATGTTTCCCTCAGTCTGGCTGTCAGAGCAACTCCAGCAGCGGTCATGATTCTTCCCCAGGTGCAGAGGAAGGAAAGCAAAGTTGGGGAAAGAGAGAGGAAAATAAGGCGGGTGGTTTGTTTGTTTGTTTCTTTTTTCAAATTAGCCTCTTTATTCATCTCAGTGAGGATCCTTTTCTGCGATCCGTTCTTATTGTTGCAAAAAAACAGTGCTGGGTAATACTCGGTCTTGAAAATAAGAGGTCCCAGCTAAGGATGGCAGTGGAGCAATGGCACTAGAAGAGAGAAAGACAGATGAAATTGTGCAAGAGACTGAAGCTCTTACCAATATCTCCCATGTTTCCAGTGAATTTTACAGCAGAGCTGGTCCCATTATTTGGAGGGGGGCAGTGGAACTATGGAAGCTGGTGAGGGAAGGTGCAGGGGAAGGGAATGGGGAAAGAACAAAAGGGGGAATAGATAAAGGGCTATGAAATATCTTATTAAATATAAAATGTATCTCATTACATCCTTTCTTAACTAACCAGCCCAAGATGTGGAAGGGGACATGGCTGTCTTCTGTTTTGTGGGAGCTGTATAAGCAGGTGCAGCCGAAGGCAGCGTCTTGTCCGTGGCAGTCTGTGTAGCTGGCCATGTCACTGTCGTGTGTGTGTGTGGCCTGTGGGATGCATCCTCAGCCTCGCTTCTGGGCGAAACTGCAAAGGCAAAAGCCGCATTTACTAAAATTAAAAGGTCAGCACCCGTGGCGGGGGAGCTGCAGAGCAGGCAAGAGGGTGCTTGGTGTCCAGGCATGTTCGCAGGGGCATGAACCTGCCCAGCGGGGACAGGGCGGGTGGCACAAGACACCGACCCCACTAACACTCCTGGTTTGAGGAAAACACATCTTGCTGGATCTGAGAACCTGCGACAGGCGAGGCTGCAGCTGCTCCATATACCCAACACTAACCTGGAGCAAAAGTGAAGCTGTGTCATGGGTAGGCACACACAGACACATACATGACACAGACACCCCCACACACCCCCTGCCACACGGGTCATGGGTGCTTGGGGTGCTCCCACGAACACAAGCAGCCCCAGCGCCCTCACCCTGCTCCCCTCTCTGGCTGAGCAGCATGGAGTTCCGTGGGTAGGAACATATATAAATACACACACACACATATATATATATATATATATATATATACACTCTTGGGCCGCTGAAGGAGCTGGTGAGTAAGGCCCCCTGGGAATCTGCTTTTGAAGGTATTGGGGTCTGTCGTGGCTTAACCCCAGACAGCAACTAAGCACCATGCAGCTGCTTGCTCACTCCTCCCCCTCCCAGTGGGGTGGTGAGGAAAATTAAAAAAAAAAAGTAAAACTCATGGGCTGACATAAGAACGATCTACTAACTAAAGTAAAATAAAATATAATAATAATAAAACATAATAATAATAACAATAGTAATGAAAAGGACTATAACAAAAAAAGAAAAAAAAAAAAGGAAAAAAATAAAATCCAAGAGAAGACAAGAAGTGATGCACAATGCAATTGCTCACCACCTGCTGATGGATGCCCTAGCAGCGATCCGTGCCTCCCAGCCAGCTCCCCCCAGTTTTTATACTGAGGATGATGTTCTGTGGTATGGAATATCCCTTTGGCTAGTTCGGGTCAGCTGTCCTGGCCATGCTCCCCACCAGGTTCTTGAGCACCTGCTTGCTGGCAGAGCATGGGAAACTGAAAAATCCTTAACTCAGGATAAGGACTATTTAGCAGCAACTAAAACGTCAGTGTGCTGTCAATGTTATTCTCACACTGAATCCAAAACACACTGTGCCAGCTACTAGGAAGAAAATTAACTCTATCCCAGATGAAACCAGAACAATAAGATATTGCAAAAGGGGGAAAACAGGAAAACTGACAGGGCTTGAAATAATTTGTCCAAAGCATGGACTATGATCTTGAACTAACATAGTTTGTTCCATATGATAGCATACAAATAGCATAAATTATGTGATACCATAAAGACCACCATCTTTTCCTTGGGGAGAAGCAGAACAGGACACACTGGAGCAGGTGGCCCTGGAGGTGAAGGCACAAGGAGATACCTGAAAGCTGCACCCAGAGGCCCTCAGGAGGAAGGATTTCACAAGCTTGTTGTTTGAATTGGGTTCTGAGACCAGAGGTAAGACAGGAGGATGCTGGAAGAAGACAGGAGGCACTCTGTAAAACTACTGCTTTTCCTGTACAGGCCTTAGGTTTCCACAAGCCTCACCACCCTCTTAAGAAATGCATGTAAGGTCTTTGATAATTTTTAAAACAGTATCTACGTGTTTTCCCACTTCATTCTTTAAATGTCAGTATATGTGTGTATATACATATGTGCGCGTGTATATTTATATATAAAAAAATATATAAATTTGAGACTTTTCTCCAGCTTTCTGCTCACTAACAATATTCTGCATTAGAAACAATCTATGAATACACTCATATTCTTAACAGGACTATTGATATATTCCAATTCAATATAGTTCACTTCCACTCAGAATTTCTTTGGCTACTTGGCTTACCCAGTTTATTAGCAAATATTGCCCAATAAACCTCTTCTAAAGGAGTCTTACATAACAGGGAAAAAGAGATCACCTTTAAATCTGTGACATAATGCCAAGTTACAAATAATGCGGTAAAGGCTATCATCTTTTATTTATTTTTATATGCCATTGTTGCCCCTTTTGCAGACTGTTATTGTTTTTCCTTCCTGCAAAGCTTGTCTCAACCCATTTAATCTCTAAATTAGTAATGTGATTTAACCCATTAATTCCAATTAAATCACACTTCTCCCTCTGCAGTTGGGTGTAATACAATAATTCTACTATACATGAGCCTTGTTATAAGCGGCGACGAAAAATTGTATGCCAGTCCGTGGATAATCCAATCAAAGTTTACTGAAGCAAGCGGCAAACAGGCAAAACAGCGCTGAGCGGCTGGGGAGTCTCTGCTCTACCAACAGCGCGCACCCCCTCCCTTCAGAGTCCCCCTTTTTATAGTTTTTTTGTTGCTGGGTTAGAGTCCAGAGTCTGGGCCCACGTGGGCTTGTTTAGTACCTCCTGCACCTTGTTACTGGGGGAGTCATAGTCGTCTTCTGTGTTTCTTGTCATCTGGAGCATGCCTACTTTAAAATACATCCTTATTAGGCAATGAAAGCTAATACATCTTGTTGCTTAGCAAGACATTGCAGTTATGAAGTTTCCAATCGCACCTGCTCGCAAAGGCCAACTCTGCCTTGCAAAAACGAACACAGTGTGCAAGGCTTTACAGAACCGGTTTGATTAACAAACACATAAAAGAGATTTATCGCAAGCCTGACATTGGTGTGTAACACAATAGTCTTTTTCCTTTCTCAGCCTTCACTTTTCTTGCTGCAACAGGTAGGATTTTCCGCAATAGTCCTGCTCCTTTCCTGCATGGGAAGCTGTGCAATGAAATGGCATGCTCCCTTTTGTGATCCCCCAGCTGTTGCAGTAATCAAGAGTGAGATTAGGAACTAAATTTGGATAGCTACGTTGTGTGAGGTGGTAATTTGAGGGTTTTATAGTCACAGAAGAAAAAAAAAAGAGGTAATCTGCACTATGATGCACCCAACCCATGAATCATTTGCATTAGGAAGAGACAGACTGACACAGAAGTGCCTGTTTCTCCCCATGGACTACAGTGGCGTTCCAGATGGTTGCCTCAAAATGTGGAAGCATCCTCATTACGGATGTCTTCATTAAGTCAGAAGAACCTTGTCCTGGGTGTTTAAAGAAAGCCAATGTGATCTGCTACATTCATAAGCATCAGGGTAAGAAAATAGAGCAATAAGGCAGAGGTTAGCCACAATGGTGCATAATGTTGCCATTTTGCTTGGCTCTTCTTCACGGACCAGCAGCTTGTGCATCCCAAGGGATCAGTTTTAGTACAATTCCTTTATGGAGAGAACTAATGAATATATATAAGCAATCACCATCTCCAAAGAAGCAAGTATTTGAGGAGAGTAAAACAACACATCAGCCAGCTCTAGAAGCTGTGAGTTTGAGAGTAGTATTGAAGGGGTGGGATTTGCATTGTTGCGGTTTTACCAGAAAAGAGGTTTGCAGCTAATATGAAATGTGTATTAGAAACCAATGAAAATGTGAGGATAGCTACAAGAATACAAGCAATGCCTTCAAAAAGGTAAGATACTTATGGTAAAACAAGTACTGATTTTTCTTCTCACCCCTATGCTGTTAAGGGGAGGAAAATGGATTTATTGAAAAACACCTCAGAGCATTGGCTTCTAAATGACAGAAACCATATTCTTCTTTACACCCTCGTTTTTCAACCTGGTTAACAAGCAAAACAAAACAAAGCATTCAGCTGCTCAGGGTTTGCAGAAGGATCCATTCATGCTAGGAATGTGTGAATGAATAAATGTATAAATCAGAATTTCTCATACCAGGGAGCTTACTGTCAAACATATACATCAAGAGTGCATAGACTCAGGCATGCAAACAGAAGGAAGTGAAAGTCAATGATAAGGTAGGCCTAATCCATACTAGAATAGTGACCAAAACACTTAAAAAGTTAACCCCCCCCCCCAGTTTCTCTGACATTAGGCCCAGGATGGAAGGCCCAGTTCTTTGCTGTTTAAGATTACTAGTTTTGTCCGGGCTTTGTATGTCAGCTGCGCTCCCTTTCAAACTCTTTCTCTCAAGTAAATATTGCATGTTGAGAAATAAACCAGAAATGTTTCTCTTCCCTTAGACAAACCAAAGGAAGCTCAAGGAAGCAGTTTTGTTGGTGTGGGTTTGCTCAAAAGCAAATGCAATACCTAACAGACAGGTTTGGCTCACTGTTAATTCACAGGCACAAAAGATTACTTCATCGGCATTGGTGCTCCAGAAGCTTTTACTTTCTCTTTCTCTTTTCCTTTTTCTCTGTCACTTGCAGTGTCAGAAGTGATACACTCAGTTTAAAGGGGAGAGGATTTTTACTACCAGTTTGCTTTGTGCAGAGAGAAAAATGTGCAATCATTCGGTTTGGCGTGTGCACTAATGCCCTTGGGCAGGGAAAGGGCGGCTGTACCGTCGGGCTGTGGTGATGGTGATGATGATGATTCTATGAGGTTATCCACCAAGAACTAATGAGGGAGGCAATCCAAATTAGCTACTTTTCTGCTTTAAAAACTCTTGGTTTTTCTAGCTGCCTTTTTTTTTTTTTTTTTTTTTTGTATGTTCTGAGTATAGTGGTGATGAATATGAGAGAGAACACGGCCAAAGAAAGCTGGAAAAGGGGCTTCTGGATAGAATAAGTAGAGAAAGAAGGCAAATATGTGATGGAAAAAGTAGCAGACTATGTGCTTCTGTTTCCACTGCTCACTGCTTCTACTGATGGTGGAAGATACGTTTCTGGCAGCCTAACAGGTAGGAAAGTATACTGTCATCATTTTACAGATGAAGAATGCTAGTCTCAACCTCATTTCTCATCAGCCTGCTCAGCTTGATTGCATCAACCCTGACTTACACTTCCAGTGTAGCATCTCAATAGAGCATCACCCGTATTCTTCTACAGGTTCAGTGTTGGGACTGGTGATTTTGGCTGGTAATTGCAACTGATAATTGAATAGAGACATAAGTATGACCCATCATGAACTTGCTCTCAAAAAACCTGCCAGTTGTGATTAAATGCCAGACTAGCACAGGACTGAAAGGTTGCATGGAGCAACTGATTCAGTAGGAGAAGACAGGCAGCAGCAGCACTGCAGTCTTCTTGCCGTTGCCTGGGCTTTGTGCCCCCCGCCCACACAGCCACCTCTCCTCCCCCGCCTGCCATAGCATCTGACATGTCACTGCACCCCATCTACTCACTTTGCTCTTACTGTACCCTTCTTGGGGTGGGGGGAGGTGGCAAATATCCTCTTTGAGAAAAAAAAAACAAACAAAAAAAATTCAATAAAGTGATTATTGTGAAACAGAGTTGTATAGCTTTTCAAGTCTCTGTCATCCTTGTGACCTTCTCATTCAGAGGACAAACAAAACTAGGTAAGAAACCCTGAGCCAGCAGTCTGCTACCAGACACTGCTTATCTGCTGTCCTCTGGCAAATTTCCCCCTTACTCTTCCTGCTTTAAAAGTGCTAGGTTTGTTCTCCAGTGGTGTCAGGAACTGTGAAGTGGGTGCTTTCTAGTTCCCTTAATGGAGCGGCAAACACTGTCTAAGCACAGGTAGAACTGTCACCACCCCTTCCACAGCTACATGTAGTAGTTTCTATGAGGTTTGTGGGGAGTGGAACTTCTCTTTTGGCCCTGAAAATAGGAACAGGCCCCTGGAGGTCCTGTCTCCAACACCCACCAAGTGTTCCAATGCAAAGTTAAATGCTCACAGTGAAGATGGGCCAAAATCGTCTCTGTAATCTTAGTTCTACTTCCTTGCACCTGCAACAGAAGTTCCTTTATTATAACCTCACATTGCCCTTTCCATTAAGATTCCCTGTCACACTGAATGCACACAATGTCCAGCACCCAAGCAATGATTTAAGAACTTTCCTCCCACTTTTTCCAAAGCATAGCTCTTGGCTGACTGCACACTCCTAAAAAAGTTTGCCTCCAGATCAGAATTTATTTCCCCCAGGGCTTTTCCAGAATACTAGTTGGTGTAGTATTTCTAAACAGAATTATACAGCCCTCCAGATATTCAAAGCACAGCTCCTGCTAATTTCAGTTTCAGCTGTGAGTTCCAACACTTCTGCAAATGAAACCACAAGGACATCAGTCAGTCAGCCAGAGAATGAGGAACACTCAATCAGTGACCACCTGTGAAAAATCCGGTTTAAGGAACTCTGCGGTAAAGACTAGGGCAGCTCGGCAATTTTCAGACAAAATAGAGCTTTGCCAAAAATGCCAGTTTGCAGAGCCTAGTATGTTCTGTTTAAAATATTTCAGACTGAAGGAAGTGTTACCAAGCTGAAAGTGATGCCTGGAGGGAACTCGGATTTCCAAAAGCGCTTTTGGGTACTAAGCCAGGGAAATTGAAAGTGGCAGCCTCCAGATTAGGAGGAGCTCATCAAGACTCTTCCCTAGGCCAGGAAGCTTTGGAAGGCAAGTACCCCAAGCTCAGTCTGAAAGGGGAACTCACCTGCACATTGAGATACAGGATTTCCTGTAGCCATTGGAATAATTCATGTTCATCAGGATTAGAGAGAGAACTTACATTTGCCAAAAAAGTTTTGGGAGAAATGGTTTTAAGTCAAAATTGAAACAACCCCAGATTTAAAGAAAGAAAAAAAAACCCAACAAAAAACCCCCACAAAATCTGTGCAGAAAGTAAATATGTTTTTTCAGCCAGCTCTTACAGACAGAAAGGGAATACAATTCTCATTTCAATAGGACATCATCACTTCTCTTCTTGCATGTTCTGTCTCATTTACTACTTCCTTCCAATATTTCTGAAGATTAGTCTGGGACCCAGCTTAAAACACTTTCCATCAGTATTCCATTTTCTGCAGGATGAAGTAAGTGTCTCCTATCCATTGCGGGGGGGGGAGGAGGAGGGGGCAGAAAGAAAAAAAAGCTGAAGGAAACTTGCAAGTGAGTAAAGGAAGGTTATTACTTGGCGACATGGTTTGATTCAATCTACACTCTTGAGTTTTGGGTCACTCAGTACCCAATGACTGCTAGCAGTTTGCTGTGCTTAACTGGAACCTGCCCTGTGCATTACAGAAATGTTTGCTGTTACTGTTGAAGCACACACTGAGGAACCCACGTTCCATTTGCGCTCAGAAAACGAACACCTTTTCCTTCCCCAGCAGGACCCTTTCTGACCTGTTTCCACCAGTCTCAGACCTTTCTATGCCTCCCACATCTCCTGGTTTCTTACCATAGATCAGGGGAAAGGGATCATTTGGGAGGTCTACTCCAGCCTGCTCAAAGCAGGATCAACACTGAATTCAGACCACGTTGCTCAGGGCTTTATCTGTTAAGGTGCTGGAAATCTGTAGGAATGGATTTTTCACAGCCTCTGGGCAACCTGCTTCAGTCCCCATGGTTTGACTCCACTCAATTCCTGCTCAGATTTTGGCCAACACACAGCTCGTGCTAAGGCCTGACCTATCCTGGGATCAGCACCATTGGGTCAAAGCAATGGCAACACGTAGGCAGGACACAGTGACCAGAAAGAGCTAAAAGGCCATGATGCAGCCATTACCGCCTGCAGCTGGCTGTCTCCTGCAGCCATCATCCTTGCAGATTGCTTGTCTGACAGTTTCTTCATAATCTGCTAACTCACAGAAATGGCGTAGACCCAACTTCCAAGCTGGAAGGCATAAATACATCAGCTTACCCAAAAAGTTCTTGAAGCAGATCCCACAGCAGCCAGACTGCTGAGGCTTTCATGCTTCTCAGTGGGATACAGGGGACACCCTCACTGTGGTGGAGGAGGAAGGATGAGTGCTCTCCCCATCAGCTAGGTAACTGGTTTGCTCATAGGTGCATGAGTTACAAGTTGCCAATTACGAATTAGAGAGCTCATGAGTTAGAAACCTCATGACTTAAGTGATGAATTAGTGAATTCACGTTAGCCTAGTCTGTACAAAGGGGATTGAACCTTTGTTTGTCATGCTTGTTTTCTTTCCTAATGAGCTCATAAAATGAAGTTTAATTTACAGAGTACATTGACCAGTAAATTTGAGAAATCCAAATAGACCATGACACCACGGTAATTTTTTTCCTTATGTCAAATATGAACTTCCTGGTTTGATTTGTGCTCATTGTCTCTTCTTACTCCCCATGGACCTCTCAAAGGGTATGATTCTGTTTTCTTGACATGGCATTGGAAGGCTGCTACTAGGACCCCCCCAAGCTTCTTCTCCAGGCTGAATAAACCCATTTCCCTCAGCCCCTCCTCATAGGGCAAGCGTGTGCACCCAACCACCCCCTTGCATTACAAACGGACTCCCTCAAGTTTCTCCCTGTCCTTGTATGTGTGGTGTAGTGTGTCCAAACCTGGATGCAGTATTCTAAATACACCCTGAAAGGTGCCAAGAAAAGGGGAATAACCCCTTCCCTTAATCTACCGGTGGCACTCCTGTTAATACAGAGCAGTATGCTGTTAGCCTTCATCTCTGACAGGGCTCACTGCACTTGTGTTTAGCTTGCTTTCCCCAGGAACCCTTGGCCCTTTTCCACAAAGCTGCTGTCTTTGCATAACCTCACTTATTTCCCAGGCTTTTCACAGCCAGTCCATTTCATGCCCTTGCATTTCTCCCCACCTCACAAGCAACCAAATCCTAGTTAAGGTCTCTCTCCAATTTCTGCAGTCCAGCTCCAAATCGGGTTTGTTTTCCCTATCACCCCTAAACTCTATGTAACCTGCAAACTCCATGAGATCTTCTCTACATCACAGACTTAGCTTCCCCCTTCCTAGTGTTTGCATCAATTTCCTTCTCACTGCTGCTCGGACTGACCCTGAAAGACAACCTTAGATCTTACTGATGGTGGTAATACATGGACTCAGCCAAGAGACAAAACTGCTGGGAACATTTTCCTCTCCCTTTTGAAAGTTCTGTAGGAACAGAATATGCTTAACATGAGAAAGCATAAAATATTCTTCAAAAGCATACATCCAGCACAAGTGCACAAGAAAGAAAGAAAATCCTGATTAAAAGAAAGCAAAACCCCACATTACACACATTTCTTCTTTCAAAGCATAGAGTCTCTAGACCCTTCTAAAGAAAAAGTAGCCAAATCATTAAAATAAAATCCAAACAATTCATTTTCCCTACCCTCATCTTGAGAGGAGTAGAACTTTGGGTGCTGAAGTTATCCAAGACAATTCAACATAAGACATAAACCAGAGATACAGAAAATCTCAACTCCAGCAGTATAAGCTTGCCAAAACTACGGGACAACTGAATTTGAGGTCTTACAATGGCAAACGCTGAGCAATTTGAGAAATAGTCAGAGACGGGAGAGCCATGCAATGAGCATACTCTGTATGTCAGTAGGGTGTGTGACTGCGTATTATATAACAGACATATTTTCATTTTTAAGGCACAAATTACATGTTTCAAAGCAGCTATATATCTGCCAACTGCACATGATTAAAAAGGAAAGAATGATACAAGCTCACACTTTCTGTGAAAATTTACTGGAAAGAAAATGTTCAAGTCCCTTACGTTTGCCATGATGCTGCTTAACACCACATAAAAAAAAGAACAAGAGTATTCGCACAGTTTGTTGCATTTGCAAAAACCTATCTTAAGTGCTAGGTATCCTTGATAAGAATGTGAAATACAGTATGAACCAATTAGATACTACTTATTACCTCTAACACTTATTTAAATAACATCTATCAAATGCAGAAAGTTTCAGTAACTCCCACTAACTGAAGCATAAGCATGACTGAGGTCTAGATGCACTTTGCTACCTCATGTATCACCAGTTTGTTAGCAGAATCATCAGAAATGAGGTATCCTCCTTTTCTTCCTGCTTTGGTCAGAAAATGCTGACTTGTTAAAACTCAACTTTGTGCAGAAGCAGATTAATTTTGCAAAGACAAGTTTTCTTATGAAGCCAGCAGAAAATGAATCTAACAACAAAATTGCCAGCTTTGTCAGTAGAAGTACCTGAACAGTCTTTTGACTTGCATTTTGCACACATGTGGGAGTCACATTTTTTTTGTGAAGAAACCTGAGATTTGGTTTCATCCTACTAAAGGAAGGGAACACTTTAGAAGTCTTTTTATTCAGAAGAGAGAAGTTTTCCTCCAAGCCACACCACACCCCAAACACTTTCCAAAGTTCTGTGCTGTCCACATTTGCCAGCAGCAGAAGGAAGAAATATGGTGAGGAAAAGGGGCAATGATGACAACTGATTTAGCTTCACAGAATTTTTGCTATGCGCTGTATGTTTAAAATATTACACTGCGTCTGTTTATATCAAACTGACACCAAGGTGCCGAGCACCTTCAGAACTGGCTTAAGCTAAGCACACACAAGCCCACTGAAAGCACGGGGGAACCTTACATACCAAAGACTTGCAGGTTTAGCCATCAAGTCTCTGGGAAAGCAACAGCAACAACATTTTTTTCTGTCATCAGACAATGCTAAAATCAACAGGCTTCTGATTAGAGACTCAGAGCATGTCTTTAAGGTATGTCAGTAATAACAGACAACTCACTGCATGCTAATAATTGTTTTATCTACGTTCAGCTTCACACAACCTTTGGCTAAACTGAGGGTTCCTGTAGAGGATTTCAAATGTCTTTTTGGCAAACTTAGCACATCAAAATTTAATAATAATAATAATGATAATAATAATAAGCAGCAGCAGCTGCTTTGGCTCCAGGACACATAAATAAATAAATTTGTATAAGGAGGACTTCCAGACATTTCGTAACTGTAGTTAAGCCTCATAAAAACCCCGGTGTGGTAATCCAATACACCTATGCTTATTGCCAAAATATCTTCCTGAAGCACAGAGAAGTTGGATTAATTGTTTCATTAGTTTACCATAGTCTGTAATTCCTAGCTCCAAATCTCTTTTATTTGTTGTCTATCACCATGAGAACTCAATCAAATCAGCACAATTTATAAAAACAGACGAGGAGACTGCAATATACAAAGCATCTTTTCTTTACTAAATGAGCTTATATGACAATTCTCAGCCCCTAAAAAATATTTTCAAATGAAGTACAATTCATTACTGTCGGTTTTATTATTTTATCTATTCCAGTAGCACTTCAATACTCCTTTGAAGATCAGTGGGTAAGTATTCAATGTTTGTATTACAATAGCTCCTAGAAGCCTTGACCACGCTATTACCTCGACCACACAGTACACACAGATTCTTGGGGTTAAAAATACATAAATCTATTGAACAAAGCAGACAAACAAAAGAAAGAAAAACAGACATCTGTTTAGCCTTTCTACAGGTCTGATTTTTTTTGTAAACCAGAGTTGAGCAATATATTCAAAACTGCAGGAAAAGCCTATAGTTAACTTAGGGACTGAGCCTAGATATCTGGGATACAAATGTACTTTCTTAGTTGTGTGGCTGGTTCCAGGTTTATTGGATTTTTCTTTTTACTGTATTGCATAGAATGGATCATAGCAAAAAGCAAGAAAAATAAAAAAAATATGTATGCAGTAATATTTCCATTCCATAAACTATTCAAAAGAAGATAAAATTCTATGCCCAAATGTCAAAGGCTTATGGGTGTGTGTACATACTTTCATATATATACATATATATACTGTGTATATGTATATACACACAACATCTATATATGACTGCAGACATTACAAAGCCAGAAATCCAATTCCAGTTACTGTGTTGTGTCTAACCTCACTGTTTCTTTCTATACCTGCCTTGCTTACATAGAAGTATACATATATTCCTTGATGAGTAGCAATGCTTTGAAGATCGAGCTGTTGAAGCATCTTACATGTTCTTTTCCCAGTAAAATTAATTCTAATTAGTAAATACTAATAGATTTTAGTAACTTATACACCTTTTGTTTACAGGGAAGCAGCAAGCCAGTGGCTACTATTCTGTATATTTCTGAGGAGTTTGTTTTCATTATCCCATACATTTAGATTTTTTCCTCCCCCAAAATCTTGGTGTCAAAGAAAAAACAAAAAACCTGCAAAACCCACCTGACACCTCAATTTTGTGATGAAGAATCTACTTTTTGATATTTCTTCCCCATACTTCGTACTTCAAATATTTTATTGATGAAACAAAGCAAATCTAAGATGTACTTGTATTTTAGTTTTTCTTTTCAATTATGGATAATAATTTGATAGTCAGTGGTCTTGTTTATGCTATACTTTATGGTCAACTCCTTTGATTTGCCTTATGGACAAGAAATTGTTTTAAAGCCAAAAGCCATTGCTTTACAGTTGTTATTTAGAGTCTCCCACTGTCTAAAATAAATTGGCTTTCTGGTAGTCACATGATGGTTATATCTCACAAGTTTGTCTGGTGTGTTTCCTGTTTTGGGTCTGCTTATTAAACCGAAGAAAAGTTCCCAGAAGCTAGTGGTGGACGGGGAGAGACTGAATTGGCATCTTTATTACGATTGAATATTTTTTTTCTGACAAAGGCATAGGAAAAGAAGAAAACTGCACTAAGCATGACAGCAGAAATGAAGGGCTTCAGAGGAGTCTAACTGCACCAAAAAAAGTACCATCTCCATCCAAGGATATTTTGGCCCTCCTCCGTGGTATTGTAAGTTGAAGTTCATCCCCTTCTTCTAATTTTGCAATGCCTGGCAAAAGATTTGGGATATTTTAAAGTTAATATTTCAAATACATTCTTTCCATAAACAGTATTCAAAAAGTCACTAAACGTCATCCTACAAACAAAAGCATGGCTTGTTACTTGTGACGAGTGCTTTTTTTATCTTTAGGCACATTCTTACAAATTGCAGCCTACCCAAAGCTGACACTTGATGTCCTCTGTGGAGCTGGACCTGCTTTCCACTCTGCACTCACCATAGCACAGTCCACTTAAGCAAGCACTGCAAAAATGCGTAACGGCGGTGTACTCGGATTCCTCGCGTTACGGTGGTGTGGCAGTCAAGGTCAGCATTGGGTATTGCCGGTCCTAGACCACTCTGTTCCCACACAGAATTCTGGAGGAGGTCTGACGAGTTTTACCGACCAAATGAAGTTACCAGACACCAGCTGACCCACTGCAGAGCACAGAAGTCTGCTTCCTGCCAGCCGTCCACCAGCTGATGCGGTAACCGAAAGCACTTCGCCTTTACGTCGCAGCCACTGAGCTGAGAGCGCATCTGACATCTGCTGCGACACGTGCTCAACAGCATGAGATACTGCAGTGAGATTTGGTTTCCCAGGTGAAAGCAGAAGGGTGGGAATTTGGGAAGCAGGAACCCTGAAGTGGCAGGATGGAGCAGAGAGCCTCGTTAAGAGGGGGAGTAACACAAGGGTGAAATAAGAGGACAGATGAACTTGAAGGTGGTTATGATGACAGAATGTATGGGTGGAGGGGCAGAAAGTTAAAGAAAATGTTTGGTAGCCTCAATTGCCAGAAGGAAGTAGCTAATTTATTTTTATTTGGAAAAAAAAAAAAAAAGAAGAAATTAGCTTCCTTCCCCATCCCATTTGTTTAATGCCATTACTTGCCAACAGGCAACTCTGTCATTCAATGTCACCCACTTTTTTTATAAGGCATTGGAAAAAAAAAAGGTAGTTTTTATTCACACAGATCTTGCTGGAAAACAACAAAAGAGAAAACCCTCAAACCCACCATTAAGGGGAAAAGACAGACAGGTAAGAGCTACCAAACAAGGTTTAATGGGCCTTGACAATAATTCCTTAAATGCTACTGCAGGAATATACATATATATATATACATAGAGCATTGAGCCTGCTGGACTTGCATTAAATATTTTAATTGGTCTTCCTTGTGGTGTTTCTAATTTGTGCAGTCAGAAAGAGCTCTTTATAGGAATTAACTACTTCTCATCTAACCAAAGAGTAAAAACTGCAGCAGCCATTACAAGGAGTAGAGAATTAAGCTGATAAGAAATATCTTTGGAAATCCTACAGTCAGGTATGCAAAAATTGGGTAGCTAAAATTCATATATGATGTTTTAAAGCAGAACATAGCTCCTAAGTACTTTACTGGGATAACTAAATGTGGAATTCAACCCTTAAGTTAAACTAAGTTCTTTGATAAGGACAATATATACTCCTTTGGCTGCATCTAACTGAAAGCACCAAAGTATCTAACCATATTGTATAGTCAATGGAGAGAGGGGAATTGTTGAGATCACCAAAGTCAGATGCATACCCTCCAACTGCCTCTACTTCATATAAAACTGTATATTTTTTTTAAGTATTCTGTAATTTTGCAATTAACCAGATCCATGAATGCAGTCCATTTTCTTTACAACTGCCACAACACTTAATCATCCAACACTACAGATTCTATTCGATACAGTTTATTTGCAAAGAAAAGGAAAACTTAGATGTTTACCAGCAGTATAGCAAGAATTATTCGGATAAGACTGTGGCATGTTTTGGATGCAGCGAAACAATGTCACCAAGCTGAGATCATCACCAAACACATGGGCCTTCTTCCTCTGTATTAGATGTCCCATAGCAAATGTTGTATCAGTATATAAAACCTACAGAATGAAGAGGTGCAGACTTAAAATATATTGTATGGAGACATTAAAAATCCTTTACACAGTCAGATGCTGAAATGAATTGAGCTTTCTCACCTGGCCATATATGAAAAAATATCCTGTTTCTTTGATCACTATTTTATTTCCTTGTTCTTCCAGAGCTGTTCCACGTTTAAAGCTCAGGAGCCAAGGGACAATGCTTGAATCATCTAAAAGAAACAATAAGTTTTAGTAATCAATAAGTAAACAATAAGTTTGGGTAATCAGAAGGAAAAGTTACTCTCTTTATCTCCATCTGTCAAAAATTAACAAAGCTGACTTCTAGTCAAGACTTCCAGTCTCCCTAGCTGGATTTCCCCACTGAAAAGAAGATATTTGCAAAGGCTGTCCAGATGCAGGGACCTCTTTTCTTTTTTCTTTTCTTTTTTTTTTTTTTTTTAATTCAGTAACATAACTCAGTTACTGCTTTGAAGTTAGATAAAATTGGATGGAAGAGTTAATACATGGAATAGCTAGCTATAAATCATGGAACATACTCTTACCTTTCTGTTGGATGTCACTTTTGCTGTCAGCAATCAGTTGCAAACAAGCCTGCAGCACTGCAAAGTGAAAGC
The DNA here is from genome assembly GCF_929443795.1 of Astur gentilis. NCBI lineage: Eukaryota > Metazoa > Chordata > Aves > Accipitriformes > Accipitridae > Astur > Astur gentilis. The sequence goes on from NC_064892.1 coordinate 176,161, forward strand.
ATTTTGAAATCAAAGAAACTACTTAAAAAAAAACAGGACATGAAAAAAATCTTCTCTTGGTCTCACCACTTATTTGAAAACATAATCTATTGATTTTAATGCAGATCTTACTCAAATGTGCCAAAATAAAATTCATACCACAACATGTACTAGATAACTTTCACAGATCATGCAGCTCAGCAGGAGGCCTCAGATAGTAGCACAAGTAATACTTGCTTGTTTTAATCTCTGGTCCTAATATAATTGAAAAATGTAGCAGTAAGTCAAATGAGCTAGGAATCACCACATCAGTTAGCCTGATTTTCTAAGCAAAAGCTCAAAAAAGCCCCCAACCCTCTGACAGAGATGAGATTTTTCTAATGATGTTTACTATACTATTTAGAGAAATTAGTTTCCAGTCACAGTTGTTATAAAATATTAGTCATATATACTGGTTACACGGTACTTTCAAGCTACACTTTCAAAATCCATATACACGTACTTTCAATATGTTTTCAGATACCCACACTCAGTCAACCTATACTGAGACTAAGAGGCAAGATACAGAGATGACTGTTAGCAATTAATGCACACATAACAAATAGCTTTGTATATGTCAAAACTGATGCATTACTCAAAACCGTAGAGACTGGCGACACTGAGAAAATAGGAGTTTGATCAGAGAAAAATATTGCAGTATGTTAAAATATAGGCTTGCAAATGAAACAAAAATCTTTTAAAAAAATCTGCTTAGCATAAACGTCAGGGAACTGGATAAAAGAGAGAAAGGATAGTTGCATTTGCATAGAGCAGATTTTAATGAAAACATCTGGTTCTAGTGCTACACTGAAGGTTGGAAAACTGACTAGTAACATTTACCGCACTTGACAGAAACCAAAGGAATTTACTAAGAGTCAAGAGAAGAAAATTCTGCTGTGGACTGCCAAATCTCCGTTTTTGTTTACCTCTTTCCAGGTAAGAAAGCTGTGGGTCAGAGTTGGCCACTCTTCCTATGACAGGCAGTGCCCTGCTCCATGGGGTCCTGTTTCTATATCAGCCAGTGGTACCCACACGTGCAACCCAGCGCCCAGCAGCACAAACCTCTCGCTGCACGGCAGAAGGGTTTGAGGAGAAAGCGGCCTCTCTCTGTATCCAAGTCTCCTTTCCAAGGGGACCTGCCTGAAAACACCAGAGGAGGGCTGGGTGCTCACCAGCACTCAGCGGTGCCAGCCGGCAGCGGACAACGGTTCAAGCGCATGCCTGGGAGCACATCAGCGTCGCAGCAATCACGCAACCCGCGAGATCTACGGACGTTGACGGGAACGCTGTCCTGCAAGCTCCCATCTCCTGCACTGGAACGTGTCCTCGAGTGCTGTCAATACTCATCAATAATGTGCCAAAATCTACCGATTTTCAAACCAAGAATTTAAAGACATCTGAATTCCCTGCCTTCTGATAAGGAATGGAATAGAAAAACCAAGCCAACACGAAATCAAAAAAGGTATTATATGTCAGTCATTTTTCTATCACACTTGCAAGTGACAGAATTTTCTGAAAAAGAAGCTTCCAAATAAAATTGAAATGGGGTTTTCTGGAGTCGCACAACAAAGCATATCAGGCAATTTATTTCGCAAGGTATTAATTCACTCTCCTTTGGAGCAGAGTGCGATCCTACTGAATGGAATTTGCTGATTCCCTAGTATTTCAGTAAGCTAAATCAAAATTTTCACTCCTGCTTTTAAAAAGAACTCATTAGTATGGCCACTGGATTTTTCGACTAACCAAGAGAGGATTTGTTATGATTTATGCTAACCAGCTGCTATCCAGCTGGGTACCAAGGAGTAGCACCTACAAGCAATGAAAGATATGGCTACTTTAGCAACCTCGTTAAACCTGCTCTGCAGACTTGACATTCTTGAAACTATCCTGATTCACAGTTTGCAAGTCTGGATTTAGGTTTCAGTTGTTTGCAGCATTGAAATACTAATCGTTATTGCTGAGAACTGCTACACAGGAATTGATATTGGCAAGTTCCGTACAGTCTGAGATCTTTTCCATCTTTTTAAAACACATACCAACTCTGCTTTATGCTACAGATATCAAAGCTACATATACTCTCTAAAGAAGTCTCACTGTCTCTTTTTTTTTTTTTTTTTTAGTGTATGCAGGTAGAAATAAGGCTCCACAGAATACAGTAAGCTTGTTTTTCATGGAGAAATATGGATACAACAGTGTCATTCATAACAATAAAGAGAACAGAAACTAGCACAGTGGCTGTTTTACCTAAAGCTGCAAAGGACAAATAATATCTAAAAAACTGTTTGAGGGATTGAATAACAACATGCTTCAAAGAAATGTTCAGAAGCCAAGACTGACACACAACTATTTCCAGTATATACAGGTACTTCACTTTGACCTCAATGGAACTACATAGGTTTAAAATTAAGTAATTCATTGAAACAAATTCAGAGTAAACAACACTACTATTAAGGAGAAGATATGGATGTACAGAGTATATTTTCTGGGAAGATTAACGGGGATTTTCAGTAAAAAGTTGACATTGTTAAGAAATGTTAGCAATTCTATTCCAAGAAGGACCCAAATCTTACCTGAAGTACAATGTCAAGAATATATGCATTACAAAATATGGGTTGAATAGTTACTAACAGTACTGAGCAGAATAAATCAAAAGCTCTACCTGAATGGCCTTCAGCCCAGTGTAAATCAAACCTGAGCATCAGCTTTTTAGTCTAGAGGATTTCTGAATAATTAATAAAGCAAGCAGAATACAGGATTTGTAAAACACCTCTTAAAAATGTGTAAAAATATCTAGACTTGAGTGTCACCATGAGGTCTAGCTGTATAAAACAGACTGTATCTAGACCAATAAAGCATGCTCTGTCCCCTTGTGACTTCATATAACAGCTTTGCTTTGACAAGCATATTTTTTTTTTTTTGTGATTTTAACCGCTCTGCGGGATGTGGGTGGGGAGAACAACATTTCAGAGTCTGCCTTCTTCCATGAACAAAACAGCCAATTCTGAAGAAGTTAGTGACTCCAGATGCCTTTATAAACCACAGCCAGCACATGAAGGGTTGTGTTCTCCACTGGTTGAGCAATGTAACCACAATTTTTTTTTAAAAAAGCTAGCTTTTGCAGCAGGATAGGAATGCAGCTTTCTGCATATCTGCATGATTTAAGACCTGATATTGATAGAATCAAATTTGCCCTCCCATGCAAGTTTTTGTATTATTTAACTTGCATAATCATTTTAATATTTTGCAATCTAACTTCATAATCCATCCAAACAAAACTTCAAGTTTATTATCTGTGAACTCATGCATAAATTTTAAAGTTGTGATATCTGAGGTCTGAAACATCTATCTCAATTTTTGCTGAAATAAAACCAAGCAAAACCCCTGAACTTTAAAAAACAGACCTGCTTGTTTAGGTTCCTTTTTTGGTCTAGATCTGTTCTCTGTAGACTTCCCAAAACATACTTAAACACTAGATAATTACATTTATAAATGATATGCATGTTCTTGAACAATTTGTAGTTCTTCCCTTAACTTCTTTGTTTCTCATCACAAGAGATCTTCTTTTACATTTTGCTTGTGCATTCTTCTAGACCGGTTAAGTTTGCTGCTTTTTAATTAAGAAGTCTTTATATGGTATTAATCATGGATTAAATCAGTCCCTGCATTAAAATTGCTTGGTCATAGTTACAGATATGACTCAGATCTAACAAATATCTTCGACATATTGATAGATTTATTTTGACCTTAACAGAATTACCAGTAACATGTTACAATCAGAATAACAACGAAATAATTTACTAAGAATTAAGAATACTTTATGTAGACTTCTATTATACAGTATAAAGCAGAATATTGTTTTCAAAAATTAGAGCCTATTTTGTGTATTTTTGATTGCACAGTGTTCTGCATAATACACAGCACTGACTCATTCATTCATTAAGTGCAATTCTTCATGTAAAATTGCAGCATTGTATCAAGTCATTTTCTATCCTTTCACATAGAAGGGCCTACTTCCTTTTGAGTTAGACTGTTGTCAGCAGAAACAAAAAAGTTTAACATATCTTTTCAAGAAGTAGGCCTTTTTTTTTTTTTTTAAATTAAGAGAACTCTTATATTTCCCCTCTTCAAACAATAAAATAAGTATTTTGAATATTTGGTGAGGGAATTTTATACATGGCATTTGTTTAGACTAGTAACAAAAGGTTAGGTTTCTTGATTCAAAGATCACTAAAGTCAAGTTCCACTTGTGAAAGTTCTTGCTATCCCTCTGTCGCGGAGATCTAAAACAACAACATACAGAGTCAAAACACTTCTAACCAACAAATGTGCCAATTTGCCAAAGCAAATATATCAATTTGCCAGTAAGGTAATTATACCAAGAACAATGGCAAAATTCTCACAACTTAAACACCACACTTGCATGGCAATAGTCATTTCCCATGGACACAACTGATATTGGAGTAGAATCTGGGGAATGCTAGTAAAAAAAAAAAAAATAAAATTGCCAATTCACATGCCAGGTTAGCCTGCCTCATTGCTTTGTGGAATTACTTAGAATTTCTCCTCAGTTCCTTCCACACATGCAATCAGTCTGGTTGAGGTGGACAACCTCAGTACACCAAAGTAAATATAGTCCATGGGTGCTCCAACCTGAGCATTCTCCAGCAGAATGTTGCCTGAATCTGAGTTTACAGAACACCTGATGCTCACCTCCCTAGTTGGCCGCAGGAAACAGAATCCCACAATAACGATCAGAACGAGGCACAGAGAGAGCATGTAAATGAAACTTGACATTTGTACATTGAACTGGCTTAGGTAATGGAACCTATATCTTGTTCCCAGACTCAAGTGCGTATACAACTTAGAAAGAAACACGCAGGCAAGGCAATCAGTAATTGTCAACAGGGTGCAAAATTAAGGAGAGGTTTTTGTTGTGCATTGATTTTCCTCTACGGGCAAAATTCATAAAAATAAAGACAAATAAGAAAAATTATATCTGTTCTTATGTGTCCTGATATGACATTTGTTCGAAGTGGTTAGATGATGTATCTGCCTGAATATTAATAATATGTAACTTTCAAAATCACCTATTAATTCCTACTCATTGTATTGAGAACTCTGGTTCTGACTGCTAGCTGTTTGGAATTGATGCCTGAAACCAATCTCTTCAACCTACTTGAGCTGGAAATTTTCTCAAGGCACAAAAGGTACAACTACTGATGACTAATAGTTTTATGCATGAACACAGACAAACGCATACCCCATAAAAATATGAAAGAACCACCTTGTGTTATAAGCATTTTCATTCGGTTGTCATTTTAATTAAAATTCTAATTTGTGGCCACTTTTATGCACAGAACGTCAAGCAAATAGAAAAAAAAATTAAAGTGGAAATACCATATGTTCAAGAAAGGCTGTGCTGGGCCTAAAAAGAATCATGGGGCATCCACTTTTGGAATTTAATAATGAAAGTTTAAAAAGGAAACAGAATCAAACCATAGCTTTATTTATAAACAAAATAATGGTTCTATATTTTACTTCTGCTCTCTGATGAAGCACAAGAGAAGCAATTATATATCAGTGACATTTTCAAATATTCACTTTCTCAGGAACTGGTCCACGTTAAAGTGAAATTATGGATCAACAATTAATTATGAGACCAGACTCTGAGACCTTGTTGAAGCAAACAGAAATAGGACAAGAACAAGGCACCTCACTCAATACCCTCATTTATCTGCCATGGTACCAGAATGAGTGCAGTGCATCTGTGGGACAATTTGGAGAACTGCTGGGATTCCGGTACCCAGAAATGGACACGAGAAGATCAAAATGCAGGGCTAGTAATTCTGTGTACACAACTAAGGGCCAGACAGGATTCAGCACCATGAACAACACCATGTTCTCTTACTGCATGCACTCTGCTAAAACAAAATTTATTAACTAGTAGGTTCATGACCATCAGTGAAATCTGATCCAAGAAAATGTAACATCTTACTGAACTCTGACAGGCTTCATTTGTTTTAATTAGAGCAGGCAGAAAGGTAGCCCTGTCTAACAGATGACCTTTTATATAAATGCAAGATTTGTAATTTACTGTTTTATAGACAAAAATATGATGGCCATGTGAGAAAACAGTTTTGTAGTGGGTCAACCTATGTAGCTTTTCCCTTTTAAATGAATGTTCATATTTCTGTGCCTTCTGTCATCCATCCTAAATAATTTTGAAGCCAGCTGTATCTTTTTAAAAAAAAAAAGCTTACAGGAATAAGTAGCTTAAGTAGAATTTTATCTGAATAAAGGTAAATAGGTATAATCAGAGGTGGCTACCTGATGAGAAGAATCTTAAGTCTGCCAGAAGCACAGCTGAGGAGCCCACAACCCTTCTCTCCCCCATACACCCTCAAATAGTAACAGGAATAAAGATGAAAGCTACCATGAAAGGAACTACATAACTTGCAGAGTAGTGATGCTATAAAATTAATTAAAAAAAAAAAAAGCCATGCCTCCTTATTTTTGATGATACTTGTGCTTTAGATCACTAGTTTTTATTTGGGAGATGCTAGGGTGGGGAGAACGGGGAAGCTCTGTGGTTCCTGTGATAGGAAACAGGCTGCAAGAAATACAATTGAAGCAATCTTGTCCTCCGTCCTGTTTGTGAAATTGCTCTTAGCCAAGACCCTGAACCAAAGGTTACTAATGAAATAGAATATAGCCCATTTAAACCTATGGATTTTGGGTGGCGTCCTAAATGAATATTCTCTTTTGAGAATAGTGGAGGTAAGTAGAGTGATTATACTCTAGAACTTAAATTTCATTTAGCTTGCTGAAGCTTAAGTGAAATACATTTCACATTAATTAGTTACTCAAAAGCATATTTTAAGCAAAGTTTGATTTAGTCTTTACCTACAAATTACTCCATTTCCACTTCATCTATTATTAATTTAAGATATCAGCTTTCATCAGTTAAAATAATCTAAAAGTATCCGTAAGAGGATTGAACTGATTTAGCAACTCGGGAACATTTTTAGTTGCTCGGTGCAATTAAAGCATGTATGCAAACTCTTATAATAAAATTCTGTATTTCATCCTATCAGGCATTGGTGTGTTTGGAAAGAGAAAAAGAAAAAAAAATGTAGGCATTTTATCCCCAAAGGAAACAAATGTATGCCATCAATATTCCAACATTATAATACGCATCAGAAGTCTTTTATGGAGCACAGTCTTCAGTGTTCTCTGCAGTACCTTTTAAAAAGGCCACGATAGAAGAAAAATCTTGCTGGATAGGCATGCCTTTATTAATTTTGCCAATATATTAATAGATTGTTTTAATGTAGAAATGGTGCTAAACTTCTGAATTCCTTGTAGTCTGCCTCTTTTGACAGGTACAAGTCAGCCTTTCTCTTTGAAAACTCCTACTTCCCTAAAGTTAAGGAGCTTTCTTGTTACTTCTCTCTTTTAGGATGAGCATGTTTTCCCAGAAAAATGACTTGGCGTTTTTAATAATAGCTTTCCCTCCCTACTATTGATCAAAGAGAAACAAGTTAGGCATCAGCCTGAGTTGGGACCGATGGATTTGGAACCGAGCAGTTTACTGTCGGAATGATTTAAAGTTTGCCTTACTCGGCTCTACCGCATCATCGAGCAATACCTCTGCTACAAGCAGCAGGTTTGGGATCTAACGTTCGAAGTCCAACTGGCAGATAGCATGAATATCTGGTACCTTACGTAGGATGGTAACCATTAGGAGGACATGCCTACAGTGAACACCGCTCATTCAGCGGTAATTGTGAAAACCGTAACGGGCTCTGGGAGCACAGGTCCGCCGACAGGAGAAGGCACCGGTCAAGCACTGCTGCTTTTCCCGAGACAGTATCCAGACGCGGCATCCCAACCCACTCCACCAGATGCTATTTACCTCTTTCTTCCGTGTGCACAACAGACCTCCTTCCCCTGTTTCCGCTCCCGTTCCATATTTCCTTCTGGAAGCTTTCGGCTGGGCCGGGGCCAGGCAGCCTGTTCTCCTGCGGGGGAGAAGCAGCAATCCATGAGAGCAGCCCTGCGGTCGCTCATCCCCTGCGAGCCAAAACCCAGCCCTCCTCTGGCTTACCTGCCCGGTGCCAGCTGCAGACGCTCGCAGGAAGGAAGAAGCAGGGGTACCCGCTTTATTTTCGTCGGAGGACACGGGTGGCTGGTCTAGCAGAGACCTCGCCTGGACCCTGTAGATCAGCTTGCTGCGCAGAGCTTCTAGTTCTGTTTTCAGGGCGATAACATGGTAAAGAGACACTGCTGCAAGACAAGAGGACAGGAGCATTGCAAGCCACAGGAATGTGACAGAAAAAAGTCCCGCGGTGCCTGAAGCAGCACCAGGGGGGGCAGAGGGAGAGGAGGCGGTATCCTTCTGCTGGATGACGTGCACACAGTCCACGGATTTCATCGCTGCTCTTTCCTCACTAAAGCCAGAGGGAGAGTTCAGCTGTCCCCTTCCGAGGTGCAATCCATGTTACCAGTTGCTCTCTGAAACTAAGGGCATCCAGAATAAGTGAACAAAACGCCCAGATCATTTCCTGTCATATGAAGCCGTTGATAGAACCATTAAACCTAATGTACAGAGCGAACATCTAAGGTTCGGTCTCTGTTTAGTTTTCTTCTTTCTCTGCTGCATTTTGGAAATGAATACTTTCTCATGAGCTGCTTGCTTAAGCTACCTTCCTCCTTTCACTTTCAACTATTTATTTATGTGGCAGCTTGCTATTACCATTATCTTTAAATTCAGGCACAGCCGGTACCGCTGGTAATTTAGAGCCTTATCTAGAAAAGCAGAAACAATGTAAAGTTTCCTGGTAGCATATCAGCCAATGCCACTTAAAAGACTATTCTGCCACCTCCAGCAACCACCCAATATCCTGCACAGACAAGTAATTCTTTTCCTAAATGCAGAGGAAAAACAATTATACCACATATCTTAACATGCCCCTAGAAAGCACGTACCTACTGTGAGAAATGATACAGAAATCAGTGCAGGGTGGAATAAGAGCAGAATACCATACCGTTTCTGCACCTATTTTCAAGGCTAAGTTAAGGTGGAAACGGGGCTGCATTTTGAAGGAAATAAACCAAGGTAGGTTTTTTTGGAACAGAATAAGCAATTATTGGAACTAAGCAGACATGCCTTGAAGTATCACATCAGAACACTGCCAGCCTGGTACTGACTGCGTTCCAAAAATAAAATGACAGTTGGAAAAGAAGTGCTATTTAAGAAAGTGAAGCCAAGTGAGAGAATGAAAGTTATAACTAGCTGGCCAGGAATATCGAGAAACAATTGGCCGGTGAGGTCTCTGCAGTCATTAACATGTAAGAAAATAACAGATGGGTATATAATTAGCATCACTCTAGTCCCTTCTAGGGAAAATAGGCTGTTGCCAGCCTCCACACCCTCTTTAAATGGGGTCATTATTTGGGCTGACAAAATAACTGTGGTGACACAGAGGACTTCTGTAAGACATCTGGCTTTGTCTTGCTTATCATTCTGATAAATGAGAATCTCAAAGGGGTCATGAGGAAAATCAGAACAGCCCCCCTCAGCAAATTGTTAAATTCAACAGGTATTCCTACTTGAGTATCAAAGGGATCACTCTGTTTGCAACATTGTGTTGCTGTACAGCATCACAAGCAATTAAGTGATTTGAAAGAAAACACAATTTCAGACAACTTTTGTGATGACAAAAACATAGTGGAACAATAAATAATGACAGTGAGAAATCAATCGTGAAAAACAACATGAATTACCTAGAAATATACTTAGTTGAACAACTTCCATTTTAACACAATCAAATGAAGCTTCAGTAAATTGCAGACTACTAATTGCATTAAAGTAAAAACTCAGAAAAATTACTTTAAAAAAACCCAAACAAACAAAAAAACCCATGCCAGCTGCAGAGCCTGGAGTCAGTGCCTCGATGCTTGCCACTATGTCTTGTCATAAAGTACTGTCCTTATGATTCCTCTTGTTGGCAGAACTGCAAAGTAATCCTTAACCTGCTTAAAGCAAAGTCAGTAAAATTAACACACGTGCAGTTTCTTCTGCATTTTAAACTAAGGTATGACTAAAGAGGACTAAGGAGTGCTCAGATTAGCCTTCCATTAGCAGACATGGGAGAGTGTTCACTCCAGCTGAACACGAGCTCTCAGTGGAACATTCTTCTTGGAACAGAAGTGTAATATTTGGAGATATATACTGAAGCAAAATATTAAGCAAAAATAAGAGGTAGCAGTAATCGTGCTTTTATATCGACAAAACTGTTTACATATAGTTATAACTGCCAAAACCTAACAGTGAAAAGGGTTCAGAACAAAAATCCAGAATGAATAGAAGAGGCCTTAAAGAGCTCATCATGGAAAGGGCATTCAGTTTGTGGTTAGCAGCCTGCGCCTACTGGCCAGCCTCCCTGAAAACCCTTTTGCAAAAGTACGTACCATGTTAACTCTTTTTGGCTCAAGACACACACACTATGCCACACATGCACACAGTAAAACCTTAGGACAACAAGTGACCACCTCAAGCGCAGTTCAAATCACTGTTTTCCAGACTATTTCTAGAAAAGAAAATGCCACTGCATTAAATAGCAGAAACCTAGAACTGGCCATCTAATTCTCAACAAAATCAAGGCCGGGTAAACCTTCCAGGATGTTACACCAGAAACAAACCCTGTCTTTTCTGCAGGCAATTAATTTTTTTTTCATTTCTGTTATGCAGAGTATCAGATTAAATGATCAAGATGCGCCCTGCTAACGTGCAAATTTATAAAACATCATCACTACATCTGCGGGGAACCAAGGCAGAGATAGTAAGCAATCACACAGGAAATTTGTGGTTGAACCAGAAACTGAACTCTTGATTTCCTGAAATCCAGTCCTGTATTTTAACCACAAAAGCATCTTCTTCGAGAGGGAGGAAAATCCCATAATGAAGTTTAACGTACAAAAGAGAAGCAGATGATTCGAATATGAAGACTTGGGTAAAAAACCAATTTACTGAAGAAATGTAAAAGTTTACTTAAAAACAAACGTTCCATTTTAAAAAGGAAGGTTGCGCAGATGCTGCAACCCAGAGATCCAGGCAAATATCGATGGCCATACTAAAACTACGCCTCCAGTGGCAAAGGTCCAGCTTTGCATACTTCTGAAGTAGCCATAAAATGAAACTGGCTCCTGCCCTGTGGTTATTACAAAAAGAAAGAGGCCACGATAGCTTGCCTTACTACACAAGACTGCGCAGAACAGATAGAGGAGCAAAGAATATGCACAGGTTCCATTTTTAAACACATTTAATTTCAGATCCTTTCTGAAGATGGACAAAAAGGATGGACTATTTTGGAAGAGATCAGAATAAATCCTGTATGACAGTTTCTGCTATTAGAGATAGCTGCATTAAGAGTATTCATAGAAAGCCCTCTGAAAGAGTACACATTCCCTTCAGGGATACTTAATTAGTTCTTTCAGATATTAACTGCAATTTACACAGTAGCAAAACCAGGTAAGTTCCCATCTCAGATACAGACCAAAAATCACTCTGTGGATGTTGTGCTCCTGTGGCTATGTATCTTGCATCCTATTATCTTAAATTTTAGGAAGCTGTTGCATACCTTGCAAGTAAAGGATGTGTTATACAAACAGTTAAACACTTATTTGACATATTAGCTTGTTAAAGGAAAAAAAAATCTTATGAGATTTTTCTGAAGCAAAAAAGGTATTCTTTTCTTTTTGCCTCCCAATTTCAATATTGCCTAGGATAACATGAGTGTCTCTGCACATTTTAGTTATGCTTGATTTATTCCTTGCATAAGACTTTATTTCTCCAGACATCTAGACAATTTGGGTCCAAATCTGCCATGCATACTAAGCAAACATACAGCTGAGTTGCACCCATCATTACTTTTTACATGGTTACTATAGTGCTTTCAAAGAGAAGAGGAAATGGCACAGGAAGGAAAAGCAATTATTATAGGTGTCTCTCAGTATGCAGCAGAAGCAACAAGAAATAGAAAATAATTTTTAAAACATATACAATATAAAAAGAAAACACAAGACTTATATACTACAGCAGCTTAATGCCAGCCTCCTCCCCTCCCTCCTCGCCCCCCTCCCCCTGGCCCCCTCCCCCCGCCCCCCCATGATGTTATAGCAAATCCTTCTTACTGCATAGGGAAAAAGGAGCTCTGTCATACAGCTGTAGCTCACTTCTAATAGTCTCACTGGCTTGGCTATTCAGCAACACGGAGTATTGCATTTCTCCACCTCTTCAACACTATGCAACTTGACAGCTTTTGCACAGATGGGCTAAAAATGCATTCGTATGGTAGCAAAATAAACAAGAAGCCATGGCCCTTCATGTGGGAGTGGCCACTCTGCTGCTGCTACAATCTGTGGACCTTTAATAGAGGGCACAGGACAGGGATCCAAGTATTTTCAAATCATAGCATTATTTCTTCATAGCTTTAGCCAATTGCTACACAGTCCCCGAGTTCTCTGCCTGACCTTGCCCTTTGCATTTTTGTAAATAATTAGCACATACCAGATGTAAGCATAATGTAAAACAGCTGTAGAACTTCCTTTCTGTCTTCAAGCAGCAAAATCCATTCCTTAGTCGCTCATCAAAACTAGCGGCAACATCTCTCCGAACTTGGTACGTGAGCATGCTTACATTTTTGTCAGCAACCTTGCAGTTTTGCATTATTCAGCTCATTGCTTAAGATTAAAGATGTATCTCTAATTATTACGAGTGAAACCGTGTTCTGTAATACATTAAAATCAGGTCCGCTCTTAAGCTGTATTGCATTTCAGAGAAACAAAAACTGCTGTTTTTTTCAAAACATAAGAGTTATTCTGTCCCCACCCAAGCTGAAGCATAACAAATTAATCACACTAAGGTTTTCAAAACATTTCCAGAAAATAATGTGTATCTTCCTTATCTACTTACAGAGACAGAACTCCACAAAAACTGTAAATGAAGACCCTGAATAGGGTCCAACAAGGGATTTAAAGCTCAGACACGTTCAGTATCTTCACTGCAAGTAATTTTTGTTTAGCTGATAGTTCTGCATTTTCGCAAAATCTTACCTACCTATACTTGATCTTTTTAACAGACAAGTCCCCTGCCTTTGGTTTAGGTTTCATTTCTAGCATTTCCGTTCAGATAGTCCTATGCTCTTATGAATATTTACTATAATTTAAGCAGTACCTGCAAATTCTGAGAAATTCAAACACTATATTTTACCTTTGTCTGATATGACAGCCTATACATATCTACTAAGCAAGTGAATATAACATCATGAGACATTCCAGTACACAGTTTGCGTTGTACCTTGTAGCCCAGATGCTTATGAATTTTTAAATAAGAAAAAGCAAATGCAAGACTTGTATTCTTCAGAGTAACACTGCACATATAAGGTTTAGTGACATAGTTCACAAGACAGCAAACTGCTTTTCATTTGCGAAGGGCAATATTCACATAAGAACCCAAATCTGAGTTGCTCCTTTACTTTCATTGCTTCAAGAATTAGATTTTTTGAAATTATTTTTTTTGCATTCAAAATTAACAGGCATCTTGAATAAAGTGTCAACATGTACCACTTACCTCCCTACCCCTGCTTCCTAGGTATTGGGTTAAAATTGAACTATAAGCCTTGCAATAATCCAGGAGAGGACACACATTTTGCAGCTTTAGAAAAGACAGCATTAAATCCTTATTTTCTGGGTATTTCACATTAACCATGCAGGATGGGAGCAGAGGTGATAGAAGTTTTAGGCATTTCTCTGTAAGAAAGTAGAAATTGCTTCAGCCCAAGTATCCCACTGTAGCTACATGAATTAACTATAAACCTGCTAGAGTGGCATTATAGCATTTAAAATTGGCATCTAAAATAGTACCAGCAACAGGTGGTAAAACTAGTCAGAAACACTTAAAAATATTTCCTAAGTGACATAATATTTAGACCATCTCTTAGTCCCCCAGATAACAGAACATGTTAGAAAGTGATGGAGAGCTACCACCTATCAGTTTTACTTATTAACACTTGCTGAAAGTGAGGACACATGACAAAGCTTAGAAAGAGGTATTTGTAATACAGTTTTTCCCTGCTGTAATAGCTTTCCACAAATGCCACATTAACAATGCAGATGTCTATTCCATGTGCTCTGGTTTTAGTAAGTAACTCAAAATGATACCTTGAGGTTGATCAGTTACCATACATACAAAAATACCCCTGTACACATACTAAAGACAGGCCACAAACTATGAACAAGACATTAACAGCACTTTAAATGTATCAATTTATTGCATATGTCAGTACATAAAAATAGAAAATTTTTTTTTGTAAAATTAAATTTATTGTAAAAACCAGACTAGAATGAGACTGTAAAACTTTGCCACAATTAGCACATATACAGTAACATTTATGCTTTGTCTACAAAACTTAAGAATACTTTATAAGACATTTTTGCTTTGAGTATATATTGAAGTCAAACAAAAAGCTTGCATCATATATTCAATGACCGTTTCTGAATTCAAAACACAAGTGTTATTTAGAACTTCAATATGCTATCTCTACTTACACTTCTGCAGGGTTCTACCCTAAATTATACAAAGCAGGATGGCATTGTAAATCCTCCTTAATGGGATACATCAGGCTGATCCCACTACAAGCAAGAGGCACAGATTTCATATTTGGCAGAAGTGCCCCTAGCAAAATCACCTGTCATTAAAAAAAAATGTACTTCTCAAGAGTTAAATTATGAAATACAAACGGAGGTATGTCTGCATCTTTTTGCTAATAGAAGAGACCATACCTTGGAGTCTCAATTCAGCCTTGCATTCTTCACTGTGAACTTCCAATGTGATACAAATGATTAGCTTAAGAGATGCTGATATGCATATTTTGTATAGTTAATCCATCTGCCCTTCAACTGAGAGATTGTCCGTAGCCTACCAAACGTATTTGTGCTCTTACTTCTAATTTTACCTGAGAAATGGACATGAGGGCAGCTACACCAGTTAGATTTTCTTCAGATGAAAACATAGCTTATCTCTCTGCGTTTCACAGTTCAGAAACAAATACTGGGAATGTAAACTTGCAGTAGCAGGAAGCCTCAAGTATTTCCACTAATTAAAACCACACATGTGTGCACACACAAGGTCCTATACTGGATGCTGCCTTACAAGGACTCTACTGCTACAGCTGTTCCAGTTCAATTCCTGACCCCCCCACTCTTTTTCTTTTTTTTTTTTTCCCTTTTCCTCCATACACAAAGTTCCTCTTATAAAAGAGACAATTCCTTTAATGAGTATATTTAAATCAAGAGGCTTTCTTACAAACCTGTGAAAATAACCAACTTCCTCTTCCCAAACTAGAAATTTATATACACAGGACAAATACTTGGGAAACATCTATACACAAACAGAGAACTGTTAAGGGAAAACATACAATGATATTAAGTGGAGTAAATGCAACAGTACCATAATATACCTTTAGGCAATCTGAAGTTATTACTACGCTGTTGCTTGAAGTTCACTTCTTAGAAGCAGGTAACTGTGGGTCTCCATCACACAGACCATAAAATAAAAACAAGTCTTGACTTATCAGAACAAGTTTCTTCCCCCTTCTCCCTCCCTTAAAAGATTGTACGTACAGCAGTGGAATATTTGCATTAAAAAAATAATTTCCTTCCTATTTTCTTTCAGTGGATTTCATAGCCAATGCAATGAAAAATAGCACGATAACAGACATTCATTCACAAGTGTACGCACCCAACCCATTAAGGGAGAAGTAAAAATGCGCCTATGTGGAAGGTGGAAGAAACCACATTAAGTGTAAAGGATGCATATATGACAACTGTGTCTTCTCACACCCACTACTTGCAAAAATCAGACAAAGTTTCCTCTTTCTGTCCTGCAGACAATATAGTGAAAAGATATGGCTTGATAATCAAAAGTAATGTTTAGATACAGTCCACTTCAAACCGTTCCAGATTGCCATAACCTAATGCCACACATTTGACTTTGACTTAGCAACTGTGTGCCCAAATGAGAATATTTCATTTGCATACAAGTGCCACATAATACTGGGAGTATTTGGGGTTGAAGTTTTTGTTTGTCTTTGGCAGGAAGTGGGGTAAAAAGTCATGTTACTTTAGAAATCGACATTTTTATGAAAACAACAATGGTATTTAATGGCAAGTTATGACAACTTCTGAAACAATTATTTCTCTTCATTCTGTCTCCAACAAGTAATCTATTCTTTTGGCTTTATCAACTCATTTTTAAAAAAGCAGTATTTGCCCATTTATTTTCCTTCTCTCCCCCCACCTTAGTTCTAAAGCAATGTGAAGTAGCTGAAACAATCTAGGCAAGCAGCTCACATTGTCATTTTAGAATACAGCAGGGAAAGGGAATGCTATGCCTACTGACTCCCTTCTGCTATATAAACACTCCCCACCCCCCTAGCCAAACTTCACCAATATACCTTCCCCACCTGCCTCCCCCCCCCCCCCCCCCCCCCCCCCCAAAATACCACCACTGGAAGGCTGACGAGATAGTTCTGGTTTCACTCGGATTTAAAACTGCTCTCTGTCTATGATTTTAGGTCTACACATCCAAAGAGGTATATAGCTTTTTCAATCAACTCTAAGAAAACCTTAATAATAGTATGACAAAGGATACCTACCAGAGAAAGCAGCAACTTCTGGAATGAATATGTTTATTTAAAAATAAAAATAAAATAAATTTAAAAAAAAAAATCACATTTAAGTAAAAATGTATCACCCTATCTACAAATTGCTGACAACTATTACCCATGTGTACATAAGACTTGTAACTCCATGTAATAAATTTTAGGAGGCATAACCATTAAGGCACCAGTTCAGGAAAGCAGTTTTATTCAACCAGAGAACTTAAGCACAAGCTTAAAATACCACTGTCCACCAGGAAACAGATTTTAAGTGTGTGCCGAGATGCTTTTCTGAATCAGGACAACATGGCAGAAAGTTTTATTTAAAAATTTCAATCCAAAGGGCAATTGTACAGATTGTGTGGAACATTTTCCACAGTTCATTCTTCCCATAAAAAGTATTTTGAAGAGGCAAACTATCAGCTGCAGCAAATGAGAAATTAAACCTGCAGAAGAGATTTAAACAGCCCCACACTCCAATACGGACTGAGCTAACAACATACAACTTTGATATGACTACCTAGGAAAAGGACTCCTAAAATCAAAACCAAAACACAAACAACAACAACAACGAACCCCAACATTCTCTCAATTTAAGTACTGCTGGCTCTGAAATGGTGATACTAACTTCAAAAAATCCCAGCAGAGCTAAAGAAAACTCACTTCTGCTGAAGCCTAAGCTACTTCCACATGGTACAACAGAACTGTAAAAGACTTTTTGCAAGCAAATGGGTAAAAGTGTTAAAATAAATGTTGTCTCTTTCAGACTAACTAAGCTTAGGTCTACTAAATTTAATGCACTAATCCTTTTTATTATCCTTACTGTAACAACTGTATACATTAATCTCTATTCATGTGATCACTGGTAATTATTTGTATTTGTTTCTTTTGGAGGTAAGAATAAAGGGCACAGACATTTAACTACACCAGCCTAAAAAAAAAAAAAAAAAAAAAAAGAACACAAATACAAATAACATACTGTTACCTTGTATGACACTCCTTTCTATCAGCACCCACACTGCCTTGGGAAATCCCACCTCAAATCCACAAGCAGACTAATACCAACAAATAGTTTGCCTGTACATTAGTGAAGAGCGCTTGGGGCGGAAAGGAGCTTAGATCACACTGCTGACTTTTTGAAGATTACTTCTGTTTTCTATAAAGAAACCACCTGGGCAAAATCCTGAAGCCATGATGTTTAGGCATGTACAACTTTTGGGGCACTACTGTAATACAAATAGTAAAATGAAAACAGGGAAAGTGTCTTTTCCTGTTCAGTTGCAGTTTGAAATACATATATGTATGCATAACTGTAAAAAACAGTAATAACCCAGGATAGTATACCTGCAAGTATACTCTACCATTAATGTTATTTTATATTATTTAGCACATTAAAGACTTCCCACCTTGCATAATATAAAATTTCAAGGAATAAAACACTAATCTCATGCATGGCACACTTCAAATAAACTCCAAGAGAAAAAACAAATCATTGTGCTAACCATGACTGTCCAAAAAGCTCACACACACAGCAGTGAGTACTGAAGAGCCTCCCGTTGTTCTAAACTAATACATTCTGTACTACTTTTGTAGCAAGATCCTTTAAGAACATCTGTTGTACATATCAAACAAATGGAATATATGGACAGAGATACCAAAAAGTGTGAGAAAGACATAAAATGGTTCATTTACAATGCTGCAAATGTAAAAGTTATCTGGAACACCTTAATAAAGCATCAGACCTTTCCAAGTTTAATTTCACTCTTTAGGCAAGTACAGACATGACATACATTTAAAAATGGACATTCTTTTACCACTTTTCACAAATCAAGGTACAGTGCAGGTACCTCCCCCCCCCCCCCCCCCCAAGAAGAATATCAGTTATATTATCGTTACGTTAGATGACGTTTTCGCCATTTCTTCAGGGGAGTGGCTCTTTATTACTTCTTTGATGAACTGTTCGAGTGCAGTGAAATAACCCTGGCACTGCCAAGTGTCATTATGAGTTCCATCAGGAAATATTGCCAATCTCTTAGTCCGAGCTGGGGATAATTCATAAAGTTGCTTCATCATAACTGGCGGAATTAACTGGTCAGACAACCCAGAGATGAAGAGAGAAGGCATTCTGCACTGAGAGATTTTTCTGTAGGACAGGAATTTATTTTTGTAGCACCATAAAGGAAGATATCTCATTGGAAAGAAAGAAAACAAAGTGCTGGCCATGTATGGGATGCTAAGAAAGGTGTTCTCCACCACGATGGCAGAAATCCTATGGGAATTTTCAGAAGCTAAGTGAATAGCTACTGCTCCCCCCAAGGAACGGCCAAAAAGAAAAATTTTTGTTTTATCAAGATCAGACCGAGTCATCACATAGTCTAACACAGCCTCAGAATCTAAGTACAAACCTTCTTCACTTGCTTCTCCTTCACTTTTTCCATACCCTCTATAATCAACAAGAATTAAGTTTACTTTCAGGTTTACCAGCATTAACAAAGCATTTGGCAACCTGTGGCCAATGTTGCCTGCATTCCCATGAAAGTAAATGATGGTTGGAGAATAAGCTGCATTGTCCCCTGTGTATCTCAGTAGAATAAGATTGAGAAGAACTCCATCTTTGGTTTTGATAAAGATATTTTCATGTGGTATACCAGTAGGCATAGGAACATAAAGGCGTGATGAAGAGGGCTGTTCAGGAAAGTAAAGCAGCACATCCTGGAATTTATATAATATACCCGCTATTGATACAAATATTAATATAAGTAGTATAATGCCTCCGTACAAGTGAAAAGTTACTATCAAGAGTAAAAGACAAATACGGCAGAGACTCCAAGACCAGGAAGCCAAAGCTAGTAGCCATCTTTTAACAAAGGTCCAAAGCATCCATGACTTTTCCATTGTAGAAGTCAGTGATCTTTTACTCCAAGTAAATCCTGCAAAAAAACCCAAACATATATTTATAAGTATTGGGGAAAGAAAAAAAGGAAGTGATTCAAGCATTCGTACTTGCAGAATATTAATGGCAAGTCAACACATTAAAGCATAAACATCAAACTTGGTGGCAAACTCCCTTTGAATTTTTAGAAACCATTCAGCTCTGCAAAACAAGCAGAAAAGCAATCATAAGGAAAAGGCTTTAGAACTCTTCAAAATCCCACTTACATTACTTCAGCAGGCAAGGTCAATCAGTAGCACTAGAAAATTGGTTGACTGGGACCATAATAACTTACACTTGCCCTCAGTCTTCCCTACCAACCAACAGAACAACGATACAGACTATATCACCAGTTTGTCAAAGTTTCCCATAAAAGTAATTCTAGAATCCAGAGAACAAACAAAAATAGCCCTTATTTCTAAGTTGCTAATTATCAAGGCCAAGAGGAGCATTCAATAAGCTTAGGCAGTTCACTCTGCAACCAGTGGAGGCTCACAATGTATACTGGGTCTGCTCTTGTTTAGTGGATGTCTTTCAGAATCTTGATCAACTATGATTACAGAGCAACACGTAAACTAGTCAGAAGAGACTCCTCTATAGTAAGATACCACATTGTAGTTACAGCAAAACCGCTGTCATAAATGTATTTGGATTGGTTCCGATTTGTAATGATGGTTTTCCACTATCAGAACAGTAATCCATACTAAATCTTCAGCTGAATGAGAGATTGTGTCATGATACTAGACCCCTGAACACAGTCAGCTAACTGCATTGTTCTCTGATCAATGAAAAGTGCAACTACTGAAAAGTCCAAACATGAAAACAGACTCATGACAAAAACATACACACAGCATAAAACGAGGAGAGTGATGTTAATGATAATAGATTAAATCTTCTTTCCAACCATAAGAGATAGTTATGTCTCACAGCATACATAGAATCTCTCACATTACTCACTGCTGGGTTCAAGTGTCATATGGAAATAGGCAAAACCTGCCAAACCTACATGAGAACTACAGTAACCATTCAGTCACCACTGAGCTGAATACCCATACTGCCTGGAAGTGACAACACAAGCTCACTTGTTTAAGAACACTCTAAGTTATATAGCAGATAATAATTACAGTTTAGACACACTCAAAGTTATAACCTCCTAAAATGATGTAGTGCAGTAAGAAGCTGAATTAACTCCAAAGGAGTCTGACATGCAGAGATGCATCCAAGCATGCAATTAAGTCACAGGACCCACACCAAAATAACCTGCATGGCCTAATACTAATGGAGAGGGCTGCCACTGCACCAGCCATCTTGGTGGGACTGTATGATAAAAGGTGACCTCTGCAGTTGCAGCCTTTGCACTACACAAATATGATACGCACTCAATACGACCAGGAAAAACTGCCGTCTCTGATTATTTTATGTGACAATTAGATATAAATCAGAAATAAATCTGTTACATCTTAAGATTCACATATTAACCAACGGCAACATGAAATTACGCTTTTATATAGTGCATCTACTCCAAATATGTAAAAGTGGCAAAATATAAAGTAGTCTAGAGAGCAGCAGTTATTCCACCTTTGTTCTCTTACATTATTTACGAGCACATGTTCAATATCCACATCCAAGTATGCACAAATTATCTATATGAAGATTTAATTCTTGTGATCCATTTCTCTAGTAAAGAAGCCACAGTAATTAGGAGACACAAAGTAGATACTTTAATTTGTAAGAGAAAGTCCTAATGAAGCTGACAAACTTTTCCTGCACTACATTTCAAGACTAAGAACATCGATAACGACATAGTAAAAACACTGTCCTTATGTATGCTATCCAAAATTTTGCTGAGTTTCTTACAAAATGAAAGAGACTGTAAAAATGCTTTCTCAACAAGACATTCACAAAAGAGTATAAGACCCATCATTAAAAACTACCAAAACCCAAAACAGTCTCAAAAAATCTTACTTAAGGTGATTAAGTTTTGCAGATAGCTCTCATATGCTAAGGATTCCTATTTGAAGACTAAGCCATGTTAGTTTCATCTGTGCACTGCTATTTTCATTTCAGCAGGATATTATCAAAATGCTATACTACTGAGATACTGCTGCTGTGTGATTACTTCTAATACATACATAAGCATATATAAAAACTTTGCTACTGGAGTTGCAAAACCAATGCATCCTACAACTAGAACTCAACATACAGTAGTTAGCAGGAAGGGTAAACTACACAGCCATAAGCATTTCATACTCACCTATGTATTTAAGAAAAGCTGACTACTCTGCACTAATGAGCAACTACATGACTGTTAAAGTTTTCTTCCCAGCTATGTGAAACTTCACTAGTCCAGACCGTACTGCAAGACTACACACACACACAAAAAAAAAAAAAATCTCTTCTTGGTCTTCATTTCCCATTACTGTTGTGCTGGATGGGAAGTTATAAAACTTTCAAACAGTTTACAATATAACATCTTACAACCCAGAAACTCTATGTTGAATCGCACATGTTGCGATTCTCCTGCATCTTTAATTTTTGTGACTAATAGGATGCCAGAATAATCACAGAAAGGCAGGGGGCATAGGGAAGGAAAGAGAGAACAATATATTTAGACTTTGATGTGTGAGCTGGTCAATCTGAGAAAGAGTGGACTCACCACCTGGACAAGCCTGTTTCTCCTTCTAGACAAGACTACTTCTGTTCCTAGACTACAAGAACCACTTACAGACTTGCTCCATAACTGCCTGATGTCCCAGTTAAGGCAAGAAGCGTGTACTCCTTTATGTCTTCTAAAAGAGAACTTTTAGATTAATTCCTGTCATCTGCAAATACAACTGGTTAATTTTGTTTTTAATGGCTGACTGCTTAACATGATTATCTCAGTTATATTACCTTGTACAGTTAGAAGTATCACAGCTCTACAGAGAGATGGCATGCAACATCATCCATGTATACCCTGGCACCAAGGGAAGTCAGCAAGTTGGCCAGTGGCAGGCTAGTGGAAGTTGTATCAGCCAGGGAAATAAGGTTTCTCTACAGATTTCCTTTTCAAATCTCCTAGACAAAACATTAACCCCTTGGAAATCATTCTGACTTCACTAAAAAAAACCTTGTTTTTTTTTAAGGGACATTACATTGCAGCACTGTCTTTCAAGTAATTGTCATAACTTCGCTAATGACAAGGCTCTCCTATAACAAGAAGTCACATCCCATTTTACAGCGTACACAGTAACAGTATTTTATAACCACTGATTATTTAAACTAAGTTAGAGGCTATGAAAACAAACATAAGGGAGATTTTTGGGGTTTTGTTGGTTTTGTGTTTTTTTTTTTTAAACTTGCCATGAAAGTCAATGCCCGTGACAAATATACAGTCACCAAGAACAGAACCATATAGTTTTATCTGGTAGATGTCTTCCTAGGTAACTCTTATATTAATGGAAATTCCTACATAAGCTGTTCTTGTTCTTAGCTACTCTTGCTACTAGAAAATATTTCTCAGTACTTAACAGGAAGGGAGACTTGTTAACTTAAATTCTTTACTTCTAGTTCAATGTTTACTGACCTCCAAATATGTAACCTAGCTTCAATTTCTCCAGACTACATAAACTCAGTTCCTCTGCATTCTCCTCTCAGATGTTGTTTTCTTAGTTGCAAATATGATCAGAGGTCTTTCCTCTAGCATCTATCTGCTTCACGTCTCCTTCTGTCCCTCTGATAATGGTGCATTAGAAAGGCTAGCCTTTGTGAATGTTGGTGGTTCCTACCAGTGTTTTTTTGATGATGCTTGTAAACTTGAGACAAGTAGAAGACAATATTGAAATACAAAGTTCTGTCATGGAAACCATTAACACAGAAGAACAGCAATGCGGCCCAATTCAATGTTAAGACCTAATGAAATTAAGGCTTAGCTAGACTGCTGCTGTGCCTTTGGCTTAAAGGCCATTAAAGACCAGTTCAGTTTACACAGCCACAGAACTGAACTGCCTCTCAAAACAGAAATGAAATTTCTAAGTGATGAGTTTCAATTTTATGCCACAGGTATATACACATATTTGGATACGCACGCACACATCTGTATCTACATGTCTCCACTGCTGAATCAGCAGTCCAGGAATTAATGCAGGCCGGTATGTTCTATCAGAGGAGCTACAGATCCCATAATTAAGTAACTGCTAAAAATATAAATCACTCATAACAATAAAAATTCTGAGGAAAAAAATAAAGTCTTTATGATCAAGACATTTTAATAATGTTCTGCTGTGCCCTAATGCTACTCTTAAATGGTTAATGTCATTATCAGCTGAAGATCAGAAAACCCCAAGTGCATACTGAAAGTACTCAGGAAAAATTTTTCATTCATTTTGAACAGCAGTTGAAATTGCTCTTGGATTTGCCACAAATTCTGCTGTGTTTTTTGACTTTGTCTACATTTTTAATGTTAAAAAGTGCTATTTTCATACACTAATCACATTATAAAACATTTACCTTTGGATGCAATGATTTCCCAGGCTTCATCTCTGCCTGAAAGACAATTCCATTTATGAACTTTGAGTAAAATTGCTTTTGAATTACACACATAATTACTGTTTGTTTTCAGTTACTTGAAAGAAAATTAAAAAGTGATAACAGCCAATACACATAGAAGTTACATCTGCTTTGCTGATGAAACTGTGCATATCATATTCATGCTCCTCCTATGAAGCTCAGCTCGTTTGAAACATCTGATAAACTTGAAAACAACATCTTTTAACAAGTTCAAGAATCACATTGAAATGTCCTGGACTATACATACAGCACACAGTATGAAACATACACAGTGCGTAACAACAAAGTTACAATAGATCTACATTGCCTCCTTAAAGCTAACTTCCAGCACATGAGCAGGCTTAAAGTTAGTGCTAAGAAGAGCATTCAGGTGTTTAATGGCTGCTTTCTCATTAAAGAGCTTTAAAACAAACAAAAAAAGGCATTTTTAACACTCACTGCAATCCTTCAGATTTCACGGGTTTCAAAACAAACAAAACCAGCTATTTCTTAAGAACACAGAGAAATATCTGAAGACACCTGTTTCGTTCTACTGCACTTCCTTCCTCTACACTCCACCTCCTCCAGACACAGACAAGATTTACACAAGCTTTACATTTACTCATATTTATTCAGAAGAGTTCTGTCAGTAGAAATGTTAAGTCCTCAATTGTAAAGAATTAGTTTCAGAGAGGAAACTAATTTGGAAGAAAACCTACAAGTTTAGTAAGGACAGGAAAAACACACTTTCTTAGTACTAAAATCTTACAGATGCTCTCATTAATAAAAAAAAAAAGTTAAAAAGCAAAGTAGCTACTCCTAGCCAAGGAAAAAGCAGAGTAAGAACAACTAAGTGTCAGACATTTAAGGGCTCTGGCTTTTAAAATCAGCGAGCCATTTGTCCTACTTATTTCAGACAGCAAACTTCCACAGCTCTGCATCAAGTGGTACATATTCATAGCTGAAAGTGTTTTCCCCTTAACTTTTCTTATACTTCCCCTTCCAACTGACAAATCTTAATGAACCTTATAAGCACGTGTTGAATTGTGACAGCACTGTGTAAAAAAAACAAACCAAGGGCAGTTACCATGTTAAAACCTTGGCCTTCGAGCGAGCGTGGGCTCCTAAAACATACCACTTTCCAAGCACATTAAATTACTCCCATTTTCACCTGAAAGAAACAACCCTGCTTGGCCTTTTCCGTGCATTCACTCGGCACGTTAAGCACCGCTAAAGCTATCGTCATCCACCCCACCTTCTGCAAGCATCCCCACCCGCAGAAATTACTCCACACGGCGGGGGGGGGGGGGAGAGGAGGGGGGGCAGGCGTAACACTACAGCAAGGTCCCGCCGCGAAAGCCCTTCCAGGCCTTGGCAGAGAGGCGCCCGGAGCAACTTTTCCCAGCGCTGCCCAGGCAGCAGCTCCTCGGCCGGGACGTGCGGGCGGAGGAGCCGCAGCCGTCCCCGGGACAGCCCCCCGCCGGCGGCCGTCCCCGGGACAGCCCCCCGCCGGCGGCCGCCCCCACCCGGGCAGGAGCCGCGTTTAGTCCCGGCGAGACCCCCAGCACCGACTCAAAGCCACGTCTGCCGGCCGCTCCCCCCTCCTCGGCCCGCCGCGGACCTTCCAGGGACGGCACCGGCCCACCGCCTGCCCCCGCCCCAGCTCCCTCCCCGCGGAGCCGGGCCCGGCCTGGCCCGAGGCGAGGCGAGACCCACCCGCCGCATCCTCCCGCGCGGCGGCGGCTGCCGCTGTCGGTGCCTCAGGCCGGCGCGGACCCCGACGAGCCACTTCAACCTCCGCTCCTTCCGAGACGGGAAGTCGCGGCTGCCGCCACTTCCGCTTCCGGGTCCGTCCGCCCTCCTTTTTCCCCCGCCCCGGGCTCTGCCAGCCCTTCCCCGCCGCTGCGGTAACTGCGCAGGCGCGGCCGCCGCCGCCAGCATAGCCAGCCCCCCCCCCGCGCGGCCGCAACCACCGCGCCCGGGGGAGGGGCACGGGCACGGGCTGCGGCGTCAACAGGGTGCTCCTCCGCCTCCGGTTCCGCGTAAGTCTTCTCGGGGGGCAGCCGTTCCCCGCTTCCCCCCGCCCCCGTCCCCCCGCTGAGTCCGCTCCGGGGAGGGGGCGGCCGGTGCGGAGCGGAAGGGTCCGTCCGTCCTACTGCCCCCCCCCCCCGGCCCCGGGCAGTGTCCGTTCCCCCTCGCCCCGTGTCCATGGCAACGCTGTAGCGGTGTGGGGCGGGGAGCAGCCGGCCCGCAGCGGGTCTCCTCAGCCGCCGGGGGCGGCGGGCGGCGGGGACGGGCAGGGCCGGCGGGGACGGGCAATGCCGGCGGGGAGGGCGGTGGAGGAGCGGAGAAGGCTGCTGTGTGCGCGGCGGCGGGCGGCGGGCGCCGGCCTTGCCGGCCTCCTGCCGGGAGGGCCCCCGCCTCGCCGTGAGGGCCTCGCAGCCGGGGCTCGCCAGTAAGGAAGGGCAGTGGTCCCCGCCAGCGACCTTTCGGTAAAGGTAGCGGCTAAATCCGAGTTAGAAAAAGGAGGGAAAATCGGTAAAGCCTGCTTAGAGAGATCTTTTCCGAGGCGGGACAACGTGCTGGCGTTTTCTTTCTCTACAAATAGATCTTTTTTTGTTGTTGTTGTTCTTAGTGAAAAACGGACCCCGATGGCTTCTGCGCACGCTTCGCAGCCTTCAAAAAAAACAGTGGCCGCTCAGGTGCCTTTTGCGGACCTGTGTGCTACTCTGGAGCGAATGCAGACGTGTAAACCTCGTCCGGAGAAAACCAAGTATTTCAAGGATTTTCTGGACTCCTGGAGAAAATTCCACGGTGCTCTTCATCAAAACGAGAAGGACACCACAGATTCTTTTTATCCGGCTATGCGACTTATTCTTCCACAGTTGGAAAGAGAAAGGATGGCATATGGAATTAAAGAAACTATGCTTGCGAAGCTGTATATTGAACTGCTTAATTTACCAAAAGATGGAAAAGATGCTGCAAAGCTGTTAAACTACAGGACACCTGCTGGCTCACGTGGAGATACCGGGGATTTTGCAATGATCGCGTACTTTGTGTTAAAACCTAGGAGCCTGAAACAAGGCAGACTGACAATAGAACAAGTCAATGAACACTTGGATGCGATAGCTAATAATAATGCTGCTAAAAACAAGGGTCTGTTAAAGAAAAGTCTTCTTCAGTTAATTACCCAGAGCACAGCACTGGAACAGAAATGGCTCATCCGCATGATTATAAAGGATCTGAAGCTTGGAGTTAGTCAACAAACTATACTTTCCATTTTTCATCCTGATGCTCTTGAATTACACAATGTTACAACTGATTTGGAAAAAGTTTGCAGACAACTGCACGATCCCAATGTCTCACTTAGTGATGTTTCTATCACGTTGTTTTCTGCCTTTAAACCAATGCTTGCTGCTATTGCTGATGTCCAGCAAATCGAGAAACAAATGAATAACCAGATATTCTACATAGAAACTAAGCTGGATGGTGAGCGTATGCAGATGCACAAAGATGGAGATGTGTATAAATATTTTTCCCGAAATGGGTTTGACTATACTCAGCAGTTCGGCGCTTCCCCCCTTGATGGTTCGTTAACGCCATTTATTCATAATGTATTTAAGAGCAATATACAAAATTGCATTCTCGATGGTGAAATGATGGCTTACAATCCCGAGACACAAACCTTTATGCAAAAAGGAAACAGATTCGACATAAAAAGAATGGTGGAGGACTCTGATCTGCAGACCTGCTTCTGTGTGTTCGATGTATTGATGGTTAATGATCAGAAGTTGGGGCATGAAGTACTAAGCAAAAGATACGAAATCTTAAGTAGCGTATTTACTGCGGTAATGGGCAGGATACATGTTGTACAGAAAAAAAGTGCCAGAACAAGAAAAGAAGTAATTGATGCTTTAAATGAAGCAATAGATAACAGAGAGGAAGGGATTATGGTGAAAGATCCCATGTCCACCTACAAGCCTGACAAACGTGGGGAAGGCTGGTTAAAAATCAAACCAGAATATGTCAATGGACTGATGGATGAACTAGACCTTTTAATTGTTGGTGGTTACTGGGGGAAGGGCTCACGTGGTGGAATGATGTCTCATTTTCTGTGTGCTATTGCAGAGACGCCCCCTCCAAATGAAAAACCTACCATTTTCCGCTCTTTTTGTCGTGTTGGCTCTGGCTATACTATGAAGGAATTGTATGATTTAGGTTTGAAACTGGCTAAACACTGGAAGCCCTACCATAGGAAGGACCCTCCCTCTAACATCTTGTGTGGAACTGAAAAACCTGAAATGTACATTGAACCTTGCAACTCTGTCATTGTTCAGATCAAGGCAGCTGAGATTGTTAACAGTGATGTGTACAAAACTGACTGTACTTTGAGATTCCCCCGAATTGAGAAGATAAGAGAGGACAAAGAATGGTACGAGTGCATGACTTCAGACATGTTAGAAGATCTCAGAAGCAAAGCAGAAGGGAAGCTGGCATCTAAGCACCTTCATATGGATGCGTATGATGAGCCACAAGAGAAAAAAAGGAAAACTGTATCAAAGGTGAAGAAGGTGATTGGAATAGCTGAGCAATTTAAAGCTCCTGATCTTTCTGGTGTAAACAAGGTTTCAAATGTATTTGAAGATGTTGAGTTTTGTGTTATGACGGGAACGGGAAAGTACTCAAAGTCTGAACTGGAAAGCAGGATAGCCGAATGTGGTGGCAGCGTGGTACAGAACCCGGGGCCAGAGACTTACTGTGTCATTGTAGGAGCTGAGAATGTCAGAGTGAAAAATATCATTGCTTCCAACAAATACGACGTGGTGAGGGCGGAGTGGCTCCTTCAGTGTTTTCAAACCAAAAAGCTGGTGCCTTGGCAACCGGCCTTTATGATTCACATGTCTCCTGACACAAAAGAACATTTTGCTTGTGAGTATGATTGTTATGGAGACAGCTATACAGCAGACACAGATGTTGCACAACTCAAGGAAGTGTTCTCAAGAATGAAAGACAGTAAGGTGATGCCTTTGGACATGATTACAGAGTTAGAAGAGCATTATTCGTGGAACAGCTGTCAGCTCAGTATATTCAGAGGAAACACTATTTATGTGGACTGTTACGCTGTTGTTAATGAGCCCAGAACCAAAATCCATGGAACAACACTATCAGTTAGGGCTTTGGAGCTCCGTTTTTATGGTGCAAAAGTAGTCTCTCACCTTGAAGAGGGTGTCTCCCATGTTGTTATAGGAGAAGATCATTCCCGGGTAAAAGAGATGAAAGCACTCAGAAGAACATTTGGGGAAAAATTTAAAATTGTATCTGAGCTGTGGGTAACACAGTCAGTGGAGGGAGGAGTCCTGAAGAATGAAAATCAGTACTTAATTTAAAATAGTTTTTAAGCTTGGAGCAAAAGCATTCTTGTTGGCATGATTGGACTTGGATATTATGAGGTTACCGTACATTTTTTGTGTGTTTTCATGTCTATTTAGAGCTGGCTCTGGCTAAAGGATAACACTGTGATGTTGAAATCGGAGGAAGGCTTTTAATTATACTGTTGCGGAAGCAAGAGGATGCTAAACTCTTGGAGGAGAAAAAAAAAAATACCACAAGATAAATAATGTAAGCCTTTTACTTCACAGACAGGTCTCAGGAGAGATCTAATATTTTATATAAGAGATTTCCTAGCTTTTAATAGTGCTTGCCTCCATTGTTCAAAATGGAGACAATAATTTACTGTTTTATGGAGATTCTCCTATTTAAAATACTGCTTATTTATCAATTTACAATCACATTCATGTTTTTGTGGTATTGTTTTGTGTATATTCCATACGCTATAGAATTCAGTAATTTATAAACCTTGTCTGTACTATTTTAATTTGTTTGCATTGGTTTTAGCATTATGCCCCACACAGCCTCAGTAGCGCTTTGGTTTTAAGATATTGCATTGATCTCATGTTTCTTTGTGTAAATAACAGTTGTAAAATAGAACCTAAACTTCTGATTGAGGTACTGATGAATTAGTGGTGACCTATATATCTATAAAATACAAAGCAATTACTTAAAAACTGTAATTACCTCCTGTGCTCATTACAGTTGCAGTGTCACACTGCGAAGTGTGACAGGGGAAGGCTTTTACACTTAATTATTAGTTTATCTTTCAAAAAGTGTTTCATAAGTTATTTCAGTAATGTAGGATTAATTTCCAAATATCCAGTTCAATGTATATTTTTTCAATTATTAAATAAAATCTATTTTTAAAGTCTGTCTGGTATTTTTTATTATTTTTTTTAGTGAGAAGTAACTCTTTTGAAAGGCACAAAACTTAGTTTCTGATTTTACTCTGTTGGATAATTTATGCATTAACTTTGAGGAGAGAAAGGTTGAGGCCTCAGTTCTTGTTACATCAATACTGGTATCAAACAGAACTGCTGTTGGGCTGATCACACAGAACCCATTTTTGGCTGACTTGTTTCTTCAGTGCTTTTTGTGGTTGTGTTCATATAAAAAATTACTGTAAAAAGAATTGGGAAATGTTATATGGAAGGCTAATTGGAAGGAAGTTTATTCTTACCTTTTATAGTTGGTGTAAACATTAGGATCTCCCTTATTATTTGAAATATACTAAATAGGTAAAATGTAATAACTACTTTTCTTAACATATAAATTGCTAAAAAGCAGAATATTTTTTGTATACATAAACATAGTATATACTGAAAGACAGTGCATCATTTTTCCTCTAATAAGTCAAGTAGAAAATTAGTATATGTGAAATACAACACTTCAGTTTTAACTTAATGGGCTGCTTCTGTGTAACATCATATATTCTGACTTAGAAAATGAGAAGAGAGTTTGTCTTCATACCCACACAGATTTCTCTTAAAAGGGTTTTAGTAAAATATGTATTTTAGGTGATCCTGGTTACGAAAGTTAAGAGAAACAAAGGCGAATAGGAATTACAGCTGACTCTTGAGACATTGTCAAATACATCACTTTGAGATCTAAACATTATTTACAGAGATGTATTTTAAAAGTATTGTTTCCATGTCTTTTTGTTCTCTTAAAGCTATGCAAGGCTGGGGAATCTAGAACTAGTAACTTATCAACAAAATTGTTATTCTTTTTCCTGACTCCTCAGCACAGTGTAGCGAAGGCTAATTTTTATATGTATTTAAACTGAAGGCTTACTTTTTCACAAAAAAAAACCCACCTTGCACATGCAGTATGCTGGTTTAGCTTGTATTTTGCCTCAGTTCCAGTTAGAACTAGAAATTAAATGTTAATCATGCATATTTGTATGTGGCATGATAATTAGCTTACTGAATAATGTCAGGCAATTTAGATGGCATGTATTTCTTCTTTTGGTTACTGTTTTGCAAATTTACATTTACTTTAAAATGTTGAATAAGAAATGCTGTACTTTGTATGTCAGTGTAAAAAGAGAATCTTGCTACTACACTGTAAAAATACAGGCATTGCAGGTCAGGTTTTCTTTTGAGATGTTTTTTTTACATGGCGACTTAGGGGGATGGACTGCATGGATCTGTGCATGAAACGACCCAGCTGTTATTAAAGTTATGTACCTAGAATACAAGCCAGGGGACAGGAGAATACATGGATCCTCTAAGCAAAGGCACTGTGATGGGAGAGTAGTAGTGGCAGGAAAATAAATAAGAGAATTAAGGAAGAAGTTTGTGAATCTGCTTAGTTTTAAGGAAATTCTGGTTTGTGCTGAAGAAGCAAATGAAGGCTGGAAATTATTCAGAAAGTAAGAATATGTTGTCCAGACACAAAAGTCAAGTTAATTCAGGAGGTATGCAGAGAATTTCAGGTGTGATTTCTAAGAATGAATATAAGACAAGATTTGTAGGTAGCAGTAAGAGCTGCTATGGATCATCAGTGTCTGTGTATGAAAAAAAGTCTTTATTTTGTTTGGTCTAATAAAAAAAAAGTTTTGACATATAAAACTAGCCTTTATTTTCAGGTAATCATCATTCATTAACAGTAGTGTTCAAGAAAGAAGAAAAGGTGGAATCAAAATGCTGAAACATTAAGCTGATGTTTGAACTTCCAGAGGACCTCCTCTGATTACAAAACATCAGCCTATTGTATTTTTTACTGCAATAAATACTCCTGTTTTCTTAATTACATTTAGATCTTTGAAAATAGGGATTTTGTAGGTGAAGATTTCTTAGCTTATTTATGTTTTGTGCAAAGCTGATTTTTATATATATATTTTTTTTAATAGGCACTTGTCTTGAGAGCAAGACTTCCAATTTGCATTGTAGTATAAAGTTTTAAGTTTATTTTAAGATTATATTCCTGAAGAAGTGGAGAAAGAAAGAAGAGAAAGAGGGACTGTAGACCTTGCAGTTTGTGGGAAGTAGAGAAGAGTTTAGTATTGTTCCTATTCACTGGCTTTTAACTGGCACTTTTCAATAAAGCTGCCAGTGATGGAGAAAGAAGAGTGCAACTTTCAGGACCTGCTGTAGCAGAACATCTGGTAGGTGCCCGTCCTGTTTGCAGCTGTATGTTGGTGAATGATGGTTTGATTTCTTTGCTAGTTACAAAGACAGTTCTGCACAGGCAATAAACTTCACAATCCCTGGGAGAAGTTTCCACTGTTCACTTTTATTAAACAATTTAATAAAACAGGTTCACACCTAACTTTTTTCTGCTTTGAAAGGCATATGCTCAAACTGATGTAGTGCAATTTTGGAATTAAAAGCCTGTGGGCACCTTGCACAAAGTATGAGAACTCTTGCCAGGGAACAATATTTTTTTTATTTCTTCATATGATTTCTCTGACTTGTCAGTGGAAACATAGTGTGTGTTGACCATACAGAGCTGGCAAAATCTCAGATGTTCTCATACGTTAGAATATACATCTTGGTTTCACATTTAATGATGTAAAATGAAAGACTGGGGCTTGCTAATATTGTAAACGTTTATGCCAGCCAAAAGCCTAAGTAGCTGACATTGAGAAGGCATTGGAATATGGTACTGGCAAGGGCTATTTATTCCTAGGATAACTTACTGAATTCTTCTAATTCCACTTGGAATGTGCCTGCCTTGTTAAGCAAACCACAGGTATCTGAATAAGCTGAAACCTAAACATACGAAGAAAAACTATTCACTGGGGTGGGGAGGGCTAGGGTTGCCCTTCTAGAACATGAGTTGTTTGTGCACCAACGGGAGAGCGAGCAAGCCTTGACTAGTCGTTAGGTGTTTGCACATAAGCACAACTTTAATCAGCCCCCTTGCTTTATTTCACATTTCTTCTGCTTGTGCTTGTACACTGAAAATAATTAACTGACTTTTTTTGTATTTTAAGGGGCTTAAAAAGATCTTACTTTTGCATCTGCAGATAGGATTTGAAATAGTCTTGCAAAATATCATAGTATTAACTGTTTAATTATCCTTTGAAGACCTGAAAGCTGATAATACTGAAGGTTAACTGTGCATATACAATAGATTGCAACCTGTTGACTGTGTTGAAGATGTATTATCCTAGAAATTTTACATTTAAAGTCTTGTAAGTAGTAGCACTGGGGAAGCTCTACTCCATGGATGAAAAAAGCTTCTGTCTCTTTTTACTACAACTTAGCTGTAGTATTATGGTAGCTTTGGGTCTCTTTATGCGACCCTATTGTAAGTGTAGTGAACATCAGAACCAAATTCCTCCATTCCCCCCCTACTTTTAGGAAGATAAATTGCTGGAGAAAGAAATGCAAGAAGCTTCAGTGAGTCAACATGAAACACTACCTATTTTCATATACACTGGTCTTTATACATACTGTATGAAATGGTCACAAACTAGTTAAATGAATATTTTAGATAGGAGGCCATAAATAATGTTTTGCCTAAAATAGGATGAAAAGTCATTATTTAAACAATTAATGAAAACCATCCCCTCCCAGTTAATCAATTTTTTTTTTTTTTTTTTTTTTTTGATGAACAAAGATGATCCACATATTTGACCTGTCTAGCTAAATTATATTGTCAATTTATTTTGATATTTGGCATACACCAACAACGATAACTTCCAAGGGAAACTATTTCAACCACACACATGAGCAGGATTTTTAGTGTGCAGGAGCTTCACAGATGGGAAGGAGCTCTCAGAGCCCTCGGTGCCCCAGCCTCCTCCTGGGGCATGAGTGCCTGTGCTCAGGGCCAGCTCTCTGTGGTGTAGCTGTATCACCTTGCTCAGACAGCTGTGAAAATTGCTGTGTGCAAAAAGAGTTGTGACAAGCCTTGCTAGGGACCTCCTTCGATCAGCTTGGAAGCCGCGGTTAAGTTCAGGCCCCTGGTCTTAGTCCCTGATATTCATCTGATATTTAGTTTGGATGTGAACTCCTTTCCAGGAC
This sequence comes from Astur gentilis, assembly GCF_929443795.1. Taxonomy (NCBI): domain Eukaryota; kingdom Metazoa; phylum Chordata; class Aves; order Accipitriformes; family Accipitridae; genus Astur; species Astur gentilis. The sequence goes on from NC_064892.1 coordinate 210,726, forward strand.
TGAATTAAAAAATTGTGGAAATCTTATAAATTTTTACCATAGTACATCTGTTTGGTGAAACACTTAAAAACTGTGTGGTCCCTGTTGCTCAATATCCAGTTACTCTTCCCTGAAATAATACATCTGTATGTTTTGAAAGAGTCTGCATGAATATCTTTGAAAAACAGAAGGTCCATTTATTCAGGTGAAATCAGCCAAAATCTCTGTCACCTATGGTAAATGACAGGTAATGTGTATTATTCTGTTTATGGCACCTCAATATAATGATCTGGTGTGAGATTTTAAAAAGCTCATTAGTTTGCTAGTGGGGTTAACACACAGTTTTTTATAATATTCAGTTTCAATCTTTCTGTTAAAAAAAAAAAGAGGTCATTTTATCTTTCCAATCCACATGTAATTTCAGTCTGAATTCTTTCAAAAGAGGGACTTGAAGTTCTAAGTTACAAAATTTCTTGAAAAAGAGAAAAAGAAAATGTTCATTTGAAGGTGGCTAGGGAAATGCCTTTTAACGTAGTCAGTTCAACTGAGCATAAAGCATCTCCAGCTGGTAACAGCTGTTGTACCACAGAACTGTAGATGGGCCTATAAAATTTGACTGTACTGCTTTTTGCTCTAAGGGGATTGGAATGAGAGAACAGTCTGTAAGTTTGAATTATTATACAAGCCTAACACTGAAGGTGGAGCGTATAGGTATAATTAAAATGTTTCTCCATGTTATTTTCTAGAAGTAAGGAATTAAAAGGCATCCATCTTGAATTGTTTTCTTTTAGATAAAATATATTTAGCATTTTATTGGGATGTTTTCAATAGATACAGCTTTTCCTTTCTTTGTAAGCATCCATCTTGAATTGTTTTCTTTTAGATAAAATATATTTAGCATTTTATTGGGATGTTTTCAATAGATACAGCTTTTCCTTTCTTTGTAAGCATCCATCTTGAAATTGTTTTCTTTTAGATAAAATATGTTTAGCATTTTATTGGGATGTTTTCAATAGATACAGCTTTTCCTTTCTTTGTAAGCATCCATCTTGAAATTGTTTTCTTTTAGATAAAATATGTTTAGCATTTTATTGGGATGTTTTCAATAGATACAGCTTTTCCTTTCTTTGTAATTTTGGGGAAGGTTATTCTGAAAGAACTTATAAGGGATATAAGTTCAAACTGCAAGCATTAATGTTCTTCATTTTTTCTTACAAAGAATGTAGAAAGATGTAGAGTCCCTAAGCATGTGATTGTATTTGAAAACTGAGATAACAAGAATGTTTCAACACGTATATTTGTCACTATGCTAGTGACAAATTATATTTAAATTCATTCTTCTGTTAATGCTGCGGGTAGAGGAACTATGTAAAACTATGAAACCATAGTTCAGTTTTCTCCTGTGTCATGTATCATGCACAAAGTAAAATATAGTTTTCAGGACTGAAGTTGCCATAAATAAGATACCAGGGAAAAAAGAAGGATTTTTACACACAAAATGAGTGTGTATGGTGTGAGGGGTTGTGTATTCCACACTCTTGTCCTCAATCTTTCCCAGAATAGAACAAATTTACATAGTCTGGTTCCATGTAGAGTTGTACTAGTCCGCTAGAAAAGGTTAACTATGATATTACTGTCACTTTATAAAAAGTTCAAATTAGCCTTTTGAGATAGATTCAGGTAGATGGGGGTTTTTTTGATAGAAGCACTTGTGGTTCTGATTTCATTTTTTTAAATTTGTCTAGCATTATGTGGCTTGTTGTAGTATAAGAGTAGCTTGGTGGACAAGGGGAGAGTGCTAGATGTTGTTTTTCTCAACTTTAGGAAGGCTTTTGACACTGTATTCTGTAATATTCTCACAGCCAGCTGATGAAGTATGCGCTAGATAAATGAACGGGGAAGTGGACTGAGAACTGGTTGAACTGCCAGGCTCGAAGAGTTGTCATCAACGGCCCAGGTACAAGGCAAGAGGCAATGGGCACAAAATGAAATGGGAAATTTTGTTTAAAACTAGGAAAACACTTTCTGACTGTGAGGGTGGCCAAACACAGGAACAGGGTGCCCAGAGAGGTTGTGGAGTCTCCATCCTCGGCAACATTCAAAACCCAACTGGATGCAACCTGCTCTGTCCGTCCCTTCAGGAGCAGAGTTGGACTGGAGGTCTCCCGAGGTGCCATGCAGCCTTGACCGTTCTGTGAGTCTGTGAGCCAGGTATGAACTGAAGTTCCCAGTCTAATTTCTGGTGTCTTGTGAATAGGCAAACTGTCAAATGGTGGCATATTATACATTGCAATAATAGGGTTTTTTTTTCATTTGCAGTACAAGAGGTATTAGTATAGCTAGTACTCTCATCTGTCTGATTCTGACAGCTACACATTAAGCTGAAGGCAAGCCACAGGATTTATATAATACTGTACTGTAAAATCAATTCTAAACTAATGAGTCCATAGGCAACCCCCCCAAACCAAACAACCCCCTCCAACAAAAACCCCAAACCAAAAAACCCAAAGAAACAAAGCATAAAACAAATTGAGTTATACTGAACATGAACACCAAGGTTGTTCAAAGTCTCATGATCAGTGGAAAGAACTCTATAAGCACTGTGTATAAATGTTTAAGTAATACCCATATCTGAAAGAACAGAAGAGCTTGCTTTCAGTTTGAGGTGATATATAGCTGTGTCAGTTTTGAAAGTGAAAACAGGTTCCAGTAACTTAAATCGCTTTTGTCCAATTGCCCAGCCTCGATCCAGGGGTGCTTAAGTAACAGCTTCTTTCTCGTGATGGTAAGCTTTACAAACAACACTACTCCAAACCACAGTTGGAGTGCCTGGGGGCAAGCAGGGATCCAAGGGAGAGGTAGGATTTCTCTGCGTTCTTGCACATGGCAGCTTGCTCCAGCCCACCCTTCCTCCGCTGGCTTTGCTACAGCAGCGACACGAGGCAATGTGGTCTTTCAAATCCATGTTTTGAGCCTCCGCATCTTGCACCTGCAGTTAATGAACTAACGGTCTGGTCAAAGGCGGGTGGGTAAATGGGTTATGCCTGCGTGTCTGTGCATAGATGTGCATGCTCAAGTCAAAGACAGCAATAGATGTGTAACATAGCTAGGTTTAGGTTTTGGTTTAGGTTTTGTGGTTGCTTTTTTCCTCCTTGTTCTCCCATGGCTTCTCCCCAGCCTTAGCCTCTTTGATTAGTGTATTACACATTTTAAATACCAGACCTATGTGCTGTGAAAGCAGAATGATTTTATTCGTCTAGTTTAAAGCTAGTTTGCGTATCTCTGTGTTGTGCTTCAGTCTATCCTATAAACATGATTGGAGTAATAATAATAAGTTAAAGATTATTCAAGGCAAAATTAAATATGAAGATGACAGGTGTCACACTGTTCAGGTCTCTGAACATAGTTGTATGAACAAAAGAACAATAACTGAAACACAGCAGGTGCTGCGAGCGGACTGCCTGACATGGTGCTGTAACAGCAACCAGGGCAGAGCAGTGGGATCACATGCAGCAATAAATAAAAGACAGTTAAGAGAAAGAAAAACATAATTTTACTCCTGTTTTTTTTTCTCTGACTTATGTGGTAACTCTTGAAACATTTTTTTCTACATTGATATGTCTAAGTTCTTATGCTTGATGAAGAGCTTTTTAAAGACATGAACTGCTATATATAGATCTCATACAGAGTCCTGGCAGACACACACTAAATGGCATCTGAGGTGCAGTACAGGTAATATTTAAAAATTTAACACTGAAATATTTGACATTTTTTAGTGACTGGGGGATATAAAGGGACATCTTACCACTAGGAAGAGAGCTGGGTCTTAATAAATAATGGGACAGGAAAAATATTCTGCTGTTTTGGATAACCTGCCTTCCTGACCTGTATTTTTGGCAGACACAGCCAATTCAACCTTTCCAAAATCATGCTCACATTTTCTCTCATATTGCATTATCTTTTAGTGTAAAATGCACTTAGAATGACATGGTATTTGTCTGTACATGCATGAATGCACATGCTTTGTGGTGGGTCTGCTTTGTTTATGAATTCTGGTCTGACTTACTCAATTCTGTGGTTATATCGGGGTGCTGAACCCTTGACCCATGTTTTGGCCCCTGCCCAGGGATGGACTGTGGCTCGGTCATGGCCCAGCTCTGGATTTCTGCTGCTGCATGCTTGTCTGTCCAGCATGTGAGAGAGCTCCAGGGATTGCACGGAGGGGAGGGGGATTTCTAAATTAGAGTATCCAAAACCTGCTGGACTATGTATAGATGTGCACACACATATATAGTGTGTATATATATACACGTGTGTGTCCATATATTGAGAAAGAAACAGATATATTTATGTGGCGATTTATGATGGCTCTCTTCTGCCCTCACCTCTTCTTCTTCCTTTGCCTTTACCAATGCAGAGGAATGTTTTTAGAGATCCCAGAAGTGGATGGGAAGGCAGGACGACAAGAATCTCTGATGGTGTCATAGGATTGATACCTACAGACTTCCCCAGGCTAACCAAATTTGCTGCTACAGTGTGGATGTGCCTTACACATGAACCTCTTCCCCCTGTCCAGAAAAAGGACCGTGGAAGTTTTACTTCGGCAGAAACAAAAAGTTCCCAGGATTAGGCACGGACGGTATGACCATTTCTTGCGTCCTGCTGCCTACACTAAACAGAAGGAGTGGTTCCCAGTTACAGCTCTTTAATCTGTAATGTCAGCCACCAGCTATTTCTCATTCATACAGTAAACATTCTCATTTCTTAAAACAGCCGTGTCCAGGCCCTTCTAGCTGGTTCTTCATCACTCTTTTGGAAAATGTTATTTGGTCCAGGCCAAACAGTTAGCATTATGGACAACAGCATGGTAGTGGCAGGCCTGTGCCATGGTTGTGTCTAGCCAGGATGAAGAATTGAGCCTGGGCTGAGTGTCTGACGTGGAGAACAGCCCTGGAACCATGGAAAATCCATGCTAAGCCCTGGGTTATGTGCAGGAGCGGAGAGGAAATGCAGAGACGTGGCTTGGTTTCGTGGTCCCTGAGCACAGGCAGAGCTCTGCTGTGAGAATTTGAGCTCATGGGAAGACTGGTGAGTGTTCGCTGTGGGCTGTGCTATTATAGGTGATGTCAAAACAGAATGAGTGCCCAGAAGCCAAGAAGAAAGACCACCGCTGCCTCTTATACAGGCTGAGGAGAGATGAAGAATGCTATGTTGATGCAACCAAAGTGGTCAGTGTCAATGTCCAGCAACAGCAGTGGCAGGACTTTGCTGCTGTTCAATAAGGCTTCACCCACAGTTGTCTGCCCTTTGACTGAATTCCAGAATTCCCGTAGGGAATTTTAATATTAATTTATTATCTCACAGAGGTTTTAGCAGTCAGACAATGCACAAATCACAAATTACCTTTTACAATTATATTAAAAGCTAACAAGAATTAAAATAAAGATTAAAATCATTTAGCAGCATTCATACAGTAACAGTTCCCCAAAGATCAGCACAAGCAATGAAACACTGGCAGGAACCAAATAGTTAGGCAGGTGGCCAGCATAGATAACTTGGCTCATCAGTATTCAAGCAGAAATGGTCTTTGCATTGTCAGCCTAACCTTCTGCAGCACCCCCCCGCCCCCGCTTTTTTATCCTCTACTTACTTCTTTTAGGTGGGAGACAGGCTGTTTCAATTAGCATATTTGGCAGGATGACTTGGAAGTTAGTTAAATGCAGAAAAGGAGTTCACTCATTGGCATTAAGCAGTAAACACTGAAAATAGTGTGCGATAATTTCTGTGTACAAGGATAACAGGCTAGATTGTCTGTGTTACATCCAAGAATGTACTATGAGCGGTTTCAAAACCATCTCAAGGAAGAAATAATTTCTGCCAATATATCCTTCTAACTTAAATGTTGACCCATCAACATTATATGTATTTAGCTTCAAATGGTGATCAGGCTGCTTAGCAGAACTGCTCAAGTTTGCTAAACAGCCTCTGGAGAGCTGCAGAGAGAAAACAGGTCCACCTGTTTCCAGTTACTTGTACAAAAAATTTAAGCACTTCCATGGTATCATGCAGTTTGCTGACGTAGGTGTCCAGCCTGTTCACTGCAGCTGTAAACTTAGCTGTCTATGAACACTTTCTAAGATACAGTGGGTCCTCCTCCCAGGACTGCTTCCTAGTAAAATAGTCAACATATACTCATACCCTAGGAAGCCAGAAGCAGAAACCCTGTCTTGACCTGTCCCAAAGAAGTTCATCAAAGTGAAATCTGATTCCCTTTGGCTCTTTGCATCTCTTGCCCCATGACTTAGATAATCCTGCATGGATTTGGGAGAACAGTTAATAGAGCTTTCACCCTTCTATATATTTCACCTACTTTATTTACAGCCTGTTAAGTGTTCCCCAGGAATGGGAGGGCCGTGATAGTGTTGTATTGTACTGAACCCAAAACATGCTACTGCCTGGGTGTGTACTCTCACAAATGGACTGTTATACCAAAAGGGGCCTCTAGAAACCACACAAACCAAGTGGAACACTATTAAGGGCAAAGAAAAAAATCTCATTAACCAGAAGAAATTTACTTCCCCCCCCCCCCCCCCCCCCCCCCCGCCCCCATTTATATATCTAAGGCAAGACCGGCACAGAGCTTGGATTCTCCCTAAAGTTGGGTGAACATAATCTATTCTTTGAAAAGGACTGGTTGAAGTCCAGATTTTAGAATGGCTTTATAGCCTGGATTCATGGATGAAGTACTTGCCATGGGAAGTTTCAGTCCCTGCTTTCAAAGCTGTTTATTTGTTTTACATCATAGAGTCTTTATATAAAAGGAGAAATCATGATAGGAACTGAGACAGTAATCCAGATAAATGGCCCACAGAATCTAGTGAGAGGTCTGGGGCTGATGCAAGGAAGACTGTATTTCCAGCAAAGTTCTCAGGTAGAGGAGAGAGACTTCACACATCACAGCTCTTCTGCTGGTTGAAGACATATATAAGTTTCCCAACTGTCAGCTCAGAGTTTCAGTTTGGGACTATAGCTTACCTGTCAGCTACCATATTGCTTCTGACTGATCAGGAGATGTTAAAAGATACAGTGGTCCAGTCTGAAAAGGGGACATATACAGTGCTGGGGAATTTTTATGTTACCCCTCGAGGCAAATGAAACACATGTTTGTGCTTAAATACAAAAGAAAAAGTTAATGAACAATGCATTGGGCAGAGTCCTACCACAATACGTGGACAGATGTGGAGTCTGCAAAGATGTGTCACAAGCAGATTCCTTACATACTCTCCAATTCTGAGTGGTTGCATGGAGCACTTCAGCTCTGCAGTGGGTCCATCCCCCAGCCCAGCTTTGCTGCCCAAAAGTGGCCCCTGAGCTTGGGCCCCTGAGTGCTTCCATTCCAGGATGGTCTACAAGACAATGCTGAGGCTGTTTCTTATCTCATCACCCAGGGAAACTTCACTCACTTGCAAGGAGTCCTTCTGTCTCTGGCATTCCTGCTTCCAGCCAGTTTAACCCCTTCTTGCAGTTGGGCCTTCTTGCCCTCCATTCCAGATCACTGCTCAGTCACAAATTCCCACTGCTGAGCAGTTACAATTAGAATTTCCCCTTCAACAGCCAGATTTCGAAGGCTGGACAATGCAATGGATAGTACAGATCATTTAACACCTTTCTTCTTAGAAACTATACCTCAAAAGTCTCTCCCCATTCAAGCTCTGCAACCAATTGCTTTTAGCCTGTTTTGGTTTTGGTGGCATCCACAGAAACTTAGCATGGCTGAGTCATTACCTGTTTGATGTAACCGACTGATGTAACTGTTAGGATCACTTTGGACACCTTTAGCTGTTTGCAAAGAGACTATGGCAGCATAATATATACAGCTTTAAAGTATATAGCAACTATTCGTTGCTTGGTACATACAGAAGATAGCTACCTAATAAAGAGCTAGGCTAAACATTAGCGTGCTCCGTCTTTACCCCTTCCCATATGACACTCGGAGAGTCCTTGCTAGCCAGGCAGGAGTCAGTAATGAGGTCGGCTCAGGAGGATCCTGTGTCAGGTAAAGTCACACAGGTTGGCCTCTGCTGCTCTCTGGATCTCAGCTCTTCTTGAGTTGTTCACTTCCACCTCCCTCTTCTTCCTTAAGGGTTTTTTCTCTTCCACGCTGGCATTTTTACCTCCTGAATCCTTAAGCTGCTAACTGTCCCAGTTTCAATAATCCTACCTCCGCTGGCAATTTTACCTTTCTTATCTTGCACAGCTCCACTCTTCAGATGTTGTCACAGCTCTTTCTCACAACTTAGCAATTTCCTCAGAAGTCTGAGCCAGGTTTCCCTACCAGAGCTAAGCCTTGGGTTTTTGAAACACAGACAGCAGAAATCCTACAAGAAGGCAGGAAGAGTTGTAAGAAGGAGATAAAAAGGGGCTACGTTCATAAAACATATATATATTTAATGGAACTTGAAAAACAACCACTTTTTCTGGAATAAATTCAGAAAAAATCTACATGCATTGAGTGCTGTGTGTGATAGCATATGTCCATACATTTCACGTGGTTTGCTCAAATTTTTTTGGTTTTAATATTTTGTACCTTGTATGAAAACTGGTTTGCTGCTAGATAACTGTATAAGAGAGATTTGATAAATGATCATGTATTAACATTATGGTTGAAACAATAGACAAAGGGTAGCCGGGGAGATAATTACAAAAGTGTAGTCAAGTGATTAACTAGTAATCATTCATAAGTTTTGCAGTTCTTTGCTCTTATGACTAGATGTTCCTGTACGCTAGATAAGAACAATGTTGAAACTGACCACATGTGATTGAAACTGCGTTAAGCTTCAAGATCAAAGAACAAGGACAGGAATAAAGACTTCGAGGACAGCCAGCAAGAACTTCAAATGTGTCGGAGGTCGTAAAAGCAGCCCTTGGACTCAAAGGGATCCTTCATTGTGCATGATCGGATCTAGGCAGTACTATGATAATCAGTTACAACAATTTTTATGTATATGTATATTAATCTGATTAATATGTAATTGTTACTCCATACAACCTGTTTGTGCTGAAGCTGTGGCATGCACGCTAGGTGGAATTATCCCCTGTGCATCCAGTGCTGCAGTAAAGAATACGTGCTTTCTAAAACTCCAAAATGAGTCTTAGACCGTTTCTTTGACCGGCTTTTCGGTATCATGTGTAGTAAAATCAGTTTTCCAGGGACTTGTTTCTTTCTTTTCTTCCCTCACTAGGAGAATTTTATGTTAACCATAAAGTGAGAAATCAGAGGTAAATTGAAGGGAGCTGCAACTTCTTAAAAGTCAGACCCCTTCATACAGAAGGCAGATGATATACTTGTTCCCTCTGCCTTCCTTCACATTTTTAATCAAGTTGCCTGGAAAGAATGAGCATTGAACAATCAAAGTGTGAATGCCTGTGTCGGTTCATATCTAATAACTTCTGAACCAACCAGCCAGTTCTAACCAAATTTCACAAAGGAATAGTGATATCCCTCTCTCTGCCCATTCCTCTGCCCAAGATCCAATACAGTAGGTGCCTGAGTAGAAGAGAAGGCACTAATGGCCTCTATGAGAGAAAGGGTTTGTGAACTCATCCTGGAAAGAAGAAATTATAAAAATATTTCAGATGCTAAAAGAACTCACCCCAGTTTTCTCATCTTCTCATGAAGTCAGTCTACCCAAGGCACAGCAATATGGGAACAACTTTCTTTATTTGTGACACTGCCTCCCCAGCTCCAGTCTGCTGCTTAGTGCTCATGTAAAGAGGGAACTACAAATGCCCAGCCACAGGAAAATCTCATACTTCATTAGGCATCAAAGTATCTAATCAGTAATCCACAAAACTCTTTGAAACCACTCTCATCTGGTTCTGTTGCTTAGAGAACTACATGTGTTCAGCATTGCTGCAGTGCTTGATGTTTCCTGATGTGCATCACTCTTGCAAATGCTATCATTTTTATTTGCTTTATTTATGCAGACTCTCAGAACCTAACAGATTCCTACTATGCTACGGTCTGCTGTAAGCTGGTGCTGTTTGTCATTTTTATTTAGTAAGAAAGGTACTAAAAATGCAACACTATCACATCCTTTTTATGAATATTCAGTGAATCCAAATCCTGTGGAAATAAAAGGAGAGTACTCAGAAGGCAATTTCTACCTGGACAGAAAGAGCCAAAGATGAGGAAAACAGACTGATAGACTGAAAACTGTTCCACAGATTGTTCCTTTTAGTTCCATAAACCAAATAATTGCCAAGCCTACAGCATAGGAAGGGTGGTTTGATCATCAACAGACATCCCCATCAAAACCATGAGATTCAATTATGGTTTGGTTTAGGTGGTATTTCAGTGCTTCACAGGAGTTACTGGGTATTGTGCAGGATGAAGGGATGCTGCACTGTCCAACCCTACAGGAGAACTACTCATTGTATATTTTTGTTGGTGATGCTGTTTCAGAGTATTAATTTTTTCTCAGGACAATGCAGTTTCTTCCTTAGAAACTTCAGGGCTTGGGTTCAGCCCAAGCCTTTGGCATTGCTGTTCTTTTCCTGAAATGGTCACAATAATATATCACTGAAAAGCATTTTATTTTTTTTTTTTAGAAATTGTTCTTCAGGATCCAAAACTAAGATAAGAGCAGGTATGATGATATCATTCCTTCTTTACCTTGTTCCTACATGATTTGATAATGTCACACTGTCATACTTTCAGTTTTAATAGTGTATCTGTTTTCTCTGTGGTTCACAGTGTAATGTTATTTACATTAATAATGGAAGCTTTCATTTAAGGAATAGTTAAAAGAGCTATAGGTCATAGATTTAAGAATTTAAAAAGTAAAAATAAAAATGTGTATTTCTGTGGATAGAGGGGTGTTCTAAAAACTCTTCTCCTGATTAAAAAATGCCACCTTTACTGTGAAAAACTTAGTGATGTGATCCAAAGGATAAACTAAAATTCATGGATGGTGTTGGAAACAGATGTAGTAGCTAATACAGAAATTAATTGTCCCAGGAAAAGCAAACTCAAGAGGGAAAGAAACACTTTTGTGCTGTGAATGATTTAGACATTAATGAGTCCACGTTCATCAACAGTGATGATTGTTAGCACTTAAGACAGCATAAAACATCAATGTCTCCTTTTAAAGGCACTCACAAAGCAGACAAATTCTACGGCAATCAGAGTTGAATGGAAGTACTTAAGAATGAATAACAATAAAATCGAGCAATGACTTTGGGGTTTTTTTTGGCTGGCTGTTCTTGTGCTCTGTAACCCAGTATCACTGACAGCAGCCGGCTCTTAATGCAGACAAAAGATTCCTTTTACGAATATTGAGTTGACATTTAAAGTCTTCTGATAAATCAACTCAGGGAATACATTTGTACATGAAAATTCAGCTGACATATAACAGCACAAGGTCCGCCAAAGCAGCACAACTTTAACTTCCTGAGCACAAAAATAAAGCAAAGCTACTACTCTTTATGTTTTTGAAATTATAATGATTACCTAGGATGTGCAAACATTAAATGAAGTATTGAATACACAGTTCTCGAGTTATCAGTCAGCATTCTCAAGTGCAGCAGTGAACAAGACCAGGATATGAACTACAGCATTACAGGAGTGAAACATTTAATCAGAAAATCCATATTTGAAAGACACCCGTCAGCTTGTACAGGCTAGCCTTTAACTCCTAATTTGTAGTAGTTCTAATGGTGTGAGAATTTGCACCTTATATCATTCATGTTTTCTAAGTCCTTTGACATATGACCACATTGTTATCCTCATTTTGTTAAAGTTGCAAAATGGGGTTTAGCTATTACAAGCACCTTAGGTAGCGTTTAGGGACTCCTAACTAGCACCACAATCCTGGAAGACCTGTTTAATTGCTACCAAACGCTGCTAAAGCTTTGTAAGTTCCTTGGTACCTTATCTTAAAAAGCATTTTGTCTCCTGCTACTGAATATGGAGAGCAGCATCTCAGTTTTCTACAGCATTGAGCATTGCTGGTAATGAAGGCTCATGATACTCCACAACTACTCCATCCACCTCTCCACAAGGACTCAGCCCAGTTAGCACTTCACAGTGAGCCTACTGGTGTGGGTCCAGCCTGACATGCAATGAAATTCACTGTTTCTTTAAAGGGATGCTGGTTGGTGTGATAACAAGCGTTATCATGAAGGTTGTGGGTGACCTGTGTTGAATATCCTGTGGCTGAGAGGCTACAGGCTCACTTGTCCCAGCTTGCCAGAGGAAACCCTGGCGAGCAGGTTGGAGGCCATGGGCTACTGTGAGCATTCCTCACCTTGCCTCTGGAAGCTGTGCAGGAGCGCTGTGTTGCCGACTCTGCTTCAAGAGCTGTTTATACATTTTATCCAGTAACAGCTTAATGCAGGATGCATAAACAATCCTTCACAAATGGATTCGAGTTTAGAGCTTCTGCATCCTGAAACATCACAAAGCAAACTGATTAAATTGTCACTGTGCATATATATAAACATAGCTTTGTGTATACATATATACACACACATATAATATAATATAGGTGTCCTCCTGCAGAAGAGGTCCCAGCTGTAGATTTTAACTAGATGGAAATGCCTCTGGATAGCCTGGAGTCCTGTGTCTAAGCCCTGGAGGCAGGTGACCTCTCAGGCACACCTGCGTCCTTGCTTTCTGGGTCATGCCTCCTTAGTAGGCAAAACAGAAAAAGCAATCCTTTTTCCATATGCACCTGTGCAGAATTTTGTTTCCTTATGCCTGTATAAATACTAAGAGTAGGATTAGAGATACTTGGAGCTTCCAAGACATATTCAGAGACAAGCCACATCTGACTATTACTAACGTGTAGAAAGAATTACAGAATATTTGTGATACAAATCAGGAGTTAAAATTTAAATTGACCTTACTGTCATACAGAAAACCAAATGATTGTGTTTATAGAAATGACATTTTAATAAAAGGAAAATCAAAAAAGAGAAACATATCTAGATACTCATCTTCTTTATGGTTTTGTACATGTGTATAAGTATTTCTTTTAAAGTAGAAGGACATTGGTTTGTATCAAAATGCTGACTTTTGAGAAGAACATCACTTTTATTCTGACAGTATCACCCGTGAAGAAGCAGAGCATCTGCAGTAATAATTGACCTTTTCTGTTTTCCGCATTTCAAAGAGCCTGAAGATATATTACTCTTTCACTGCTGAAAACACGTTTGCTGTTTATGCTAAGTCAAAGCAACACAAGCAAAAAAACCCATGTTGGTTAGTGCATTGAGAGCAAACAATTTCCTACATGTGTCATCGTTGTAGCAGATGAAAGATCAGAGGCTATCAAAAAAAGGCAAAGAAATTCAGTGCTTTGGCTTGTAGCATTTTTGTTGCTCTCATCCTGCCAGCTGCTTAAGTGTGTGGTTAATTTTAAGTGTGGAAGCAGTTCTAATGATTCCTGTATTTTTAAATTAATTTTTAAAAGGCATGTATTTAAGTGTGTGTAGGATTGAATTAAAATGTAAAATTTAGTTTTCACATCTGATATGCACAGATTATTCTAGACATCTTTACACACAAGCGACATTTTGAGCCAAGCCTTTAACTGACGAAAGTCAACCTGGTACAGCCATTGACGTTGATTGAATGGTCCTGTTTTACGCTAGCTGAAATCAAACTATTTTGTTATCGCAGTCAGTTTTTGGTGGATTTGGTTGACAGATTCTTGTGGGTGAAAGCAGAAAACAGCGTGGAAACAATTTCCTTGTCAGACAGTATTTTTGGAGACAACTTGCAGAGTTCAGCAGAACAGAAACAGCAGCAATAAAACTGGAATGCAGGTAATCTATTCTCCACACTGTTTTGATTAAATCAAAACAAAATAAAAGGAAAAATAAAAATATTTGTACAGAAAGAATGTTACTGAAAGAGATTCTCTTGTCTAATCTTGCATTTGTATTAGTCTGACAATGAAAGAAGATGCACTTGCTTTAAAAGAAGATGTACTGCCACTGAGGTGTTATCAAACACATGTACCCATAAATATTAAAATATTTAATTTATGAGGCACCTACATAAACGTACCTCATAAATTATGACACCTATAAAAACAGTAGAAAGGGAAGGAAAATGCTTCAAGATGAGACATGTCTCAACAAACATAGTTGTTACGTGACAACAAGATGACAGGAAATGGCCTAGATATTTGAAGGGGTATGGCGACTCTCCACAGAGGCAGCGGTTTTTTAGACTAAGACAGAGGTGATCACTAAAGCAGAAGTGAGGTTTGCTTAACTTCCATCACCCAAAGAACATGTTGGAATTTCTGGGCCATTGTTTTACAGTCATTCTTTTTTTCTCTCTCTCTCTCTCTTTTTTTTTAAAACTGAAAAGGAAGGATCTTACATTAAAATAGGTGAATCTTTCTTTTTCATGCTCAAAAAAAGTGAAAAATTAATTGCCGTATTTGTTCCTACTGCAGTGCAGTTTCTAGCATTGTGCATCCTGGAACAACACATGGTCTATTCCCCGTTTAAGGTAGTCAGAACATGGGACAGGTGTTAAAGGAACAGATAGTATTAGTGTTCATAGTTAAGATAAGAAGGATCATTAGAAGATGTGTGGTTTAAAGATGGATATGGAGGCCAGAGTAGACAAAAGGAAGGAAATTAATTTAGGGACAAAAACAGTACAACTGACAGATTGGGAGGAGAGATCGATAATGAAATGGGGAAAGACTGCACAAAAAGGAGATCAGAAAACTGAAGTAAGAATTAGTCATTAATGGCTAAGGAAGGGAGGCAATGGCCAGCATCTTATTCTACACAGAAGTTTCCTTAGCTCAATCTGGTAGCATAAAGTTTTCAGCCATAATTTCTTCTCTCACAGAGAAGTCTTACTGACAGAAGTATCTCAGAGGGTGATAAGGAGCACAAATCACCTGGAGTCCCCCAGCAGCCTCTTTGCTCGTAGTCTTTCTTGAATCTTCCCTTACTTCAGTTTATTAAGCTAATTCTGACTCAAGGGTGACTTACAGCGTGACACTGAAGGAATTCTGACTAATGAGGGTATGCAAGTAAAGCCAACTGAGATTGCCTTTCCTTTCCCCATTCACCAACAGATGGAAGGAAAGAGATCAGGATTTCCTGGTGAAGTGGATCCCAGGCAGCACGTACAGTTTTCTGCAATATTCAGGATAGACAAGTCCCAAGTGAGGTGTGTTCCAGTGTCTTTCCAGGCGTGACACCCACTGAGACTACTGCTGCTGGCGGTGCTGCTCAGACAAGAAGGCTTGGGAAGCTCTGCTCCAAGGAGGAAGACGTCAGGGCTTTTGAAAGCAATGCACGAACATATGGCAAAACATTTTGAAATTGTAACAGGTAGAAAAGGGGAGCTTTGGGAAAGGGAAATCAATCAAGTCTAGCAAGAGAATGGTTATGAGTGAAAGATTTTAAGTCTATAAATATAGTGGGAGACAAAACGAAGAAAAACAGAACAGAGGTATTAGGGAAAAAAAAAAGAGAAGGCATTCAGTTTTGGAGATTCTATACCTGAAATGGCACCTGAAACCTCCAAGAAAAAGGTGTCCAGAGGCTGCCTTAAACGCTGACCTGGACAAAAGGAGAAAAGAGTGAGAGAAGTAATGTTGGTGGGATTAGTTGGTAAAACAGTGGGAGCAAATGGAGTTGGTAAGGAAAAGAAAAGGCAAAGCGACAAGACAGGTGATCATAAAAACTAAATAAATAACAAGGAAAAAGAGTAATTTGCTACTTTTATTGTTGTTGCTATTAATAATCGTGCTTAGAACTACACAAGTGGTTCCTGTCATTAGCATGGGTAGGTAGTGAAAAAGCCCACGATGGCCTGAGAAGTAGCTTGCAGTAGGGTGGGCAAGCCTTTCTGTGTTTTAGGCCAAATAGTAGTTGTGCCTTAGTTACACTCTAACAGGAGTAACACCCCGGCATGGGCTAGTGCGGGAACTGGTGTCCTAGCCCTGCCATGTGAGGCTGCCTAGGTGATGAGATGAAGGGGTAGGAAAGTACCCAGCTCTAGCACTATGAATCTCCAGCCTGCGTGAACCTCAGTGAAACATGTGCTGCCCGGCAGCACGGGAGAAAGTAGCTGGGTCTACATTGCAGACTCCTCTGCTCCCACCAGTCTTCAGATGTGATTATGTCAGCAAACATACCAGCTGTTAGGAAAGAGCTTTCCTTGATGGGCTTCACTCTTGGAGGGTTGCTGCTGCTGTGGGCAGGAGGAGAAAGGAGACTAGAGAGCTGCCATCGCCTCCTGCTATCCTTATGGCTCTGGTAGCTCCTGCCGCACCACAGGCTACACTGTGAGAACACCAGAAGGGTGTTTCTTCAGTTCCAGGCAACAGAGTAACATAAGCCTACAGCCAGGTTCAGGTCAGCAAGAGGATGACTCTGCTCTGCATCACCGGCTGGCAGCCCGTGGCTGGTGCGGAGTTAGGCTCCCTGCGAGGACGGGGAAGAGAGAGAATTCTTACACGCTGCAAGACAGCTGGAAAGATTGGCAGCAGGGACAAGATGACCGGGGTTGTTTCTTGATGAAAAGCAACCTGTAGAAGCTGGAACAGAAACTGGATTTGCTCCAGGACAACTTGCTTGTCTTTCCTTATTAGCTTCTTTTGTACTTGTGTTTTCTAGTATAGTGGTAAGTACTACGTTTATATATGCATACTTACTGAAACCACATAAACCTCTTTTCTGCCTTCTTTCTCTTTGCCCCTAGGCTTAATGTCTTTTTTTTTTCCCCCTCCAAAATCTTGAGTAGACATAAGAAACCATTTTCCAGATTGTGACAAACAGCCTAAGCCACTGACTTGATAGCACTTACATGGATTTATGCCTGCTGAGGATTTGGCAAAAAAATTGTTGACACATAATTCAGCTTCTTAATTGGAGGCAGGCAAACATACCAGAAGAAAATGGAGAGGCACACGCTAAAATAGCCATATAGAATGTGTCCCTTGCCCCCCCTAGTATTCTTATTCTAACAAGTCATGAAGAGGTGTCTTGATTTCCTGAACATTTCTTAGCTTTCCTTTGAGTCAAATGGACAACTGAGTAAAACAATAAATACTTTACTAATTTATGTTCTGAATTTTTGATCCCTCATGGCTTGATTTATTAAAAACTTTCTGCTCACTTGGAGCAATTGTTAATTTCTTAACTGAATTTTCTGTATTTGGAAATGGTTAATCTTCAAAATTATTATTGAAATAATGTGCTATCAATTTCATAGCTATAGCAGAACTGTTCCCTAAATTTCTATGCATCTCAGAGACAGTCAAGCTCCAGCTATTACAGATCATATGTAATTTAGAGACTTGTATGGTCAGAAAATATTTGGATGAATAGATAATTAAATTATCATCAGAGACATCAACAATCTAGCTGTCTTTTAAATCTAAGGCTGGCTGCTTTATGCAGCTTTAAAGGCTCTAAAATTGCAGAGGCAATTTCAGTTCCTTACAGCAGGTGGTAGTATGTGCTATTAAAATAAAATATTCACTTCCAGGAAAGGCTGCTGCTTAGTTAATAAGAACATGAGTAGAATGGGCAAGAAAATGACTGCTATAAATGTGTTGAAAGCTTTTAGATTAGAAAATTGAGTATTTATTACTTCTTTAAAATTAAAGCTTCCTGTTCCTCTGCCGTATGACTACAGCAGTAACATCTGGGGGATAGTTATGGACAAGCCACAGATATGTTACCAAAAATAATAACTCAAACAGCCTAAGTCTCACAGGGCGGTTTTCATCCATGAATCCCACGGTCTTCTAATCTCGCAGCCTTTTACAAAAAAGGCAGACACGATGCACTTCAGGACAAGATACACGTGGAATTCAGGCGGGCAAAAGCAAAACGGTAACTCTGTTAATCCTCTTCCAGTTGCTGCCCGAGACTGGGCTGAGCTGACTCCCCGCAGTCTCAGCCACCGAGCCCACCGCAGGCCGGGGACCGCTGCCCCCGCTCACCTCCCTTGGATGCCCCTGTGCCGTGAGGGGGTCCGCTGTTGGTAGGGGGGGCTTTCCCTGCCTTTAATTAGGGTAGTTCGCTCAAAGTTCGAGTTTTACAGTAGCAGAGCTTCCCTTGTGCTGACCCGGGTGCTCCCTTCTCTCAGCGTCGCGCCTCGTTAACCATTACAGGGGTTAAGTCGTGTCCTTCGTTTTATTCGTCGCGTATCTCCAACAGTTTGGTCTAATCCAAAAATTACTGGGTCTAGAGAGTATAGATGTTCCCACAGAAACATTCCTGAACCAGTATGTGTGTGCGTACATGTGGTGCCCGCAGCCAACAAGATGAGGCTACTTACAGAGGAAACTGTATGGATCCTGCACAGAAGAGATACCTTCTTGTGGTGTTTGGGGATGGACTCATTGCACGTCTCCATTTTCACCTTCCATGTATTCTGCATCCAGAACCTACCGACTTCAGACAGATCCAGATCTGTCTCTCCCTATGCCCCCGGGGGAACCTGCACAGGACCACGAATTCCTGTTGTAGGGACCACAAATTCCTGTCATAGGGACCACAAATTCCTGTCGTAGGGACCACGAATTCCTGTCACAAGGACCACGAATTCCTGTCATAGGGACCATGAATTCCTGTCATAGGGACCACATGTGACAAACAGAAGACTGAGATACCCACTTCCACTGTGGGACCTAGTTCTGTGTGGATAGGAACACAGGTTTCCTACATGTCGTATGAGATGCTGTGATCAGCAGCAGTCTCCCCTGCACAGCTACCGTATATTTTCCATTGCATAGGTGAATTCTGACAGCATCTTCCAGACTGGATTCTAGAGGCAAGATGAGGGGCAGTATGATTAATGAGTAATTAGAATCAGCGAGATGTCTACCAGCTTCCAGATTGCAGTTGATTCAGGGTGAAGCTAGCAGCAGATATTAAGGGTAAGTTTATCCACAAAATTATAGTTACCATGGCATTTCAGATGCCTACAAGAGTTGTACAGCAGTAAAGATAGTTGTCAAGCAGCTTGGTGACACAACTGTGAACCTGAGTTCTTTTGTGAATTTTTGTAGGTTGTTTTCAGTCTCTAAAGGCCTTTCACCCTCATTTACTACATTAATACGATATGTCTAAAGGTTGTTCCCCTTGTAATATTAATTTAGCACAGCATGGTCTTTAACTGAGCCATCTTCTTGGAATTTGTATAGTCATTTGCACATGCACAAAACCAGCTGTTAATTTAAGTGATTTTTCTTCTCACAGAAACATCTAATTAAGATTTTGATAATTCTCAAAATAAGGTTTTGGCTACCAGTTATGCTCAAACATGGCAAATGTAGGACCCATAGGACCTTTGGTTGCGTTAATGTCAGGTACCAAATAATAAGACTTGCAGGGGCACCTGAGAGCAAAGGTTCTTTATAAGCCATCTCAATCCTTATGTGTCATTGATTTTGTACAACTGAAACATTTTTCCTCAGAGAATGTGCCTTCCATTGCAAAGTGGAGAAGCACTTTTGTCTTCCACCTTGGAGGCTCATTTTTAAAACCAAACAAATCCAAACCATACCTCTGCAAATTGCAGTCCCCAAAAGAGCGAGATTCCCCTTCACTGAACAGAATCTTAAGAATTTCAGTGTCAGCTTTGGCTGAAGCTGGGCTGTTACTCTGACATCCTTGCATTTTATGCTGACCTACAATAACCCCATCATTCCCATAAGCCCTTGAGCAAAAGTCAACATTTGTATCAAGCCCCGTTGTGGTATCTTGATTGCAAATACCCACCAGAAACTTAGCTGAAACACTCTTGGCTTGTGCATTACATAAAATTTCAATCTTGGAGCACAGTCTGACAAAATAAACTATAATCAACTGTGAATTATATGTGGGTGGTTTATCCAGTTGCTGATTAATCACTCCAATAATTGTTGCAAAGACAGTTAGCTAACTCAGTGCAGAGCCAATTTCTGTGAGCTGGGCTTTTAAACTCAAGTGCAGTGCCATATGAATATGGCTATATGTGTCCAGAAGTAGTCACCTTTGCACAGTTTGGATCTTGAGTCAGTAAATGTGCCATCCAGGAGCTCCTGAACTGCTGCATGCAAACCCAGCCCAGACCTCGTGGCACTCATTCCCATTACTGGCAGCTCTGGGAAGAGTGACACAGAGCCAACAGCATGATGCTGGATAAAGCCAGTCCAGATCCAGCATGGCTGGGGCAGGGGGAGGGTGAATATGGTCACAGGTATCTGAGGGAAATTCTGCAGAAACATTTTCCAGCAGTCTTGGTAAAAGGATTTGCCATTTCTGATGCAGAATGAGGTAAACGGATAGAGCCAACACAGATGCAGTGCTGTATCTGAACTAGTAAACCTCTGTGAAACCAGAGGCCTGATGCAAGGAAGCCACTGTGAGAGTAATTTCAGGTCCAGCCAGTGATTCAGTGATTAATGCGAATTGAGTCTACACAGAGTTATTTGGAAGCCTCTGTATACAGTGCTGCCTAGCATCCTTGTGATCTGGGGTGGTTCACCAGCTTGTTTACCCAAGTCCAAGTCCACTCCATTACCCTGGATGGAAGAGAGCTAGCGGTTCTCAGATGCATCATCTATTTGTCCAAATGCAATGTGAGTTTCACCTGCAGCATTACGATAACAAGTGTCCTAAAGAGCTGTGAAGACTGCAAACTGAAACGAGGAAAACTGATGCAAAAGTATTACAAAATGTAAAGAGTAAAGCGTACACTTCAGTTATACTCCAGTCTTTGAAGCTTTAACATCAAGATGGATGACTTTCTGAAAGATGTGTCTGGGTCCAGCTGAAGGTACAGGCCTGAAGGAAACAGTAGAAGCCTAAGGACAAGCTAGGTGATTATATTTGTTCTTTTCAGTTTAGAAAGTCAACACGGTGATGCCAGCAACAGACATAAAGCATGGGGTAAGTTCTGTGAGTCAGATCTATTGATTTACAGGACTGATGAGTCTCAGGTTTCAGGTTTAAACTTCTGATTTTTGTGTCTAGCTTCCACACAGCTATTTATTAGGAAGAAGTAATTGTAAGGAGGGTGAAAGGCTTTCCAAGCTCTCCCTTCCCAGCCACAGCACTCTGGTATGACAATGGACAGGTAGGTGGCAGTAACAAGTGACTAATACCCTGCTGGATAATTACATCTGCCACAGGCTTATCTCTTAGCATCAAATGCCTCCAAATTAAAAGCAGGGAGTATAGGGCAAATGCTGGAGATACTGAATTAAGCAGAAGGGAAAAAATAGCCTGTAGAGAGTCAAAGAAACTGAAGGAGTTCAGGTGGGTAATGAAGATTGTAACACTGGCAGAGACAGAAGCTTCAGCGTGGAAGCTGTCTGAGGAAAACTGTTCAAGACCAGAATCTGCAGACATATTTGGGGCTCTAAAGCAGGTGTGACAATGTACTGAAGGTAAGGCTTTTGCCATAGCAAGCTAAGTCAAGGTGAGGTGCCTAGGCTTTCAAAGGAGGGGGAGAAGTGCTTTCAGATGTCTCAGCAAGGCCCTTGTTATTCACTGTGTAAAGAGCCAAGGATTTCTGTAAAAGGGTTCAGTACTTCTTATACAAAACCCTACATCCCTGATTCAGAACTTCACAGTAGGTTTCCCCATTTCACAAAGCTGATCTTTTGTCTAAATGTAGAGAAAAGGGAGAGGAAATCTCCTTTGTGGCACAATTCTGTAGTTGCAGCGTGTGAATATGCAAGTGAGTAATTTGGGATACAGGCTCTCCATAGCTTGACACCTTTTGAAGTACCTACTCTCATTTTTTTAAAGTGTTTGAACCACAGGACTCTGTGGTATTTCAGGAGGAAGATCACTGTACATCTCTCCTGTTGAAAGAAGATAATTTTGCTGTGCTGAATGCAAAATTTAGGGCCTCCTTTTGTAACCATGGCTATTCTCTCAAAATAGATACCCACTTTCAAAAGGGCATTCCCCCCAGTAGATATGAAGTGGGTGAAGATATAGCACTGTAGCCCAAGAAAAACATGCAGGGGGTGGGACTGATCTCTTAAAGTTTTAGCACATTTTTTGATCTTTAGTCCTATAACCATGAATAATAAATGCACCTTATAAGAAATGCAATAGCAGCTTCTGCTCATCATGGGAAAAAAAAAATAATGATGGAAGGGTACACCAAATTCCCCACCAAACTCCCAAATGCCCATTCTTATCAGTCCTTTGTACCTCAGAAGATACAGTTACTAAGCGCAAAGCACAGCCTGTCCTGGAGGTCACTGATTTAAACATGTTTCTAATTAAAAATATCCTGGAAAGTTCTAAAACTGAAGGAAAATAACTTGCTGAAGTCTGAATATTTTATTTTTTAAACAGAGGGCTCTAACTTACATGTCTCTGCTGACCACAGCCACAGCGATACGGTACATAGAAAAGCTTTGCCCTGGTACATGTACTCCCAATACAGTTATGTTTTACTAAATCAAACCTAAATCTTAAACCCTATTTGGGAAGTGATAAGCAACAAATCTTGTGGAATTGGTTTCACTTCCTCCCATGGGATTCAGTACACAATATTCCACATCAGCATTAACAGGGCTGATTTAAGAAGGCAGCCTTCCATCTCAGCTGAACCTGTTTGGCATATTAAGAAGGCTTCCTTTGCTGGTGAGGATTTAAACCCATACAACTCGTAAGGACAAGCAGACATATCTGGGATTTCCAGACCACACCCACACCTTTGGATTTCCTGATAAAAAATTCGTTTTCCATGTTAAGACCTGTCTTGCAAAAAACCACACCAAACCCACCACAAAACAAACCACCAACCAAAAACCAACAACAAACCAAAAAACCCACACTGCTGACTTCAGACATGTTAAGGTCGGCACTATTTGAACCATAATTAATTAGGACAAAGTGGCCGATGAACTGTGGTTAGATGCAACCTGGCACAGAGCACAGAACACACTTGAACTGTAGCAAGTAGCTTTACAGACAATGAGCCATAGAAATACCACAATTTAGGGAGGAATTTCACCTATGGACTTGAATTGAGGAGCCTTTCAGAATCAGAAGCTGATGGAGAATGAGGACAAACTTGAGTGATGGCAATGGTGGTAACAAAGGTGTCTTCCAGGCTTTTCTCCTGTACCAGAGTGGCATACATACATGATGCCTGAGGAAATGGTGTTTTGTGCACGCTTACCTCCAAACCCTGTCCCAAACCTTTAAGATTCAGTACTGGAACAGTGTTGTCCATTCATGCCATTCACATACTGAAAAGAGCAATGATGCTGTTTACCTGCCTTTGAAAGGTTGTGGGCAGTTTACAAAAGTCGAAAGGCAAGACATGGAACTGAAAAGAATAATAGAGAGAGTGACCACAGCTGTTGTAAAGAAAGCTGAATATCTCTCAAAACTAAGGGGATGGAGAGTGGCTTTTGTTTTGGATAATCGTCTGTATCAGCTGAGTGGATCAACTGGTTGTGTAAATCACCTTCCCTGAGTTAATCAAAAGGTGCGAATGCCTTCCTGAGCCAGCCAGCCCAGCCCACTGCACTTTGATTCAAACACACAAGGAAATAGTGTAAAGAAACGTAGTTTTAAGAAGGGTGTTTTATTCATGCTTGCATTTAATAGTTTTCTTTCAGGTTCTTATTGAAATTCTCAAAAGTTTTCATTTGTTGTTCAGCCGTCAGTCTGATTTTTTTTCCTTCTCCACAGCTTGCTACCGAAGTTTCTTGTATGTATACTATAGTCTGGGAGGTAGATTAGGCACTAATCATATCTAGTAAGGCTGTCTTCTTGCCAAGAAATAAACAAGGTATATTGATTACAATTTAACTGTGCATAGTTATATATATATTGAAATGTCTGCAGTTATTATTGTCAGCATTGTCCTACTGCAGTCAAAGAACTATCCATCACTTAAAATTCAACACAAGAAGTCGGTTTGAATCAGCCAATCTCTCAATCATTTCCAATCAAGTGAAGAATGTTCATACCATCATTTCAAAAATCTTGCTACCATTCCTGCCCTGGCAGAAATAATAATTCATCTTTCACCTTTGGGTACAATGACAATTGTGAAGAAGAATTGCTTATAGGTTATCAAGGATGCTTGAAAGACTGATCTGGTTATAAGCCTGTATGACAGTGAAGGAGGCTGAGCTGTTGTCCTTGTACTATGTCTTAATATTTATGTAAGATTAGTCAGTAGTATTCAAGGCAAGTAAAGATGTCAAATCTAGTTTAACTTGTACAGGTATATGCTGTTTTACTAGCTTAGTTTCAGAGGTAGCTAACCAAGCATATTGGTTTAGCATCATATAAAGGACTACCTTATCTTAGTGGGGATCTTATTTGCAAGAATAATAGTTAATAATTTCCAACAAATCTGAAGAATAGGAACCAGGAACACACACATTTTTTTACAAGTTTCTGACCTTGTTTCCTTTCCTTTAAAGCAAAAGTTGTTTGTCAGCTTGTTGTCGAAAAACTCAGAATAAAGAACTTATCAACACCAATTTAGTGTAGATAAGCAGACACTTCTTTATTGACAGCCGGGTGCGCGGGCGAGTCCTCTCACGAACCATGCACACCTGAACACCAGATTCATACACCTTATATTAAACTTATTCATTCATATTCATTAGATTTCCGAGAAGGGTTATACATACCCATTAGATTTCTGGGAACTTATTAGCATATGCAAATGTCCTTCTACGCAGGCGTGGTGAAGCCTCTGGTGGTCTTCAGAAGCCTTCTGGTGGTCTTCCGTAGTCTTCCTCACTTTGTCCGATAGTTGACCTCTCTTATGTGATTCTGCGCAGTACGATTTTCGCCATCATATATTAGATTTACATAAAAGTACATTCAGTGTTAATTCTTGAATTTAACGTTTCTAGTGATTGGTCCTCAGTCACACCATCTTATTAATATTTTTATGTTCAAACAATCATTGGTTAATCTCACTTAACTCTACTGATTGGAATCCTCGATAATTAGATCGAGGTGGGAAGGGTAAGGGGTTTCCAAGCAGCAAACTGGTGTCCATAACGGTTTCCTTAGTTTCTTAAAACAAAACACTACAAATCCACAAATCTTTGTCAAAGTCTCTGTGGTTGAATGATTTTAGACAATACTTGAATTCTTATGGTTACACATAATACATTTTCTGAAGTTCCTAAGTTCCTATGACTATATTTCAAACTTAACACTCCCATGGTTAACTGTGTAGAATGAAATAGATATGTATAGTTTTGTTAAAATATTTCTTATAATTCTACATTCCTATTAAAATTAAATATGATTAATTCTAACTAATAATCAGTATCAAGCTTAATATAATAAACTGCTTTCAGGATTAACATGCCCTTCAGGTGAACAGTGAAGATAAAAGAAATGTCTCTTTCAGTTAAAACTGGACGTGATATATATGACACAATTGCTTACACAGCCAGCTTTATAATAGATAATGGTTTAGTATTAGTAATACCTATATCTATGTAAATAGAAGTAAAAGTAATAAGAACACTTATTATTAAATCAAATCCACCTTTAGCCTAGGTTAGCATTATGTGAATATTAATCATCATCAGAATTTGCCCTAATTATGTGAAAAATTAATAAGCTGTATTAAAGCAAATAAACATATCATTTAAAAACACAAAATTAGGAACTAGATTTAAAACTAGACAGATTCTTAATTTTGCAATATTATAACTTTTAAAATAATGATACATTTTTACCATGTACGTTCAGCTTTGTAAAATTCTTTTCCAGTCCTTTATTCCCTTATACCAGTGATTTTTAAACAGCCTCACAGAGAAATGTTTAAAGGTGTGAAATCTGCTACAGAGGAATAAATATAGCTTATACCTATTTTTTCCTTGTAGGAATGTGTATGTTCCTGTATTCTTTATACCATAGCATGTTCAGTGCATGTTTCAAAGTGGTGTTCATAGATATAAGTAAACAACTGTTCCAGGACAAAGGTAATGAGAGAGAATTTCAAATATTCTAGAGGTGCTAACTGAGATTCAGTAATTTATAGCCCTGCTGCCCACAGTGAAAAGTGGACAAATTGTAACAGCTGGAGTCGGCCAGCTGAAGTTCTGCCACTTAAGAAAGTCAGTAGCCCTTGATTCTAAGGTCTCATGTATTCTGAGTCCGGCAGAAACCTTCCTATCCAGAGAGGGAAAGAAAGTGCGAATAAGATGATGGGTAGGACGTGTCCGATGCCTCTGAGCCTGCTTAGGCTCTAGTTTGAAAAAAGAAATGCAGGTTTTCACACAGCACACAGCAAGCTGCTAGCCTCTGTGCTAGTCACTCGTGCTTTCCTCCTGCAAGTGCCCACAAAATTTCCTGAGAGACTTGCTGTCCAGTAACCTCTTTAGCCACTTGATTATGTTTGTAAAGGTTTGACTATCCAGTGTGTGAACAAATGGGCAGAATGCAATGCTAGTCTTTCATGAAACTTCAAGTAAACAGACTTTGTGCTCTAATGTCCAGGCAGAAGAAGAGTTTGGTCTACAGTGGCCAAACCCAGCTGTAGTAGTCTCACAGCAGCTAGAAAGAGTTCACAAAAATCAGTATGTTAATAAAAATTGCCTAACAAATATGAAAAGCATGCACCTTTTAAAAAATTATGATTAACTGTAGGACACTTTTCAAACAAAATCCCTGCAATAATAAGAATAAATTTTTGTTGTTGTTGTTGTTCTAAACAACAGTTGCAGTGATTCACTTGTTACTTTCTCTTTTCCCTTTCAATCCACCCTTAAAGCTAATTTCTATCATTTAGTTTTTATTTTCTATCTTTAGAGGGTCTAGTTTTTCTTTGTGCTTTTTTTTATGATGCTCTTTAGTTCTGTAGAAGATGATATTTCAGAAGGACACGAGCACTTTTTTGTTTATTCCATTAATTCAGTGGAATTGATTGGCACCCACCTTCATCTGCATTGGGTTATTCTAGCTGAAAGAAATATGAATGTCTTAAACATGCTACATTTAATAGTTTTCTAATATGTTCATTTCTAGATGGTTTAATTAGTTTAGTGACTAACTGCATGAGTTAACAAATCTAAGTATACAGTGAACTACATTGTTTCTAAGATTTGAGAAGGTGGAGTCACTTTCCTCTTCCTCTTGGATTCCAAAATGGCCTTAATGCCCTCACAATATTTTTTCTCTCACATTCTTGTCTGCAGTTGCTGAGTTTTACTGTTGCAGGAGGGTAGCCAGGGACCTTTTTCCCTTTAGCCTTTTGCTTTAGTACAAAGGATGGCAGAAGGTGGACTCTCCTCTCTAGACTGGAGTTCTCCAGAAAACATTTGAAATCCTACTGCTTATTCCCACTGTTTTCAACATCTGTGATGCTCTCTAGAGCTCTTACAGTTCCTTGGAGTTGTTCTGAAATATTACTGTTGAACAGATTCCTCCTTCGTTAGGAGTCCACTACCATGAACAAACACCTTGGAAAGGAGGAGTGGAAGGGGAGAGACCTCACCTCAGCAATACATTCTGAAGTGCCAACCTAGTCCCTTCATGTTTTAAAGTGAGATTTTTGAGTCCTTTTGTACCTCCTTCTGGCAGCCAAACAGCTGAATGGTTTTCAATACAACAGCGAAGATCAAGATAATAATCCTAAATTCTAAACAGTAATTAGAGGAAAATGCATGTTTTTCGCATTTGACTAGGAAATGCAGACAACAAATAACATTTGCCTAGATAGTTACGTTCTAATTTTCCAAATATCATGACAGTGAACAAAGTTTATTGTGGCTGAAAGTTCTGGTGAACTGTAATTCACTTTCTGTATTGATTTTGGTCTGAAGAGCTCTGTTCAGGTGGATCTTGTCAGAATTTTTTTTCAGAAGGGTTTTTATGTCAGAAAATCAATGTTCCTCAAAACCAAAACATGTTTTGCTGGAATGTTTTATTTTTCACAAGAAAAAATGAAATTCAGAGGCAGAAATGGAGCTACTAACCAGGAAGTTAATGTTTTCATGGTCATGGAACACCTCTAAGGGTTGGATAAACAGTCCCAACTCTCTCTTTTTTTTACAAACTATTGGGCCAGTGGGTGTTTTGAGGTCAGAGTCACTTTTTTTTCTTGCCCCCTTTGTACTGTAGGAACATCTTGAAATCTAGGATTTTTGTCATTGTAGAATGGGAAAGATTTTTTTGAAAGATGTATCAAAATATATCACAGGCTAGGAAAGCCATTTTCTGCTTTATTCTTTTCTCTGATGGTTCAAACAGCAAGTAATTGGGATTCCCCTTGGCATGCATGGCACTTTATGTGTAAGCCTGGGTTCTAGGGCAAGTAATGCCGGTATAAATAAAAAATGTATTTGCTGACAAAGTACTGAAATTAATTGGCTTTTGAAGAAGTGCAATGCAGTCTGTGATGGTCCTTCTCTTCATGATCCAAAGATCATGTCTCCATTCACACACACAGAGGAGGCTGCAGATTTGTTACTCAGCTTAGCTGTGTGACATATTGCCCAGAGATTTGGACTAGACACTTTTCGTAGAAGGGTTATAAAGTCATTAATTTTGTTCTTGTAGGAAGTCAGTTCCTCACACTTGAGAAAAAGATGTTCTTGTTACAGAGGGCAGCATGAAAGGCAGCATTTTTGGTCACTTTTTGCTATATCAAATCCTATGAAGGGTTATAAGCAGAAAATTTATGTACATTAGTAGATACAGCTCTC
Organism: Astur gentilis; assembly: GCF_929443795.1. Taxonomy (NCBI): domain Eukaryota; kingdom Metazoa; phylum Chordata; class Aves; order Accipitriformes; family Accipitridae; genus Astur; species Astur gentilis. The sequence goes on from NC_064892.1 coordinate 239,405, forward strand.
GAAGGTGCCCTTCAACCTTCTGCCAGAAAGAGGAAATGAGTAGTTATTTACACGCCACTGTTTGGTAGAGGAACAAGCTTTGATCGACAAGCAGAACATCTGAGGATCTGTGTTTGCAAGAGATTACTTAAGAGCCACACCAAATCAGTTCATTTCCCGTATGCCATATGCCCATATGCTTTCACAATTTTTTCTGACAACTAGCACTCTCCTCTTCTGGGGAATGTACTTCAGGCCCTCTGGCAGGATGAAGGAAGCAATAACGGAGTGGCACAGTATGGATGCAGGTCTCTGCCTGACATTTGCTGGCATAACACAGCAGAGGAGTGGGCCACAGGTGATACAGCCCCACACCAGCCTGGCAGCTCTGCTCAGGGGTAAAGGAGATGAACCTTTGTAAGGAGCATAGCATACTGCTTTGCTTTTCTGTCAAGGTTTGATGTGAATGCATGCCACATATTGTCTTTCACCTATTATTTCTCTGAGGCTGAGTGGTACTGCTAACAATAAAATTTCACAGGCTTACTTTGGCAGAATATTAATGAAAATTTTCTAAATCTTTGCACGTACACATGCAAGGCAGCAGCTGCTTTTGGTACTCTGAGAGAGATTTCAAACATTTACTTACTGTCGAGTTTTATGCATATATGTGCATATGAAAGGTCAGAGATGGTTGTTCTATCATTTGGGATGAACACAACTGAATTGAAATGTCACAGCAGTTGTACCTAGCAATTTAAAAGCTTTGGAGTGTTGCAGGCCTGTGGATTCTCCTGCCAAGCAAATAAAAATTGACTCTCTGACTGTACAAATTTACATGATTACAGATAATACATTTTACATCATGCTTGTGGAGTTCTGAGCACCAGTAGAGCACAGGCAGCTTTTGGAGTTGGTTGGAGTTGAGAAGCTTGCTGTGCAGCTCCAGAGCAGGGAAGCAGGCTGTTCATAGCAGACTGTGGAAGGCATCAGTCAACCTGATATGTGGCTGTTAGATGTTAGCCTTTTTAGACCTCTCAGACATTACAAAGGAACTCTGCAGAAGAAGTCAGGGGATGTCATGGTGTAATAAAAGAACAGGAAGAAAATGAATTTTAAATAATTAATTGAAGAAAAGACAGTGTCTCTGTAAGAAGGGCTATACTAAAAAGAGATCATAGTCCCTTTGTCAAATGTTTATATCTGGTATCAGCACTTGCCTTGTTGAGAATGAGTTGCTGTAAAAACAGAGGGTGGGAACTTGCTGGCTCAGGGGAAGGGGGACTGCTGGAGCATTTATAGGTGCTCCTTCCTTCCCTCGGGAAGCAATTTCCTGAAGAATGCGGTGACTGGTTCAAATGGGGATGGGGAGGGTGGAGGTGGACAGCTTATCAATGGAAATGGGAAAGTGCCTGTTAAAAAAAAATATCCAAATGTATGAACACTCCACAAGACGAAGTGTTGTAATTTTGTGATTGTGTAAGGAAAATGAAATCAAAAGGGTAAGAACAAGCAACTTGGATTCCATCTTTTCATCTGAGATTCATCCTGAGAAGAAAAGAAATTGAGGTTGATTTAGCATATGGAGTGAGGACAAACCATAATGAAACTCATCTCCATGTGGAATTGCAAACTGTACTCCTGACTATTTGTATAGTCATTGGGCATTTTTCTCGAACAGTCCTCCAGAAGAGATGATAGCAATAAGGGTCTGTGCAAGTTCTGCAGGAATTGTTTTGAAACCTATGGAATTTAATAAAAAAGTGGATAATGCCTATAAGATTTTAAATGAAGCTACATGTTTACAAGGCAGAAAAGCTTATCCGTGTAATTTAATACAGTTAAGATATTTTATGATTGTCTAATTAAATTCTATAAATAATTTTTGAAAGTTTGTATGTTTTGCTTCTCTAGGGAAGACAGATATTATTTGATTAGGGAAAAACAACTATTATTCAAAAATAGGCTGTTGTCCACCTGCCCACTCTTAGCATACATTCTGCTTAGCAAGTATAAAATTAGGTTGTATCTTGTACCTCATCCACTAAGTGGGTGCTTCATGGCATCAGTGAATCTCAACATATGTTGTTTAATGACCTGTAGCTGTCCTGATTTCCAGCGTAACTGTCTTTCTTTTATATTTATGTTTGAAAACAGTATCTAGTTGAGACCAAGCACAAAATATCCATAAAAAATCAGAAGAAGGGATGGTCAGAGTCTCACATACCTAATACCCCTTTCCTCGACCATTTCTCTGTCTTATTTGTTTGTGTAATTACTCAGGACAAGAACTAGTTCTTCTTCCCTTGCACAGTCAAGCTCTGACTTTAGCCGAAGACATTGCAGTGATAATTTTGTTGTTTCTAGTAAATAAATAACGCTTTTGGAAGAAGATACTTTTTAGTCACCAGGACTGCTTTCAGAGGCAGAGGACATAATCTCCCGGCACATAGATTGAAGGTCCTGCAAGGAAACAGACATCAAGCAATTCACCCACTCTGAGCAACCCTCTCAGGCAGAGAAAGGCCATTTCAGATCTTTCTGCCATTGCAAAAATCCCGGAAACCTGGCTGCTGCTTTTATTGTTAGCACTCATCAAAGCTTCAGAGGAGCTGGGAAGGATTTTGAAGCTGCTAATTTCATGAGGGAGTGAATAGAATAAACTTATAGATCATTTCAAAAGGCTGAATAAAGACAGCTGGCTGAGGAAAGTTGGGGATAAAAATGAGAAGAGTTTAATGTGGTGTTTGTCTTTTAATAATAGTCAGGAAATAACGGAAAAAAGCCTTGCTGGTAAAGTCCACTTAGAGACCAGAGGCACCCTGGGGGAAGGATTTGGAAAATCTAAGAAAAGCCCCTCTTGCCTGCAGAACTCTAGCTACAGCAGTCTCATTGCTGTGGCTGCAGATAACACCAGATGGGGAAAAAGGAGAAGAAAAGCTTTTGCTGGGTAGCCCACTAAATGCAGTCTGGTTTACAGACCGGGGGGGGGGGGGGGGGGGGGGGGGGATGGGGTGTGATGTGGCCCATCTCTGCCAGCCAGTCTGCTCTTGGTGCACTTGATACTGCTGATGGCACAAGTACCCACTTTACAGCTAACGCCTGTTCAGAAGAGGGGATGGAGGTAAAGCAAAGCATATCAGTATTTAGCCCATTATTGTTGTATATATATATGCACTGCTTTCCCCTACCAAAAAACCCCCAGAAGACACCCCTCTTACCTGTCCCAGCAAACCCCAAATAAACATGGAGAGAGAAAACCACAAGCCACTTTTTTTGAGCACTTGTGGGTTGGAAAGGTAAATTATGATCTGGGGCAGGAGATCTCACTCTTACAGGGAAGTGAGAAGTTTAGATGCTCTTGGGTTGGAAAGGAGCCATGTATGTACAAACTGTTAGATAGATACATGTCTATGCTCAATTGTAAAGAAAGGAGGGATAAAGGAAGAATTACCCTCTAAATTTTGTAGGGAAAACTAAGAGGATTTTTGCTGCTCTGACTCCTCCTTTGGGAAGAGAGGATATAACCCTAGCTTTGGATGTAATTTTTACAAAGTCTGCTGGAGACCCCAGGATTAAACAGGATGACTGGTTGTCCTATTAATCTTCAGAAAGCAGGAAGACACAAGGTTGCTGACGGGCAGTCAGGCACCTGCCTGGTAGTGTGGGGGATCTGAACCAGTGCATGCTTTCTTCTCTCCACTTTGAGTGTACTGTGACAGATGGCATTTAGAATTGATTGGCGTATCTTATAGAGTCTGTGCCAATTTAAATTATCTTTCAGATTTATCGTATAAAACACTCAGGTGAACTGTGTGACTCGGTGAATCAACTCACTGAGAAAGAAAGAAAGAAAGAAAGAAGAAAACCCACTTTGAAAAAATCCCCAAATCTGACAGCACAGAGTCTAAATGAGGGGAAAGAAACCTCATCGTAACACAAGTGCACTACAGCTTGTGGATGAGTTGCGTAGCATTGTCAGTTTGCAGCAAGGTGACTGCATCAAAAGTCCTTCAGATTGCTATCAAAGACAAATGATCTATTTAAGCAGAGCTACTCTTACTCAGAAAGAACAGGGTAGTGTGCAGTATACCAAGCTGTTTCTTTGCGATCAAAATTTGTTGTATGCTTGAAATGAATTGGCTTAAATAAACCACTTACGAGGGAGAGGATTGGGTAGCATTCCCATCATCTGTTGTATTAAGTCTTAGTTTTTCTGGGATGAATATTTTGCACGACATTCTGCACTTCTATTTTACTGTAAGTCAGTTTTGTTCACATTCAAACAGGGACCGTGGATTTGCTCTTGCTGCTGGCTTATTGGAGAGAATAGCCCACTCACCCAGGAGGCCGTAACACCATTTTAAAAGTCAGGGAGACGGAATCAGGATGAAGACTTATTAGAGCTGGTAATTAGAAGCAGTGGCAGCAGCACAAAGCTGCTCCACTCCGTCAGCTCCTAAACTCCATCAAGGACTACACTTGAGAGGATAAAACGTAAATGCTTGTCAGGGATATCGGCAAAGTTGCCCCATTCCTGCAGAGGTCTTGCCATGCAGAGCCCAAGCTGTCCCAGCAAGGCTCCTGGCACCATCCCAGCCCTCCCGCTGGCATCCCTCCCCTGCTGTCAGTGCTGCAAGGCAGGTCACCGCCTCCTCTCCTCCCGCTCTCCGCTGCCAGCAGCACAGGGACAATATTGTTCGGCCAGGAGCCAGTTGCCTGGTGTGACGGCGTTGGATCAGCTCCTCACCTGACATAAGCCGGGCAGAAGGAAAGTAGACAATGTTCTAAAAGGTGAGAAGAAGCAAGAAGAAGGTGACAGCAGCCTGGCGAAGTGTCCAGGAAGGGGGGGAGGGAGAGGGAGGTAGATCTAGGAGGGTCACCTTGAGGCAAAGCACCCACTTCTCACGGCGCAGTGAGAGGTGGTTATTTGTCTTTTGCGAGGACTGTACTTGGCCCAGGGAAAGGAAGAGAGAGGTTGGTTTTTAAAATATGTAATTTTCTGGTGATTAAACATTGTGTGAAGTGAATATCACCACTTCAAAGTAGATTCTGCTTTCACAGGAGAACGAGGTATATGATTTTATCAGCACTCTGCTACAAGATCTATGTTGCAAACGTATTCCTAAAGCCACAGAGATGATCCTGAACTGAACTTTCTACTCAACACTTTCATCTTTTAGGATCTTCTTGACAGACAGACTGCCAGTTGTCAGAGTGTCTGTCAACTGTGAAAGCTAGCAGCATATGCTGAGACAAGCTGGGAAGGGCAGGGTAAGAGAGATGACTTCTCTGTTTATATAACAGGAGCTCAGCAGAGCGACTACAGCAACCCTCGGGAGGAGCAGGCACATCTGAAGGTATGAAAACTAGGCAGTCTGAAGTACTGCAGGGAAATTCATTTAATGCACGAAGTGCATTGTCCTAATTCATCTCTAGAACTAAATAGTGCTCTGTTTTCTTTCTGCTGATTCACTGTTATTGTTTACTGCTAGTGATTACTTAGCCTATCACTCTGTCAGATCTCTACTGTGCAGGTCATATTATCAATGCTTAATGGGAGTTAGTGGCCAGGAAGGGGATTTACCCTTTAATGATCTACAGCCTATGTTAGAAAGCAAGGTGAAGCTGCCTTGATGTAACCAAAGAGACCTGTACATCTAACAAGCCACCTAATATACTTTGGAACAGGAGATGTCAAGATTTGAAATGCCCTGTCTGAACCCCTGAAGTCTTTCTCTGTGGTCATTCCTGCACACCTTTCCTTAGCCCATTGAGGTCTTCAACAGATGCTTTATCAAAGTTGTCTTCTTAAAGTGGGGAAGATCAAAAGAATTAAGAATTAACACCTGCTCTCACCATCAATCACCTTTGGCAAACAGGTTATCATCTCTGTCTTTTGCAATATTTGAATGCTACCTTGTGTTCCAGGATTAATTTAGGTGACATTGACTGACCCACCTTGTGCCATTCAGGACACAGGGTCCTGATACCCGCTCCTTGCAGTCACTCACCAGGTATTTTTTGCCTATGGACTGGCAACTTTCAGATCTGCTTCTGAAAAGTGGAAGAATGTAGGAGTGGCCCCAGCCATGATATACATGCTAAGGTCATGTGGAGCCAACCTGAGACAACATCTACGCTCGATGTAGAGCATTGCTAGTTGCTGCTGCTAAGGACATTAATATCTTGACCTAATGAGTAAATGCATGCCAGGTGTCTCTTTTGTTTGTGCATTCAGGTTAGAAGAATAAGCTTATCATGCAACACTTGAAATACAGTACCAAAGCGGTCTGTCAGGCAGTGTGTACATTTTGGTGGCCAAGTTATCATGGAGGCTTTCAACATTGATACGAAGCAATGCCTGCCCACGGTAGCAAAATTCGCCCAAGAAAAAAGAAATCCTGCCTTCCTACCTCCCTTCCCGGTCTAGAAGTTCAGTAATCTTTGTAACTCCTTATTACCTGAGAGCATCTAACCAAGGAAGGGTTACAGATCTAATAACATCAAAAGACAGTTTACGACTATACACTTGAGAAGGCTTATCAAGGTATACTTAGCAGGAAATTTTCAAATCTACTGCATTTGGGAATTTATCATTAGACAGCAGCATCAAATTTTAATAAGTGAAATTAGTTAATGCATGTACAGTGCTTTGAAGATATGAAATGCTTTTTAAATTATGGGAAGTCAAATTGAAGTAAGGAATACAGGCTGAGCAATGAAGAAAGAAATATTTTTATGTTATGATACAGCAGCTTCATGTACAATGAAATACTATGACCTCCTTCATCAGGGGAGAGTGCTCTATCACCTTTTGGGTGGGAATCTCATTTTGCTGTCCTTAACTTGGACTGAAACCCAAAGCACCAGCTTTTTTTCAGATTGCATCATTTCTACTCCATCTTATCAAAAGAAAACCAGCTTCTCCTGCTTTCTCTTTTGTAATGCATATTTCATTAAGGGAACTTTGGCACAATGATGTGATATTATGAAAAAGTCAGCTAGGCTTTGGGGTGATTATTATCTCAGATATAACACTGCAGCTTTTTTTAATTAGTGAGTTTAGGGAAACACATATTTGGGGATTAAATGATACTTGGAATAAAACAGTGAATATACCATTAAAGCCGACTGACAAATCTTAAGAAGAAAGTGGATTTAAAAATATGATGTTTTTAAAATAATAAAATGTGTCAACTGTTTGCATTTTTGGCTGAATTTTAATTTTTTAAGAAGTTTGACAAAAAATAAGCTGGTGAAAAATCTGGAAAATGTCTTATTAAAATTTTTCAAAACATATTTGCACAAATGAATGAAGCAGTAATTTTATGCAATACATTTCCCTTTTATAAAAGCAAATGTGTTTTACTGATATGAAACTGATTGATTCATAAATCTTCTTTTCCTGTATTTATAATGGAAATTCTTAGTCATCACGGCTGACTTGGTGTAGTGCTCATGATAATCCTGCTTCAAATGGGAGGCTGAATGACAGGACTTCCAGAGCTCACTTACAGTCAATATTTCTATAATTTTAAGATACTCAGTCTTTGACTGGAAAATACAAATAAATACAAATCTATGCCAGATATCATGCAAGGCATCTGCACAGATACAGTCTAAGAATGCTCCTCAGTGCTACAGGTAAGGTTTTCTATCTATTGATCTTGCTGAAAGTAGCAATGCATTAATGCCCTCAAAAATAGTGGTAGACTTGTGCTCTGCCTCGTGGAAAAAACACATATGTATATTTTGGGGCATTACTTGGCCTTTTTTACATGAATGTTTTTTTGAGCTCTCAAACACTTTCACACAGAGAAAGACATAAGCTCCACTAAAGAACACAGAAGCCTTCTGACAATCACTTGCTTATTCTTCAGTTATCTTTCTTTCACCCTTTAGTATCTCTAGATTTTGAAGCCAAAGGAAATTAAAGGTACTTAGGGCTGCTATTATTATCATCTAAGAGAAAGAGAGTGCACTGTGTGCAAGCTGTAGTATCTCTAACGTACATTCACTGTAAGTCTGTAAATCTTTCAGCAACATGCTTGTATTGCATTAATGGAAATTTCTGTGTCTAAATTAAAGGTGAAAACATCCCCTTTATGTTGGGTTAGGTATGACTAGAACAAGAAGCAATTGTTATCTTTATCAGTCCCAGCAGCTGCTACTCTAAAAGAGGAAATAATGTAAACACAAGTTATGCAGGGGCTACAAGGGCCACAACTGTGCTGGAGAGGGTATCGAGACAGTAGAGAACACAGCTCGTAAAGCTGTGCCCAAAGAGACAAGTAGGTGCTGCTGTGCTGTGACTTCTTGCACTGTGTCATTAACAGAAGTTCAGATCCTGGAGGGTGACCTAGAGTCCTGCGCAGGGCACCCACAGAGAACAGAGAGAGTTTGGCAGTAGGAAATGCTCACTTCTTGATGCCATCCAGAGCATTGACACCTACTCAAGGTTGCAGGCAGATGACTCCTTTCTCTTTGGCTCCACCCTTTAAATCATATTCTGGTAACAGAGCAGAAATCACCTCTTGCTTTTCAAGGTGTTAGTCCTGGAAAGCCTATGTTGCCACTTTTTTATAGCAGCCTAACAGGTAAATCACTCATCCTGCAGGTTGCTCATTTGTTACCTTTGAAATCCTCTTTTCCTATAGCTTTACCACGCTCCCAGGCCAGAAGGGAAGAGACGGGGGGTACTTTCTACGCATTTAGTTGAAGCTGTTCTACTCAACAGTAACCCCGGGCCACAGAAAAGCTGTCAGTATGAGCCTACGAACTAACAGCCAATGCAGCCACCTCCTGCCTGGAGGGAATGGAAGAGAAGCTGTGGAAGCTCTTCTTGTCAAGACATACACTGTACTTTATATTGAAACACATATTAAATACAATGCATATAGAGTTCTTTACTCATGCTGGAGATGCTGGGGCCAGAATAGGGCTTGCTACATGATTTGAAAGATATTGGCAAAGTTGTCAAGGGAAACCAGCGTAATGCCTCTCTGCAGTACGTCTGCTTCCGCTGTGCACAAAAGCCACAGCCATTACTTTTTTCTTACATGAGCACCATAACCATTCTTTTAAATATAGAGATATTGATCCTACCTCTGGGAGTGGCTGGGCAAGCACATTAAGGGAGCTGTATTGCTTGGAAAAACTGATAACTTGTCTCTTAGACTCATGCTGCGAAATGAGTTGAAGTAAAGCCTACTGTAGGGTGATAGAGAGGAGCTTACCAGCAAAACGGTGACAGAAGCAGCAATATTTCCTGTCTGATTTTTTGTATTAAAAGGCAGAAAAGCTGAAATGTAACAGAATGAGGCAGGTGTGAGTGTAGTGTACACTGACTGCAATATCTGAACAGCACTGAAACCCACTGAATACTAAAAAATGTCAAGCTGATCTTTTAGCAAGTGGCAATGCCTGATCCTTTCTAAACTGCTTCAGTTATTGCATGTATTGTCCACCCTGTGCATTGCACTGTATGAGGGTTTGGTGAAGGATGGAGAAGAAAACTAGTGCATCCCTAAATCTTCTGTCCAGCTCCTTTCTTATGTAGGTGATGTCAGGAAGCAGTTTTTATTATTGAATCAATTGCATGTTCTGGCTAAAAAGAATGGTGGCTAGGCATTCAGTTAGTAGATGCGAGGAAAATCCATTATTGCATGTATCATCCAGGTTAGCAAAGTGTGGAGCACAGCATCAGAAATAGAGTTCAGCTAAGAATTGTCTTCCAGTATGAGGATGGCTCTAGCAGTTGTGTGCTAGCAGCTCCACCACTGAAATGCAGAAGACCCAAATCCTCATGTGTGCTGACCTGAAGGAGTCCTTTTGCAAAGGAGGTGATGAGCAGGGAAGTTCTGAGTGAGATGGCAGGAGAAAGAGTTCATCATCACCCAGCACTACAAATAACCTGGCCCTCATGAAGCAAACCTGTTTAGCTGAGAACAAAAGTAGATGAGTAGGACATAAGTAGAAAGGCTCAAATTAATCAAGTTTGACTCTCAGTGAAATTACTTCTTACAAATCTCTTCACAACTGGCTGTTCACTCAGCCCCTTCCCAATTAGAACATTAAGATTAAGTATTATAAAATAAATGTGACAGTGAAGAAAAAAAATGTGTGCATATAATATGCTAGAGCCTGTGAAGTCCCCAAAAACTGAGCGAGATGGAGATCTGCACACTGCTTTTGTAAGAAAGCACCAAAACTGGCTGCAAAACATACAGAAAGAAAACAAACAGCCTCAGAGGTTGATCCATAATACAGGCATAGAAAGCTCTTTATTACACCAAGAAAACCAGCTTGAAATGTTTCAATCCAGAGTCTCTAGCTTTAATCCTGCATTTTATTAGCAGTGGTTCTGCTCACCCTCAAGAGCAGTTAGCGTGGGGACCCACTATCAATAGCTGCTGCATCAGGCAGAGTCGTGCCAGGTCGTATTCTGTAAATTCAGTTTGGAGCCGCAGTTTATGGCAAAGATCTGTTTCAAATTTATTCTGACCCCCCAACTCTTCCCTGAATCAATCTATTATGCAGATCACATCTGAAAAATATTCAAAATGAAATGGCTTTGAAATTCAGAGATCTTTTTAAAAACAGTTTTTTTGTTAGTTAGTAATGCTGGTAAATTAAGTATCCCTGTTAAAGACTTGAATAAATGGTTCATGTAATTAACAGCATATTCAAATGCACATACTAGCTTCTACAGAATAAAAGCAGAGAGGGAAAATGGGTATATACAGATATTAATTAATTAGCCAAGCAATGTTAATTAGGTGACTACATAATTAGATTTGGGACAATGAGGTTTCATTTCCTGTATTTGTTAATATTTGCTTCCTTCAGACCCAAGTCTGTCTTAAGTAGATGATCTCAGCTTACCTGCTGTATATTTTTCAGGGAACCTGATAAGAAATGTTGTTGGATTTTCCAGTGTAACAGAAAAGGATATTCTCTCAGATACTTACGTAAATACCATAATAAAATTTGCCTTGACCTCTTGGCTTTATCTAGAAATGTTTCCCTAGAGGACTGCAGGGTATCTGAAAGAACATAGGAGTGCCTGAATAATTAATTATATGTTTGCTATAAAAGCATGAGGATGATTGCTTTCAATTTTGAATATATAGTAATGTAAGGTTTTGTCAATTACATTCTGTAACTAAAAAGACTTTCTAAAGTATGAACAGTAATAACCAAATGAAGTTGGTGATTACTCCTTAACTGTTATAATATCCCCCTGTTCACATGAACTAGTTTTATTAGATAACTGCATAAAGATGTTCAGAAATGTCAACAAGCTAGTGATTCAGATTGTTGAAATCAGTTTGCATTATTAAGTTGGTAAACTTTGTCTGTCTTGTTTTCATTCTCTCTTTATCTTCATACTTCATCAGGTTTTTTTTTTCTCTAAATCTAACTGTAGAGAATAATAGGGGCTTACATCCAAAGCTAATAATAGTATTGCTGTAATGATTTCAAAAGACCAAGGAAATACAGTAAGGAATGCAACAATTAGTCCACTTAGCTCCTCATGAGGACAGCATCTCTTTCCTGCTCTCATTTTGTCACCTCTTCATCTCTACCTATATTAAGCTTTTTCATGCTGTTGTCATTTCCTGGACAGCTGGCAGCAACCATTTTCCTGGCATGCCTATTTTCTCAGTTGGGTTTTACTCCTAAATTGACACATTTCTACTCTTTGCAGAGCTTTACTTCCGTTGTATTTTCTTGCTCCTGTCTAGGAGCCAGGAAGCGTATTACTATTTCATGACTCAGGGAACAAATGACTCTATTTCAGCATTCTTCCTCAAAGGTAATTTCACTTTTCAAACTACCCCTTCCTTCTGGCACATGGAAAAGTGAAAACTTCTCGATGAGCATTTAAGTGAAATCCTCTGAACCAGCCTGGGGTGCTTATTGTTGATGTAACAGGAGCATCCAGGAAGGAGATCAGGGAGGAGTCACTTGAATTTGTCTATGGTGACTTCTTTCATGGGTACTCCCTACTTAAGCAAAGGATTGCTGGCAGAAGGAGAAAAGCTGAATGTATTGCCAGTATTTGGGGCGTATGCCCTGGAGGTTTGATGACCTGGTAGGGAGTGTCAAGGATTTTGGTCTTCTCCTACCATTCAGTGAAGTGTTTTAGCTAACTATACACATGGATCTCACTTGTCTTAGGTAATTTATAGTATATGGAAACCAATGCAGGCTGTTTCTTTGTTTGTCGGGGTTTTTTTGGGTTTTTTTTGTTTTGTTTTTTTTTTTAATACAAACACGACAACATTTAAAAAAAGTAGAAATCTGAATTAATTATCAATAATATGAAAAGATCATCAAGTTTTGAAAATAAGTGGTTTCTCAGTTTGTAATTTGGCTGATGACAAGCTGACTGATGAAAAGCAGGAGAGATTAGCTCTTCAGAGTTATGAACCACACCACTTAGCACCTGTTATCAGTGGGTGGCCCCTTCTGTCTCACTGGGACACCCTGGTTTGACCTTGTCTTCTGTCCACACTATATATATGCTAATTCTCACTTTAACTCTATTATGAAGGCCAACTTAAGAGCAGATAGGAGGTAGAGCAAACTCTCCTAGATCTAGTGTCTCCTGGTGGTAGCTACAGGATAGCAGCAAACCACCTAGCGCTCTAGCTCTTGTCTTTCAGGGATATCCGCAATACCTGCCTGCCTTACAGGTTGTCGCTATAAACAAACACCTCTGCTGAACTCCAAAGCAGCTGTCTCATTTTTTATGGGTAATTGTACAAAATGACACATTTGCAGAGGGAAGCGACTTGTTTGTCCAGAAGAGAATGGGACCCTTGTCAATACATGCTGGGACCATTCTTTCAGAGACAGCTTTGCAGCTGGAGAATTTCCTGCCAGCAGTATGATGAAAACGACTGATGCTGGCTCAGTCAATTAAACCAGCAAACAGCACTTAATCTTAAACCAGCATGCATTCAAATAAGCTGAGCTTCTGCGTGTAGCTCAGCATACTTGACTTCTCTTTTGCAGAACTGCACAAGGCTTTTGGGTAGCAGGCTGTCGGGGTCCTGAGGGCACTAAGGGGCATTTCAGTCCCTGTCCAGTCTTCCCTGGGGCCTCCCCTCTCCTCCTGCTCTTGGGGTCCTGGTGCTCCATTTCAGCTTAGCCTTAATTCCTTTCCTGAGCTGTGTTGTAGGTGTTCCCGTCTCTGGTCCTACCTTCCAGATGGACCTCAGACCTATGCTGTAGATAGCCTGCCTCCTGGGATGGGATGGGCCCCTTGATTCATATGGCTCTGTCTCTGTGACAGATTTTGGACTCACACTGCTGCCTGCTCTTGGGTCCTGTTGCTGGCCCGGGCTCCTTTTGCTCCTGATAGGACTGCCTGGATGGACCCTGGACCTGGTTCATTGCTTGTTATATCAGGGGCTGCTGATGTACCCTGTGACCAGAAGCCAGTCCTACCTTCAGAAAAAGAAAGACATGCTTTGGGACGTGCTTGGGGTTTTTTTGCACAGAAGAGGCTCTGCCCCTCTGATCCAGGGTTTGAAGGAGAAAGTGAACTCTTTGATTAACCTTTTTAAAGGATCACTCAGTTGTCTGTCTGGCAGGTATGGATCCACTCCGGGTATGTGATGTTGGCAAACTCACAGAGCAGATTTGAACTTACTACCTACTGTCCAAGGTGGAGTTGACAATGCAACCCTATGTACTATGCTGTTGATTTTTTTAAAAATCTACCCCTTTGTCAGCAGGTTGGCCATACTAGACTGTTATCTGGGTGGAGGTTAAAGGAAGCAAAAGAACAACCCCTCTTTGACTTCAAAATCTAGAGAGCTGAAATCTCAAGCTCAGTTTTTCTGAGTTTGGATCACCTTCCTAGTGTGTTAGTCCAAGGAGTCAAAGGATAGTCAACTCTTTCTGGTTCAAGTGTTGGCAGTCTCACTGGCAGCAACTACATACAAAAAAAAAGAAAAAAGAAAAAAAGCAATATGGCTGTGCAGACAAAAAGAAATGGAAATTTTGGTGTCATATGTTGCAGTGCATGGGGAGGGTGATGAGTTGTGAGCAAGATATGTGGAGCTAGATCATGCTACTTTGTTGGTTACTGAGGGATTTCTGGCTAGTTCCTACCAAAGTACACCATGAATGTGGCCTGTCTCTCACCAAAGGTCCTCATACTTCAACAGAACAGTCAAAAGCCTTTCTTCTGTATGTGACCCATAAGCTACAGGGAGCCACTACTGAGGAGAGCACTACTGCATGTGAAACTTTTCCTCCTCAGTTAACTTGCTGCAGAAGTACTTACCTTGAAGTGTATGGATTTTTGTACAATTGTCAAAATTACATATAGTCATTTGATAGAGAAAAGTTATTTTTGTTCAGTTGCAGGTATATAATGGAATGCTTGATTTTATATGCCTATAAAATATGCCTATATGTCGTGGTTTAACCCCAGCCAGCAACTAAGCACCACGCAGCCGCTCACTCCCTCCCTCCCCATCCAGTGGGATGGGGGCCAAAATCAGGAAAAAAAAGTAAAACTCCTGGGTTGAGATAAGAACAGTTTAATAGAACAGAAAAGAAGAAACTAATAATGATAATGATAACACTAATAAAATGACAACAGCAGTAATAAAAGGATTGGAATGTAGAAATGATGCGCAGGGCAATAGCTCACCACCCGCCGACCGACACCCAGCCAGTCCCCGAGCCGCGATTCCCCCCCACCCCAGTTCCTATACTAGATGGGATGTCGCATGGTATGGAATACCCTGTTGGCCGGTTTGGGTCAGGTGCCCTGGTTGTGTCCTGTGCCAACTTCTTGTGCCCTGGCTGGGCATGAGAAGCTGAAAAATCCTTGACTATAGTCTAAACACTACTGAGCACCAACCAAAAACATCAGTGTTATCAACATTCTTCACATGCTGAACTCAAAACATCGCACTGTACCAGCTACTAGGAAGACAGTTAACTCTATCCCAGCTGAAACCAGTACAATAAAAAAAATGAAAATCTTAAATTTCAGGCAGTTCAATGTTTGCAGGCATAGTAGTTAATTACCAAGTTACTCAGATATAATTATACATGTAAGCTGAAGGGAAAATTACCCAAGCCTTTGACATTTCTGTGGCTTGATTTGTACTTTACATGTAAAGTAGACATATCCACCAAATTTAATATTGTAAAATATTTGTGTTACAAGGATGTATTTAATTTCTAATGAAGGATAAAAAAATTCCTGTGTTGGAATAATGCATGAATGTAACCAAAAGATTCATTCTACCCCTGGGAGATTTTAATCTCTAAATACTTGAAAGTAGTATAATACATAATGTGATATCATGAGTCTTAGGATAATTTCCTAATACATCTTTTCAATGTTCTGTTTAGTGGAATATACACTGTTTGACTAGTCAAAACACATATGTTGGTGAGGCAGTCAACATGCATTCAGATTCAAACTGCCACATTCAGTGCTCTCTCTTGCTCTGTGGGTGTTAGGGAGCTCTGCTTATCGTGGCAGGAAAGGCAGCAGGATGAAAGTCATAAATCAGTAGGAAATTGTCATTAGTGTGTGTAACAATTTGTTTATTCGCATTGGACAATATATTGAGAAAAACAGGAACTACCGTATAAATTCTACAAACTGTGTTCCCTGTAATCTCTCTAGTTTGCTGTAACAAAGTCCTGGGAAGTTTTGGGCTTGCAATAAATAGAGGCTGTGGCAGAACTTCAATGAATTTCACATTACCTATATAGCTCACATTTTTCTCACATAAAATTGCAAAACCTTCAAGGTAGATTTTGTACAGTTTAAACCCTGCCTGACAAATCTTTGCTACTGTGCAACAGAGGGTAAAAGATGCTTGAAACCAGGGAGAACAAACAAGTGGGAGCATGACCTGTTTAAGAAACTAGAATAGTTTGGGGAATCTAGCCTTTTAATTTTAACCACATTTTTAATATTTTTTCTTCTCATATTCTAGGGAAATAAGTATACGAAACCTGAAAGGGGATATTTCTGCTTGCTAAGGAGAAAATTGGCTTGGGAACTTACCTTTCAAGCAATGAAAAAGATACTAAGAGTGATAATGAAAAAGGTCTAGGGCTTTATCATAAGAGTTATCACAAACAGTCCCACAAAATCATCTCAACACTTTGAGATAAGATGAAATATTGTGACTAGATATTGTAACCTTATATTCTGTTTTTTTCTTTTTAATGAGTTACCAAATTCAGATTAGAATGGACAGCAGAGGTGCACTAGGTAGCAGAAGCCATTTCTAACCATTAAAAAGCATTAGACTAGGACTGGTGATATTTAGCAATAATTTTTTGTAGTGAACTTTGATTCAAACATCAGACAGACTCAGGTCTTCTGTAACTGATTTACATTAGGAATCAAGTTGGCTTCTAATTTTTACATTTCAAATTAAATAAACAGAAACTAGCACTAAAAGTCATTAATCTTAAGATTATCCCAAACACACTGGCTTTAGAAGTGAAAAAATTCTTATCTTATTGTAGTCCTGTAGCAATTAATAGGTTTGGTAACAATCACTTTGTAAGTGAACTCATGCTACTAAAAGAAGACAAAAAATCCACACCACATTTTTTTTGACATCCTTACAATAGTATTTACTAATGTTTTAATACCGTACCAAAAAACATTATAGCACACTCAAGAGAAGTCAGAAGCATTTAAAAATATACATGGTCTTTTAAATATATGGAGATCAGACTCTGATACCGTTATTCAGTAGAACCTCATTCATATTTCACAGCAGCCTAAGATTTCAAAGCAGTTATTTTGAAAGGTGAAATATGCCAAATCTAAATCATTAAACAACCTTCAGGATGAATACTAAAGTAACGTTTAGAACTATTTATCAATACTGTATACTGATCACAAATTTAAATAGATTGATATGCCTGATAATCAGCACAAATCAGCACAAATGTTGTAATTTATTGATGAGCAGTGTCGTTGCATGTCAATGTAATTACCATTTCCTTTTGAAATTAAGTTCTTATGCCTTTATCCAGTGACTGTTTACTGTAAAGTACATGCTTACTCTCTGTCCAGAGAGCACTGAGTAAAAACACAAACTGAGGTGAGTACCTCATTGCTTTATCTAGCTCTTTCTTGTAACTATGTTACATTTTTTCCTGCCTTATGAAATGCTTTCATTCATAGCAAACAAGTAGGTCTTTTACAAGGGGAAGTCAGGAATATTTTTCCCCATTCTGGATTTAAGCCTGAGGATTATGAGACTCTCCTGGAAGTTTAGAGATGTGGGCTTGGTCCCTCCTCAGGTAAGGAAGAGTTTCAAAGTTGTGCTTCCCATTTTTTTTTCTTGTCCCAGTGCTGTAAGCGTTAGGCTGCTAGGCCAAAGACAAACCACCATTTGTGGGTTTTTTTTGGAAAGATTACTATTGCTTTATTGGAACTGTCCTTAAGAGACCTCTCATCCTGGATCACAATGGAGCTATTGAACCTAAACTCTGGAAGGAAGAGATACAAGTGAAATGTGTGGGGTTTTGGTGTTTCCTGTTGTGTCCTTACTCTAAATTTCAGTTAGTTGTCAGAGGTACCTTATTCTTTCTTTCAGCAGTAGAAATATCTAGCTCTGGTACTTGGAGTCATTGTGATGCAGTCAGAAACTTATATTTTAAGTGTTTGCCCCTCAAATTTGGGGACGCGTAGGTAAGAAAGTGGTCAATATACTGCAGTGCAGGATTGCTATTCAGAGAGATTTCAACAGGCTGGAGAAATGGGCTGACAGGACTCATGAGGTTCAGAAAAAGCAAATGCAAAGTCCTGCACCTGGGGAGGAATAAGCCCAAACACCAGGGCAGGCCGGGGGCTGACTGCCTGGAAAGCAGCTCAGCAGAAAAGGCCTTGGGGGTCCTGGTGGAAACCAAGATGAACATGAGCAGACAGCGTGCCCTTGCACCAAAGAAAACTGACTGCATACTGAGCTGTGGGAGCAGGATGTGTAGGTAGTGGGCTGGGGGAAGTCATTATTCCTTTCTATTCAGCTCTTGTCAGCTTCATCTGGAGTACTGTGCCCAGTTTTGTGTTCCCCGATGGAGGACCACCAAGATGATTAGGATGTTTGAAGGTATGTGACATACAAGGAGAGGCTGAGAGAGATGGATTTGTTCATTCTTAGAAAGAGAAGGCAAAGGGGAGATGTTGCTGCTTTCAGGTACTTAATAGGAGGGAACGCTCAAGGACAAAAGTTACAACATGGGAAATTTTGAATAGATATTGGGGAAAAAAACTTCACAACAGGGTAGTGAAACACTGAAAGAGGTTGTCAAGAGAGGCTGTGGACTTTTCATCCTTGGGGATATTAAAAACTTGACAAGGCCCTGAGCAGCCTGATCTAAACTGAACAGTGGGTTGGACCAGACAGATGATCTCCAGATGTCCCTTCCAACCTGAATTACTCTATGTCTCTATGACTCTGTAATCTCTCACTTTGCAGATTTAGGTCTGAATAGTTCACATGCTAAAATATGCCTCATTTGTATGACTCATGATGTAAGAATTTAGATGCCTTGGCTCTTTTTAAAAATTCCTGTGACTATTTGCATGTTTAGGCTTCTAAGTAGCTTTAAGGCATATGTCCAACCCTTTTTACCATAAAAATAATGTGTCATATGGCTGTTATCCTTCCTTTCTTGAAACAGGTTCCAGTAGGAACCCTAATCCTCTCTGTGTACATGCAGAATAGCCAAAACTACGGAGGTCCTATCTGTGAATGTAACAGGGAAAAAACTGCTGGTTTTTCCACAGTTGAATACCTAGATGACAATTGGAAATTCATATCTGGATGTTTTTGGATATTCATCTTCAAGGGACTTATTAAATTCTTATACACAGAAACCCTAATATTTCTGATTTGACTGGGCAGGATCCAGTGTTACACGTGATACAGAAAAAGAGAATGGATACTGAAAAGTTAATTGGCTGATGCTGTTGTGTTAATACATAAGTAAAGAAAAAAAAAAAAAAATCATAGAATCATTTAGGTTGGAAAGGACCTTCAAGATCATAGAGTCCAACCATCAACCATGCCCACTAATCCATGTTCTGAAGTGCCTTATCTACACGCTTTTTGAATACCTCCAGGGATGGTGACTCAACCATTTCCCTGGGCAGCCTGTTCCAATACCTGACAACCCTTTCATTAAAGAATTTTTTCCTAATAACCAACCTAAACCTTTCTTGCCACAATTGAGGCCATTTCCCCTTGTCCTATCTCCAGCCACCTGACAGAAGACACCAGCACTGACCTCACCACAACCTCCTTTCAGGTAGTTGTAGGGAGCGATAAGGTCTCCCCTCAGCCTCCTTTTCTCCAGACTAAACAACCCCAGTTCCCTCAGCAGCTCCCCATAGGACTTGTGCTCCAGGCCCCTCACCAAGTTGGTTGCCCTTCTCTGGACATGTTCCAGCACCTCCATGTCTTCCCTGTAGTGAGGGGCCCAAAACTGAACACAGGACTCGAGGTGCGGCCTCACCAGTGCCCAGTACAGGGGGACGATCACCTCCCTGCTCCTGCTGGCCACACCATTTCTGATACAGGCCAGGATGCTGTTGGCCTTCTTGGCCACCTGGGCACGCTGCTGGCTCATATCCAGCCGGCTGTCGACCAGCACCCCCAGGTCCTTTTCCAGCGGGCAGCTTTCCAGCCGCTCTTCCCCAAGCCTGTAGCGCTGCATGGGGTTGTCGTGACCCAAGTGCAGGACCCGGCACTTGGCCTTGTTGAACCTCATACAATTGGCCTCGGCCCATCCATCCAGCCTGTCCAGATCTCTCTGTAGAGCCTTCCTGCCCTCCAGCAGAGCAACACTCCCTCCCAACTGTGTGTCATCTGCAAACTTGCTGATGGTCCACTCGATCCCCTCATCCAGATCATTGATAAAGATATTAAACAGAACTGGCCCCAATACTGAGCCCTGGGGAACACCACTTGTGACCCGCTGCCAACTGGATTTAACTCCATTCACCACAATATCCAGCCAGTTTTTCACCCAGTGAAGAGTACACTTGTCTAAGCCATGAGACACCAGCTTCTCGAGGAGTATGCCATGAGAGACAGTGTCAAAGGCCTTGCTGAAGTCCAGGTAGACAACATCCACAGCCTTTCCCTCATCCACTAGGGCAGGTCACTTGGTTACAGAAGGAGATCAGGTTGGTCAAACAGGACCTGCCTTTCACTAACCCATGCTGACTGGGCCTGATCCACTGTTTGTCCTGCACATGCGATGAGGGCACACTCAAGATGAACTGTTCCATAATCTTCCCCAGTACTGAGGTCAAGCTGACAGGCTTCCAACCCAGAAAAAGTGAGTGATGATGCTTTTATACTACAGTAAAGGATCTCCAGTCTCAGTCGCTTGTCTTAAACATATGCCAGATTACTCGTTAGAATTGTAATACATTATAAAAAAAAAAAGAGTGGGGGGAATCTTAATGTTAGTCCATGTTGCTGGAGTTCACAATATTTTGTCCTATTTCTGGACATCATCATTTTTATTTGACCTCTGATAGAGTTATTGAGATGGTTAAGAAAGCATGGGATATCTGAATATTAAAAATCTAGCTCTCCCAAGAGGGTCTAGTCCACAGTTCCTAGATCAACACACTTGTTTGCTGTTCCAACATGTGGAGAATCCTGGCTGTGATATGGAGATTAAATTGCTGAAGTATGGTTTTAATTTTGATGGCATTTCCTCACAAGTCACTGCTCATAAAACCTGCTTGCTAAATGAAATTAAGCTCTGTAAAGCATGTTTTAAAGAAGGATTCAGAGGGTGTAAAAATGGTCCATCTTTCATAAGTAAATTTACTTGCTTTTCCTAGTTGTAGTGCAGGAGACCTAGAAGATTAGAATCTGATACCTCAACAAAATCTCAGCCTGGGGGTGTTTCAAAGAGATAGCTCTCTGAATCTAAAGGCTATGAATATGCAATAATTGTCATGTCCCTGGAATACTTCCAAGCCCCTTGATAGAAAAAAGATGTGCAATTTGTCTGACTAACTGTAACCGTATACAGTATAGATGTGTCTATCTTAGCTAGTTGCCCTTAGGTCCTCTTCATAATCAGTGCAGAGAAACAGGCACTTTTAGGTCACTCTTCTTCTTCTTATCTTAGAGCCAGCATTTAAAATGGGAGAGGTGCCTGTGTTCTAACCATCAAAAGTTAGGAGACACAAATAATACCAAAGATGACAACTCTTATTTTTAAAAATCTTGTTTAATCATATACCCCCAAAGCTACCCACGAGCAGAGAAATGTAAGGGCTACCAATGAGTAAGCTTTCCTTTTGTACTCAGAATATGTTAATGGTAATAAAAAGGCTTTCATGACATCTAATTTGCTCTGCAAAAGCTGCTTGTTTTAGAACATAGAAAAAGACAAAATGTTTTTGTCAAGTCATTCTGATCTCTTCCAAGTACATCCAACTGGTGCCACTGAGCAACATTTTTCTGTGCAACTTTATTGATATTTAATTTAGTTGGCTAGAACAGAAGCTAGGTACTAATTCAATGGCAAACGTATTTGGCTGTAATAGAGCATGTGGGCCACTTGATGGAGCCATTAGAAGTAAGGTAGCTAGCCTGTCGCGCTGTGTCTCTCCATTAAAATGTGAGCTTGTGTAGTAGCATCTAAAACATATGTATAAAATATAGCAATGCCCTTAAAGAGGGGAAACAAAGCTCCCATTGCCTCTTCTACAAATTCAGTTCCAGCCTCTACCAGCGCCAATGGACCTTGTCATAGTAAAGTGACTGGCCATGCCTAATTGTCAAGCACACAGACATTTTCCAAACTTCCCCCCAAACCAAAAGCTACGCATGCAGGTGTTCACCAAAGGTAAATAATAAGAATGGACATTGCTGGATGAAGCATCCTCTCGTAGTTTGCATGATTCTGCATATATATTGTTTCTAACAGGCTTGACAAAATCTCAACAGCAATATGCAGCTGACTTACACAAAGGCATTTTTAAATTCAATGGAATGGATATAGAATGAACCAAAATGTATGGAATAAGAGATATATCTTATAAAAAGGAGGTATCTTAAATAATTTCAAAAGGTATTCAAAGCATCTATTCACACAATATATTTTAAACCAAAACCATTTCCAGTAATATTTACTGCAATATGGTTCTGCTTTTGAAAATACTCAATTGGAGGCAGACCAGACATAATTTCTTTTTGATTTCCTGGTTTGGGTTTCGGGTTTAATTTGGATTTAAGTAGTCATATTACACTGAGACACAGTAGTGAATTACATGAACTGATGAACAGGCTGACCTCTGTGTTACCGAAGAATCTGACCAAATTAAAACTGCTGTTTCTCTATAAATACAACGGAATATTGTAAGGACTGTCATTTTTGCTTTAGAGTGCAGATGTTTATATTGAAAAACAAATGCTGATCCCTAGTGTTGGCTCATTCTGTAATAATTATCTGTTAGTGCCGAGCTGTATTTTATAAACATAAAATCTTTATAATCATCATCAACTCAACATATTAATACATACAATGTAATTGTTTCATAGTTCATATACTATCATTTGACAATTAGTGCTGAAAGCAAAGATACAGCTGTTGAGGGAAAATAGGCAAAATGTAAGCAAAACCATGGACAAAATATTGCCTGAATTACAATATCCCATACTAAGAAAGTAAACCTCCTTTTTCTGAAAGGTTTTCTTATGCCACAGTCAAGAGAAACATAATGAAATCAAGAATACATATGTATAAAAGAATATATTAAGGGAAAGAACTTTGTGTAAATGCAGAAATCTCAGTGAAATGAATTGAAAGGACCAGTGCCATTGTTGTCATGTTTTATCTTCTTTTTCAACACTTCATCTGTTTTTTTTGTTGGTTTTTTTTCCCTCACAATTCATAATCCTGCCCACAAGCATAGTATTATTAGAGATTATTAGACAAATACACTGTCTATTGAGTTCTTTGCAAAACTTCTTGCCTTAACCTGATTTGTAAGTGCCTATTTGCTTGAGAGGCAGCTGTGTATTCTTAATAAGGAATATCCTGTGACATTCTATACATCCAAGATAGACGTTTACAGCTATGACTTATACTATATTTAAAAAGCATGCAGACAAATCCCATAAAAAGTGTTTCATCACAATTTGGTTTCATAGCATCGGTGTTTCTAATTATTTCATGACTACAAAATCAAAATAATGCATGGTAATATTAAGCAGTTATAGCAATTAAGTAAAAGTGTGATAGAATTGCTTAGACTGGAGGATGAACTTTATTAAAATTTAACATCATAATGAGGTACCTCAATTTTTAACCTCACAAAAATTCTCAACCCTACACTTAAGTCAAGAACATACAAGAAGTAACACAGCAGCAGCCATGAAAGTTGTTTAAAAATATTCCATGCTGTCAATGTGGCATTAATTTCTGTGTTTCTGATGTTTTTAAAAAAGCTTGTTAGAATATTTTTCTTTCCATTCACTGATTTTAGGATCCTTTCTTGCCATATCTTGAGAGTAAGAAAACATCTAGTTTACCCAGTTTCTTTTTCATCTGAAAAATACCTACTCTTTCCTTTACATCTATAGAATAAAAATTAGCAGAAAACTGGTTTAGCTTTGCTGTCTTTAAGTTCATTCCATGTGCAAAACAGTCATCCAAGGAATCCTGATGTGAGATCTGCTTTAATTCTGAAGAGAACTGTGGAGAAGGTACCTTCAATCCCATGTGCTATGAGCAAAGGACACTGATGGCACAAAAGATTTTCAGTATTCTGGGTACAGCAACAATAAAGCCATTTGGGCTAAATAAACAGATGTAGAAAATTGTTTACATTACAATCAAAGTTTTATTTGTATCGGATGACTCACAAGATGCGGTGTGCTTGTTTGCATGGTAACAACCAGAATGAACTTCCAGCAGAAAGCTCTTCAAAGCTCTTTCACAGGAGTATCGGAATCTATCTGGAAGCTCATTAGAGCTCCAGTAGTGTCCCTGAACTTGTGCAGTGAAGCCTGTTTTAGATTAAGAATAATAAATACTTTTTAATAACAAAAGTTTACACTCCTTATATGATTTCATAAAGATTTGTTCAATGTTAGATAGCAGAGGGTATTGTTGAGCTAAATGTATTCCCCGCCCCCCCCCCCCCCATCACTCGTATGTTTTATAGGACACAAAAAATTCCCTTGCCACTGTTTTTGCTGACACTAGCTCAAGAAATTATCCCTCTCACAGATATGAGGAACAAGCAGATTTTTCTGGGAACTTATGAACAATTTCAATATGAACATAATGGGAATGCTGGTCAGTTTTAAATTACCTGTTTTAAAAAGCCACTTTGTCCTTCAAAGAATTTAACTTTTCACCTCAGTTTGTTAAAGCTGCTTTGCTGAGCATCCTCCTTTTTACTGAGACTACTCTCCATTGTCTTTCTTCACCATCCACCATCCTGCCAATGGCTCCCACTTTTACTGTTGCTTCTACCTACCCTGAAGCCTCCATTTTCCTGATCTTCAGACTACAACACACATGATACAGTACACATTTGCTTTTCTCAGATGCAAAAATGCAAGAACTTTATATATTTTATCCCAACAGTTCTATTCACTGCCTTTTTTCCCAAAGGTCAGTTCTGAATGTTGTTCCAGAATGGATCTGTGGTTCCGGTCTGTGTAGCTTATTCTCTCTTTGGTGCCTAGACTGGTGCTGTTCCCTAGACTGTGTGAAGCAACAATTTCTTTAACACAGTAATTGGTGCAAAACAAGAGGTCTAATTTCTCTAACCCTTCAGTGTAATTTCTGGGTATAAGCATAGCAGATATTTCCCTCTCCTGGCTCTACTACTTTTAAAATCAAATACCTGAAGAACACCAGAAAATTGTTTTCAAAGGTCATAGTGATTTTCCTTTAAGTAAAAATCCCAATTAAGGTTAGACTGCATAAAACACATGCTTTTTTGGAGACATAGCAAGGTAAGATAAATAGCCAATAAAAGATTCCTTCTTAAAACTGTGTGTCTCTACTGATGGGAAACCCTAATGCATGTTTTGGTGAAATCCTGAATGACCTCTTATATGTGAAGTTGGAGAATAAAATGTACAATGTTTCAGTTTGCTTGACATATATTAGCTTTCCCCCTGACAAAACAACAGATTGGTGCAGCTTACTGCTTTATTCCCTATTCAAGGAATTTATTCAAGACATCAAATATTCAATAGTCAGTAGTCAAGACAATGAATAGTTGTCTCTTTTCAGTCTGATATAGTTCATCACTGTTCAACAGGGCTACAGAGTAAATAAATGCCAACTCTTAATTCCTGGTGAGAATTTAGGGAACTTAAAAGGGAACTGGAAGCAGGGAGCTAGGAGGAGAGCTGGGTTTCAAACTAAACAAAGGTAGACCAGTGAGCAGCTCCAGGGAGAAAAAGTGTATTTGTTGCTTCTTATTAGATTGACTTCCACTAATGTATACAACTCTATCATGCCATAATGTGATGGACATGTTAGCATTCTTCTCTGGTGCCTTTTTAAAAAGTAATGAGTTCTCAGTCTTTTTCAGTTTGTACTTTATATTGCACAAATAGAGGTTTGTGACAGCTTGGCAAACACATAAATGATCTGGTCACTTGGCTGGTCATATGGCATGATAGATTTAGGATGATGTCCCAGCTCAGTGAGAGGTTGGGGCAAATAAACTTAAATTGTGCAATATTAATTGCAATTCTCATTAGTGTTTTGCAACACTATATTTGAAATAAAAGCAAATACTTGGGAAATGTACAGAAAAGTCTATTTCTTTCTAGTTTCTTAGGATAGTTCCTCCTGCCTTTCCAGCTACACTCAACCTTCTAGCATGGTCTTCTAAAAATAGATGCTCAGAATTACCTAGAACTATTGATCAGAGTTTTTATTTTTTTCTCCTAAAGTAGCTTATGCCTAAAATGACAATTTAGTGATTCTTCTAAGCAAAGCAATCAAATGTTCTTTCTTTATTCCATCACTTTCTTTCATTTTCCTTGCAGCAAAATTGGTATCATTATTTTATTAAAATGCAAAAGACAAAACTGGCATTGACTGTAATGAGACAATTTGATAGGAAACAATGGACTTAAAGGTAGTTTACAATACATGCATATCATAAAACTGAGTATGAAGAACTAGAACTTTAATGTAAACTGATTTTAAAAATGCATTACAAGAGTAAGTCTTAAGGAAGACATTAGTAAAAATAAGTACTGTGCTGTGAACATGCCTTTCTCTTTAATATTCAGATGATCCTCTCAAAATATGATCATTTACTGTAATTAATTACATTTCCAGATAATTTTCAGTAAACTACTGACATGAGGCAAAGTGTGTAGCATGCAATTGTTAATTTCTCTATGATTTTACAGAGACAATTTGTACAGCTAACTTTAACAATTCACACTTGCTAATTTAATTTTTTATTAGAAGAGAACTGCTTAATTAGAGAACCAATACCTAACACTCTGATAGCAGGGAAATGAAATGCCATCCTTTGTACAACTAAGCTGAGGGTTTCAGAACACAGGACAAGTGATCCCTGGAACACAGTGTAATTGGATGCTGCTGCTTCTCTTGTTTCAAAATATTAACACATGCTTCAGGATATGAAGGACTTTCCTTCTATTAGTGTCTCTGTATGCAATAGTTTGGAAAGGAAATTAGTGTACACCCATTAGTTTTGAACTCTCCCCAATTTTTTTGTTACTATCTGGGAAATCTCTCTGCTCAGCTTCTGGTCACTATTACAAAGCTGTAATAATGACAATTCTCAGATTACGGAATTCATGTTCAGAGAATCATGTTGGCTGAGCAGGACTGAACCAAGTATCTATCAGTCTAGAGTCAATAGTTAATAAATGGATTCTACTGACTGTCTATTCACAAGGTAGAACTATGGATTAAAATGACAGAACAAGCATAAAACCTTATTTGAAGTTAGTAGGAAGATATGAAAAGAGTGGACACTTATTAGCAATGAAACAAAAAGGTGTGTGACAAATGAAGAACAAGGAAAGAACTAAAAAAGTAAGATATTTTAACATGAGAGGAAAAGGTAGTTTTTTTAACAGTTAAGATTAGAGATGTACCTCGAAGCCCAACCAAAAGGAAGATGAAATCACTCCAAAGGAGAGGAAATCTCACCAGAAAGTTTATTTTAAACTCTTTTTCTTTCTTTGGAATTTTCTTTTATGCTCTGTGTAGTGCCTTTCTATCTCAGTATGCTTAGGATTGCTGAGAAGCACCTAGCCTTATGCCTTTGGCAAGATTTAGTGAAGCAATGCTTAAAAACTTGGTGGGTTTTGGGGGTGTGGTTGGGGGGCATGGTATTCAGGCAAAGAGGTAGAAACTGAGGAGTTCAGATTGGGGACTGATAGCTGAAATAATGACTCCAGCTTTTAAGACAGGGCATATGAAGGAGAGGTTTCACATTTCAGATACATTTGCATACTCCAAAGGAAAGTCAAAATATGGATCTGGTCATTGAACAAAAGCTCAAAACATTTTGGTAATTCAGCAGGTGCAGTTCCTTATAGCAATCTGTGCAATGGCCATGAAGGAGCAAAGAACAAACCCCATCACATGGGGAAAAAATTTCATGATGTAATGTAGGAGGAAGACCAAATGCTAAGCATATGCATTGAGAATATAGTAAAAGCAAGATGCAATAACATGTATTATGAACTCCAGAAAATTTGCATTTTGTAACACAAAACAATGCAGAAGTGCAAAAACTTAAATGCTGAAAGAGTTTGAAGCAGTACGGAGCATCAAATTAGGGCAATTACAGACCTCAGATATATATGCAATCTTCTGAACAAGCATGAGCAAAAACCAGTGTCAAAATAGCAGGATAGCTTTAAAGCTTTTAAAAAGAGGGAAGTTGTGTTCAGAAGAAATAAGAATGCAGATTTTGAGGTGGTAGGGTTTTTTCTCTTTCAGATATTTCATATTAATATCTATAGACATTGTAGGGAACCATGAAAAAGGGTGCCTCAGCTTGTCTTATAGGAAATGTAAAAGGCCAGCTTGGCTTGTGTCTCGTGCAGTGTTTACGTGCTTCTCTGAATTATGATGGGCTATTACCAGTGTTGAGGTGCTAGCCCCACATAATGAGCAATGACAGGCCATTTAAAGAGTCTCTGGCTGCATGGTAGCTTGGGCATTGCAATACGGTGTTTTCATTAATGTCGTATTCATGTCTATATTCTGCATGTTTATGTAGCTGCTTTGTAACAAAAAAACCCAACCCACAGAAACAGTTTCTGAAAAGAAAAACTTTTATTTGAAGAAACTGATTTGCCTGTTTGCCACTGAAAATGATTATACACTTTAAGTAAAAAGAAGCAAACACAGATATTCAAGAGAATTAAGAAACAGAAGAAACCAAGAAAATAAGGGTCCCAAGACTGTAACTACTACCAGGTACTGCTGATAAATCTCTGAATATATCAGTTTGGCATTTTTGCTGACATTTTATATATGTCTCAGGAAAAAAATACCTCTAGTCATTGTTTAGAAACACTAAGGTAAAATTAACAAGGGGCTGTAAAAGACCTGAAGCTCTAAGTCTAACTAATTACACTAATTATATGCATCCATACACATTTTTAAAGACAATGGGCATAAGAATTTTATTTTAAATATATTAAAGTGACATGTTATTTAATGAGTCCTGTGAATACTGAGTATACACTCGTGTAAGGCTCCTGTAACAGCTGAAGAAAGCCAGTGCTGTGATAGCTGAAAGTCTGAACTTCATGTAGAGTGAACTGAGTGAAAATGTTTGCAGACTTATACTAGCAAGAACTACCTATATCTGGGAAGTCTTGTTTCTAACAGCAAAGTGGAGATAAAGGGGAAAACTCCTTTCCTCAAACTTAACATCAAATAAATAAATTTATTTCACATTGTTCAAAGATATTTTGAGTGTAGCCCAATGGAGAAAGCATGTTAATATTGGACTACCTTAGTAAGAGTGTAAGCAGTGGACAGAGTATAGTGGAGATGATCAAGAGAAAGAAGCAAAAAGAATGAAGAAATGATGAACTCCAGGACCGTCCCTGAAATTTTGGGAAACGTCTCCTACTGTGGTCTAACACTGCACTGATGGTTCATAACTTAGGGAGGATCACATATTTATATATGATCATCAACAGATTTTGGATGTAACAACCATCAAGTTTCCCTGAGTTCTGGAATGAAGAAAAGCTGAAAGAAAAGAAAAGAAAAGAAAAGAAAAGAAAAGAAAAGAAAAGAAAAGAAAAGAAAAGTAGTTCATGCAACAGTTATGCTTTCGCAAATTGGCTGCTACCTGTAAATAGAACATTAGCTGTGTAGTAATAAATTATCTTTTTTTATTTTTTTTTTTTTCCTCCTGGCTTTAAAAAGGAAGAAAATGAAAAGGCCAGAAAGGTGAATATAGAAAAAAAGCTACAATAAGTTCTCAATACAAGAGAGTAATTCAAAAGATCTAAACCAAAAACTATAAAGGACTGGAAATATTACAAAATGAAGTTAAGCCACTGTGAAATAAAAGAGAGGGAAGCAAAGGCAGAGAATGACAGGAAGATTGCACCAGGGGTTCAGATAAATGATAAGAAATGTTTCAGGTAAATAGAGAACAAAAGGTCAGCAAAGGAGACGACAGGAACTCTAACAGATAAGGATAATTTATTGACATAAGGGTAGACAATACTGCAAAGAAATAGATGAATCCTCGTTGCAGTGTTCACTGAGAAGGCCAGGGAGCAGAAGCTGGCAGAGATAATAGACATGCTTCCACCTGTGTCCTGCTGGGAAAGAAGAAACATGCACAGAAATCAGGATCCCTTCAGAACAGGTCACCAAATTACAGCTGCCACCTCCCTGGCCACTATCTCTCCAGCATTTGTGTAAGGGTCTTCTTTGTATCTCCTTCCAATATTTTTCTTATGTCTCTGTTGGCACAAGTCAGCTCTGCCACACACTAAGAATTTGCCACAGAGGCTCAAATCCCTTTAATTTGTAGCTGCAGTTGCTTTCCCCATCTGTCTGCATCTTCATTCTGTAGTACAGATAGCGACTACTTCCACAAATCACAATTTGTCTTCGTAGTAGCCATGCTCTACTTTGGATGAATTTGGCACACTAAAAGACACTGTTTGAGGAAAGATGCCACACAGAAAAAAAATATGTTAAAAACTGGCAAAGATTACAGACTAGATGAGGTCTATGATGTTACTTAGAGGGAAGACTGAAGAATAACCCCTAAAGCAAATGGTGATGATATAAAATATATTTCAATACACGTGTAAGGAGTTGTTTATGATGGATGTCAATTTAGAAAGATGTAAAGAAAATGTCTACGTTTCTTTATTTCTTCTAGTATCAGGAGAAGATCAGAATTTTGAATATTTGCAAAACTCTCAAAGCAGCATTATTCAAGCCATAGAAATGCCACTGAAATAGGTGCGATATAATTGTTTTAAATGGTATCTCTATCTCACTAAGGATTCCTGGGCATATTGTACTCTATTGTCAAAAAAGGTGATAAACTAATGGTTTACAACATCAGGCAAATTAATTACCAGGTCAATAAAACTCTGAGCAGAATCTCAACGTTCTGATATAAATAAGCGTGGTAGGCCTATTTCAAGACTAAAAATCAAACAGAAAACAGATTATTTTAAATACAGTGCATTCAGTATGACAAGAAGTCACTTGCAATTTTTTCTAGTAAACAGGAGATCACATTTTTCCCCTGTGTTTTTAATAAGGGAACTTTTACTATAATATTTGACCTAAATAAAAAAAAAAAAGAAAACAGTGATCAGAATCAGTAACGGCATATATAATTTACATTTTTAAAAATATTTCATTTTTTCTTTTAGTTTAATGATCCTGCTAAGTCAAATAATTCTCTAAACTGAAAAACTATAAATTTTTATACAAGTTAACATTAGGAATTTTGTTTTCAATAAATAATAAAAAATAGCTCTAGTGAAAAGCGTGGAGGGTACATTAGTTATTCAACTATCTCAAAGCTATTGGCCTGCTTAATTTTTCAGTGGATATGTACACATTTAGTTTCCTTTTTTTCTGTTCAGTTCTGACCTCACTTCTATCAGCTATCCTTCCTCTTCTTACTTATTTATTATGTCACCAATGTTTGGTATGCCATCTAGGTTGCCTCTCAGAAGTATTTAATTTGACTTCTAGGTAAATTTTATCTTCACTGTGAAGTAACTCTCAGGCTTTGTGTTTTCTTCTGAACTTTTCTATTGTCTATTGTACAGGATTACTGATTCTGTGTTATAATAACACAGAAACTGAAATCTAATACTGATACAACTGACAAAAGCCAAGGTATGCTAAAAACCCAATCTTTCTAAATTTTATTTTAAATTATAAAAACATTTTTAAAAAAGCAGATGCAGGCTGATCAACATAGCACAGTATTTTGTGGTTATTTTCTTGATCCTATTTAGATACCTTCAGAAACAGTGAACCTTGCAGTTGTGTTCAGCGTAATTAAGAATTCTGGAAGCTCTGCCTACACCTTGGCATTTGCATAGTGTCTTAGAAATGGAAAACAGTACATGTATAAGTATCAGTGATCATGGATTTAGCCTTCCAATGATAGTCCTTTGTGTCTTCAAATTGATTATGTTTCCAGATTTAGGACGCTCTGGAAAAATTTTGTTTACATGTTAACTTGAGCCAGTGCTCAGTGTTTTGGAGGGCAAAAAATCTCTTTCAAAAGTTAAAATAAAAAACTACAAAGAGATTCAGAAAAAAAAAATTCTGTGTAAATATTTTACAATTTATACTTAATACATTATTTGTGGGCATCACAGAAAAAGTGACTGCTGGACGTGACTTCATACTAAAAGCCTGTCTTCCATAGATTGCTGGTTGTCTTCTGTGTCATGGTTAATCATGCTGCCCTTATGCTGTTGGGAGTGACAGAAGAGATT
Organism: Astur gentilis; assembly: GCF_929443795.1. Lineage (NCBI taxonomy): Eukaryota > Metazoa > Chordata > Aves > Accipitriformes > Accipitridae > Astur > Astur gentilis. The sequence goes on from NC_064892.1 coordinate 271,414, forward strand.
GCAGCCCAGCAGAAGGAGGTTTTTAGTGGGTCCCATACTGAATGTCAGCGAAAACCAGCCAAGCTCTTGCAAAAATGTGTATGTTAACCTGGGATGTACCACCATCTCTCATCACTTTAAGACACATGATTATTTTTTTTTTCCCTCTCCTGTATTGGATCTCACCTGAAGTGTCTGCTCTGGTTTAAGCTACCCCATGGCAGGAAAGCTGTGAACTAGTAAAAAAGCTCAGTAGAGAGAAGCAGGATTAATCTGATTTTTAACACAAAGGAAAAGTATGCACTGGGGCTTTTCAGTCTTGAGATGAGAAAACTGTGGCAAGACCCAGAGCCATAGTAAGGGGGAGCAGAAGGGTAGTTGTGTCACACACTGGGCTCAGAGCTAAGGCACAGAAGAGCTGTGGCACTTGTAAATGACTCATAAAGGAGCCAAGGTCTCAGCATCAACATGTGGTACCCTGCGTACTTGGAAACTGGTGGAGTACAGAGGACATGGGGGTTAGAGACAGGATGGGTGCTGCTGAGGACTGCGGAGGTGGGAGCAAGAGCTTCACTGGGGCAATCAGTGAACCATAGACAAAATCTCTCATATTCTAACATCCTGCAAAGTTTGTAGAAACTTTTTACATGTTGAAAGGAAATAAGTTGTTCTGCAAATCCAACTCAATATAAACAAATAGCATTATTTATGTGTAGACTGGCAGATGTCCAGCTAGAGAGTAACAAAAGTTTCTAAGCAATAGAATGTACTGCTTAGTAGGGATCATGGACTTTCCTTCTGAGAACATTTTTTTAAAGAATAATTCAGAGAAAACTGTTTTGAATAACTTAGAATTAGTAATTGATGTTGCTTTGGAACAGGGAGATAGCTTTAATGGCCTATTTTGATTAGAGTAGGTATTCTATTGTATATACCCTGGGAAGCATTATATCGCTGCAAGGTAAGTGGGGAGAATTGATCCACCATTCTTTCAAAGTATTCTTCATTAAACATATCATTGTACATTAAAGAAATTACTAGCTTTTTATGAACTACTTAGACATATTTTTTGTGTTTTGGTTACTTTCATAGTGTTCAAATTTTTAAATTGTGATAGGTAGTGCCATGTATAGCAAAGCACCTATGGTAAATATTTAAAAAAACCCCAACTTCATAGTCATTCCAGTGGTAAACACCGTCAACTCTTGCTACTGAGTGGGAGCAGCAATGATGTAATATCAATCCATAATGCAACAATCATCCAGAAAAATACTGTCTGATTACTCATCCTACACATCTTAAAGCAGGGAATTTATATATGTATGCTTACACAAGAATTATCACCCATATTTTCTAATAATGCTTTTATAATAGTGTACTTGCATGCACACTTGCATCCTTGTGAGCCAAATTGTAACATATTGTTTGCATGTGATTTCATAGCCCATCCTTTCATTAGCATGCTTAGTTTGAAATCACAACCACCAGAGTACACAAATCAACTGTATGGTCAGATACAACACTATTGTTGCAGTTATTCATTAGGCATGCACAGTCCACGTACTTCTGATGTAAATTCAAGGTACTGCTGCACAAATTACCCATCTGCTTCTCTTAATAGCCTACCCAAATTTTAACCACAGAAAATCCATATTTGTGTTTAACTAAAAGTGACAGAGAACTGGATGCTGCAGAACTGTTTTGGCTAAACTAACTCTCAGAAGGAGATCAGAAGGCAGCTGTGGTTAAAAGATTTGCCGTTACCCAGTTTCTCCCATCCACTTACTGTGAGTGGGCACTCTGCCTCTATCAGGATGTAGGTGATGACCTCAGTGCACTTGGGTGCCTGAATCTCCCTTCCAGCTGTACCTTTGCACATCAGGGAGCTGCCTGGCCCAAGTTCTGGGGTCATAATTTAGGCCTCTAAATTAAAAAAAAAAAAAAAAAAAAAAGTACTACAGATAAAACAAGGTGAGTCAGAAGTCTAAGAGATTACAAAAGCATAGGAGACAATATAGTAAATGAGGTTTCTGACTTGGACGTGGCAATTCAGGCACAAATTTTCTACCTAGCTGTAGACCGTTGAAGTATCAGGTTTCGCACATCAGTTAGCAGTTTTCCTGCTATTATGCAGTAATGATATTATAACTCTTGCTCTGTTCTTTCCATCCAAAGAATACAAGTACTGCCCATATATGAGCAAACAAATGTTCAGCTGTGCTAGCATTTATGAAAACAAATATATTTATATTTCATAGATGGGTAAATGGGAAAAGTTAAACTACTTCTTAGGATTATCCACAAAATTTGTGGCAGAATTGCAAAGGGAATCTGATTTTTTCAGTCTTTAGCCTTACTCAATATTTTCTGGTAAAAGTTTTGGCAAACTGAGTGAAAAATGTTGTCATTATATGAATGGATAGAAATTTCCAAGGAACAGGTTGTTTATGTCACTATTACATAGGGGTAAATAATTACAGAAGATGCACAGCTTTACACAGTTACAGCCTCAACTTTCTTGATTTTTTTTTTGCTTTACCCCATCATTTCTTCCCAAATGTGTTACTAGACCTAAAGGACCAATTCAAGTATACAGAGTAAAAAGGTGAATTTACATGATGAAAAACTCTTATTTTGTGTCTTCCCAGTTTGAGTAAATCACGTACAGAGGAAATGCTGTTTCTTGGAGACATAATCTCAGATACCAATATTCATAAATGGAGAAATCCCAGGGTAGAATTTTTACTCAACATTTCCAGGGGTGGAGGGCTTACCGCTTCTGCGTGTTCCTCTCCAGAAAATTAAAAGCTTCATCTATTAATGGGCTTTCTGCATTACCCAAGCAAACTCCATGGGATTCCATAGGGGTTTCACTGCTGCTGTCATCATGCTATAACGCTGCAACTTTTGAAAGTGTCTGTCCAGAAGCTGATAGCAAACTGAACTCATAGGATGATTCTGTGTGCATGGCAAGTGGGTTGTCCATTTCTTTCCTGTAGAAAGCTCGATCCTACAGGCAAAGCTGTCTGTAGTTATCAGTGTACTCATTTTCACTCCTATTTACTGTATGTACTTAGAAGGCATTAGCTATTGTAGTAGTTATTTCTGTATTACTGCCAACAATAACTTATTTAACTGGATATGTAACTTCCAGTATGCCAATAAACAGCAAGCATTGCAGGAGAAACAAAAAATTCGGGCTGAAATACGATTGCTTATACAGCCACCTTTTTTACTTGAGTGCAGCCTTTATGAAAGCTCTGCCCCAAAATTGTCAGTGCACTCATCCCACATAAATGTTAAAAGACAGCAAGTAAGTAGTGGTACATACATGTGTCTGCAGCCTGCGTTAGCAGTATGTGTATGGCACTAATTTAACATTAGCTGCCCAAGAGACATAGTAGAGTTCCTACTCCACTATTAAAGTAAGCAGAAAGCAAACATCAATTTGATTTTTCAGAGGAATAACATAGAATCTGCTTGATGGGAGACCTATTTGTGAAGTACAACCACTATGCCCAATTACATTTTTACTTTCAGAATTAATTTCAGATATGAAATTTGCATTGGAGTGGAGTAGATCTTAAATTTTCAATGAGAAAACCTTGAAATTGGTGGATTTTCCACAGATTTCTGCCTCATGCTTTGTGACTTTGTATCATGTCATGTTCCTTTCATGAGACATTTATAAATCACATGTTGATGCCAGGTATGTAGTCATGTTTGAAGGGTCATGTTTTAGCCTTTCTTTTAGGAAAACCATTAATAAACATTTCTACCTTCTTCCCTGTTTCCTGAAACACATAGTGTCTTACCTTTGAGATAATTATTTTTGTATCCATTAGCATGGAAATCAGTCAATAGTCTCAAAAGTTACTGCGGAGAAGGAAGGGTTTGCAGATGGACATGCCTGCAAGCAGAATGACCACAAATACCTTATTTCCATAACTAGTTGGTCTGAAAGTTGCTTGAATTTCAAAGACAAACTAGAATTAGCCTCCTCATATTTGTTGTAGAGACATATATTTGGGAGAAATGCTGATTTTTTTTCTTTACTACACGCTCCTGCTAAGACATAACTACTATTGACAGCAATGTAGGAGATCTAAGGATACGCCAAATTAGATGTTATCTAATTAGATGTTATCAGTATTGGATGGAACAATGCAGAAGTTAGGAACTGGTATTTGCTGCAACATAGAGCCTCAAAATAACATAGGGTTTTAAATCCCTATGAAATTGATGGGAATTTTTGACTGTATATACTGCTTGAATTAGGACCTGAATCCCTGTGGTTTTCTTCCAATTTTTACATCTATCTAGTCATCCATTCAGTATGCTAAATTCAGGACAGTTCACTAGCAGTAATCACACATTTGAGTCTGCATACATAGATCTTATTTTCAAATTATTTTTTGCTAAAGTTACAATCAATGCTTTCTTTTGTAATGACCTTTTGTCAGATCTCATGAGTCACCATCATTCAGAGCTGTACCACAAAGTGATGGATGCAGCTGGTCGGTCTCCATTACCTGCAACCCATGGGCTGAATGTAATGAAAAAGGATAGCTTTCTCGAGCATTTCTGCAGGATTTGTGCCTCCTCTGTATCACACTTCCTGAAGCAGTTGATTTTTATTTTAAGATTGTTTACAGGTGAAGGGCGCAGGAATAATCTATTTCTGCAGCTGATCTCTTTGTGTTACACTGGTAAATAAATCACGCAATATTTAAATTGCCAAACTGCACTTTTTCTGGACATAGTTGATGCACCATTGCTATTTAGACAGAATAGGATTTACTTGGATCTATATTATATCTGGCAACAGGGTCTATCTTTAGATGCATATACCTATCAGATGTACAATATGTGATAAAATGAAAGGAGCTTCTAAATTAGACACCTTTGAGTATCACAAAGGAATCCAAAAACTAGGATTGGGTTCCTAAGCTCCTTCTGCAGTGCCTGAAGGGAGTTGCATGCCTGAGAAGACATTTAGGAGCCACTGAGTGAGAACACTCTTAGAAACAAGGCAAAGGGGAAATGTTAAGCCTGGGGTATTTCTGAAATTCCATCTTCTCTGGAAATGAGGTAATGGAGGCAAGGCTGCAGATAGATTTCTCCCTTGCCTGGGGCTTGAAACCTGAAGGTACATAGCTAGAGCTATTCATTTAGAGAACGAACCGGAGTTGCTTCTTTCTTTTAAAATGCAGTTATTGATGTTTACAGCTTTTAAACAGCAAATGGGAGACCTAGATTTAATATATCCTCAGACCTAGATTTAATATACCCTCAGCCTTATAAGTATTCCAAGTTGTATCTTCTGGCACTAAATGCTCTGTAAGGCTTGGGCTGTTGCCAGTATTCCTAATAAAGTATTTTAACCAGGAAGTGCAGAATAAGAAGTTTAGTAGGCTAAGAAAGAAGACTAGAAGAGGAAAAGTGAAGGGAACCGAAATATCAAGGTCTGCAATGAGTGATCTTGCCTATGTGCCAGTGGAATAGGGAGTCCTGGGGATCAGAGCCCAGGATTCCCCAGATCCAGGTCAGGATTAGAGGGGCATCAGCTTCACCTGACATGGTGGAAAGTGCCACTCCACTTAGCTCAACAACTAAGGAACTCTCCTGTGAGTAGAAGTTTTGATTTGTTCAAAGAGAATATTGTGGCAAATGTAGCCATATAGAGAGGTAGATTCTTAAAGAAAATCATAGGTGATACCTATTAATTTAGATAACTCTTGAATCTTAGACTTCTGTGCTTGTTCTCTTCCGGTTGTCTTGGTGCTTTTTTTGTATCTGGCCTTCATTCTGTTCAAGTAGCTGGTTGTCAGGTATTTTAAAGTAGGGGCAAAATATAACTTTATTTTGGGATCCAGCTATTTGTCCTAATTTTCAACATTAAAAACTAATATTGGCTAAAATTGTTGGATCCTTGAGTGAAACTTAAAACAGATGTGATTGATTTCTGCTCTGTATTTCACATCCTTTTTCTTAGCCATACCTACATGCAGGTGTTTTCACTTAGGAACCAAGATGTTCTACAATTTGAAGAACGTATCACTGTGCTACAATTGCTCCATGGTGCTAGGAGAGAGCTTAACTGTTCAGTTGATGTTTATACCATTCTTTTTGGTATTCTGAAGTTGCATTTTCTTCAGCATAGAACAACTAAACACCACACTGAAACACTCAGATTAGTTTGACAATTAGTCTGTTCGATTTTTCTCTTTATCTCTATTATTTTCAGTTCATATCCAGTAAATTTATAAAATGGATTTAGGGAATTTGTATTTTCTTAACTGCTCATGCTTTTCAGGAATGATTTGGTAAGTGAACAACTTAAATGACCTCTGTATGCTCTCTTTTGAAAAGCGGGGGAAAATCCTGAAATAGCTTGGGCTCATATTAATTAGAGCAGGAAGAATTTGAAACTTAGAAGACTTATTTTCAAATTTGCTTAGGTATCAAGAGATGTAGAGGGGCACCATATTGGCAACTAAGATCTCAATGTGACTTAGACGATTAAGTTGGTGAGATTATTATTGTATACTTCTTTTTATTCAGAGGTGCATTATCAGCCTGCAGCTTTTCCCATTATGTGGACATGTAAAGAGGTTCCTGTGAAGAAAGTCTGGGTATGGGTAGCATCATCTGCTGCACAGGTCCTGTCTGCATGTGTGTATTTTTACCCTGTGACATGCAAAGTGTCTTAAGACCTTTTGTGCTGAAGGCTGTAAGGAAATCGTTAACCCAGGTTAGTTTTGATGGTGGACTTTGCCGCCGCAGAGATCGTGTAAGTGGTCTGTTTCAGTGGAATACAGGAAACTGGTTGCTAAGAGGTCCGAGACCTATTCAGCTTGACAGCTGAAACAGTCCATTAGTGACATTTGAGAGAGCCAGTTTGATCATCTCTCGCCATCCTCACTTCTGTTCAGGATTTGCTACCACGTAGTGCATTGTAAGAGAGGACTTACATAAGTCTTTTAAGATCAGACGGACCTGGGGTACTGAAATGTAACGTGCTGGGAGGATATTATGGAATCTGTATACCTCATGCATCATCAAACAATATGTGATGTTCTGAAAATGCAGCTGGATATATCTAATGGGATGTGGCAGCAAATATGGAGAAAGAGTGCTAGGAAAATCACCAAAACCACCTGAAATATATCTGCCTCTAGAAATACTTGGAAGATCTCAGGTAATGTTTTCTGGAACCAGAATTTAGAATAAAAAGAAGAGGCAGATCACCATTCCCAGAACAATGATGTATAACACTGAAGCACAGGCACAGTTAGTAGACGCCATAATCCAAACTAACCACAGGATAATAAACATGAATGGAAGATTAAGCAGTGTGGCAAAACCTATTCCTGTGTCCAATGTTAGGTCATACAGCCGAATGTATTTGTGATGCTTTTTCATTCCACAGAATTAGTGTATTTTATTACTCTTCAATAGAAGCCAAAATAGGTATCATCTTAAACAAAACTATAGTACAATTAAATTAGAATAAAAGGCTTATTTTATCAACATGATGTTTTGTCATGAAAGAAAGCAGTCTTGAATCACAGGTGGCATGCTCCCAACTATATCGAACCAAGAGATCTTGACAGCAGAACAATGTTGTTTATGAAAACACAAAACCAAGGGAGGTGTGATTAATTATGCCTGTTCTTGGAAGATGTCAGAATTGATTAGCAGATAAATGGCTGAATGATTCACCTCCTGCAGGTCAAAGTGATTGCACAGAGCTGAAATTAACATATTTAATACAGAGGTTGCCTCAGCAGTTATTCCACTGCAGAAGAAAGCATGGGAAGGTGATAGCAACTCCCTAGCCTGGCTTGTGATAACCCTTGATTTCACCGGATATCAGAGTTCAAGGAATATTATACCACTCATTCTTCATACAAAAAGATACAGATATTTTTCAAATTTCAAGAACAAATGTATTTTTGGTGACTCCTTTTATGCCTTTGTTATTCCTTCTAACCTGAGTCTTTTTCAAAAAGCTAAAAAGGAAATGTTGCTTAAGTTAAAAAGAAAATGTGGAAAAAAGCTATTGAAATTAAAGAAGCAATGGGATGTTTGGGAAGTTTAACTGTGTACAGATAAGTATATCTGGAGACTACTCATTCTATTGTATAGTAAATAGCATATAGTATATATATAGGAAATACTAAATGAACGTACTGAATACTACGAGTTTTGGAGAAGCCTTGGAGATATGCAAAGATATACAAAGCTTATAGAAAGATCCAGCACTGTACCAATCTTCAAAGAAAACCCTATTTCAGGCAATTTTTTAAATAGTATTAATAGATATCATAACTTCTAACTTACGGCATCAGCCATGTTATAAAAAGCATAACTGAAAAAACATTGTTGTTACATCTAGTTACTTCTACTCACTTTTTTTCTGTTTACAGAAATAAATGCAAAGATTATTCTATTTTCCCTAATATCCCCTACTCTACTCACAGCCAATACATTTCAAGCCTCCACCCCGTATGTGACTCCTTGCCTCCTGAGGAAGCTGTGAAAAATTGCATCTTGATAAAATGCTGAGATACTTCGGTGTTGAACACCCTAAGAAAATGCAGGATGGCAGGTAATAATTCTATATTGAGTTCAGTGTTTAATATATAAAATCTAAGATAATGTATTTTGCTGTGAAGATCTAGGGACACAACAAGCAGGTTCTTACTGAGATTAGATTAGTCCATTCCTATCGATGGAAAGCCTCTTATTGCTGCTGGTCTGCTTTGGGTACCTGCTGGAACTGTGTCTGAATGAGAAACAAGAGAAAAAATGGAAGATATTAATAATGTATAGGAAACCAGAACTGTGGTATTTTCAAATTTTGAATTAGTTGCATTAGCATCTTAGCAGTGCTCTTGGATTGCAAGAAGAAAGCATCTGCATACACACACACACATTACAAAACCTTGGCTGAAATAAAAAAAGTACGTCAATGCCATTAACCTCTGTGTGAAATGTAGGAGCTTTGCCCTCAGAACAATTTAGCACTGTATTTTTGAAATAGGACAGAAATTAGGAGGCAAAAAAAAAAAAAAAAGTGATGAAAAGGAAATCAAAATAAAACATTTAAAAGAAAATAATTTCAAATGAGGCAAAATATGTTTAAAATTTAGTCCTGACTGTAGACCAGATGAAATCTTTATAGACCATGACTGTAACTTTATTATGAAGTGCAGTGGTATAAGTTGTTTTTCTCATAGACAAACAAGGATTCTTCTGTTGCATGAAAATAATCACAGGGCATAACATTCCTGTGTCCTGACGTTCTCTAGAGAACAGCTTTATATTTTACCATTTATCACTGAAGCAGTAACAAGACTATCTAACTGCTTTAATTTGCTCTGGTGAAGAAGATTTAAAGCTACTAAAAATACATGTTGCAGGATTTTCTCTCCTTACTGTGCTTTAGGATTCCTGCACTTTGTAGTGCTGTGATTTTCTGGGAGGGGTATAAGAATACCAAAAGGGCCATACTTGGTGGGCCTATGAATGCATATAACCCATTAACCTTCTGCATTAAAAAGCCATGATGTGAGCTGTTCTGCCCAATTTTCTTTCCTCATCAGGACAGTGGGCTAGGTGTTTGCACAGCATTAGTCTGCAGAAGTCCAGCACATTCACAGCTGTCAGACACAGAGGTAATAAAAATGTCACCTGATAAGTAAACATCAAGCCTATCATTTTCAATTTTGTTAAAAGAAAAGATTGTTAGAGATTTCAGGTGAACACAGAACATTTAGGGACGTCACAGTAACGGCACAGTCAGCTGCTCAACCAGCTCAATAAGAAGCTCAGAAGCAGCATTTCAAGGTTTGGTGGTTTGGGGTTTTTTTTCCTTCACTTGGAGGAATTGCTTTTTTGACTGTTTTTCCTATTTATTTAGCACATACACGTCTCCTCCCCCATCCTCACAGCTTTGCACATCTTCTTTTAAACTTACTTTTCCCCTTCAACAAACATTTATCAGGGCAACACGGACATCCAAAAAGTTTGCTGAAGGGACAAATCCCTACAGCTGCCTTGATTGGACTGACAGCCCAGCAGAAACATGTACTGTAAATTAGAGGGCTTCTTCTCAGGTGTCAATCAAGCACTCTTACTAAATACTTACAATTAAATGAAAAAAAAAAAAGTCTTAAAGAAATGAAAGCAAAATACAGTAGATGTTATCTGCACATTATTTTGTCTTGCTGCACATGCTGTTTCTTCCAGTCAGGTCTGCTGAGGTACTTACCAGTGCAATAAGTGTTTCTGACTCATAAGCACTGATTGCCGTACAGCGCAGGTAACATCAGAGCTGATTCTGCCAGCACATGCCCATTCACAAAAGGGTCTGATGAATCCCCTTTTTTATGACAACTTGCTATAGGATACAGAATCCAGTACAGACTTTTTCTGTTACTTCCCCCTCTCAATCTAAGTAACCTGCAGGTATCATTCGGAAATCAAGGTTCCTTCTTAGTGTTAATAGCTGAAGTGCAGCAAAAAAGAATTTTAATTTCCACTTTAGTAGCAGTGCCATCCCTAGTGACTCTCATCTATCACTTAACATCAAGGTTGCAGTCGAGCTTTCCCACCAATTCTGTGGGAAGACAAGTTCTTCTTCATGGAAAAAAATCTGGAAGAAACTTTTTCAGATTGACATTGGAGGTGTTTTTTTTCTGTGGCTAATATTACCTAATTCTGGGCTGTATCGTTTTGTTTCTGAGAACTGCAGCTGTTGAGTAAATTTGAGTATTAACCTGTTGCCTCAGACCTGGTAAAATTGCTACATGTCTACATTTAGGATCTTGTGAACCCAAGTTTTTAAAATAAACAGGCTACAAAAGCCAGAAATCTTGTATTGTGAGTTTTCAGTGTAGCCCCCTCCATTTTATAATTTCATTCTATTTATCTGACTCACTTAAGCCAACTTTGAATGAAACCTATATATATACACACACACACACACATATATAAGTTGTGCCGAACAATACTCTTGCCACATTTTCTTTCCAGGTATGACATCTGCAATGAGGTACTATTCAGTACTGAATTACCCATTTTAAAAATTCTTGCTTTTGGAGAAGGTGTGTCCAGAATAAGCAGTTCAGATCAGTAAGGAACATGGGAACCTAAATTCCAAATAATATCTTTTCTTTACTAGTGAGACAACAGGTAGCTAAACATGCTTTTCTTTGGAAAGGCTTTATGATGAACATCTATAGTTACAAACTTCAGTTGCAGCTTCCATACAGAAACTCAAGCACAAAGATAACCAGGGCAAGAATATTTTGGGGTGTTTTTTGTTGTTGTTGCTGTTGTTGGTTGGTTAGTTTTTTTCCTTGCTGTTTTGTTAATCTGCTTCCTAGAAATTGCTTTTTAAGATGAAAAATTGCATTATTTTGTAAGATAATTACTGGCTCTATAAATATAGAGTCTCTTCAAAGTACAGACCTGTTGGCTGCAGTTATGCTTTGTTTAGTTTTAAAATAAAAGTTGAGAAAGTACAGTGCTTGCTTGAGACATTATCTTAAACATAGGGTCTTCCCTTTGTCAATCTCCTGCAGTTAACACTGCAGAAAAACAGCAGGTTGCAGACCACAGACAAATGCAGAAATCAAATGCACTTTATACTACTCTGCCCTAGTCCTGTTACGAGCAAACAGCAGGACAAAAGAACATGTGTAGGTGGCATTATACCAGATGCTTTTGTCCTCTGCTGGAAAACTGCAACTTTACAGTGTATCTCCTATCTATTTAATAAAAGAAATACTTTTTTTTTCTGTCCAGAAATAAAACAGTTTCAGTGCTCCAAACCAATATTTTAACTTTCTTAGTAATACCACAATTTTCTAGAATATGAATGGAAAGAAAATCTAATTCAGAATTGTTAATGAACTTAGTCATTCCATCAAGTCAACAGGGATCCTCCAAGTCCAGGTATTATGCTCAGCTCAGTGCTGGGACTAAGACGCATTGTACACAAACCCCTTTCTGCTGTGAGCTGGGTAGCTAAGACATCCCTAATGACAGGCTTTCTCTGTAAATCCAGCCGGTGGTGAGTAACGGGGAGGTTAAACCTGTTCTAACTTTGTGGCTCTGTGTTTCTGCAGCCAAAGTACAGCATAACACTAGTTGCAACATGTTGACAAAAGAGGTAAGTTCAAAGTTAAATATAGCGAAATTTATTAGTGCACTGCATTGATTTTCCACACGGCATTTTTGAAATGCCTACATCAGGTGGTAACAGGTAGAGGCAGGGAGCCAGCAGGACTAAGAGGACAAAGATTTGGAAGACAATCAGGGACATGAAGCCTGCTGGAAGTTCCAGCTTCAAAAGCTGCCCTTAGTTCCATACATAGCTGGGGAATTTCACTGCTACGTTGAACCTGAGGAGCATATATAACTGTTCTGGAATAGTGACTTTTGTCCCTTCTGAGCCCCAGAGGCAGAAGCCTCCAGTCAATAGGGTGAAAGGCTGTCTGCGCTGGGGGTCCGGCTGGAAGGGGAGAGGATGGAGCGGTCTGGCACCTACTCCTGAGGCATTCTGATGGCCTCCCGTGCAGACAACGAACGGAGGACGGCAGTTCAGTGTGCTGCTAAGAAATGGCTCAAAACCATTGAAACCATTTTGATCTGTCAAAAGCCTGACAGATCTCTGCTGCATCTTGTGTCTGAATTTCAGCTGTTAGCACTGAGTCTTCATGTAGCTGAAGCAGGTCTGTCATTTGGAAATTGGCTTGTAATTTAAGACCTACAGGGCAGGGAGGCACCATGCAAGTCATAGGGTGAGCAGAGGGAGTGAGCACAATGCACCCATGGGCATAACACAATTACAAAAATTTCAGTGACATTTGAAATAGTGGTTTTAGGCACCATCTTGTCACATTTAAGGTCTTCAGTCACAGGTATGTGTACCCTAAGAAGCAAGAAAAGCCACTGGGTAAGTCTTATTAAATTAAATATAAAAAGAGTAAAGAAAGTTGAAACCTCGTTCAGCAGGGTTGTATTACATCATCACTGGAGATGAACAACAATTAGGAGCAACAGAAAACTGGCAGACTAATGTGACAGCACACCGGAAAGGAAGGAGGCGATTCAGTTGGATCACTTACTCAGTGCTTAGTGGCTCAAGTCCTTTATCAGTTTAAATCAGTGTGTAAACTTCTGCTGTGTTTGGCATCAGGAAGAAATTTCATGGCAATTTCTTAATAGCAAGAAGAAGCTGGCCCATCGCTGGCCCATAGCAATAACACACAGAAACCACAAAGCAAGTTTGTTCAGTGATAGTGTCAAGAACATGATGCTAGCACAATAATAGCAGAATAATTCAAAAGCTATCCAGTCTTCACTCTCTAGTCTGACTTATCCTTGAAAATGCTGTTTAAACCTGATCACCATGTTACAGAGTTCCCCTATTAATATAACTGTTATTTGTTCTTGATTTCCAAATGACTTTAGTGAATTGACAGCTATGGCAAATACAAAGCTTGGCTATAAGATTTGAAAATGCATCCTTTGTTGCATACATCACCTTTATATAGAAAAATTTGACTTATTCCATTTTACTTCTAATTCTTCCAGAGGAGAGGGTCATGTCACTACAGTTCTCAGCCAAAACGTTTCTCCAGGAGTGACTTAGCTGAATTTGTATCAGGCAGTGAAACCTGTCTGGAAACCTCCCGTCTCCTCTGCTTATGAAAGTTTGTGAGAGTGGACGAGGAGCTGCAGTTAGATGCATATTGCTACCCTCGGAAAGATTGGGGCTTGGCTTGGAAGAAAAGGCCCTGCTTCCTACAGACATGAAAGCGTGCTCTTCAACTACATTTTCTCACATTAGAGAAGTCAAGAAATGACAACACCAAAGCTTTCATAATCTTACTACTGCCCATAGCATGTGGTATTATCATACAACCCCTGGTAAGCATTCTCATACCATTTTTAAAATGGTGATAACATCAGATAACACCATACACAGACGTATTGATCAGTAAATATTTAACTGGCATGTCTTTACCTAAGCACCGCTCAAAACCATGAAAACTGCATTGATAAATTACCTGCCAAAGAGTCAGGTTTGCCAGTCTCCAGATTTTGTTGCGGGTATCAGAACATTTATTGCTTTTCTTAAATATCCAGTAGTAAAAGACCTGTGAGCAGAAAGATAACTTCCTTCCCCTTTAAACTAAATAGTAGCAAGCAATTTGATTCTTTTGAAAGCAATTCTATCAGCTAGTTGAAGAAAATGAATCATCACCAAAGTGTACACTACAGAAATACAGAAAGCAAGGAAAACACATTTTGCTATTTGAAAGTGAATCTTTCAACAGAGAAGCTGATTGGACTACTGAAGGTTTTCGGTGGCAATAATCATAGAATTATAGAATGGTTTGGGTTGGAAGGGACTTTTAAAGATCATCTAGTTCCAACCCCCCTGCCATGGGCAGGGACACCTTTCACTAGACCAGGTTGCTCCAAGCCCCATCCAACCTGGCCTTGAACACTGCCAGGGATGGGGCAGCCACAGCCTTTCTGGGCAACCTGTTCCAGTGCCTCATCACCCTCACAGTGAAGAATTTGCTCCTTACATCTAATCTAAATCTACCCTCTTTCAGATTAAAGCCATTACCCCTTGTCCTATCACTCCATGCCCTTGAAAAAAGTCCCTCTCCAGCTTTCTTGTAGGGCCCCTTTAGGTACTGGAAGGCTGCTCTTAGGTCCCCCCCGAGCCTTCTCTTCTCCAGGCTGAACAAGCCCAACTGTCTCAGCCTGTCTTCATAGGAGAGGTGCTCCAGCCCCCTGGTCAACTTTGTGGCCCTCCTCTCGACACACTCTAACAGGTCCGTGTCCTTCTTACATTGGGGCCTCCAGAGCTGAACACAGCACTCTGAGGGGTCTCATGAGAGTGGAGTGAAAGGGCAGAATCACCTCCCTTGACCTACTGGCCCAGGATACGGTTGGCTTTCTGGGCTGTGAGCGCACATTGCTGGCTCATATTCAGTTTTTAATCCATTAATAACCCCAAGTCCCTCTCGGCAGGGCTGCTCTCAATCCACTCATTGCCCAGCCTGCATCCATGTTTGGGATTGCCCTGACCCATGTGCAGGACCTTGCACTTGGCCTTGTTAAACTTCATGAGTTTTGCACGGGCCCACCTCTCAAGCCTGTCCAGGTCCCTCTGGATGGCATCCCTTCCCTCCAGTGTGTTGACTGTACCACTCAGCTTGGTGTCGTTGGCAAACTTGCTGAGGGTGCGCTCAATCCCACTGTCCATGTCGCTGACAAATGTGTTAAACAGTGCTGGTCCCAATACTGACCCCTGAGGAACACCACTTGTCACTGCTCTCCACTTGGACATCGAGCCATTGACCTCAACACTTTGAGTGCGACCATCCAGCCAATTACTTATACACTGAGTGGTCCATCCATCAACTCCACATCTCTCCAATGTAGAGAGAAGGATGTTGTGCAGGCCAGTGTCAAACACTTTGCACAAGTCCAGGTAGATGATGTCAGTGTCTCTTCCCTTGTCCACAATGCTGTAACTCCATTGTAAAAGACCAGTAAATCTGTCACGCATGATTTGCCTTTAGTGAAGCCATATTGGCTGTCACCAGTTACCTCCTTATGCACTACTTTATTTCCTTTTTATGCATGTACACCCTGAGACTCCTATGGACATATCTATATTGCATGATAGGACTTTGTACAGATCTCTAGGTTAAATAAAACCTGCTGGTTAGCTCCAGTGTGCCTGTGGAATGATTGCTGGAGGTGACTTATTGATATGTGTCCCCCTGCTCTTAAGTGAAGGTAAACCTCCGTGGTAAAATGCAGTGGATGTGCAAGAAATCTGTTCCATAATAATTCCCTAAGTGACATAACCTGCAACCTTAGATGTTAGCAGCACTGGGGAGCTTGGTATGCTGACTCTGAGAAGCAACACAGAGGATGGAGCGGAGTGGAGACACTGCAGCCAGGCTCTGCGATATCACTGCAGGGATGGGGAACTGGAACTACTGGAACAGGAATGGAAGGTCCCTGCATTGAATCCACTGAAGCAAGGAGGTGAAATAATGGGGGTTCTGTCAAGGTACTGCCCTACTTCTGATTTATATCACAAGTGCCCAGTTCTGGAGTACTGACACAGAACTTTGCTCATTATAATTTCATTATAATATGAAAACACACCTCCATCCCAAAAGCTACCCACCTTCAAGGTGTGACCACTCCTCACTGAGCATGCACTCTGAATTTTCTCTAGTATATACCTTTAAAAGTAAAGCGAGGAGTTTTACACCAATCATAATAAAGTTATGTATGACTAGAGTCACTCAAGCTCTACCTAAAAATAAGAAAATATAAAAGGGCTTAAGAGGGGAGGAATACGAGGGAAGACATCATCATAGACAAGTTGGGAGGACATCACTGACTTCTGGGATCAGTCGATGGGCTGAATCTCTCTTTCCCCCCATAGGGACATCTTTGGGGTAAGATTTGAATCCTTGGTTATACTGACTGCTTCCCTGGGAAACTTAGAAATCTCTATAGATTTTTTCCAAAATTTAGTGTGCTTGTAGTTGACTGTATTATTATTTGCATGTGATTTGCAGACAGTGTATTTATCACTGGCAATCCAAAAGAACCTGTACTCCTGTTGCTTTAATAAACTGTACTATTCATTAAAATCTAGCCATGATAGTTCATTGAATACGACCAAATTCCTTAAGTCTGGCCGTGATAGTTCATTGAACGTGACTAAATTGAAAGTACAGTGCACTATTTGTGCATCCGTAATCATAGTTTAATATATTGAACACAACTGGACCTATAGTGCTGAATTGGGCATCACCCAGAATCTAAGCCTAGCAGCTCCCAGCCCCTCTGATATCTGAGGACAAGCTGGAATGGAAGGAGGTTTATCTTCTGCCAAACTTCATTACTCTTTAACGCAGCAGTGCCAACCAGGGTCCAGAGACATTTTGGACCAAATTAGGAAACAGCAAAGCTTGTTGCAAGTGTTGAGAATGGGACTTTAAACTCAAACAATCCCAAAGATCGTCTTCCGTGCTTTCTGAGCCCAAAAGAGGAACCAGCTTAGACATTGCTGCACCATATACTCCAGAGCTTCCTGCTCTGGGGTCAAGAGCTGTCCAGCCACAGCAAAGAATAAAGTTATGTTTGGACTATATTTTGGAACAGGATTGTTGAGTAATATCATGTAAATATAAAAATATTTTCTTAAAATGTCTGTCTGCTTTTAGATTTGTCTCATGCTTTTGTGCACTGGAAATCTCTTGTTGGGGAAACAAAGCTACTTAGACTGGGGAGCCTCTACTACTATCATCTATTTTTTTTTTCCTTCTCTGACAGCCTCAGTGAGTTGATGCCCAGGGTCGTGTATGGAGCATCAAAGCAATAGGCCCCAGGTAAAGGCAGAGCTTAACCTAGATTGAATAGAAGAATCCTCCACCGGTCTGTCATATGTGGGGCATCTGAAGCAGAGTCTGATGCTTTTTGGTCTGGCAACGGCTTTACCACTGCATCCACAATTTATGAGCTAGTTCTAATAAATACCTACAGCTGGGAATCAGTTCACTGTCTCAATAAGGACAGTCATGTTTGCACAAGGACTCTGTCTGTTTGCACAAAGAATTCTACTGTAAGGGACTCCAGGGTTTGGGCCCCTATTTTCCCTGTTATTTTTCATACCTTGCTCTCTTTTTGAAGGCATAGATATATGTGTTCTTGTATCTAAAGCTCCTCATGCACAAATAAAATTGACCTAAGTCAAATATTCTTTAAATGACACTTTACTAAAAAAAACCCCCAACATCCTAGTATTTTTCAGCTTTTGATTCACTGTGACAGCAAGAAACAAACTGCCAACTTTGTATGCTATTAACAAAACATCTAGTTTGCATGAAGGAACTAATTAACAAATGTAAATGACTGCCCAACCAAATACTACTGAGCATGTTCCACACTGCTTCTCGTTTACATATAAAAGGATTCACAGTCTTTGCTAGTTTTATTCCCCAGTGCTTGGCTGGTTTATGTGCAGAACATGAGTTTACACCAATTTAAAACAGTATTAGTTAAAATAGTACAGATTCAACGTATAGAAGGATTTATTTTTGTTTAGAATTGCCTTATTTAAATTTGATTCCTAGGCAACTTCAGCTAAACTAAAAGAAGTCCAATTTAAAATGATGAGTTTTCAAGGTTCATGGATTTAGTGAAATTGTTTGAAATCATATTTCCAATTCATCACTACTGCTTTTTCAATAAACAAACACTCAAGCTAGATTTTCATGTACCCTACATCTAGCATGGATAATTTAGCTTGGTACTTGAAGCACTGGCATTTGGTGCTGCTAGTAATTTACAAATGAATGTTCACTTTGTGTGGATGTAAATACCCACTTAAAGTGGAGACCCAGCCCTTTCACCATCTGTGATGAGATTCACAAGTCAAAGTCTGGCCTTGCTTACACCATAGGGAGTTCTGCTAAAATTGGTAAGCAGGGGTCCTAAAGTACAATAAAAGTAGTCACAAAAATTAAAGATGCAGCTAATCTACCAATTATAGTGAAAGAAGGCTGTATATGAGCTAGTTTAAGAAGCAGGGTCATTTGGGCAGCACAAAGCAGGCCAATTTGTCCTCCTTGGTGGCTTCTATGTAAAACCACTTTATCATGTCTATTAGAAACTATTGCTGGATCAAATCTTGTATAAATTCATTGAATGGTTTGTGTGCACTACAAATGTTTGCTCAGTCCGATTTGTAACACAAATAGAAAATAGTAATATTTTCACATATATATGGAAACATTTAGCTTGTAAGGAATCTCTTGAGATCATCTAATCCAACTCCTGTGCTCAAGCACAATCAGATAAAGCCAACAGTCCAGGAGCCTGTCCAGCCAGGTTTTGAATATCTCCAAAACAAACTATCTGGACAGACTATTCCAGTGTTTGACCACCCTCACAGTAAAAAATATTTTTCTTGTGTCCAGATGGAATTTCTTGTGTTCATTTTCTCTTGTCCTGTCAGTAGGCACCACTGAGAAGGGTCTGGCTCCCTCATCTTCGTTCCCTCACATCAGGCATTTACACACCTCGAGAAGATCTCTCCTGAGCCTTCTCCCAGCTGAAAAGTCCCACCTCTTCAGTTTGTTCAAATGCTTTCTATCCTGCTCCTCCTCCATCAAGGGTAAGTCTTGTTCCAGAACTTCCCTCTGGCCTCAGGGGCCTGGGATCCCTAAAGGCCAGTTTTAATAGTAAAGGCTTTTTTTAATTGGGAGGGACATTTTCTCTCACAGCTAGGTTGATCAAGGCAGAAATATGTGTGGGATCTTCCCTCTATCATCACCAGGAATCACTTACATGGTTCTGGAACTAGGTTCAGTCTGCTGCAGTTTAACAGGGCCTCACTCTAGGCTTAGTTCATCAAAGAACAGAAAGAGGAAGATTCCTACTGGAGCTGACACAGTCTAGTATGGACTACACTGGAAACAGTTTATTCACCACTTCAGATTTCATGCAAAAGGTTGATAATGGCATCCAGAATAGCCTGGGCACTGGATCTGAAGCTGATGATAGCGACACGTACAAACAATTAAGGAAGAAGCGATGACCAACGCAGCGTGAATTATTAGTGGACAGCTTCCAAATGAAGCAAGTCAATCAAAATATGGTCTAACTCTGTGTCTTATCTCTGCCTGCATCCCCAACACAACAGCTCTCAGTCATTCAGGTAAGCTGTCTGGAAGGCACAAAAGAAAAGAGAATAGTTTCTTGCCTCTACTGGAAGTGATTAGGTAGGAAAATGGATTGAGGAAACTTAACTGGGAATGTGTTTTTTTGTGATTTCTGTGGAAAAAATGAACTCTGACATACTTTGTATTAAAGCTTTTTGGGTATAGAACTGCTGAAGATATGTGAGACATTGTACTTTGTGTCCCATAATATCTGAGGCTACAATTCCCCCTACAGTATGTGTTCCAGCCTTTTAAATACTATAATCACCATCTCAAGAAATGGCTCCAGTAACTTTGCTAATGTAAGCTCCTTCCTGAGTCATGGACTGGGAGTGCTCGTGGAAGCAGTAGTCTCCTGAAGATGGCATGAGAAACCTGTGGAGCTCTTTGTACCACCAGTGTTGTTCAAAGGCAAAAAAAATATCAGGCAGTGGGTACTGCTTTTATATAGATGGAAATACTAAAATAAATATAGACCTTCAGTAGGGAGAGCCTTGTCTCCCATGTAATTACTGTGAATTTTACGTATGACCTACTAGTAAAAATAACTTAATTTATATATGGCTGTGGGATACATTTTCTTTTTTTTTTTTGACAGTAATAATATAATTTATGATTGTTTTAAAAATATTTTTTCTAGAAAAAAATACATGTGCTTAATTTTTCAGAACTTGTCTTTCTCAGTCATTCAGAAAAATAAAATCTGTCCTTTCGTCTCTTTTCTTGCATTTATTCTTTTTACTTGTGGTCTTTATGGAAATTTTTTTAAAATGGACTGCAGGCACGGGTGTCTCTCCACTGACACAGTGCATGATCTCCTCTGTCCTCCTATCTCCAAAACATCACCCTTCAGGTGGTGCTTAATAGAGAAGCATTAAAGGAGCTTTGCTATTCTTTTTCCCCAAACAGTTAAGTTTTTAACTTATGATCCTTTATTTCTATTTGTCCTACTGCATCCATTGTTGAAATACTGTCAAAATTCCCAGAAGAGAAGGAGGGTTATTTTTTCTATTCAGAAGGTATATGTTCTGTGAATAAGGTAGCTGACTGAAGATTTTTTTCTTGTCGTTTTCATTAGCAAAAAGATGTGGAGAATATGAAGAATAGGAGAATTTGGAGAATATTGAAATATTTTCTATATTTTAATGTTAAGATCTACATGCCTCTCTTTTAATTAATCAGAAAGGATTATATTTGTCTTGCCCTGAGACGAGACAAGGAATGTTACAGAAGCACTTCAGCACTCAGTACCAATGGATTGGCCACATAATTAAAGAAATTATTTGGTTATGGAATGTGGAGTTTCTATCAGATCTTTGCTTTTTACAAGAATCCACTTAGAAGAGAAAGATTGAGAGCTAACGAGTCCAGCAATATCTTGGAGGGAGATATTAGGATAGGAGAAGAAGAACCACTTCATGGATGGAAAGAAAGATGGCCTATTACTTGTTATGTGACTGAAAAAAACTTTCCATGGGTGACATGATTAAACAAATATCCCTATTTATAGTTCCAGGGCTTCCCATGAAATAGTTAAATCCTTTTTTTTTTTTTTTTTCAAAACAGATTTGAGTATACTTGATGGAGCCAGGAAATTTAACTGTTCCACTATGACTTCTGCAATTTGCCACAGAGCTATAAGAAAATGTCTGTACAACCTCCATGACAACACATTATATTTGAAAGCTCTTATCTGCTGACAAATTTTAAGTTCTGAGGAACTTTAGGACACGAGCTGAGGAACTTTAGGACACGAGTGTAGGAAACTCTAACCCACATTTGTCTTAAGGGTTTGCAGACCTGAGTGAGTTTGTCACATTACCTTACAACAGACTTTCTGCATTGTATCATCATTGAATGGCAGACTTGGAGGCCCCAGTGTTCCACCTTTTATCCAATAATTAAAAAATCCACTTAATAATGGTCTCTCTCTACCCAGTTTGAGTTCGTTTAACTTGAATGTAGTCAAGTGGCTTTTGCACAAATGTATTAGTATCCCACTGATGCGTATAAAAGGATTGAGAATTATACTTTCAGTTGATCTCTTCCTTGACAAGCATTTTTAAATTGGCACTTGGCCTGTTTTTAATCAGCTTTGAAATTCTGTCAGGCTGAGATGCATTCTGTGTTTAATGAAGCAAATTGTTGATTAAGGCCTTTGCTATCGTTAAAATTATTTGGCCCTTATTTTCAACTCTTTCTGCCTCTGTTATTAGAGTTATGGTGGTTTGGAATGATGAGGCCAACAGTAATATTGGCTGCAGTCTTACTCTTTGTTGCACTGTTTACACACCCTTTATTACACTAATACAATACACTTTACTACACTAGTGCAATTCTTTCTTTTAGGGCATGACCAGAAGTGATCCATATATCTCCTTCATTGTCCTAACTGTCAAAACTTTCAAATTAAAAAATAAATTAAAAAAAAAAAAGAAAAAGAAAAAGAAAAAAGATGTGTTTTATTGCAATCAGTGTCCACAATTTTGTCATTCTTATACAAAAGATGAAGTGGCTGATCCACTCTATCTAAATTAAGTGTAGGCTAACTGCTTATTTATGAGTGCCATGTCATTCATGCTTTTGGTAAAGGATATTTCCACTTATTCTACCTTTTTGCCTTTGCCTATCAGTTAGATTGGGATCTTAAATGTAATTGGATGTCACCCTAAATTTAACTGGAAGTGACTTTCTGGTGTCCAGTCCAGTTCCTACTGCAGGAAAATGTGAAGTAACACCCATTTTCTAAATTTATCAAAAAACTTCTTGACATTGGAAGATTAAAAATTGAAAAAACAATCCCCCCAAACCCACTCTACTGCTACTTTTGCTTTTCTGCTTGCCATTGATGTTTACTAACTTTTTCTTTCAGTAGTTTTAAATAGTCTCTGGGTGTATGGCAAAGTTACACTCCTTCACCTTTTATTTCATATTCTTCCTTAGTTAAACAGTTCTTTTCTCGCTGCAGTGATTACCACCTGCTGTACGCATAGACAGCAGCACTGTCCTACACTTTCTTTGACTAGGATAAGGAGCTGTTATTTGCTCTTCATTTGATAGTATCTCCATTCCTTTGCTCTGCTTTCTCTGTGTTTGTTCGAGTATGATCTCATATTTTCTGAGTACAGGTGATAGGGATTGTACTCACCATTCCACATGAGCTTTGTATGATGACATTAATAGTCCTCTGTCTCCACAGGACTGTATCAGCTGATACATTCTGGACTTGGTTTTATCATTACACTATGCTGTTGAGTCATAGTAATGCCTTGATTATCTAATGCCACAGAATACCATTCTGTTTTCTCATTTCCAACTGATAAATTCCATTTCAGAGCAGAAATTCTCAATATTAAGTGCATGACCTTGCATCTTATTCTCTTAAATAGCATTTTTAGAACATAGGGCCTCAAAGACAGACAGTGTTTTCCTTATTCTGAATCTACTGATCCTCTGTAATATAGAGATTATCACTCAGCTTTCCCTCATTGTCAGATGTCATCACTTCCACTCCTTGTGCCAGGACCATTTAGTGGAATTTGTGAGTGGCCTCAAGCACTACTCAGGAGCTCTGTTGATCACCTCTACCTACTCAGATTGTACATTTAAAGCTACCCATTTTTGTCTTCCCCCTAAGACAGTCTCTTCTCCATTTGACAGGATTTTATTAATCCCTACCCTCTTCAACTGCACTAATAAAATTTCTTACATGACATCCCATCAGATGATCTATAGTAATCCAGAGAGATTAGATCAATTGCTTCTCATTTGTCTGAAAATTTAAATAGCTCTTCATGTGAACAATAAATAAGATTTGTTTAAACAAATGTCCGAATAATAACAAAGAATTGCATATTAATGCGACCCCCCCCCCCAAACCAGAATACAAAACTGTTCTTTTTAAGACTTTCATTAAAAAAAAAAAAAAAAAAAAGGTTCTTCTGCCAGAATCCTTCATTTTTTAATTTGTTGAATACATTGGAGTAGAGCTGAAAGGAAAAAAAAAAAAAGATCATTCCCTTTTGTGGCTTATTTTGATGTTTGGAAAACTGTTCTCACTCTGACTTGGATGAAAATCTAGGAATATTCACATTTGTGAGGAAATAGTATGGAGTTTTGGTGCTAGGAACATCCACCTGTCTGTCTGTCCTTTGGCCCCTGGAAGACCTGGAGCTCGTGGTTGTGGCACACAGCAGGTGCTTTATTGAGGAACCATAGAGATGAGCTGGCAGGACACCAAGAAAACTTGCAAAGCTTGTCTGGTGGCAGATTTCCAATGGGATTTCATCATAATTGGACTATTTTAGTGAAAAATTTGCATTCTGAGGAAGTAAAAAAATCCCCAAAGGAAAGATTTTCTCTGAATTTTCTGAACAGCTTTAATATGAGTTATTCTTGCTATGGGAGGAGGCAGATAATCTCCGTGTGGGACATGGTGTGAAGCAGCTCCTGTGTTGGGCCTTGCTCTGAACGACACCTCTGATGAGTCCTGTTAGGCCCTTCGGGGCACTAAGGCCCTCCCTGTCCCTGCTCAGCTTCCCTGGGGCTTCAGCCCACCCTGCCCATGGCCCCAGACCCTGTTTCACCTGCCGGGGCGTCAGTCCCTGCCCCAGCCCTGCTGCACCAGGGCTGGTCTCCAGCTCCCCACAGCCCGGCCCTGCCCGGCCACAGGGCCACGAGGCAGAAGACCTCCGCTTCTTTTGGGTTAAGTTGATAACTGGCCTGGTTTTCTGGTTGGGTCACAGCCCCGTTGGTTGTGGTGGGTATACCAAGATCTCAGAGCTGGCAGCAAGTCTTAGGTGGTTGGCAAGGTCCGTATTTATCACAACTCTCATTGTAGGCAAGGAGGAAATGGGAAAATTTAAACTTTTCTCGCAAACAGCAGTCTTACAAACACTTTTTAGCCCATAGCGTACTCTGGATTGATGTGGTTTGACCTAAGTGAATTCACTTGGCTTGGAAGTCTGGTCACAAGGCAAAATTGAAGGCATAGAGCTATTAAACAATAACTTCTTTAAGATTTTGTATTTTGATAAACCTAAAAATTTGGCCTGGGATTTAACCATAGCAAAACTATTTCCTATTGTTACCTGACGTAAAGCCATAGTTGGCAATGCACCAGGAGTACTAATCCCATGTAAATGTCTGGAATAAAGTCTATTTGCAAATTTGAGAAGAGCTATGAAATCTAATATTCAGTGTTTAGAAAACTTCATGCTATGGAGTTGATCCAGCTAAAAATAGTAACCTAGGTAGTTTTTTAAAAAAATGATATTTTTTTTCTTCAGTTCACATCAGTTTCCCAGTTCAATTTAACGTGGGGCCAAATTTATGAGCTGGAACACTGGGGTGAGGAGGAAGACAGAAATTGCAGAGTGTTGGAAAACAGGCCAGGATGTAATGAGACAGACTGTGAGTATTTAAACTGGCATTGCCTGCAGAAAAGACATAAACTGATGAATAACCAAGTAGGTTAAGTGTAGCTTTCTTCTTTTTCCTACGTTTGCAAACCTTTCTAAATGTGTCACCTATTTCTATTTGCCATTAAATTAAGCTGGTGGTGACTGAAAGGTCCATCTCTAACACAGAAGGCAATCTGCTGCCATTTTTGTGGTAGTTCTTTTAGCTGGAGCTCTAGAATACCCATACTCAGCTTGGACGTCTCATGTATTTCTCCATGATACTCCAAAAGTTGTGCTTTCAAGGCTGAAGGAATCAGTTTGAGAATCTAAGAAACCAAGATGAAGAAGTATCATTTTCTACATGTTGCATAAAATGTTGCAGTTTCTTAGGAAACACACATTAACATCAATTATAGCCCAGAACATAAAGTTTCTAAACTGAAAGTTGCAGAGCAAAACAGTATGCAGTGCTTTGTCTCAGTTTTGGATCAAATTCACATTTCAGAATATTGATGTTTGCTTGTGCAAATAATTTCATATTGTAATTCACAGTTACAAAAATATTTTTTATCCTGCCTAACATACATGATATTTAAAGCTTATGCTCCAAGGCACAAACCAGTCATTAAGTTACAGGAGATATGTAGAAATACGTCCTATCAGCAATTTATTCTGTATTTGTCAATGCTGGAATTTCTTGTCCCTTTCAAAATCATTTGCTGCTAACCACAGTGAGACAGGATACTGAGTAAAAGGGACGAATGATACGATCCAACCTGGCAGCTTTTGTGAAGTTGAGTCACAAACGGAGGTGGGTTTATCCTATAGATAACAATGGCAATTATATGCTTGTTAGTGCAGCTTGACCTAGTTTTCCTTTGCTTTATGCAGCAGATGATAACTAAAGCTAATCCATGACAACTATTGTTAAAGCACAAGTATTGTGGCATTCTAGAACTACATAAGAGCAAACACTGGTTTTTTTTGCTGTCTCCCAATATCTTTGTAAGCCTCTACATATGTGTAATTTTTTTTTTGTCTTTGTATCTCCCAAAGTATGGCAACGCTAACCGTATTGGGATTCTGTATGTTGTCACGGAATATACACTGACTGTTTATTGCCCTGTCTGCCTCTCTCATATATTTGTAAAGGGTATACTCAAATAACTACTGTACTGGGAGTTATACTGCATCTTAGAAATTGTAACTTCAAATGGACTAAAGCACGCTATTATTTTTTTCAGCTATTCTTTTTGTCATACCTTTTTTCTTTTCTTCTTTTCTTTTCTTTTCTTTTCTTTTCTTTTCTTTTCTTTTCTTTTCTTTTCTTTTCTTTTCTTTTCTTTTCTTTTTCACTCTAGAAAATACCCCGTTCACCTCCATTTGGTTTTCTTAGCTGAGAAAAAAGTGAAAGACTTCAGGAGCTGGCTTACTGGTATTACTTCCTAGCAGCACTGTGAGGTCTGAAACTGTATTTCTTGGATCAACCTTACTGGACCTTTATTCAGTCTTTTTGATCAGTTGGTGTGACCTGCGGAGATGTTATGTTAGTCCAGTGACTTGCTGTGTTTGCACTCCTTAAAATGAGGAAGTCAATAATATTAAATAAACTTTTGGTATTCACCTCCTGTAGACTTTGAGTGCTTCCTGTCTGCATGAAATACGTTTTTTGGTTTTTTTAAATGTAAGCTCTCCTGGCTATAAACCGTCATGTTTTATGACTTAGAAAGTCTTGGATACATTTATTTGTCTTTAACAAAACAGCTTGGCAATGCGTTAGGTGCCTAAACCTGCACTGAGCACAGAGCTGCCCACGCTGGCTGGTGGGGACTGCAGAAGAGCAACGTGCATTTAGCTCCTCCTTTGACTTCAGTACCCAGCTGGGATTGAATGGAGGGATTTACATTATCCTGCCTGACCATTAGCCTGCTCACTGGGGTTCCTCTGAAAAATAAGGAGGGCTGGGGCACGTCTTTCAAAAAAGCTGCTGCTGAAAATTATATTTGAGTGGGATGAGTTGACCAGTTTGTGGAGGTGGGAGGCCCGGGTTCAATGCCTTCTTTTGCTTAAGGAGATGTATTTCATACTTAACTGAAGTTTCTTTAACCACCAGCTGTTCTGGGTTGACCTCTTTTTGAACTTCTTTCATTTTGCAAAAAAACAAAAAAAGACTCATTGCCTTAGAGACACAGATAAAGGAGGAATGCCTGGATCATGGAGCAGTACCCAGTGAACCCAGGGAGAGGTAAGCACAGCTGAACTGCCAAATCAAAGTAGTAAAAATTGGAACATTAAGGCTCTGTCTACATTACCATTTTGGTTTGGGGCAGCAATGCGATACTGAGACAAATCCCTTGATTCCCCCTAACAGTGGTGTGGTTCACAGAGAGGTTTTGGTACACACCAAAACTTTGTGTGAGACTCCTTTCAGGGATAATGACATTGGAAACTCTGCTTCAGGCGCTCACTAAACGCACTCTAGCCTCTAATGGGAAAATTTTGGTCCAAGGCAATGATTGCTTCTTCCAGCAGATTCAAATCACATGTTGTGGGGTGCCTGGTCGAGGGAACTGACTAGCTTGAATTAAAACCCCAAATTACATTTATTATAGATGTAGAGTTCTCAGCAATTGCTTTGATCTACTTTTGCTCCTGTTGTGCTAAAGTTTGGATCAACAGAGAAATAAATTCAGATTATATTAGACCATGAATTTTAAACAGTGAGTTTTTAAATAGATAGGAAGAAAGAATTTAGCCAGCCAAATGGATGCTGCCTAGACACCCCTAATATTAGACTCATTTTAAAGCAATATTGCAGAAAACATTTGTTGAGATGGAAGTTATTGAACTGAGAGGCAAGGGGAAACAAGAAAAGTTTTAAGTATCGTTAGCTCATTTTAATGTAATTTTCTTTAGTTTAGTTGGTTATTGAACTAACAGCCCTGAATACAAAATAACTCATAGCTCTTTCATTGAAGATGTATAGGCTACATGTACACTCTTATGTTCCAGCTATTTAAAGTATTGCTAATAGAATTTCTGAATGCCTTCTGATCATTCCTTCTGATATGTGCAGCATCATTTGGGGAAACTAGAGTAATGTATTTTTAAAATGCCTGAATGGCTGCTTGTAAATTGTTTCTGTTGTTAAATGTAGTTCTGTATTCAAATGCAAATGAATTATTTAATAGGATATATTTCAGTAAAATCACTATTTTACTTTTACAGTTACTGCTTTACCTGTGTAGATATTGTCTTAAGAAAAAAATATCTGGCAATTTAAAATAACAAGGAAAAGTAGATCCTGGACTAAACCTTATCAATTGTTAAATGGAACTGGTTTTTAGTTACATTAAAATTAAAGTCCATCTGCTGATAAAAACAGTAGCATTAAAAGTATTTTACTGTATTTTAGAATAGTCTGTATCAGATAGTGTAATCTAAAATTGCATCTCTTTAATCATCTGTTTTATCTCCTACTTCTGGCATGGTTTCAGCAGTTGATAAGAAATATATAAAGTAGAAACTAGATGCTTAGAAACTCATGATTTCTTGGAAATCTGGATTTTTAGCATTCGTACAATTCAAATGTCTGACAGTCTCAGAGACTACTTGAAACACTGAATTGATAAAGGCTTTGGAAAATGAGGGTGTGTTCAGCAATACAAGGTGGTCGTATTTCCAGGACGACTAGACCCTTGACAGAGGCTTGTAGAGGGTTGGGTTTACAATATTTTCAGTCACAAACAAGGAGTTTAATCCAAGAAGGATAACTGCAGCTCCCTATTTGAAAGCAGTGTTTGACTCGGAGACGTCTTGCTCCTACAGTGACATCCAAAATCTAAAGTTAGAGGCATGGGAAGAAGTGATATTCAAAGAGGAGATCAGAGCTCCAACTGCTGAGCATGGCACCACCTAAACCTGGCTGAGAGAAAATGCTGGGGACACCCTGAAATTTTGCCACAGAGCAGAATATCAGCCCTTGTCTCAGGGCAGTAGGCTGGCATCTCTGCCTAAGCACAAGGTGCATAAAATTATATTTTCTACCACCTATGTACCTTAACTTTTTGTCTCCACCCGTTAGAGCGGGCAGACATCTTTTGTGCGAGGCTAATGGAACGGTTGCTCAGGCAGCATTAAATCTGCCTGTGGTAGATCTGGTAAATCTGGCTGCAGGTTTGAAGGTTAGCACAGCGTGCACGGAAAGGCACGTGCACTCCTTTTGGCTATGGTAAGGAGCTGAGCATGCTGCATACAGCAGATTGCAAGATGATTGCATAGGCTGAAGCATTTCAGTCACAATGTATGTGGAAGAATCGTAAGATGAAATTTGTCATGAAAATGTGCATATCTACATTTGCAAGGAGGCTTCCACAATTAGAAAATGTAAGATATCTTGTAAACAACGCTGACATTTGGTATTCAGCTACGGGAAAGTGCAAATTGCCAAACTCTGGACCAATTACTTCTAGTAAGGAGCAACAAACACAGTCTTAGCTCTTTGAGGAATGTAAATTAAATCTTAGGAGAGGAATTGCTACTAGTTAACCATGTCACTAAATAGGAAATGTAATGAATACTTAAATGTTATTTTAGAAACTTTTCAGGTGTGGTCAAATCAGGCCACAGCTGCTAGTAAGTCACACAGCATCCAGAAATGAAGTGACAGATACTTAGGATCAGAGGATAATATGCCAAGCAGTTTAGATACACATCATATCACCCAATTTCAATCTAACCTTTCATGAGTTTAAAGAAGATTGAGATGAACAGGAAAGTTTTCCTTCTGCCATAGCAGCTCAACAGTAAAACAACAAAATTTCTTGCTCTGTGGGAGAGGCAGTGTGGTCAAGAAACCCTAGATGGAGAATGGTAAGCACAAGTTATTTTGGAAATGTTTGATCTAATTTCAGAAATTCTCAAACATTTAATGAAGAATATCTTACATAGTGTTTTCAATAAATTTTTTTCTTTTGCCACCAACCTTGGTAACAAATTACATTTTGCATCTTGGTGACATTTGAAGGCCATGTCTCCCTGTGTTAGATAGAGTCCTGTCATTCAATGAAGCCACTTCTGTTCTGAAGGTCTTGCAATGTAAGTGTACAAGCACAGCTGACAAATAGGTAAAACAAAAGGTGGGGAAGGATAAGAAAAGAAGGGACACAGAAAAGTGATACAATCCCATTCAACATAAATCTGTTACAAAGAAATACATTCATATCTTTTGTATCTCTGCTCAGGCTAGGACATAATTGGTAAAACCAGACATTTTCAGGAGGCAAGGCTACCGTTCAGATTCCAAGATACTGGCCTGATTTCAGAATTCAAGAGTCATCATACTGTGGGGTTTTTTCCTGTATGACTTTCCCTTAATAAAACTATGGTTGACTTGGAAGTAAAATCTTAGCATGTTGTAAAAAGTGGCTAGTTACCTGATTTAGGTTAGTGTTCTGTAGCATTTCTCTTAAAACATGTGGTTCAAATAAGTCACAGATAGACCTAGCAGAAGAATCTGGGGTATTGTTAATTAGGAATTTGCATTACAACTGGGCCATTGACAAATGACAGGAGTGTCTCTGTTAAAGGTAATGTAATGATTAGTACGCATCATGCAAATCTACAAGTTCAATTTAGAAAGCAGAGAGGCCTGGACAATTTTTCTGCATGATTAGCTAAAATTAAACTTGGTATAGGAAACTTTAGTAGGTCATCCATTCATAGAAGATTCAGTGCACTTTAGGTTGTGGCTAGATACTGAAATTTTATAATGCAAGCCATTTATTTTTTTACACACACATATATATATGTATGTGTGTGTGTCATGGTTTAACCCCAGCCAGCAACTAAGCACCATGCAGCCGCTCACTCACTGCCCCCCCCCCCCCCCAAGTGGGATGGGGGAGAAGATCGGGAAAAGAAGTAAAACTGGTGGGTTGAGATAAGAACGGTTTAATAGAACAGAAAGGAAGAGACTAATAATGATAATGATAACACTAATAAAATGACAACAGCAATAATAAAAGGATTGGAATGTACAAATGATGCGCAGGGCAATTGCTCACCACCCACCGACTGACACCCAGCTAGTCCCCGAGCAGCGATTCCCTGCCTCCACTCCCCGATGGGATGTCGCATGGTATGGAATACCCTGTTGGCCGGTTTGGGTCAGGTGCCCTGGCTGTGTCCTGTGCCAGCTTCTTGTGCCCTGGCTGGGCATGAGAAGCTGAAAAATCCTTGACTATAGTCTAAACACTACTGAGCACCAACCGAAAACATCAGTGTTATCAACATTCTTATACTGAACTCAAAACACAGCACTGTACCAGCTACTAGGAAGACAGTTAACTCTATCCCAGCTGAAACCAGGACAGTGTGTGTGTATATATATATATATATATATGAAGGAAATTAATATATATATTCTCTCAGATTAACTGTTTCTGGAAGATTTCTCACAGTTGTTTATACTTTCTATTCTGAGATAAGTGTGGCTGGTTTGACTGCCTGAGAATACTACTTCTCACCTCATACTTCAGTTACCCTGCTTGTATGCATGGTTTTCCAGCCTCTGAAGCCCTCCAGCCAGCCATTAGAAAACAGTAAGCACAAAATCCACACTACAATTCGGTGTGCTTGAATGGTGGCTAACGTGCCTATGACTTAATTTAGATACAGAAACTTCACATTTATTGCAACCACAGTTACCAGGATCCCTTTAGCCCTGGCCATCGAAGTCTGAAACCGAGGACTCCTTCACAGTGAGGAACCCTGATCGCTTGAGACTTTTAGACTACTATCTTGCAGTAGCATCCACGGGTAAATCTCCACAAAGAACATAACCTGTATTGTCTTAGTGTGGCTCTTTGATAAGGGTGACTGATCACAGCCACATCACCACCTCTCCCTCTATAAATGTCATCCTGTTGTCCTGCTTTTGTTGGAGGCTAGGCAACATTTGCTCTTTAGAGGATTAGATCCTCTAAAGTTGCCAACTAATGGCCTCATCTTTTTTAACAACAAACAAATTTGGAATGAAACCTGTTTTTTCACTGCCTTATGTAAATTTTTCTACTGTCTTATAGATGTATATCTTGAGCACCAGATATAAAGAAGGATATAAAAAGCCACAGCATATAATTTCTGTTCCCTAATTCTAGGAATGGATCCTTTTGAATTTAGTTCCCAAAATATTTCAGCTAGGAAAAGTTCAAAGAATTAGTTCAATAAGTTATTTTTCCCACTTGTTTCTTTCAAACCCCTTCATCGACTTTGATATCAATGCATGAGTATTTTTAGTCACTCAGAATGATTTTTTTCAGAAAGAATTAATAAAAAAAATAATTAAACTCTAATCCTAGGGAATATGTGCAAGAGAATGAATTAGTGGCATTGCACAAGTGGTAGTCATGCTGGTATTTTCTAACTTTTTTGTTTCTGACTTTTTTCGCCTTAATAATGTTCTTCTAATATAGATTTTGTATGTGTAATATATTTTATTATTTCTTTTTCCTTTCCCTAACGTTTATTCAGCTACAGTCTGCAAACAGGCTTTGTATGCTTTTGTGTCTTCAAATATTTGCTCTTATAGGAAGACTCCTACATGTACATTTCTGGTGATGATTCTAATGAGGTACCCCAGCCTTCAGGGCACAGTTCTGTCAGCAGGTGCTCCACACAAAGCAATGTTCAAGCTTGCAGGTTATCTTCACAATAGCATAATTTTCTGGAACGATTAGTGTGCAGTGCGGGAAATACTGGCATACAGCCCAGAGCACTTAAGCATCTCTTTTTCTTCCGAACTAGTATTTACAAGTTAAATACCACATGCTTTATAATATAAGGAAAAAGTTAACATTACTAATACTGGTGGCCTTGTACTGCCACCATCTTTATGATGGCCAATTTTCCTCATCAAAAAACCCCTCCCAAAACCCACTCCTCACTCCCAAAAGTTGAAGTTGTTATTAAACTTGTGATTACAAAAGCAACGATGTTTAACTTCAGTTTTAAGCTAGCTAGATTTACTTGCAGGCCTCTCTTTTCACTCTATTTTTAGTTACAAAACAATAAATAAAACTGACATTATTCACCCTTTCAAGTTATGCAATGACTATCACAGTGGTCATCCATTAAATAAAGACCTCTTTTTGCAGTTACAGCAACAGATATACTATACAAACCCACCATGTATTTAATATACATCATGTAATTTTTTACTTAGGATGAGAAGTTATGAAAATACCGAAAAAATGAAACATACTATTAATTCTTTTGGTATTAGAAATCCTTTGTAGTTATAGCCTTGTTTACAAAATAGAGTATGAATTTAAAAGCTCTTCTACTTAGAGACCTGAATTTTAAACAGAAGTTTAAAGAGAATGCTGTATATCCCATTTCCAAACTTCCCTATTGCAAGTTCAAGTTTATACTAGAAGAGATTGTAAAATTTTAGTTAAAAAAAAAAAAAAAAAAGAAAGAAAAAAAAATCAAAGAAAAATTGTCTGGTTTTAAAAGTCAGTATGCCAAACAAAATCTACGTCAAAATGAAGGAACCTTTCTTTAATCAATATTTTGAAAACTTTTATAAGTTTTCTCAAAGAAGAGCTATAGTCTTCCTAAGATTACAGCAGAGATCAAAAATTGTTGTCATCTCTGTATGCTGGTCCTTAGAACAATTGCAGTCCTGAGTCCAAAAGTTAGTTCTGAAAAAGGTCTTTGCTGGAAAGCATTTTTAAATGATCTTCCAGCAGTTAAGGGTATCAATCATCAATCTACTCTGTGACAGGACCTCGAGTCGGCGTTCATCGTGGTAAAATCGATGTTAAGTGACAGAGGTAGTACATACTTTGACAGATTTCCATTTCATGCCGACTGCCAGGAGTTGCTGCCAGAGAGCAGCTGGGTGCTGCCCCGTGCGGGCAGGGGAGCTGGGGCGGTGTTGGGGGGGGGCAGGCAGGGCAGGGGAGATGGAGAAAGTGGTTGCGCCTACATTGAAACAGCCTAGCTTGCTCCTAGTTTCAACATCAGCCACGTTATAGTCGGCTCAGTGAGGAGCTGAGTTGAAGCTAACGTGCCCGTGGTGGTATTGAGCAGGAGCCAGCGTCCTGCTGGAGTGGTTGGTGTGCACAGGGCCCGTCTGCCGAATAGCACGTGCCAGGGGCAAGGGAAGAGCAGAACCCAGGGTCAAACTGAGGTGTGAGGGCATTCACCCTGTCAAAGAGCTACTGACACCCGTCGTGTAGCTTTGGAAAGCTTATGGTGGAACACATAGTTAAAGGTACTTCCTCTGGTCTTCAAAATCCTTCTATATTAAAAGACTCAACAGAAGACCTAATGGCTTAATTAAAGACCAGCACACTATGAATAAAAACCAGCAGAATGATCAACTGGATTAAAAATTTGGACCAGCCGGATTAAATCTTTGAAACTCGTTGATAAACATCTCCAATGCCAAAGTGAAAGTCAATTGGTTACAGTAATTTACTATAAAAGGGGGACATTGATAATATTATCAAAATGGAATGTTTCAAACAAGTCTGAATAGGATACTCCCCATAGGTTAAATGTAAGCTCTATCATAAGTCTTCATTCAGTAGACAAGACCTTTCACTGGTTCATTTGAAAAGGGTCATTTAAAGTCAATAGAGGTATGCTTAGAAAGACCAGCTGAGAACCTGATCCACTGTCTTTTTTTACATTGTATGTACTCAGGAGACTGATCCAGATAAGGACATCTAGACTATATGGTGATAGATGTAATTGCTGTTTACATCTAGTAACTTATCATTGCAGAGTATCTGTACTGAAGATTCTCAGACTAATCATGCTTTTACAGATTTCTTTCATAAGGTATTTCAAATTTCTTTAAATGTATGTGTTTGCAAAGACCATATGAACATCTACTATTTATGAAATACATTTTTAACAACTTCTTTAAAAAGCTTTTTTCAAGTTCAAAATTTTCTCTGAAACCATATTTTGCATGAAGAGCAAATGGTGATTAAGAATTCTCTTTGAAATTGAACACTTGTGGAGAAACAAATGAAACATTTTATGCACTTTTCTCTATGCTTTCAGCTAGCCAAAAGTAAAGAATTTGCAGATGGTTTTGAAGAAGGCGGGAGGGAAGGAATCAGATATTTATATCATTTAGAAATAAAATTGTGCCATAATGGTGAGATTTTCATGATGGATTTTGTTCTGAAATACAACAGAAATAAATATTACTTGGTGCATGAGAAATCCCAGGTTTCAGGAAATTTGATGTGAGACGGTTTGAAATCAGATAAACCAGATATTACCCAGATAAACAGCTGCTGCCTGTGAATGAACTAAATACTTATTGCAGCGCTTGTCATGGGGGAGTTCAGGGCGCCATAACCACAAGAACAGAACCCTACCACTCAGTGGCACGAAATACAATTTATTTACGCGGAAGACGCGATAATGATTTCTGTGCTCGGATCCCAATTCTAAGCTTTCTGTACCTCGACACAAGCGCACTGCTCGCTCATGCCAGCACCGGCCCCAGGTCTCCCACAGACTTTGGGGCAGCTCAGACCCCCACGACGGACGCCAGGAAGGAGGACGCTCACGCCAGCGCGGTCCTGGCTGGCAGCCCCAGCCCCGGTGCGTAGCTGCACCTCAAGCCCAGGCTGATACGGCCTGCCAGACACCCCGGTACTGAGCGTCCCCGAGGGGCAGCTGGTTTCACTCTTTATTGCTGCTTAAAAACAGATTGTCAGAATAAGCTGCCAAAGGCCTTGATACTTAGACCCAGGCTGACGTCTGTGATTTTCCCCATATCCAGCGCCAATTAGAGTTCATGGCCTGCCTTACCATCACCTTCCAGCCTCCTGCCCCAAACCAGTTACAGAGATAGCAAGCTGCTAATAGCTTGCCTGTGTTTTCTCCTTTCTTTCCTGCAGGTAACTAAACCACTACAGCAGGAGAGGCGAGCCCGTGTCTCATTTCGCAGAGCTCTCGGTCGGGCATCCCCGTGATCTTTAATCGCGCATCTCTGTTGTCCGGGCACACACCAGAACCACCTAAACAGTTAGGGCTGGGATGCTGTGGTCAAGGTCCCACCTACCTGAGTGATGCTTTTGGGTGGGCTTTATCCTGGGACAAATGCCGCTCAAGGAGAGAAGACTTATCAACAAAATCAACTGCAGGTGCTGCTTTGGCTGACGAAGCTTTGTTGGCCGTATAGTCAGCCGGTAGCTTTGCTCTGGGGTTGTCTGAGTTCCAGCAACTGCCGTTGTACTCTAGGAATGGTTATGGAATCATATTTCCAAGTTAAATATGTCTGTTACCAGCACACGTTATTTCCCGAAGACAGAATTCCATATCAGTTATATGCATAATTAAAGCTATTTAAAGAAAAAACAAACCCTTGCCCCTTATAAAAAGCAGAGCAGTCTAGCAGGTGGTCTAAGGCTGCTTAGCAATTTTCCTGGTACTATTTTTGCATTTCCTTTAAAATCACTTCAGACAAATAGCATCATATTTATATACTTTGTGAATTTTGGTTTTGGATAATGCATTATGAGAACAGGATAAATGGCTTTCAAAATTCAGACGTCAGAAGAAATATTCTGATTTGTAGCGTAGGTAGTCATTACACTTACTAGGTTTTCTGAGGACTTCTGTGAAAATAGTTTCAGCTACAGCCAGCCTGAGACTTTGTAACAAAACAAGAAGATTGATTTTAGTGATCTGAAAACAGAGGGGTAATTATATTCTCATTTTCATGTTCATGATGTGTACAATTCTCCTATTAAACTTAATGGGTGTTGCAAGTCAAAAAACATATGCAACAAGACCGGGAAACCACCACAAAGCTGTTAACTTTGAAACTTACTGTCAGATAGAAAATATTATCGCTATAAATCTTAACTTTCACAGCCAGCGAGAGCCGCAGGCTAGGCTAGACAAAGAGACAGGCACAGAACTGTAGCTGTGCATTAAAACTAACACACTGTACATTGCTAAAATATGTATTGTGATTAAGTTAATATTGAACAGTGAATTTTAGAACCTTTTCTGATTTTCTTTTCCCCAGGCAAAAATCAACACTTTTCTAACTGCAGTATCCTTCACAATTAATTTTCTGCAGCGTCAAAAGAGGTGTATTAAACACTCTGGGAGAAAAGACGCTCTGATATGGTGGCATCAGGGTGCATATGGTTTTGTAACAACATTAAAAGCT
Organism: Astur gentilis; assembly: GCF_929443795.1. Taxonomy (NCBI): domain Eukaryota; kingdom Metazoa; phylum Chordata; class Aves; order Accipitriformes; family Accipitridae; genus Astur; species Astur gentilis. Next base: position 308,799 of record NC_064892.1, read on the forward strand.
CATCTTTCTTCCTCTCTCTTTCCCAGAGCTGTTGTGGGAAGGGTGATGCGGACAGGAGAGCGCACGACCCGCAGTCAGCTCTGAGAGCTGTGACAAAAGACGGCACGCAGGAGTGCAGGGTGTCCTAAGTGACATGTGTTCCTAAATGGATGCAGGAAGATCCAACCTGCTTGGCGTAAACAGAAACATGTCAAGTTAAATAGGGTAGCAGCGGGACTCAAGGTACAGCATGTGGAAGTTGTGAAAATAAATGAGTGGAGCACTAATATTTGTGACACCAGTCAACTGCTTAACCAGGCTGGTGCATTCCTGGTGACATTTCCAGTTATTAAAAACATGGGGAAAATGTGGAATTCCAGCTACTTGACATAATGCAGAAAAGAAGCATTAGCAACTGTGATTTACAATATGTTTTTTAAGAAGTCTGGAAGGCAGGTACAGTTATTTCTCTTGGCTTTTGACACAATCAAAATTTTGGAGGTGAAGCTGGACAGGTAAAAACCATGAAAATAAAAGGAGGCCAGAGTTTACAACCAGAGAGCTGGGATGGAATTTGAAGGAGTAACCAGAGAGAAAGCCTTCCCTGTTCTTTCACAGGATTTTTTTCAGGAACTGGGTTATCTGTTTTTATGATATCTAGGACTTTCTTAGACTGCAATGACTTTTTTTTTCTTTTTTTTTTTATTTTTCTCCCAGTCTCTTCTGTCACCTTTGCTCAAGTTCAGCAAATACTGTGTATACATTTTGATTACCAAAAATAATAGTAATAAAAAAATCTACATATAAATATGCACAGTTGTTCATTCTTTTCTCAGAGGAAAAACTGCCCCATTTTAAAAAAGCCCCAAATCTGAAAGCTATCTAATGAAGCCTCAGTGAGGGAGGGAATTGAAAAGGAACAGTCAAAGTAAAAATAGATGTTTCAAGATAAAAATTAAAGAAAGCAGATGACACAAGTGAAAAGAAATACTGGGAGGCTGACTAAAATCAGATGTAACAGGAAAATCACATTTACAGGTAATTTGATGAATTACTTGAGATTAAATTTGTGACTGTGATGATTTTGGCCCACAGCTTTGCTCTGTGGCATGGCACTACCAACATCTCCTGCTTCAGCCTTTGGGGCAAGTTTTCCTTTCCCCAAATCAAGCTTTTCTAGAAGAAAAAAAAAACAACAGATTTTTTTATGTCTTCCTGGAAACACTACAGAGACTGTAACATGTTGGATAATTAAATAATAATTATTTTCACCAGTAGGAAAAAAGAGAGCGAGGACACAAAAAAGAAAATTTTCCAGTTCCACTAAGCAACAGCAAGTCTGCCTCTATCAGAAATTAGATGAGGTTTTGGGGAGGTAGTTTTATACTTCCCTGCAGGGGGAAGTTTTTCTTTGCTTTTCCACCAAATACATTAAACAGAAGTCTAGCAGCTTCATCTTTCTTTTCAGTCATTCTTCACTCGGTGCCACACGCTGAGCAAAATTTGACTCCTCTGCTCTGGTAGTACTTTTAGTGAGTTAACGTGAAAAACAGCATGGCATTTTACCCTAACAGCATGAGAGCAAATACATTCATGCATCTCCACTGGAAACAATATAAAATAGGAAGTAGATAATGTTACCAATGCTATATGCATGGTACTGCCAGCATCCTGTGTCATTAACCAAGTGCTCGTAAACATTACAAAATACAGACACTAACCCACAGATTTTTCTTTTTTTTAAAGTTTGATTTTGTGAAACCCCTGTGGCTGGCAGCAAACTCTGCAACATCCGAAGTGCCAGATGCCAGCTTGTTTTGGTTTGCTCTTTGGTTTACAGTAGGATATTGATAAGTGGGCGCAGACTATCAGGTTTATACCTTTGTCTCCTTATTTATTTGCTTTATTTGTTTTCATGGACAGGTAATAAACAGCTCTCTGGTTAGCTGGCAGTAAATCTCTGGACTGGAGTGTATGGTGTGGCAGCCCTTACTCTGAAATAATTAAGAGGCAAAATCAGATCAAAGAGCCCTCACAGTGGCTGTACAAGAAGGGGAATCACTTTGCTCTTAGTAGACTGCCTATGAGAGTAGGTCAGTTATTGGGGGTGGGGGGTGTTTGTGTGTGATAGAGGGGTGGAAAGCAGGAAGGGAGATCTGCGTTAGGGAAAAGCAAACTAGCCAAAGCATGCTTTCCAAACTTCCTCGATAAAACAAGCTCCGTGCTTTATGGTAGGGAGGGAAATTGGGAGAAGTATCCTCAAGCATTTCAGTTAACCTGAAATGATCTCATTTTGGACTTATGTGATATGCTTTTAAATTTTTTTTAAGATTACTTTTGAAATGAAAGTCATCTTGAAACCACTACTTTTGTTCTGGAAAAATACAGTCATTCCTTTGGCTACAGCCAGAAATTAGCTGTCCTTGTTTTTGAGGAGAAAACTAGGGGAGAGAGAAAAAGAAGTAAAAAAATGATGGAAGTGGAATATCTTTGAATAAATCCAGAAGTGTCACAGTAAAAATTAACCTATATTTGTAAAGTTCTTCTAAGAGGTAGCACATCATGTCACTAATGTAAAATTCCATCTATATGGAAAGACTGGATTCTAAACCAAATTACGCTGCCACCACTAATGGTACATATGTTTTTAAACTTTGCTTTGAAAAAAGAATAGGAAGTGGTTCACAATTGATGGCAGGTCTTCTCAAATAGGGAGGATTAAAGTCTGAACTCTGTCAGCAAGCTTTTCTCAAAACAAGTAGAGTAGGCTTCATCTTGCATTCTTTTCAACTTCTACAGCATAGATAGTTACATCTGAATTAGACACGCTCACCTCCCTTGATAGGCAGCGCAGAGATAAGTACAATTCATCTCACCCTGAAATAAAGACGTGAAATGATTAGGTGAATTGTTACACAAAATGGCTTCTTCCTCCCCAGCTCCTTACAGAAACAATGGTCAGATGTAGACATTTACATTATAGACGTATGCAATTCAGTTTAATAAATCCTCCTGTGATGTTTCTGGAGTTTTTCAAAGCCATCACAGAGTCTTCTCTGTGTTCTAGGCTGCTTCAGGAGTAGGCACAGTCCATCGCTGCTGCCATGGGAGGATCTCAAGCCTAGCTGGGCAGCAGAGCTGGAGGCGCTATGCTGGTTTTGGCTGAATACACCTTTATAAAAATTACCCAGCTGACCCTGGTAGACCCAGAATAGAGTCAAACTTGTAGGATAGAGTAGTATCTCTTTAAATACTTTGTAAATCTGCTACTGATGATTACCAGATCTCGTGTTTAAGGACACTCCAAGCTCCAGCTGGTTTACAGGTGATTAGGCCTTGTGTTTTGCATATTTTCAATAAGCACTATCATTCTGATCCCAGCATGAGCCTCATATTAAGTTTTCTTAGGGAGTAAAAATTAACACCTACAATGTTCGCACTAACCCCTGCCATCTTCAGGTGAAGTGACAGCAGTACATCTTTCAAGCTTAGTCACTGACCTGGCCAAAACCCTGTGGCAAGGCTGACAAATTTTCTTTTCAGTATAACAAGAGTTATTTTTTTCATCAATAAATTCTTTGGGTCCAATAGAAAGAAAACATTGGTTGGTGCTGTTTATGAAGGTTTTGTAACCGCATACGGCTTAGAAGTGGAAGCTGGTCTCTGGAATTCCTCTAGCTTTACCTCCAAGGGGTTTATACTACTATACTTGTTAGCTTCCTTTCCAGATCTTAAATTATTTCCATTCCATATTGCACTACGTTAAAGCACACTGAAAGACAATCCCACAGGTTAGGACAAATAAAAGTATTCTTTGGAAGGTACAAGGACAGCATTTCACACTTGCCTGAAGAAGGGAGAGTTGGGACAAGGTGATCGGCAAAACTCATAGCAGCATGGTTGGATTTAATAGGTGATGGGAAGAGAGCAAAGGAAACTGCTGCTGTAGAAAAGAACAGGCTGAGCAGAGCAGCAGCAAGAGGCTTTACTTGCCGATAATGATGTAGATAATGTGTTACAATAAAGAAGGACACAGGAGAACAAAAACTGACTGACAAACAGTATATGGTCTTTTTAACAGGGACCACTAGGGTGAAAGCAGAGATCCTGGATTAGGGGTCTCAGCAGAAGTCTAGAAAGAGTTTTTCAAGGAGTTATTGTTGCCAGAAAGGCAAATGACAGCTTCATTTGTTGCCCTAAATGCAAGATGCCCCTAAATGCAAAATGGCTTTTTGCTACTGGAAAATGAAACATTTGATTTGTGAGAGACATGTCTTAATTTTACAAATTACTTTGTGAAATTAATGGTTTAATTCAAAAAAGTCATGGGGATTTCATATATATTTGCTACTGTACAGGTTTTATTTTAATTTACCAGTTAACTTCTGATTTTTATGATCATACGAATTATATTAAATGTAATTAGGTTGAATTACAACAATGAAGATATTAAATATTCTAACATTTTAACAGACCTGATGATTGATCAGGTTTCATAACCACACTAACTGTTCCTCTGGCTTACTATCCTTCTAAATAGATATTGGGTACAATTTTCTAAACTAAATCTCCCTTGCTGCAAATTAGGCAGATTATATCACTGAGAAATATTAACTATCCATCTCTTTTTACAGTAATACAATATTCTATAATATAATTTGAAACTGAACTAAACTTACTGTTTTACATTTCAGAACTCAGAAGCTTGAATGAATAGAAGTTAATTTTGAGGTCTCAATGAAAGGTGAAGTTAAAACACATGACCTGGAAGTTGTTTTCTTTGTTTAATTTTTAAAGTAAAAGTGACTGTATTCTCTTTTTAAGGATTGCCACACAAACAGGCACAGGAGAGCACAGTGTCATGTGAAATGCAGGAGTGAAAAACAGGCACATTAGTTTTTCAGTAAAAAGCAAGTTTTACTAGTTGATGCCAGAAGCTCACCTCCTGAATCAGGTTACTGATTCAGCTGCAAAATACTTCACTGTAAAACATTTCAGTAAAAAATTACAGAATTAGCACAATGAAATTGGTCTTGACACAGTCCATCCAAAATAAATCACAACTGGATGAAGAAGGAAAAGGGGTTTTTAAACCCTATAACAATACCATAAAACATTAAACAAACAAACAAACAAAAATCAGAAAAAGGATTGACTTTTAAGTAACAAACACAATGGTGTGGTAATATACAAGAAAGCAAGAAGAGTAAGCATATTTTTCATCCATATTGAAGAACCAGGTATGGTTACAACACTGCTGATGAATGTTGATCCAATTTATTTTTAAAACTGCTTGATCACTTCATGAACAGACCTAACCATTGATCAGGTTTCATAGCCTCAATAGCTGTTCCTTTGGCTTACTATCCTTATAAATAGCTGTTGGGTAAAATTTTCTAAATTAAATCTTCCTTGTTGCAAATTAGGCAGATTGCATAACCAAGAAATATTAATCATCCATCTCTTTTTACAATAATTTAATATGTACCTGGAGACACCTATTACATAACCTTTCATTCTTCTCTAAGCAAATCCAATTTACTTTTAAATATTTCCTTCTGGGTTATGTTTTCAAAACCTCGTATTTCTGCTGTTCTTTCAATTTGTTCCAATTTGTTGGCATCTTTCTTAGTGTGGTATCTAAAACTGGACACAGTGTTCCAGCTTAGGCTTACCTTGCATGAAGCAATGCAAAATAATTGCCTGCCATAAGATAACAATGATACTCAATTGTGGTTTTTTTTTTACTTAGCAAAGTGAGCATTGAATTTTTTTTGAGGCAGCTATGGTTTGCTTGCTGCCCAGTAAGAAAATCCCTGCTCTCCTTGTTTGTCTGTCTCATTTATAAAAGCTTTCCTAACTTTGTGTACCTTACCAAGTGTTATTTCTTTCAGTCTTCTGTTTTCCTGTTTTATATCTCTATAAGGGTACACATTTTCTATGGGATTGGGTCTTAGAGACAGGGACAGGTTACAGACAAATCTTTTTAGTTTCAAGATTTTGTAGCAGTAATGGCATATCATTTCATATCTTTTCTCTGTATTGAAACAGTTTGTTCTTTTGACTTAATAGTGACATTTGTGAAAACTAAAGCTTTTTCTGAACTTTTTTTTCCCTGCCTGGGGTCTATTCTAGCAATTCTCTATGCTGAAATTTGCATTTGTTTGAAGATTTTTATTGTTCCACTGTTCTCACTTGTTCCTCATCTTAAAATCACAGACTCTATTGCTTTGTGATCAGTTCTATCCATTGTGCTTTTCTACATTGTGAGCTCATGTCTTCTTATTCAAAATGTACTGTAAAAGAGTTGCTTTTAATTGTTGCTTTCAACTTTTTCAAACCTACTTTTTCAAATATATACTGCTATATTTTTCCTCCAAAAATACAGTGGCGAAAACTTCCATTACTGTTCTCTGTTTCACCTAATAATTCACAAGAAAGGTTTGTTTCAGCCCACGCCTTCTTTTAATTTAATTGTTTATTAAATACCTACAATTAAATCAAGCCTGTTTTATTCTGTTTTATTTTCAACCAGATATTTTCAACAGATATTTCTCTCAGTTCTTTGTAAACTCACATGCTTTCGTCAAGAGGCAAGGCCCTCAGCCAATGAAACACCTCAGTAGAAAGACACTTCTTGACCATTAACCACATATGACCACAGACCAGATTCGACTAGGGCATAAATGGAGCCCCACTGGAGGGCAAGTTGAGCCAGTCTTCCTCAGAGCAGGGGGTCTGCAGTCAGGAACTCTCCCACTGGGTTCCAATGCTGCCCAAGGTAACTCCTGCAGGTTGAGAGCCCTCATTCTTATCTTACAGGTGAGTGATTGTGCATTTTGGATCCTCATTTCTAAAGCTTAAGAATTCTCAAGTCAGTTGTGTAGTATTGATTCCATTTGGCATCTTGGACCTGTGGTTTATTAATGTTTGTCAGAGTGTTAAAAGATTTGATTAGAACAAATTTCATTCTTAGTTTATCACCTGTTGGACAATTTGGGTTGGAATAAAGTTTATTTTGAGTTTATTACCTGCCTAATTTAATTTGGTAAGCCTCCACAACACCTTCTCTTCTCCAGACTGAACAGCCCCAACTCTCTCAGCTTTTCTTCATAGGAGAGGTTTTCCATCCCTCTGATCATTTTTGTGGCCCTTCTCTGGACCTGCTCCAACAGGTCCATGTCCTTCATGTACTGAGGACTCCAGAGATGGACACAGTACTGCAGGTGAGTCTCACCAGAGCAGACTAGAGGTGCAGAATCCCCACCCTCGACCTCCTGGCCATGCTGCTTTTGATGCAGCCCAGGATATGGTTGGCTTTTGGGGCTGCAAGCACACATTGCTGGCTCATGTCCAGCTTTTCATCCACCAGTACCCCCAAGTCCTTCTCCTCAGGGCTGCTCTCAATCTCTTCATATGTATTGATACTGCAGGTTGCCCTCACCCAGGTGCAGGACCTTGTATTTAGGGTGGCTTTCTGGCTACTCTGCATGAATGCAATATGTCAAATATCTGTGTTTGTGATCATCATGTGTATTGGCTAAAGAGGTCATGGCTGAAGTCTGGGATAAGCAACTACTTCCACCTAAATTAGACCTGATTCTTTAGCACTCCAATGTTAGCCTTCACCATAATGTTCCTTAGGCGTATCAGAGAAGGGTAGAGGTTGGAAGGAATCTCTGGAGGTCATCTTGTCCCACTACCCTACTTAAGCAGGGTCACCTAGAGCTGGTTGCCCAGAACCATGTCCAGACAGGTTTTCATTATCGCCAAGGAGGGAGACTCCACAATTTTCCCTGGGCAATCTGTGCCAGTGCTCAGTCACCTTTACAGTAAAAAAAGTTTTTCTTTATGTTCAGACAGAACCTCCTGTGTTTCTGTTTGTGCCCATTGCCTCTTATCCTGCCCCTGTACTGAGGACCCCAGAGCTGGACGCAGAATTCCAGGTGTAGCCACACCAGCACTGAAGAGAGAGAACCTCAACCTGCTAGCAACGCTCTGCCTAATGCAGGCCAGGAGGCTGTTGGCCGCCTTTGCCACAAGGACATGCTGCTGGCTCATGTTCAACTTGCTGTCCATTAAGACCCCCAGGTGCTTTTCCACAAAGCTGCTTTCCAGCTGGCTGGCCCCAGTACTGGTTACTGGAGTTATTTCTCCCCAGATGCACTTTGCACTTCCATTTGTTGAACTTTATGGGATTCCTATGTTGCCCATTTCTCCAGGCTGTCGAGGTCCCTCTGGATGGCAGCACAGCCCTCTGGTGTATCAACCACTCCTCCCAGTTTGGTTTAATCTGCAAACTTGCTGAGGGTACACTTTGCCCCGCGATCCAGATCATTAGCGACGTTGTTGAACATGATTGGATCCAGTACTGCCCCCTGTGGTACGCTGCTACTTACTGGCCTCCAACTAGACTTTGTGTCACTGAAAACCAACCTCTGGGCCTGGCTATTGAGCCGGTTTTCAGTCCACTTCACTATCTGCTTATCCTGGCAATACTTTATCGACTTCTTTATGAGGATCCTATGGGAGACAGTGTCAAAAGCCTCACTGAAGTCTAAGTAGACAATATCCACTGATTGACCCTCATCTACAAGCTGGCCTTACTCTTCTGCTAGAGGCAGACTCTGTGTCTCCACTGAAGTTGGGGTTTGGGGCTCTTCAGGCTGTTGAGTCCCTGAGAAGATCCTGTGTGTCTCTTTCTCTCTCATCCTCTCTGAAGCTGTGCAGCCTGTGGACTTTCTCCCGTGACTCATCCAGTGGGTAACATGGCTTCTCAACAATGACACACCTCCTGCAGGAAAGAAGACCACCTCTCCCAGCCACAGCAAGAGGCCCCAGGCACTATCTGCAGTCTGGGACTTGGGAGGCCTGCATCCACCACCCAAAGTCCTGTCTCGATCAAAGCCTCCACTCTGGCTGCATCTGCTGGGGAATGTGCACTGTGGCACGTTACAACCCCACATGAGAATGCTTATGCTGGTCTGAACTGAGATAAGGACCCCCTCTTTGTACCCTGCTGTGCCAACTTCTGTACACACTGCTACATCTGGGAGCTGTACTTTAGGCCTAGCTCTTTTATAAGCCCCTTCCTAGCACCACCTAAACCAGTGCTTGACCATCCGTAATCGGGGGACAGCTTCAACAAAGGCTTCAGGCGCTTTCAGGTCAAGGGCAGCTGACCGAGCTCTTAGAATATGACAGAGCTTACCTCAGCCTCACCTGGTAGCAGCAGGTACCCTCAGTTTTCTCAGGCTTGAAACCCAGGCATTCTCCAATGATCCCGGACCTTGTCCCCAGAAGATCCAGAAGCTCCCAAAGCAGAACCCACAGACTGCTGCACAAACTGCTGTGTCCATTAGCCACCTGTTGCTGCACTTGTCAATGTAGGGTATGTACAGTGAGTATGTTACACTCCAAAGTAAGAAACGTTGGCTTTCTTATTGAAAAGGCGGCAGAGCAGATCACCAGTTCACACAATCCAAGCATTTAAGGGTTGTCTGTTTTCAATAACTGTTGTCGGTTGGAGCTCACGTAAAATGGTCTCTGGAGAGGACAAGAGAGAACTCAGAAGCCCCAGCTCCAGACTATGCTTCTGCACTAGCAGAACATCTCAGGGAAGGCAGTAGTGTAATTCCCAAACCAGCTCTTCTTTGTGAATATGTAAAGAACTTAAGTTCTTGGGCTGCCACACTGGTTCTTCATAAAACCATATATTCTGTCAGGGGTGAAGAGAGTGCACTGTGAAGACTGCCCTCCAAAGCTGAGAACAGTTTTTGGTGAGAAATCTTATGCTCATTTCCAGTTGTCTTAGTACACTTTTGGTCAAATAGCACATCCTTACTCTCACTGTAGTTTGACGTTGTAGCCTCCAGTAAAGTTTGATGTTTGTGGCATTCATGCCAACTACTTTCTTGCTTTAATATTATTGGTTCCAAAAAAAAAAGAGCCTTTTCTCTTCATAGAAACAGCCAAATTTTGTAAGCCCAAGGGTCCATCTGGTCCAATGTCCTTGCTCTAACAGTGTCAAGTAGTAGATGCTTGAATAAAGTGCATAACTAAAAGGAATCTATTAAATATTCTTCCTTGAAATGCCCTACAGGCTTCTGGCAGTCAGCAGTTTAGGGATTCCTGCTGACCTATTCCTAATTGCATTAGATGATATATATATATAGTTCTCCTACTACTCTACAAATTCCAGTGCAATAGTGTGAAATAGTGTGAAAATAGGAAGATCATTCACTGAAGTGGTATATTTCACATAGTGCGATACCATTGAGGAACTGAGTGTAATCATGTGTATGGCTCTTTTCTTGGTTGCGGTGTAATGAAACAATACAAACATATGCAATAAAACCTCAGAATTATAGTTATGTTTAATAAGGTCATAACTAGAAAATAGTAATCAATGGACAGGGCAAATAAATCAAGAGGATTAAGCATAAAAAATGGCTTTTTTAGTTTTAGCTGCATAAAAAAAGATTAAATACTCTATAATTGATGTGTACTTTACATTTTCAACCAGAAATTACTGTAAAACCAAGAAGTTATAGGATGCACTTAACTCAACTTGAGAATCTTCAGGGGAAGATTATTTGAGGTGCTGAGCACAGCCTGTGAAAATAAATATTTTAAAATTTATGGAGCATCCTAATACTATAGAGATGGGACACTGTAATTACTTCAGTTCATGATGTGCTGAGCACCTTCTCCTGCCAAACTTATGTAGGTTTGCTGATCTAAATTGTTAACTATGAGGTCCTCTGAAAAAAGTTAAAAAAAAAAATAAATCAAGCAAATGATAAAAAAGAACTACAAATGCAACTGAAAATGAAATGGAACTGAGAATTAAACAGTTAGGGCAAATTTTGCAAGAGGCTGTGTATTTTTTAGCTGGTGCTGAGCATTCTTGACTCCCACTACAGCCATTGAGTTCCTAATGAGCTTACACCCTAGTTTAAGTACTTCACTATGGAAGCGTTCATCATGATATAATCTCATTCTTGTAATAACTGCCAATACAGCCATTATGCTAATGAGACAGCTAGAAATGAAAGGAGCTAAAAGGAAAAATAACTAAAATCCAAAGCAGTTTTGATGCTTCTAGTTTTAGTTTAATTATGTGCTTCCAAAGAATTATGACGGATTAGGAAGAAAGGAGAGTAAATATTGTAGATGAAAGAAAAAAGTCCTTTAGCACTTCTCATGTAGATTCAGGGGCCATTCAATATTCTCATTTATGTTTTAATACTGAACTTAAGTAGGAACTCATCCTGAAAGACCACTCTATGGGACATTTTTGGACTTCAGAGCACTTTGGCATGCTAGATGACACTATGATGGTTAATGGGGAAAATAAAATAATAGGGCTGAGAGAATCCTGAAGAGTTGAACTGGCAGAACAGTACAAGAAGTAGAAAAAAATAAAGTGAAATAGAGTTCAAACCGTTTGGTTGAAAGATAAAATTAAATACTGAAACAGATTAAAATACAAAACTATGATTCAACATAGACAAAAGAATAGGATGGTTCTAAGATGTATACATGACCAGTTTCTGTGGTTAAATACTTCAGAGCAGATCCTCAGGAATCCTTTGGGTGCTAACAGAGCACAAAGTCCAACCTTGAAACTAGCTTGGCAGAACAACTGGTGGTTTTTGTTTTATGCCCCAAAGACTGCAGAAAAGATTATAGTGGCTTGAGAGTGATCTCACATTAATTACAGTTGCTTTGTTCTCAGAAGTGTTGTTATCCAGCATAATTTGGAATATCAGATACTGCTTCGCTTCCTGCAATAGGCTGCACCCTTTAGAGGGAAGCAAGGTAGCGTGGAGGAAGTTTGAAGCCCATTTTGACTTCATTCTGAAAACCTGTTCTAGAGGTCAAGTCTGACTTTGGAAGGTCTCTTTCTTTAAGACAAAACTCTTGCCCTGAAGAAAGACCACTGATGTAAACCTCCAGAACCTGGTTCTTGTTTGTTAACATGCCTTCCAGCAACTTTGCAAGACTCAGAGCTGTATGTTGAAATCTAACATGAATTTTTTTTAATGACAGCTTTCCAGGTGGTGATGACTAGTCCTGAGTCATATTCCCATGATGTTTTTCATTCCATGACTTCAACCATTTCCAGCATCCTATCCTGTCATGTTGAGAAAAATTGGAAAGCTTTCGAATACCTCTCAAGAGTAATTCTTTGTCATGATGACTGCACAGAGCCATACAAGTAAAATGATAGCAATATATAGAACTTACCAACTGCATGCAAATTGATGTAATAAACATAGGCTGCAAGAAGGAAGACCTTAAACAATGCACCATTAAATTAGTCCAGGTCTACTTAAATGGAAAGTTAGGGACAGTTGCCATGCTACAGAACTCCCCAGTGAATCAGTTTGGGTTTCCCTCTTGTGTTCTGTCTTGCATGAGGCAGAGGTTACACAAGGACAGTGATAAATCCGGTGTCACCTACAGGAAAAATAATAAAGTTTGGGGCAGAAAAGAAATAGCTAAATACAAAACAAGAAATATATCTGGGAAGGACATACACTTGACCTGCTTTTTTTTTTCCCCTCCTATGTTTATTGAAGGTATGTACACCAGGCTACCAAAAAATGAAGTAACTTTTTTCTTTCTTACCACTGCTTTACCAAGAATTTTGCCCAGAACACTAGAAAAGTGTGTGTTAAAGAGAGTCAGACGAAACAAAACTGCTTTGTTTTCAACTGAAACTAAGTATTAGAAGATGCAGTCTATGTTATCGTTGTGCATTTAATCAAGATCTGGTTGTTTTTTATAAACAAGTCTAGGTTCATGATGATATGCAGAATATATGTCAGTAGTATTACACAAGTTGCAAAGGGGAAAACCCATAGATCTTGTGAGTCTCACCATTAGAGAACTAGGGTTCTCATAAGAGAAAGGGGACAGCTTTCAGGAACATAAAAGCCTGTTAGCAAGGAAATAATCTGATTCTCATATCTGTGTGAGACAGTACAGGAAATAATGAGCTTAAATTGCAGCAAGAAACTGTTGTAGATTAGGAAGAGATGAGGAAAAAAGAACCAGAAATTTTGTCACAATAAATACATTGAAGTGCTGTTCTTAGGAGGACTGTAGAGTCTCTGTCATTGGAAGTCTTCAAAAACTGGTTAGATAAGCATTGTCAGAACATTATGTAGGCATTGACCATAACTGTAGCAAAAGTGGAATTCACAGAGAATGATGCAGACTCTTTGGACCTTAGTTTTGTTTTGGATATACTTTTAACTAGTTGTGATCTCAGGTGGGGAAAATATTTTAAAACATGCATTGTTAGTTGAACTACATGTTTCAGGTAACAGAATACAGTTTCTGTAATAGGACATTTAAAAATAATACCTCAAGCAAGAAAAAAAACCCAAACCCACAAGAGCTGTTGAAACTTAGGAAAGTTCCAGCTTCTTGTATTGAGTGAGTGGGAAAGACAAGAAGGACCAGTGGTGGACAAAGATGTGAGTTAGGATGTTTAACAAGGGAAAGAAATGAGATTCAGGGACAGAATATTTCTGTGCAAACAAGAGAAAGCCTAACAATGCTGGCCAACTAAAACAGCGAACAGAAACAAAATAAGATTGCTCTGATCTGGGCACCAAGCAGAGAGAAGTAAAAGTCGTATCTTTTCATGCCAAAGAAATTAATTTAACCCAAGTCACAAAACAGTTTTTAACCTTTTTTGCAGAAACAAATTCTTCAGCTTGGAAATGCCAATGCAGACTGAACAAATGTATCTCCTGATGTTATACAGTCTTCAGCCCCCTCTAATCCACCCCCACAATCCTTCATTTGGGAGAAATTCGAGGCAACCCCTCCTACTGCCCTTTCTCTTCCAATCAGTGAGAAACAGATTCCCAGCTAGGTATTAAGCAGTCTTGAGATACTGAGTTCATTTTGTTTGTTTGTTGTTGTGGGTTTTTTTCTACAGTGAGAATACATTTGTTTTCAGTAAAGAAATTCCCTTCCCTAGCCACCTCCAGGTTTCTTTAAGTGAGGCCATTTGTTTTCAGCAGTGCTGAATTTTCTTCCTTCTTGCAAACATGTTCAGTCTTTGCAGCTAGAGTACAAGCAGCAAATGCTCAGCAGAATCGCTCATCTTTACTTTTTCCCTCCTTCCCCCATACCCTCAGCCTAACTCCTTCAACAAGCCCAGCAGCAGAAACCATATGTTATACATTAAAGACAGTCAAAGAGGTTAATATTCATTTGTATGCTGCCTACATTGACAGAAATTGCAGATTCAGAAAAATGGTGTTTACTTTCCTTAGCTTGAAATTTTCTGAATTTCTCAACAGATAACAACACTTTGAGAAATCTCATAGTTGGAATTTATTAATAATTTTTTTCCTCATGCCTTCCAACAATTATTGCTATGTGTAACAATTAGAATGCATCTGCCTTTTCCTCCAAAAGGAAATATTTTTTTCTTTCTCTTCTATAGATACATTCTCATTTTTACTTTATTTTTCTTATCTAACCAAAATTGCCAGAACATAAGTAACAGGTTCTGAACAAGAAGCACCCTTCTTCTAGCAGCAGGTAATGAGCAGTGCACCTATTGTCAAAGCAAGATGCCAGAGACCTCCTGACAGAAATATGTAACCTTTATTTTGTGTTTGAGTGTTATATTCCTGTGGCACTGTACAACCTTTGGCTTACAAAAAGACTGTATCCGTGCTCTTTATGCAAAAGATTTTCTTTGTATTTTTAAAACTGGCAGCAGTGGGAGTTTTGCTTTTGCAGGATCTGGTTTAAGGAATACAATAACTAGGTTCTCAGATTGTAGCAAGACAGGAGAAACAAATATGAATATATACAGATATTCAGAAGCCATCTGCATTGTCCAAATTCTTCTTCTATATAAGTCCAATGTGAGTTTTATTGCTTTCTTTAATGGAAGCAGTGTTACTCCTTTTGCAGTGCTTCTTCTGACTATTTGATGTCTGAAAACATCCTTCCACAGTTGAGTGAATATTGAGCAAAAAAAGACAATGAAGATGAGATGTTGGAAGTCTCCTCTATAGTACAGACTATATCTGAACAGCTCTTTGTGCTCAGGCCATTCAATATTGCCTTTTTTAAACAATAGAAAATTGTTGCTTCTTTGCATAACTTTCATATTTGGTTTTGAATGAGCCAGGAGAAGAGCAGTTGTACAAACATCAGTATCACTGAAAGTATCACTTGTCTCCAAGATCAGATCAGTAGTCTGATTTCTCACTGTCTATTGTGACTGGTACAATATGCCTTCAGTAAATAATAGAAACAGCAGAAGTCTGGAGGTCAATTTATTCTGAAAAATCTATCCATATTTAATTGCAAATTATCTTTTTATCTATATAAATGCTAAAAATTGTTATGAATTCACTAAATCCAAGATACTGGATTTAATGATAAATAATGGTGGCAAGTTCCACAGGGTGGTTGGGTTAAAATTAAAGAGCTTTTTCCTGAAATGTATTGTTTTGAATTCCACTGTGTTTCCTCCTTTCTTTCTCAAGATGCTAAGTCAAGTGAAAGCCTGATTATCTGAACTGGTTTTGTGTTTATGTAACAGCTTATGTTCATCTTCTTTGAAACTATAATCCATCTTCTTAAAAGCCTTCTGCCTGCACCACCACTATACTACAGTTCTCCATACAATTTTGCAGGATGTTACTCTGGTATTTCCCACTCCCACCCCCCAAAACTCTTCATTCAGCTCGTTTGTTTTTATCCAGTCTACCATCTGCTGAACACAACATCCCAGGATGTGTTTATTTATATAGAGGACAGCCTAGTCCAAATTTCTTAAATTCTTCATAAGATCAGAGCATCAGATCAAGCTCAACATGGAAACCTTTTGTCAACATTTATCACATGCACTTTTAAAGTGCTTTCGAAAGTTAAATCTTAACAGGCAAATTCTTCACCAAGTAGGTTGTATTAGAAATTTAGGCCAGAACAGATGATTTGGGGGTAGGGACACTACAGTCCAGACACTGGTTCCCACCATTACTTTAAAAATAGTTCTTCCTAAGACTTTACAACCATTCTCTGATTCCCTCTTACTGTAACCTGAACTGTTCTGTTATGAAAGAAATTTAATTTAAAAGAAGAGAAATTGATTGTCTGAGCAATCTGCCTCCCACCAACCTCTCAAGTAAAGCCTTCAGGAGGAGTCTGAAGCTCCTAATGACCTCACTGGCTAATGTTTATATTACCCTGCCGAAAAAGCCCATTATTAGAACACTGAGTAAATTAAATTGCAGACCACACAAGATTTTAAGGTCTGTTAAAGATGAGAGGATAGCCTGTGCTAACTGACTTTGAAGAAACTATTTTAATTTACTCAATATTGTCAATATTCAGTGACTATATACTATGATTTATATGCTGATTCAAAATTACCAAAGTTGAGTGTGAGGTTGTGTTAAGATGACTAGGATTTATATGAGCAAAGCATTCTGTGGGAGAACAAAACTGGAATTTTCTACTGCTTTTTAAGTACTTCATGACCCCAACTTCAGCAATCTTTTCAGATCCTTTAGAAGGGACAATTTCTCCACTGTTACTGAGATACGATATGTTAAAATTATAATTGAGTCATAATTTCCCAGTTAACCTTCCTGAAAAACACTGCTCAGCCCTGAACTTTATCAAATGAATGCATATTTTTGTATTAAAGTTTTTGTTTCTTTATCAGATCTATTTTTAGCTAATCAGGAAAACCATTAACTATAAATGAGGAATGGATTCCCCTTGATGTTTGTGTGTGTGTTTAGGTTCCACCATTGACTGTAATCTTGCATCCGGTGACAAAATCATAAAATGATACTTTCAAAGATGTACAAGAAACTCCAGAGACTAGTAGTCCATTGGGAAGTACAGGCAAGTAACATCTGAGAAGTACGTGACGGTGAGGACTGAAAGTAATGTTTTTCAGGAAGAAATGGGAAACATTTCTGAGGCAGTTTACTAGATCTCTTTGTAGTGATTTCACCAGCTCTCCTTTGCTTGGAGGTACTGGGAGCCTGGAGGATTTGAGCGAGGATGTTGATATGCTTCCAAGTCTGCTTATATGTGTCCTGAGCAGCTAGATAACCAGCTCCTGCATTAGGATCTAGGCAAAACAGCATCGTAACTTCCCATAATACTTGGATTTTTGTATGCAGTCAGGCTATACTGGACCTCCCAGAAAATGTGGTTGTGATTATTTTCTTTTTGAAAATATTGTGGTGCTTCCATCAACCTTTTGCTCATTCTTTTACTCTAGGGTGCTAGAGGACTTGCAAAGCCTACAGAAATAGAGAATTCAATCTTTAACCGTAAGTATCAAATCGATGTCTCTAGGTATCTGCCAAGTGCCAGTCTGTATGTAGCCTCAGTATGGTTGGGAGTCTTCATCTTTCTTGCTGAAGCTGAGTCATAGTGCATCCCTTAATGCAGGATTTCTGGGACTAGGAAGAGAGAGGTCAAAAGGTAGCTCAACTGTAACTTTATAGGAGGGACAAAAATAGTGTCTGCACCTGGGATTTTTTTGTATGAATCAGGTGTTTGGTAGAAAACAGATATCAACACGGGAGAGGTGCTCAGATCTCCCTGAGTGGTTTATACATGAAGGTCTTACACGAAGACTTAACAGGCACCATCAGTGAAAGAAAACAAGCCTTACTTAGCTCTTTGCAAGAATGGTTTGTAGTCACCTACCGCCAGTATTCCTGTCTGCAGATGTTGAGCAGACAGAGGCATCTGTTTGCAGCCTTTAGTAAGCTGCTCAAACCTCAAATGTGAGTGGGATTATAGACACTGTCTGCAGCCTTTGCTGTTGGATTGGCACCTCCCCACTCCCCCTGAAGCAAGTTTAAGTAGCCTTTCTGAGGTACTTAACTATCTCTGTATATTGTGTAGCGATTACAGGTATCTAACCTTGGGCTTTGAGAGCAGGGTCCTCAAAGGTAGTTTTCACAGCTACTCTCTCCTTTAATAGCTCTTATTCCCAGTAACTTGCTCTCTCATCAGCCCACTCTGGCAGAGCAAGGAGTTAAATGCAGGTTTCACTTGCTCTAATGGCTGAAGCTCTTAAACTCTACTTCATTTGGGGTATCTATCAAGAGATGACTTCCTTGCTGAACGTAGGGCATAGGGAAATGTACTTGCAGATTTACTTTGGAGATCAGCTATTTATTTCCTGTCTGTGTATTATCTGATTCTGCACTATGCAAAGACTCTTGCTGAGAGAGTTTTTAATAAAAGTTGGTAACTGATGGCTAGAATTACATTAAAACTGATATAGTAGCAGCATTTTCTACTCCTTCAAGAGGATCCTCAAAAAATCCCCAGGGGAACAGGGGAGGCTGCCATGACTTTCCATCGTTTTACTTGCTGTAGTAGCTACTTCCAAATGACTAAAAATTGTATGGATACTCCAAAACAAAGGAACAACTTACCTCAAATCACCTTATGCAAGTAAGCTGCTGTCATTGGTGTGGTAGTGCAGGTAACCCGGGATAACAGTTCTATGAATAGGGTCCGTAGTGGTAGGCCCCTTGGAAATATGCACAGTAGGAAAAAAAAAGGTCTTTGGCAACTGTGAAAGCACATTTCTGGAATTTGGCATAATCTAGTTAGACTGTAGTTATCTCTTTCTTGAATAAAGGCTGGTGCTGTTCATTTGATGTTGAGACGAATCAGAAACCCCTGCTGAGAACTTTAATAAGATACCTAACAAGGGAAATTCTCCACATTAGGCAGCCTGGCTAGCTGACAGTCACTGCTGTGCTATTTCAAGATGCTGTAATATGCCCCAAGTTAATATAATGGACCTCTAGAATGCTTCAGTGAATTTCAGTTTTGTATAATCTTTATTAAGATATTATATGTATGTGCACATAGACACACACACATATATGTCTGTACTCCACAAGATGAAATAGGACAGCTGGATGAAGTTATATCACCATGTGAAATGGTTGACCATGGAACTAATCCTTCCACTCCAACCTATAAAAACAAGCTCTAAAGGCTTGTGTTTTAGAGACAGAAATCTGACCTTTAAATGCTGCTGTTGTATGCTAAGAATTTAATTGAAAATATAACTCGAAATGAATTTCTTTAGGACCCAAACTCAATCAACTTGAAAATTAACAAAGAAAGAAAAAGGGAATGAGTTTGTAATTTTTTTTTAAATTTGAACTTTTTATACTCTTTCCCATTTTTAAAATATAAATTAACACTTCTAAAATTAACAGTAGCTTTGGAAAAAAAAAAAGAATCTTACAGTTTAAAAATATCAATCACATTTTTCAGGTAATTTTCAATGAAATTGGGTTGAAATTTTAAGTATGGACAAGCAGTTTCTATTGAATGACTAAAAATTATTAACTGAAGCATTTCCCACAAAGCCTAGTGGCATCAAAGGTAGCTTTTATTTTGTGAACATGTATTTGTTACAAGGTTAGATGGGGAGGGTTGAAGGAATTCCTTCCATTCAGCTTGAGAAAGAAATCTGAGGGAGGCCAGAAGGATTATGATATATGAAACATTTCTGCTTGAAGGGACTTCAATAGGAAGGATTGTTCAATGAAAAAAGTACAGAAAAACATGGATTTTATCCTCAAAAAATAAAGATTTTCTTAATACCCACCTTACACATGCATGAAACTTTGAAATACATTGTTTAATGAGAGGGAGGTGCTGAAGCAGTTTGATAAAGTCAGTTATTTATATAAAAATCTCACCTGTTTTTTCTATACTCCTTGGTTTCTCAGAAGTCATGCATCTGATCTTTGTCTGGCTGGGCGATTCATATTTCTCCCTGTCAACCTAGATTTGACCCACAGATGTTTGTTGCAGCCTCCAAACTTGTAAAGTCTTCTCCTACAATTTGTTCGTGTTAGTTTGCCAGCAACCCCTGGCATAGTTTTCTTTACTGGATATCTGTAAAGACAATTTAGGCATGCTTGACTTTGCCTTGGGTGTCACAAAGAACTTTCTTGACTTTTACTTTCCTGTAATGCCATTACTTACTCAAAGCAGATCCTGGCAACTTTCCTCCTACAAGTAGGATATTGTTTAAAAACCTAAGGCCTGTATTTGCTTGCTTGGATTCTTGTAATTTTACCTATTAAACTATTTCTTGTTCTTTAAAACAGAATGCTGCTGGACATGATTACATTTTCTCTAATATAAATAAAGGAAGCAGTTATAAATAGTTGATGAGAATCTGTGCATGCATAGTGATTTTTAATTGCTGAGAAGTTTCTACTACATTCAGCTTGCAGCTGGCTGTATTGTTATTGTGTTGGTCACATTGGAGTTGGCTAACTTATTTATTGCCTTCCTAGCTACATTTTGGGCTTTGGACTACGCTTTAATAAGCCCAGATGGATTTCAGCCTAAGTAATACATTTAAACCTATAACCTAAATATAAAATGCAGATTTAACTCATTAAAAATATTGCTCCAGCACCAATGTTGATGGTTACATTTATTATGTGATATTCCTGTAAATAGGTAAAATGATGTATATTGGTTTGGGGCAAATTCTATTGTAATCCTTGAATATGATTTTGTATGTATATTGTTAAATTTTGGATCATACTACCAAAATCCATAATGATCATTTTGTTCTTCTCAACAAAGGTTCTGGGTTTATGCTTAACAGACCCATATTCAGCAAAATACTCAAGTATGTACTGAATTTGAACAACTGCTTAACTTAAAATGCTATTATATAGCAAGCAATATTCAAAGCCGATTTGAATAATTTTGTGTTTTGTTATGGAACATTTATTCTAGTTTGAGCATAACTCTGAGAATTAATCAGATAGTCTGTATCCCAAGCTCCTCTGAAAGTGCTGGTAACATGGCAGAGCCTATCCCTACTGAAATCAGTAGCAGATCAGTCCATTGACACAAGAAAAAGCTGGACCCCACTTAAAGGAAGAGAAGGTATGAATATGTTTACATACATAAATGAAGCATACTACTTATTTACTTGATATTGTCTTATTGCCAGTTAATGGCTTGCTAATAACTGTAACCCCTACTACCTGCCTACCCCTATAAATCACTTTCTCTTTTGAAAGACAAAAGCCATCTCTCTTTTTCGTGTACTGCAATTCTTCCTTTAAAATATTAGGATGCTCATTGTTAAGCATTATGTAGTTTGGTCAGATTCTGAAAACATAGAGATGTAGAAAATAAAATAAAATGAACCATCAACAGTGTGAGTCTACATTAGTACAAAGATTTTCATCATGAACAATAGGTATTAACAATCACGCAGGCTTGCCTACTTTGATTCAAATTATGTGAACACTTAGCCACAGATTGATTTTTAACCACTAGAAAGTAAGATGAATTATAAGGCACCCAAAAAAACCTTCCAAGCATTAGAGAAGGAAAGGATGTTCTGTAACTCAGTTCCAAAAAGGCATAACATAGCAAATGAACCAGGTGTGACAGCTGATATTCCCTCCCTGAGACCTAACCAACACATCTGCAACACTTGAAACCTACACTTGAAAATAAACAAAATGTGAAGTTGATGAGAGTTTAATGAAAACAATATCTAACTTCAATTAGTTACAGTGGAAGCTCACTAATTTTCACTTGGCTAACTCCCAAACTCCATAATTAAAGGAAATGCTATTTCTCCCTTCTTCTTAACAAAGACTTAAGAAACAGAGAGCCATAGGAATACTGTAACAGTAACAAATTATTATCTTTCTAAAATATATAGTATTATACTACAGATTATGTACACATATCTTGCTGCATCATCACAAAAAGTTACTGGTAATACCTTGGTCATATTCTTTGTTATAATTCATTAGATTTAGAAGTTTTATTTCTAACAGGGTTAAACTGGGACCCATTTCTTAAAGCAGAAACTTGCAAATATCTTTGTTCTGGCGGTTCACATTGTTAGGAAGGACTAGGGACGAGGCTCCTTTGACAGTGCTGAATATTGAATATAGCCCTTTAGTGCTCTACTGTGCTTGCATGATTGAGATGTTTAATATATGTTTCCTAGGACTTAATTTTTAGTCTTGGTAGCAGATTCCTTCTTGAGATAACTGGACTGAAAGTGGCTTATAGTTGATTTTTACTTTTGGTGCACTAGAACTGGATGAATCTCTTAAATCATTTATGTCAGGTTGCTTAATGTGTCTGACTGGATACACATATAAACAAGAAACACTTTATACAAATCAGAAGCAGTGACCAGACCCAAAACAACTCTTAGCTATTTCTTCTTTTCCTAGAAATGATCAAAAAGAAAATGCGGGATCTACACTAAATTGTAGTCTAGTTCACACAGCAGGACTAAGCAGGTACCAAACAGGTAGTTCATTCTGATGAAAAGCTGACTCAAGTTGCTTTTTACTGAGAGGGCAGTCCCTATGTATAAGATAGATGTAATTTCAAGTGTGTATTGGTTAATTTAAAAAAACCACAAAACCAACAAATCAATGCTGACATCTTTAAAAAACACCTAATGAAGCACAATTCTACCTTACCAAGTATGCTTTTATTACTCCCTGGTACTTTAAAAAATAAAACCAGAATTATCTTCTAGTGGAGTGAAAGATCTTTTCAAAATAAAATGTTTCACTGGCAATGACAGAGAGAATCCAAGATGGAAGATTTGCCTAATCATTGATTTGCTTTTGAAAATCAAATCAACATCTCTGCATGAATCACTTAGCTTAATCGTCACAAAGGATTTCATTTTTTCTGTATTTTTATACAGGATACTGTCTTCAGTTTTATGAAATTACTTGTTCACTTAAGGTAACATTCTGGACTGATCTATGCCTTTTTCATCTTTTTTACAAGAATTAGTCTTCAATGTGCTGGAGGTTGATAGCTGGTGTAATTTATACAGCACATTTTTTTCTTTCTTTCTTTTCCTCCTTCACACAGATTCAAGAATACTTTCATTGTGTTATCTGCAGAGCTGAAGACATCCAGGTTTACTCAGAAGTTGTAAAACACATTCAGTGCTTAATCATATTTTTATGGGCATTCCACAATGGTCTTTCTTCAAAATTAGAACCACCAGATACTTGAGTCCCACATCATTCTTAGAAAAACAACATTTTGTAATTAAAGTTTCAGTCTTTATGTTTACTTGGTAGTGGCCAATCCTGAAAATCCTTCTTAATGTAAAAAGTCTTTACTGAAAGTAAGTCTCCCACTAATTTAAAATACATGAAATGGTAAAGTGTATTATAGAGGACAATATGGATGTATGTCTATCAGGGTATCTTTCTGTCCCTGTCTTTAATATTTACCCTAAGCTTTGTAATGTGTGGTTGCTTCTCTTGATAGTTTTACAGAGCTGCAAGGGTTAGCACTCTAAAAAAGTTGCTGCTCTGAGCTGGTCTTGTATGGTGTTCAACAGAGAAGGAGACAACAGTCCCTTACACAAGTTCCTTCTGAGAATGTAATCTTTACTTCTTCTAGTGGACTCCTCATATTGTGATTGCTTTCTCACTCTTCATTAGCACATAATACGGGGTCCATAATGACTGACAATTTTGATTGTGTTTTCTCTTATTTCCAATGTGGCCAAAGTACACCAATGACAATGCAGAGACCTGTTTTGTTCTGTTTTGTTTTGAAGGCGAATGTGACACCTTACTTAGTGTAATCTCAGCTGACTAACAGATACTTTGGTAAACATTTTTAGAAGGTTGTAGCTATAGCTACATTTTGGAGTTGCCCTAATGTTCACTGTACTTCAAATATGCATTCTTCTGTAAGGCAATGCTCCATTTTGCTGTAGGCAGTCAAAGATCTCAACTAAGGAGATGCCAATACTCTGTATCAGAAAATTATTTTCTAAGAGAAGAATGCCTTTAATTTAGTACAGATACTGTAAAAGAGTGAAATACTTTCGTGTTTCTGCCTCCTAGGACAGACCAGATTCTGCTGCTGAATAAGTACATACAAAATAGTCCTTCTGGTGTAGCAGTTGCTGTTAAACAAAGGCAGAATTCTTTGCTGAGAGGTGAAGCATCAATATACTCCAAGGTGTTCAGTAGTTATTTCAATTTGCATGGCTTCTTAATTAGAGGTGTGTGAGTGCCTTAAGAGCTCCCAGTGCATTCATCTTTGGGACATAATTTACAGGAAGCTTACCAGGAGGTTTTATAAGCTGATGCAATACCATCAAAGACATTTTTCTTTTTTTACTTGATTGAAGATAAAGAAAAGGCTCTTTGGTTTGTTGTCTGAATTTCTCCTAGTATGAAGGACTTCATTATGTTTTCAAGACTCATGTAAATCAGTTTTCTATAAGTAGTTACCTTGATTTACACCAACTGAAACTTTGGTTTACTGTTTTCCTTAAATAATTTACCTTAAATATTTTGGTTTACCTTAAGGCTTTGGGTTACCTAAGGCTTATCTTAAATAATTTGCATTGCATTAATAAAGATGTATTATTAAAAAGGACTCTGGACGTTTGTTGCTTTTCTTGTGTTTACTTAGTCTGTGCTGTGTGTGCACTTGTTTGTGTTTGCTTCTCTTTTCTAGTTTGGTATCACTGTTTATATTTTACCTCTCTTCCTTTCAACCTACCCTATTATCACGTATCTTCTACTGTCAGCTTGAAAGTAAATGTCATGGTATTGTTCAGAGGGTGGGCTCAACCCAAAACACAGGATTGGAGACCTTCCTCCCTTTTCTACTGACCTTTTTTACTCTAAAGATGAACTTTACAATGTACCTTTATTTTTTTAAAGATGACTTTAAACACTAAATCCAAACTTTATGCAGTTTAAAGATTTTCTTATAAATTCAGATCTGATTCTAGACACAAACATTGTTACTCTAGCATTGCTTGAGGATAGTATTAGTGTTTCTGAAGGGTTGACTACTTGACAGTTTTTTTTATTATAAACAATGTTATTTTCTTTCAAGCTGGAGTTTCATTTACACTATTTAGAATTTTCTCAATATATTATAACAAAGTGTTCATTAAAACATACACTTTCCAGAACTGTTAATTAAAAGGGCATGCTGAGATAAATAAACCCATATGCTGTTGATTAACCACCTTTTAGGGGTCAACAGTTGGGTTCTCCTGCTGTGCTTATGTTAATTGTTGTCCAAAATTTTACCAGGAACTGTTTTGTCCATATGGCACTTGCTGAAAATGTAAGGTCTATAGAGAGAATGAACAAGACCCAAAGAAAAAAGGTATCTCGGGCTGTGCTGTATGTGTGGCAACTTCATGGTGGTACTTAACCTGCTCTATTACATAAGATAGAGAAAAAAGTAAAAAGCAATAGAGAGTTTATGTGGGTGTATGTGTATATTCATCATTATCATGTCTGTGAATATCTACCGCTATTTATAGAGAGAATATCTACCTGCATGTAAGGAAATGTAAATGTAAATTTGTAAGAAATAATTTTCCCAAATAATGAAAAATAAAAAGCGGTGGCAATATGTATTAAAGCCCAAAACTACACAGCAAAGAACTGTTGCTGTTGACTCTGGACATGTTGTTTTGCAGCTGAACAGAAATCACTTTTCCTTGTAGAACCCAATATATACTGACATTTCTTTTTGTTAGTTAATTATCCCCTGAAGGCATCTGTCTTCATGGAAGGTGAATCACAGAAATGCCTATAAAGGTGGAAGATTTGCCCTTTGATTCTCCTTTTTGAAGTCTAAAAACACACTCAACTTTACTGAAAACTCTTTCTATTTGTTTGGATTCTTTTTAAATTTTAGGCATACAAATTTTTCACTTTGATCTTTCACAATGTAAAGGATTTATGAAATTATTTGCAGATGAGTTAAAGAAAAGCCAAACAAACCCCAGACCATAATACTTTTTGCAAAGATTTAAATCAGACTAAAAGTTTTGCCTAAGACTGCTACGATTCAGTATCTCTTTCACTACACTTCTCCTGATATTATGAAAAACTCCTGGCCATGTTTGAGCTTCAAACAGTGATATCATCAGCTGGGTCAGAAGTTGGAGAAAAAACTCCACCAAAACCCCACTTCGTATTCATCATTTATTTACTACGTCTTCCTTTTTTAAGAGGAAAAATCAGTCACTGTTGAGAAAGCCTCAAACTTTCGAACAAAGTAACTTTAGTTTCAAAAAGAGACAGAGAAAGGGAATAATTGAGGTGTGTATTAGTTTAGTTTGACAGTTCAGAAGGCGATGGTGAGTGACATACCTAAATACCTGGATAACGGTACTTCCAAACACGGGTAGGGGACACCACTGTTTTCAATGTGGTATTGGCTGCCCACAGTTTCTAGGTGGTGAACAGCTGAATGCTGGTTCCTGTAGAAGATCTGGCTCTGTATACAGTCCTGCCCATCAAAGAATGACAAAATCCTGTAACAAATTTCCTTTAGTCAAGCAGGGCAAACCAGCAATCCTTGTGGTTCACAAGCAACCAGAATGATGCTAACCATATGGCTGCCTCCACTTACACTGACTGTGACTGCAGCTCCAGAAGAGCAGGAGAAGGTGATGGGCTGGATGATGACAGCACGAAGTGCTTGACTAGGCTGAATGCTCTGTCATACCGCAATCTCACAGAAAAAAGCCGATTGCTCCTGGTCCAGGCCATCTTCATATTTCATGTTGTCTGACAAAGCAGCTTTGTCTGGGGGAGAAAAAGTAAAGAGGTTTTTTGGTTTTAGGAAAAAACCATTATGAAATATTTTGAACAAAATATTGCATTGATGCAGCTTTGCTATATGCAGAGACAGAGTTACGTCTCATTCTCCTCATTTTCAGCTTTTGCTGTGAAGTAATATTGTACACATATTGTTCAGCACCTCTCTTCACAACCTCCTTTGGTTCTTTGTTGGTCAGAGAAACTAGTTCAGAAACCCCAACTGTCAGGCTGCTTCCTCAGACTTCTCTCTTTTCCCATTAGTTTAGTTCCCATCTTTGTTTTATATGCCTGTGATATTACTTAAGGAGTATTTTCAGCTTGCAAAACAGTTATTTGATTCGAGTCTCCTCTATGAAGAGCAATTAGAAACCACAGACAAGTCATCGTGGATGAAATGCCTCTGAAGCCATTCAACCTTGAACCAGTATCAGCAACGGTACAGTAAAAACTATGGAAATAAAGATGAAAATGGATTTCTTTCTCGCTTGCTTGCTTTCTCTCTCCTTTCACACTTCTGCCTTTTGCCTGGGTCCCAGTTCCCCAACCGTATGGCTGGCTTCTTACTCTCTCATGGTGTCCCTTCACAGAGTTTCCCTGGGTTTTGTCAGGGAAGAGCCAGCACAGGGCTTGCTCTGCTGCCCCACACGGGGCCAGGGCTCGGGGAATAAGATTCCTTGGACAGAGAAGGTGGAACAATGACTCAAGTCCCAGGTCAGCCTGGCAGCCCAGCGAGCAAGTTGGGATTTGCAGGGACAGCGCTGGAGACCGGCACGCCTCTAGCACGGCTGGGGCAGGGACCGATGGCCCTGGGTGGGCTGACGGGGGTCCCGGGACATGGGCAGGGTAGGGGGAGGCACTGGGGGAGGCCGGGCAGGGACAGGGAGGCACCTGGGCGCTCTCAGGGCCACGACAGTTCATAACCATACCTCTTTCACCAGGTATCATTCTAATTGTCTCTGATTTCATATTTCGCCTGGCATAAGTAATCAGGCAGGGCTCCCCCCGCCCCCGAATTCTTCTCAAATATTTCATTCATTAGTGTTTTCCCCTCAATACAGAGCTCTGCTTCCTCTTTGCCTATTAACTGAGGATAAGTAAGCAAGTCATCCTGCTAGAACTCCCAGTTTCAGGATGATAAGAAAACAATTTAGGTGAAAGGAAAAGAGAAAATTGGAAATTAGTCATGTTTGGAGAGAATAGAGAAATGGTTGTTTAATTCATATTTCCACTGAGTCTTTCTTGTTTTTCTGAGAGAACCCTTGGGTATCAAGCATATTTCCTAACAGTGAGTACTTCAAAATATCCTTCAGATTTTCTGGAAGTAACCTCATCAGATGCTGCCCATATGTCAGTACCACCTCAAACTTCTTGACAAACTCCAGGCCAAATTTTTTACAGGATACCCACTAAATTTGTTGAACAATTCCAAATGTGAGGCAAAATCCTATTCTCAGCAATCGTTGATGATTGCTGAAGGTATGCTTTTCTGTCATTTCTGGTATACTGTCAGAGACCTACTGCATACTATTGCGGGACTTTTCCAGCTAAACTAGGTTTATCGTGCCCTTGGCTTCTTGGCAAACAATAACTTCACGTAGCACAGGACAGATTTGTAGCAATAAAATTGAAATTGAGTATCTTACAATAGCAGCTCCATGCCTAAGTAAAATACTTTCTGCACATCCACCATTGAATGTTAAGTAATTCAGACTATAAGAAGAAATCAAAAAAACTTAAAAAGAAAGTTGGCACTTTTTAAAATTCCTTAATTTATGGGCAGTGGCTATGAATAAGGTATGGCTAAAAAATCTGCCCCCCTCCCCCCCCCCCAACTCCAAAATGTGAAATTAAAACAATCGGCAGCCCAAATTTGCCTTCTCCCTTCCAAATGCTTAGAACATTCCTTTTAAAATACAGGAATTCTACATGTAGATTTTGATCAAACTCAGGTTTTATTTAGTAAAATGTCAGCTGTTTTGGTGATCTGGAAACTAGAATTGGTGCTCTGCTTTACTTCTGTAAGAAAGGTATTATGCTGAAATAATCTGTCTTGATGAAATGCGATTTCACTATGGCACAAGGAATAGTATTATGAAAGGGTTGAATTTAAGGGATTTAGATATGGGGTTTGGGATGAAGGGTTTTGGATATTACCTTGTTATGAATGAAAAGTTTGATGTTTTGAGTAGATTCTCAGTTGGTGCTAAGTTACTCAGTGCAGTAACTCTGATTCATGCCATGTAAAGACTGATGTGGACTCTTTGTTCATTTGTACTAAAGCTGTCTTCCTCAGTATCATTCATTTAAAAAACAATTTAAAAAAACCTGGAAGAAAAGTGTATCTATAAATAAGAAACCTTGCAGGTAGCACCTTGCTTAATTTAGTATATATGCACACTCACATGCTAAAGCTGTTTATGATAACAGATGCACTGTCTAATGTTGAGAAACCTGTTTTCAAATTTCAAAGCAATCTAGCCTTGGGTTAGGTAGTTCTGTAGGAGAGAATATAACCAGCCAGAGTGACTGTGATGAGTATTCTTTACAGCTTAATACACTGCTGATCACTTATAAATATTCTACCATAATATGTTATTAGATTTTGATTTCTTTATCACTTTTTTCTTCCTTTGGTTTCTATTAGAAATGCCTGCCAGAGGCATTTGGAGATGTCATTTTGCATAATGAAAGGGGACTAGCATGAATGCAAACTTCCAGCAAATATTTTTCTTTCTTTTAGAGGCAAATTCTCATGAAATTTTCCCAAAGAAAATTGTACTTTTTTGGCAGTTTTGCTATATACTTCTGGAGATTTTTTTTCCCCTCATTTTCAATGGCAAATTCAAGCTCTTGATCCAGAGAATTTTATTTTCATTAAAAAAGGTGAATTAAAATATTTAGTTGAAGTGGTTTAAAGTACCTCCAGATGAATGGAAATAAAGAATATAATAATTTTCCCGTTTCTCATTACTCATCCTAGAATGCCAAACTGGAGAGTTTACCCAAAATACTTAGTGCTACACTGCTGACAGAGATCTGGTAATAAGGAATTGAATTGTTTCTTTTTGGCATGGTACAAATAGGGTGCAACTGAATATTAGGAAATACATTTCTTTGGTAACTAATGGGAAAATCAGAAAATAGAAGTCCAGTTCTTCCTAGGCAAGTATGCGTGTTGCAAACCTTACTGATACCAGCTGATTATTCAGCAATACCTTTGGAAACAGTAGCGAAGTGCTTCCATTTAAGTGCTTCTTTAGTGTTTACAAAACTAATTCGAGAAAATGTCCAGATTAGTCATTCTCCCATGACTAAGTTATCACTAAAAGAAACTGAAAATATTAGGTAAAAGGAAAAGATGAAGGAAATAGAAAAGATAGGTCAGACATACATAGGAGTAAATAATCTGGTTGAAACCCCTGCTACTTCAGGGAAGGACATTTCATGAATATTTCACAGATTTCACTATCACCTATGCTGCCTTCACCCCCAAGTCTTACTTACATCCTTGTTTCTTGAACACAGATGCAAATGATTAGTTTAGTGTTAGTACTATCCATTGATTATCTTTAATGTTAAGAAGATGATCACAGAGGGTGGTCCACTTACACCTTATCCTCCTTTTATTTGCATAAATAAACCAACCTTTATCATTCAACTTTTGGCATGTCTGCCTTTGTTCTTACACTTCCTTGACGAGTCCTTTTTCCAGTTCCCTCTTGTCTCTTGGCTAAGTCATAATGTCTGTCTTTGGGTGACTTTCATGCACTGTCTTTGGAGCATTTCTACATTTTTTTTCCCATTGCTTGAAATGCAAACTCTAGCTAGTTTAATGCTTTTAACTTGGTATTCAAAGGTGGTTCTACATCTGAGGGCTATCAAGTACCTTTGTCCCTCAGGGCTTCTAACTACAGCAGAATTTGCATGGAGGTATAGAACATTGCTCTAAAACTGCCTGAAGATTAATTCTTTTGCAGTTATTCCCCAAGTGGTTTTAACCTAAATATTCTTTTTTTTTAAAAAGAATGTAATTCTTTTTTTTTAACCAATAATTCATATCATTAACTTACAACACTGCCTCAGCATTTTTACTATTATCTTTCCTTATCAATGCATACTTTTCCACTCTTCTGTTTTAGTTGTAATTGCCTTCGATTGTCTTCAACTCTGGCTCCATTTCTTGTAGCACTAGTTCTATTTTCTGCATTTTGTTGATCCTGTCCTTCATTCTCCTGCAACTTACATTCACTGAGAGAGAATAACTCAGAGAATTAGAGAATAAATAGCAACAGAGAACTATTTTATGAAATTAAAATGCAGTGAGCTGAATGTGGACAAAAATAAACAAAAATTCATCCAGTTCTTTCTGAACACATGCCCATTACTATCCAGCTTGTCAAACCTGACAACCACCTATTCCAATTTCTTTGCAGGAGAAAACCATGACCACCAGGTTTTTTACAATGGCTGTCCTCTGTGCTGTAGACACAGGTCTGCATTTCGGCTCCTGAATCCAACCGCGTCCCCTGCCTGCGACTCTCCTGTGTTGGGCTAGAGCTGGGCGACCACTGCTTTTCTGCTACAGGAGGGGTGTGTGAAAGGGGTGTTCGGGGGGAAACACGGTGTTCCAGTGGGTCTGCTGAGCACACAAGGAGTTTGTGAGCTCTGGCCTCCAGATAGCAGTGTTTATCTTAACAGCTCTCTTATTATTATACGGAGTAATTTGCCTTTAAAATGTGGTGGAAAATGATGTTGAAGGTCAATTTTTTCTTATGTTTTTTTGTACTCAATTGCAAGTCATTTGCAACTGATGGCAAACAAAGTTATTTTACTTTTTGTCCTCTCATTAAGAAAAATAGACTGCTTAATTTTATGGAAGAAAAGAGAACTTCCAGTAAGCCTGTCTGCAGTGATTAGATTAATGCATGCCAGATTGTCTTCGTTACTTGTATGAATCAAGTGGTTTTTGCACAGAAATGAAGAAAACTTTTCATTGACCTTTTTTTTACCCACTGGATTTGATATTGACTCCTTCCTCTTTAATAAGGTGAGTCCCTATGGTGGTTTTTTTTTCCTTTCTCATTTCTAATACATGTGGTTTCCTGCTTAGAAAAGCAACAACATAATTCAGTATTGTTTTAATTATTACTAGTTTCAAATTTGTGTCCAGGTAATGTTTAAAATGCCTTTTTTTAGCAATCTCTGTAGAATTATTCTATAAACTTACATTCTTTGCTGTTCTAAGTAACTATAACTTATGAGGCTCGTATTCGTTGTATAACATTTGATTATGCTGTTAGCAAACACATCAGTGCCTGTTTTCATTCTGACAGTGGTTGAAAGACTTTGGTTTATTCGTCTTTCCATATGTCTAGACATGCTGATAAATATTTGTCAACAGCTATATTTATTGCACCAACTCAGGAACAGAAGGAAAACTTTTCAAACAAAATTGCTGTGACTTCCATCCAGTACATACGAATACCTTCTCTTCCACAGAAACATCCACTAACATATAATTGTCAACATCTCATTTTCCCTCAGCAGCCAAAATATGCTTTGAAAATAAGTGCCACCTACCCTTAACATACTCCACTGTAACATGCAAACATACACGCTCTTTTTGGTACTACTCCCATGCTGGGTGATTCCAACTGAAATATAGGTAGATAGCTCTCTTTCTCTTGCAATTGCTTAGCGTGTTGCTGTGAAAACAAAACCAATTTTAGTATCAGGGGATATTTTTGAGCTTTATTTTTTTCTTGTGTTTTTCCTACCGTGAGTCTGCTGCTAGATTCTTCAGTTGCCATGGTAAGCAAGGGTGTAGGCAGTTCTTCCAGTCAGGGAAAAAAATAAAAATCATGAAATGAATGCTAATGTGAGGAGAAACTGGCAATTCTTAGTTTGATTCATAAATAAAGAACTTTCTACCTCAGACTTTCATGGGGCAACACAGGAAAAAGTCCTAAAATTAAATGCACATCTTTAAAAAAATGCCTCACTTTTTTTTTTGTAATCAGAAAAGACCATACAGAAGAGAATAGTCCAGTGATTCAAGTAAGACACTAGGAAATTACGTCTCCTGGATCCCACTCCAGCTCTAGTACTGATAGTTGTTACTGAATGAGATATAAGTGAAAGATAGGCACTGCAATCGGGGGCAATGATCTGTAGGAGGCAGTGGCCTCTGGCAATCAGGTGCCTGGTCTCCTTTGTGGTTGCACAAAGTTGAGAAGCTCAGTCCACAGTCTTTTTCTTAGGGTAACACTAATTTAATGCATTAGTGTGTAACAGAACCTCATAAATAGTGTTAACTAGAAAACATGAAAAGTTTTACACACACTTATGCTTTTTAATTTCAAAATTTTTGTCTATCAGCCTTCAAAATATGACAATTTTCCATGAATGACATAAAGTTCTCCATCTACATGTAAAATACTGTTTTCTATTCCTTGCTCTTCTTTACATTCTGCCTTTCTCTCCTCTGCCTTTTCCTAATTTTGTTTTTCTTTTCTTATTTTCTAAAAGAAAGATGTGGAAGGAGAAAATCATTAAAGCAACATTCTAATTTCTTTGAAGAAAGCATGATTTTGGCAGCTTAAAAACTTTTCACAAAACACCTTTTTTTTTCCCTCTAGAAATCATTTTTCTAGGCATACGGTTTATTAACCTATGCAGTGAAAGCAGTCAGCACTTCTTTTCATAGACAAGCAAAAATATTGTCAAATGTTTGCTGTAATTTTATGCCAGTTAGCATCCTCTGTCCTTCATCTTCAAGATGCTCCACAGCGCTTGGGTTCCCGACTGGAAGAGGTGGCAGCTGAGCTGGGGGCAGCCGATGAGCCGACTCCTCACAGCTGCCCGTCCTGCCAAGACAGTGGAGGGAGGACTGACTCCTACTGCAGTTTGCAGGCATGCTGAGTTAAGCTGTTTTCCATTTTTGCTTCTCTTAAGACGTTGCAGTGTGAGCTCCAATAATTTAGTGACCTCCGAGCTGTACGGGTGTGCTCAGCTGTGGCCTCTGGGCAGCATGGAGCCAGGGCACGAGAAGCGCCTGGCCCCAGCTGAATCTTGTAGCTTAACTCAGGGTTTAATAAACCAGGTTCTACCAGGTCTATTGCATTTGTGGTACAAAGACAGAGCTACTATTGGGTGCACAATTAGTTTTATTTTGTGGTCACTTTCCATATGCAATATTCATGCCACTGTGACCAGAAAGTCAGAAATAGTTTATGATACATTGAGTATCAGAAAAGAAGTAGATGATGTTGACTTTTAGATAGTGAATGTGGTACATAATTTATTACCAGCTACAAGGGTTATTGTGAAGGATAATTAACATCTATAAGGTATCTCAAAATCTTGTGCTATACAAATGTCAAGCATTACTGTTATTGACTTTAAGTCCCTTAAGAGCTGTAAGGAACTAGTCACTCTCAGGTTTAATTTAGAGATGGTGATCCTGTAGATTACTGATATTAAATCAATATCTCATTGGATGAACAGCAGTATATTCTCTCCCAGCATATTACTTAGGTGCTTAATAGTGGAAATGTACTCTCTTACTCTAGAGCTGGATGAAATTTTACTGTTATGGAAGCTTGTGGAAAGAGATTTTAAGTTCTGCTTCTTAAAAATCACCATAACAATACTTTTTTTTTTTTTTTTTTTTTTTTTTTTGCAATTGGAAACTCCAAGTCTTCGCTTAACCTTGATAAATGAGTAAGAAAGGATTTTTTCATTAGTGACAGGCGTTGAAAATATTTAGGAACTTAGATCTGTAACAGAGGCAAAAAAACTATTTACAGAATGTTTACAATGGAAATTGCTTTATATTTAGGGTAAAATCTGGTGTCACTAACTTCTAAATTCTCCAAAAATGCAAAACTTTTGCTAGAAATGACTACTTTCACCTGCTCAGCTTTAAGCTTCTTGC
This sequence comes from Astur gentilis, assembly GCF_929443795.1. Taxonomy (NCBI): domain Eukaryota; kingdom Metazoa; phylum Chordata; class Aves; order Accipitriformes; family Accipitridae; genus Astur; species Astur gentilis. The sequence goes on from NC_064892.1 coordinate 343,392, forward strand.
AAGCTACAAGTATGAAGAGAATTCTTCAAGGAAATAAATTAGCTTGCCTTTTGTGTGTTTATGTTTGAGATTAAGGGATGGCAAAGCACAATAGTTCCTAGCCAAATCTAACCTAGGATTTACACAGTCTTAAACAGACAAGAGAAGTTTCAAATCTTCTTGCCAGGGACTGGGAAATGAGCCACAGAAGGCCGTGAAGGCACCTTCTGCATGCAAAACTTTCTTTAAATCTGAGGATGAGACATAACAATTGCTTACTGCACTTATCCCTATAAATCTCATTATAACCAAATATTGTAGGAACAATGCTCTAGGCAAGGTCTAGATGGTCTGAAAATAAAGATTTCAGTCTTTTCTAAGTTTCAAAATACATTTCCCAGCAGTTTCTTTCATATGCTTAGAGATAGGAAACAATTTCACTTGACAGATACATCCTATCACAGCTAAACTGAACAATTCCGCTGTTAAACACTAAGAATATTCTAAGTTATCTGTTAATAATTACTATATCCTGGAAGCTTTAAATTAAAACTTTAAAAAAATCAAGGCAAATAAATTCTCACTAATTAGAATATTTACATCTGAAACCAAATCCCGATTTCTTTCACCCATAAACAATAGGCTGCACAAGCAAAATAATTTTGCTTCATACGTGCTTTGTCATTACAATCTTAATAGTATTAATCTCTATTCTGCTTCAAAAAGAAGTCTAAGGAACCACAATTTTCCAGTAAAGCTCATGGAGTGTTGCCTGAAAAAATTACTCTTCTTGCCCTATTCATTTAAACACCAACACTTTGGGATGCTACAGAAGGCATACAAGTTCACTTCAGCAAGCAGCAGGTTAAAGATAATCCAGGTGTTTCAGATAACTCTTTTGTATGTATTCTTTTTATCAGAGCAAGTGGTACTGGTGTTACACAAAAGATGACTAATAATAGTATATTCACTGTAGAGCATAGCAAATGTTGAAGTCAAATTATGTGGCTCCAGGCATTTTTAGAGATAGAATAAACAGTGATTCACCATGTAACAATCCTCATGACACCCCTTTCTTTCACTTATAAAGCTACCCATGATCTATGGGTGCCTAAAAAAGCAAAACTAAGTACAAAAAAGTCCTCATTAAAAAGTGAAATCAAAATGTGGTAGGGAATGAGTATATCAAATATTCCTACTGTCATGAATAGGGCTGGATGCAGCTCAGGTATGGATACAAAGCCCCTGTAGCAGTCTTCCTGCCTCTCTCTCTGTCCCAGAGTGCCTGACATTCATCTTTGAAAGCTTACACCAGCTGGGGGAGCTTCATGATGGTTGGAAAAGGACAAACTTCACATCTATCTCCAAGAAGGAAGATCCAGAGAATTACATGCAAGTCAGCCGTACATCAGTCCTGCTGCAGGTTATGGAGTTGTGGTTTTAAGAGGATCAGAAGTGAGATCAGCCTTTCTGCTCTGCCTGGGGAACTGCCCGCTGGAAACTGGAGCAGCATTTTTCAGGAAGAATCCCCTTTTGTGATTGGTTTTTCTTGCAACTCACGTACCTGTGCATCTAGGCTTGAGGTAGGTTTTCCATCCCACTCCCTCATGTGCTCTCCGTGGTCACACAGGTAAAACCCCAGGGTACACCATGGTGTGTACCTGCTATCTCCTCTCTCTTGAGCAGAGGAACACTTACTCCTAACAGCTGAGATACAGGCCCATACAGGTGGGGGGCAGAACTTATCCTTGAATCACTGGAACTTCCGGGACAGTTTCTCGGCTAGCATGTCTGGCAGTTTCTCCACAGCCGAGACACGGGCCCGTAGGGAGGAAGAGAGACTTCCTTCATATTGCCGGAGTCGGCCACCCACTTCATCCACCGTTTGTGCCTCACCTTCTTTCCAGGACATCACTGCCAATGAGTTGGCATACGACGCTGGTACATGTTGTAGAAACTTCCACCCCAGGGGTTGTGTGCATTGGACTTCATCTGGACCTGTTGGTGACTGCTTGTTATCCGGATCATTATAAATCACCTCCAGCACGGCTAATTCCCTCAGGTACTGGATACCTTTCTCCATGGTGGTCCACTTGCCAGGGTGACACGTAACATCTTCCTTGAAGGGGTATTTTTCCTTCACGCCTGACGGAAGTCCCCTCCAGAGGCTGAGGGCTCGTGTCTTTTTCCCAATCGCCTTGTCAATGGCCCCTTCCCTAGACAGGGATCTCACCTGCTTGCCTTCCCTACCCTCTAATTCCAAGCTACCAGCCCGTTACCCCAGCAGCAGAGCAGCCGGGTAACAATGTGCTCGCCCGGATGGCGGCCAAAATCCTTTCGCGTATCTTGCAGCTCACTCAGGGATAGGGATCGGGTGATTATCTCGGGTTCTGCCTCTTCCTCCTGTTCTCGTGATGGCCCTGGTTCACCTCCATCCCTCGCTAAGTTGAACCGATTTCTCCGTATATTTCTTTTTCTGCATAGGGGCGACTGACACCGGCACAGGTTGGTTCTCTGGTTCAGCTGCAGCGCCTGTCGCCGGGGTTGGCTGGGGTAGCTGCAGTGCTTGTCACGAGGGTTGGAATAGCTGCAGTGCCTGTCGGTCTGTTTTCCCTCCCTTCCCCCTGAGGGTGCTGCATAATATCGAGCAGTGGTTGGTAGATACTGGCCCAGGGCCCAGCACAGTGCGGTAAGTTGTGCCTCTTTGGAATAGGCACTGCATTTTCCTTTCCAATATTCTATCGCTTCACCAGGGTCCTGTAGCTGTTTGGGAGTGAAATTCCAAACCATCAGAGGTGAGAAGTCCTCTAGATACCTGCCCATATTCTCCCACATGCCACGCCACCCATGACTGTCCAGCCTTGGGGCGGATCTCTGGGTGGTATTCTTAAAAAACTTTTTGTGTAACCCTGAACAAGACCTGAAACACATTCAGGAGACATAGCAATAACAGCATGCTGGCTTGAACATCCCAAGGATATTCAAGATTCTCAAAAGCTGTTATAATTAGCCTGAAGGGGAAGGGGCAGGTGAAAGAGCAGGAGAAAATATCCCCCCTCCCCGCCGTCTTCCCCATAGATTGTGTGTGATTACTAATAAATTCTGAGAGAAGGCACCCAAGGTATGGGCATGACAACAGTGCCACATACAAATTCCAGCTTAACCTCATGACCAGTGATGTAATCATATCATAAGTCAATATTACCCAGTATAGCAAAATGATAGTCCTGATCCCTCTCCCAGAGGTGATAAACATCAGAACAGGGAATACACAGTGCATATAAAAATTTATATAACACAACCACATGAACAAATAAACCAACATTGTGACCAATGACTATTTAACTAACATAAGAAATGCATATAACAAATTTGTTTTAACACACTCTGGTCAGATCTGTTGTTATCTCAACGCTTCGGGCCCCACATTGGGCATGAAAATGGACTGTCATGGTTTAAGCCCAGCTGGCAGCAAAGGACCACGCAGCCGCTTGCTCACTCCTCCCCACTCCCCTGGTAAGATGGGGAGGAGAATCAGAAGGAACAGGTAGAAACTCATGGGTTGAGATAAGGACAGTTTAATAGGACAGTTTAATAGGACAGCACAAGGACAGAAGTAGTAGTAGTAGTAGTAATCATAAAAATACTACTACTAATAGAAGAATACACAAAGCAAATTATGCACAATGCAATTGCTCACCACCTGATGCCCTGCCCGTTCCCAAACTGCGATCTCACCTCCTCCCCTGCCAGCTCCCCCATTTATATACTGAGCGTGATGTCACATGGCATTGAATATCCCCTTGCCTAGTTCAGGTCAGCTGTCCTGGCTGTGTCCCCTCCCAGCTTCTTGTGAAAATTAGCTCTATCCCAGCTGAACCCAGGACAGGAGTAAATACTCCACAAAGCCATTTCCAGGCCAAAGAAGAACAAGAAGGTAATTGGGAACAACCATCAAAAATTAATCAAAGGGCAAATCATGCTTGACCAACCTGGTAGCTTTCTATGATGAGATGACTAAGCAGATGAGACTAGTGACTTGTTGACATTGCCAAGACTTTCAACATAATTTCTGACAGTATTCCTTGTATGCAAATTAGTGAATATGGACTGGATAAACAGACAATAGATGAGTGAAAAACTGGATGCGCAGCTGGGCTCCAAGGGAGGTGATCAGGAGTATGAAGTCCAACTGGCAGCTGATTACTAGTGTTGTCCCTCAGGGACAATATAGGAGCCAATACTGTTTAACATTTCTATTAATGGTGTGGACAATGGGGTGGAATGTACTCCCAGCAAGTTTGCAGATGATACCAAACTGTGAGGGAATGGTACTAGAAAATAGAGCTGCTATTCAGAGAGACCTTAGCAGGAAATATAAATGGGCAGAAAAGAGGTTTATGAAGTCCAGCAAATGCAAGATCCTGACTCTGGGATTGAATAACCACATGCAAAAGTAGAGGCTGGCAGCTAACTGGCTAGGAAGCAGCTTTGCAGAAAAGGACCTGAGCTTCCAGGTGGACAAGAAGTAGGTGATCCAGCAGCGTGCTCTTGCAGCAAAGAAAACTAACTACATACTGAACTTTATTAGCCAGCAGGGAGTAGGTACTGACTGTTTTCTCTTTTGGCACTTGTGAGACTGCATCTGTTATGCTGGTTTGGGCTCCTCAGCACTAGACAGACATTGACATGTCCATCTGCATCCTTGGAGACATTCAAAAGCTGTCTGGACGTGGTCCTGGGCAACTGTTTCTAGGTGGTCCTGGTTGAGCAAGGAGGGTGGACCAGATGGTCTCCAGAGGTCCTTTCAAACCTCAACCGTTCTGTGATTCTGTGACATACAGGATTGTGTCCAATGAAGGGCTGCTAAGGTGATTAGGAGGCTGAACCACCTGATGTCTGAGGAGAAGCTGAAAGATGTGCTTTTTTTTCAGCCTAGGGAAAAAAAAGGTAAGGTGAGATGTGAGAAGTCTTCAACTACTTAGCTGGAGAGTATAGAAAGACAGAAACAGACTCTCTTGGAGGTGCACATTGATAGGATGAAAGGTAATGGACACAAGCTTCAATACCATAAATTCCTCTTAAATACAAGAAAAAAACCTCACCATTAAGTTGTTCAAAGAGTTTGTGGTAGCTCCAGCCTTAATGATATTCAGAACTTGAAGGAACAAGGCCCCCAGTCAGGCCCTGAGACCAGATTATTCCCTCCCTATGTAACTTACTCTGTGATTCTGTGAAACTATGGTTCAGTTAAAAAAGGGGTTAAGAATGAAAGCACTGCCATTCTTACCCATCAAAACACACTGCCATGGGATTGAACTTAGTTACTGCTTAAATCTTACTGGCTAAGTTCAGGAGAAAGCAATAGTCCTTCCCAAGACGCACTCTTAAGATCACGTGCGATGTACTCATAACCCAAGTCCATACTATAGGTTGAATATACTTTTTAGAAATACATAGATTATATATGTCTCTGCATAAACAGGGATATCAGCAGAGCATAACTGAATGCTATGGCAATATATTTGTGTTTGCACTACAGGTACTCATTTGATTTCCTGTAGCATCAGAGCTGTATTGGCACAGTGCTCTGAATGGTCTAGTTACCGTTGCTGAGAAGCTATATATATATATATATATATATTTACAGCTATGTGAAGCACTAACTTCACTAGTGTATGCTGTTTGTGGTACCTGAGATGGCTTGAATATCTTTGCTTGCTTTCTTCCATGCATTTGCACCCTTGACAGCCCTGAACTACTTTACACTCATCTGATTTGAAAGCTCCATTGAAATTCACCTGATCTCACGTAGAAATACTGAATCCATTGGCATTGTCAGAAGATGACTGTAGGTTAGGCCTTCCATAAAATGCAAAAGGAAAGATCCCAGCATACTCTTCTCCAGTTTTCCCCTTGCCTAGGGTAGAGTAGCTCTGTAAGATTCCAGTTAGGTAATTTATGTGCCTGTTCTCATGGAGTGGCTCACTCAAGAGAGTATCTTCACATGATGGCAGACAAAATATTCTGAAGTAAGGCACTTTTTTTTTTTTTTTTTTTTTTAAAGCTGTTCCAACATAAATAATTAAATACACAGTGAGCCACAAAAAGACAGTGAGTGACCATTCTGTGGTAACTGAGATACCAGTCTGGTATATTAAGGAGTAAGGCTCAAATCTCTTTTCTTGGCTGTGTGTTGTATAAGAGCAAGTTCATCTAACTCTAGTAAAGGATTCACGGGGTTAGGAATTGTAAATTATAATACATATTTTTCTACAGGAATGATCAAACTGTGGGAGTTTAGAGGGAGAGGGAGCCTCTAACAAGCAAACTCAGGCTGCTTGCAGCTCTGGTAGCTGACTTCTATGAATCTCACCCTTCGGCACCTAATTCTTATAGTGTACTGGGGGAGTCTAGCTACCTAAATTGGATTTTGAGTTATGCCAGATAGGTTCTGATATATTGAGCTTAAGTAGCTCATGTGGGTTCAGTTCAAAAAGTTGGTTCTTATTGTGCCCTACTCCCATTTAATGTGCATTAGTTTGCTCAGTGAATTCACGTTTCAACACAGTATGCACTGCTTTGCTAGAAAAAACAACGTAAGACCTGCATAGCAGTGTACAGGAGGTACACTGAAAAAGAATCTGCTTTTAGAAGCTTTTGGCATGCCTACTCATTAAGCATCTAAGATAGGAAAAGTTTTGCATGACAAAGATTCTTAGAATAGGTCAACCATTTTTATTTCTTCTCAGTTAGAGATGATCTTACACTGAAACTGTACCAAAATGTCACAACTTGGGCCAGACTCTGTGTTCACAGCTCAAGTAGGGATAATCTGTGTGTCAAATCAGTTTATGCTCTCTGCAAGCAAGATCAACAGTAATCAGTAAAAAACAGAGTTAAATTTCTTTCCTTGCTTAAGATGGATTCTCTAATTTTGATTTTATCACCGAAGAAAATCCTAGAGGTTCTTAAATGTCAGTTACTACTTACTTGACATTGGAGGAGAGATTTTGTATTGGATTTGTTTGGCAAGGTTTTGGTAGCAGAAGGGTAGAGGGGTGGCTTCTGTGAGAAGCTGCTAGAAGCTTCGTGCCAATACCAGCTGGCTCCAAGATGGACCTGCCACTGGCCAAGGCTGAGCCCATCAGCGATAGTGGTAGCGCCTCTGGGAGAACAGATTTAAGAAGGAAAAAAGTTGTGGTAGCACAGTAAACTGCAGCCGGAGAGAGGAGTGAGAACATGTAAGAGAAACAGCCCTGCAGACCCCCAGGTCAGTGAAGAAGGAGGGGAGGAGATGCTCCAAGCACCGGAGCAGAGATTCCCCTGCAGCCCATGGTGATGAAGACCATGGTGAGGCAGGCTGTCCCCCTGCAGCCCAGGGAGGTCCACGGGGGAGCAGATCTCCACCTGCAGCCTGTGGAGGACCCCACGCCGGAGCAGGTGGGTGCCTGAAGGAGGCTGTGACCCTGTGGGAAGCCCACGCTGGAGCAGGCTTCTGGCAGGACCTGTGGCCCCGTGGAGAGAGGAGCCCACGCTGGAGCAGGTTTTCTGGCAGGACTTGTGACCCCGTGGGGGACCCACGCTGGAGCAGTGTGCTCCTGAAGGACTGCAGCCTGTGGAAAGGACCCACACCAGGGCAGTTGGTGAGGAACTGCAACCCGTGGAAAGGACCCACGTTGGAGAAGTTCGTGGAGGGCTGTCTCCCATGGGAGGGACCCCACGGCAGAGCAGGGGCCGAGCGCGGAGTCCTCCTCCTCCTGAGGAGGAAGGAGTGGCAGAGACAAGGGGTGAGGAACCGACCCCAGCCCCCGTCCCCATCCCCCTGCACTGCTGGGGGGAGGAGGGAGAGAAAACTGGGAGTGAAGGTGAGCCGGGAAGGAGGCAGGGGTGGGGGACAGGTGTTTTAAGACTGTGTTTTATTTCTTATTGTCCTACTCCAATTTGATTGGCAATAAATTAAACTAATTTTCGCCAGTTGAGTCTGTTTTGCCCATTACAGTAATTGGTGAGTGATCTCTCCCTATCCTTATCTCGACCCACGAGCCTTTCATTGTATTTTCTCTCCCCTGTCCAGCTGAGGAGGGCAGTGATAGAACAGCTTTGGTGGGCACCAGGTGTCCAGCCAGGGTCAACCCACCACAGGTTTTCAATAGGCAGTGGCCAGAAGTTTTAGAAAGAACTGGCATCTTGGGAGCCTCCATTTTTTCAAGTGTTGTTTGGACAACTAAGATGGCCTAGTTTTCCAAAACTGGAAATACTGTATTTTCGCAGCCCAACTTTTGAAAATGTTAAGATTCCAAGTGCAATACCCAAAAGCAAATCATGAAAAATCAATACAATTTCTGTCACAAGATTTTACAAATGTCAAGACTTCAGTTTTTAATGTACATAAAAGATTACACTTTTAGTAGTACATTGCCCTCTAGCACTGTGCTGTATATCAATTTAGATTTTCCGAGAGGCCTAGATATTTCTAGGAGGTGTCTGTTACAAGTATTAATCCATCCTGACCTCACCTAGCTTATGAGATCTGATGGGATCCTAGTATAAGATGGTATGTTTAAAGGCAGTTTTTCTTTAAAATATTAAAATTTAAAAAAATGTCAGTGTGGTTCTGCCATGCAAAGAAGGTTATAGAATAGATTAAAGAAAATATAAAATAAAAATGAAGATCAAATGGCCAAAGATGAAAATAAATGAGGTGGTTTTTTTTTGATAAAACAAAAATAAGAATCCTACAGTCATCTGAAATTTAATGAATTATCTAGACTTCCAAAGAGGGCAACCAGAAAGCATAGGGACAGTAAAAAGGAAACTGAAGGCTTCCTTATAAAATGGTCTCCACAATAACTCATGACTGGAAGAGGCTTTTTGTGTGGCTTCTTTGAACCTGTGTGAAAATTCAACTTTATTAGGAACATGTATGTAATAGGAAATACCAATAAATTTGAACTACAATATTTAGATTTATACATCCTAGGATTTATGGAAGTGCTGTAAACAGACAAGTCATTTAATCATTTAATACATACTGCTAGACAAGGAGAATTAGGTACCTTATTAATTTAGGTATTTTGTAAATGCCATTAGGCAGCTATCCTAAGCTTAGGTATCTGAAGATTTCCATATACTCTGTGGTGTTGTGAACATGCATTGTAGAACATTTTTATTAATTAACTCTTCCAAATTATTTGAACTGCAGCTAATCTGACTCTCAGAAATTTTCTCAGTAGTTCTGACAGGGCAAACAAGTGCTGGAAAAACTTTCATAAAGTCAGAAAAATCTACTCTACTTTAGAATAGAATAGAATAGAACAGAACAGAACAGAATAGAATATTTTCTTATTTAAGTTTCACATAAGACTGTAGGACTTAGCTGGTTTATTTTGAAATTACCATATGAAGTCTCCCTGGCAAGAGTTAATATGTGCAAACCTCAAGCATAAAGAATCAGGTTGAGACAAGAAAGCCAGCTGTGATCTTACTCTTAAAAAATCATTTCAGTTCATAAAATGTTTGGTGCCAGGGGGTGGTGTGGTGTGTTCAAAATCACGTATCTTATTAACTGTAGAAATCCTTCCAAGAAACTAATTTCATTAGACCAAATAAATATTATGGCTGATTCTTGATCTTTTTACCTCTACTTTATAATCCATCAAAGTAGGAACGTCTTGAGGCATTCCCCTCAACCATTTATTGTGAGTAAATGTTTCTAAAACTGAATCTTCAATTAGAGAATAGAAGCTTAAAGCAGGATATCAACTCTTTACACACCAAAAGCACACACCATCTCTTCTCTGGAGAGAAGATTTTTGATTCTTAGCCTTATCTTTTAGAATGTAAGTGATGTAGGGTCTTAGATTTCCTAGAATTCCAGTGAAGAAGCAGATGAAAGCTTGACACATTTGGCTGCAATATGTGCTGCCGTTTTAGCTGGCTGGCAATTGCAGGATACATGACAATGTGCAACAGATGTTAGAGCATTAATCACCATGTTTTACTTTCTGTGGTGAAGTATTTAGGAGTTATTCGAATGATAAGGCTTGACAGATCATGTAAGTTGTTTTCGTTGTGCTGAAGCTAGAGAAATAATGTGGCCAAGCTGCTCCAAAGAGAATAATAACTTGTCAGAGTTTGTGTGAGGTCTTGCTGTTTAGAAAAAAAAGGCCTAGCAGCTACTTACAGGTCATTATATAAAGGCTGCTTGGATAATTACCAGGACTAAGATGTCTAACGCTGTGTCCATCAGGGATGGGCTTTCCTCTGAGGGGGGCATTAAGCTTATCACAACTGCTGATTAGCAGCTAGTGACTTTTGAATTAAGAGAGATTTTCTTGGTGAAGATTAAAATGGAAGTCTCAGTACTGGGGAGAAGAGGTGTCTTGTTGAAAATGTCAAGCCTAGAAGACTTTCAGGATTCAGGAAATTAGTTATTTCTCCTGGGGGTTGAAACTACATTTTGGATTCCTACTAGAGATAGGAAATAACACTTCCCACCATGTCATCTTCACAAATTGTAATATTAGAAAGAATAATTATTCCTCAATTCTAATTGAAAGTGTTCATTGCACTGTTTTGATTAGTATTACTCTTCTCTTACTGTGTTTTTTATTCTATATTTTAAAAATATTCTTTTCCATAAAAGATGCAAAAGAAGATGTGAGATTTTCAAAACCACTAACACCAGGTCGGCACATGGTATGATATCACATACAAATGGCAATTACATGGCTTTGAAAATCCCCTCTGTGACCTGTCACCCCAAGAAACAAGGCCACTGGTCCCTTTCGAAAGCAATTTATACCGAAGAGCATTCTTCTATGAGGGTTGGACTATCTGACCAGAGAATCAGTGTTAAATCATTGCAAGTCCCTTCTGAATTCTCATTCCCCAGAGGAAAATTTTAAGTTTTGGGATCTGAAATTGAACTTTTTCTCTTGCCTCAGCTCCTCCTCTTTTTTTTGCATGAATTCCAATTAGATGGGCACTTTCCAAAAATAGTTTTCATATTAGCTGCTCTGGAAATACAGGCAGGCTAATACCTATGTTTTGAACCATGCTGGAATATGGGCTTGCAGTAGAGCCTGAGCAGTTTTGTGATTACAAGACTGAGGAAGTTCTGTACCTTCCCATAAAAAGAAACATTGACACTAAGGGGACTTTACCAGCAGAAATCTGGGTACTGATCACTGTTCAGTATGCAGTCATTATTTCCCTGCCCCTGGGTTGAATGATAGATTACACTTTGCTGACAAGTGGGGTTCCAGCCTTCCAGACACCTCAGGACATGCTTATTTAAGAAAAAAAGTGAAGCTCTATCAGGAAGATAAGCATCTGCATGAGCCTTTTCAGGTCTCCAAACTTTAATTTGCCTGCAAATCCATTTTTATGAATGATTAAATAATTGAAGAAAAAAAATGCATTTCTATTACTCAGATCCCAGACTTAGGACTGATTGTTAAGAGACATAGTTCAATGTTAGGCAGCTACATTGTTGCTTCTCTCGTATCATCCTATGCTTCTAATTGATTTTAATTTAAATAAATTTTTGATAGAACCAGATGACTTAAAATAGACTGGATTTTAACACATGAAAGAAATATTGTGGGTTTTTTCCAAGAAATTATTATTTTAATCGTATTTTATTTGATATTGATTGAATAGGAATAAGATAAAAAAATTTCAGCTGAATTTTGAGAAAAAAAAAGCCATGAAACTTTTTGACTAAATATCATTTTACTTTATGTCTGTCATATCCTGTCAGCCTTTCTTATTATTCCTCTGTTTTGTAAGCCTAGTTTCTACATATGCTAGACAGAATAATGTATCTGTCTAAACAGACACTACCAGGAAATTTTCTGGAATTTACTGTAGTCCGGTAACTCTGCAGAAGCAAAAGGAACTTGGACTTGAGAACCTGTAGTTATTGCCACATCACTTAAAAAACAAGATTTTTGTTGCTTATGGTATAAGAGTTTCAAAAATATTTAAATACTAATCCTGAAATTGAATTGGAAAATGAAACTAGGACTCATAATTTACTAAAGACATACTGGAAATTTTACTCCGAACAAAATAATTGGTCTAACTCATCACGACAACTTATGTGGGATCTGAAGGAGTAATCAATTTGCTCACAGAAATCTTTGCTTCACCACCTCCCAAGATTAGGGTAAAAATATGCGAGGCCATCTATAATCTTGATATTTTGAAGATGTTAAAACCTGAATGTTAAATCTAGTCCAGTTAATCAGAATGACTTCAAGCCAGACATCTTACATTTTGAGAAAATAAACTTGTAAGAATTAAGAATTTGTGTTTTGTGAAGTAAGACCACTTTAAACAAATGAAAATGCACAAAGCTTCACCTTAATTTCATTTTACAAATTTAATTCTGTAGTATATTCCCTTTCATATCTTTTAGTTAAGATTTTCATATTGACCACACTGATTTTCATATATATTTTCATATCTGAAAATATTTCATAGTTAATGGAAAGAAACCACTAATAAAGAAATGCACATGATTTAAAAACAATGCATTACATTGTGCAGTGAAGTTAAGGCCTTGCTTATTACTTTTTTAGTACTATCTTTGGCCACAAGTTTCCTATAAAATTACAGCCAGCACAAAACAAACGCACAAAAATCCCCAAATCCTACAGACAGCACAAGATGGATAGAACACGTGTTTTTCAGTCGGCATTCTTTAAAGATGGCACTCTTCCCTCTTGGTTCATTGTGACTGACACCATTATGGTCTCATCTCTATCCTTCTATAACATAGTAATTCTAAGGAGTGAGGTTACGCATTGCATAGTTAAAATTTATTTGGACTCGACGTGAACTTCTTCTGTATTAAAGACTACAGAAATAAACCTTCAGTAAGTATGCTCTGCTTTTATTGCTAATATTGGCTAAAATAGGCTATACTGCTGGTGTAAATGAACCCACAAAACTAAGCAGGCCAAGATTAAAATCAGTTTCATTTGATTTTTTTTTTAATTTTGGTGTAGAATATCTGCATCTATACAAGTCACTGAAGACTAACTTCCATTCAATGGGGAGAAATGAACACCGCCAAAGTGCAATTCCTTTAGGAAAAGATAAATTTACCATCAAAGTGCCTGTTTCTCTGCAGTGACTATGGAAAGACCCAAAGGTGACCAGCTCAGATGTAAATAAGTGTAAGGTAGTTGTCTGCATTTGATCTGATGAATCATAAATTAGGAGTCAGCCTGATCAAATTTAAGTGTTAAATGTCTAGGCAAAAAGCATCTATTTGCCTGTCTGTTTTAACAGAAAATCAGAAATCATAATGACTTTTTAATAATTTAAACTGGTTAAAATACCTGCTTGACTTTTGTATTTGGCTTAATTTGGTTTTCATGATGTTACATTTGCTTCGATTTCTGTGCATATGACTGCAAAAAAAATTAAGGAAGTTACGCGTGTATCTCCTTCTTTTATGGAATACAAAAGTGAATGAAAATCTTAGGTAATCTTTATCTGTAATAATTACTCTGTTTAATTACCACTCCAAAACACAAACTTTTGCAAGAGTAAGTTTACTTAAGCATGTTAAGTATCAACTAAAAAATTTTCAACACCCTTAGGAAATCCAATAGAAATTATGTCAAACATGATTCTTAGCAATAGCTGAAGACAATCATCTAGTCCCTTTCAACAAATGTGCATCATCCATCAAATTCATGAGCAGATGTCTCAAACAGTTAAGCTTAACTAACAAAAACAAATATAGCCATGTCATTCATGACATGATTCTGATTCCAACTCATTTTTCCTCCGTCATACTATAAATTGCAAGAACCCTTTTTTGGTTAAACTGCTTGTGAGATCTTAATTTATCATGAAAAACATTTTGCTAGTTTCTTAGTCTGTTTCTTTAATTTTTTCTTTTCTTTTTTTTCAAAATGTATTTTCATTTTTGCTTCATAAAATCAATGCAGTATTGTCCACTTGGGATTTTAGTCAGATTGAGAACTAGCTCTCCCAAATGCCATAATTCTGAACAGTTAATTTCCTTTACTACTTTTTCCCCTTAAAAAATCATTCATCTGTAAAAACTGTGGAGATTTTTCACCTATGTAAAATTTTAATTTCAGAGAAAGAACCAGCAAAAATAGAAAGTTTTTGAACATGATTGAAGATGTATTTGAAGGTATTATTAGAGGAGTTCCAGAAGTTAAATGAAACCAAAATGAGAGCTAATACTTGACAAGTAGAGATGCTCTACATTCTCAAAATAATTAGGTGTGCAGAAAGAGAGATAAATCAATCAGGCTAATGACCTGGTTAGATAAAATGTAAGGAAGTTATAGGATGTTTGGGGCAATCGTGTTATGGAAGGGTTATGAATTTCAGTGGCTCACTTTAAAAAAATATTTTCTGTGATAGTGTTGAGTGTGACTGGAAAAAATAAATAAAAAAAAAAAAATCCATTTTAAATCCTGAGGAGATTATATTTGCAGAGCTTAAATAATGAGGAGAGACAAGATTTAAAAAAAGAAGAAGAAAAAAAGGGGGGGACTGATTCCATAAAAGGGTAGAAACTTATCCTCTGCTAGGATTATGCAGAGGTAAAGTCCTTCATGGAAGTGACCCTTCTTCCTTCCTTCTATGTTTGTAAATTGTGTGTCTGTCCCACCTTTCAAGCAGTGCTCAGGAATAAAGAGTTCATAGAAGTAACTGTTCTGAATGTTCAGAAAAATATAAAGGAAGAATGTGTCTTTGTATGTTTTGGGTGAACAGCCACTGGAATGAAATTAAATAGGCTTTGTAAAATAAATGCAACTGAGTTGGATGCTATTTAATATGGGTTTTGTATATCTTCATACATATATTTTTAGCATTCTGACTGTTAGCTAATTTTCTTCTCCCCAAATGCCTAGGTTGTGGTGATGGGTACAAGAAAAGTCTCCAGTCTGGTTAGGAGACGGTAAACTAATTGAAAACAATTGAGTATTAGTTTTCTATGTCCTGCTGAGATGCCAATAAACATACCTGCTATGGGGTTATTGCATCTTCAATCTTAGATTCCAGGTGGTCATAAGTACTAGTTCATCTACTTCAAGTTGCAAGAAGTGATCAATTCCCTTTGTGCGTAAACACAGCTGTAGCAAGTGTTAGAATATTCTTGTCTTTATTTTCACCAACATACATTTTACAGCAGGAGTCACATCTTCTTTTCATTGTTGGTGCTGGTCTTCAAGCTCTCCTTATGTTTGTCACAAGTGATAAAATGTGTATAGGACAGTGTATTGGGTCTGGCTGAGAAGGAGTTAATTCTCCCCATAGCAGCAGCCCTTGTAGTGCCGTGCTCTGCATTGTTAGCTAGAAAGGTGTTGATAACACCCCAGTGTTTTGGCTACTGCTGAGCAGTGCTGGCACAGCATCAAGGTTGTCTCTCCAACATTTTCGCCCCCCTCAACAGCAGGCTACGGCTGGGCAAGATCTTGGGAAGGGACATAGCCAGGAGAGCTGACCTAAACTAACCAAACAGATATTCCATACCATATGACATCAGCTCAGCTATAAAAGCTAGTAAAGAGAGATGGAAGGCGGGGGGGCATTTTCATCTTCTGGAGCAACCACTACGTGTACTGAAGCCCTGCTTCCCGGGAAGTGGCCAGGCATCACCTGCTGATGGGACATAGAGAATAACATCGTTTTTTTTTTTCCTTTGCTTTTGCACATGCAACCTTTGCTTTCACTTTACTAAACTGTCCTTATCTTGACCCATGAGCCTTTTGTTATATTTTCTCTCCCCTGTCCAGCTGAGGAGGAGAAGGAGTGATAGAACGGTTTCGGTGGGCACCTGGTGCCCAGCCAGGGTCAGCCTACCACAGACAGTCAGGACCAAAGAAAATCACAAAAAATACTGAGGACACAAATGACCTACTTGAACAATGTAGAAAATGTATATTTTTTAATTAGCAATATTATTTGCTATTTAATGTAACTCAAATGCACCTTGGATGTGAAAAAAATAAATAATATTAACTACTCAAATACTTGACATGACTGAAAACTTAAGTGCATCAAAATGAGAAATGTACCAGGTTATCACTGCAGACAACTCAGTGTGCATCTGTGGCAAAAAATAATCAGGAAGGCAGGTTGCATAAGCAAAGAAACAATGAATAACGCAGAGAATATTATAATTCCCTGATAGAAGTCAGTGCTGCAGTTTCATCTAGAATACATTGTCTTGTACTAGTCTCATCAGTTCCAAAAGAAAAGCAGCAAGAAAGTTGTTTGAGAATGGTGAGAAGAATAGCAAAGAGCTCCCATCGGCTCTTATATGGAGATAAGCTGCAAAACATTGGGCTTGATTGGCAAGACATTTGAAAAAACCCTGAAAGTTGCCTATGTCAGGGCCCACAGTCATAAGCACTGACCTGATGCAGGTTGGTAGAGCTGCCATAAGTACCCTCCATCTGGGCTTGAGCTGAGGAGCCCAGGAGAAGTAGTGGGGAGTGATCACTTGTTTTCTTTACTTGTTGGAAAGGAGTGGAGGCGAGGGGACAGTGTTCTGGGTACAATGTCTGTTGACAGCAGGCAGCAAACACAATGACAGACACTGTACCTGAAGGAGGGAAGGGAGTCTTCTCAATGGACAGCCTGCCAGCCAAACTGAAATCAAGAAAAGAGCAGCTGCCAGATGGTCAGACTGTAGCTCAGCAGCTACACCCCACACCACCACCCATGCGTGCTCAGGTCACAGCTAATGTTGTTTTCCTGTGCACAGGTCTCCTGAATAAGACTGGCCTTGGCAGCACTCAAACATGGCAGCAAACAACCCAACTGAGTGCTCCACCTGGTGGAGGACGTCACACCATCTTTAAAAACAGCACTGCGCATCACAGCTAGACACCAGCACATTTCTTCCATGTGCTCCTAGAAGAACTGCACCTAGAAAACCAGTCTTTCCTGAATTCCTAAAGTACCACCTGGAGAACATTGCTGCTGCCACAACCTATTTGCTGTGTCCACCCTCTCCCCTCATACATGTTGTGGGACCCCAACACATCTTGTGCTAAGAGCACAACCACAGGGTTACTCTAGAGGCTGCCCTGAAAGGGCTGGAAATGGCTCCAGGCAAACAGCTTGAAGTGAGAGTT
This sequence comes from Astur gentilis, assembly GCF_929443795.1. NCBI lineage: Eukaryota > Metazoa > Chordata > Aves > Accipitriformes > Accipitridae > Astur > Astur gentilis. Next base: position 360,518 of record NC_064892.1, read on the forward strand.
GCAGCCCGCATGAAGAAACCCACTGGACACTCTGGACTGTCTTCCTTTTTAAGAACGTGATCATGGCAGGGAGTGGAGTGGCTCAAGGCATCAACTGAAGGTCAGAGGAAGAAAGGGAGCTCCTTCATGGCATATTAGATTCTGCTCCTGCCCGAGCATTCTTACACCTCAAAGAGGGCCTCATCTCATTGGGAAGGGTGCCAGAGGTACATCCTCAGTGACTCCCTCCAAGCAGATGCCTACCACAGTGCTGGTGCCACCCCCAGACCATTTGCCTTGACTGGGATGAAAGACACCATACATTGCCCCTCACATTCCTATCCATTGGTTTTCCAAAGTCTGGAAAGCCTTCTTGTCTACTTTTTCCTCTTCCCAAATATTGATTTTTTTAAAAGCAGAGTTTACACATAGTTCAGATTTGTGTTAAAGGCTTTGTTAAAATAGAAGTCTCCCATCTACTGGGCTGTGCAGGTGTCATGGTAGAGATGGTCTGGATACAGAGATCAAAGACACAGGGTTATTGATTGGAGGAGAACAGGGAGAATAACCAAGAGGCTTGGTCATGACAGTGTGCCTGCATGTTAAGCACCTCTAGCAGGGGAAGGACAGAAATCATTTCTGTCTGGGTAAAATGTGGAGGAAAGCAGAGAGACAAAGAAACATTGTGGATAAAGAACAATGATCAAGGGAACAGAGGGAAGCAGGCCATGACTCTGTAGCTCTTAGGGAAGGGGATGGGTTGGGAAGTGTGTGGGCAGGAAGGCTTTCTGAAGAAAAGACCACGGAAAGACCAGCAGAGATGCCAGGAACTGGCAATGCTTGCTGAGTGCAAGAAGTGTGGGAGAGGAAGAGGAGTCAGATCCACTTTTTGACAGCTGTTGGGGGAAGACTGAAAGGCCTCATTACATTGCTTCTCCAGTTGCTCTTGAGACCTTCGGTGAACCTATAGCCTGCTGAGATGGCTACATGCACGTTTCCATCCCCTGTCACTCACTTCTGGGACGGACAAACAAGAGCCGAAGGATCTTGTCCAGCTAGGATGTCTCCTGTCAGAATGGCTTGTAAGCATCCTTGGGCATAAAGTAGAGCAAGAGCTGATGATCTAGTTAGCATTAAGGACCATGTTGTCCAACCTGCCTTTCAAGACTAACCTTTCTTCAGTCAGGTGGCTGAATGCACACTTCTCCAAGACCCATCAGGACTGAAGTGAGCAGAGTCTGTGACTGTCCTGAACTAACTTCAGAACTCACAACTGTAATGACTAAGTAACACCTGCCGTGATGAAGAATGGAATAAGAACCATGCACAGGCCAATACCTTTACTGAAGGTTTGCCCTTTTGCCTCTGTTTTGGGTTTGTGTGGCGGGGTTTTGGTAGCAGGGGAGGTGCCGCAGGGCCGGCTCCTGGGAGAAGCTTCTAGAATTTTCCATGGCTCGGAGCCGGCCCTGCCTCTGGCCCAGGCCGAGCCCCTCAGCGACAGCGGTAGCGCCTCTGGGAGAAGAGATTTCCGAAGGGGAACGCCCCGTGAGGGAGTCAGGGGAGTGGGACGTGAGAGGAACCCCTCTGCGGATCCCGAGGTCAGGGAAGGAGGAGGAGCGGGGGAGGAGGGGATGCCCCCGCAGCCCGCGGGGAGGCAGCAGGCTGTCCCCCCCAGCCTGTGGAGGGGAGCGGGGGAGCGGATGTCCCCCAAAATGGCCGCGGCTCCCGCGCTGGAGCAGTCTGTGACAGAAGGACTGCACCCTGTCTGTGGAAGACACCCGCGCTGGAGGAGTCTGTGAGGAACTGCAGCCCGCGGGAAGGACCCACGCTGGAGAAGTTGGGGAAGGGCTGTCTCCCGCGGGAGGGACGGAGCCCACGGTGGAGCAGGGGCCGAGCGCGGAGTCCTCCTCCCCCTGAGGAGGAAGGAGCGGCAGAGACAAGGGGTGAGGAACCGACCCCAGCCCCCATCCCTGTCCCCTGTTCCCCTGCGCCGCGGCAGGGGCGAGGTGGAGAGAACGGGGAGTGGAGTTGAGGCGGGAAGGCGGGAGGGCTCCCCGGGGGGAAGCTGTTCTCAGGCTGGGGTTTACTTCCTAATATCCTTGTTTTGATTTGATTCGTAGTCAATTAAATTGATTTTGTTTCTTCCCCAGGTTGAGCCTGTCTTTTGCCTGTGACCGTAAGTGGGGGGTGATCCCTCCCTGTCCTTGTCTTGAGTGACCCACGAGCTTTTATTTATATTTTCTCTTCATCCCACCAGGGCCAGGGTGGGTAGGCGTGAGCGAGCAGCTGCGTGGTGCTTTGTTGCCGGCTGGGCTTAAAACACAACAGCCTCAGCTGTGGACAGCAGAGTATGTTGAGGTATCGTCTGGCGTGGTGGGATTCACTGGCATAGCTAACAGTGCTGGCTATAATGACTTCCAGAGTAGATTTTGGATAGTCAGAGGCAGCAATGGTTCAGAAGGTGATGGCAACTCATTTCTCCATTGGGATGGACTTAAGAGGGCGGCCAGAGCTCCTTGCAGAGAATGACTGGAACATGGATGTTCTGCACCCACTACTGATCATCCTGTTTGCTGCCCCACATATCCCACCTGTGGGACGCTGTCTCCGGGGTGCCAAATCTCCACTCTGGGGGACAGGTATTGTGTGCAAGGTGGCATGTGCACCCTGCACATAAATGCAGCACAGACTGCTGATTTGGGCACATGGTGCTTGTGGGTAAAACTTGGCTGCCATGCAGGGGCCAAAGGACAGCATGTAAGTCTTGTGCAATACATTTGGTGAGATCACAGGGCCTGTGCCAGCTGACTAGCAGTCGGTACAAGGACACTGTTTTGGGAGACTGTGAATGTAATAGGAAGGATGGGTAGAGAACAAGCTTTCATATTCTTAGCGCATCATCAGTCAGCGAAACATGTATATTGTATAGTTAGTACTCATAGTCCAAGCAGAGACAATTATAGTAATAAGGCTAGTGAATTCTTGGAAGGAATAATTGGAATGCATGAATCATTTCAAAGATGTTTTCCAAACCAGGTAATCTCTTACAGTGGTTCTTGGTTAAGAGAAGTGAAAAAAGAAACTGTTGACACAGTGCTTGCAACTACTCCTGAGCAATATGGACTTTGCTCTGTAATTTATACTCCTTAAATTAGAGTACTGCAAGGAGTTCCACTGAGAATCCTTACAGAGCATTTCAGTGGTTCTGCTCACATAAAAAGTCAGGCAAACCATCTTTATGAGCACATAGTGAAAGTGCCCTGTTAGTCAAGCAGCAATGCTATTACAGCCTGTCTTTAGAAAGAGAAAAGAGGTGGTGGTGGTGGGGTGTGACACAAGACACATATTTGCATCAGGAAGGAGGAAAAAGGTGAATTTATACAGAAGTAGCGAAAACAGACAGGGTCATTGGAAAATCCCTAACAAAGTGCTAATGTATAATTAGGTCTGCATTAATAATAGCACACTATTTACTTGATTTGTTTTTCATGTCTGAAAGAGATTTTTTGAACTGATCACGGGCTCCCAAAATGTTTGTTGTTCATACTTATTTAATAACTACTTTCCACACTTGATAGCTTATTCTGTAATTTTATATTGTCAAAACATGTTTGTTCAGACAAGACACAGGATGTGGCTTTGCTTCCTGAGTTAGAAAGCCCTTCTAACTAATGCTTCTCTGTATTTCCGATTTCATCATTTCTTCCCTGTGAATGTTTGTACTGGAAACTAAGTTAGTTAAAAATCTCTAGCAAGGGTGCATGAACTCATAGAAAGTAGTTATTTAAGAATTCCAATTAATAATTGGTTTTGTTTTGCAATATACCTTTACTCAGGTAGAGTGGAATATTAGCAAAAACAGTAAAGATGGGGTGATAATAGGAGAAAAAATAACCCAGTGCAGTGAATTAATCTAGGGTACTTACTGGAACTCTAAACCAAAGTAGCATTTCTATGAAAGAAACAAATTACTTTAAAAAAATATTTGTAAGTAAGCCAAAGAATCCAAAATCTTATTCCAAATTTTTCAGGAAGTACAAAAACCCCCAGAATGTAGTTTTCCACCTCATCTTATGTCCTTATAAGTTCTCCCACTCGAAGTAGCCTTTCACTTCTTCTGCACTAATTGCATATTCTCAGATCTTCATTTAAAACAAACATAGCCTTTTCTTTACATGTTACTAGGTTTGAAAATTGAGGGCCCTTTGTGCATATTTGTTAAATGATATTTGAAACAAACTTGCATTTCTGTTTTCCACAAGGAAACCCTCTCTCTCTCTCTCTCTCTCTGGGTAAGTTTGAAAATACAATTCCTCAGCAACAAAGCTGTTTAAATAAGTTACTGTCACCGTGTTGTAGTTTGCCTTGTGTTACATTCAGTTGCACCAACTAGTTGTTGAGTGAGACAATAAACGGCACTACTGAAATGAATTGGGATACTAGCATCATTTCACTAGTCCAGTTTGCACAAGAGTGGTTGCATTGGCCCAGAGGGACAGAGCAATGAAACAAGTGAGGGGACAGGCAGGAAAAAGCATATGGAGGAAGAAATGGTGGGATGATATTAAACTAGCATTGCCACCAGGGAAAGCCTCACATGAAACTTTTTTTTAATTTTTTTTTTTTTTAAAGTGCAGTGTGGTGTCCAGCACACTAATTATGAAGATATTCCAATGACAACTGTAGTCCCAATAAGGACTACTTTCATCTCACTTCTTACTCATCACTTTTATCACTCACTTACACTATTAAGTGATAAAAACATATTAATAAAAATATGTTGGCATTTTAGTGAACCGTCTCTATTTTTTAAATATATTTTTAGTAATCTTCAAATTTCCCCAGATCTAACTTGCAACTTTCATAGCCACACGCTTTTGTCCGTGCTTGGAGAGCAAAAGGGAAATGGATTTATAAAGAAAAAAAACCAACCCAAACATCATAGCAAACTTATTTATAGAATGATCGTTCTTCATACCTTTTTTACCTGTATTTTGCAGCTTTCTGAAAAATGTACATCAGTAGTTTAAGCCTTGAGTCTGATACTCAAATGATGTAAATCTGCAGATAAAATTGCAACAGAAGTATGCCAACAATGATTGCATGGAGATGTAGGTCTTTGTAATATGATAGGGACTTCAGCACTATTTCTGATTAATTTTTCTGAATACATGTATTTTCTAGGAGAAAAATAGATTAGTAAGAAAGAGGCAGAAATACAATTAGCTTATTTAAGGGAATGCAAAACATAACAAGAAATTCAGGCTTTGTACAGGCAGAGGAATTAGGTTTTTTGTAAATTAATGCAGATAGTTTTAATTAATATCAAAGCGCATACTCTGCCCACCTTGCCAGATTAGATTTAAGGGAAAGCTTTGAGAAATATTTATCTGGGCAGATGTCTCACCAAGATATTTGTACAGAAATACATCCAAGAATTATGCAGTCCTTTCAAAATTAATGTTGCTTAGTTTGTTTTGTAACTAAGAACATAATTGAAAATACAATTAAATTGAAAATACTTATTAATAATGCCCAAACCGTCTGTGTGTTATGCGCTCTGAATAACTCCTTCATGTTTAGAATGAGAACAGAGAGACTACTTAGCAAATTCCTATAGCTCCACTGAGGGAAATGATCTTGTAATAGAGTATCCAACTTCATATCTACAACACCTTATTTCTCCTTTTATTTTTCTTACATTTATGTATTAAAATTGTATTGTATGTTTCCTTGTTGTAACATCAGAACAATGACAGAACCACTTTTTGCTGCATCCAGAATGCTTGTGCCCCTCCTTGGTGCACAAGTTAGGAACTACTAAGTTAGGAACAACTGAAGAAGCTTAACTGCATATGAAAAAAGCTACTGTGAGCCCTAGGATGGTTTTACGTTCCCTTGTTTTTCCTGCTGCCTAATATTAAGTATGTTTGGACAATCTAAGCATAGCATCTATGGAAATATTTTCACAAGACAAAGCTCCTTCATCAAACCCTCAAAGCAGAAGATGGGCAAATCTAGATCCTCTGCTGTGAAGGTAGCCTGGAATGGTTACGTGTGTGGAAGGGAAGGAAATTCCTAAATTCACCTTAGATTTGTGCTTTTTGCTTTTCAATGGCTCAAAATTTTGTAATTCATGGTATCAATAACTACAGGTAGGCAAGTGGCATAAGCTGTGACATTTAACTCATAGTCAAGAGCAGATTATCTTTCCCATCTCTTCCCAAGAAGAGATGTCTGTATGTGCTTATGATGAACATACATTTTTCATTTTTCATAATGCAAAATTATTAATAGACACAGTTGATGCCTAAAAAAATAACTTTTCATTAGGTTCTGGTTTGCATTGGTGCTTCGGGAAAAAAAGGTTGTGCATGTACAATTCTGTATATTAAAGTAGGAGCAGCATTCTCAAATGTATCTGTGAGACTAAAAGCTTCAATTTTCATATCCAAAATTATTTTGGCATGGGAGAGCTAAACTTACATGCTCTGAATCACCCTGAAAGAGCCTTTCCGTTTTTTTCTTGGCAAGTAGGAGAAAAATCTTCATTGGGCTAAAATTAGCTACTATAAAATAACTTCTGCTTCCCCCAAGTATATATGCTTCTACTGTTACAGCACCTAAAGGCTAAGAAAGTTGCCTAAGAAATATGACAGAGCCTCTAAACTGAAGCTGTGCAAAGTACATACACTGGTTTTGTGCCTCAGTAGAATACCATAAACATTTCAGTCACCTACATGCTGTCTGAACATCTGGTTAACTTTTAACACCTGATTAACTTTTTTGAAATGCCTAATACTAAAAATATGCCATCGTTTTTTGGAGTATATTTATTCAGCTGCAGCTTCACCATCTGAAGGATAGATAAATTGCAATTAAGAAATCAAGTTTCTGCCAGAAGGCCACCAAAACTTATGAAATTTTCAAGTCCTAACTCCACATTTCTGGATGGAATTTCTGCATCAAGTACTCTAAGTTCTCCATATCATTGTATATATAAACCAAAATAAATTCTCCACTATTCTTGTCCTTTCTTTGTGCCACTCCTTAACCTAGATATCTCAGTTTTGCTTTTAAAATACCTTAAGGCAGGAGTATATTCACTCTACCGGTAAACTTAAAACCTGAAGGCCAAAGAATCACTTAATTTGGTGTGCCCTGACACCCTTGATGAGAACACAAGTTTCACTGGTTTGAACCCCCAAATCTGTCCTGTTTTTTGAAGCCAGTCACTGCAGAAAGTTCAGACTGAAAAGAGACAGTGCAGCTTTCACAGCAGGTGATAAATAAGGAAGCCAGAAACATTTATTTTAATTAAAAAGCAGGGAAAAAGAATACCAATAGTTTTCCATTTCAAAAGGGTGTCTCCAAGTTTCAGTAGTATCCGTATGGATTACAGTCTCCCCCATGGTTACTCCTGCACTATGTCTTTACTGCCATAACACCCTCACTCTTTCTGGTCCTGTATGTGTATTAACCGCCTATTACATCTTCTCATGATTTTAACTTATAAGCCTGCACATCAGAGACTCTGGAGAGTAGTCTCAAACCTTGCTTTAGGTGCCAGACTAAGCCAGCTCCGTCCTGAGGCCCGGTGGACAGAGAAGGGAGAAGGAGGTTCTTCCGTGGGGTGATGCAGAGAAGGGGGGCTGATTAAAGTTGTTCCCTGCAAAGGAGCCTGTCTCTCTACACTGACTAAGGAAGGACTTCAGAGAGACGAACTATCTTTAACCGATTCCCTCTCTATCAGTGTTAGGTATCGGAAGTACAGCAGTGACGCCCCCTCGTTTTTCGCATTTTTCTTTGTGTACTAAGGGGGATTCTGGTCTGTAATTCAGGCTTTCAAGGAGTTCTCTCCTGTAAGTAATTATAACAGAAGTAAAAAAAAGCAATGAGAGTGAAATTGCACTGATATTTTTTTTAGAGAAATACCAGAAAGAAGCTGAAGATCAGTGCCCCTCTGAAGTGTTTTCTCTCTTATTGCTTGACGAAGCCCTTATGCAGCAGGGCCAGCCACCACCATACGAAATGACGGTCTGTGAACTCTTGAGTGCACGCGGTCACCTCAGGGACACGCAGTGCCCTTCCACTGTCCCTGTGCCAGCCCTATTTGTGGCTTCGAGCAAATTATGGCCGTAATGGTGGCACTTAAAGGCAGAGTCTGTCTGTCTACCCCTAGCAAGACTCTGAATATTCTAGGTAATGGGCTGGAAGCTGTATTTGCTTTGGTGCTCTGGGAGGAAGGGAGCATTGCACAGCCACAGCAGGGCCATCAGGAGCTGTCTCCAGGAGCAAAAAACAGAACAAGATGAAAGGAAAGAGAAGAAAAATGAACTTCAACAGAATGTAAGAGTTAAATTGAAGACCCAGTGAAACTAATTAGGAGATTAAAATACCCAATATAATTACATTTCCTTTCTCTGTCTTCCCCCCCAAGAAAAAGCAATGAAAATAAAGCTCTGCTTTCCCAGTAATGTAATGCAGTGAAAATGCAATGTATCACCAAATATCAAGTAATGTATTTTACTGGAAAATTAGAAAAGCAATACTGTTCATTTACTCCAGCATTGAGAATGATCTGAATGAGATCCCTTTTGTAGAAAATCTTTATTTATTCACAAAGGTATGTACGCCACTTAGAAAGGGAGAGCAACCTGATTTGAAACAGCAAATATTCAGTCCTTAGGAGCTAAATGAGAAAAGAAATAGCACGCCTTGATGACCTATATAGTAGCCCATCAAGAGGTGAATTCATTATTTTTATTATTTAAAACAGCACTTTGCAGGCATTAGCTAATTCTCCCAGCCTCCCCTGTTTATAAATAGAGATGCTGAGGAAGAGGGAATGGATGCTTTGCCAGAACCATGCCCCATCGAATGAGTGGAAATAGAATAAAATCTCAGGAGCTCTTTACATGCAACCTGCACTCAGTTCTCTGAACCTCTCGCAAGGCATATGGAACAGAAGCCAAACCGTTTAGAGAATTGCTGGTGATGTCGCAGACAAAAGGAGACATTTGCCTTCAGGTCAGACACATTAAATTGATTGTTGGACGACTCCAAGAAGACCCCAAGAGCTTCAGTCATCCTACAACTTGAGTCACATGCCTTCTTTGCAGGAATACCCTGGAAGGCAGAGAGAAAAAACCCACCTTCTCCCTCGCTGGCAGATGGCATTGCAGCCACTTGGCAGAAGGCAGGATATTACAGTTCAGCAGAAAAGGATAGTCCTGGGTCAAAAATAAGGAGTGTCAATGTATGGTTCATTCATGTCTGCTTTCCTAGTAAACAACGGCTAAAGTTGCTATGAAAGGAAAGATAAAAAAGTCTCAAATATGTACTTCCACACTTGTTTACAGCCTTTTCTTCAGGAACAATTGTTTGTAGGGCACAAAGACAAAGCCAGGAACCTGGCTCATTTACCTAAAATTATCACCTGCCTTTTAGAGAATTAAAGCTAGGTTCGACAGGCCACAATCTGAAGTTAATCAGGGAGATTTCCTCCAAAATCAGTGCAAAGAGATGGCAGAAGATGACTTGCTATACAAGAGTGCCTGTCCTAGACATCTGTTTAAGGATGGAATAAGCTGTGCTCCGGATGTAGCTGTATCTTTTTTATTAGCAAGATGATGAAAGGATAAGCTTTGGCTGGATGCTTAAGTCTAGATAGCTAAGGCTAGATGAGATGAAAAGTTCCAGAAAATGGTTTACATTTTTGAGGATATAGATATAGATATTGCAGTGATAATTATTCAACCTATGGTCAAGCTCTGTATCAACACTATACATAATTACTTATGTTTTATTAGTAGGGATATTTCTTCTGGTCAAAAGAAGCAGCCCCCACATGTGGGAACCTCAGGGCAGAACTGGCCAGCTCTCTCTCCTGCATGCCTCCACTCTCAAACGCATTTAAAACTCACAGTGCAGCCATGAGTATTCGAAACATAAAGATACTACCAAACTTTCATATGATCAGTCTGAAAAGAGTTTTCTAGGATGGCATATTTTCCAGGAAAGTGGAATAAAATGTGGGGTAATAAGCAGGGAGAAGGTTACTTGGTAACATATGTTATTTCTAAATGAATTCTTTCTCTTTTCCGTATTCTTCATACCACAGACATGCGTGGAAACAGGGCTACAAATACAAGTTAGTATGCATTCCAGAAGAGCAGCATTACATCAGTACATCACAAAGAAAACCTACCTAATATAAGCATTGTAACTTAAGCTGATAAAAAAATATTCTACAGTAACATGCTTAAACAGAAAATCAGACTATGAGAGGTTATATCTAAAAGTACTTTTTTTTTTTTTTTCTTTGAGTGAGGGTGAGAGAGAGCAAATGAAAACTATTTGGCTGATCAACCAAAACTTAAGACTTCTTACATAGTACACACATTTTTTTTATTTTATTTAAGAAAAAGATTATAAAAGAGTATTTCTGGGAAAAATCAAGAATTAACTCTTTCCTATGAGGTTAATTTTGACACAAGGAAGGTCTAGGATATCTATAAGGCAACTGAGCAGAAAAGACAAAAAGATGACTTTGATATCTGTAAATGCATAATCAGGCTGTAACACTTGTTAGAAGACAGCAAATGTATACAATTAGTAAGAGAGGGAAAGGAGGAAAAAATATTTTAAAAGCTGTAATCTACCTTTTGGTGGTTCTTTCAATCCTTTTTCTTCCATCCCCTTATGGTGGGAATCTTTATTCTTCTCTCTATTTTCTTTCTACAAGCCTGGTTTAAAAACCCATTGCAATCTTTCCCCTGATCTCAGCATGCTTTGGATGAGACCTTACTCTAACAGGCACAGGCTAATTTGTGCAGAACATTTATATTATCTTCTTCCTGCTGCAGTCATGTGCAAAAGTTATATTTCACTTGTTTGATGGCTTCGGTTAATGAAGAATAGCCTCAGTTCATTTCAGCTCATGCCCAAATATACCAGCTGGATATAATATTATGACTGAGCTCTCATTATAAAGATGTCATGATAAAGATGACCTACAATTTTTGGAGAGAAATTATCGGACTTCCAGATCCCATGTTATTTGTTCATTGTTCCACGGCTGAAAATGTCAACAAACAAAACCATGTTCTTATTCTCTAACGGGAAGTCTCACAGGATACGGAGCAAACATCTGCATGATAATTCAATCAACTTAATGACATTAGTATCTTCCAAGTTTGTACTGCACAGCCTTTTAAAATCCAGTCTGAAAAACTTTTATAACTTACTGGGTGATAGTTAATGCTCTAATTTTGTAAGAAAAGCTTAAAAAAAAATCAAGCCAAAGGGACAAAATTGAAGGTAATGTGGAAAGTGGGAACAAAGGAGAGTGCAAGAATCTTAAAATCTGAATTAGAGCTGTCTGAACAGGGATTAGTAGCTTCAGTGCCTGCTAACATTAACATACATTTCCCATTGTTTTGGAGCAATCAGCCCCAGATGCCTGAAGCTTTCTCACAATAATTCAGCTTTCTGGAAAGTACTGAATGGGAAACTAATACCTCAGGAATGTGATGGGAAAGAAAATGAATTCTTTAGTGTTCTTAACGTGCTTGTGTCTTACAACTATCATGGACACTATTCATAATACACTCAGATAATTAAATCTCTGACTCCCCTCCCAGGTAATGGGTAAAATAATATCCACAATTTATTGTAAGAAGTCAAAATAAAAGAAAAAATAGACAACTCTGAGGGTGTAAAGCACATGCTTGACATATTGTTTTGCCTACAAAGAATGTATAGATATTCCTATTGAATACAAATTGTTTAAACTGTAAAAAATAATTAATATAAGAGGAACTAGTAAAGGGTCTGATAATGTTTGCTTGGTACTAAAAGTGCTGGATGACACTCCAATGCAAGGGTTTGACTGAGTATTTCTGTTAATGATTGTTGCAACAATTGCTCCTATCAGTAGAAGCCAGTCAACCCCAAAATAAAACGAAATCTACTATTTTAAAAATAGTCTGCTGCAAGAATTTACAAAAAGAAGCGCTGCTTAGAAATTACAAAATCATTTTTTTTCTTATATAAAGAATATACATTACGAAGACAAGACACTGCTCTCAAACCTGTTAAAATCATCTGAGAGACCTATATACAGCTCTTCAGACATTACAAATTTGTACCAAAAAAAAATCAAAGAAAAGCAAGAGACTAGTGCAGGAAATTACAGTATGCATGATATTAGGCAAAAATTTAAGAACATTTACTTTGAAACAGTAAAGCCTTCTATTCTGACAAGTGTTTATTACTGTTAATGTGTTATGTCAAGAATTATTTCTGCTTGGTAAACTAAAGTACTTTCACAAAGAAACACATGGTATGTAGGTTAAGCAATAGCTTCAAGTGTCTTGAATGTTGTTGTGCTCATTCTGTTAGACTTTGTCATCAGTGCTCGATAAATTAGCTATCTTACATATTATGAGTCAAACAATTAAAGAACATCAGCTCTGACTGTATTGATCGAAGCACTGTATGGCAGAGCTGACACTGAACTACATTACATTAAGGAGGTCTGTGTGTGAAACATCTGGCGACTCCACCAGCTAGGGAGGCATTCTTCCATGAGTTCCTCAAACTTGCAAAGCTTTAGAACACCACTAATAAATATTCCCAATAAAAAGTGTCATTTCAAAGTGAAGCCAGTATTTTGCGCCACTGGAGTTATTTAGGATGAATGATGTATATGGGGATGATATTCTGTAATGATATATTTAAGGGAAGTTTGTCATTTTTCTTCACGTTCATATAATTCATTAACCTAGTTTAAATAAAATTCTGTTATTTAGATCGGATTTATGCTAACAAAATTTTGAAGGAGCTTTGAGAGAAAGCAGCTACAGTACATACTTCAGATTCTTTTCCCCACCTCATGCAGTCAGCTTCTTGATTTTCAGATATTATTTTATAGCCTGATTTTTTTTTTTTCCCTTGAGCTGCAAGACCTAACACTAAGGGGCACCAGAGAACTGAACTGCATCTGTTCAGATCCATCAGGAGCTAGCTGCTGCAACTAATGTTTTAAGTTATTCACCGTGCCAGGTGGAGAGGGAATGGGGCTTTGGGGGAAACAAACATTAACAGGCGAAACAACAGTTCTGCATGACACATTCTCTGTTACAGAAAACTGTCACTGGAAAAGCAAGGAGTCGCTCATTTTGGGAACACGGAATATCTTATTATAGTTTATCGCTAGGTGTTGAAAAAGAACTCTCACTCTATTTTTCCAGACAAAAGTTGGGAAATGTGAGAAAATGTTGTATGATGTGAAAATGGATTTTTTTTGGAGAAGCCAAGTATATCTAAAAAATCCTAGCAGATTTGACTTTGAGTATCTTTGCTTTGATCCTAGACAAGTGTAACCAGAGTAGCACAGACTTAGGAATTCATTCTCATATTAAGTTTCAGATGAGGTCTGGATACCAGCATTTTTTCATTACTGGTTCTTAAAATTCCACTGTGGAGATAAAGAACATTTCTAATTTCCCCGTGGATTGCAAAATTGCCTACTACCCTCTCATTTTTCCAATGAGACAATAGGAGAACAATATTAAAAAAAAATAAATCAAGCCTGTTTGCCAGGTGTGGACTACAAAACTGACTTCCTTCACCCTGAGTTTAGCTGTCAAATGGAACATAATTACGCAGTCAGTGCCACATATCTTAATAGAGCACGTTCTGAAAATCTCAGACCTGATTTCAGGAACCTGTTGCTTATCCCAGTTGTGTTGGCTTTTTTTTTTTTTTTTCCTCCTGTGTTTCTGTTTCAGTCCTTCTATTCCACCACGAAATTTATAACCAACCAAGCAAAACATAATTAAATAAATGACACTACATGTTAGAGAAGATAAGTTGTTCTGATTCCCTTTTAAAAACTCAGTCGTGGTCTTGTCTCAGAACAGAAAGCATCACAAAAATGCAGGTACATTACAGGGCCCAGTATGTCAAATCATTGCAATCAAAGTTCCAAGACCAAAATTAATAATGTACCATTAGCAGATGGTGTGAGCTGATTGACTGAGAATTGCAAAGATGCATTCTGATATGAGTACTGTAGCCTTTTTTCTTACAATATTAGCACTTATTTCTGTGTCTTTAAATAGTCTATCAAAATAAAAGGCACAGAAAACTTCTGCTCGGTGTAGAATTTGACTCATGGATCTTTTAAGGCCAGATGAGACCATTATGATAATGCGCTTTGACCCCCAGCATAACACAGGGCATAGAACCTCGCTCAGCAATTCCTCCCTCGGGTCTGCTCTTCTGTTGGAGGTATACCATCTCCTTCTGAAAGACATCCAGCCTTGATTTTTACTCAAAGTGATGGAAATTCCAGCACATACCTTGATAAGCTCACCCCACGGTTAACAACAGCTGCAGTCAGAAAAGGTACAAGTTTTGTCCTCCTCTGATACCGTTTAGCGTCAGATTTCTTCCCGCTACACCTTTCGAAGCTGAATTAGAGTGCTGTCAGCGATCTATATCAGCTTATAGACCATGGCCATGTTTTTTAAGGAATAAAGCTTTCTTTAACCAAATAGTGGAGGAAAGCCACCTTTTGGGCTACATTGTGCACCTTGTTCGAGGGCCTTTAGCAGTTCTAAATGGTCCCTCACCCCAGGATGGAGAAAGCCTCTGAACAAGGAAGGGTACAGCCTCTGCACCTTCCCCCACTCCAAAGGAGAAATTAAAATATACTTCTTGGTTATGCTATGGCCGGATAACATACCTGACGTCTTGGGAGGAAGACCTCGTCGCTCCAGGTCTTCATCTGATAGCATTCAACCTCTAGCTGGCACCTTCTCTTGCCTCGTGCGTGATCCAAGTTTGTCTGTTGCTGTTACAGTACGGTGCGTCAGCAAGCAAGATGAAGGTAACTAAAGAGTGACCAAACAGTGTGTTTATTTAAGCAAGAGACCCTGCTGGTCGGGGCTGGAAGGTGGTGGGATCTCTGCGGTGGGTCTGAGCGGAGATGATCAGCGATTCATGCCCCCGAGTTAGGCCTGCTCTCGTCATCTGTCTCTCCAGGCAGTGACATCTACAAGGTGAACCCCGAAGACTGGCAGCATGCACCCGGTTCGTGTGCTGGACCAGGGTTTTGCAAAACTCGTCTTGGGGGAACAGCCTGGGGTTTACGGGTGTTACGCTTTCCGTCTCACTGAGTGAAATTCAGGCAGCAGTGTTGTCTTCAGGCATTTTACTGTGGGGCCAAAACCTGCCAAGGTCCGGCGCCTGGAGTTTCACGTGCCACCCGTGATCTGCTGTGACAAGGGCAGACACGGCGACGGACCTCCACAGCCACCATCCTGCGTGGACATGGTGTTTCAGGGCCACATCGGGAAGGAGAGCCTGAAGGCGAGAGGGCCGGCGGGTGGGACGGAGCAGTCCCTTGGGCGAGACGAGCAGGAAGAGTTGCACTGAGGCAGCCCTTTGGAGAGGCCATGTGGTCCCCAGTGCCTCTCCCACCTCCTCCTCCTCCTCCTCCTCCTCCTCCTCCTCCTCCTCCTCCTCCTCCTCCTCAGGCAGGAGGAGGCAGAGTTGCCGCTGCTGCCAATGCGCCAGGAGAGAGAGATCTCGGCGCGGGAGGAGATGACGCAAAAGGCAGAGCTCCCCCCAAAAAAGTGTTTCTCCAGGACGAAGATGGCGGCAACTTAGCCCAGGGGCCCAAGATGCCTGTGCCCATTGGGGGCCCCCAGCCAGGCAGTTCCGCCCCGTGCGCCCGGGGACACCGCGCCCGGCGGCAGCAGCGGCGGCAGCCGCAGCCCATTGTCACCCGCGGCGGCGGCGGCCCCGGCAGCCTCCTCCTCCTCCTCCTCTTCCTCTTCCTCCTCCTCTTCAGCATCCTCGGCAGCGCTCCGGGAGCCCTGCAGCAGCGTCTCTCCAGTTAGAGCGGGGGGGGGGGGGGGGAGAGGAGAAAGAGGAGACGGAGACAGCGGTGCGGACATCTGTGAGGAAGAGGAGCGGCGGCGGCGGCGGCGGCGGCGGGGAGGAAGAGGAGGCGAGGAGCCCGCCCGGAGCCGGCCGTCGGCAGCGGGGAGAAGCGGCATGCGGCTGTCCGGGGGCAGCGGGGTCTTCTCGGGAGGGAGATGGGGAGCTGCGATCTGACAATGCCTGGGTGAGAGGGGGAGAGGACCAGCCGCGCAGCCCCGCCACCGCCAACTGCCACCGCCACCACCATCTCCGCTCCCTCCTCCTCCCTCTGCGTTACTGCCCTTCTCTTCTCCACGGCACTCCGCGTCGGATGGACTGGGGCTGCTTCGCGTGGGGAGACCACGGCAGAGCCACCGGCGAACCCCGGCGATCTCTCGCAGGAAGAAAAAGAAAGAAGAGGGAGGAAGGGGGGGGAAGGGGGGGGGGGAGTGGAAGAGGGAGCGAGCGAGCGAGCCGAGGGAAGGCAGGCAAGAAAATCCCCCCAATCTTTTAAGTCAATGCATGTTGTGGTGACACCGGCAAAGGAGCCCTCACGGTGGAGTCGGCCAGGGCTGTGCGTTCCCAAAATATGACCAGGGGTGCTTGGATGTGCAGTCGGCAGTACGATGACGGCTTAAAAATCTGGTTCGCACCCCGGGAGAACGAGAAGCCCTTCGCGGATTCCGAGAGGGCTCAGAAATGGCGACTGTCCCTGGCCTCGCTCTTGTTTTTCACGGTCCTGCTCTCTGATCACTTGTGGTTCTGCGCCGAGGCCAAATTCACGGGCACGGGAGAGAAGGAGCAGCCGCCGCCCGACACGCCGAAGCCCGCGGAGCCGCCGGAGCTGCCGGCGGGCATGGGGGAGCCGGCGCCCCCCGCGCCCCGGCTCCTCGCCCCCCCCTCGCCCTCCCTCCCGCCCTCCCCCGGCAGCGGCAGCGGCGGCGGCAGCGGCGGCGGCGGCCGCGGCGGCGGCCGCCCCAGCGGCACCGAGCCCCGGCACGGCGAGGCTGCTTTTCTGGGGAACTCCACCGCCAGGCCCCTGGAGACGTGCCCCCCGGCCGGCTCCTCGTCCGGGCAGTGCTTCAGCCTGGGGGACGCGGAGGCGGTGTGCCGGCGGCGGGGGGCGCCGGGCCGGCCGGCCGGCGCGGGGCAGAGCCCGGCGCCCGGCTGGGACCCGACGGATTTTTACCTTTCCTTTTGTAATTCCTACACACTTTGGGAGTTGTTCGCCGGGTTGTCCAATCCGGACACTTTGAACTGCAGTCTGGATGTGGTGCTGAGGGGGGGAGGCTCCTGCAGCCAGTGCGTCCAGGCTTACCAGCGCTACGACCAGCACGCTCAGGAGAAATACGAAGAGTTTGAGGTTACGCTCCAGAAGTATTTACAGTCGGAGGAGTACTCGGTGAAATCGTGTCCTGAGGATTGTAAGGTAGGAGCCCCCGCTGTGTTTCCTTGTCCCTGCCCGGCGGGCTGGCGTGCCTCCCTCGCTGTTGTGGCTGCCGCCGTGCGTGTTGTGGCTGCTTCGGTCTCCGCTCCTGGCGCCGGCGGCCGCGGGCTTCGGGGCGCAGCCGGGGATCGGCGGGGAGCCCCCGCGAGCGCGTGGCTGGAAGGGAGGCAAAGAGGGGGGAAGCTTGGGGGAAAGAAAAAAAAAAAAAAAAAGGAGGAAAGAAGCGATCCTCGGTCCTCTGGGAGTGCAGCGCTGGAGTCCCTCTCCTCATGAATATGCGATTGGCTCCGGCTCGGCTGCCGGCTTCCAGCGGGCTGCTATGCGGCTCCGGCGGCGGGCAGCGACAGGCGCTGCATGCCAATGAGCGGGGCCCGGAGCGGCCGCCGGGGCCGGGGCCGCCCGCCGGCGCTGCCCTGCCCGCCGGCACCCCCCGGGGGCGGGCCGGGCCCGGAGCCTGCAGGCCGGCGGCCAGAGGGGCGGCGGGGCCCGGGGCCGGGGCGGGGGGGGCGGGCGTCTCGTCCCCCCGCGGGGGCCGGCAGCGCGCAGCGGCGGCTGCGGGGGGGTTCCGTCGGGGCGGCGGAGCGGGCGGGCTGCCGGCCGCCTCGGGAGCGGGGAGCGGGACCGTGTGCTCCGCAGGCGCCCGGCCAAAATCTGCGGAGCGGGGAAGAGCTGGAGGGCGAGGGTGGGTGTCAGCGGGCACGGCGGTGGGCCCTTGGCGGGGGAGCGACGGTGACAGCATTTCGATAAGCCGCCGCCGTTTTCTTTGGTGCCACCGGTGGCCGCTCAGAAAGATCTCGAGGGGGTTTCTTTGCCTCGGTTAGAAAGAAGGCAGGGTCCCGCTTTGGCTCTTTGTGGTCGTTGCCTTCGCTCTACTTTTGCGCGAAATTTCTTGGCCTAGCCCTCAAGACGGGAAAGGGCAGGAAAAAAGTGTTGTCCTCGCGCCTGAAGTAACTAACTGCATGCCTTTTGCCCCGTTTGTTTGAGTGTTTGCTGAGAGCCGGGCCAGGTGAATGGTTTCTGCCCTGAACTGGATTAGCTCGACTGCTGTAGCACTACATCAACCAGTCTGAACCAAATCCCGCTTTAGCAGTGGAACACAACGGTGCATACAAATCCCTGCTCTGAACAGAAGGCCTAGCACTACCTCCACGCTTTCTAACTTCACCAGCGCCTTCTGAAATCATTTCACGATAACAGTCCATGCCTAAGGAATCCCAATCACCAATAAGTTAGCGTGATTTGCACATATCTTTGCCACAAAAATCGATCCACCGTTCCTCCAGAAGCTGAAATACCCTGTTATCTTAATTGGATAAAGTAGGAAAGTTGCTGATTTTATTTTTTCTTGTTAAACCTGACAAAAGTAAAGTAGTCTCGTCAGTAATTTTGACCCCACTTTTCTACATTATAAGCTGTACGTGTACACACTCACTGTATGTATGTTGTGTACTCAGTTACTGATGGTGTAAATGTATTTTATTTCCAGAGCGAATTGGATAAGTAAAAAGCATATCGAATATAAATAGATGTCTACTGCTGTAAGGACATCTTTGCCGTTTCACTCGCTCTAACTAGACGTTGACCTACTACTAGTCTGTACTGCCAAGCGATCAACATCTACACGCTTAAAGTGATTTTTTTTGTGTCACAGTTTAGTTTGACTGAACTTTGCCACAAAGCGTGCAGTTGCTCTACAGTGTATCGTGGTGTAAAAGGTGTTGAGAGTGAACAGAACAGCAAGTGTACACTGTGTAACGATTTCCCCTTCAGAGACTGAGCAAGGAGAGATGCTTGTCTAATGACAGGGAAAACGGCTGACGTTAAAACGATTGCGTGAAGCCTATAAATGAACTGGACAAAGGCAGTGCCAATGACCTGCGGTTCTGCGGTTCCGAGTGCCAGATGGTATCGCTCTGTGTTTTGAGAATTTGGCCAGCCAGTCAGTGTTAAAAATGAAGGCAGTTCCCGCAGTGGAAAGAAAAAACAAAGCCCAAACCCAGGGTACGACTTGGTGTTTTCTTCCGCCCCGCGGTGCGGTGGGGGGCGGAGGTCGTCCGTGGTGCTGCACGTCCGCGCAGGCGGGGCGGGGGGAGAAGCCGCTCTGACCCGGGGGCGGGGCTCGGCGACCCCCCGCAGCCTTCGGGTTCATTCTGGTGGGCGAGGGAGCCAGGCGTTTGGCGGGTCCAGCCGTGCGTGTGTCGATGTGCTTGTACGTGGTCTGCCCTGAAGCGTGTGCGGGTGAAACTAGCAACGCGTCGTCAATACTTTGTGATTCTTGCAGGATTTTGCTGGACTTTCTGGTGTTTTGTACGTAGGTCGTTTATAAAACTCAGTCAGGAAGTGGCTTTTTTTTTGGGTGTAAGAACATGTTAGTTTTTTGAGCATCGGACATCTAGATGATTCTTAGCTTAAGAATCAGAATAGAAAATAACTTGACATCTAACGATGCGCCTTAAGTACGCACCATTTGGTTGGTTTGTGTGGTGAGCTGAGCTGCTTTTTCTTTCAAACAAAGCGCTAAAAATGCTGACTTTAGCTAATAATCATGTATGGAAGCACTGGCTTAATACAATGAAAGGCTTGTTAAAGAATCTATTTCTATTTAAGACATCTTTAGTATTCTGGGAGGGCTGCTCCATTCACAGAAGAAGAGAGCTTTTCATCCAGTTGACCAATTGCAGCTGATGACAAAATCAATAAAATTCACCCTGAATAACAGTCAGCCTAAAACCTGTAATCGGGTATTACTTCCCCCTTCCCCAACTCTCCCCACCACTATCCCCCACCCTTGACACAGTCAGTTCTTACAGTAAAGAGTGAAGATCATGGGGGCTTCTCAGTCCAGTAAGTTACACCTTTCCGGAAAGCACTATTGGTTATAACAAATAGTACATATCAATATACTCTTGATGTACGAGTCTAAACCTCAGACTTTACATTTTGATTCCTTTATCTGAAACCGGTAGAAAATGAACTTTACTTTCAAAATATTCTGTGTTCCACTACATGACTCCTGGTCTCTGAAGAATATTTTAAGTAAATTGCTTTGTGTTGCAGAAATTTGCAGGCAGGAGTTGATTGGGTTATCAGTTCACATTTAGCTATTCTACATCATGAGTTTTGGTTTTGGTTTTAATATATTCTCACTCACTCTTTTTTTTTTTTTTAAAGAATGCCGTCCTGTAATTAAGTGCTTACTATTAAACTTCTCATTGAGTTGCATTGGGATTTTTGAAAATTTGTAGAAGATGCTGGGGATCTTGATTTTTAGAACATTTGGAAGGTCATTGGTTTCGATAGTATCAATGAACATGCATATGCATTTTATATTGTTAGGATGTCAGTGGACTTTGTATGTTGTTTAGAAGTTTGGGATATCAGTGTTGTCTCACTATAAATCCATCTTCAGCTTATTTCTTAAAAAATATCCTTGCAGTCTGATGTCTTTATATATTGTGTTCTTGCCTTGATAGTCACATATCAGCAATGGCTAAACAATAAATGTAAGAGAAATATTTGAATGCGTTACATATTCAAGAAGGTGACATCATAAATTGCTGTAGCTTTAATGAATCACTAAAGTGACAGAGTTACTGAAAATCTGGATCTACATTTCTGTTTTTCCGTTTTAAATTTAATTTAAATTTTTTTTTTTGGTAATATTTATGAAATTTTGCTTTTGCACATTATAAAGTCCTGGTTATATTTACAGAGATTGTTCTTGGCAATATCTATAATTTCTTGGTTTCCAGAATACCATTTTTATACGCACTGTGACACAGTTCTCTATTCAGACAATTAACAGAGAACTGTATTGGCTTGACGTTGGAAGACACAGTTCCTCATAATGACTTGTCAGCTTTCTATCAGGGGAAATACTCAAGTTCTTATTCTTACGACAGCAAGCAATCGCTCTGTGGAATAAAAGAAAATTCTGGCTACTTCTGATTAAAAACTGGGTCAAATAACTAAGTAGGACATATAAATGTAAAGGTTTTTAATTATTTTTTTTTTTGAGATAGAACTTACGTCATTGTGAAAAATTTCAGATGCCAGGGCTTTCTTGGTAAATGTCGTTATTAATGTTTGAACAAAACGTCAGTTATCATTTTTTGACACGGGTTTCTTTAACCTAGTGGAAGTTGAGAGTGTTTATAATGTGGCCTTCCTTAGTGCTAGTTAAAATATTGAAATCTGTAATTCAGGTAAGTGCATTATAATTAAAATAAGATTAAAATAATTCAGTTTTCCTCCCAGAATATCAAAGGAGAAAAAAAAAGTACCAACTCTTTTTATATCAACATTGCTAAAAAGCAAACTTTAGCTGACATGCTAGGTGCTCAACATGTACACGCAGACTTTTTTTTTCCTTTTTTTTCAGGAATTAAATATCATTTAATAACTTCTGATTTGAGGTTTATGAAGTTGGTATCAGAAATATGTAAGAAAATAGCTGAGTTATAATACTGCTTAGCTGAAAAACATGTATATCAATAAAGGGTTTCATCATTAAAGAGATTGTATAGTTGATAGGCATATAGAGCTGGTGCTTCTGTTACTAGAGGTTTTTTTTTGATCAAAGAACTGTGTTCAACTACTTTTATTTGAGTAAGAGGATGATTGAAAGTTATTTAAAACAATTAAAATCGCATTTGTTCTCATTTAGCTGGAAATATCAAAGCTTATATGAATCATGACTTTTCCAAGAACTTTTTCCTAAACAGCATATGTAGTCTCATCAGGTTTTGATTTAAGCTCTCAGTTAAGCTGGCAGAAGAGAGCAGATGAAAAATACAAACCCAGAAGCTCAAGAACCCTTTTGTTATAAAAGGTCACATAGACCAGCATCTGCCACAAAGTTAGACATTTCAATTGCACATCTCACTCACAGAGTATTTATATTATATGCAAGAGTGATAACTAAGCTAATCAGAAGAAACTCTTAACAAATAAAACCTTCAGAAATCTGCACTGATGGTCAGCATCTAATACAAGCGGGAAACAATAAGTATTAACTATTGAACTGATGCCTTTTCAGAATGTGTTTAAATTTAAATATTTATTTTAAAGGTCTTTTTAAAATGAATAATATGCTGTATTAAAAAACCTATGATACTTAATTGTATATATTTTTAAAAGTTTTCTTTAAAATGCTGTGAAACTAATGTGACTGCAGAAATTGATGTTGGCACATGCTATTTGTTCAGTCAATTAAAAAAAAAGTAGAATTATTGAATTATTTTTCAATACTAATTTAAGATAAAACTGTGGATGAATTTAATATAACTGTTCTTGCAACAGTGCACTGGTATATTAATAGAAGCGACACTGACTATGTACTAATGGACATTTTATTTTGGCCTAAAACCCTGATTCAGCAATCTGCTCCTGTCTCCTGTTGTGAGCTAGATGAATGGCACTGCGCTCGGGGGAGACTATGCACATGCTTGTAGTCATTCAGTCGTTTAAATGCTTTGTTGGATCAGGATCAGATCTCTTCAGTCCTAAAAGAGCAAATTTCCCAGGGTGTTCCTTCCAGAAGTGAGTTCACCCCACCCAACTTTTTAAAAGTTTGCATCTAGCTGATCATCTAGGTATTCCTCCCATTCGTAGTGTAGATGGGTACTTCATTCCTGATTTAGGGGAAAAAGGGCTGCAGATGACTGGCGGGAGTAGTTGAAGTGGATTCCAGCCTAGTTCAGCAGCCACCATTTAACACGTCATGGTATTAACGTCACACGGCCAGGGACGCCATAGCTCTGCCCTCAGTTTTACTTTGTTTGCTGGTTCTCTTTGCGTCAAGCAGTACACTTCACATGCACCTTGCAGAGAATGCGACTGTCTTGCTTTTTCATTTCATATTCTTCTAGGAAAAGTAATCAAAATGCAAATTATAGTTCTATCACTTATCCTGCCTCAAAATCATTTGGTCTATACTTAGTAATTTATCACTTCAGTCTTGCACTAGGATCCATAATGTATTTAGGTCTGTGAATTGCCTGAAAGGGAAAAAGTAACTTAGAAAGTGAATTCTTAAATATTACTTTTTGGTAAGTATCACACCCCAGAAGATAGAAAAATTAGATTATTCATCTGACACACACACACACACACACACAAAAAAAGTAGATATTCAGTATGGACATCCACATCAAATATAAAAGTTCAGACTCTCTTTGTAGCCAATGGAGATACATAGGTGATTCTAGAGTCTGAGTCAGTTCACAATAAAGTGGACATCTAAAATAGATCAAATGGATTATGCCCTAAAAGTACCTATTTTCTGTTCCTTTTCTCTAAAGAGCACATACTGTCATTTTATCTCAGATACAAACACCTCCACTGTTGACCTTTAAAGTCATATTAGATGAATCCTAACAAAGTGATTTTGGTATAAAAAATATAAGTTTGGATGAAACTGTGTTCGTATGCAAAGTTTAACTGCGAGAAAGTTTGTAAAATCCTGCTACTTGTGCTGTCCCACACCAACATAGTGAAATCACAAGCCTCTTTCACTTCTCTGATAACTATGTTCTGTCACTGAAGAACGTGTGAGCTATGCAGTCTGCTTCTTAGGGATGAGAATAGGAAGGGGCCTCGTATGACGTAACTATATTTTTATCACTTTTTTGAGAGAGGGGAGGGCAAGAGCTTATACGTACTATTTTTCCAGTTGTTATTTCTACTGAGAAACCATACAATAACAATTGTAGGTCGTCTTCTTCATAGCAATTTTTGCAGGTAAATGTGCTACAGCTTATTTCCTTTATTCTCCCTTCTTTCTTTACAAGGAAGGTGGGTTTTTTGGTGTGGAGGTGTCTATATGTGTGAGAAGCCCTGGGTTTCATTTTCTTCCCTTAGACCAAATCAGAGGGAACTCCCCAGCCTACCCCATCTGTCTCACTCAAGAGGCACATATTCTTAGACTTTTATGCCACTTTACTAAAATAACCATACTGTACTTTTCTATGTACTTTTCACTGTACTTTCCTCTTGTCAGAACTGTAGAGCAAACATCGCTAAGTGAGAGCGTGTGATAGTTTGATTTACTTTACAGCATCAATCAGTTAGATGAATACAAATTCAGTGAGGCACTAGAGACATATTCTGCCTTGTAGAGAGATTTTATTAATTTGAAGATACGTAAAAAAAAAAAACCAACCAGATTTATTTTTGGATTTGTGATCTGACCTTATTTACAAACAGGGCAGATATGAAAGATGTAGATTGCTCCTTTAGAACATGCCCATTGAAGAGCTACGTCCCATGAGCTCCCAGTCTGTAATGACGAAGAGAACAGGGCATGATGTAAGCAGCTGGGAGTGAAGTTGACCAACACTTGATACTCTCCCACCCTTCATGCCATCTCTTTCATCCAAACTGATGGACATGTCTCCAAAGCTGTGTTTGAAATAACATATTCTTAAAGCCTTTGTGGAAGAACCCGATAGGACCCTTTGAAGCACTGCTCGGGTGCAAACAAATTGTTGGGATGAATGGTGATGATGAATGTTGAACTGATAAACTTCGGCAGTTCTGTATGAATATCTTGGTCCTTTGAAGTGTCTTGGAGATCCTGATGGGAATGTTCACCTTCCCTATAGATTGATGCTGAGAGATCATTCACAGGTTTCATCATTAGGAGACAACTTGCTGATTAAAAATAGTAGCAAAGATGATCTGAACTGAAGTTATCAACAAAGAGTATGTTTGGGTGTAGGTTTTTAGAAATTCTGCAGCAGTTTGGAAGTCATTGTGGATGTTTTAAATGATTTCAATGAAATTAGGGGGAAACGATACCTGAGAGATTACAAAATTTAAGAAGTCCAAATTTTCACTTTTGAGATACAACAGTAGCATTTCTACAGGTTTTTTTTTTAATGTTACAATTTAGGCAAGCTCCTTTATCAAGCCATTATATTTTCAAATTTATCCATTAAAAAATTTGAAAAAGAAAAAAACAGTAGTTACTTTTTTTGTTTGTTTGTTTTAGAATGTGCAATATATTGTAGTTTTCAGGAGATATTCTCCAGGGAGCAAATACGATATCTAGAATGCTTTTTAAATGCATGATTAATTCGTCCTGATCCTCTGCATGTTAGTTTAGATGTTGCCTTCAATTTGCCTGAACGCTTATGTAAATGGTATCTTTGGCATGTCAACACACTTCATGTCTGTAAAACATCATGATGAAGTATCTTTTAAGGTATTAGCAGTATTTTTAAGGTATTAGCAATCCAGAACCAGAGGATATTCTTTATTAAATGGAAGGGGAAAAGGTGGATTGTCTGTGATATTTAGAAAAATAGTTTTTCTCATTTTATTCATTCTTTTAGGAGAATAAGAGAGTTTCCAGGGTTTGTTGATTGATGGTTTGCTGATCATTGCTCTACACTGGTTAGCTTGCCCTCCATATTTGAGGGGTTACACCCACAGATTCTTCTCAGAAAAACTAATTTTTTATGAGATGTATTCATTTGGATAAATACTTGGGTTTAAAGTCTGTTAAGGAAGAATTTGAGCAACCCTTAAATGCTTTAGGATCTGCATTAAAAGTTAATTACATACTTTGCAGATTTCTGTGTGTAGTAGTAGACAACTAAATATAAGACCATAAAGAAAAAAATTTACTCATGTATACATATTCTTCATGAGGAACAGTATACCAGACAGAAGATCTTTTGCTAGTCTGGAAAGCTTATTCTTAACTCATAGTAATTGATTTATTATGCTCATGATTCAAGAAAAAAAAATAATATATATTTATTAGTATAACTTGATCATTTAGAGGAGTGTCTTTATTGCTGTTAGAGGTAAAGTTACATTTTCAAATGATCTCTGCTGAGAAAATTTTTTGTGTTTGTATATATGCACACTGGATTAAAAGACCGAAGTTCTTTAAAATAAAGCCCAGCTAATAGAAGGACAACAAAAATAGTAAATAAACAACAAAAAATATTTTTTAGTCTATTTTTATTGTGGAATAAATAATGCAAGTCTATATTTTTAAAAAATGTACTTACAGAAAGTACATGCAAATTTCCCATGAGTACTTTTAACATTGCCTTCACATATGATATTTGTTGAAACTGGATTTCTGCATAGAAGAGCTTTAGGATAATAAGGACATTTTATTTATTCACAGTTGCAAGTAAAAATGCTTGTGTATTCAAAGACTTAGAACTGACTTTTAAGAGAAGATTACTTTGTGGTGAAATCTCGTATTGCACATCTCTCTTTAAAAGTAAATTATTTTTAAAATATGAAAAAACTCTATCTTTAAGTTCCAATGTCTAATATCAAAATGATAAAAATAAAGTTACATATGTCAGTCACAATCTTTTTTGTTAAAATCAGCTACAGATAATCCAGAATCTATGCTTTGGTAAAGACTAAAACCTCTGGAAATTTTCAAGAGAAGTATTACTGTAATATCTGTTTAGAATCCTGATCATTACGAAATTCCTTAAGCAAGTTTCTGGTGGTTTTCCAGTGGGACGTGTCTGTCCTGATTCCAGCCATGTTAAAGTCAGGCAAATAGCGTAATCAGTGGAGAAAGATCCATGTCGTCAGAGTCTAATTAATTGACCTTCTTATTATTAAGTATTCCAAATGCATCTATTTTGGAATATTGAGAATTTTATACCCCTATAAGTACAAAAACATCCTTTCATGTTTTTCCTTGCGCTCTATGTCCAACCTGCTAATATTGTGGTACAGTGCTTCAAAGTGAGACCAGGCAGTTTTGATAAGAAAAAAGTTTTTTTACGGAAGGGAACAAGTATGGGAAGCACCCAGCATCCTGCGGATGGGGATACCCAGCCCACGCTGCCGGGAAGAGGGAGGCTCTACCCCCTTGTCTACAGAGCTGGAGGCAGGGCCAGGGCTGTTTGTGGATATATGGGGTACGTGGGGATTAGATTCCATCGGCTTGAAGTTCTGCCCTTAAAAAAAAAGGAGGCAAAACAAAAACGTAGCCAAGGTCCCGTGGGGTGGCTTTTAAAATTCTTCATGCATTCAGACGTGAGAGATGTTCATTTCCAGTCCCATTCTGCTGTGGAGTTAAAGTCCTCCTGTAAATATTTCTACACAGAACCTGACAGGGCTTGGACCAGTATTATGAAGAAGTAGGAGTTTCTGAACAAGGTACATTTGAAATATTGGCCAAATTATCTTAAAAGCAGAATTAATTTTTGTATTTTTATTTTTTTCTTTTATGCTTTCTATAACAATCCTTGCGGAAATGACCCCAATTATAAGCTAACTTTAGCTAACGAGATATAGTATATCACTGGAGTTCAGGAAATGAGGCTTGCTCTTTTATATGTCAATTCAGTTAGAAGTGCATTATGGTCTCTTTTGTGTCTATTTAAATCTTATAAATGTTAAAGCTGAATCTTATAAATATACATTTTTTGCAACCTCACTACATTAATGAAATTTATTAATTACTGTAACGATAGCTTTTCAAAATCTAGCATCTGAGATTGATTCCTGGGACATGACCTGAGTAAATGTACTGCAAGCCAATCTCTGTATGACAGATGTGAATTTAAAATATTGTTTTATTTTTATTTGTAAATATAGACCAATTTTCTTTAGTGAGGCATCTACAATGACATAAACCAGGACTAACTCCATTGAAATCAGTGTCTTTAATTAAATGTAATACTGTTTTGAGAGCAGGAGGCACATGATATACTTTAAAACTCAAATATATGAAATCAGAGGGACAGATTTGACTCAGATGGATTTGCTTTACAAACCTTGCTACAAAAAGCAATATGTAGAGTTCTTTAAATACTCATTTCTTTGTCTTTGACTGATGTTACTAATTTGTTATTGTTGTCAGATCAATGTTTTTTTCCCTTTTCTTTCATGTTGTACTTGGTCTTGATCCTATTCTGTTAGTCTATTGATTTTTCAGGCATACTGTAGAAAAATAGCATGAGCTTAACTTGTTCAGCTATTGGCGGGGGGGGACCCTTGAAGAAAACAAAGCAGAATTATTTTGCCTTTTCCAGCCAAGAGTCCAGGTCCTCCGTCAGGGTTAAAAGGAGAGATGCCCATCAGTAGTGTTGCTAGTTTAAATCCAGAGAAGCTGCTTTGATTGCTGTAAAGACACTCTGTATTTACGCTGGTATAAATACAGTTACAATTTAAGCAAACGTTGAAGAATTGATCAGGTAATGGAAGTTTCACTCTGTGGTACATTTCAACACTCAGAAAAAAGGTAGTAATTTTAACAATGACTCATCTTAAAGAAAAATTACAGGTATTATACACACATATGTATGTATGTATGTGTGTGAGAGTGATATAAATGTATATGTCTTACAGGAGATGCAACAAGGAAATTACTTTAGTAGGATCAAGCATCTTGGAGAGGCTAGGACAGTCCTGACGTAGAATCCTATGGAAACCTTTGAAATATCCTGGATTCTTTAAAATTAAGAAGTAGTTTAGGAAGTACAGGAAAATGTAACGATTGTTTCTAAATGGTCTTTTTCTTTTTTCAGTCACTGATTTGTTTGTTTTCTGACTGATCTGGAAATGTAAATTACTTAGGGCACATTCTTTCTTTTATCAAGACTTCAGAAATGCTTCACAGTAATGTGGAATACACAAGCATCAATGCTGATTTCACAGCCAGGATGCGCACTAACCCTTTTTTACATCGGTCTTCGCAACTCCTTTGTAGAAACCCTCTGTGTGTTTGGACTGAAATTTGGATCGCTGGTTGGAACAAACCACCTAAAACTCCATGTATCCCTGCTACCTAATATTAATAAGATTATGGAAGATTAATAGATTGGAAGATTAATAGATTATGGAATATAATAATAATACTAGATAACATAATAGTAGTTAATATGGAAGATAATAGATTATGGAGGATTAATAGACTATGAAAGAAATTACCTTAAATAGTCACCAGGGCACTATCCATCTTATTTGAGAAGTCATGGCAGTCCAGGGAAGTTCCTACTGACTGGAAAAGGGGAAACATAACCCCCATTTTTAAAAAGGGAAAAAAAGAAGACCCAGGGAACTACAGGCCAGTCAGTCTCACCTCTGTGCCCAGCAAGGTGATGGAGCAGATCCTCCTGGAAACTATGCTAAGGCACATGGAAAATAAGGAGGTGATTGGTGACAGCCAACATGGCTTCACTAAGGGCAAGTCATGTCTGACAAATTTGGTGGCCTTCTCTGATGGGGTTACAGCGTTGGTGGATAAGGGAAGAGCAACTGACATCATCTACCTGGACTTGTACAAAGCGTTTGACACCGTCCCACATGACATCCTTGTCTCTCAATTGGAGAGACATGAATGTGATGGATGGACCACTCAGTGGATAAGGAATTGGCTGGATGGTCGCAGTCAAAAGAGTTGCAGTCAACAGCTCAATGTCCAAGTGGAGAGCAGTGACCAGTGGTGTTCCTCAGGTGTCGGTATTGGGACTGGTGCTGTTTAACATCTTCGTCAGCGACACGGACAGTGGGATTGAGCGCACCCTCAGCAAGTTTGCTGATGACACCAGCTGTGTGTGCGGTCGACCCGCTGGAGGGAAGGGATGCCATCCAGAGGGACCTGGACAGGCCGGAGAGGTGGGCCTGTGCAAACCTCAGGAAGTTCAACAAGGCCAAGTGCAAGGTCCTGCACGTGGGTTGGGGCAGTCCCAAACATGGATGGATACAGGCTGGGTGGTGAGTGGATTGAGAGCAGCCCTGCGGAGAAGGAGTTGGGCGTATTAGTGGATGAAAAACCAAATATGACCCAGCAATGTGTGCTCGCAGCCCGGAAAGGCAGTGGCATTCTGGACTGCATCAAAAGAAGTATAACCAGCAGGTCGAGGCAGGTGATTCTGCCCCTCTCGTGAGACCCCACCTGGAGTGCTGCCTTCAGCTCTGGGGCCCCCAACGTAAGGACATGGACCTGTTGGAGCGTGTCCAGAGGAGGGCCACAAAGATGACCAGGGGGCCGGAGCCCCTCTCCTATGAAGACAGGCTGAGACAGTTGGGCTTGTTCAGCCTGGAGAAGAGAAGGCTCCAGGGGACCTTCCAGCAGCCTTCCAGTACCTAAAGGGGGCTAAAGAAAGCTGGAGAGGGACTTTTTACAAGGGCATGGAGTGATAGGACAAGGGGTAATGGCTTTAATCTGAAAGAGGGTAGATTTAGATTAGATGTAAGGAGGAGATTCTTCACTGTGAGGGTGGTGAGGCACTGGCACAGGTGGCCCAGAGAAGCTGTGGCTGCCCCATCCCTGGCAGTGTTCAAGGCCAGGTCGGATGGGGCTTGGAGCAACCTGGTCTGGTGGAAGGTGTCCCTGCCCATGGCAGGGGGGTTGGAACTAGATGGTCTTTAAGGTCCCTTCCAACCCAAACCATTCCATGATTCTAAATGTTGTATTTTCTTAACTGGAATATTTTAGATTATTTTTGTTTCTGCTTCTTTATTGGCATATTACATAACATTTTTTTGTTTGTTTATGTGTTGGGTTTTTTAAGACTAGGATCTTTTGATTACTGTGATTATCTGGGAGATCAAGTTTTTGTTCCTGTTGTATCACCTGAGTTTTGTATTTTTTCTGAAATATTTTAAAGGGCAGAATTCTGTTATCTTGTGCAATATAAGCATGAATTTCAGTGACTTCTCAAATATTTATTTAAACCTTTTTTTTGCAGTTTCCTGTCTACTTGTGCTTGTTTCTTTTCAATTACTGGAGAAACATTCCTCCTTAAATTTTGCTATGAATATAAATATTCATATCGTGATTTTTTTTCTCACAGTTTTTAATATAGGCCTGATGTGAAGAGAGCTGATAGTTGGGATGGAAGGGATCTTCTTCTCCTTTTATAGTTGTTTAGATCTGCAAGAGGAGAAGATGATATGTTTTGCAGCTTGCAGGAAATATTTACATCTCAGAATTTTACCAAAATCATGACTGGCAGGGAAGATCAGTAGGCTCGCAGGGAGGAATAAGAGATCTGTGAATATCAATAAGCTTTTTTTGGGTTACTCTGAATTTGTGGTCCTGTGTACAGGACAGGAAATGGAATTTAAAGTATATATGAAAAAAGAGATGTTTAAAATCATTTGGTTATACGTTTGAAAGAGAAGCAAAAGACCTGAAGGTGCTTTGGCTTTGTTTTGTGCAAGTAGTAGTACTATTGGGGAACTGAAATATTACAGTAATTGAGCACTGCAGTGGCCCCAGAACATGCAGCGTGCGGTGA
Source organism: Astur gentilis (assembly GCF_929443795.1). Classification (NCBI taxonomy): domain Eukaryota; kingdom Metazoa; phylum Chordata; class Aves; order Accipitriformes; family Accipitridae; genus Astur; species Astur gentilis. Next base: position 392,117 of record NC_064892.1, read on the forward strand.
GGTGTGCCTGTTACATTCCTCAAAGGGCTGGTCCTGCTACACAGTTTTTTCTTCACTTGGTGTCTTCATAGAGTTAAAAGGCAACTATTTATTTCTTGCAGTCTGTGCGCACCTGGGCAGCAGCTCACAAATCTCAAGTGCTTGAACTGTGTACAGGCAGCTGCCCTGAGGCTGCGTCTCCTTCAGCATTTTCGTTCAGGTCAGGGGTGTGCTTTTGAAGCAAGTCTCCCCCTCGCTCCCACTCCCACTCCCACTGCACCCGGATCCAAGTCACGGAGCAATCTGTGGGCATGCAAACTGGATTGCCTTCCGCTGAAAGGAGGCAAAGAAGTGCCCCAGCAGCACATCCCATGAGTTGCGGGCACGGAGGGACGTGCAGTCTGTAGGGCTAGGGTTAGCCCTGAGTAAAACCGGTGAAACACATACGATGTGGATGCCAGGCTCTCAGCGCTGTTTCAGCCTTCAGAGTGTTCCTGCAGAGCCACCCTCCTTCCTTGTTAATATTCACATAGCCATGGTTAAAGAGACTGAAATTCAACCCTTGCCTGGAGATAATTCCCAAAATATCTCAGCAATTTCTTCTGGACTACAGCTCAAGACCCTGAGCCAGACCTCTGAAATGATTCACTGCACCTGGCTCTATATAATCATGGCATTAGTGATCATCTATTATCCTTTTTCTTTCTTTTTTTTTTTTAGTTTTTTTTTTAGGTTTTTTTCCCCTCTGTTTCTGCTGGCATGCCTATGGAGGTGATGCACAGCATGGTGCAGATTTTTGCTCTGTGCCTTTGCTGCAGCTGCCAAGCCTGTGTGCAGCAGAACCACTGCAGCTCTGCTGTGTTCTGGGCTCTTGGGCTGCCTCTGTCCTGGCCGTGGAATTCTCGGCACCTTCCCAGCACACGGGCCTGAGGCTGGATGGATCTTGCAGTGCCGCTTTATGGCAACTCCTCTTAGTTTCAGAAGGGTGCAGTCACAAAAATGAAAAATTCGTGCGGGGAGGGAGGGAAATCAGCAGCAATGGAACAAGCCTGACCTTCCTTCGTAAAATACTGCCCTCCCTATCTTTCAACTTATTTTCTTGTTTCCTACTAGGAAAAAAAAAAAAAAGATGATGGGGCAGTGTTCAGTCTGGATGTTAGGTAACCACTGAACTGACAACCAGACACAGAGGAAAGCCTAAGTAACTGTTATTCTTTTTTAATTATTTCATTTTCTGTATACCTCTGAAGACTTTGTTTTCTTTGGATTTTTCAGCATTGAGGACAAAACTGTATCGATGTTATGGACTGATATTGTTTTTCTTCACAGAGTAAAGCTTTTTTTCTTTGAAGGATTAAAAAAGTACTGTGTAGTTCTTTTGAAAATATAACACTAGAACAATATTGCCTTGCTGATAGAATATTTGTTGTTAGTATGGGGAGCTACTACCTTTCCAATTTTTATTATTTAGGCATTTTTATTGCAGTACTCCCAGTAATTACAGGTGGTCATTGCTTCTGAACCCTGAGACTTCATGCCACGTATTGAGTTGTCTTTAAGTAGGTTTATTGCACTTCTGGGAAGAAAATGAGTTCTTCTAGAGGTCACGACCAACCCTGTTCCAATAGTAACAATGTTCCTGAAGATCTGTGGGGTTTAATGCTTTTAGCCTTTGGTAGCCACCAGAAAGCTTTCTTACCTTTTCCCCAACCCAAAACTCCAGTGAGGTTAAAAAGAGGCAAGAAAAGTGATTCACTGGCCTAGCAAAAATGGATAAAGAAATAAGTTGCTGAAATAGTATCAGTGTGTGTGATTGATTGAAACATCGGGGAGAGACCCGCAGGTCATCAGCACTTCCTTCACCAGCAGGTGCTCCTGAGCTGACTAGGCGCGGCACGGGAGACCAGCTAGGAGAGGCAGGACTTTGTCCTGCCAGCAGGAAGAGCAGTCAGAGCGGCAGGGAGCCAAAAGTGCAGATATTTAACATAGGTCATCGTAAGAGTAGACAGGCAAAGTATTCGTATAAGGCTTCGGTTGGATGTATCTCAGATTATACCTGCGTTGCTTTATCTTGAAGCCTGAAGGAGCCAGTACTGAAGAACTGGAAAACTGAAAAGAGTGTATTTTTGGTAAGGAGGATATGGGAACTGACTTCCTATGCTGCTCAGCGATCTGCTTGATGTCATGTCCTATCTCTGGGAATAAGCTTGGGAGGTGAAACGAATGCTACGCCAGACAGTTAGAAATCCATTCGCTAGTTTGCAGAGTTTCTTCTTACTTCATATTAGGCAGTAGTCAATTTATCATGCTTATGATTCAACAAATACTTTTTCATATACTTTTCTATTAGTATAATTTCATACATGAAGGGGTATCTTATTGTTAGAGATAAATTTCATTTTCAAAGGCACTTAGAATGGCATTCAAAATGCTAATTTTCTGGCAAACCCACCAAAATTTCATCAAAATTTGGTTCTTGCTGTGTTTCATGCATTAGTTTTCTTGGTTCTTTGTAATAAGATAGGATCTCTGTTCCTACAGTTCTTACTGATTTTTTTGTATAGCTTCTGTAGGATTTTATTTCTGTTATCTAGTGGCAAATTGTTGCATGAAAGCAGAGACTAGGGTAGAAGGAGAGAATGATATTTATGTAATTTCTGTTAAAGTGGTACAGCCAAATTAGTAACCAAAACCAGAAAAAACCCATAATTATGACTATATTGAAATACTAGTGGAGGGATTTGCTGCTTATATGCCCCTTGCACGTATGGCTTTTGGGCTGTATTAATGGCTACTGACTGACAAAGGCATTTAAGTGCAGTTTCTGCGTGATATCTGCATGACAGGAGGTTTTTGTTTGTGTATTGTACACATAAATGAGAAGAACGTCTGTACATCTGCTGTAATGCAAGAGTTTCTTCGCAGCTGCAACACATTACAGTGTAGGCTTTTACCTGTGATTCTTGGCAGGAAGGACGCGTGTAACAAGTCCTCGGGCATTAAGCTTTCGCTATTAGCAGTTTCTCATAGACACAGTTTCACATGTTACTGTTTACCTACTTTAACATGCTAAAGGACATTGGTACACAGCATGCTTTGCTATGATGCAGCCAGGGTTGTGCTAAATACAACATTGCCAATTCATGCCCACCAGTGGTAAAGATGACAATTTAAAATATCTTTTAGGACATAGCTGTTCTTTTCCCTTTATTGTTCCCCAGACCTAGCTTTTTCTCTTTCCCCTTCCTCAAGCTCTCTACCAAACTAACCTGTCCTGGTACGTTTCACTGTGGATCTTTGATATAGTAATGTGCTGTACTAAGGACAATTTTCTGAAAGGGGAAATGAAAGATGAGTGGCCATGACAGCAGACCTACAACTGAGAAGTGTAGTTTATAGTGTATAGAAGTTGGAATAAGAATAAGGTGTGTGCCCACGAAACAGAGGAGGGTAACTGCAGAGGTAGCCTGATTTTTCATTTATTGTTTGTGTTGGTTTGATTCTGGCTTGCTGTACAGAGCAGAGTGCTTTACTGTGAAGAACTTTTATGTATAAATCCACAGAAAAATCAAAGTCCTTCATTAAAATGGTGTTACCTTTGGGCTTGCTAACATATATGGAGTTCCATCTGTTTGGTTTAAATGAAAAATAAAAAATATTTGTCTGTTCTAAATATGCAGTTTTCAGTTTTGCTGAATTCTTCATTTGTCTTATGAAGAGAGATAAGTAATTATATAATTTATTTTATTAGTGATTTACTTATTCATTATGTCTTTTTAGCCTCTTCCTTTAGAGGTGTCAGGCTTCTCCCCTAAATAAATAAATCTTAGCCTTTGTAATCTCTATGCCAGTATGCTTTTATTTTCGTCTCTTTCTCAACAATGTCTTTTATTTTAGACTGTGGTTGATCCCAGAGGAGTGTTTTCATTGATCTGTGCGTATCAAGAGGGTTTTCCCACCCCATCAGTGGTCACACTGAGTTTTTAATTCTAGGCAAACTATTTCATATGATTCCTTCCAATGTGCATCTATTAGGCTTGGCAGTGCTGGACTCCATCTGCCATTGTTTCTCCTTTCACTGAGCTCTTAAGCAACTCAAAAGCTCCTTGGCCTGCCTTGGCCTTGATTCATCTAAGACTCATTGTGTCACTTGTAAACATTTCCATCTTGTTGTTAGTCCCATTTCCAGATGATTAATAATGAGATTAAACACTCTCATCCCCAGTAAAGAACCTGAGGGCACCCTGCTGTTAACCTTTAGCCACGTGGAGCAGTGACCACTAATAAATGTATTCTGCTTTTGTAGTCTGGTTTCTGTAGTTGGTTTCTAATCAATGATAACGCTTTACTTCTCACCCTGTGATTACTTAGTTTCTCTAATAGCCTTTATGTGGGAAGCATTCTCAAAGGCTCTTTGGAAGTCCAGAAAACTTGTATCAGCCAGTTCTCTCTTAGCTGCTATTTATTAACAAGCCAAAAGAATTCTGATAGGTTAAGGAGGTGTACGAGGCATTAATGCTTCTAACTTTAATCCAGATATTTAACATTTTTATTTTTAATTGGTACCTCCGTTAGTGTATTTATTACTGCAGGAATACATGTGTGGGGCTGTTTCAATTCCCTCTGTTTCTCTCAGTAGTTACATGAAGATGACTGTTCTCCTGCGTGGTTCAGCATACAAACTGATTTCAATGTGATGCTGCATAATTGTGGATTTTTTTTGGTTAGTCTTAAATTCCTCTGGGAGCCTTGAATAAACAGCATCCCATTCTTGAGATACATTGATCTTTTATTTATTGATTTTTTCCCGGCCATTCCTCTTATGATATCTGAATCATCGAAAACTCCTTATCTTTACTTGAAAAGGCTGGTATCTCCTCAGTGCTCTCTGAGACAAAAAGTGATGTAAGAGGTAATTTACTTTCTATTCTATATTCTTATCTTGTCCAGTTTCTTCTTTAACTTCTCGGGAGGGTAATCATGATCTCTCTTGGTCATATTTTTTATATCTAGTTACTCCATATATTCTCATTTGGCTATCCCACTTCCCTATTATAATGTGCCTGTCACTGTTTCTGCATCTTGAAGACCATAAGTGTTCTGCGCCAGGTACACTGGCAAATCCACAAATAGCTTACATGTTGCAGTCCCCAAAGTAACTTGGATATTCCTTGTTCAAAGATCTGATTGGGTTTATTTATTTTATTTTATTTTTAACTCTGTACCGCTTGGAATGAAGAGTAACACGTTTTTCTGCAAGAAAAGGTGCAGAAGTGGAGCCGTGTGTGCTGGGTCCTGCAAGAGTGTCATAGCTTGAAAGGGAATAACAGAGTAAACTTACATTCTGATGAGAAATCTAGGACAAAAGAGAACCCTGGAAATCTTTACTGAGATACTGTTTCCAAGTCTCTTCCTGCCTGGATGTGTTGCAGCATCTATGCACACACATACCTCATTTTCTGAGGTGCTGCTTTTTAAAACCACTGTAATACGCATTTCTGCACCTGTTCCTTCAGAGAAACAAACAGCTTTTTTTTTTTTTTTGTTAAAAACCCTCTCCCCCCTAAAAAACCCAGACTGGGGGATGCCATTCTCCACCATTTGTGTAATTGCCAGTGAACTCAGTTAACATGTAGGGAATTTGCTGATGTATGTTCAGTGCCCTCCACAGCTGGAAGAGATTCAAAGTCACTTGAACATAATGAAGCAGTAGGAATAGCATCAATTGTTAGTTGATGGGTTTTGTATGAGAATTATTTAGCTCTGTCTTCAAAATTATTTGGTTTCTTTCCTCCACATTTCCAAATTTCCAGTTAGATTTTGCTGGGAACTATTTTTAATACGACTAGTACTAGTAATAATTCTCAAAGTATTTTGACAGAAAATCTCCAATCACATCTATTGAATTATTTTTATCACATATGTCTCAGATAGCTTTCGCCTCATCCAAAACTCGGCTGCTGCTGCTGCACAACACCCCTTGTCCTCTGAGCAGAGAAAGGTACTTTTAGGCTACAAGAAGTGTGCAGTAACTACACGAACTCTCCTACCTATCCCATTAATGATTTTAAGCTTCAAACAGAGCAACAGTGGAACGGCTAGCCTGTTTGAAATAATTCTCATCTAAGCATACCTACCACAAGATATGCATTCCAGGGAATGTTTTAAACTTTGGTAAAGTTGCCTGTGAACAATTCACTTTCAGTGACATCATATCAGGTTTTGCATTCTGTTTGGATGTGGTCAGTCGCACACGCAAGGGCTAGGGATTTTGTGATAAAGTATTTCTGCTTTCTGTTTAGCTAGCAAAAGCTGACTGATGGGGGACTGCAAAGGTATTATAATCAAAAGTTTATTTGATTTGCTTTCCTGGTTAAGCAACATATTAAAAGAAGTTCTTGCACTCACTGTGCAAAATACGGACAGCAGAAACCGTTTGGACAAATCCTTCCTTACACATTACTTTTCAAAGACCTACTGAAGGTCCGAAGCTTTATCACACAGTTTTCCTTCTCATGGACAAGTTCTATATTGTTTTCTTCCTTTCCATAGTAAGAAAAATATCCCCTTACCATCTACCTAGTTATGCTGCGTCAATGAAAACTTACTTCGCGAAACGTCTTCCAAAAGACTATCACAGACAAAGGTGAGCCCAAATGTTTTGAGGTAATGTTTCAGTCAAAAGAAGCCTCTCTTCTAGAATGCACCCAAAACGGCTCTTTTTTCCCCGTTTTCTTCTTCTGATAGTCACCTCCATGAGCAGAATGATTGCTTGCCAGGACTACTCTTCTCTTGCAGCAGCTCACTGTTCAAAGACTGAGAGACCATATACAGCACGTATACAGAGCAAGGGCACTTTCCGTACTGCCGGCGTTGGAAACGTGGCAGCACTAAGCGCCTGCACGTCCGTCAGGCCGTGTGCCCGTGGCATTACAGCTGGGATCCGCCGGGGTGTCGGGTGGTGTGTGTCGGGGCGTCCAGTGTTGGATGGTGTGTGTTGGGGTGTCCAGTGTTGGATGGTGCGTGTCGGGGTGTCCAGATGTGGGGTCTGGACGTTTAGCACTCTGTGCATCATTCCTCAGAGAAGCGGTCGGCTGGCTTAAAATAATCCCTTGTGGTTTCCCACCATAAAAAACGGATATATTTTGCTCTGTCTGGCCCAGCTGTAAGATGTTTCCATGTACACGATGTTCCCGTGTGCTGGCAGTCCCTAGCAGCTGAAGCAGTTCCTTGGGATCATGGGCGACAAGAATAAATAGTAGCAGCTCACAGTTTTGCTAAGATCAAGCTCACATAGACAGCATTTTGAATGAGTGTTGGAGAAAAGGGCTAACTCACTTTCTGAGCAGTACAACTGTTTTCTGTACATAGCACCTACTTCTCTAAGTTCTTTCCCAGTAAATCAACACAATTAGCATTAAAAGCATAAGATGAGCTCCCTGTGTCCAGAAGGGAAATCCATTGGGTCTCCTTAGGGAATGGCTGTTTTGGAAAAATGCCTGTCTGTTTTTGCTACAGGTTTTTTTTGTTTGTTTGTTTTTTCTTTTTTTTATGAACAGAAGATGGTATCTTTTCATGCATCTTTTAACTTCTAAAACACATAAACTGCACTTGAGGACATTAAAACTGCATCTGGATTGAGCATCTGTATAAAAAGTCAGAATTCAATGCACATTAAAGTAGCAATGTTAAGAACCTCTCAAATGTTTCTCGACTGGAAACTTGACAGGCCATTACAGTAAGTTTAGGCTGACTACAATTGGATGCTTTCTGTCTGTAATACCTGTAGTATTTTATTTGTGTAATGGAGCTTCCAAGAAATTCTTAAATAAAAACCTGGATAGATTTACTAAATCAAAAAACGTTATACACAGTATATTGTGAAGCCTGTCTTGTTAATTCAGGGATCAAATACGGGATCCCAGAATTTCTCAGATCTAGGGGATCAAGTGTGTTTATTTCAGCCTTTATGAAGATTAGTGAGGATTTATTAATTTTGTAGGTTTCCATTAACAACTAGGGAATTATTTCTCAGGCTAGTATTCTCCAAAAAGGCAAAATACAGAGAAACTTTATCTTTATTTTTGAGGGACCAATTGCATGCTGACAGGAAAAGTTAAGAGCACCTTCTCAAAGATTAAATTTTCTATATTATAGTGAAAAGTTTTACCTGGAGGTGAATGATGTTCTCTCTTTCTAATTTGTATATAAGGCCACTACATGCGTTAGGCTGGTAATTTGCCATTATTCAGTTAATAAACACATAAAATTACCTATATTGTCTTAATGTAAAAGAACAATAGGGCAGTGTCCTTTTGAAAGGTCTTGAGTGCTGTAGAATGTAAGAATACAAGTGTTGTCAATTAAATCACTTTTGAATTCTACTTATGAACAGGATTTACAAGCAAATAATGCATTCCTTCAGTACTTATCACTTCAACCTAAGAGATGCTGATCACTCATACAGCAATTAGATTTGCTAACATCAAAGTGGGTGGAAATACTGGCCTTCAATAAGAGATCTGTAAGTTACTTTTTTTTCCATACTGATTTTTTTTATGAGGAGGGATTTTTCCAAGCTGACCTTCACAGTTGTATTCCAGCTATGTATTGATCTAGGAGCTGAAGGCGACCTAGTATGTTAGAAGTGATACTTAGCTTGGAGGTGTATTCCCTTGTCTCGAAAAAAACCCAAAAAACCCCAACCAAAACCCACCACCAACAAAAAAAAACAAAACAAAAAGAAAAAAGCATCACCAGGCATCCCTGAATTATATTTGTCTCAGTGTTGGAGAGCTAAATCATGACCTCTGTGTAAAGTCTGAATAAACAAGCTTTAAGAGGGCTTTTTCCAGGATTTGAGGGGATTGAAAAAAATCCCCTTATGGGCTGAAGAACGCTTGGGATATAATTCATCTCAGCAACTTTTACTGTCCGAAAGCTAAGTGTGTAGTTAAGCAAGTTAACTTGGCTCCCTACATAGTTAATGGGGAGAAAATGGTTTCCTCTCATCTCTAAATAGGCATTTAAAATAGATGGGTTGAATTACCCTCTGGAGTTTCTGCACTCTCTCCATTAATTAGAGAGACATTCATCAGCTCTAATGTCTAAAAGTTAGATTTCAAAGTCTTAGTTGAATTCAGTGTATCAAATGGGGGAAAATAGCATTTCCAGAGAGCTGTCCATCTTCCTCTAACATAGGCGTTTGTGACAGGGCAAATGAATCTATGAAGGGAGCCGAAGGTGACAGATACCTAAAAAAGATGACAGGTTAGACTGGATAGCTAAAATTAAATGAGATGAATTTCTGTCTGGTTACTTGGACAGCAAGTTAGCCATAATAACTGGCGATCAGGTGCTTGTGCTCTCTGGGGGAAGTAGGGCTGCGAATCCATCATGTTATAGACGTGCTGCTGATCTCCCATCGCCCCTTCTCCTGATTTTGTGCGGTAGGAGAAGAGCTATATGGTACTTCAGAGTGTGTTTGAGAAGTGAAGTGCCTCTGCAGGATGTCTCTGCATCAGAGCCTTCTGTACGGTGGGGGTTCTTGAGCGCTGTGCCTTTGGAGTCCTTCCACAGACGTGCCGCAGGATTAGATGTCTGAAGGAGGTGGGGCTGTTGTTCGCAACAAGACTTTGGAAAAGAAAATACTACATTTCCTAAGTGCCAAGGGATGTAGTTTCAAATTATTTTCTGTGCAAAAGCAAGGATTAGGGGATCTAATGAACTGGATCGCTCAAGATGTACGTGGTTCCCCTCATGAGCAAATGATGTTGTTCTGCATAATACTCTCTGTACTTCTCTACCAGCCAGCGATTTCCTTGTAACCCACACATAAAAACAAGCTTATCTTTAGCAGCGCTCTGGATTGCAGTGTTTTTTTTTTTGGGGGGGGGGGGGAAATTCTCAACTTTTTCGATCAATGAGTCATTGCTGCCTAATTTGACTGCAAACCTATTTCTCTAGGCTTTGGTTTCATGAATAAATTACCGCAGTGTCAAGTAGAATGCAGATGTGCAGGGTGCCAGCTACTATCCTGTAATTGCCTGTGTGCATATGCTTGTACTCTGACAGTTTTGAGAGTAGTTCAACACTACTTACTCTACCCACATTGTCAGTATTATTAAGCAAACATATGGAGATACTGGAAGATATATTAAGAGGTGATTTTTTTTCCCTCTCTTCTCTCTCTCCCCCCACTCTCCTGCCTTTCATCCAGGATCACCCACAGAGAAGTGTGGGGCACAAAAAGGGAAACCAAACACTTCTCTAGTTGTCTCCAGTCAATTGTTCATAGAAGATGGGCAGTTAAAAAGTTGAATAGTAACAATGGAGTGGGGAAACCCAAATAAAAGTTATAGTTGTATTGGTGAACTTAAGGTTCTTCATCTACCTACCCTTTCTCACCAAGGCAACTGCAATAAGTAGGTTATCCTTAAAAGTAATCCTCGTGATCATAAAAACGTATTTTATCAGCTTTATTCTATAGCTTTATCCCGTCCTGGACTTGATCTTTTATTTTCGTTCTCCATACATCTGCTTCCATGACCATATCATCATCCCTCTTGGGACTACTCTAGTTGAAACCCAAAAGGAGGAAGGGAGACTAGCAGTTTAGCTTACCCTCTGAATTAGAAATTAATATGCCTCTCAAAAGGCAGAAGGTGAGCCAAAATATTTAAAGATCGTGAAAATGTGGTAAAATGACCTGATTTTTATTTACCTGGTTGTTTATGCTTTAGAAAGGTTTAAATTTTCTTGTGTTCCTCAGAAAGAATGAGGATGAATACTTGCCTCTTTCTTTCTAGTGTGAAAATTATCTCCAAATTCCCTGTAAAGAACACAACTTCAGGACGTGACACTTTTCTGAAAGAAAAATGCAATGTTAAGAGTTAGCCTTAATACAATGTGGTTCATACTACTAAGCATTTTTTTTTTAGGGAATCTTCAATGAAGCATATTCATATTAGATTTCCTTCCTTTCCTTGTACCCTGCTTGCCAAGGAGAGGGAATGATAAGCCTAAGACACATGCCTGGTTAGCACCACAAATGTAGGCAGCAGGGAGATCAGGCTGAGAACAGTGCAGAGCTCTCTGAGAGGCAGGAGAATTTCTTCTTTGTTATGTTGAAGTGACGAGAGATTTCAAGTTCTAAACATCACAGATGGGATATTTATAAATAAAATTTCTCCAGGCGGTTTCTGCATATCATTGACAATATTTCTGTAGTTTTTTTGTCCTTTTTCTAATGATCCAATGTTCTACCTATCTCCAGCTTTGTGGCGTACCATTTGGGCTATCTGACTTATGCCTGAACGACAGCCTGTCCCTGGCTGAGACTTACATCATCTCTTGTCCCATCAAATGGACGTTAAACTTCCGCATGTGCTGTGGGAAAGGATAAGGCATAATTAGGCATAATTGTGGCATAGTGGGGAATTGCAGTAGAGACCACTGGAAATGTGGTCACTGTTGCTGCATTCTCTAGGTGAAAAAAGAATAAGGAATGAAAAGAACTGACACACTAGAAGAGGAAAAGGGAGAAATGATTTTAAAAAAATATACTGAGATGTAGCATGTAGTGCAGGTTTACAAGGATGGCATTGGAGTGCTTAGGAAACAGCTGATGAACAGAGGGAGAGGTTTATGTCCATGTTGACACATTTGTGTATGTTTATTCCAGTGGCTTTGCTGTTGCCCTCCTGGGTACATCTTTGTCATAGGCAGGTGTGATGGAGGAGGATAGAGAGAAAGGAAAAGGAAGAAGGAAATCTAGGAGAAATGCAAGAAAGTCTTTATCTGTTGCCAGGCTGAAAGAAATTGAAGGCAGCCTTCACATCTCCCAGAGGCAATTTGAAAGTCAGGTGTAAGTTTTATACTATCTATAGTAATTTTATCCAGATCAAGCAAATTTCACAATAAACTAGGTGAGCCTCTGTCTACATAGACCTAATGAAACACTTGAAACAACACAATGTTGTGGTTATTTGACTTTTAGAAAGGAAAGAAGCAACTTAAATGTAACAGTAGCTGAAACATAGTAGATTGCATTATGAAACATTCAGAGCAACACTATACAGTTCATTGAAATAATTAGTAACAGCAGCATTGAGCATTGTAGTGTTGTACAGAGCACAAAGCATGGACTTCACATTTTAAAGAGAAGCTGGAGTGAGTCTTGAGTACAAAAATCAAGTGATACCAGAACTGAAGAAAAATTTAGATGTTATATGCTTAAATCTCAAAGTTTGCATGTTATCCTTTTATTTATCCACTGAGCCCTGAGCAGAAACAGGACCACGGCTCTCGAGTTCAGAGGAGAAAGAGCGTTAGCCATGGGATTTTTTTCTCTGATTCTGGGAAAATAGTGCAGAATGCAGACTGTTCAGAAATCTTATGTTCCAAGTAAGTGTTCTTTGTAAGAGTTAAGTAAATAAATTAAAGACAACTCCATAGTCTGGTTTTGAAGATAAGCTTGAATCTGAACCAGCCATAAACAAATGTTGCTATTTGAAGTCTGTGAACACAGCATGTGAAAATATTAACTTGCGTTACAAGAACGTTTATGGCTTCCTGTTCAGTAACTTTGAAATCTAACAACGCATGTTCTGCTAGTTTAACACTGATCATTTATAATGAAGCAGTTGAATATCTTGGTCAAAAATAATACCAAGAACCCCTTAAGCTGACCTGTCGGATGCAAGCAAGTGCCTGAACTCGAGTTGCCTTATCTCCAGCTTGTTGTCTTCTCAAAGGCAGACAGTCAGCTACTGTTCACTGAACATGATAGGGAAATAGGGCAGAAATTGCTATGATACTACTCCATTTTTGAAATCCTGTGGTCCCTTTGCTATCAGTGATGCTACTTCATTGGGCAGGTGGACTGACATAGGGCAGATTTAATGCCTGCAGGTTTCGATTGTACTTCTGAGATGTTATTTCCTGATTTTAGCTTTGATTTCTCTTGTGCCAAGAACAGAAGATGCATGTATTTTGTGAATAGAGCATATTAGAAAAGAACGTGCCAGCCCACTATATCAGTTACAATAAAAAAATCAATACACGCTAGAAAGTCTATACTTTATTTTGACTGTCTGTAAATCCAGATAATATATGACTGCAATATAAAAAGCCAAAAGGAATGTCAGATTTTGTAATTCAATTTCAGGCAAACAAAGCCTGCATCAGAATGTATTTGAAGCTGTAGCAGAAACAGCAGTTGTGGCACAGAATCACCATAAGGATGCTACATAAACCCATGGGATTTGTCAAGGAATTTACCTTCTTGTTTCCATGAGGTAGAACACAGTAACAAACTCCAATATCTCGATACACTTTATCTATAGAAAGAACCTTTTTATGGGTTAGTCACTACCTTCAAAAAGACCTAACCTTGTCGTGACAGTCTAGGAAATATGTGTGTGGACAACTGGATGTATTCTGCTGAATCACTGAATATCCTGAATATATGTATGTGGGAGTCAGTGTCTGCTGTCGGGATGGTATCTCATCTCTCAGGAGAAGGACACTGGAGAGTCTTTAAAACCTGCCTTGATCCCATTGATATAGAAGCGTACCAGGCTACCAGGACAGCAGCATCCTACATGAAGCAATTTTTTCCTTCCCATCTATAGGCAGTATAGTCTGGAACATGGAAAACAGGGATAGATAACAGTGCATGGTCTTAAAAACAAAATTTCTCCTTCTTCTCTCCACTTCCCAAGAAAAAAAATAAGAGAAAAGGTGTGAAGAAGAGTAACTTATAGAAGAGAAATTCAAAGTTCTCTTCAAAAGGGCAAGGAAAGCATATGCAAGAGGGTCATGTCTATAGCAGAGAGACAGGGTTAAATTAAGGACTTCACTAGATGTGGAGAAAGGGAGAGAGACTCCATGACTCAGAAGGAAAGCCATATCTAGACAAAAGGATATCCTAAACTGCTGAGATGTCTATGAATTATAGTAAAGCTAAAGTAGGAAAACAGTGAGGTTTAGATATTTAGAATTTATCTAATTGTGTAGACTGCATCAGTTTAAATGGAGAGCTTGTGACTTTGTGTCTTTTTGCTTTCTTCATTGCCTGTTTTTGAAGAAGGAAATGGCAAACCCACAGGTTTGAACTCTGGGAAAGGACAAACTAAAGCTACCGGAGAAGTGGCAGTAGATGGTGTTGGTCAGGGAAATTGCATGGTCTCATTGCCGGGAAAGGATTTCCTTCTTTTCCGGAAATCGTCCAGGGAAACCGTGTGAACCCAGGGATGCTTAACAGGAGATGGACCTGTACTAGAGTAAAATACATCAACCCGATCAATGTTCAGCTGAAGAGATTTACTAGAGCTGTGATATGTGTTTAATTTTATGCACAGTGAGTACTTCCTGGAAAGGCAAACCAGGACAGTGCATATGTCTTTGTGAGAATCCTGAATTTAAAGTATCGCTGAGCTAGAACCTTCAAAGCATCTCTGCCTGTCAGATGTCACTAAAATACTCATGTCTGTCAGCATCTTCTTGATTTACAGCTTCAGATACGTTTACTGCTCGACACAGAGGCTAATGGTGGCAATGGGATGCTCTTGGCAGAAATAAAGAAATCTGATAGATAAAGCTGATCATCAAAATGGCCCATCAAAATGGTGCAGATCATGATAGTCCCTTCCACCTGAGAGTGCTGTCAGTTAACACGTCTGTCTGTACATATATACCCATCCTTAATAACTTCAGATGCTTGAGAAAATGTTTGAAAAAATGCTGGAAAAAATAGCTGCTGTACAGATGTAGCTTTAGAGCACAGTGAAAAACAAGTGAGTTTCGTATCTGGGTAGTTTAGGCTGTTGCTAGAGGGTGGAAATTGGGTTCATATAAGCCAATGAGGCTTTTGTCAATGTGGTGTTCCAGCTAGCTATTCACAGGTGGCCTGCTATTGCAACTGCACTCAAAATAACATTGGCTTTTTTTAAGCCATAACGATAATGGAAAGTTTGGCACTCAAATACTTCAGCTCATTCAACTTTCAGCTTGCTTGGTGGAGTTAGTTAAAGGAAGCACAATGCACTGATCCTCTGGCAGTCGCATGGGAGTGGTTTTTGTGGCTGAGGGTAGGCTTTAAAAAGGAAAGCTGGACATGGTATAGGCATGTATAATTTGGAATATCATTTTTCTACCGTGTATGATGATTGCAGCTGAGATTAGCTGGAGTGCCTGTGCTAGCAGAATAACACTAGGAACATTCCTTAGCAAGGTCTTTGGCACTGCTGAGGTAATACAACACAGACTGCTGAGTCTAAGAACCTGCCTGTCTTCTTGGGACATTGTCTGATTGAGGCCAAGTAAGAGGAATTGCATCAAGTTGCTGGTGTGAAGCTGAGATATTGGGGTTTGCTTGGTTTAAAAAGCTGCTTGTGTCATGTAAGTCGGGGAATGCAATAGTGCATGTCTTTCATCAACTACTTAACATTGTTTTAGAATACTGTTTTTGTATTTCATTGGATGAACTTTAACAGCATTTAGATAGAAATACATTAAAAAGATAGGATTTAATTTAGAATGGGATTTTTCTCAATTGAAAGCAATAGGAATATTAGTGTTTATGTCTTTGGGAGCAAATCTGGGCCACAGAGAGACCATTTTTTTCCAAGAAAATGTGAGACACCACTTTTTGGCAACTGTAGCCTACCCATTCATCTTAGAAAGATTTTTCTAAAAATAACTGAAAACATTTTTTTTTAGAAAGAGAAAGACTTTCATCTATGACTTTCTACACAGCTGAACCTTGTCTAATAATTTTTTCAGTTTATAGGTGGATAGATATTGTTACCAATTAGATTGTGTTAGTTTTGTGAACTGACTTTGAATTAGTGCAAATGAGCACATAATAATCAGGGCAGTGAGAATTCATGCTGTTGAAAAATGGGTTAGCTAGTGCTACAAATCTGCTGCTTCCCAGGAAAATGGCCAAGTGGAACCTTCAACAGCTCTTATTTTTGCTTGCCTTCAATCAGGAGATGGAATAAACTTAAAGTGTGAATCAGACAATTTGTAGGTTAGTGAAAAATGTGAACATATTTGTGTCTAGGAGCCAAAGTTACTGGCTGAAACCTGAAAGACTGTTTGAAATGAGATCATTCTGGCTGCACTTTGAGCTTTGTCTTTTGAGTATAGTTCACAGAGACAAACAAAGTATTTTTTTCTGAAAACCTTGCTACTAAATATTTACCTGGGCAGGAGGAGAGGGCCACAGGGATTTTGATCAGGAATGATTCAAATAAACTGGAATTAGGAAATGTTTGGCTAATGGTACTGGGTGAGGCAAAAGCATAACCTGAGCCTTTGAAGAAAGCGGGAAACCTCATGCGACTTCTGTTAAAAAGTGTTGGATTCTTCTGTCCTGTACATGTGTGTAGTTCAGGTCTAACACCGTTGAAATCACTGATGTTATGCTAGGCTAAAAGTTAAGGAAAAAGCAGGAAACTTGAGAATAAAACCAGAAATAGAATAAGAAGAGTTTGACTATAAATTTAGAGGAAGCTGTGAAAGAGGAAAAATCCACATCCCATGTTTTTATCAGGGACATGTAAGAATCAGAACAGAGGGGACAGAAAATGAACATCTAAATAATTTATCTGTAAAAATCCTAAAAATGTCTTTTCTTCAAAAACGCTTCTCCACTATGATATCCTGCATAAGTCCACATTTCTAAAGCAGTAAATGTGGCTCTGGGAATGTTTGTGGGTTCCCCCCACCATGTTGTACTCTTAAGAAGTCTGCTTCTTAAAGGTTGAGCTCCTCTTCTATAACCAACATGAAGTACTCAATAAGCATGGGGTTTTGTTCAAATAGAGAAAACTTTATGCTGTGTTGAAAAGTACTTTAGCTTCATTGTAGCTACTCTATACTTACCCATCAATTTTATGGTACTTGGATAAATTTCTGCTCTCAGAGAGATTGACCAAAAAGATCCCAAGGCAGAATGTAGGTGGAACTTAGTCTTTTCTATACTCTGTATAGGAAAAAAAAAAAAAAAATTCTAAATATAATTTTCAGTCCTTTTCTATGAATATTCTTACCAACAGCTTCTCTTGACTACTTAGATTGCTCTGGAAAAAAAAAAAAAATCTAGATGTCTTTTTTGAGTCTTTAGAGATTTTGTATCACTCAATTTATCTCTCTAGTAGTCCATAGGAATGGAAATTGAATTTGAGAATTCAGCCTCAGGCTCTTCCGGATGTATCAGCTTTTTCCTATTTGCTCATTCCAGCACCCATGAGTCAGGGCACCAAATGTTCCCAGGGAGGCTGCTTCCAGTGCCTAGCTGAAGTTGCAAGCAGTTAGTCACAGATGAAAGAGGCATGGATGAGTATGTGGCATCAGAAAAAATGCCACGGAGATATCTCTTTCAGCTGAATAACACCTGCCCGAGATATTTACAGACATAAGCAGCCTTATTGGGTGTGAAAATGGGAAGGAACTTTCTCACTATGAGGCGTTGGGGGAGAGGGCAATGTCAAGACAGCAAGGATGATTTGTGTGCAAAAGCTAGACTGAAGTAAATGAAGAGTGGGGAGAAATATTAAACCACGTGTATTCTTTGAAAGTATAGTCATGCCACTGTCAAATTATAAGCAGTTTTAGATTTCTTTAAATCAAAGTATGATTCATATAATTATTGTATTATGATTATATTTATTAAAGGACTCAACATTTTATAAAGGTTTCTGACAAATAAAAGGGAAACTAAACATGAAAAAATAATTTTGAAGGGAACAGCTACATTCAATATTTAAATGAATTCAGTCATTGTTTGGCATTATCTCTCTCAAGATTATGTTTGAATGGAAGATTATGCCTTCTGACTTTTTCAATTTCATTGAAACTTTTTTGTAAACATAATCTGTGATATGGAATCCAAGATGCAAAGACTCATAGACAGGAAGAATGTGCTATAAAAACCCCAAATCCAACCTATTCTAATTAGTAAGATAATTAGAATATTCTTGCAGTGATTTTATTTGTTCGGTTGATTGGTTTTACTTCAATTTCTTTCATGGAAACATCTGAAATATTTGCTTTTGTCAGCTGTATAAAATCCGCTTGTTACATGTATCTTGTTATCTGAGCAAAGTAATTTAACATTTAAAACCATATCTAATAAGCATTTGTTAAATATGTATATAAGTGATGCTCAAGACAACAAAACAAATGAAGCAGAGAAAAAAAGAAGAGCTATCATTTTTTAGATCAGTGAATAGCAGAGCTTGTATTGTTAAGTATGCATTACTTCTGCACAGGTAGTCCATGCTACAACTACTTTGCAGAGAATTAAGAAACAGAGAAATGTTGTTTAGGAAGATTAATTGGCAATACCACATTTATAACTAATTTTAAACCCAGCTGTGTCTCCCTAGTAATGCCGGTATTTTACATTTCTGAACCGGTCTGTAAACCAGAGTTCTACTTATTACTGGGAGTGTTCAGGACATAACTATGTTTTTCCCTCTATTTGGCTTGAGTGGCTTTATTCAAGGTACTTGAGAAGGCTGAAGCCCCCCCCTCTGCCCGAGTACTGCCTACTCCATCACGTGCTTTCCCTCCTCATGGGATGCAGTTGCACCTACTGAGTCTGTACAAACTGCTTTACTCCTCCACGTACCAGTTGGTGGAAGAATGTGTCCACCCTGTTCCACGTTTTACATTGGAAGAAAATAATATGTCAAAGGGTCAGATTCTGCGTTATAACCTATAGTGATAGAGGTTTACTTGGTGAAGACCCAGAAAGCAGAGGCAACGCTAGCAGCTCGCATCCCTAAACCTGAAAATAGGTACAAAGACTCTGTATAGCAAATCACGCAGCTGAAACTACGCATGGAGTGAACCACGTTGGTGTAGAAGAGCGTCAGCTAACCAGGTGGTGGTTTACACCAGCCACAGTGCTCAGTTACGGTGCGCTGAAGTCAGACAAGAGGGAAGTTTGTTTCCAGTACTTGGGTAGATGCCTGCTTTCGGGAAGATGGGAACTTTACTGAGTTTACATGATAGCACAACTTAAGCCAAGTGGAGAAGTTTTCCAGAAACCTGTAGGTTTTGAATCTCTCGCAAACCTAAGCAGGCATTCTTGAATTAGTTTTCTGAACACAGACTTGGAGTTGCGTGAAGTTTGTAGCCTGGGTTAGGCTTTCTGCTGAGAGGTGTGTTGGGAGTTGTTAAAGACAAAGGTTATATAAATTACTCTAAAGTTCTGTCAGATAATAACTTGAATCCAGTTTAAACACACAATTCTATAAAAGCCAGAGCTGACTGATTTTGACTATGCTGTTCAGTTGACATTTCTAATCAAATAGCTATTTTCTTATCGTCTATATAAAGATCATTTTTGTCATTCATACAGTAATTTAATACACTAAATGATTTAACTCTCTTATTCAGTTCTGAATTTATGATTGGTTAATACTTTGCTGCTTTAATTTACTGTTAAGAAAACCTTAGCTTTAGTAGTACATTTCCAGATTTTTATTTAAATTAATCTTTTGTGAAAGTAAGTAAGTCAAATTCTTTTCAGCAAGTAACAACATTAAACAGTCTTTCAGGATTTCAATAGATGTAAAACCTAGCTGACTTAAAGGCCTGACCAAATGTCTCTTATGAGTCTTCGTTTTCACGTAAATTATATGGATTAGAGAGCTATGACTTGTCAGATATCTAAAACAAATTTGTATTTTCACTGGACAAAAAGTTAGGAGTAAAGGTGATCTTAATTTATGACTTGTATTTATCAGACTTTAGGACATGTCTTAATGTGAGAGTGAAAACAAATCTATATGTACTCCCTCTAAGCTTAATAATGATTTAAAATAGAAAACATATTTTATTGGGATAGCAAAAATTAGCATGAGTACTAATATTTTCTTAGTTGTTGATATGGACAATGACAAAACTCATTGAGATCCTCTGGCTAGTTTAAACACGTCTTAAATTAATGCTTGATCTGAACTTTAAAGTCAATGAGGCGGAATAGGAACAGGAAGGTGGGATTTATCTGATCTATGGTAGGTGTTTAAGTTGGAACTTTCTGTAGGCGTTTATTTCTTAAATTGATTATAAAGATAGTCTAAATGTCTGGCTTAAACGTAGACATCAATTGTTGACACCCAAAAGTAAATTAGATCAGTCCTTCTCAAAAAGGTTGGGGTTTTGGGTGTGGTTTGTTTTTTTTTTTAATTTACTTCAATGGACATGGGACTTGGCTGTCAGAAATATTTTAGTATTTTAGTTCTCTAGTTCTGACCCACATGACTCTTTTGAAGTGAATCTCCTGATCAATTTTGGTTTTGAGCTTTGGCTCGCATTGCTAAGTGGCCTCAGAGCACGTGAACCGGATTTCTTTGGGATGAAATTCAACTGGAAGGTGTGCTTCAACTGCTAATAGGCATTCAGTCTGTGCAACCAAGCTAGACCTACTCTGAAGTCCTTGTCCCCCAAAAGGTATACACGGTGTGGATCAAAACATCAGCACCAAGTGCTTCAATCCATAAATTCACCCGTATTGAGCTCCACTACTTATTACTAGAGAAAACCACAAAGATCACTTATTGTTGATAGTACAGGCAGTACAGATAGTGCAGATAACCTCTGCAGGCAAAGTGAGGTGATGGTAATATGCCAGTGAAAAAAACAAATTTAGCAATTTTTACTGTAACACCACAAAACTGAGTGCCAAAAAGGGAGTCAGGGCAAGAAGAGACCCTGAGCTAGCAAAACAAATACACAAACTAAAATAAACACTTTTTATGTTTTCTTAAAAAGAAAACCCAACCACGTATCTAATATGCTTTTTTTTTTTTTTTCTGGAAATTTTAAACAAAATTAAACTGTGTTTTAAAATTTAAGCTGACACCTAGAAAAAGCCAACCCCAAAAGTGCTCAACAAAAGTAGTATTCATTTTATTAGTAATTTTTTTTCCCCCCAACAGAGTGTGAAAAGTATCAGTTGAATCTGCTTCATTGGAAATTCATGAAGATGCTGATCCTCCTGTTAAAACAGAAGTAGAGAGAGAACAATATAAATATAGTAGACTTTCAGAGATTGATTTCTTTCAATTATGAGTAATGTATAACATAGATGTAATTTAAAGCTGGTGGCACCACATTTTGAACTACAGTTTTCCCAGCCCCTTTATGTGGAAAAAAGTTGGTTCTTGATTAGGACATAAGGGAAATTAAATGCAGAAAGGGAAAAACTGTGTAAATTAGCAGGGTACAACAACTTGCTCAAAGCCTGCGTAGGTTTCGAGGTTGTTAAGCCATCCTCTACTAAAAGAACTGGCTGTCAAGGTTAGGACTGTGGCTCAGGCTGTGGTAACTGTGCTTTTGATGGGCTGAACTCAGCAGAGAGCAGCCCCACCACTGGGACTTGCATCTGGTTTGATTAGAACTACGATCTCTGCCTGGTGGCTGGGTTCAGGCTGGTACAGATATCATCCTCCTTCACCAGCCAGACCCAACAGCTTTTGTTACCTGTAAACTCCTTTCCTCTGGAGAGCTGTGATGACTCAGGTATGCTTCCAATGACAATCCATTATTTACTTTTTCTTCCACCCACAGGCTGCAAACGTGGAGCAGACAGGATAAAATTTAACAAGAGACCAAGTTATAAATTTCCTTAATTTAACTTGCTTTCTTTATGATTTGCTTTCTGCTTTAATTTGGAAGAGACAGTCTGCTTCATGCAGTCCATGTGTCTGTCGATTATGTCTGCCTCGTGTTTTAGTTCAGGTCTCTGCCTGCACAAAAACCAAAAAAGAAGGAAAACAGAAGATAAACAAAAACCCCACTCACTCTAGAGAGTGTAGTAATTTTGAAACAGAGAAAGACTGAAAAGCCACAGCTCCTTAGCAGCACAGTATAAGGCGAGAGGGGGCAAAACATTTACTGCACATCAAATGGTCACTGAGGTGAGAAACTGTCAGATACTTTTCCCCTTCAGAGGAGCTGGTGGAGTTTTGGAGGCAACTTCCATTTTCACCCCTAATGCACTTCTTCCCACCACCAGTCATCTGTTGGGAATGTCCCGTCAGGTATGTCCCAGCAGCAAGACAGTGCTAGCTTTTGAAAACACATGGGATGGAGCAGAATGCTTTTTAAATTCTTGGGTTTAAGCGTGCTGCTTTGAGTCCGTCTTTGTATAATGGTCCAGTTTGCTACAGTTGTTTGAAGAGTTTTTACCTGTTGAGAAGAATATTGGTGAAGAAATGAGAAAAGGGGCTTTGAAGGAAAACAGGTACAGTAAAACCTGTCAAGTAAAATTAATGCAGCAGGGTTTCCTGTATTATACTACCATTATTTAGTATTATATAACTACAAAAGTAAATCCCTTGAAAGTTGTATTCCCACTGACAGCTTCCCTGCTATTTTATGGCGGCATCCACTATAGTTAATGGTCTATCACAGCTTCCATTATAAGTTCTGATTTTTCAAGGCTTTATTGTAGCAACAAAATTGTTAGAAAGGGATTTCATCCTGTGAGAGGCTGGAAAACGAATTTTAGTTTAAATTGGTTTAGCCATCTCTAAATTAGAGGCAAAGAGGAGTTTTTTTCATTTTTCAGGTTTTATCCATCTTTCTCTTTAATAGGCCAATTTCTTTTCTGCTGTAAACTGGCATCACTCCTCTGAAGTTGGAAAAAGGGGCCTGAAGTTTGGTTTCTGTCTAGAATATCTGTTTCGGTAATCAAACAAGGAACGATTTTACTGCTTTCAATGCACTGCAGATCTGAGTCTGCAGATATGCACTTGTGCAATTTTTCAACAGATACCCAACAGTGGGAGAAATTTATGGTGTCTGAAGGAGATGTATAGGTGCTTTGCATGGAAAAGCCCATGACCAGTGCCTGACTTACTGACCTGTTGTGATATTTGCATTACTCTTTGCTCTTCAATTTACATCTGCAGCAGCTAAATGCTACTAAAGCTTCTATCCTACTTTTTCAAATCTAAGAATCTATCATCCAAGAAATTGGTTCTTTTCCTTCCTGCATAAACAAAAAATATAATAAAAAGACCAGATGTTGTACTGAATCCTTCATGCACGTGCCACTGCAGACAGTAGACATAGAGCTCTATCGTCAGTACTCTGTTGCAATACCAGGCTCCAACCTACTTGACTACAACCACAAGTGCTGTTGTGGCAGAACTACAGCGCATCATTTGATAAAAAGCCACCAATAATAAAATAACTTTTTTGCATAAAAAATAAAAAAAAACGGAAGCATGACAGTATGACACCTAAACAAAGTCGATGTTCATCTGTTCTTCAGGACAGAAACAGAAGCATCTAACCAAGCTGTGGCAAGACAATCTCAAATTTTCAAACAAGGACACTAGAATAAGCCCGAGCTGCTGCTTTTGACATATTGTTGCATAGATAAATCCATCATTTAGAAACGGCCACTAATACAATGAATATCTGTGACATAAAAATAATTTCTACTCTTCAAAACAACAAGAATTTTAATTTTTCTAACTTTTTGAGCATGCTTACCTGTTCATTTTTATCATCAGCATCTAGGCTGTGTAAGTGTCTCATGAAAATATTTGGAAGTGTCCTGTAGTGAAATGGTATTACAGGAATCCTCTTTGTCAAAGGATGTAGAGTAAAATGTAAAAAAAGAGGGGGGAGGGGGAGAAAAATAATATAAGCTAAGGCTGATGTTTATATAAATACATCTGTGTATAGAATGCAGACTCATTTTTCTCGAATGTGTGTATGTACAGTAATTTGAGTATCTTTTGATAGCATTCTTTCATTTCCAAGTGGCATTACTGATCTTTATGCTACATTATAATCTACAGTATTGCTTATAGTTTAACACTGCTGGAATTTGATTTTGAAAGTTTACTTTTTTATTGCAGGTAATGTGTAGTTACAGATTGTTGCAATAAAACAAAGCTACCCAAAACATTTTCTGACCGGATCTTCTTGAAGCAGTCTATTGCACTAGGTTTTTGTTTGTCTTTCCCCTCCTTTTAGTACAATAGTCTGAGGAAAGCAATTACCTGGCTGTGAAACGTATTTCTTGAACAGCAGGATCTGGCTCTGTGGCTTGCTCCTTATATCTACAGAACTCTTCGGGCAATGATGACAAGATGCAAATTAGGTGACCCTTTAGCATCTGCTTTTACTAGTTAACCTGTTGATTGTTTTTGCCTAAGGGCTTTTTTTTAGGGAGGAGGCGTAGTACTTTGTTTATGATTTACATTAATTTCTCCTTTACTGTGTCCAGATGATGTTAAATCACCAAGAGCCTAGATACTCATTAAATGTGTGTATATAAATGTTTGCGAAAGGGAGAAAAAAAATTACTTTCCAAAGGACAAATATATATAAAAATGTCTTTAAATAAGGAGGTACCTTTTACTTTAAGATCATACATAAATCTTGAGGGCTTGATTTGTTGGCCAGAAAATAGGCAAGTAATTTCCTTCTTCTGCAGATGGGTTGATAAACAGGGATTCCCTTTTGGTAAGTTCAGAGAGAGAAATGCTTGCTTTTTGTTTTGTTTTGTTTTCTGGAGCAAAAATAGAAAAGCTTTCTTCTCACCAAAATTTTTCATCTGTGACAGCAATATGTGTTCTGTTTCCTGCTTTTAAGGCATAGAGATTGGTAAAGGATTAGTTCTCTGCAAAGTTCAGGTGAAGGGTGCATGTTCTCCCTCTTTATAAGGGCATATTTAAGACCCTGCAGGTGGTTGTACCCAAAGTATTTAGGGTTTTGCTACCTGCATAGAGGAATTCCTGGATAAAGATCTGCTAAGCATAATTAAACATATCCTGATATTTTTGTCTGTAAAATAATTTTACTTCCAAATCAGTTCCAGCATGGATCTCAAAAATAGTAGGTTGCTAATCAAACACACCACTGGATAAGGAAGGTAAAAAAGCTGTCTAGGTGATTAATAAGTGAATACTTTCAGGAGGTGTAGTGAAGCAACCTTATTATTTTGTTCCATTCGCATTCATGGCATGTGATAAAATAGTTTATAAATGAAATAATTTGTTTAATATTTTTGCATTTATCTCTCTATAATACAGTAATCCAAAGGACATGTGCCTAAAGCTGCAAATGGCATATTACATCCCAGTGGTTTACAATATAATAAAGATACCCAAGCAGTGATAAATAAAATAATGCATACAATTTGTCATGAGAGAAGAACTATCTAAAATTGTAAATCAAAGATTTGTCTGCTCTTAAGATATTAATAATGAAATTAAGAGTGATTTTGATGTGTCATACTAGCTGAAGGCTGTCCAGGCAAGCAAATTGGATATTAAATAAAAATTAGAAAGAGTCCTGTGACTGGAACTTGAAATGCAACTAGCTGCTTGGTATGCCAGCAAAACATAAGACTAAAGTCATATAAACAGCAATATATTTTTATTAAACATGAGACAACTTATTGAAAAGAAACCCAAAGAATGTACCCTGGATAAACAGAGAACATAGAACTTGATATTTGGTTATCTAGATCCCGTCAGTAGAGGCCTAGACTCTGAAATCTCTTTGGCAGAATGTAAATCTAGAAGAATATATTATAATATGATATGATACGTATCACATGCTGTGACACCTACATAACCACAAGTGAGGTTATACCTGTGGGACCAGAAAGACCTTCCCCGTTATTAAGGTCAGTAAGGCATATCCAGGGGGATTTTACTTGGAAGTAGAGCGGACATCACCACGGTCCTCCCGATTCCTGCACCTGGGTTTCCCCTGGAAGAACCCTGAGAGGTGGGTGGGAAGCGCGGCGCCTTGCCCCGCAGGTGAGCTCCTGTCTGGCCCCTGATCCGGATGGAACCAGAGATGCCGGACACGATGTTTGCATCTCCCAGAAGTGTGACTTTTCCCGACAAGATGAGATGATCTAATGGAAGGCATTAATTCTGCCCGGAAAGCTCGCCTCTCCTGTAAGCACAGACATTGACATCAGTTGATCACTTTTTCATTTGTAAGAGACACCCGGTTTGGGGCACAAAACCTCTTGCTTTTTCGCAGTACGTGCCTGCCGTCGTCGCGCTGGGTGCCGTCACCTGCTTCGCTCCCAGGTCCCAGCAAGTGCGACGGCTCTTATCCCTTCTCCCTGCCTTCTGCTGGGGGAGAAAACTCATGCCTCCAGCCCGAGTTTGGTTTTTGTTTGTTTTTTTTTTTTTAAAAAAAAAGATGTTGCACCTGCACCCTGAACAGCAGGAGACTTTAAATCCCAGTTGGTGCCCCACACTACCTGAACCACCCCTCCCTCTGGTCCCTTACACCTAAAGCGAGCAGTTTAGCTGTGCTGGGGAATGTAATTAAAGACATTCACGGCTGGGCTAGAAGCACTCAAGTACCCCTGAAGTTTGAAAAATCAGAAATCCAGACAGGTCCTCTGCCCTTTTCTCTTTCTGGGAGTCCGATTTGTAACAGCATTCAGGCTGGACATGCTTGGTACATGAAAAAAGATTCCCATCTAGTTTCCTTACATGCAGTTTCTCTCTCCTTTGGCCGTATTTTTAGCTGACCGTAGTCAAACCACGAAAGCAGCCGTCATTACTGCAGTGTTGAGATTCCTCCCGTTTCACTTGCTTTGCCCATTCTAAGTGTTTGCCATTAAAATAATCTGCCTTTTCCTTTTCTCGCCTTCCTCCCGTTACATTTGGATTTTGCCACCTAAGTTGTCTCCCACATGCCGCTGTGCATGTTCATGTTTCCGTACATGTGCTGGATACCTCTTTTTTGCTTAACCTAGTAAGATATCTTAAGTAAGAAGCACCGAATTCTCTAACAGAGTCAGTGTTTAAACCTAGATTTATCTTTATTGGCATTTACAACATTTTCCCTTGAAAATTCTCTTCCAACTCTCCTTGTGTGGCATTCACTGTCATATAAAACCTGGTATTAGTTTGGTGTGCTTGCCTGGTTTCCTTAGAAACCTTTCTGAGTGATTTCCTGTAAAGGAAATTATCATCCCACATTTAGGAAGGTACATTTACGACTGAATGATGTTTTGACAGGATTATCAAAATTAAATTGCACATCTTACTTTAGCACCACATCTGAATTAGCCTAATTTATATTTTCAAGTCCTAAATGCCTTCTCTTCAATTTTGAGCCACAGATCAATGTCCATCATGTTTAGAAAGTCATCAGATGAAGAAAGGTCATGGCTAATCTAGGCACTGAAGCATTATATGCAGTAATTTCATTTTGGAAATCTGATTGGTTTAGAGTCTCTTGAAGTGACAAACCAGACATTTGCATCAGACTTAGGAAATGTTATTACATCATCCGTAAATTCTGCTACCAGCCTTTACTTCAGGAGCTCGCAATGCGCCAAAAGTTACACTGGCTCAGAATTTGGTCTCCGGCACAGTGTCAGGAATTACTTGGGGATGTTTAAGGCGTTGATTCTGATTTAGTATCAACGGGTTCACATGCACTGACTGACCGCAGTTGAAGACTTCAGATATCACGGGTCTGGCAAGGAATTCAGACATGAAGCGGAACCACTTGTTTTATCCAGCTTGCTTGGGAGTATCTGTAGCAGATTTATACTTGTTGCTTTATTACTGCTTTTGCACCCCTGTGTAGAGAAATGCGTGGGTCTTGTGCCGCTGTTTTACTGTCACCACGATGTTACGTAGCTGGTTGTTCTTAGTTTGCTTGCTAAAATGTAAACAAAATTTTTAAAAGCCTTAGATACACAGTTATTATTAAAGAGTATGATACATGATGTATATGTGATAAATGGAATACCATTTGTTGCAATTGCCCACAGGCATGAACTCTTCACTGAAAATAATCCAACACCTTGTGAATCTTTCAAAATTAACAGTGATTTCTAAGGCACTGCTTTCCACAAGACTGTAGTGTAGGTATTTTTTATCCAGGTATTATTAAATGTATATAATGAAAAGTAATGTTCTTGGATTTTCTGCTGCAATTTAAATGAGCTGAGCCTTTCTGGTTTCAGATAAAATCTGAACTATTGGTCATATTAGCGTATAATTATTCCCCTTTATTTTATTTGTGAGGAAAGCGCACTAATGATGCAGTTTTATATATACTTAAGCACTGGGGAGGCCGATGCTTGCTTTGGTAGCGTGTGCCCCTTGTGGTCAAAGTATATGAGATTAAAATATAGCATTTCATTGCTCTCTCCCTCCTAATATATGCTGTTATTCCTTGCCTGTGATACCAATTGATTTTTTCCTTTACTTGTAAAATTGTTGCTGTGTAATTTTGTGAGTATCCTACTGAAACCCAAGATTCCCGGCTCTGTTTAACTTAGGATTAATTGCTGGATTTTATACCTATAAATGCAAAACATCCAAAGGTCTCTCTGTAGAAAGCCATGCATCAGAACAGTCCTGCCCCCCGCACCCCCCCAGTTTAATGGTGCATCGTGAATTCTGTAAGAGTTGAGAGCAAGTTGGATGGCATTTTTGAAGTAAGAAAAATGGATTTTGTATTGATTAAAATGTAAAGCTTGCATTGAAGATAATTTACATGTATGTGAGGTTTTACAAGTTAAATACTAACTTCACAGTTAGTGGTAGGCTGATGTAGTGAGGTGATATGGTTGATTAGTTCTGGGCTTTTATATGATGCAGTATAAAACCCCCAAATTAAAAGCTAGAGCTGCTGAGCAATAAAACTTGCAGGGATGCAGCTTTTTCTTAGCCACTGATCACTTTGCTGCTGTTAACTTTTAAAAACTAATTAGTGCTTTAGAAAAGTGTATATGAATGCTGGAAAAAAAAAATCTCACTATTACATTTGTAATTGCGGGCTGACACAGGCATATTATAAAATAAATTAATATCTGCCGTATCACTATTGATTTGAATTTGTGAGCATAAGGCAAATCATATGGTCAAAAATAGCTGAGCAGTATATCTCAGAATTCTGATATTTCAAATAGGGACAGGATTTAAACAGATTGTTTTTAAAGCCATTGTAAGACAAGTGTTTTTGATTTTGCTCACATAAAATTAGAGCTCCTATGCAAACCATATCTGCCTTTCAGGTGAGATTAAAGTCCGGGCCACTAGCAGCTATATCTCCATAAAGATAACTGATCTGATGTCAGATGGGATTATTGAACCAAGACTGGGAAATTCAGAGAGTTCTTGGTATTCCACTGGGAGATATCCTTTTGATGGATGATCCAAGTTGAGGAGATGCCATACATAACACCATTATGATGCATCTCTCTGCTAGTATACACATTCACAAATATATTTGCACCTTTTATAAAGCATATTTTTAAAAATCTGAAAATTTGTGCTACTGCTTTTTTCCTTTCACCAAGTGGAAAGCTTTTCCGACACATTCTTTTACGAATTCCTGTTTTAAGGGCAGAGATATAGCTCCAGTAAAATGTTAAGTCTCTAAAGTACAGAATATTTTCATGGTATTTGCAACATAAAATAGGAAATGCATGATTGCAGTTTGTGGATATAAAGCTTTTATTGACATTTTCTAGACACTGACTAAAGAAATAATCTATAGCTCAGCCTTTCGCTATGAGTAATGTGTAGATTGCAGAGTCTTTTATATAACATATCTGCTGCATAGTTTAAGTAATAGTAAAGTGCTTTTTCACAATAAAATAGGTAAATGCAGTGCCATTAATTAGTCATGTTCTGTTGTATTTTGCTGTGCCATTTGTGAACTGTGTGTTGGTCTGAACTGTAAAAGCCAAAACCTTTCTGACAAATTATTAGGAACATCTTATGTATGACACTCGTCCATAAAGAAGATTCCACTGTCTTAATGATTTTCACATCACAATTGTAATGACTGTAGCTCCAGCTATCCTCTTTCCGAGGATGTTTCATGCAGTTAATGAACCTTGACCATTAGTTCTTTTACTGCAAAACATGCAAGAGCTAATGACTCCCCAGAAATACACTCTCGCTTAAGTGTTATTCTTTAAACGAAGTGGGATGGAATGTACCTTAGATGTAAGAGTTGTTGTGAAGGCAGAGAAGAGGTTTGTTTATTACCTAATTGGGAAAAGTGCTACGAGGATAGCATTGGAGTTTAAAATACCTTGTTTATCCAAATGAAAGGTTAAACAGGCTAAATATTGGCATGACTGTCTTTTGGTTACATGTGAGCCTGTAACTCCCCTATGCAAAGTAATATGAATCAGAATGCATCATACCTTTTAGTCTCTCTCAACCTTTTATTTTAAAAATTCTAGAAGGATTAATCTGAGGTATCTCTCTATAAATATTTGGTTTTCATATTCTTCAGTTAAATTATAGAAGATTATAAAAATTTTTGATTCATCCCCAAAGTTATGTTTGCAGTTTTAAAACAAAGAAAAAAAAAGATCATAATGTGGATGATTCAAAATGTTTAATTTAATTTTCAAAGTGGTTTTCAACATTTTCTGAGTTAAACTGAAGTATTTGTAACAAGCTGTAGTAAAATGAAAATGTGCTTAATTTAAAATCCATGAACACACAATTGGACATTTTTTTTTTCAGGATGTTTTTCAGTTGAATTCACTCCATGAATTAGAGAAAAGTTTCTTAAATGTTTTGGTAAATCTAGTGCTGAACTTTCTTTTTTCTTTTTGAGAAAAAAAGCCTGGTACTTGCAAATCCTGTGTGTCTTAAGAAGTATAGTGCATGCATAGGAGCTGAACAGGCAAATACAGAACTCTAGTGAGGAATCCCTGCGTATTTTTATATCTCTGCAGGAATAGTTTTTGGTGTTTTACTGCATTCATCTGCCCCAGGTCCTGTTACACAAGGGTGGAAAGCTAAAAAATTAATTGCAACAGTGGGTCAGTTAGCTTTACCGCTGATAGCCACCGATAGGCAACAATAACCACCTCTATACTTGCACTTTAATTTAGTTCACATTGACATACCCCAGGTTCTGGATTAAAGTAGTCTATGTAAACAAATGTGGAAAAATTGGCATATGCCATCTGTTTTAAAACTATTTTCATTTGCTGTATTTGAATCTTGTAGCCAATTTTGCCTGGTATAGTGCTGGGAAGGGACACCTAGACGTCAGGTCAGTTCACTAGTCACCCCTCATCGCTCATCTCCTCTGCATTTACCTGCCCTGAGAGCTGATGTCTTCCCCCAAAACTGTCGTGGGAGGCCACGTGAGGCTGCTGCTGCATCGCTCTCTGTGGGCATGCTGCTGCTCCTATCACGTCATGAACAACTGCTCTCTCAAAGGTGTTTGGGTGCAAAGATGTAGTGGTGCAGAACTCCTCCTGTGGTTCAACTCGTTCCATCCTAGTTATATTTGGGTTGGTTCTCCAGGCATATGGGAATAATGCTTATAAAGATTAAAAGAAAAATGGCTAAGCTTTGTGAGTGAAGGTTAGCTGAAGTGGACGGCATTTTTGTAGGACTGTGGAATGGTTTGGGTTGGAAGGGACCTTAAAGCCCATCTAGTTCCAACCCCCCTGCCATGGGCAGGGACACCTTCCACCAGACCAGGTTGCTCTGAGCCCCATCCGACCTGGCCTTGAACACTGCCAGGGATGGGGCAGCCACAGCTTCTCTGGGCAACCTGTGCCAGATTGGCAGTCTGTCAGATCACTTTCTGTATGTGATCTATCACAGCTAGATTTTTTTTTTTTTTTGTATTTTGTTTTAAGTACTTTTTGCAGCAGCTCTATGTAGAGTAGCAGGGATGTTTCAGGTACATGTGAAATCATTACTACTCCTGAATTAGACAGGTGCCTGCAATTCAGCAAACCAGAAGAGCTTGTTAGTTATAATTACTGATAAGTAATCGGGGGGGGGGAAGACTAAAAGATATTTTTAAAGTGCGGTCAGCTTTTTAAGATTAAATGGAAATTTGCCCAAATAAGAGATGACATGAAATGGTAATTCAAATACCCTTTTTGTTTACTCAGATGCTTTAAGGCCTTTACCACCTGCAGAGTACCTGGAAGTACAAATAAACATTGGAGTGACAGGTTTTACACTGCTACGTGTTAGGTTTGCACAGCAGGACTGAGTGGTTCCCGACACTATTGGCTGATCTGTTTTTCAAATAAAAATGTGCTTTCAAATTTTGAGAAAAAAAGTTTCTTTTTGTCTTTGCTGTTCATAGAAGAAATTAATTTTTTACCTAATCCTTCCTGAAAGTTATAAAGTTTCTCTAAATAGAGACATTAAAGGGGTATTATACTAGTTAGTACCCTGAAGAAAGGAATATAATTTAGGAGCTTAAACCCACAAGGAGAATATATGCATTTATATTTGTGAAAATTACCAGATAACCTTATTCTCTGTAAATTGTCTCCTCTCAAAACTGTCTTTTTTAAAGACCTGTACAGCTACCAGTTGGTGGAAAAAAGGCAAAAAGCACAAAGTAAATCTCTTTGTAATTCAATTACACTGGGCCAAGGTATTGTTCCCATGGTGGCAGCCTGACACGTCAAGTTCAAGGAGTAAGCATTGAGGTGTTGGAATAATTCCTTTGATCATGGCCAAGTTGGGCTTAGAGCTTTTTATTTAGGCAGTTAGTACTC
The DNA here is from genome assembly GCF_929443795.1 of Astur gentilis. Classification (NCBI taxonomy): domain Eukaryota; kingdom Metazoa; phylum Chordata; class Aves; order Accipitriformes; family Accipitridae; genus Astur; species Astur gentilis. The sequence continues at coordinate 424,638 of NC_064892.1, forward strand.
AGCCTTGGTAAGCAGCAAGGCTTGCTTGCCATTTTTTCCAATGATGTGTCTGTGGGTTGTAAAAAAGTAAAATTCAGTCTTATTCGAAGGTTGGGTAACTGTTTGGAAAGTCTCTAAAGAAGTCCATGTACAAGAAATAAAATAAATACACGTTTAAACTGTTCATTAGTATCCAACATTCTCACAGTCATTGTTAATAAATAAATAAGGAAGGAAAGACTTAAAATAAAACAAAGATTAAAGAAAATATTTTTCATTTCTATAGCATATTTAATTTGAGGAACTCAAAACTCTTTTCAAGTAATGGTTAAGTTTGAGCAAACCCTGGGAACAGAGGCAGCTATTCTAATTGTTTTTTGTAGAGAAAAACATTGAGACATGGATTGATGTAAGTTTTTGATCACACAGTCCATCTTGAAAGTCATCAGCAGAATTTAACAGTTTGTTCTTTCGTACTTTAAATATATATCAGGACAGCCAATTAAAAAATAATAAGGAAATATTAAGAGTGTGGTATTCACCACAACAAAGTACTTTAGCGACCAAGACGCTGCCAGTAACAGAGTGAAGTAAAAAACTGTGGTGGTGGTGTATAGAAGAAACTAAAAAGTTGTTGAGGGTGCAAAGGGGTACTTGTCTCTCAGATTCAAAGCTGCCCTTGCTGTATGCTTCACAACACAAGAAATAAAAGCTCCGCAGGATACAAGCAACAGGAATGTAATTTCAGAAAGAATTATTTTGTGGAGGGAAAAATAAAAAGGTGCTTCTTAAAATTACTGACACTGAAAACCAAGGTAGTTGTCATGGAACACAGAAGACGTGGATTCAATTTCCTGTTTCATCTTATTCAGAAGATCTTGAAGCCACGTACAGCCCAGCCCAACTGAGTACCCACTGGGTACTTTCTGGACTGACTGTGGATTATTCTGTATTTATGTTGTTGAAGCTCTTCCAGTTTATGTAAATGAACAGCTGATGGTGTGGGAAATTGAGCCTGAGTCTCTTCTTCTGAGGTGAGTAAATTTATCACTAAATAGAATCTGTATCTCTTATCTACCTTCTCAGCTTCTTTGGAAAATAGTTTTTTGTGGCAGCTACCACCTACTAAAGCCTATGCTGGCTTTACTACTAGTGCAGAAGAATGTAGCATAAGCTACAATTACACCTTCATTTTGGTAGCAGACATGCTATATTGCCTTCATCACTGTAGTAAGTTGGTGCCTCCTACTCGTAATGTATTTATCCTCACAGTACTCCTATGATGTTGAGCAGATGGTAAAGTGAGTCAGTAGGTACGGAGCTTGACTCCTCAGGATCAGGGAAGAAGACTGACGAAACCAGTCCTGGGTTTCGTTTACCTTTCTGCTAGACCCCGATGCTCTACTGGGAGCTGTGAGAGGCGACCCGTAAGGGACAGTGGACATCGGGTTCTCCTCTTTTCCCTACACCCTTGGGAAAAAGGAAAAGAGGAGGTCTTCTGGTGGCCCTTGTCTTATAGAAACATCCAAAAGTGATGGTTCAGGCTTGGCAGAGCTGAACGATAGTATGGAGTTCTCAAACGATGTTGACTATGAGAGACCGTCAAAGATGATCTTGAGGGAGATAACAAGCGCGTCTCTCTTGCGTTTCCTCTGACTCTAGCACAGGGTGGTTCCTACTGGGTTTGACCAGCCGATGATTAGCTTTAGTCTGTTGATTCTACTGGCAACTGCTACAAGTGTCTCTTCTTGGGGTAAGCTGGCTGAGTTTGTAAGGACGCAGGAGCTGTGGGTGATGTATTACGCCGCTCTGTGTAGTCCTCTGCACAAGGGAACCGTCTGCAGCACTTCTGCGAGGCACGGAGGACAGGACTAAGGCAGCCTCTTTTCTGGGAATCTTCTTGTCCTCCTGGAGTGAGACACCTCTGTTTCCCGGTCGACTCATTTGGGAAGTACGTTGTCTCTGACATGCCACTGGCAACCTCTTCGGCAGGGCAGGTGATGGTGCCTCATTTAATGCTCGTAAGCGGTTTCGAGCTTTCACGTTATTAAACATGTATTCCATTAGCCATCCAGTCTAGCAGTCGCATGTTAATTTGTGTAAAATGTAAATGCATCAGCATGACATGGGAAAGATTCCCAGAAAGTAAAAAAAAAATGGACCTTTGGTATTTAGAGCTAACCTGACACAATGGGAGCAGAATACAGTTTTTAAAGCATGTCAGGTGCTACCTGTTCCTGACAGCCCCCAGATTCTGATTTCTTTTTCTTTTCTCCCTGTCTTCTGTCCTCCCCTCTCTCATTTTACCTGTTATGTTCTCAGGGGAAATAATTTAAATATGGAACTTTTTTGTCTTCTTTTACTGTAGAGGGACTGAAATTTTTCAATTAAATATGTTTGGTTTGGGTTTTAGTTTTGTTCTGTTCTTATATTTAAAGCATGCATAGGGAAGTGGAAAGTTCAGAGAATATGCTAGTTTCCATATTTCTGGTATGAAAGGCAACTGATATTTAGCATGCTTCTAATGCTCAAAAGATTTTAAAATAAAGTATTGATGCTTTGCATGCTAAGAGTTTCCAAGTTTAAAATTTTTTTTTTTTCATGTCAGAAGTCTAAAATTAAAGGAAAAAAGTCCAGAATATCTAAGTTAGGATAAATTATTATTTTGGTTAACTTGATTAATTTTTTTCTTTTATTTGGATTCATGAAAATATCTGATTTTGATTTATCATACCATTCAGAGTGGAAGGATTAATTAAAGTCTTGGAAGTTTTTATGAGTAAAAAACCCAGTTTCTGCTATAATTTATTTCACAATCTATCCAATGATTTCTTGGACTAAATTATAGCATTGATGCATGTCAACCACCAGAGTTTTAAAGAAGGTCTTTCCTGAAAAGTAGTGTTGCAGCTGATACTGTAATAGGGAAGATGTTTACTGCTTCTGCCTGGAAAGCCTGGCAAAGGAACACAAAGGCGGGACTGACACAGGGAAGATAAGCCATAGCCACATGGCTGACTTTTACAGAAAAATATGATATATGAAATTCATAATTTTGAGATTTTGAAAACAAAGTTTGTCTCTTTTTGCATTCAAACTATCTTCCATGTCTAAATATTCACATGAAATCAGCAACTTTAAGCAACAATAGTTGATGTAGCTTATTACAGAATTCTCAGAATAGTTTTACAGATTCTTTTTATTAATTTAAATAATACATTATTTTAGTTTGTGTTCACTTGTGAAATTACTGAGAACTAGAATCAAATTTATATTTGTTAATATACCAGATCAGTAGGAGAGCTAGAATTTATTAGATGTAGCAACAAACTCCCATAACCAAGGTTATCTGTAAACCTCCTGCCGTCCTTGCAATTCAGCAGTAATTTAGGGAGTAATACGGCAGGAGTAAGAGGGAAACTACCAAAACCCCTTCTGCCTATAGTATCTTTGCTTGTGCTACTCCAAAACATTTCATTTTCCCAATGAATGTTGTTTTCTGCGGCCTTTACTCTCCATCCTGATAGCTGTCAGAGCTTCCCCTGGCCTTTAAAGCTAGGGTAGTCATCTAAGGGTATGGAAAACATGAAAGGCTGCTAGTCTTCTATGAATTTATTTTCAGGTGCTGATACTTTTTGAGGGTTGCAGAATATCTGTGTGGGAACTAATATGTGTTAAAATATTACTATGCATGTCAAGTTTGCCGGTACTCTCTGCAGCTTACAAGGTTCTGTTTCTCTATTTTTAAAGTCCCAGGGCAGTTGCAGTGGTGGGAAAAAGTAAAAGTCTGCTTGGGAAGAAGTCACCACCTATAATATGGAAGAGGGTTAGATTTTGGATGCCACGCTTCAGCTTTGGGGCAGGAATTCAGAATTCTGCTTCCCAAGGAAGGCAGTTTGGGAAGAGTGGAAGGCAGCTTGGGACCTCTGGGAGGTCCAGATAAGCAGGAACCGGGCCCCACTGGAAAATGCATTTAAGATTGTATCAGTAAGGTGACTGGCAATAAACATATTCTTGGGTTTGAGAAATAAACCTGCAGTTCAGCAAACTCTTCTGGTCAGGTTGCTGACACCTGCCCTAGGGAGTCTGCACTGAAATACCAAACATATGATGCGATGGTGCAGAACAAATTACATTTAAAACAAACGAAGTAAAGGACATCGGAATGCCCAGAAATGTCAAGCCTGGTAGCAAAATAATCACAGGAGATGAGCTGAGTTAGCGCTGGTAAGCTAACAAGCACGGTATTCAGTCTTCGAGTCAGTGAAAGGTCTCCACAGAAAAAAGGGGTATGCAGCTCGCCATGGCCACGGGAGATGCGGCAGGAATTGCTGTAGGTACAGTTCCTCTGGCTTCTGGCCACGTCTGTTGGCCAGATGACTCTCCTGTTCCTTTCCCCCATGCATTTTGTGAGGCTGTCAGTCTGGATCACATCATCAAAAGGAAGGAGAATTCACAGAGTTGAGGCGTTTGGTGTTTTACAGCTTTTGCTCTGTTGAGAGACATGTCAGAGAGATTAAAACAAAAAAGAACAAAACCCAAACTGTTGAGAGCTGGTATTAGAGGAAGGTGACTTAGCAGGGGATGTGAAGCAGGTGGCAAGCAGCTCTAGTTTCCCACCAAGGAAGAGCTGGTGGTGGTATTTTGGTTTCTGAAGTGGTGGTGAAGGATGGAATGTGCATTTTGGGGAAAAGATCCTTGAAATTGCTTGCCTCAGCTGCTGTCTTAAAGATCTGCAATCTAAAAATGAAGGGAATACCGTATAATATAGAGGGTTCAAGGGTGACAAAATCAAATGATATCTTGAGAGTATTAGATTCTGGGGAACCTTCTGTCATCTCTTGCTATAGGAAGAGAACAATGAAAATAAACTTGCATTGATTTCATCATTTTGCACGCAAAGAAGGATGTGCTGCAGGCTCTGTTCAGGAGCTTCAGTGAGATATAGCTTTGTTCCAAGAGATCTTACCATCTAAATTTTAAATATGACATGATGAATGAGGATGACATGTAGTAAGAATGATGCTGGGGTAAAGAGGGACAAAGAGCAGAGTGATGAAATGTTAGAGGGCTCGGGTTAGGCGTAAGAATAAATTGTGTAAGATAATAAAGAAAAATAGAATGGCGAGCGTGCTGTTTTGCCTACTCTGGTCAATAAATAATTTCAGTAATGTTGTGGATATCATCCGTCTTTATATACCACATCAAGTGAGACCAAAGCCCTAAGACCGGTTGCTACCTGCCGTCCTTCGCAGCCTTTCCTCGCCCATGAGCACGGCACCTCCGCTCCCTTCACCTGGTGCCCTCCTCGCTGTCCCAGGCTGCCTGTCCTTCCCCGTCACCGCTGCGGGGCCAGAAGCCCGACTCTGCCGAAGAGGGTGGGCGTCGAGCCACGGCCTTCCGCAAAGCCAAGACTTCGCTTGAGCTAAGAGTGGAGTCGTGCCCTCTTTGGCAGGCAAGCCCCACTCGCTCCTTCTGCCAGAGAGGGAAGCATCTGGGAACAGACTCGGTGCTTCCACCTTCCCCATGCCGCGCCACACTCGCCCCGCCAGCCGTGGGGATATAGTGGGCACAGAAATAGTGCGGGAATGGGTTCGGGATGAAAACCTAAGGCTGACAAGCAGGCAGCTTTTGGCCAGAGGAATAATAATAATTTCTGGTAATAGAAATTGTCACAACAGCACCTGCTAAGGGATGGAAGCAGTTATCAAGCACCAGAATTGCTAAAGGGAAAGAAATAAGGCAGGAAGGTAAAACTAAAAATTGAAACGTGCTCTGTGAATACACTAGGGTATCTCATGGTCAAACCAGAAGCATTTAGTTTGTTTTTCCCACGTAACGTGGCAGATTCTGCATTGTTGTTCTTGACTGTGGTGTTCATGATGTCAGCAAACATGACATTAAAAAATAATTTATTTTCTTCAACCGCTTACAAACTTCCACCTACTTATTGTTAGGCATGCAAATGTGTGTTTCATGTTTAAAATTAAAAATGGCAAGCTTATTAATCATTGAGAAACTCTACAAAATTATTGATTTTGAAATATTAACATTGCAAACCTTTTCCCACCAGTATATAAAGCACACAGTTCACAATGACATTTTGTTGCCAGATTTTGGCTTTTGGTTAAGGCAGGCTTATGAGCTGATATTTTTTTACCGAACTAGTAGGTTTTTTTTGAGTACTGCTAAGCTTTAGACTTTACATTGCAATTAAATATAAACTAGCAGAGGTTTCAGTTGTTGTAACGGAATATCAAAACCACATGTAACAATTTTTTTTATTAAAATGTATTTCTTTGATAACTTAAAAAAATTACTTCTATGTCAAATTTGAGTAGACTGTTTTGGTTTACAACAGTTGGAAATGAGCATTCACTGTTTAAAAAAAAAAAAAGCTGAGCTTTGCACCTTTGTAGTATTGAAGAAGAAGAAAAATTAGGTGCACTAAAGATTGCATAAACTTAAACTGTCCCATCCATCTGATTGTGAAATAATGGCCCTTGTGTTTAGAAATCTTTTTCCTCTAAAGCTTTACTTTGAACTACAAAGGGTGCATGTAACTAATGAAAATCAGAAGTCATGAAAAGTAAGTCTGTTACACGCTCTAAAATTGTTCCTATGTGGAATTCCTTTTGCGTCCATGTATTTGTTCAGGTTTTATTACATTTAAAAGCAAAGCCACCTGCTCTGCCTGATCCTGATCCTTTGAAAGCCCTCTTCACTTGGGTTAAGAGCACTGAAAATGTGTTTCAGGTTTTAGGGGGAGCAATGAGCTACACTACAGACACTCAGGTCACTTGCAGCTTGTCGTAATTCAGGGCAAAGAAACTAGTTGCCTTACGTAAACCTTTTTTTAACTTTGGAGGTCAGATTGTTGGGAGGTAGATTCTGGGCAAGGCTCTGAGCAAGGAGTAGGAGACGTGGGAGATGGTGTGAGGGTTACGGAGGAGCTGTGTCTTCTGTCTCCCTAGCACAAAGGCTGCTGGGGTGGCAGAGGGTGCCTTTTGCTGAATATCTTGAATTTCTGGAAGTGCGGACAACTCCCTTCCCCTGCCTGGACTTGCCTTCCCATTACCAAAGAGCAGCCCCCTGTTCTCTCCTTTCTACTGCACCTTCCTCTACCCACCTCCTCACCCCTGCCAAGTCTTAGCTTCAGGTGAGTATTTGTGAGGAACTTATATAGTATGCGACTGAACTGAGCTGGAAAACCAGTGTCAAACTCTTAGCACTTTCATATTGAAAAATATGGCCTTACAGGGCAGTTCGAAGCTGGTCACTCGGTGCTTTCTTAAATTAGGACAGCAGGCCTAATTTAACACAACTAGAGATATGCTGAATACTAAACTGGTTGTACAATTAGTATCAATATATTATGAGTCTATATGACGTTAAGATTATATTAATATCATACACTGATATTAATTGACGTGTGAACAATCTAGTCTAATGAAAGTTCTCCTGCAAGCAAGTCCATATGCTGAAACACGGGTATTTGCTTACATGTCCTTTATTTCCCTTTTGGGACGTATAAGCATCATGTGGATACCGTGGTGCTGGTTAGAGTTCGTGTGGGTGCTGGAAGCAGTGTTCGTCTGCCCTGCTTGTTGTGTGGAGCAGGCATGATTGATACTTGGGCTGTACAGTATAAACGTGAGTGACATTACTTTTCATGCTTGCACAGTCCAAGTGCTATTTTTAAGAAAAACTGTAAATTGAAAGTTCATGTAGAATGGAGAATATGGTATATTAATGCCAGCCCAAAATGTTTTCATGTTTACAGGATAAAAGCAGCAATATGTATATTATACAGGCCTCAAGCTTAGCTCTGATCACTTATCACTTTTACACAAGTATATTTACATCATTAACCCAAAACTTATTTCAAAGAAAATCACCCAGTGCTTACAATGAAACAACTTTCTGCTGAACTTCTCTGGGAGAAACTGCCTGAATTGAACATTTTTAATATACCCTGCTAATACTTGTGTCCTGATCCAATGTTGGGGAAGGTTTCGCTATGATCCCAAGAGCAAGATTAAGACACAGATGAGGTCAAATGCCGTATACCCAAAAGAGCTTTTATTATCAAAAGTATCAAAAGTAGAAAATAGTAGCAATAGGATAGAATGGAAGAAAAGGCAGAAATCAAGCAAGCAGTTGGGATAGAGTTGCAAGGATAGTCACCACCACGGATCCAGCGGCGTCCCGTTGGTCCCTCAGTCTTCAGTTCTTCGTGGTGGGTGCACACCACGGCTTGTCTCCACGGTTTTTTATAGGGCATATTTCAGTGAGGTATGCACATACGTGTTGTTCATGCACTGTTCACATGCTGCAGGTTTCGTCTATCACAGGACCTTCACATGATCAACACCAGAAACCAGTGTCTTATCTCAGAGATGACAGTTTCCGTGACAGTGGTAGCCTCCACGTCCTTACATGCTTGTCGGCTTCAGCCCCTGTCCTCTCCTGGATGCCTCGGTGGCCCAGGAATTGTCCTTATGGACAGAGGAATGTCGAGATAAGCAGTCCACAATTCTTGAGATGAATGGCTTGAGAAGTCTCTCACACCTAACAATCTTTGAGACAAACAGCTCAAGATAACAATTCAGTCTCTCACAACTTGGAACAGCACTTTTAGAATCAGTGTCATCAGTCAGTTAAATAGGAGATTTGCTTTTAACTTGACAGAAAATTTATTCAATACTGAAATATTAAATTCTCTAATTGCTGGAAGGATGCTGGGATTAAAATGCTTCAATTCCCCTTTCAAGGTGCAGAGTTTAACTCAGACCTTCCTCTAAAACAGGGAAGTGTGCTCATCACTTCCATAATGCCACAGAAATTCTTATTTTCTGTTAGAGATACTGTTTTATAAGGTAGGAAGTCAGTGGTTTCATCTAGAACTGTTTGAAAAATTAATCTAATCAAGTTCTAGTATATATTTTTTCTCCACAGCTGAAGCTGTATATTAAATAGGCTTGCAAAGTACATTTAAACAGCCTTTGCCTGGAAGTTGGAAATACCTGTGAAGCTATATATATCAGCTATGGAAGATACAGAGATACAATCCATTCCAAATGGAAAGGAGAAAGATAAATCATCTCAGGAAGTATAAGTAAACAAAATTATATTTGAAATCCCCAGCTGTACAATCACTGTTTTTTATTGCCTAGCACAGGGAAAAAAAGCGATAAACTTGAGACACCTGTGTGAACAGAGAGTGATTTTCTTGATCAGCAGACCAACATTTCCCTCCTTTTTCATTCCACCTGCTGTTCAGCTAAAGATGGGACAGGGAGAAAATGCTGCAGTAAATGAGACAGAAGGGGAGCATTATTTGTAAAATATTTAAAACCACATATGTTAGATTTATTTTTCCCCTCTGTCTGCATCTTATGTATGTATCACCTTCTAAAAAAGCCTTCTTGATTTCTGTGAATGAAAGCAGGAAAATGATAGTGCAGTATCCTCCTAAGGATAGCAAAAGGTTTAGTTTACTACCCTGTAGGCAATCAGGAAAGGACTGTGCTTCTGAGAGTGTTGGTCCCTCTTTGCCCTTTCAGGATCCTGGGCGAACTGAGTTGAGCTTCTCTGCCTCTCACCCTGAATTTTGACTGAAAGTAAATTTTGTGATACCACAGTCTGGTGCCCACTGGGCCCCCAGGGAGTCAGCAAGCTCCGCGAGAATGACGGTACTTGGAACGTCTCATTTTCGTTTTACTTCGGCCCTAGTTTGCAAGAACCAAAAAGTCTACAGAAACAGCTTAGCCCTTGATAAATCAGGAAGGGATAGTGACATGCAGTCATACGCGGTATCCTTCTAGATTGGTTCATTTGAAGTCAAGCTGGGGTGGGGCTTCCAAGTGGGCTAATAAAGACCTGTTCACATTTTTCACCTCATACAACCAAAATGCATGTCTTGCTGCTAAGACTACACCTTTTCCTACACTTAAGTGTTTAACATACTGCTTCAACATAGCTTAATCCCTTCTTATTGTGATCCTGCTTTGCACTTTGTGCAAATGTTTATGCCGCTGAACATATGCATAAATTGAAAAGGCTAAGGGCACTGCAGCCGTGAAGCTCCACCGTTGCACAGGTTTAGCTCAGTTCCTGGGTCTGTTTAGGACAACTACATCTGGCTTTTTCCAGCACAGTTCCTCTTGAGAAGGGGCTAGCTTTAGGCAGATTCCATGTGAGCCACTTGGCTTCAAGGTCAAGGATCAGTCCCAGATTCTTTTCCATTTAGCACCGAGAAATAGCTTATTATACCACTACTTTCTTGTTCCTCAATTTCCTGAAGTCAGCATCTAGGAATTCTTCACTGACCACGATATAACCTGTTCTTTCCAACTTGTCTGACTGCCCAAAGTGACTAACAGTGCCACCAGAATCTTCATTTTATCTGTCAAGCCACCCCTCATTCTACATGCTTATAACATCTTTCAAGCTCCTGCATCTGCCTCTAAAAGCCTCCTCTCCTCCATCCAAAGACCTCCTTTTTTCTTTCACATTCCAGTCTAGGGACCACCAGAAAGTTCTGTTTCTCTACTTACATCCAACAGATTTTTAACAAAATATTTTGTAGGCATTGAGACAGCTCATTATCTTTTGGGCTGGAAGGAGAGATGAAACAGTGCCAAAGGATTTACTAGAAATGCTTGTTTGGCTAAGCAGTCCTAGCAGACAAGGTTTTTCTGGGTTGGAGCTTTTTGGTTAAGTTTCTTTGTTGTATTCTTTTCTTATCCAGCCTTTACTTAGGATGCAGCAGGAATCTGAAGGAAGTAATTTTCTTCTGGCTGCAGCTGAAGTTTTTAAGCAGAGTCCTCCTGTGTCAATTTCCAGCGTGTTTTCTCTGACTAAAGGTTTCTGTCAAAAGTCAGGACAATCAGTTTTAGATATGTTCTTGAGTCTTAGATCTTTAATAGTCCTCTTCATTCTCTGGAAGGGAGAGGAAATAATTGTTGAAGATCAGAAAAATTTGAGAGAAGAATAGTTAAATGAGGGAGAGTTGTAGTTGAATAATTGGAATTTTTGTTGATACATCTCTTCAGAAGCCCATGCTACTTGCTGCAGCTTGGCATCTATATCCCTTATTTATCTAGTCTCTGCCTGTTTAGACCATTTTTCTCTTTAGATGTCTTAAAATGTGAGTGGGTTTGTATAGCTCAGTCTTCACACACAAACAAGCACATGGATTATATACATGGATAAATTGCTTGCCTGGAGTTATCCAAATCACAAATGAGGTTGAGAATATAATTGAGGTTGCTTGGCTTAAAATTGGTTTTAGTTACTTGTTTTTCACTTCTGTGGCTGAAGTAATCCAGACAAAAAATACAGTGAAAGTAGGAAGCAAAAGTTCGAGGACAGAAGTAATCACACTGGCACTGTGAGTTTGGGGACTACTGAAAACAACTTGGGAGGATTGCATTTCTTTGTGTTTTCTCTCGGGAAAAAAAAAAAAAAAAAAAAAAAAAGATTGCTCGTATCTGGGTGGGAGAAGACACTGAACTGGCTTTTAAGTGTGTGACCCAATGATCTACCAGAGACAGCTGTTTTCAAAATAAAGGTAGCATCTGAAGTATGCTAACTGGGTTATTTACCACATTGAGTATGAGTTGCCAGTACCTGAGGTAAGCTGAAAAGAAATCCGTTAAGGAAAATGGTAGGTAGCACTGGATGGGAAAGGGCAAAGATGGAGATAGGAATTATGGCACGATGGCAAAGAAAAATTTGTGACTGCATTTATTTCCCTGAGTTCTCTCTGGGGTACACTGCAATTTGCACAGGCTAAAACTTGGGGTTGTCAGTTCCATGGAAAACGCTTCTGTCCCAAAGGTTGCAAAAAGGTTCTTGCTTCTATTCTGGCTCTGATTAGCTTATTGCTTCCCTCCAAGTTGAAATCACACATTTGTCTGTAACTTGCAATATGCTCTGTTCTTGAAAAGTCTTTTAAATGCAGAACAATCCCTAGCAGTGACGTACGTTTCCCAGCTTTAACCCTGCACAATGCATAGTAAAGTATTTTGAAATACTGTTAGCCAGCGTGTCCAGTCTATTTTTTGTTACACGCAAGCTGTTAAAGCAGAACTCACATTTATCCTAAATGGCTGCTGTAAAGTAAGACAATGTTATTCCTAAATTGGTTCATTAAATCATGTACTCTCTTTACAGAGATAGGGCTGTGGATGTAGACATATCTTATCATTTTCATTCATCTTTTCATTTTTGTTGATATTATTTATTCCAAAATGTTCCCTTTATTTGAAATATATTTCAATTTGTTCATTCTACTTGGTACAGTCATTAACTTCTGACAAATATTCAGTGAAAGCAAGGCATATATATCCATCTCTTGGTTAATTTTTACTTGTATATCCAGAAGCAGGCTGGAGTTGAGTTTCTCTTTGTTACCTTGGAAACAAATGGAGGCTTGACTTCAAGTAGCTCTACACTTGAAATGAGGGGTGGAGCTCTGATGTTGCAGTTCTTCTTATGATGCAGAAAGGGAAGGCAGTTCTGCCTTACTGCATTTACAAGAATATGGAGTCGAGCTAATGTGATAGAAGCCAGGTAGTTTTGTGTAATGGGATGAAAGAGAAATGGGAAAATGGCAGTTGCACCGAGTCAGTGGCCTTCAGCTTCTGCAGGCAGGTCAAGTAGCTCATCCTCCTGCGAAGATGACCAGCCAAAACAGGATAATTGCTGCTGTCAGTTTATGTCTCTTCCAAATATGGAAAGAAACTCTTCATTTTTCCTTGCTAGTAATGCCCAGCATCGACTGTGTCAATGTGCACCAATTTCACAAATGATTGATTTACAATTTTCCAACCAGTTCATGGACTGAGTTAAATAAAGTTTCAGATGTTTCAGGGAATATCTGGTAGATCATTTTTTGTTCACGTTGAGGCAAACTATCCAATGAGAATTTGACTAAGAATCCCTATCTAATAAGTAATTTGAGTAAGAAGACGTTTTGAATTGTAGTTTGGATAATGAAGATATCAGGATGAGGTACATTATTTAGGATTTTGTAGTCTAGTTTCTACTGTTATCGTTTGCTTATGTAGTGTGAACAATAATGTTGATATATATTCCTGTCAAGACAATTTCAAAAATTAAGTTCTGAAATACTAATACTTTGCTGAATTTTCCACAATAGAATGAGGCAAAGGGCCTCTGGGATTTACAGGGATTTGAATTAATCCTCTCTATACTCTGGCTGTGGTGCGAACTATTAATATACCCATTTTACAGTAAATGTAATTAGGCTTTCATTCCACAATTGTTAATATCTGATCTGTGTGCTACTAGGTGACCCAGGAGTGCTAATTTCATCTGGATGAAGAATGGACACACGGTTGCATTTCTGGCACATTAACTGGGGCACATATACAGGGTTTATGTTGGCCTCATGGTTTTATGCTGGTTTTATAGGGGTAGCAGAGGACAGACAAAATTTGAGCAATCCTCAAGCTTGCAGCGTAAAGCTGATGTGTCAAAACCCCCCTTTGAATACATTTGAACCAGCACTTGAATTTGCACATGGTCAATGGTTTGTATCATGAACTTGTGATTTTTTTGATCTGACAACATGTTTCAAAGCTGGATTCACTTTAGTATCAAATTCCATACTTAGGCTTAGCTTTTGGCAACTAGTTCATCTTTTGGAGGAGTTCTGTGGGAATAGGAATAGGGAAGACGAATATTCTGATTCAGTTTTCTGTCTCTAAACATTTGATCACCGAGGTTTGTAAGCGTGTGCTCAACACTGAGCATGTGGATGGGGCTTAAGCAAATGTTTTGCTGAGCCAGACAGTACAAATTTGCTCCCAGCTGTGTGACTGATGAAAAGTAATTGATTGGATCATTTTGGATGGATTTGTCTGTTAGTGTCCTCCTTCCTGAACTTTCTGATGACCTTCTTTGATTTTATTAAGAACAATTAAATTAAATTTGGTATGTTCTTGGCATAATGCATATTAGAATCATAGATTGTCCATGTTTTCACTAAAATTTTTATTCAATGTAAAAAATGTATCTTATCAGGAAAAAACACTGAAAAAGGGAAAAAAACATAATAAGCTAAACAGTAGCAACATAATAGACCTAATCAAGACTGCAATAATTAGATACACTATAAAAATCTTTCTTTTTGTTGCTAATAGCACCTTAGATTACTCTTTTTTTATTGACGTTGTTTGAAGTCTGTTGCTCCAATCCTGCAAACCTTTATTTGTGGAAGTATTTTGTATTTGATTGTTGTTCATATATGAAGACTAGCAGGCTGCTCACACGGATTTAAAACATCAGTTCCTAATTTACTTTTCACTTTTTATTCTTGCTTCTCAGTATTCTGGTTTCACTTAGCTGGATAATGAAAGTAGCATGCTGTCTGTCTCAGTTAGTTCGAGCTGTTGTCCTCGGCCAGTGTAATTTTATGGTTTACATATATTAGCACAGCAGCGGCATGCTCAGGTTTCCATTTCCGTAGCAACAAGAAAACCAAATCAGTAAACGGTTTCAATTGATTTCCTCTGTAAAAACCATCATGGCAACATTACAACTGAGATAAATCTGTACATTAAATAAAAAACAAGGACACGTTCCCTCCAGCCAAACTCAAACCACCACCAACTAACTGCAGGACTCAATTACGTGAAATGTCTTTTTTTGTTTTGTAGGTTACAGCTTGATAGAATAAACTTTTGACTTTTCCCGTCTCATTTCCTAAGTCTGTTCCTAACAAAGAGGTAGCTGCTAGTTAACAAGCGATGTCGTTCCAGAACGTTACTGCCTGTAGAAGGGGTGCCGTGGGATGGCGCGCTCCTCGGTCTCGTGCACGGTGGGGGCTCGGTGGTGGTGACCCCTCTCTCCCGCGTCCCCCCTGGCACTACCGCCTCGTAGGGCTGTGGACCGCGGTGCCGGTGGGTCTCCCCCAGCCCTGCCAGAGCCGGGCGGTGAGACAGCCAGGCACGGCCAAGCCCTCGGAGCTCTCCTCCTCCCTCCCACTAGCTGGGCCAGACCCAGGGGAAAAAGGTCTTATTTTGGGGATGCTGGTGGGGCAGGGAGGATGGAGGACTTGGCCACACTCTGGCTGGTTGTTGCGCTTCCACGGCCAAGAACTGGCGGCTGAGAGTTTCTCCGTCTGGATGCATGTTACCGAAGGTTGGATGCTTACGATAAACCTCAGTTAACAGGCCGGTGATTTGTTTCTTCTGAGTTCTGGATGGTAAGTTGAAACTGCATAGCAGTGACATTATCCTGTGGCTTTTTTAGACCTGCTTTCCCTGTGAAATATAGCTGGTTGAATAGGATGATCCAGGTGACTTGGGGGGCTTTGCTGCTTCAGGGAAGTGGGCAGCATAGTCAGACACACGCAGTAGATATAGATAGTGCCATATGGTCATTTCTAAGAATCTTTTTTTTCTCCTGATGAGATCCAAACTTTGACCTTTTAACTACTAGGGTTTTACTTGAACAGTATGTTCTATTGATCTACTTATATCTGAGCTCATTAAACACATAAAACGAGCTACAAGCAGAGTAAAATATGGCACTGTTGAAACTAACAAAGAGATCTAATTATTATATTATATGCCCAATACCACTGTTTTATCTCGTTCCCTGGAAGGAGAAGCACTTTGGTAACAGACATCTTACAGCCCCGCTGTGCTGGATTATGTCCCACCCCACACACATTTTTGGTAAATGGAAACCCAGTTTCATCTTCGAGGCCAGTGAACATGTTCACAGAAATGCTCGGATGTTGTACAAGCATTAAGAAGGCAAAAGCATTTGTGAAAATTCCCAGCATGTGTGGTCTTATATGCATAAAATGCCCCTGGTCTAGTGGCCAAACATTCATGAAAAAAGTGTTTTACAGTACAAATACATGCTTTCCTGCTGGATTAGGATAAAACACAATTGGCTTTATGGTCGTAGTCATTAATCCAATCTTAAGAGGTGAGAACATCCCACACTAGTGGTGGTTTAGTTCAGATAATTCCTGTATGAAGCTGGATGCCTTTTGTCCCATTTATTTTCCTCCATATTTCCAGCTACTTATTGGCTTAGCTACTCCTGGCAAACTGAGGGATAATTCCTCTGAGTTACGTGATCCCCTATTATCTACAGCTGTTGTGAGGAAACCAAGCATTTAGCATAGGAAAGAGATGAACAGGGTAATTTTCTTGCTTGTTTGCCTGCCTGCTTTCTCGCTTTCTTTCTCTTACTTTCTTGCTTGCTTTCTCCCCCTGCCTCTTTCCTTATTTCAGTGGTAGCCATAACAGGAATAGTGGAAAATAGTATCATCAAAAGCAGATAAACAAGACCCTGTCTTCAGATCAGCTATCTTTTGGCCTTTTTAAATGTAAACCATACAGAGTTTATTTTATTTCTTAACGTAAGGTTTAAAAAAAAAATATATATTTCTGGAAGCCTAGCCAGTGTTCTTCAAACAATTAGTTATATAGCTGTTTAATGACAAGCAGACATTTTATCTGAGCAGTTGTGTATGATATGTATAAATGATCTTTGATATCAGCAAGTCTGCTTTCCCTACTGTTTTTGTTCCATGGTGATCCAATATTTTTCACATTACATATACGTAAATATTTGTACAGTGTATAAATGTAGAGATATTAAAATTTATATGCGTAAATATAAATAAATAATATATATATATTCAGATTAATTGAATGTATCTTTCCACTATTAAAAATGGCTTAAAACCACACATTGGTTATTGTGCATTGACTAAGGTTTGGAAAAAGAGACTAAGAAATATTGCCGACACCAAATACCATTGCTGACTCCAGAATTCACGTATTGAAACATTTCTTATTTTCATTCATGTTTTCACTGATCACATAAAGTTATAGAGATGGGCAAATCATGGTAATGACGCTTCCTTTCTTGTGTGGTTAAATCCTCAGGAATAACGTTGTTGCCTTTAGATGGATGTGGATGGATTCAAAGCCACAGATCCACTGTAGTCCTGGGTTTGCACGCTGCAGCGATTGCAAGGAAGAAGTGTTCTAGCTTGCAGAATAGGAAGCTTTTGGGGCAAAAGTTGAATGGATTGTTAAGGGGTCCATATATAATGTGAGCTGACTAGCCAAATCTTCTTACAGGAAGATAAAAGCAAGCAAAAACCGGTAGTAGAAGTCTATAGGAGCTTACTTGCTTTATGATGTGGAGGAAGGAATTTATATCTGCTACATGCAGATTCTGAGGGCCTGGCACAATGTCCTTATCCTCGGGTTTTCTGTGGAGTTACGGAGATTTCTGAAAGTAATGTTGCCAAATGCCAAACACCAAATCCATGAGACCTGCGCTCTTAGCTACAGTTTTTGATTTTGAATAATTTTACCCCCCTTCTTAGATTCAGGTTTTATTTAAGGAAAATCCTGAGCAAGGACATGCCTAGGCAAAAATTACGGAATTTGACCATTAGCTCTGTCTGCCGTGCTTTTCCTATCTCTGCTGTTGTGTACCCAATTCCCTCGAGTACTGAAAATTGTGATGAATTAGGTCATATTTACAAAGCACTTTGAAGTTGGAAAGCAGTGAACAATTATTCAGTATTATAACTTTATTTTTTGTTACAGTGAGTTATGTGCTATAAAGCAATGAGTGCAATTTAAAGTTACCATCAAAGACTACAAAGGACATGTGCTCCTTTTTGCTTTGAAAATGTAATTATCATGTGTTAATATAGTCTAGGAAGTAGGCTATCTTCTCATGCACAGATTCTTTTGAAAAACGGTTGAGAAAGCCAGAAGACCTAATTTCCTGTTTGGATTGCTCTGGGATGTATGTAGTATAACAATGGGAAAATTTAAGTTGTTACTGATGAGATATGGAAGAAAATACTCTTGTGCTTTAATTCTGCCTCTAGATTTCCACCATAGTTATGCATGTTTTCAGAATATTTTTCTTATTCTACAAAGTAAAAATTAGGTATGAATTACAACATGAAAGCACAGAAAGGAACACTTTTTAAAGCTTTTTAGGGGAGTCACTGTATTTTAGTCCTGCAGTTCTAGAGTGCATAGCACAATGGAGTCATGGTCTGTCTCTCTTGTGCTCCTAGATACTCTATTATTATTATTATTGTTCCTGGTATTAATAAGCATAGTTTTAATGGTAAAATCTCTTGCTTATGCAGATAGTACCAGTAGCAACACCAACTAGTAATAAGAAGCCAAGAAACTTATATACGTGAGAAAAATCAAAAGGCATACTTAGGGATGGTAATAAAAAGGGCAATTTCTGTGGGGTGTATATATGCCAATAGTATTTTGCACTTGATGCTGTAACTTTTATCTAAATAAATCTTAACTGTGATACCCGGTGTTTGGATGGTAAAGGTCTATCTCACTTTGCTTCTGAGACAGTGAACAGCTGAATGCTGTGTTGGAGCTCTGAAACCTGATATTTATGGTTTACGCAGGTAGCTGAGTGGACTGGGGTTAGCACTTCTATGAACAGTGAGGCTGTTCAAGAATTCCAGTTTAATTATCTGTACCTTCACCAAGCAAAAAGTTTTTAATAAATAAAGATGGAATACATTTTAAATGGATTTTTTCATGTTTATGAAGTTGAAATTGTAAATCACTGTAAGCCCATTAAAAACCCCCACAAACCTACAACAAAACCCCTCAAATCTAAAGTATACTATTAGCGTAGGTATGCTGATACCTTTCTTCTCTTGGCTGAGTTATTTAGTTAGACAGGGTCACTCCAAAAAGAATTTATTACTTAGTAAGTGTAGATGTAGTATGCTGAAGAAACAGCTTGTGCTGTTTGGATATCTTTTGTTCATCCCTTTTCTGCAGAGTTTGTACCAAGTGCATGAATATTTCAGAGAATCGCAGAATCACGGAATGGTTGAGGTTGGCAGGGACTTCTGGAGGTCTCCAAAGATGGAGACTCCACAACCTCCCTGGGCAACCTGTGCCAGGGCTTGGTCACCATCACAGTGAGAAGTTGTTTTTCCTGAAGTTCAGAGGAAACCTCCTGTGTTTCAGTTTGTGCCCATTGCTTCTGGTCCTGCATTACTGGAAGGAGCTTTGTTCTGCCCTCTTTGCACCCTCCCTTCAGGTGTTTATACACATTAACACCATCCCCCTGAGCCTTCTCTTCTCCTGGCTAAACAATCCCAGCTCTCTCAAACATTCCTTATGGGAGAGATGCTCCAGTCTTCTAAACACCTTAGTGGCCCTTCGTTGGACTCTCTCCAGTATGTCCATCTCTTTCTTGGACTGAGGAGCCCAGAACTGGTCACAGTAGAGTTTGATCTCACAGTTTTGTTTCAGATAGCTTTTGGTAACTTAAGAACAATGATGTTCAAAACAGGAACTTTGGCAGTAGCCTAGGTAAAGCTTTTTTCTGTTTGGGAGTTTTGTTGCAGTTGTTTGTCTTTAATAAAAACATTTGACATATTTGTAGCGTTTGAATACCATAAAAGGCAATTATATTGATTCTACTAGCAAAATACGGGAGCACACTGTATCATTGATTTTGCATGTAATGAGGTTACAATGGATAATTGAAAGGAGAATTTGGCCCACTGCTTCTGAAACTTAATTTTCTTCCTTCCAAACCTCTCTAGGCAGACCAGCTGGCTCCAGGCAGGACCTATTTAAGTGTAGAAATAGTATTAAGCTACCTTAATGTGACAAATGGCAACAAGCACTTTGTAAAAATTTCATTCAGAAACAAAAGAGTGAATTGTTGAGTGAGCTTGTGGGGAAGAGAGGTCACAAGTGAATAGATTTTTATATCATCTCCAAAGAGCTAACGAAACCCAGGTTGGGAATCTGGGATAAGAAGGGGGGGGGGGGGGAAAAGCAAAGATTTTCTCATTAAAACTGCCCAAATGACTGTCTTTTAAGTGTTAATAAGTATAAAAATTAAATTTTGGGTTGATTCAAGTAAATATTCTGCAGCCACAGCTTTCAGCTACCCTCTCACAAGATGCTAATTTTCCTCATATTTCCATAGGAGATCTCTTGCAGAATGGACTCCACTGAACTAATGCACTTACTTTCTTAGTGACATCTGCCAAGGTCCTGTCAAACCCAGCTGTCTCATTATTCCTCTTTCATTACATTTTCTTGTTATTCCTTGTACATATGAGAAGAACCATATTAAAGCATTCCCTGTGACTCCGTTATAATTGCACCCTCTGTTAGTAATTGCTCATCCATTCAAAAGCTTTGCTGCAATATTTTGAAACAAATTGACATCATTCTAGCTCTGCAGTTAATCTGCTATTCAGAAAGGCATAGCAGGGGGATGTCTTAGTGCTGTACTTTCTATGCATGGGTACTTTGGAAAGAAAATTAGCTTTGGAGACACTGTTTGAACAGTTTAATGAAACCATTATACCTAAGAGACTGTAATTTCTAGATTTCAGTCTGATACCAACTACCCCTGTTTATAGAATATTGTCTTGCTCTGGTTGTGCACATCTTGATTTTACATTACATATTGTACGTTTTTGTCTTCAGGGTGCATAGGACATTTGACATTTTATTACATGAAGTGATAGAAATACATGAAGACATTTAACTGGTCTACTGACTGAAACACTAACGGAGATACATTATACAAAGCAAGTTCTCTGAAATGTGATGGTCAGGTTTTTGTAGAATAGCTTTCTTTGATGTTGTAGCATGTCAGAAAAATAATGTATATCACTAAATTGAAAAGACATATACTGTCTCCTTCATAACAGAAGATCCCATTCCCCTCCCAAATATAACTTCACACGGAAATTATAAAGGGTTGGCCTGAAACGCAGCATTGCAAAACATGCAAGCAGCATTAAGAATCAGGAAAGGTTTGTCTGCGTATTGGTATTTAGGAGCAGTAAATATCGTTGACAAAAAACAACTTTGACTTGGATAGAACATTCTCTGGCTGACTGTGAAGAGTGGGACAAGTACTGACAAATGAATATGAATGATAATTTTTCCAGACAGCACATAAGCAGTGTTTTGACAGTGAAGGATAACCACTATTTAAAAAGGCATTTTCTACCAAATCTTGATTTGAAAGTGAATGCTGTTTGAAAATTTAATATTTCCCTGCTCTGCTTCATACCCTGACAATAAAAGTGTAGTATGACTTGCTTGTAGTTGTGTCTTCTAAGCTAATGGGGTATTGTCAAAGCTGTAAAATTAAAATTATTCTTCACAGTGAGGTTGTTTGCTTTTTCTTTTTCCTCATGAAGATTAACATTGCATTTATAACCACTGCTTTCCGTTTTGTGAAAAACTTTCTTCTTACAAGGCCCAAGAAAATAGTGGAGGAACTGTGCTATATGTCAGGATTATGGCCATTTTCACCCCTCAGTTCCATCTCCTGAAGGCAAAATATCAAGAAACTCAAGCAAATTTGAAAGGTTTTCAAAAACAAAGTGGCGAATCGCATCATAATACAATTGCATCATCAACTTCTTTCTTTCCTCACACATCGAAACATACACCTCTCAGAATATGTCTTTGCCATAAGAAGAGTCTTTCTGTAAGAAGAGTCAACAGAAAGTTTATAAACTAGTATTTAATTTTTGGAAATGAGAGTTATCAGTCTACTGTATTTAGCCTTAGAAACAGCTATATTTATTACTGTTGTTTGCCCCGGCTCAGATCCACACAAAAATGACTATACTGACTTTGGGGCCAAGGTGAATATTTCATCAATTATGGTCAAAACTGAAATGGGAGTTTTGTACCGTGTGGTTTATTTTTCTTCCTAACTCTTCCTTTGCCAGTATGGTTTTGGCAGCCACTGGTTGTTGTTTATTGCTGTTTTCAACAGCTTTATGTAACTTTTTTAATTACTGTAAATATCACCTACTTTGCATCAGTTTTTTAGGGATCATTAAAATAAGGAAGGTATCCTTGGATAGTTGAGTGGTGATACTTCTAAACAATGTTGTGAGATGTATGAAGGAAAGGCAGACTTTTAGATATTTCAATTGGATTTTGAATTTTTTTTTTTTACTTTTTAAAGACATTTCTTCTTAGATCTGTTTTCTTTTACTGTCTGTTCTACAGAAAGTAGCACTGTGTTCTTCTGGGACTGAGTTATTTAAAAGATACAGAGATTTTAGACTTCAGTAGTTGCTCATAACTATTCAGCTTCACCTTTTGTAGTAAAGATACCAGATAGCAAAATATTTGCTTGAAAAAGGGTGGTAAAAAAAATTGTCTTCAGACTATTTGATCTTTGATGAAAAACTTTACCTAGGTTTGAGTCTGATCTTCTACAGGATCAAGTGGACAGAGCACTAAATAATTTACATGGAGATCTACGTAATGATTTGTGTCCTGAAAAAATTAGGCAAATATCACTACGATGCATGGTATCTTATAAAAAATTTGACATTTTATTCAATATATCTGCATTTGCAGTTATTTTCTTAAAATTGAGAGACAGGATTCTGGGCCATTCTTCTAGGAAGCCTCTTCCTAGTGACGTTTATACATCTCTGGAAGGGAATGTCTTTCACAGTAGACAAAATTACTGGGTTTCATTCAGTTATTTGTAAATGTACAATGAATTTGCAACCTTTTCATAATTGCTCTACTGGAAACACAATTCATCTATTTTTGAAAATTTTATCTGTAATTTGTATAATTGCTTTTTTTTTACAGAGACTGGTTTGGCTATCTGACTTAAAAGAAAGGCTGTATTTAGATGTTTCTTTAACTTTTTAACATTTTGAAAATTTATAATAAGTACAAAGCTTTCTGCAGTGAAACAAACATATGCTATAACTAAAAAGTACAGTCAGAGGTCACTTTTCAAGGTTTTTGTCTTATATCTGGATATCTGAATATATAATACATTTCTTTAGGCATGAGTGACTTGAACTGTAGCTCCAGTAGAAATTGATTCAGATTAACTGTTTGTGCCTCAGATATCTTGCTACTAGGAAAAGCCTATTTCACTAGAAAAAGCCTTGAAGGAGCAGAGGGAAAAAGGGTAAGCCTACAGCACATCGCTGAAACTTTAATTTGTTCTGTTGAAGAAGACACAATAATTAAGACATAAAACCCAGACGACTCTGAGAATATTGACTATAGAGTCAACTAATTTAACCTTGTTACAGTCACAGAATTAGTATTGATAGAAATGACTTAGAATTCCACTTATTTCACTTTTTATAGTTTACAGCAAACTGTTCTTCTTTGGATGTTAGCTCAGTCAAGGCAGTATGACTTGAAATTACAACACTCAAAGCCCACCACACTGGTCTTTAGGACAACTGTGTTTTGCTCTGCATTTAGAATGGACCTGTTAAAAATTGCTTACAGTATTTCACTGTTACTAAACATGGCTTTACATTCCCTAAGTATGTCTGATGTGCATTTATCAGTAGCATTGCTTTAAAGTTAGTGTTAGTGGTTAATTTGGTAGAAATTTCCACTTGCTTTATATTTTGAAGAATTTGGTCTTCATTGTGTTTGTACGTTTTCCCACCTGCCTTAATTACAGAATATTAATTTTGTTTTCTTACTTATAACTGGAATATTAACGTGAGATCTTGAGAAAAAAAAAATAGACTGAGGAGATCCTTACAATATCCTTTTCAGGCTTTTACAAAGAGTTTTTCCTTAATACAACTTCAGTAAAATCTTAATATGTTCCTACAGAAAAATACCCTGTATAGTGACTAGTGCAGCTAAATGTAGGAGCTTACTTAGATGATACATCTTAATTGGGCTTCACCAAAACAAATACTGTAATTTGATTCACCTAACATTGGAGTCCACCTCCAAACATGGCCTCTGCCTCCCTCCATCATGGAAACAGAGGAGGTGCTTCCCAAAGTGCTGCATGTTTCTAATTCCTATCACTTCCAGAGGAACTCTTAAAATGAAGCCCAAATTCTTTACCACAGTCTTGAAGCAGATATATATATTGAATTCTCCATGTAGTCCTTCTTGTATATGAGGATGCTTCCTGCAAATATTTGCGCCTTCACTTTTAATATTCTTCCGAAACAGAAAGGCTTGTATGCATACATACGTATGTACATATATACATACATACATATACACACGCACTCTAAAATAAAAGCTTCTCTTGGTTCCAGAAAAGGTAAATACTTGGTTGAGAAAAGAAAGAGCAGAGAAGGAAACTGTTTTCCACATCCTCCGTAACTAGGCACAGAAAATGAGTTTAATTAGTCTGCTCCTCGGTATGGTCCCTTCACTCACCACAGAATGTTCCCTGACCGGTCTTTGCTTATCCTCTGTGAAAATGGCAGCTCAGCTGCTGGTATCTGTGCTGCTCTTTAACAGGCTAAACTGAGGTGGCCTATAAATCCTATTTATCATTAGTTTCTGGCAGGTAATATCATAGTCTTTCATAGAAGGAATTTGAGATTATGTAATTTCATTCCAGAAGCAGACGGGACCCACAGGACTGGGTCTGGCACAGTACAAATCAAGTCTACCCCAAAAAAGTGTATGTGTGCTTGGATCTGTGGTATGCGGCAGTGTAAAATCAAATTTTCTAATCTGTAATTCCTTCAGAGTTACCTCAAACTAAACTTGACTTTAGGCTTCTCTTCATATCAATTTTTTTTGAGGGAAATATGTATTTTTTTTATGGATACATTATTTACTTTTCATAAACAACTTATTTATTACTATCCATGCAACTGTTACAGTGAGTAACAGATATTTTTATGATATACAATCAGATGCACAAAATCCTTGCTGATTACACCCAAGACCGTTCAGGATATTTTGAAAGCTTCTCAGATCTACAGACATAAAGAATTCATGATACTATGAATCAAATGAACTCATGTGCTTTTAGTATGCCTGGTTTATAATGCTTGTAGTTTTGTAAAAATGAGGACACAATTATTTCTCTTTCTTTAATTAGGATTAATTTATTGATGGTATTCCTACCTGCTTCTGGACTATTTTGGGCAAATGTGAAGGTTAAGTATTGCACAATGTTTTATGCTGTGCAGAAGTTCCTTGAAAATACAGCAAGGTTCTCATATTATTTCTTGAAGCCATTCCACTGTTTTTTCTGCCCCAAACAATGTCTTTACATTTAAATAATTGACAGTTAGTAGTCGTGCTGTTTGAGTGGCCATAAATCAACAAATAAGTACAGTAAAAAAGTTTAGTTGCAGTTAGACTTACTAGTGAGGTCACTGAATGTGAATGTCATAAGCATATTAAATTTGTCTATCAGGAGAAAGTGGGAATGTGGGCAGATATACTGGAAAATTAGTGAACTAAGATATGACATTGTGGGAAATTCGGAGGAAATGTTACGTGCACTAAGTGACTACAAAAGATCATTTTGAGAGTCTTCACACAGTCGGTGTGGAGTAATGAACAGTGAAAGGTAGCTGACATCATCGAACAGATCGCATCCAAGGCTGTAACAGAACAGTAAGGATTTCTGCTGTAATGCCTCCGAAGAGGGCCTCGTGATTGGTATTGAGTTGTGCAATTGATTGGTCATCTGGAGCAACCTGCCCAGAGTTCATATATTACTGAAATTAAGGCAAGGCTTCTCTTCATTGACTGGTTTAGGGGGAAGGCAGTTGGGAAGAATAATGGGTGTTAATGCTATAGCTGAGCATCAGTAACATCATAAATAACGCAACCAATAAGTGACTGTGTCAGACGAAGACCAGTTGAGGCACAGGACCCTGAGATACTAACCTGAGAGTTGGAAGGTGTGGAGGAGCAGTCTCAAAGGCAAGAGGAAAGGCAAGGCTAGATCCAGCACCATCTGCAAGTCCCGGAGGAGCAGAAGCGATACCAGGGTCCAGCTCAAGCTGAACAGGACGATTCCATGCGGACCAGGTACATGGTATGTGTACGTCAGGTACAGAGTCCCAGAGACATTAGTATATAAATGGTAGCAGGAGGACCTCTGATATGGAAACCTTGTTAAGCTCGTACTTCTAGATATGCTCAGCATCTGTTAACAGCCCTGACGAGAGTTAGGGTTATGTGTGCAGTTTATAAGACCAGTAGCGTTACTGGCAGCACCGAAATCAGTAGGAGATCTGCCGCTGACATTAACGACACCAAGTTAACACCACTGCAGTCTGATTCTGTATTAAATCAGTTACCATGGATATGCGTTCAGCAGTCAGGCTGTTTATATAAGCAGAACTAGCAATCAAATGCCAGACAATAGTTCACTGGAAATATCCACCAAAAAGCAAAAGAACCTTCTCCCCTCCTGCAAACAAACAAACAAACAAACAAACAAAGCAATGTGTTCTAGTCTCAGGATGGATTTGGTTTTCTTACTGCTAAAAGGATGCGGGCTCAGATTAGAGGGAAGTGCAGGTGCCTAACCTTTACCCTGTTAAGGACTTAAATGACTTTATAGATCTGAGTCAAATAACTGTTTAATTAGACACTTGAGGTCATTCTGTTGTGATTTCATAGACTAACGACACAAGTAAACTATGGATTCCATCATCCCAGTGCAGTGAAAGTAGGACAAGCAAAAAGAGATAGGACAAGACTTTCCTTGTTTTCCTGTGTAATGAACAGGGTCAGAGACGATGTGATATGGGACAACTGTGTGATAAACTTCCCTATGTGATTGCTGCTATTGCAGCAATTCCTGCATTGCTCCAGAGATTGCTGGTTCTGCCTTACCCACACAAAAGCCTTGAAATCCCCGCCAGTTCAGGACCGTTGCAGTCCTATACATTGCTATAGGAGGGTAAGACTGGAATTTCTGGTGGAAATCATATACACTGTTCCTAAAAAACCCAGTATATGCAGCTCTTTAAAAGTGCTTGTTTATTAAAAAGGTTAACAATTGATGTTTTGGAACGGGCAGACTCTGAAGTGATTCATAATGTGTATAAAATGATAATTGACAGAGAAATGAAGAAGACCAGCGGGAAGAAATAGAAGAATAAATGTCAAAAGCATTGACGAGATTGTAGAATGCTAATAGAAATGAAACGGGGAAAATATTAACAGAAAAAAAGAAGACATTATGTTCTGAAATACTTAACTGAATGATGGTCCTATTGAAAGGAAAAACAGGTTTATTAAAAACAAAAAATTTACAATTTGGTTATTAAATTAGTCTTTAGCTGCTGTGCAGCAAATCAGAGCGCAGAGGCAGGGACACATAGTCCCCTTCTGCCACAGCTTCCTTCAGCCTGCCGGCGCCGCTCATGCGATCCGTGCAATCTCCGCACGGACTTCCAGCCAGGGAGCGGAGGGGGCCGGTGTATGGATTCAGACCTCGTCCGTGTAGGAGGGAGGGAAAGCAAGGGCAGGGGGCTGCAGCAAGTGCTTCCCTGCCATCAGAGCGCAGGGGGAGGCGGGCGGGCAGGGGACCTTCCTCCTTCTGCCAGTGCAGCGGCGCGTAACCCCATGGATAAAGCTTGTCCGGTCTTGTAGTGTTACTGATAAACACTTCTGCCTAGGGTCAGAGCCTCATTTTCAAAGCAAAGGAATTTGGGGAGGAAAGGGTTTTCCCAACAATCTCCTTCTCTACATTGCTCGCTTTAAAGAGTTGCTACTACCCAAGTTGGTTGGGATTCCTTTGGAAGGGGGATGTGATTTTTGGAAAACCGTAATTCTCCACGGGGGAGAAAGAAGTGATTTTGCAAAATTCCTTCCTTATTCTGTTGTGTTAGATATGGTTTGCTACTATTCAGGGTCTATGTTGGCTTATTCTTGGCGGATGTCCCTGGCTGGCGTGCACCTTCCAGGTGCACGATCATCTTTTTTTCTGACACAGCCCGTGAGAGCTGCGTGCAGGAGACATGTCAGGAACTGTTAAGAAATGGAGAACAGAACTGAGGAAGCTGAAGCTAGTACGAAATACTTCAGTAGCTAGGCAGGTATGGTACAATATTAAAATGAACGTAAAGGAAGTATGCTGATGAAGAACATAAAAACCTGTTCTTTTGAGTTAAAGACAGTAAACATTCCACAAAGACATGCCATTGTTAATAGTATTATTTTTAGGAGCTGGTTCTTTTTTTCTTTCTCTGTTCTGAGGTAGTAGAGGAAGTAGCATCTTATTCAAAGTACGGAAAAATTGTTGTAGAATTAAAATTGCAAGAGATAGTGAACTCTGTGAGACATTCTGAAGAATGAGATTTTGAGATTAGCTTGCTTCCTTGCTCAGATACGAACACAGGCACAGACACACACACACACACACACTCTTGTGCATCTTAATAGTGTAGCTCTGGGAAAATTGTGTTATTCAGACTAGACTCTTGGGTGAAGGGAAGAAAATGAGTGTATACCGCTGTAATTGAAAGTCGATTACCCTGAATTGTAGAATAAGGGAAGAAAAGCCTGTTTTTCTTACCAGCCTCCCAAAGCTCTTTCTTCCCTCTTAAACAAGCACTAATTTTTGGTAGAGATTTTCACGAGGTCTTTTAGGAGATCCCTGTGGCCTACAGTTTTATCCTCCGATTTGATTTGATTTTCCATTTGATTTGCCTCTGCCAGCATTTACCTTTGAATCACAGGGTTCACGAGAAGCCTTCTCAAGCTAGCACACTGGTCCTGACTTTTTCTTTTTTCTGGTGTGTGCTTTACTTTCAGGGTTGAACCAAATATTAGTGCAAAGGTGCATCCAAAGGTACATCCACGTGTACAGTATCACAGACTCACATGTATCCATAAAGACAGAGTAAAAATTGCATTGTCAAAACTGCTGGTAACGAAGCAGCTGTATATATTCAGGTACTACTACACGGTAATGTGCACTGGGCCAATATATTTAAAATGACAGAAATTATTAATGTACTAGTATGTACTTGAAATGGATATATACATTGACATGCAAATGGGAATTTAAGCCAGCTGATTGGCTGGAAGCTAAGGAAAATAATTTTTCATGCACAGTGCTTTGCCACTATATTTACATAGGCTTAATTTTAAGGACTTCCCAAATATTTCAGTCTTTTACAAATATTTTTATGCTGTATTTACTTTCGTGTTATTTTTTACTGGGATAGAATTAATTGTCTTCATAGTAGCTTGCAGGGTGTTATGTTTTGGATTTGTGACCAAAACGGTGCTGATAACACACCAATGTTTGTAAAGCTTTACTTTATCTATTAAACTGTCTTTATCTCAACCCAGATTTCTCACTTTTATCCTTCCGATTGTCTCCCCCACCTGATGGGGGGGAGTGAGCGAGCAGCTCTATGGGGCATAGTGGCCTACCAGGGTTAAACCATGACAGCTATGTAAATACTTTGTGGTATTTACTAGGCTGGTAGAACTAAATAAACTAAAGCACTATTTCAGAACAAGTTCAATATTACTTTGACTTGTAAACAATGCAGTCAAGACATTCACCACTGCTTCTAAGAGGGGAAGAGAAAAGATATCCTTTCTTATTATTCGTATTAACAGATAAGCAAAATACTGTGGAGTTCTTGCTCACATTTACTTTTTCCTCTGTCAAATGCAGGCCTTTAAAAAATATACATGCAAAAGCTAAATTAGCAGAACTGACTTTGCTTTGATGCTTTAAATTCCACTATCTTGTTGGAATGACTTTGTGATTTAAGTGCTTTGCAGCATTTTTTCATGCAAGTTGTTTTGCCTTTCTGCCTGATCAAATGTATATGATAACTACAGTACCACAAGTACCTTGACATACTGGAACTGGAAAAATGATGTGCAGGAGAATACTACAAGCTTGAAAATACCTTCATTGTGGTTATTTTAAAACAAGTGTGTTTTTTCAGTGGTATTTGTGGAGTGTTGAAGTTTGGTGGTGTGGCGAAAATCTGCTAATTCCAATTAACACAAAGGG
Organism: Astur gentilis; assembly: GCF_929443795.1. Lineage (NCBI taxonomy): Eukaryota > Metazoa > Chordata > Aves > Accipitriformes > Accipitridae > Astur > Astur gentilis. The sequence continues at coordinate 454,446 of NC_064892.1, forward strand.
GGAAAAAAAAAGAAAGATTTGAGAACAGAATTCTGTTTAATTCTGTCTTCTCAGCTACTGAGTTTCCTGTAAATTAGTGGTTGGCATATTGAGTCGATGTTAAAATGGACTGTAGGCTATTTTTATGTCATGCTGGCAGTATTATCAGTAAAGGTCTAGTATGCCTGCTGCAATATTATTCAGTGTTAAAGTGTGAGCAAATACTTGCATAACTGTGATCTGAAGTTTGGGGTTTAGGTTTCTATTCATGCAGCAAATGCTACTGTGGTAAAAATGACAGCTTTTCCATGTTTGCAGATTTTCGTGATTGCTCTGTTCTTCTTGTCCATATGTAAATGTTATGAATGCCAGGGAGGATTAACTGAGAAGTGAGTTAGAACTGGATGAAAGCCCAATTACCTGATGCCTTCATGGAGCTAAGACAACAAAATCAAACCAACAAGTAAAATGCTCATCCTTGTATTTCAGATTAATTTCATTGGTCGGGCTCTCTCTTTTATATCACTTTTCCTATATGCTGTTAGTGATTTTTGACAAAGAGCTACACCACATAAACTTAGAGGTCATTGATCAGTACTAGGTTTGCCTGGAAACTAGTACACTTGAGTAATGGTGAAAACTTTGCTTACAGGCAGCATGCTGGAAGAGAAGAGCACTTCTGTTGAGGTGTTCTTCAGTAGACTCTTGGCAACGTGTAATGTATTGCTTTAAGTTAGCTTTAATTCATTAGGAAAGCATTTAAATAAGTGCCTTGACTGTAGGCAGTCCTAGTCATTCCATAGTTTCCCCTGAATCACTTGATGCCTTTAACATTTGGGAGCATGTCTCCTAGTTACATGCCAAACTAGAAAATTTACTAATTCATTTTTAAAGGAGATTGGAGTTGGCTTTCTCACCTTCTAAAAAAATCTGAAGCCCAGATTTTCTTATTGATTAAAATGATATTGATCTCACTGGGTAAGACAGTTTAGACATAGCTAGTTTAAGATTTTTGATAACATACAGGGTTTGAGCTCATGACTGTTAGACTCCCAATATAAATCTCTTCTCCTTCCATGATCAGGTATCTGTAACATTCTCACTTTTGTATCAGAGAGCTAACAGGTCATTTCCAACTCCAGGACACGGTGTCAGCAGACATCCAGACGCAGCGGATGCTGCGTGCACTCTTAAAGCAGATACCTGCTAGGTGAGAGAGGGTTGTCCAGCCAGAAACTGCAGGAGCCTGATGAAGCTTTTGGTTGCCCTCTTATGCCCTGCCTTTCTTTCCACTCTTTCCAACACACCTACCTATTTCTCAGAATTATCCGTGATGCACCTACAACAAGCTGGATTGGTTTTGAATGAGCTGATATATTATCCTTGCTCCCATTATCAGTAACGGCACCATTCTCCGAATCAGACTGTGCCAGACATAAGAGCTGACAAGCCACTCGGCAGACCTATCTACACAAACTGTTGGTCCCCATCTCTTCTGGGAAACAACTGCAAATCACACAGAAATGACCACCGAATGCCTCTAGACTACAGTCTCCTAGCTGGGAAAGCTGACCTGAAGTGTTTCAAGGCTTACTTATTTCTACTTTCCATTCTCATGGCTGCCTTTAGGAGCCTAAAAACCATCCTCATTGGTAAAGGACCTGCCTGACCTAAATACAAATAAGAAATAATACAGGCCACACAGAGGAGATGTAAGATGGGATGTCTGTTGCTACAGTAATTCTTTTAGAGGTGACCTCAGAATGTTTTTAGACAAAAGTGAAATGTATAAGCAAACACTTTCGAATGTGTCTGCATATTCACATCCTCCAGGCAAGCTCATGCTTAATGAGTTAATTCACTGCCTGAAAGGGCAGTTTCTCCGCTGAGAACCTTCTCCTCAGACTGAAGCCCAGACTGAAGCCCAGAGCAGCGTTTCAGAATGGATCAGATCCAGGGAGAGCTTGTAGGCAGCAGACCTGCTTGGGAGGAGACCTCCAGCTGTACCGTACCATTCCTTTAGTGGAAACACCCATCGGTTCTTACTCTTGGGACAGGGCGTACCCAGCCCGTGGCGTTCACGCTGGTTCTTCTCACACCAAACAAACTGCTGTTCAGCCTTGTCTTTTCCTTCATGCATCTCCTCTCTTTCCTTTAACTGAACAGGGAAGCCTTTTTTTCCCTTTGCCCCAGGTGGGTTTGAGCTCTTCCATGCTGTCACAACCCCCAACTTCGGTTCTGGAGCCCTCGGAAGCGCAGCGGCAGCTGCTGGGGGGTGTTTGTGCCACCCCTCTGCGTCCCCAGTGGGGGCACGGAGTGGAGGGGCCTGTTGTTTCTGAGCTGCCACAGCCCTTAGGTTTGTCTTGCTGACAAAAAACATCCTTTCGCCTAACATGGTGGAGGTTTGAGCTAACAAAACACCTCGTGAAATACAGTTACCCAGGAACGGCCCTAGCCTCTAGAAGAGGTTGTGGGAGCACAGCTGGGCACAGCAGCCTCCTTAGCTGCTAGAGCTAGATCCAACCAAGTTTATGAATTGGAGATCGCAGTCTCATTTTCTAAGACTCGCCTGTAATTACCATTCACATTATCGTTTTTTCTTACATTCCTTTCCCTTCATCTTCTTTGGTCTACTGCCTTCAGTTTCTGTGTTTATCCACTGGTGACCGTAACACTTCAAGTCAGGGATCACACCTTTTTATTCCCAGGGAATGCTACGCAGACTTCCACTGTTAGAAAAACATTGGTTTATCTTCTCCTTAACTGAATGTGTCTACTTGTTCACAGGGATATTTCAGTGTCAGTGATACAGACTGTTTCAGTCAGAGTATCTCAGTTTGTATTGTTACAGGCACCTCAGATAGCTATGGCATCCATGACTGTAAAAGAACCCTGTAAAACTTAGCATAGCTATTATCATAAAACTCATTTGAGGTAGGGAAATGGTGTTTCCCCTGCCAGAGCAGAGTGGAGCACTGATTAAATCCAGCTTATCATGCATATCCATTTAAGTTTCCTATGGACAAAATTTGGATCTTCACAGACATCTACCCAACAGAGAGCACTGGGTGCACAGCCTTAGTTGTAAGTTAGGGTGAATGCATCTTGGCTCTAGCAATTTTCTTGAGTTTTGCAGAACTGTGTAGCAATTCTGAGAACTAAGCTTCTGTTGATTACAGGCTAGCTCACTGAGCAATATTTGAGGGATCTACTCAAAGCTTGAATTTTTCAAACATAGGGTCTTTAGCATTGAAACTGCTACCATTGTATAAAGAATATTATCAGAATTTAGGGCAGATGTAGGTTTCTAACCTCAAGATCACTAATCTATGTATACTGGATCACTCTGCATCCATTTCTTTGGCATTCTTATGCATCAGCGCATTAAAGACCCATTTTTATATATTTCCAAGAAGTGGACAGATATTAAGAGACGGCTTTGCATCAGTGTGCACTGAGCATTTGCTCCTGAGCATATTGAAGTGCTTGAGCAACCCCAGTCTGTTAAATCAACAGTGGCACTGTCCATGAAAAGAAGCAGTTAAAGGCATTGCACTACTTGCACACTATGTGCATCATTGAGAGAAGCAGAGGCACATCTGGCCTCTCTTGTTTAAGATTCTTGGTTTAACATTCTAAGGTCAGACTGTCCCTGTTATGCAGATCTTCCTCTCTTAAATAACCCTAAAGCATTTTTCTGGTTATAATGTTGGACAAGTCACATTGCCTGCTGCATGAGGGGAAAAAAAACCTCACTCAGTTTTTCAAAAGCTTTTTAGGGATCAGCCTCTCCTACATATCACTGAATTCTTGATACCTTTCCAATTTCAGCAAGCTCTGACATCCTCACTTGCTACGTCTCTTACTAGCCATAGGTCTTGATCAAAAAAAAGCTAGATTTCGATACAAAGATCAGGTTGTAATGATAAAAAATAATACATTATCACTTAAGCTTTCTCCGTAACAGGGTTTTGGATTTATCATCAAGAAATATCTTGTTATTGCATTATTTGTCTTGTGTTCCTTAATGGCCCTCTTCAAACATTTGGAAACTACAGGGCTAAGTGCTCTTATATATTATTCCTTCTCTTTTCACTGTTGTCACTCTAAATCAAAATCAGAGTAGTAGTCAAACTACCTGTCTTACCTGGAACAGTACAACCATTACAACCCTTTAGAAAGTAAATTACAGAATTACTATCAACTATTAAATTACTATGAGGTTTTATAGAAGATCAACCTCCTATTTTGTAATTGTTTATAATGTCTATCAAACTTTTAATTCCAAATCGATAACATAAACATTTATAGTATATTATGGGAATATTTTCAAATGCATTTTAAATGTGATAAATTATTTTACATGTATGATAAATTCAGGCGTTCATAGGTCTCTACATCAGACTCTCAAAGTAAAAGGTAATAAATTAGGCTACAGAACTACTGTAAAGTAGGTTATCAGTAATAGAAGACAAAGAATATGGAAATCAAGTACATTTTGTTAAGCAGAAGAAGTAGGCCCATAGGTGTGGTGAAAGGAAAGATAGAGCGGAGAAAGGAGGCTGTGGGAGGAACATGGTATACAAAAGCTGAATGATTTATCTGTATTTTATGGCAGCCATTTGGATTTTAACCAGTTGCTTATGGTAGCCTAGAAGGGAATCTGTGTCTTTTATGAAAAGTAGCAACATCATTCCAGTTTCAGCATGCTAAACAATTCCCACCTTCAGATGTAGATGGGTACATATGTTAATTCATAACCATTTCAGTACACAGCAGTAATGAGGTTCCCGCTAGGTTAATTTGTGTCATATTCAGTGCAAACACTTGATATCTGCTGGTAATCATTGTATAAAAGCCTGAGCAACAGCATGATTATTTCTCAGGAAAGTTCTTTAATTATCTAGGGAAAAGATGATCATTAACACCTTATTTGGTGTTTCCTTGAAGTAAGCAGAACACATTCCTAAAACCGAAGAAAATAAAAACAGTTCAGGAACATGTCTGTTGTAATATCATTAAAAATGAGCTAGAAAGAGTCTCATGGTGTGAGCTGTCTGAGACAGCTGGCTGTGCATCTAGATTGCATTCGCATTGCTTATTACCTTGATTGATTGCATCTCATGGTAAGAGATAAGGCAAAAAATATCTTTTAAGAGTCACTTTTTAGATCACTTTTTAGAAAGAAGTGTGCAAAGTTGGCTTTCCAATAGATGTAAATCCTATCACCTAAATCTGGATGAAAACAGTTTTGTTTTTGCAGTGTAAATGGTTGCACATGCTCTCTGGGGTTGTAGTGGATTGATGATACTCTCTTCAGATTTGACTTTTCCCCATTGAACTCAGTGACCATTTTCCTATTGATTTTAACTGGAAAATGCTAGATATCCTAGCACAGATGCCCCTGTGGAACATTTGACGGAAAACAATTAAATGTTGTAAATTCAGTTAAAAGGTTGTGTTGAGAATATTGGGGGTTTTTACCTTAACAGACACACAGTTTAAAGTGGAAAACACATGAAATACATTTGAAAGACCATTTCAGTGGCATTATTATTGATATTTTGTTGTAAAATACTATTGTTTACAACAGATTGTTATTGTCTGTGATGTAGTAGCTAGTGAAAAACTCTGCGATTCTAACTGGCATTCTCCATTTGGAGTAAGGTTGAAAACCTGAACACAACTGTATTATACTATTTGTAGAGAAAAACATAAAAAATCTTTTGTAGTGCTTAAATAACATTAAATACATTTTAGTTTTAAGTTCTCTTTTGAAGAATGGGAATGTCATTCCTTGATAGAAGGGCTTTCCCAAAATGTCTCAGAGCTCCATTTGTATTTAGTCACGCAGAAGTGATGAAACTGTCATCCAGTCCCAGAGCAGAGAATGAACACTTACAAAGGAGCTGAAAGGCAGGAAATTATTTGCTAAGAAGAAAAGAACCATGAGCCCATTGTGGTAGAACGGAGGGTGCATAGGCAAGGGGAGAACGGGAAGAGGAAGATTTTTAAACTATATGAGTTAAGCAACAGCAGTTTAATTCCATGATCTTCCTAGCCCTTGATCAAAAGTTGTAAATGATGTTAAAAAGGTAGTGAGAGTACATTGACAGACACAGATCCAGCTCAAAAGTTGGTAAAATGATCACAATAATCACTTACAGTCCACAGCTTGATGTTACCCAGGGGTGATGTGGACCTTTTGGTGATTACTTTCTCCGTATAGAAAAACAAGAAATAGTGGAGGATGTCAAAACACCACCGTCCTCACCATCTGAAAGAGGAAAAGATAAAATCAGAGTGCAGAAGCTACTGTGTAACGTTAATGTTGATGGTTTCTGGCAAAATCTTGGCCAGATTTCTCTTTGATTGCTTTCCATGCTATATCGTCTACTGTGATCTGCCTGATGCACATGCTGTGACTTCAGAACCAGTGATGTGCATATGAAGTGTTATTGGGTATCTTGTCAGCAGCAAAAAAAAAATATGTAGGCAATATGCTGACATAAGCACCCAACACTGTGGGTAGACCTATCTAAGAGCATGAAAGTTTTATTGCCCAAGGGCCTTTATTGATGTCCTGAACTTGTTCCTTGCGATTGTGATGCTTGCTGGGGGTTATGCATCAAGGCTGGAAAGCACTTAAAAGCCATTGTAGCTTGTTGTATGAAAGAATGAGTATGTTGTTTAGGAGAATAGATGCACAGACACCTGTGAAATTGGTATCAGCAGCTGGAAGATTGACAGTAGAGTAGTGCAAAGCATTTGGAATTGGAGTAGCTAAATTTCAGGAGCGAGGTGAAGCTAACGTTCACCCAAGTCAAAAATATCAAGTGCAGCTGGCAGTAATTCCAGTCTCGTTCCACTACCTGCATAACCAGTGGAGAGAATTCTCTCTTTGAACTCTTTTAGCTCAAAGGACGATGCCATTGCCATTGTTTTCTTAGGTTATGAAAGACAATGAGAGTGTGACAAAAAGCCATCCATGTCATTTAAAGAACGATTGAATGGCATTCAGGGGCTATGGTGAGTGGCTGGTATGGAAAGCAAAGCAAATAGAAGCTTGAGTCCTACAAAGCATCTGTTAATCTATGTGAGTAGTGTCTTCTAATACAAGGCTTCAGTGGAGAAGCTCATGGGAGCAGGGGCCAAGGAATATTCCAGAGAAACAATGCAAGTCGAGATAGTAGAAAGGTAGATAAAAGAATACATGTTACAGCACAATAGAATCAGATGTCAAGTTGCAGATAACGGGGAAAAAACCCAACGCATTTAGAGGCTGTTATTCTCAGAAGGACAAAGAAACATGCATGTCTGTGTGGTGTGTGGCAGTTGTACTTCTCAGCTGAAGATGTGTGTTGCCTAACAAGTTTGTTTGTTTGAGCCTGCCCTGCTGGTGGTGAATCCTTTGTAAGTGCTCCGTAATGACATTGCAGGAGGAGTAGTCACAACCTATGGGCAGTATCCCATCAATATTCCAGTCACAAGTACTGTTGTAAATGACTGGTAGCTTTGCACCTGGTAGTCTAGTTGAACTAGCACAGAATACCTTTTGGGCAGCCTAGTAAGAATTAGAAAGAATTGCTACTTGACTGTAGGTGCCTACAGTGTAAAAAGCAATGCTTTATTAATGAAACATAGAATGAAACAGGGAACAAAGCTTACAAAAATGTAGTTGTGAAACTGATATCTCCTCCTTCATGGTTTTAGGGGAAAGTGTTCAGCTTCATTCTTGATTATACAATATTCTTGTCTTGATTAGAGAATATTCTTTCAAGATTAACCTCAGGAATAGTGGGAACATTGATTCAAATTGTGTTGAATTCACATCAGGTTCTTGTGAGATATCACTCCAGATCTGTGTGTTTAAATACATTTTCCAAAAATTCCTAAATAATGAGGCTTTCAAGTCCACCTCACAGCCTATTTAAAGCTGTTTATCTCGTTTAAATATATTTCTTACTCTTTGGGCAGTGTAATTAAATTGGGGATAGATATAGGATATGATTACATCATAATTTTGTAGACTGTACTAATTCTAATGATACAGTAATTTTTCGTAAGATGATGATATTACACAAGTTGACATAGAAATAAATGTCTAAAACAATAGAATTACACAAAGCTTCTCCCATTATATATTTTCTATAGAAACTACAAATGTTTCCTGAGCTCATCTGAGTTAACAATGCAGTATTTTTCTGGGCTTGTTTTAAACAAGCATACAAGCAAAGAGGGATTGGAAGTATATGGATATTTCAGACAGCACTTGAGAACATTTTTTTACCTCAAAATCAAGATTAAATTTGTTTGGGAATTCAGGTTGATCTTTTCTTACGTCATTTGAACCAGCTTGCACAGCATAATCATACATAGCAGCTGGGGGAGATGGGTACTTGAATATTCATTTCGATTTCAAATTTAAGGCTAGATTTTTGACTGAGGTATGTATATTCTGTTCCACAAAAGTATCTATAATCTAAGGGAGGAGTGTTGGCTGTGAACTTTTCATTCTGCACCATCTGTTGCTGCCTACTTTCCTATTGCTGAAGATACAATAAACCTCTTTTGCCCTACACGGATTTCCTACCAGATCTCTTGCCGTCGCCCCATCACCTCTTCACCTTAACAGTGCCTACCAGTAGTTTTCACTGAAATCACAACTAGAGAGCAGGCAAATTTAACCATACTTCCGAGGGTTCCCCTTCTAACCTCATGGCACTGTGGTTTTGGTAAGAATTCAACCCCTTCATTTGTATCATCTTGTACAACAAAGTAAATATAAAAACCAGATAAATAATTTTTATTGACCTCGGTAGGGTAAGGTGAGGTGCATGATTTAAATGCTATTGTTGTTGCTGGTTTATACCCTCATTTATTAAACCCAGCAAACACCATAAAATGTAATGGGACACCAAGTAAACATAGCCATTCTGGCTCCCGGGACATTCAGATGGTTTCTAATCAATAAACAAGCTCCACTGAAAAACAAACAAGCCAACCGACAGACAAACCCTACTTGGGAATTCAGTTCTGCTCTTGCACTACTCTGTTTTCAAAAGGCTCTGCGCTCGCGGGAAGTTGGGTGTAGGATCAGGCCTCGCACCCGCCACACAAGAAGGCGACAAATCCACGCGTTGCGCACAGAAATGCCGACGCAAGTAGAGCCATAGGGCTGCCGAGGCAACGCGGGCAGGTGACCGCCGTTAGCGGACGGGCTCATAACGTGCCAGGGCAGCACATGCAGTTGTATGGTGGCTTACCTAGATCTCTTATTAATTCCGGGTAGTTCCTTTGGCAGAGGGGAAGTTCTGGTTCTGAAGACTTCTACAGTGTCTGCGTGGTGCGTAATGTGCAGTACACAGCTAGACCCCACTCCGCACAGCCGGCTCCATTGCTTGGGAAGGGCGACAACTCCTGAGTGTTTCTTGCAGTGCTAACAGATATCTAAATCTCACACATCAGTGTGAGATGAATCCCGTAATGATGGGATTTGTGCCTAGTTCTAATATACAGGGAAGGAATCTGACCTTTCAAAGCCCCGAGTGCCTCCTCCGGCAGCAAATGGTCTGGGGATTTAATGTCTTTTAGGATCCCACTGAAAGCAAAAAATTCTAATTTGGTTTGATGAAAAGTGTTGTTTACAGGTATGTCCTTGCCATGTCCCAAATCAGTTTTCTCACAGTATAACTACAGAATTAGGGAGAAGTGAGAGAAAAGCCTAAGCCTGCTTTTTCCACGGACCCACGCTCAGTATTTAAAATTAATTTGAGGAATATCAGGTGCAAAGGTGCAATAGCGATAAAACAATAAGTTTCTCCCTCTCCCTTTCATGTTACCATTTGAAAGTTAAGCTGTCAAAGGAAAAATGAAAAATCCTCTTAGTTTTTTAATGACAAGATAGCTTTTGGTGATTTTTTTTTTGTTGGTCTGAACTAAACATATTTTTTCCACACAAACTTATTTCCCGTTAGAAAATAAACAAAAGTTACAGGTTTCCACATGCAAAAATGTTTTTTTTCTCTCTAATAAAAGAAACTCTGTCTCTAGAAATTCCAGCTGTCATGTATATATTCCTAACAAGTTCAGAAAAGAAGTAACTTCCAATTCAATAACAACATAAGTTACATGCTTGAAATTAATCTCTCAAGGCTTTTTTTTTTTTTTTTTTTTTTTTTTTTTTGTATTAATAGTGATAAGTAACTTGCAGAAAAAGAAAAAAATGAAGAAAAGAAGCATGTTTTTTTTATTAATTTATATATTTTAGGAGCCTGGAATGCTGGTAACCCTGTCTGTTACCCAGTGGCTACTGAAAGCCCTGTCAACATGTGCTAAACAAGAGTAACCTGATTTAGGGTCTCTGCTTATTTCAGCATCTCAGCTAAAAATTGAAGGCAATTTCTACAGAAAATGCAGGTTGCATTTTTTTGCCTCTCAAATCCAGTTGTGCGTGTCTGTTAAATTGTGTTGAATCTACAGTGCCAGCCTTTCTGTGCTGCCTTTCAAGAACTCATTTATAAGCTCATAGCGAGGCGATATACTACCAGGCTGTCAGTACCTGAAATTACTGCAGTAAAGTTTAGAGAGTAATAGTCTTTTTCTTTCAAGGAAAAAAAGGCAGGTGAGTGTTAATTAAGTGTCAGAAAGGGAAGAATAACATCGGCCACACTTGAGCATTCTTTGGTCTACAATGCCTGTAACTTCTGTATTACCAGCATGACATTCTGTCTCATCAATGATCGTTGTTGCAGCTTTTTCTGTGGGATTAGTCAGGCGTTGTGCCAGGTGCTCAATGTACACATTACGGAGAAACACTCTTGTGCTACGGGAATGCCAAAAGGTATGGAAGCACGTAAATGACCTCCTGGATTAGGAGCATGTGATGAACATCTGTAGATATGTGTACATACAATAGTAGTGAAGCATTCATATGTTTTCTGAGCATTTACAGATAGGTGTGCATAAAATAGTCTTTAAGAATTCTTACAGTTTTGAAGCATCAAGGAAATCTTTAACAATAGAATCATCTCTGTGAAACTAAGGCTTTCAGCAATAGCATTTGACATCCAGTATTGTCGGGGAAAAAATAATCAGTGAACTAATTTGAAGCTGTATTACAACAAATTTTATTCAAATTGCTCAAAATATCATTCAAAGTACATCTTTAAACTTAAATTTGAGGGAACAGTTATTTTTACGGCAATCTAGTGTATGTTTCCAGAGAACAGTACTAAAATTACCAATTGAGCCTATAAGGGTTAAAGTTTCTTCTAGTGGTGTGTTTTTTTCCTGTTTCCCTTTCAGACACTAACCGACCCATGTTACATTTGTGAAATTGGTATACATAGTACCCACCTCACAGGAATGAATTACAACAGTGTAACCTCTCCAGACATACTATTCATATTCTTGAAGTGTGAATACTCATAATACAGAGAATTACCCATTTAAAATTTCAAAACAGACCAGAGCATGCAGCTGAGTGTTTAACTTGCAGGTAACACAAATAGGCAATATATAAACATATTAATAATAGTTCTACATGCATACACAGTATCACTCAACAGTTATCAATACTTTTTTAAAATGTTGTTTTTGCATCAAAATCTCTAAAAATGTTACATGAATACTAAATATGCCAATCCCACCCCCAGTTTAAGTCATCCCCAAACTATTTATGAATCTGTGATGAATTTGTAGGAAGGCATCAAATGGAAATAATGGGAATAGATGAGAAATGTGGGATGTGGGAGGTGTGAGATAGCCATGAGCTTTAAAGCCTTGTCTCCTGTAGGAGAGATCACTGTGCGTATTTTGCCGAGTATGCTAGCTACTAAAATAGTAGGTAAAAGGGGATCTCCTCTGCTAGGTATTTTCTGAATCTGATGCTCCATTTTCTTCCCCCCCCCCCCCCCTTATTTTTTTCTTCTTCTTTGTTTCTTTGTTTGTTTTCAGTGTACCCCAAAATACATTTTCTAAGAAACAGTTCGGGAGAAGCTTGTTTGAGTGGAGGAATAAGATTTGTAACTGAATTTTTTTCTTCTTGTTTTTGGATTGGCAGGCAAATAAAAAAAATATATATTTGTATAGCAAGCATGCTGCTTTATAATCGAATTTTTATATAGCTGTACTCCTTTAGGGGCAAACGGGATGGAAACAGACTGTGATTGATTTCATCAGTGCCAAGTGCTTAAGAATCAAGCTTGTAGCACTGACTCTTTTGTAGGTGTACAGAACATGGAAAAACCCTTACTACATTGCCCCATTTTTGTCAGACTGAAGATTGCCATGGCCACAGCATATGAGTGCTTCACAACTGCTAATTAATTTCTTTTCACAGGACTCTTGAGATAGCACGATTTCCTTGTCCCATTTTCTAGAAATGGAACTGAAAAACAGAGGAATTAGGTGCTTTGTTCAAGGTCACAGAGGAAGTTGGGACAGAACTTGGAATAGAGCCTAGCTCAAAAATTGTGCCTTAACTAATATATCACTTCCCTCCCCCTGAGGTATCACGCAAAGGTAGTCAAAACACAGCTCTTGGTGAATCAAAACTCCCCCACAAATGGTGGGCAAACCTTGAAAAGTTTTGTTTCAGTAGGAGTAGCAGTACTTCCTAAGTAAATGAGATACTTCAGAAATGTTCTTTAAGAGTACTTTGAAATTTCTACCTGAATTAAATGAAGAGGGCCGGTTGGAGTGATGATTTTTTATTTTTTTTTCTCTTAGATTTTACAAACACAGCTATATTGTTACTATCGTTTTTATCATCATGAGTTTGCTTTGGTCAAAGATTTAGCCTCAGTCCTGCTTTTTCTGAACCAATTCTACTATCTTGCTCCAAACAGAGTTTAAAGGGATTCCATCCAAAAGCATTTTTATCCCACTGAAAATTTAGGGACTGATTTGTGGTTGGTCTCTTGCAAGCCAAAAGAATTCAAAGTAGATTACCATAGGAAAATAAAACTTTTTCATGGTCTTTTCTGTAAAACTGGTTGTGTTTTGTACAGTAACTAGATTTCAACAGTTTTAACTGAAGTAAGAGGACAGAATCTTGTAATGTTATCATATTGCTTTTCAACAGTGTGCAATTCATGAAGCAATTTCATTTTTAGGGAATAACTTGTCTGAATGCATGCATTCAGGCTGAAGCTGAAGGTCCATTTGCAGTGGATGAAGGTCTGCTATGTTATATTAAAGGCATAAGCTGCTTCCTAAAAAGATAATCTGAGATTTGAGATTGAAAAGTTAATTTTGATAAAGGCAGAACATTCTTTTCCAGCTCCTGCTTTCATGTAAAAATCAGGTAAGACTAAATGAATGGAAATATTTTATTGTTGTAAAATGTACTAACAGATGCACTGTCAAGCAGGCAGCCTCGTCCAGATAACTTCTTGTGAGCTACCTACCTAACAGCACGGCAAGTGATTTTTTTTGCTGTGCTCATTCAGTTCTTAGCATCTCCTGAAACTACTGCCATGGTGGTTTTAGACCCTTGCTACCATCCAACTACTAACCAAGGGACTAAAAGTGGTGTATACTGTTACCAGTCATTTGAACCTGTAAATCAGTGAGTCTGCATGACAATTTTTACTAAAATCACTCTGTTGCTGTGTGTTTATCTAACATCTCTCCAAAAAAATTTCTGGCTAGCTTGTGACATTGCAGATAGTGTGTGTTTTGTCCAAGGTCTTGTGAAAAGTGAAACAACCTTCAAAAAATCCATACGTGCTGGGACTTTGATTGGTAGAAGATGAGGAAGTAAAACTAGATGATTTTAACTAGTAAGTCCTCATAGCTATGTTCTTTACCAAGTAGTTACCCGAACCTTACTACATAGAGTTTTTGGTCCTATGTAACATACTTGGCCCCCAATCCCTTCATAGCCTGTTACTTTCCCTATTGATCAGGAGCTTCTCTGCAGCGGTTTGTACAGTAAATGCCATGTGCTGGAGTCATCTTTGTATTTTGGAGTAGATTGAAAGAGACAGGGCAGCCGCTGCAGGTCACATCAGATGGGAGATCTGAGTTGTCATAATAAGCCAGTTTCTCAGTAACTTAGAGCGATGGAGTTCAGAGGCAGCCAGCTCCGGCAGCTGCTGAGCAGGCTTAATATTGATTGGAAGGGAAAAATGAGGGAGACGGTGACCTTCTATGCAGAGCATGACAAAAGCGTGGCTGGGACGATGTTCTGGCTAATGCAGTGCCTTCGCAGTTACCCGGCACAATAGCGGGAGGCAGCCGCGCTGCCCTCCTGCCTCAGATCCGCCACTCCTGACTCCTGACATCAAGTCATTAACTTTGTTAGCCTTGCTCCTCCCTTGGTGGTTCCGGAAAGGAAAGAAAGGGGAATTCTTTTCAACCCGAGCCTCATCAAAGCCGTGAGAGTCATTTTTCAAATACAGCACATTTTTTATCTCTAAGTCACTGAAAAAAAAAGCGTAGTCGAACTGAAACTCCCTCAAGCCTACCTGTATTTTCAGCAATTAATGAGGGAAGTATTTACTGTTCAAAAGGCTTTTGCTGTTTGGATTTCCTCCAGTTCAGAATGAGCTCTATCAAATTGGCCAATGCAATTTATTATCTCCTCAGGGACATTCAGCTGTCCCAGCTAACCTTTCTCAGAATAGATCCAGCTGTGTCCTTCTGTACAGAATCTTTGCACTCCCCTAAAAACGCAGTCATCGTAAGGATGTGTTTGACAGAACTATTAAAGACACCCTTAGGCCCGGCTCTGCATTAATGACCTACAAGCTCATGACTTCCATTTCTGCTGTATACATTTTAATGTGAGGGTTAAGAAGGATCTCGCAGGTTCAAGCACACCAGCAAGATCCCCAGGGAAACAAAAGTGCAATTATTCTGTAAATGGCAATTCAGAATTACTGACTTTGCAGAGAACTTCAGCTCCCATGATTTTATTTGGAATTGACAGTGCTTGGAAGGACAGTCCATTACATGCCACCAATGCCTTACATTTTTCTTAACATATTTAATCTATAGATCTTGAAACATTTCTGTCTTGTCTCAATTTTGTAAGCGCTGGCAGTGAGAAATCTGGAAATGAGACATAAGTTGAATCTACTTGCTCGAAGTGATGTGTTGGGCTGGTGGCTGACTAGATGACTAGATGAACAGTGGCATCCTAGTTCCTTAGTGTAGTCTCAGTTAATTCTGACAGTTAATTCTTCAATGGTCCAGGCATTGTGTCTTGACAAGCGATGGAGGAAAATTAAATGGATTCATGTAGAGGCTTGTTATGCTTTATTATTGGCTTGGAGAAAAAATGTACATGCGCACAACTATGTATTTACAACATAGTCACTATGAGTAAATTAATGACAGGTCTTTACAAAGTGAATTAAATGAGTGATTACTTAAAGAAAAGTATTTCAATCCAGTCTTATACCTGTATTTCATTTTTGGCATCACCTGGTTTTCACACTATATGGGCTCAGCCACTTCCTACCATATAAAAGGAAAGAAAAAAGGGTACTTAGAAGGTAAGCAGGGTTCGCATTGGGAGAACGCATAATGACTTTGGGAATCATCTCAGTGAAGCAGAGATAATTGTCTCGATTTCCCTTTTTGCTCAGTTTCCTAAAGCCTCTGTAATCACGCTATTTGTCTGCCTGCTCTTCCTTCCACCCTTAAACAGTTTCGAGCCCGTTGGCCAGTTTCTGCCGTCAGTGATGAGCAGACCTCGCAAAGGGTTGAAACTCCCACGAGGTTGCTGAGCAATGACTCCTGCACAGAGGAGGAAGACTACGGGAATGGCTGACATTCGTGCTCAGCAGTTGCCTGGTGTGTGTCCACAAATGGTGCTGGGTCAGGAGCCCAGGACTGCAACGAGATGGGAGGAGTGTGGGCTGTGAAAAGTGGTGCAAAGTACCAGGGGAGGTATCTGGATTAGTGCAGTGAGGAAGTGTAGATGGTGGGAAACACACTGATAAGAAATTTAGTGTCTTTATTTTGGCTGGTTGAAGAACAATTTATTTAAATTAAATATAGAATTAAAGCGCTCCAGTCAAGGTACAGAAAACATCTTGCCACAGAAGCAACTATCGTAGAGTCAAAAAGTGTATTCATGCCACCTGATTTAAAATCTTAAACTAGGAAGTTAGTCTCAGTCTCTCTCAAGGATTTTCTTTCTTCCCATAGACAATATAGGGAGCTTAGGTGACCTGCTACCTGAACGGGGCCACTATATTTAGGTGGTTCTTCCTCAGATTTACTTCTCGGTCCTTCTGCTTTTTCTTGCCTAAGAAACACTAGTTCACCACACTGACAAAAGAAAGGAGGGGACTTCTGTGTTGCTGCATGAGTTTTCTTGTAATGAAGGCCTGTGATGCCAGTAAGGTAGATATTAATACAACTTGAGAGAAGCCGATGTTTTAAGTAGTACATTTTTCTTTAAATTGTGTAGAGTTTCTGTATGGAAATAGCTTCACTGAAAGAATATATTGGAAAACAAGACAGGACGGGAATTGATTTACTCAAAGCGTAGAAATGGTCTTACCTAATAGAAATATTAATGCAATATGTAAGGTAATTTTGCACATTGCATGTAGATATCCACATTTATATGAACAACTTCAAGATAAACAAGGAGAAAAAAGCCTGCCTTCAATTATTCTTTTTCTGCTTACAAAGTCAGTGAAACTCTTACGTCCAAAAGATTACTGTGTAATTTTTAAGAAAAGGGAAGAAAAGAGAAGAAACATTCTTAATTGTACTGCTGGACTGGAGGGTGGATTTTCCGATGACAGAAGATGGAGTTAGCACTTTGGACTGTTTAAAAACTCAATCAGCTGAGCAGTGTGGCTCACAACAAGTTATCTATTTCAGGTGTGTTTCATCATTCAGTCAAATTATGGCGTAAGTTAAGCTTGCTACTTAACAGGCTTTTACTCAGAAACTCATGTCAGGTTGTTTCATGGTCATAACATTAATGCTGCCTTGATGACTGTATTTGATGAATGAAGATTTAGGCTTTTTGTTTTGTTTTTAAAGAACTGAAAAGCAAACACAGGTGTTGATGTGCTCAAAATCTGCTGTTGCTGTGTGTTTATTCTTCCTTGGGAGGAGAGTATGTTTTTACTTGGGTGTTTATTGTTCACGAGTTCATTTTCAGTGTTCTCCATAATTTTATGAAGCACTATAGGTAGCTGTGTTACTGGATGTCCTGGTTTCATCTGGGACAGAGTTAATTATCTTTTTAATAGCTGGTATAGTGCTATGTTTTGAGTTCAGTATGCGAAGAACGTTGATAACACTGATGTTTTCAGTTGTTGCTAAGTAGTGTTTAGACTAAGTCAAGGATTTTTCAGCTTCTCATGCCCAGCCAGCAAAGAAGGCTGGAGGGGCACAAGGAGTTGGGAGGGGACACAGCCAGGGCAGCTGACCCAAACTGGCCAAAGGGGTATTCCATACCATGTGAAGTCATGTCCAGTATATAAACTGGGGGGAGTTGGCCTGGGGGGGAGGAATCACTGCTCAGGAACTAACTGGGCATCGGTCAGTGAGTGGTGGGTAATTGCATTGTGCATCACTTGTTTTGTATATTCCAATCCTTTTATTATTATTGTCATTTTAATATTCCTATTATTATCATTATTAGTTTCTTCCTTTCTGTTCTGTTCAACTGTTCTTATCTCAACCTACGAGTTTTGCTTTTTTATTTTCCCTGATTTTCTGCCCCATCCCACTGGGTGGGGGTTGTGAGTGAGTGGCTGCATGGTGCTTAATTGCTGGCTGGGGTTAAACCACGACCCTGGAGAAGATGGAAAGGCTCATGCTAGAGCAATTTATCCTCTTTACTGTTCAACCCTGAGTGAGGCAATTGGAGGCTGGCCTATTCTGACTACAGTTTTACCAAAACACCACCAATAAATGGTTAGAAATATTTTCCAGGGGGGACAGTAGATGTCTTTCTGAATGGTAAATTGCTTTGCTTTGCTAAATCTCTGCATTAATGTTGGTAGCTACACAGACCTGTGTGTATAATTTTGTCTTTAGAGCTTATAAGTTTGGTTTGGATTTAAAAATCAATTTCAGCTTAGAGAAAGGAAAAAAAAAAGGTATCAAAGAGACAATTTGATAATCTCTTATAAGTCTCCATGTTGGTCTGTGGTCTTTCTGAATTCATCATTTTGATCATTTGGTCTTAAAAATGTCTTTACTTTTACCAGAATATGTAATGAAACGCTCTCAGTGGAGCAAGCTTAGAAGCTGAGGTCCCTAAAGCAGGTCTGTGCTTCTGGTCTGTTTACTTAACAGAAGGCCTAATAGGTAACCTTAGTGGTCATGGAGATGGCGCTCTTGCTCCCAACTAGGATTTTTATGTGCTTTACTAAATAAATCATTAATATTAACGGGTGTTAACACCACAGACCACATTTATGTAAGTGTAAACAAGCTGCATATACACTTAGATCATTACCTGATCTGGACGGCTATTCCTATGAATTAGCTCAGTATCCTGTGTGGGCATAACTCATAAATATCTGGGTATACAGCAGGCATACTGACACGATTTGGGTGAAGAAAAAGAGATCACTTAAAACACGCACGATGTGATATAGTACTTGGAACTCTCATTCTGGTAGCATTTAAAAAAGAAATAAATAAGAATTAAAAAACCCCACAACAGTAAAATTAAAATTAAAAGAAAACTTTTCTCTTGCAATAGTGCCTTAAATGATAGTTTTGGCATTTACATTAAGGCTAAGTTTGGGCAAAGTTTTATCTAATTTTGTTCTAGGCTGTGAAGCATCCATGATATGCACATTAAAGAGTAAGCAATTTTGGTTCTGGAGCTCCCAACACACACACACACAATCACAGACGCATTCTGCAAGTCATTACAGTAGGCTGATATTGGATGAGTTTTCTTGCAGAGATATAATTAACAGATCATGGTTACCTTACTTCCAAGTTTGTATTTTTGAGTCCAAAGTTTTAATTTCTTTACCATTTCATCTTTACTTTGAATTTCCTGGCTTTCTGTGTTTTTCTGCTCATTTTTTTTCTAATGCTTTATTAGATGCTTAACTTTTTCAAAAATAATATAATTTGAAACCATTGTGGGCCCGATCTTCAGTGATGTTGAGTGCTCACAATTCTATGTGTTGCTGATAAGGACTCCAAGGCCTCAGCAGTTCTTACGTTAAGGAGTTCATAGGTTCTGACTAACTTTTAAGAGCTCATTAGCTTCTAGGTATACGTAGCTGAGTAACTATATATGTACACGAAGAAAAGCCTAGACTTTTTTCGATGCAGTTACAATGTATATAAAGGTCAAAGATGCCTGATGGAACTCTGAAAGCTCAAAATGTACTCAAAAGAAAAATCCCTTTAGCAATGTGGTAAGAAGGTAGAAAACCTGCTTTCCAAGAAATTCTTTAATCTTAGTTGTATATAGAAAGTGTATGAAGAGCAAAGAGTGACAGAGAAGGTGGGCTGCAGCATTGCAGAAATTCTGAACAATGCTGCCATCTATTCGGTAAACTTATGAGACCACTTTATCTAGACAGAATTTCAAGAGTCCGTTAGTTATAACTACAGGAACCTCTGTTATCCTAAAGCAGCTCAGACTGGGAAGGCACAAAGAGTGCAATCATCTCACCTAATTTTAGGATCCGAGAAAATCTTTGGTCAGCTGCATATGAGGTAGCACCTGTGCCCCATGCTGCCTGGTGACCCTTGCACTATAGATTCTGAAAAATCCCACGCAAAGTGCAGTAACTATTATGTCTTCTCCCCAGAAGCTACAAATTACGTACCATTTGTCTTGAAAAAATACAGAAACTTATATATGCAAGTTTATCTTTCTAAAACAAACTTCTATATGAAAGAAAAGAGGATAAAAGACTTGAGGGTGGATCCCGTCCTTTTGTTTAATAATGAACAAATCCTCTAAAAAATATTGAAAAGAAAGCTAAAACTTTGTGGTGATGAATACAGTTTGAAATAAAAAATAATGCAAGACTATATGAAAAGTTTAAATTTAGCTTAACATTAGATATTTTCAAACTACCTTTGAATATATTATTAATTTTACAATATTGTAAAGAGTCAACTATGTGTACATTTGCTCATTGTTTCTTTAATGATAATACTCTTTCAACTCTTAACTTTTGAAGATGGAATTTTTAGTGTATAATAACCCATGAGAATATCACACCTGAATTATGGAATGATTACATGCAAAATATATTTTTATAATAAAATATTTTTATGATATAGTAAAAAATTCTAATCTCTAAAATATTAAACCACAAATTCATAACTTAAATAAGACCTAAGGAAAATAATAGACTTTAAAGATCTGTAGTACTTTTGATCATAATTGAATTGTGCTGGAAATTATTGCCTGGGAAATGGAATCCTGAACTGACAACCACTTCATTCACTGTTTAGGTAACAATTATCGACATCCTCCAACAGTGAAACTCACAAATGTCGTATTTTATATGAGAAGTCACAGTAAATATGCCATTCCTTAAATGGATGAAATACAGAAGGATCACTGAGAATATGTTCATTTGCATAGTAGCATACTAAGTATCAGTGTTTATAAAATAATTGTCATTTTATGAAAAAATGATGATGAAGCTAAATACATACATGGCAAATACATATGAATACTCCTAGGAGCTATCATAGAAAACGTCATTCTCATTGAAATCTAGAGTAATATTTGTTTGTCTTTCCAACAATATCTGTATTAACTTTGCTTTCAGATGCATCCTTACTGCTTTGTTAACCTACTTCTCTTCTTGGATGGAATGCAATTCCCACAAGGATTTTAAGCTTTGATTTTAGAAATTTAAGGCAATTTCTGCATGTAGGTTCTTGTGTTCTTTAGTTCTTTTAGTTTTGCTGAGTAACCTTTATCTCGTTTCCCTTTTGAAATGAAACAGATTGATTAGTAATTTGTTTTATTATTTAGTTTAAATAATTTGACATGGGAATTAATTCATGATCACTTGAACCAGATTTATTTTCTGTCACCAAATCTCTAGAAAAAACCCTTGTTACTTAGGAGAACTAAGGACTGTCACAGGTGGTGCACTGTAGTGAATGGGTGAAGCGTCAGAAAATGGACTGCTGTAAAATGTGGGCAGGGTTGGCTCTTCTAGCTATATTTTTGGACAAAAGTGGCTGTGGCTGCTGCTCTTCATCTGGAGCTCAGTGGTCCAGGGAGTTGAACCCCTTTTAATCTTCCTCACACACAGCAATGGTACGGGCGGTGGAACATCTGCACTGAGGAAGCCTCATGCCAAAAAGAGGGATGCCAAGTAACTACAGGTACCTCTAGTGTGCAGTGGCCACCAGAACTTGGAGTCAGTGCATTGTTTTTTGGGAATTTGGTGTCTAGATTCTACTTAAATGTCATTTTAGACATCAAAAAAGTCTTGAAGAATCAGCTCACTCATTGGATATGTATTTATCTCCAGCCCTGGCTGGGTCTAAACATGTAGACCCAGATACTGCTATTGGAACTGATATAATTGATTGCTGCTATTCTAATTGATGAAATCGAGTTGGCTGAGGCAGTTTTAGATGACTTTCTTTTCCGAGAGCATCAGTGTGAGCCAACAGTTTCTTTATGCAGGAGTTAAAGGAGGACACAACCAAGGAAGAGTATCTCTGGGACATATATCGGTGACAAAGACATGGCAACAGTATCGTATATTGTAGATACAATAAAGACTAGTGTCTCTGAAGCATGATCATAAACATAGAGGGGTAGTGCTGGCTTGTAGCTTATGTAGCCATGACAACGGTGGTTTTACAGTACTGTGGAATAATGATGTTATATATTTTCTGGGAAGTGGTGTATAAATAGAGATTAATGAAGTTCAGAGAACTAAGGGTGCTGTAATATACATTACAGTCCTGTGGGCTACTGCTGTAGGAGAGAATGTGTGTACTTCTGCCTTGAACAGCGTGGTGTGCGGAAGAGTCCAGAGAAAGAGTAGTCCTTGTAGTTCGTAAAACTGGAGAGCAGTCCATAAGCATGCTGAGGAGATTTGTTATGAGTTGTTACAGCAGAAGCTGTAATACAAACATAACAAGTGGGGAAGAATGTTAAAGAATAAGAGCTTGGTAGCTAATGTATGCAATGCTCACGGCATCCTGGCTGTCCACCGGACTTTCACTGCATTTCGCTTTCTCCTACTGTCTGTCTGCCTTTTCTGTTTTCATCCTATTTTGTGACGTATGTCATTGCTCTCTTTTTTCTGATGCCAACAGACTTTGTCGCTGATGGAAACAACAGTGGACTCTCATAAGGCTGTCCTTGTGAGTCCTAAGTACCTAGGGCAGCCAGGATTGTATCGGCATCCTTCGTTCGATATGTGGGTATCAAACATGGCTTCAGGCATTGTTACCATTATCAAGAAAGAGATTTAGCATAATCTTGGGTCAGGAAGAGGATCCTAAAGGGAAAAACAGAGCAATCTGGGGTGGTGACACACATATCCAGTTACACACCTTGAGGGTAAGGAAAGGTAGTATTGCCTTTAGAAAAAAAAAGACTTCCAAGCCAATAGAGAAGAAAAAATAATCCATCATCACTATTTAGCTATAAGGCTGTTATAATGGGTGATTTTCTTTTTCACCTTGTAACGACCACTAAAGCCCATGATTTCTTTATACTTCAGCCATGTCCCAAAGACAGATTATGCAGGGGTTCAGGGGTTCCGACTGGGAGCATACACAAATTTACGACAACTTTCTGTGTACAAAACGGATCCTTAGTTCATAATATGAAGCGACTTTGAACTGACAGATTCCTATGCTGTAACAAAATTAACCAGATTGAAGTGCAGGTATCCCAGAGACAGCAATGCTATTAATTAGTTTTTTGTTGTTGCTGCTTCTTTTGAGAGAACAATTTGGTGTAGCAAATGCAGTAAGAGAGAAAGTATACAAGAGACTTCTCAAACAATAAAGATTAAAAGTCTGAAATTAGCCCACATGGTGCTTGAATTCAACACCTTTAAGAAATGGAGAACTTTATTTTGGAGTTAAATTGAATATAATAAATTACTTTTGTAACATAAATTTCAACATGTTCACCAGACAGCTAATCATGTTTGAATGTGCACTACAAAATTACAGCAAAATAATAATTTCCATTTGTAATAAATGTACTAAAAAATACACTCATACTTAAATTTAAGAATGTAAATCTTTAAAAAATATTATATGGACTTTGTGACTTGTAACACATACGATACCTATAATGCTTATTTTACAGATGGAAAAACAAAGACACATAAATCTTGGCTCCCAGTATAATTTGCAGTATCACTTTGAGAAGTAGGTATTATCGTTTCAGACTAGAGGACTTCATCTTTAAAGAACTACCTATTTACATACATAAGTTCAAGAAAGCAGCTCTGAATGTGTGCTTTTTTCCAATGTTAATATTTAAGCTGTAATGATCCTGTATTAGCGTTTTACAGTTTTCCACGTAAAAGGAACATTCTCAAATTTATTTTCTCTCTGAGACTATAACAAATATACACAGAAAAAAAATGGGATTCTTTTCTATGTGCATCCAGCACATAATACAATTCAGTCTATTTTAGTTGTTTCATTGCCAGTTCTTGTGATTTTTATCTCATTACAACTAATTGAACTGAAAGCTCCAGATCTTAGATTTATGCGAATTTGTCAGTGTTTCAGGTTTTATTAAAAAACCCTCAATAACGTGGTGAACACCACATGACCCTTTCAAGTATCAACATTAAGTTGCAATAAAAAGGAACCTTTTTTAAACCAGCCTTTTTTTTTTTACAGCACTTTACTTTTCCATTCCATTCCATTCACTGATAAGTGAAAGATGTCTTTTTTTTTCTTTTAAAAAGTCCTATGATTGCAAATTAATCCTTTTTTCATGAGTGACGTCAAATCTTTGCCACATTGCTAACAAGAGGCTGCTCTTCCCACAGCTAACTTTCGCTCATTCTAAACTGATATTTAAATGTTTCAGTTAGGAGAACTCAAAATTTCCTTCTGCACAATTTTTTTTAAAAATTTTTCTTTTTAATCTGCCATTTTATAGAAATTGTAGTGCATCTCAATACGCTTTTGATTGCTTTGCATGACTTCTCTATCAGAACAAATATGAGATTAATGAGTAATGTTCTGGGTCCTTATCTTTGGTGAAAATTTCCCTTCTTGCATATTGATATCCCAAGCATGAATTGCATTTTATGAGACAAACACATTCTAAGAAATATGCTGTTGATTGTATACAGAAAATTAATCAACAGTAATTAAATGACATGTTAAGTTTCCTTGAAATGTCAGTGGGGAGTCACAAACATACTTCAAACTCCTTTGAAACCGAAAACTACCTCACATTCTCAGGTTTAGATTATGTCATCGATAGGCAGATCTTTATTTTCATTTTAGTATGCTTTCTAAGTAATGCATGGAGCTTGCCATGAATGATGCTGCTAATTGAAGAACAGTCTGTGTACTTCGATCCAAGGTGCAACTCCCCTTCATTCCTGGAAGTTTGCTTTCAGTCTCATTCTTTGTGTCAACCTTCTGTAATAATGCTGGTTTTCACACTCTACTCCGCGTTAAAAACACATGTTCTCAGGACTAACTCTATCTACTGGGGAGGCAAGGGAGACGCGCACGCTCAGAGACCTGTGGTGGAGGTTCTTGGGCAGGACTGAGGTTCATGAAACGAGAAGTTTGCATCAGACCCAAATTTTGAGGTCGCTTCCCCTCAGTAATGTGGCACGGACACTCTATCCGTTCCTTTCCTCAAATTGCATACTAAGAGAAATCTTACAGCATTTCCTAAAACCAAGTTCTGTTCTGCAATTTGGGGGTAACCGAGTGAAGAACATCCACCTGAACTGTCTGACTTACGTCTCCTCCATTTTTAAGGAGGCGAAGAGGCTGACCAAGGACGCCCTGTCCCCTAAACCAGCCATTTTATCAGGGTCTTTCACAGCTTATGAGCTTTCACTCCACAGACAATAACACAAATGTATTTTAACTATTTATATATGGAAAATAATGGTTTTCAATGTATGAATTACAATTTCCATTATTCTAAAATTGAGGAGAGTAATTAGATTGTCAAAGCAGTTTCATGCCTAATAAAATAAACAGTGAAAAAGGTAATATTTGGTTTGGTTTGCATTTTTAATCTCATGCAAAGGCTATAAAGCTCAGTAAGACAAGAACAATTTCTGGGTTTTTTTTGTTTGTTTCTTTCATGTTTTATCTGGATTTCTAACACATTTGACTCTCTCCATTATTCTTGTTTCTATCCACACAGCTTATGGTAATAAAGATAATGGCAATGGAGGGCATAATTAGGGAGAGCACTGTGGTTTATAGAAGGAAATCAACTAACAGTGCAAGCAAGTGCTGAAAGGAGGTGGATGGAAAGAATTTTGCACTATGAGAGGAACCTGAATTTTTAATTTTTTTTTTAAGGAATTTCTGGGTGGAGCATATATCTTTGCTATCCATGTAAAAGATTCTTTGTTTTGAATTCACAGCCGAGGTAGATATTTCACTGACGGCAGTATGAGCTATTTGTTGCTACCTATCACACTTGTATTTCGTTCACTTTTATATACCTAAAGTTAGAGAAGTCTTGGGAAATGTGTGAATGGATGAGTTAAAGCTGTGCAACCAGATAGCATAGGAGTTGGTTTTCATTCAGCAAAATCTGGACTCTTCTCCAGTTACTTTCAAGGGGCAACCTGTTGGTCTCTCTTGCTTATTTGCAGCTTTTTTTGGATAAGGAGAAAAAAGTAAATCTGGATATAGCAACTTCACTGAGTGTTGTATAAATGTGAATGGATCTTTTAACTGTACAAGCTAACATTGCTATGATTTGTAGGACACAAAACCCCTTGTATTTTTGGAAGGAAATTCTGCATTACAAGTAGGCATCCGCAGTCTACTCCTGCTGAGGTTTTGCATCTCCTCAGGAGCATGCATTAGAGGCATCCAACCTTGAGCACTTTGCAAGCAAGTAATTTGGCATATTTAAGCATATAAAAGCTTTCTGTTCATGAAAAAAATTAGCTGCCACTGGCCTGAAGAACTGCTGATACCATTTGCATTTTTACAGATTCTGTTTCGGTAAGTTGCAACTGTTTTACTAACACTGATAGAACTTCAGTAGAAAAGTATAATCCAGTAATTTCTGGTACTTTTTTAAACGGGCTTGTGCCCTATTAGCACAAAAAAGGGCAAAAGGGGTGTGAAGGAAGATGGCCAGGAGAAGTCTTTGTGTAAGTTGTACTGCACTTGAAGAGCTGCCCTGCTAGAGACTGCCTGATAACTGTGCTGATTTACTACAGAAAATCCTCCCTCTTTTCGTGGTCTGGCTCAGTTCCTGGTGTTGGCCAGCTCCAAAGGACCTGAAGGAGCAAGAGACTGGGACAGACTGACAGACTTGGACTATGGTCTCTGCTCTCTTGGCTTCTGCTAGTGATGTTATGAATCATGTTCTTTGCATGGAACAAAACCCAGAGAAGTTTACAAAATCTAGATGAAAAGCATTGATTGTGCGTTAAGTCTTAATAGGTATTAATATCCTTAAAAGTGGCTCTTAGTTTTCATGATTCTTGTCTTAATTACTTTGTTAACAATGCAGATATCTCTGAGGCTCTGAAAGAAGACACCATTTGCAATTTTAAGCCCATTAACTAGGTGGGCAGAATCTTCTTCCAGTATTTTCAAAAGTACCTCTGTCTTGCCACTTACTATCTAGGGTATGTAGGGAATCACTTTGGGAGGACTAGTGTGTCAGGGACGTAAAATTTAGGAAGAACTGAGATGCTTCTGTCAGGCAGACTCTCTCTCAACTAAGTTGCCGATGTAGAAATATGTATGTTCATGATTAGGACATTGGGCCAGTACTTACTGTATTGCATTGTATTGTATTGCATTATCGAGTATATTGTTACTTGTTTTGCACTGCACATACAATTTTGTATTGATATCCTGCCTGCATTGTAAACATTGTCAGCACAAAAACTGGAGTGTTGTTAGCTTCTGTCAGAAAGGAGTAAGTAGAGCTTTCTCATAGATTTTCATGCATACTGTTTAGAACCAGCTTGTTTTATGCTGTGTAGTATGTATCTTCTATGCTTCCACTAAAAATAATTAAAAAATGCAAATGGTATCAAATAATGAAATATAAAATATGGCCATTAGGAACACCTGATAAGATGAATAAGACCTTTCAGAACTGATGTTGTGAGGCAGACCTTGGGAAGAAATCACTGCTCTGGTACGAACTTAGTGCAGGTACAGAAGAGTAGAAGTGTAGAATCTATTAAGTTAAAATTCTTAACAGGAAAAAACGCCACAGTTAAATACTATGTTATTGTAAACACAGTTTGCTTATATTTGAAGTGAAGTGGAAAAAGAAATGTGCAGGTCAAAACCCCCTTATTGCCTGTAAAACAATGAGATGCAATGTAATGATAATTCTTTGCCACCAGAGAGGTCTCATTGCATTGTACGAACAACGCTATTCAAATATTTATTCATGGCACCATAATTAATTCTCATGAAGTGAAAATACCTTCAAATTTATATTCTTTCCTTTTCTTCGTTCCCTGCCTTACTGGCAATTCCCACGGGGTTATTTCCAGGCATCAAACTGCATTAAGGAAAAAAATGGCTGCATAGCAGACTACATAGCCAGAAATAGCATTTCCAAAATCACAAAAATGAATTGCTTACAGAAACTTGTTTAACTTACTGATTGTTTCCATAATATACTTTAAACCCCCTATGTTTCTTACCATCATATATTTTCAAAAAGCCCAAAACTCTGAAACTTGCAATATATTTAAAATATCTTTTTTTTCTGGGAAGAAGAGGTAGCCAAACTTGAAAGAACTGATGAAGAAAGAGGTCTCTGGTCAAAAGTAGGAAAAGCATTTTTCCGGGATTTGGAGTTTGATCTGACTCCATTCAAGTCATTATAGTGACGCAGGGTTAATTTGTTCATGGGCAGACCCTGTTTCATCTGGGTCCTCAGGTGTGATATTAGTATATCTCAGGGCTGAACAACTAAATTTTTATTAGTAGCTTACACCTTTAAAAAAAAAAAAAAAAAAAAAGATATGACCTACGTATTTGTTCCAATAGTTGTGACATTCCCATGCCTGCTTTAAGTTTCTGGAACCATGCAACAAGATTTTCTGTCTGGTGTGGATGATAAAGTTATTTTTTGGTGTTTGAAGTTCAATGGGCTTTATAGGCAGCCCTCTGACAGATCAACATTAACCTTTTTTTCTGCTGTTAACATTCAAACTTGTACTTAGCCGCTCTTTCACTCTCAGCCTACGTGGCTTCTGTTCTTGATTCTACTTTACTTTTCACCTTGTGTGTGTCATATACAGTCTGGGCGTTAAAAACTACAAAATGGGAAAAGCAGCACTTTACAGCTGGTTTTGCACAGGTGCAGATTTTTAGCCAAGGTTAAGGAGTACTAGATCAGGCCTCTTGGGAGAGGCCTGTTATCTTCACAATTGTTAAGATATTTTTACATGTGACTTAAAATATTATTAAATTTTAATATAATACATTAAACACAATATATTAAAATACGGTTATGTTTTCCTCTGTAAACTTACTCCTGTATTTGTCCAAGTTTATTTGTGCATCCCCATGTCCTAAGTAATCCTGGGCTGATTAGTCACATTTTCAAACTACTCCAAACTCTTAGTGATCAGTCTGAATTTAGTGGAACAAATTTTACAGGTTTCACATGCAGTTACTGCCAAAACCAAATTAATCAGCTGCAGATCCATAGTACTGACTGTGTTACTATGGCCTGGCACAGTTTCTGCCAATTATGCTGCGAAGTTATTGTATCTATTTTCTCGGTTTGACAGCTGGTCTGAGCAAAAAAATCATAACTATCTAGTCTGAGTTTTCTTCCTACAATAAATCTATGACAAACAAACTTTTCTGATAACTTTGTTATTTTCAGTAAAAGCAGTAAGACAAACACCTGAATAGAAAATGATGCTATTCAGAGTATCTTCCACAATGCTAAACACTTGCTAGCAAATCTTTCGCTGAGGAAGGAGTGGGACTTCCAGAAGTGTTTTCCTCCCTCAGGGGACCCCCTTTCCAGGGCTGCCCTACCTTTGACCGCCCCTGTCCCTACTGGTGCCTCAGGTGTTAACCTTAAATCTTCTAAGGTGACTCACGTCCTGGGCATAACCAGATGTCTGACAGCACCCAACTCCAGTTCTCATGTCCCCTAACCAAGATCCTGCAACGAGCGGTGGCGTTTGCCCGGTCACAGTAAATGCCCAGACACGAGGTGGTGTTTAAAACTTCTGTTGAGGCCAATGAGGAGACACAGAGAGGTGTAGGGAGGCTGGGTGACTAATTCTGGAGAACAAATTAGGTGACATGATCCTGCCTTGCCTCCCAACTCTTGTGTACCCACCTCCCTCCCATGGGTTTCATCCTTTCCCAGAGCATGGGCGCATGGGCGGAGGTGGTACTGAGGAGAAATACGGTACTTGGGGTTGGAAGGAGCTTCCCCCACATTCCCAAACCCCTTCTCTGTGTGGTCTGCGACATCCCTCAGAGCCAACAGTGTGCTTCCCAGGCTGAGGAAAGTAGTACAGCAATATTGATTGCCCTTTCTCTGAAGTCTGCGTTAATTGTAGAGTAAGCTAGCTAAAATATTAGGGAGGCTGGATTTGCTGTTATATTCCTGAACAATCTCCATGCATCATGTGGACATCTGCTGTAGTTATTTGCTTACAAGGTAGTGTCTTCTTTTCCTCTCTTAATTCTAATGTCTAGCAGGATTTTGCACATGGGACTTGCAGTAACCCGCTCAAGGATTGCTTGGCTCTTTATGGCGATTTGTCGGTTGGATTTACCCACTTTGAACTGAGATGAGCTGCTTGGCTTCTTCATTTTCACTTCTGCTACCAGGAAAAGTTTGGTAGGAGAAGTTGCCGAGTTACATTCCAGATGCTCCAAAACACTCAGTGGTGTTGTCATATTCACTGATGTTTGAGCCTAGAGACGTTGGCTAGAAATTTTCCAGGCAGCGACAGCATTCTTGGTCCTCGTAAACCATATTTGTCATTAGCAAATAACAAATATTTGATACAAAAGACATTTCTTCTCTCTCTCTCTTCCTATCAAGCCCATCAACGCTGTATACACTATGTAAGAGAGAACTTTCCTTTAGTGAAATATTCCTGTCACATCTGTTTAATTTTGCATTGCTCTGCTCTGTAGAGCGGTCAGGGCTGTCAGGCAACGTCTGCCGAGCTGCCAGGGATTTCATTGTCTCGCCTAGGACTGCTACGCACAAGCTGAACTGCTGCACTATGCAAAGAAACTAAATGCTCTGTAGTATGTCTCGCACTGACAGATTCAAGGCCGTCATCTTTCACCAGGGCCGTGTCTGTTTATGTGGTGGGTTTTTTTCCGAAAATCCTCCGGCTCCCCCAAACCAGGGTCTGAAATCACGGTATTTCAACACGTGGCTAAATCAAGATCATCCCTTCAGCCAAACTAGGATTTCACTTGTAGTTCAGTTCTTCTTCGCTTGCGGCTGGAGGTGTGACTGGAGAAACAGCTCGGCACAGGCTGTGCTTGCCGAAATCCTGGGCTGCTTCAGGGTACGCAGTGGTCCGTGGCGTAGGCAACGGTACGGCAGCTGTGCTGCCAGCAATTCCCAAAATGATTTAAGGCTGAGAGTAAGCTACAGTCACACTTCAGGCTGCAATCGAGATTAGCCTTACAACCGGTCTCTCTACCTCATTAATGCAGCAAAAAGTAATCTAGGGATGGGTTGCAAGTGGCAAAATTAGCATCAGTTATCCGAAAGCTAGATATTTAATTGCCGCAAATAAAAAAACCATTCCTCTCTAGCTCAAAAGAGTAGCTAGGTGAGGTGAAAAAAATGGGCCAAATGAGTTGAATTCTGAGTGGGACTTCATGGTCTAAATAAAAATAATAACTTTTGATTCAGAAAGTATAGAAATTTTTTTAATTCATAATGTAGTTTCCATTTTTGGTTACTTTTCACAGTAGAGTAAATTCAGAACACACATTTACAACTGGTGGTGTATTTCTGGAAATAGAAGATGAAAATTTGACTGATAATGTAATAATTTCAGAAACTTATTCCTCTAGTAAGATGTTAAATTAGGTGGGAATGTCTAATTGCGCTTAATGTATTATACCTGGAAATCTTTAATATTTCTTAATTTCAAAAGTATTTCTTCAAGTTCAAAAACATTTTTGCTGACAGTCTTAACTCTTGGATCTGCTTTCATCTTTAGGTATCAGAAATAAATTAGAGAAATAATTGTGACAAGTTGTGTAGATGCAGAGATTTCACTTTATTTTTCCAGACTAATGCTTAATTAATTGTGTTCTCACAGCGTGATGTGTTTCCCTTTTCTGAGGGATCCTGGGCAAAAAAGTCCTCTTGTGCAAAAAAGTCCTCTTGTGCAATTTAATTCATATCGGTGATATGTATTTCATAAATTTGGTTCAGTTCAACAGAAGAGCAGTTGCAAAGCTAGTTGAAAGAGAAGAAAATATTTTAATATATGCTATTTTTACTTCAGATATTTCCTTACTCTGACACCAATGAAACAATGTAGGAACATTTTTATATCACTCCTATTTTCACATACAAATCGAAACACAGAGGGACGAAGAAGCCACGTTTTCATCAGGGAGGCTTTGGCTTTACTGAACCCACTTTTGCGGAACAGAGGGAGGCGGTGTCAAACAGTTTGGGGAAAACGGTTGACTTAAAATGATTAACCACATAGCCTGGTGTTTCTGCCGTCCCACTCTGGTGGTGGCCACGGGCACGGTGCTGCCGGGAGAAAGACGCTGCCAGCGAACGTCCTCCCGGGTTGGGGGGACGTTTTTGGAGGAAGCCTCGGCAAACCCCGTTGTTTTTTCTCTCTTAATCCTCGTTTCTGTCTGGCTGACGTTTTGGTGCAATGAATCTGTCACCGTTCCTAAATCCCCAGTTGATTTAAATGTAATACTTTATTAATGTCCTGGATGGTTGATCAGGTGTAGACCGCTTTCCTAGCTTCAAAATGAGTTCTGGACAGCAGCTAAAATACACACAGATAAGTCAATCTTATTGCGTGTAATGGCACATAGCTGAAAAAAACAATTTACAAAGATACGCAAGGGAAGTGTATTTTCTAAGTGATGAACAAATGATTGTGAAGAACATAAAACTTGCAAAATAGCAGTATTTTTGAGGACTGCAGTAACTCACACATGAATTAGAGCATCCAATAAAACAAAAAAAGACAAGGAACTTCAGATTGTCCTTTTTGTTCTCATCTGCATTGTCATCAAAAAAAGAGTGAACAAAGTTGTTGAATACAGTTATTCTGAAATGCCGTTTTCTCATTTTTCAAGTCAATCTGTTGACAGAAAAGTACTTCCAAACCTGCAAAATCCCAGATCGTGAATAGTCTGTGAGAGATTTCCAAGCAAAGAGGTGGTAAATATATTCGCACCAGTAAACTGGTTTGCTGTGGAATTCATCTTATCCATTAGAAACCAAATCCTTTAATTCAATTCTATATTTCAAGATAATAATCTTCAACACAGAAACTACAGAGAAACCAAATTATTCTCAAGTATGGATTGGATTAAAAAAAAAGAAATCCCTTCAAAATCAGGTATACTCAGGGTGTGGAGCAATAATGTAATTGCAATCAATGTGAATATAAGGGAGAGACAAAATTAAACCCACTAAGAAGTTTTACAAAACATGATATAGTTGTTAGACAGCTAAACTAGGAGAAGAAAAATATTAAATGATTTTTCCAAGTCCTTTTATACTGGTGAGTAGGTCTGTACAGTGCAAACCTCTTTCTTAGAAATACTTGTAAACTATCACATCTGTCATACAGACTGCATTAACGGAAGTTACTTTGGTTGCAAATGGTAAACTTTGACTTCACCGAAGTATTCATAGTCCTCACATGCATAATTTTTTGTTTAATCACCGCATTACTTTGTAATGCAGTGCTGCATTCTTGCCCCAGCTGGGAGAAGATTCAGCTTCACAAAATAGATGAACATTTAATTAAGTAAAAAATGTCATGGTTTTAAAATCAGGTGCCATAAAGTCTTTCAGAAAGAGGGAAGCTACACAATTCTATTCCTTTCTCTATTCATTTTTATTTTATTGACAAATAACTTTTTATTTAGATATGAATCACTGTTACTGATAGCAGAAATGAATGAGCTGGAATCTCCTAATTAACTGTAACAGCTTTTTTTGTTGTCATTTGGTCTAATCTAATCTGGTTTTAATGTAATAGAATTTTGATGTACTGATTTATCTGGCTATAGGGACCAAAAATATGCAATTAGGGGCATGTGAATTGGGCCAGTTGGGAGAACCACTTAGAGAGCAAGTATGATTTTACCACAATATAAAACTGGTAGCCAGATCAAAATACATCTGAAAAAAACAGAAAACAAATAGATGCGTACTGCATACGTACATACTCTATATGTGTGTGCGGATATATATATATGCATGCTTATACTGATTTTTAAGTCCAAAATGACATTTTTAATTGGAATTTTTATAGTTTTTTTACTATATAGTTGGTCTTCAGAGTCATTGCACCCCCGGCTTAAAAAAAAAAAAAAAAATAAATCTATCTATCTAATCACTTATTTTATACATGTAAAAAACATCTGTTCTCCATGTTACAAAAACCATCTGATATTCTAAACCAAAATAAATAATTTTGACCACTGTTGTGTATTTTCATCAGTATGCACAAAGCGCTAAACCAACCATTAATAGCATCAGATTTTCGTTGCCAATTCATAATGGCTTCATGAAGTAAAACATTTAAGACTAAATAATCTTTTCTTATTCCTATTTCCTTCTGTGTGGGAAATACTAACAAAAATCACCTTCAACAGAGCTAGGGGATCCTGTCAGGAGTACTCTATTTCTCTCAATCTCTCTCTCTGTTAAAATCTGTATAAACTAACGACTTTACAGACAGCTTGTTAGTAGATAGATAATTCAGGCTTCCAGCACTTGTCTTTGTTTTTCAAATGAGTATCAGCAACCACTATGTAAAATCAGCAGCATACAAGTTAAACAGAAGTAGCAGATGGGTGAATTTCACACAGTCTATTCAAAATTAATATGGATGGGTGTGGGGGGAAAGAGAGGGAAGCATGGGAAATTATAGTGTTTTGTTGGTATAAAATGATGGAGTTGAAAAACATTTGCTGTTTCACAGGAATAGAAAATGTAGAAAATGGGAAAAGATTAAGGCCTAAATGAAATGATCTGAATAGTGGCTTTTACCTACTTTGGCAGATGGGAGGGAGAAATTTTCTGTGCTGCTACTATTTTTTACTTTTCTCTGTATTAGGAATAAAGGCATGGAAAACTTAACATTCAAGCTCTCCTTCCATTACCATGTAAGAAAGACATAATAGACAATTATTAGGTTTTAAATATTTTTTTAACAACTGCTGATGGAGTGAAAATTAACCTTATTTGGTTACCATGTATCTTGCAAAGTCTTTCACTGTATGAAAAAGACTTGATAATTTACTGTTGATAATAACATCAGCTGTCACTCAACTAGTTTGAACAGCGTAACGCACGCACCAAGAGACAGAATTTTGCTTTATTACTATTTTTAAGTACTCTGTGCCTAAAGATGGCTAGCTCAATCATCATACATATGCAGATAACAGGTAATATACAATATACTGTACATTTTCTCACATTCTTTTCTTTGCCAAATGAAACCAGGGTAGCTGAACTTACACTTTGGCAAAATTGCCCCTAAGGTCTAAGGTTTCCAAATAATGTTTTGTGACTGTTAAGACTCAGGTTCTTTCTTATTCGTATGACAGTTTCAACAATCAAGGAGTGGTGTATTTGTATAATGAAAAAAAGAACTGCAGTAGGTAACAGAACTTCATAGTGCAGTGTATTTAGGTAAAGGCAACGTAAACTACAAAAGCACAGAGAGGAGCAGAAAGTATGTACTTTCTGGATATCATTATTGAGTATTTAGAAGTACAAAATGGATCATTTAGAGAACTCACAAGTAAATGTTCATAGCACAGTAACCATCTTGTGATGTTTGAGCGTTGTCATGGTGTACACTGATTACTTACTGCCGAACTGGCGAGCCATTCGTATGATGACGTTGCTGTGTCTTGCTAGGCTGTGCTTTGAATGCTGACCAAAAGGTAGCTCTTGATTAAACTGCTGGCTTTGAACTTGTGGAGAATGAAAGGTTTACTTGCCTTTGATATTGGCCCGTAAGGTGTAAAGACAATGAGGCAAGAAAGGGAGAGGAAAACTGAAAATAAACACTTGAGCTTCAAGATGACGCCAAGACACTCTACAACTACCTTACAGCTATGCTTTCCATGCCTGCCTGGAGTGAAAGAATAAGCTCAGAGTTTGGCTAATTCCTAGTATTAAAAAATAAGGGCACTTTCAAATAGTAAAAACTTATCTGAAATCAGTGTACAGACTATTAAACAAGACTTCATGCAGCAGTTCTTCATTTCACCTTCAGCTTAGTTGGGATTTGGGATAAATTACCAAGTTTTCTCTCATGCTGTGATGAGAAAAGTAATAATAGTTAATTAGAGTCTGTATAAATTAATTCGCCTTAGAGTTTTATAGATTTTTGATGACATATGTATGTATATTATATTACATATTTTGCTTAGAACCATAAAGCTTTTTTTTTGTCCTTCCTCTTATCAGTTGCCACCACAGCTAATGTGAGTTATGATGAATAGATTCCCTGCTTAAGGATGGACTGCCCTTGCCTTCAAGCTTATGGATTTTTTATGTGATGTATTGAGCTCTCTCTAAATAAGAACTGTGGTATTATTTCTTCAATGTTAGTTTTTCATGTATCCATCAGCTACTGTTTTCAGAATTTCACTTTGCTGTGTGTTTGATACCTGTAACTCTCTAAAAGAGCACATATGAATAAGAATTGTATTTTATGTGACTTGTGTGAGAATATTGCTAGAAAATATAAAATCACTATACT
This sequence comes from Astur gentilis, assembly GCF_929443795.1. Taxonomy (NCBI): domain Eukaryota; kingdom Metazoa; phylum Chordata; class Aves; order Accipitriformes; family Accipitridae; genus Astur; species Astur gentilis. Next base: position 490,538 of record NC_064892.1, read on the forward strand.
GCAACATCCTACCATGGAAGCCCCCCTCTCCTCCAAATACTGACATTAAGGTATTTTGCATTTCTGTTAAATGTAGCTAATCAGTAACTTTACTTTAATTAGAATTTAAATGCTACAACAAAACACATTTCAGAAATATGAAGCATAATTCATGCCTTTGATGTGTCTAGAAATAAAAGCAGAAAGGAAACGTAGAAACGCAGGAAAATGGAAATCCTGTCAAAGAGTTAGTACCTGAAATTCTCTGCAGAGATGAAAAGCAGGTAAAAGCCTTATGCAAAACCCAACATCTTGCTGACTAAAACCAGGCTACACAGCTCATTACAGTGCCCGTGGTTATTATGCAGATTCCTTAACCAAATGTATACTCTAAAATATTTTCTCTGGGTTCAAAATCTAAAGGCTGACATAGAATACACAAGGAGCAGTTGACTTGGGCAATCTGTGCAGGAAGGACTTGGCAGAATCAGCTTGGCAATAGGTTTAATCAGTTGCAATGATGTGAGGAGTCTGCGTATGGGTTATTCATTCTGTTTGGTATTGGGGAATTGCTACATGTATCTGTCAGACAGAATTCCGTTCTGAATTTAAGGTTTGGTTGCCTTCACTTCTGTACTGTGTATCTATATTTTGCTGCAAAGTCAATGGGAAGTGACATGAAAAAATACTGCACCTGTCAGAGGGATCGTAATGGAACGCCATTAAATACAGTTTTTCATTCAGTCAGACAGAGATCTTATGAATAAATGGTCGCCTATCATACAGAGCAAACTCGATTTTTACATTTAAATGACAGTGTTGTTATTAATGAGGAATTATATAAACCTGACGGGAATCTTCTTTTAAAAGAATGTGCATCAGGTTGTCTTCCTCCTCATATTAGGTAGAGCTGGACACAAAGTAAAATTCAAAACTCTAAATCTGAGTAAAAGAGTAGGAGAGGCACAAAGATGCTGAGAAGTCACACACTTCTGGAGATGTATCTTCAGTGCTATAGAGGACTATGTTCTAGGCCCACGAAATTTCTGAGATTTCTGAGGGCAAACAAACATTCATTAGTCCTATTTCCTCACAGTAACTAGGTGAGGTAGGAGTGGGTCGCAGCGCCCTTGTGACACTTTCCTGTCTATTTGCTTCAGTTGCCACATGCCGCCGAAGAGGTGAGCTGTAAACCCAAGATACTTCTCAAGGTTGAAGCTGTGGACAAGACAATGTGCTTATGCTCTTCGTTGCAGGGTGCCAAGTATCAGCACTGCTTCAGAGAGCTTGCTAATTTGTTTTGTAAAGAAGAAATGGACAGAGGACCTGTGTTCAGGGCACAGGCCAGAAGGAGAAAAAAACCCAAAAAGTCTTCCAATCTGCCTGCATCAAAGGATATTTCAGAATACATTATATTAGCTGAGACACGAGACTTACCCTCAGTGGATTTCTGGGTGGCCAGCTTGGACAGCTTTGCCACAATTACCCAGTCATTCTGTCAATTCACCTGCAGCCTTTAATTTTGGTGAGAAACGCTGCATTTGTTTTCCTATTGCACTGCATAGTTGTTTTACCTTTTCACCTTAGGGACTGTGCATAATACATGGAGCTATTGCTTACTGCCATATTATTAGTGGTGTGGGTGAGTGGAAGAGCCAAATGAGCCTAGAATAAGTTAGCAACATGCTCTTTAAATAAAAAAATGACTGGTCACGTTTAAAATAAATTAATATACTTAAAAATTATCTTTACCGAATTCCCCTTGTAAACCAATTCAGATACAAATTTCAGTTTAGGTTACAAGGCAGTGGTGGTCATTTAACAGTGCAGGTAATTCAGGCCGTTGTCAGCACCACGAGGAAGGCACCTTTGTACCTCCAAATGTTTCCTGAATCTTTCACTATTTGAAGCAGGTTTTGTACTGAGTGTCCCTGTGCACTGTTTGTAATGAAATTCTGGAGAAGCAGTGGAGATATCAAGGTTCCAGAAACTTTGAAACTTATTTATCTAAAGATTTGGAAAGGCATTTGGAATGGCGTAAGAAACAAAGAAAGAATAAGAAGTTCCCAGACAGGATTTAATTAGTATAAAAGTAAGACACCCCACCCCCCAGTAAAGGGTTAAAAGCCTATTAAACCATAGCAGCATAATTGTAATTTCTGTATCATAGCATCTGATTCCCTTACTGGAACTAGTTTTGTCGACAAATTAGCCTTGCGGACAAGAATTGCATCCATTTTTCACCAGGATTTAGATGAGGTCTTTAACCATTGCACCATCCTTCCAGCCTGAAGCTGACTGGTGGGATGAACTGACTAATAAACCAGAAAAAAGGTAATATTCTTTGCATGCTGGGAGACATTTTACTGACCTTAGATAAGATTCCAATGAAAAAGCAGCAACATGTGTCTAATTCCACTGCTTATAAATAACCAGGGGGTTATAGTAAGGGGGAGAAATTGCTTGTAGAAATCTCATTAATCTTGCATTAGATGACTTCATGAAAAGAAAAAGAATGTTTTTTAAAAGTTACTAACATAAATATTTTGTTGAATCAGACCCACAGTCCCTGATCCCACAGGCACTGGTGCAGAGGAGTAATCAGACGCTGAAGTCATTTTCAGTACCTTTGTCCTTCTAAGATGTTTGTTCAATTGGAAATGTAAGGATTGCTTTAGCAGACATATAAAATGATCACCTACTGTTCTTTCCTAGCAAGAAAAAAACACTAAGATTTTGAGTTTTGAGGATAAGGTTGCCAAGGATTTGAGTTTTGAGGATCTGTGTTCCAAGAGTGTTACAGGTGCACCCTAGACTTTTCTCACTTCAAGGTAGCATAGATGACTCTACCATAACAGAGGTGGTTGGCTCACTGTTCTCAGTGAAAATCTATGGAATGCAAATATTTCTGGAGTTATTAATAAGAAGTGCAAGTCATTCCAATGCTACAAGAGTGAGAACAGGACACTAGCAGCATTAAAACCTCATTGTAAATCCTTATGCAAAGTTAAATAATACAAACATTGCTGGAAGACTCTGTGAAGAATGAGGTCAAACTGAGAGAGACAGTTAGGAAAAGTAATTCCACAGGCTTTTTCTAAAATTTGAGGAGTTAATGCCTGCATTACTAACTATACTGACTAAAGACCATAAATAAGATGGACTCATTGTGCTTACATCTGCCCAAACCCCCAAATTTCTACGGTCCCAGAATAAACAGTTTACAAATTGCAACTCAGATTCTTCAGCAGCCTCCCTACTAATGGCCCCTGGAAGGAATTGGTTGTATCCTTTTTCTTGAGAAATCATACTTTGTGTTTTTTTCTAGTGTAGTCATTCCTTTCCTGTTTCATTCTTTTCCAGTTTTCCTCATGTAGACAGAGTTTAAATATTTTTTACATAGGATTCCACAATGACTCCAATAATGAAACACAGGTCAGCAATGATCTTTTTTATGGAGAAGGCTTGTCCTGTCTTGTAAAGACAGGTTGGAGATCCAAAAGGCTCAGTGGTTTTCTTTCCAAACTTCCATCTTTCTGTCATAAATGGAGCAGTGAAAGAAATTTTGACAAAAGTTTTCACATTTTTAAAAATTGCTTGAAATTAAATACTTAGTATAGTGTTCATATAAATCTAGAACACAAACACTGTGGAAAATGAAAATTTTATTTCCTTTTTAATACTTCGAACCTTCATTTTGATAACATCCAATATGTAACTTTGCATAATATAACACATCTATTTGCCAATATTGACTAATTTTTTTAAAAAAATAATATATTTTGCATTACTTTTCATATATATACTGTATATAATATGTGTTAAATTTAATATGATATGCAGGTTGAACAGAAATCAGGCAAGATTGTGATGTTGACACAAACAGTGTTGCCATACATATAACATTACCAAAATAAAACATTTTTCCTTTACTGAAACAAACAAATACTGAAACAAATGAATCCACAATACTGAAACATTTTGTAAATCCCAAATTGATATTGTTTCCAGGGAGACCTTCAAAGTTTCATTATTTTCATGTTGACTCAAAACTAAAAAAACCCTACAACAGAAACATTTGGCTTAGATAGCTAGAGTGTCCAAATGTGCAAGGCCTTAATAAAGCACATTTTGATGCTACTTGCTTTAAAATGCTAGCTTTAATAAAAGCAATCATTCAAGCAGTCTAGAGCTTGCACTGAGTCTGAACCTGCTATGGAAATTATAGAACAGAACGAAAATTATTTGTAGGACACCATTTTGAGTGGAGGTCTTTGGAGAGTTAAAATGTTCAGGAGAGGGATTTCGAATTCAAGGTCCGTGATACCACTCCCTGAATTTCCCGGACCAAAGGCAGGATTTTCGCGTACATTTTTGACACCCTACGTAGGAAAAAGTCATCTTACTACCAGCCCTGCGTACACACGGTGACATCCAACCACAAAAGGCAGCAAGGAGCATCAACAGCAGTCCTGGTTCAGAAGGTGATAGCGGAGTCTTCCCTGCTGTCCCCTCTCTGAGCAGGAGTGCCTCAGTGCCGGCACGTCGTTTTCTGCCGCCTTTGCTACAACATGAGAAACTCCAGTAAGAATAGTGGGGTGAGCATTTAAAAATACTGAGCCAGTGGTATTGGCCAAGCTGATTTTTACACACCTTGAATTTTACCACCACATCTGTCCACCGGACCTCAGGTCAGGAGGCAGAACTTTGATCAGACTTCACTTTATCTCCTGTATGTTGGTCATGCCCTGAGATGCTAAACTGCAGAAGCCTGCGTAGTGTTCTTAAAAAGTACCTACCACCTGCAGTAACAACAAAGGGCTGGATTCTTAACTGGTGTAATAGAATATAGCTTCTTTCAGGCAATGGATGGCTTCTGTGAAATCCCTGCATGTCCACTACTTCAGGATCCACTCCTTAAATACAGAAGTAATGAAAATGGGATATGTCCCAAATGAAATCTGGTATGTTTACTAATAGAAGCTGAAATGAAAACAGGTGTTTTCTCCCTTTTGTTGAGGCAGATTCCAAGTGCATCTTAATTAAATCAGAACTTTTTGAATATTTATTTTGAACATCCAGAGATAACATTCAACTTCTCACATAATTTTGCTAGGAGAGTGGCAAATGTTTAAAAGCAGGAAAGGAACCAAGGCCAAGCAATGTTTCCAGTCATCAGAGCTGAGCTGAGGATGCTGAAAAAAACCCAATAAAAATGGGAATGCTCTGATTTGAAGGTTGGGTTTTGCTGCCTGGTTTCTCTCATTCATGCCATTGTATCAGCCTACATTCTAATGAAATGTTAACACAGAAACCGCGTATGTGCAAAAACCTGCTGTGGTTTCCTTGAGACCAGCTTTCACTGTCAAATCTTTTGTGTGGGAGGCTAGCTTTTAATGTGATGGTCTGATTTAATGGGAATGTTCCTAACCGCCTAGATGCCACAACCCCCTAAGAGTGCTCGTCAAGAGCTGGCTGACAAAGACAGGCTGGACAAAGCTGAACAGCCCAGGAGCTCTGCGTGCTCAGATCAGATCAGGCTTGGTGAACCGATGGAAAAAAGAGCCCAGTCAAGCCTGCCAGTCTTGCTAAACTCCAGGGTCATGTGTTTTGTAGTCTGTCTACTTTAGAAAACAAAAAAACGCAAAACTGTTAGAAGTTTTCTGAGTTCTCTGGGTTTCTTCTGCCTGTTTGAGGAGTTCCTTTCCCAGGGAGGGACTGGAGGCGTGCATTTTCATTGCTGTGGAAGACTACTTCTTGAAAGTGCCAAGCAATTTCAGTGCACAGTTCCCTGAGCAGGAGTGCAGTCCTTGTCATCAGGACATTACCAGGTTTGCCAGGCATTTGCTGTGGGTATGGTTTCTCACAGGTTAAATTGCACTGTTCAACTCTTCAGCATATTAAGCCACTCTACTACTATTTAGAGCTTCTTTTATTGTTGCTGTTGCAAACAGTCACAGTATGTATTGACTGGAACAGTAACTAGCCAATTCTTCTCCCACTGCTGCAAATCCTCTACTCAAATACAGCTATTTGCTGGCAGAAAAGAAAATACTTGTCAAGTTTTAGCAACAGTTTCTGAATTTCAGGCATCTGTTTATTTCGTATTCAGGATTGTGCTGTTGCTTTCCTGCTGCTAAGTGAAGTCAACAGCCAGGTCCTTCACTTTGCCTCGGTACAGGTTGCATTCCTAAGTACACGGTCCTGAGCACTGAAACTACTTCTACGTCATTCTATCCTCCCTAGCTTCCTTATGGTGCAATATTGTGATGTTTGCTCAAAACTATGTTCTTCTGCTTATTTGCGATAGCTTCAAATTTTACGAGAAAATGAAGAATCTCCTTTTATGAAAGTATCCATCTTTAAATATTGTCCCATTTTGATTCAGCAAAGTCCATGAAGGCTGAATAGTGTCGTGTCCTTAATATTGAATGTATTCATGCGTGTTTCGAGGTAAAGAGATTGTGCAGTCATTTGATAGGGTGCGTTGGCTTGACATCCATTAAAGACGATGTGAACTGGGCCATGGGAACCGCGCACATTATATTGAGGTGTATTCTATAGATTGTGTATGTGTTAATAGTATATTAGGTATTTCTGTCATTTGGGGCAAATGTTTAGAATTGTAAAAATAAGGTGTTTGAAAAGTGAAGCCCATACTTCATTGTTCTCTATGTCCCAATCCACACTTCTCTGTAACACCCCATTGTAATTACCAGCATTTTAATATATTGCATCTCTGCATTCGTTCAGTTCCTCTGCAGTGAAACTTCTCAAGTCGGGAAACCTTGAGAATAACAGTGTTTTCATGGATATCAAATGCAACAAAACCTTTATATGTAAAGGTAAAAAACTGTGGTTTAGCTGCATTTGTCCTTCAAGAGAAAGCGACACAAGGAAGAGAAAAATGGAACAGCCTTTGCTTGACTTGTATGTATATAGCCATATAGCTTTTTATCATCAGTGATATATTCAGAAATCATTCCAGTACTTTTCAGTGTAGCACAACATTAGCTAGATCAGCCCTTCTCTGTCCTCCCTTCTAACTGCATTAACCCATTGTCCTTGAATTTCTCCTTCAAGTTGTGAACAAAGAGCTCTTCAGCTTGGGTGGAAGTAGAAAATGTGGTTATTGATTTAGTCATGAATAAATGAATGTGTGCTTGAATATATGAACCGATAAATGGATGGATGTTATTAGTACTGTATATCGTAGACAACTTCTTCATTTAGGGAAATATGCACAAGAATGCCAAGAGTCACACACACAAATATATTACTTTTGAGTCTGTATAACCTTTTGAGGCTATCAGTACTTCTGTGCTGGAGTATGCTGCAGAGCATTATAGAGCCAGATACCTCTCAGAGCACCCTGCAGCCCTTTCTGGAGGAACACACAGCGGGGGGAACCAGACACACTTGGGAAGAGGCACACTTGTGAGGATGGGTCACCCTGAGAAAATGAGAATGCACCCACGGAGCATATCCTGGGAAAACTGGGGGCTGGGTGAGGTAGATGCAGTCTCCAAGGCCCCTTCTATACCAAGATCGTGAACACAACATTTTTTTGAAGTGGTCTATTTCAGTTTTTAGGTGAAATATGTGATTTATAGTTATGCCTTTACATAACAAAGTCATATTTACCTATGTCTGGTTGCCTTTACTTGTCCTAGCACATCTTCATTTCACCGAAATCTGCGCCTTCTGGAGGCTTCTCTACACAGTACTTCTAGTTATCCTACTAGCTGTATAGTTAATGTGTTGTAGAGTGTAAAAAACCATACCGTTACATTGTTAATGCAGCACAAAGTAAAACGTGCTTATATCAGGGCAGCTTATTTTGAAACTAAGTGGAAGTACATTTTTCTGGTCAGAGACAATCTAACACTAGGTAGTTAAAATTGAAGGTTTACTTGATTAATTTGGTAAAAGCAGCCTCCTCATAGCAAAATTAAACTGGTGCAAAAGGTACGTGTAGATCAGCCTCAAAGTGAAAAAAATCAATTGCATATTCATACAGGCATGATTTTCTGATATTAATTGAGTATTAGCCAAACCAGATGCCCAGTAGCTGAAAGTCAGGAATTATATGAAGAGGGAGAAATGTCATTACACAGCCTCCTATAAGTTTCTTTTCCAAAGAGCCTAACAGCTAAAATGGAATTAATAGCTATTTTAACAGCTGGATGTTTTCCTTTGCTTTAAGATGGTAAATTTTGAAATCTAAGAAAAGGAGAACGGAGGGTGTTTCCTCAGCGTGGTTGAGTGAAACAGTGCTGCTAAACAACAGCAAGCAATTTGTGTTAGCTGTGCAAAGCAGCTTGTTGCTGAGCCCTGGCCGCTCTAGTATTAGTGTTACCGAGCCAGGGAGAAGAAGGAAACTGTACAGATTAAAGCTGATTATAGTTTTTCACCAGAAATGCACAAAGGCTTCTGATAGGTACGCTTCAGTGTTTGTTAGACAATGTTTACCAAGGGAAACTTATCATATTTTGATCTGTGCTTCTTCCATCCTGATGTCTCACCAGTTACAGAGGAAAAAATGCCGTTGCCAGCATAGCTGGGGGAGGCAAGCGGAGGGGATTTGGTAACTCTGAGGAGTCAGGGAGTGCAACTGTATTGTTGCCTTGCCCGTTATTTGTCAGGAAAGTAAATGAAGCTTCACTTCCCTGATTAAATTTCCAACAAATGGAGGAAAGAGTTAAAGGAATATAATGAAATCTGAAGCTGTTTTAATCCCTTTGGAAATTACAGTATTGGAAATTGTAATAATCCAAAACCTTGATTGCCACTCCTTTCCCATTCTGTTCAATCAAACCAATGAAGTACAAATAGTTGGCTAGTTTTGTTTGCCTCTTTATTCTTTTGACTTTCTGGGAGATATTTACTCTGAAATCTGTGAGAGATCACTATAGAACTTTTTTCAGGTTTCTGCGTATTTAGAAGCGATGACAGTTCATCTTAATGGATATATCATAATGAAGGAATAAGAATGTAATCCTTTAAGAAGTATATATGAATATCTATTTCAAAAGAGTCTTTCTAAAGACTAATATTTTAAAAGCAGTCACTTATTAAGCTGATGAAAGAAAAAATGTTGTTGTCTTTGAGCTGAATTTATGCGTCCTTAGATCTCCCTTACCTGGGATAATAGACATAGCTGAAGGACAAAAAGGATGATATTATTTATATACCACTCTTTCTAAACAGATAACTGATAACACAGACAGATAAATTAGAGTGCCTCAGATGCTTTGCTCTTTCCCTTTTGAGGTTTAGTCTATTGATTTGTCTCATTTGTTTTCATTTTCTTCTTAAGGGTATTGCGTCCATATTGGTAATCTCTTACTGACCACTTCTGTAGCAGAAGGTAGAAGTAACTGAAAGCATCCATCAGCTCAGTATTCTACATTGACTATATTCTGCAGGTCAGATCAACCTCCTCTGCTACTCTTAAGGCTTGTAAATATTAATCTTCCTGTGTATTTTTCCCCTTTTTCTTCTTCAGAGTTGTATCTTTGTTCTCTAAAGGGTGCCCAATGCAAATTTTGTTCTTAGGAGATTTTAGATTATTTGTTATTAAAGATTTTAGATTAAGATTTTAGTTTTGTAGTTATTAAAGATTTGATTATTTGTCACCCAGTACTGCCTGATACACTGTCAGTTCCAAAGCGTCCCCTATTTATGTTATATTAGAAAAGTTTGATAGTTTGACACATCCACTTATAAGCAAAATGAATTTTTTGCTATCTGATGCCGTGTAGGCACTAGATTTCAATGCACAAATCTATTTCTTTGGCGATCTGTGGCATCCTCGAAGTAAGGTGGTTTTGGTCCCCTCACTGGATTTCTGCCCTGCAACATGTATGGCCTTCTTTTAACCTTCACTCAATGTCTTAGATTAAAATGCAAGATTTAAGCATAATTATAAAATGCCAGCTTTGTAATTTACCTTAAACTACTAATATGTACTCTCAGTAGCAACTCCATTTTAATTTAGGTTTTGTCAGGAAATCATTATGCCTACAGATAATTATCTAATATGTTTCCCAGGCTGTGTAATAGATACAGTCATCACAGCATCTCAGCTTTGTTGTTCAGTGTCAGGTGAATTACATTTCTCTCCGAGGCAGTTACCATTAAAGACCTTGAAATGAAGCTTTCATTATTTGCTGATTGCTTTCACGGTAACAAAATAAAACTCCAAACATTTTATTTATTCTTTGTTGTCCACATACTAAAAATTAAATAAAGTGATCTCTTTGCCATTCTGGCATAATGAACACTCGTGTTTTAAAGGCAGTTAAAGCAATGATGCTTTAGAATACCTTTTAGGATCACCAGCTTAATCAGAGAAGTGTTAGTGAAAATACAGACCTAATTGGGCACGCCCCGATGTAATATTCATAAACATAAAATTAATTAGAAGTTAGCATCTCTTGGTACTTTGGAAGATGACATCTGTAAGACGACCTTGTCTGTTCATTCCTACCTGCCCTACCTTTTAACGCCTTGCACGCCTCTGCCCTCAGAAGGCTGCATACGTTCCGTACGTACGTGTGACCCATACATCGCACATCAAGCCCACCTCTCCCCAGAACCCGGCCAACCCTCGGATGTTTGCCCTGACTCGAAGCTGCCGTAATCCTGATCTTGCCCCTTATATCTGCCGGACTATAAAACCCCACATTTTGCCGTTGGATCACTTGGAGTGATCCACGTGGGAGTTTTATTCACTCGCTAATGGGAAATAAGTGACGTTAGCGTTCCGATCCTGAGCCCGTGCGCTCGTCTTCCCATGGGCTAAAGATCATTCCTTGCAGCTTACCGAGAATATTAAGAGGTCTTTGTACTGTAAATCCTTTCACCTCCTTCACTAATATTACTTCAGATAGGGACTTAGTTGCTACATCTGTCTCCTGGGCAACATATTGGTTAAAATCCTGCTTCTTCTAAGAGGGCCCCTGGGAACTGATTCCTGTCAGAGCCTGTTGATTTCTGAGCTCAGCCCTTTTCGTGTCAGCTAATGGGTACAAATTGAGGAAATGGGCAGCATGTTAGAGCAGTGCGAATAAAGGAAGTTTTGCTAAATGAGGTGGGTGGTGGAACCATCTGGACATTTGAAAACTTGCCTATTTCTCAGCTAGATAATTATCTAATTTCACTATTATTAGGCATGCAGCGTCCAAACGGCAACATCTTTGCCCGTGACTTAAAATACAATGTTGAAATGCTGGGGTTTTTTACATGTTAAGCTGGCATTTTTCTCTGCTCCATTATTTTGTAGCTGTACTTTTTATTGATGCTTCTTGTGCTTTTGCTAATAGCTATATGGAAGTTATGACCTTTTCCCTTTCCTTTCATAATGTTTAAAATAGCCTTTTACATCCACTTACATATTAGCAATAGTTTTGAAGGTTTTCTGGAGAATGTGCCTTAGTGCTTGTTCACTATTTTAAATTTTGACTAGTATGAAAACAGTTGTGGAACACTTTTATTACGGGATCCAGTCTCTAAACCCCACCACAAAATCAGGCATAGCTGCAGGATATATTGGAGAGGAGCGGTGAAACAGAACATCTTTTAGCCCTGTTGGTCCAGCACACAGAGCATTTTCCTGGAATCAGCCTAAAATTCTACTCTTTATTGCTATTTCTATGTGAATTCGTAGGGAGACAAATTTTCCAACTGAATAATAAGTTGTAGGGCTTTTACTGGCTTGACAGCAGTTGTTTTTCATCTGAGAAACTTGATAACATTGAAAGAGAAGGCCAAATATATAAACATGGTGTAGATGCACTTTGCATCTTTAAAGCCCTTGCATCATTTCTGCAAAACATGATATTTAGATAGTGCCCACTGTTTATTTATTCACTGAACTTTACTAGAAACTCTTTGCAGTGAAAACCAGATTTTCCTTCAAAATGCATTTACGTAAACTTTTATTTTAGAATTTTTAATGGAGAACACCAAATGCAACATTTTAGACATCTTGTCAAGGGGGACGCAAGAAGGACAGAGCAAGAAGGAAAATGCCAGAGGACAGCATAAACAAAAAGTCAGAGTCTGAGGTTAATAGTACTGAAAATGGAAAAAAGAAATCTGTCTTTTAATTAATTTTTTTTTTAAACACTTTGCACCTTTAAGTTAAGAGTTCCTTACCATTGTGTCATCTATTGTGTAATTCTTGGTAAAATTAAATGAAAATTAGCAGTAAATGCTCCAAATTTGATTATTTATTATCATTATTAACTAGCTGCATGGATATTAAAATCACGTATGGTCACTATGGATTGTGTGCAATTTCAGTATTAAGAAAACAGTAATACTTCTATTCCATCAATCTGTGGGACTTGATTAATCAGACACTGAGAAAAGAGATTCTCCTTTCTTCAACAGAATGCCTTGTCTTCCGTTGCATACAGAAGTACGCATGCAGACCCCCAAACCACATGAACAATATAGTGGGGTGTTCTTTGAAGATGCAATTTATTTGTGTGTAAGAAAGAAGGGAAGAAAGTTTTAGAATCATGTCTTTAGTAACAAATTTCTATCATGCTATGCAAATTTAATGTTGCTTTGAATACTTCCCTCTTCCAGGTCACTTGCTATCTGATTGGTTACATCCAAACTTGACATTCCTTACTTAATGAAAAACACTAAAAAAAAAATGAATGAAGATATTAGAAGATTCTGTCAGCTGGGACCCTTTGGGGTCTTTGCCTTGTTCTGGTGCCCCCATCTTTATGTCAGTGTAGCACAAAGGGGTAACAGCTACTTGAAGATTATTGCTGCCTGGGAAGGCAGCACAATAGAACAGTCTGGTTTACATCGAATTTGAAATATGAGGAATTGCACTGGCCTTAGAGGGAAGACAGACCTAGGTGGTTTTTATGTAAGTAATGAAAGCAAGGTACACTCCTTTTTCTTTTTCAGAACAAATAAATACGAATTTCTGTCTCTTTTTCCCTCCCTCCCTTATAGGTCCAGAGAAGTCAGCATCTTCAGTGGTGCATTACTCAGAATTTTGCCAGTGCTGGTTCCTTAGGGACTTCTGTCATACTCAGGGCAGTCCACCTAAAGAGCTACTTTTTGCCCAACTTGTGAATAATTAGTTTAATTAATGCCTCACATTGTTGATAGCAAACCACCTATGGCATAAAGTGACAGAGTCCAACTCTTGAGAATCTAAAGGTGAAAATATAAAATGTTGTTGTTTCAGCAACAGCTAAAACACCCCTGTGTTATCAGCACTGTTTTCAGCACAAATCCAAGCCACAGCCTCATACTAACTACTATGAAGAAAACTAACTCGCTGAGCCAAAACCAGCACAAATGGGAAAAATGAGACAGTAAAAGCCCTACTCTCAACTGAGACATAACAAAAAGCCGTGCACATTTAAGGGAATTTTTAAAAAATGTCAAGAAAATAAATAACACACTGTTATTCATATGCATTCTTTCTAATGAATAACGGAAGAAAACAAAAGGGACTTGTATTCCTTCATCAGAAGAGCTCCCAGAGGTGATAAATCATACAGGATTAGGCAGGAATTTCAGGCTTTTTATATCCTCTCTGCAGTTCAACTAAATCAACAGAGTTACTTGTGAATGAATTTGTCCTAGGAAGAGGACAAGGCAGGTTTTTTTAGCTGTCTGTGCCGATAAAGTCTCCGATATTGCCGAGGTGAATTTCTGCTCCCGCTGGCTGCCTGGAGCAGCTTCAGCACTTGCCAAGAAGAGGGAGACCCCATTCCAGTGCCTCTCCCCTACCCCCACCTATGCTAAATGCCCAAATCTCTCTTATCCCCCTCCTGCGTCTCCTATTTTGCCCTCAGTATATTGATGCAATTTCCCTGCAAAGGGTACTCCACGTATGCTCCACGGAGAACTGCCGCAACAAACTCCAGTCGGTCAGTCTTTTAGAGGACTATCCTAACTGGCGCAGGGTCAGCCAAGTTTACACTAGTGAGTCCAAGTCTTGCAGGTGCCACAGCCCTTCCGCTCTCAACTGCGCCGTCTGTCTCATGTCAGGAGGATGTCAGTCGGCCTTTGCGCATAACCAGAAAAAAATGCTAGCACACAGATGTTAATTTTTCTAGGTTTCTCAGACTGAGTAATGAACTTTAATTTCAGCGTATTCTGAAAACACAGCCAAAGTCACCTTTTTGTTTCCTTAGAGTTACTTGTGTTTGACTGTCAGGTCTTATTCTACAGTCAAAAAGGGAAATCCTGGCTTTGTTTTTCCATTTTTTATTTACTTTCATACACCTTGGTGGTGCTTATGATAAATAACTTTGGGAATTCCTTTCTGGACTGGGCTAGTTCAGAATCACGCTACTAAAGACACAGGTATATACAAGATGATTTTTGTAATGAAGTTTCCGATGAACACAAGTGAACCAAGCAGAGAAAGAAGGAGAGGCTGGGAACGATAGGAAGCAAATCGCAATCTGTAAAAGAAGCAGTGGTGTCAGGGATGTTGATAGCCCGGTGGACTGTGACAGGTGTAGTTATGCTCAGTCTCAGCGGGAGATCTATGGATACAGCTGGATGCTCTGGAAGAAAAGCTGGGCGAACTGGCTGTACAGTGAGATTTGCAGAATCTCAAGGCAAAGCTTGTTGATTTTCTTTGAACTGCAACTGCTGGGCAAGTCAGGACAGGTTACACGTGGGAGATAGATAGGTTTAAGATGTAGCAGTTTTAAAGCAGATGTAAATCCATTTCTTAATTGTATGATCTCTGAATTTGGCTTGGAACAGGTTTGTGCTGGGCTTTTGGGAATTTTAGACAGAAAGCTCCCTTAAGCTGTAGCTGTGAAATACATGTATGTTAACTCCTATTTGCCTGTGTACAACAGTGAGAACTTGCATAGTTACCAATATTTTAACCCTCTAGTCTCACTTTTGAACTGACTTTTGGTTCAATATAAATGCTATCGATCAGAAACAGTTATGACAAATTATCAGATTCTGAGCCCCCAGCTTCTACCTGGATCCACCTTTTTGGTTCCTGCCCCTATCTGCCAGTGTCTACAAGCAGTCGCAGTTCTCATTTTTAAAGAGAACAACTACGTGGCCTGTCCAGTGAAACAACATATGCCAGTGGAGTCACAGAGGCCTAAGATTTTTGGATATTGTCCCTCTGCCTCCAGACAAGCTTTCTTCCCCCAGAATTTCCTAAATTATTTTGCTAAAAGTTGTTTTTGTTCTGAAGTTAGTGATGGAATGTTGCTACATATTATATGCTGTGTGCAGTGACAATAGATCATGACAGCAACAGGTAGTTAGTTTTTAAAGAATCAAGTTTTGAAATTTGAAAGTATTAATTTTTTTTATTTATTATTAACATGTACAGAGAGCATAATAGTATTTATAGATTAGCCTCTGGGCACATTTATGGTTTGGTTGATTAAAAGTCCTCATTGCCTCTAGGCAAAAATTTGTTTAGTCTAACATAATGTATGTGAGGACAGGACTACGAGGAAACACTTCTAGGGATGCCTGCTAATAAGGTTAAAATTTTATTTATTGAAGTTAGTGCAGTTGAGTAACTGTTACTATTCACCAGGAAACCTTTTAACATCTCAACTGTAACCTTAAAATAAAAATAATATGAAAATCTGCTGAAGCTTTTGGCTAAAAGTATCTCATTAAAACACCTAGGTGTTGCTCCAGAAGGGACTTCGGCTTTCTCAGCCAAGCAGCGCTCAGTTTTGAGGCTACAAAACTGAGATCCAGGATGCTTAGATAGATACTGCAGCTCCTTGTGAGATTTTTTTAAAGACTTGGCTACCTAGGCTTAACCAACAGCGAAACAATTTCCACTACTCACCTCTAGGAAAGCAATTCTTTGGCCTAAACATTACTGTTTCTTGTCTAGTCCTGGTTTAATTTCTTCAGAGTGCTTGAGGTCCCTGCACAGAGCTTGCAGGTATGGTCCAGGATTTGCAGGAGAGCTGCCCCCCGCTCCCCGTAGCAGCATCTCGACACGTGCTGAATGCACTGTGATGTTGAAATGGCATCACCCCCGTTGGGTTGACAACTGGATCCTGGGTTTCTTCTCCTTTCTTCCTGAACCCAGGCAGAGATCAGTCTTTCAAGTAGAAATACTGCTGGTGTCTTCCCTTTCTTGTCAAGGTTTTTGTGATTAAGATACTCACTGATGGTTTCGGAGACACAAGTTCTCTGATTAGGATCCTTAGACACATCTTCAAGAGTGTCTTAATCACCCAGCAGTCCTGGAGAGAAGAGGCAGCATTTGGCATGTCAAGTTGTTTCTCTTCTTTTTCCCCCAGAAAATAATTGAGGATTCTCCAAGAAAGAAGAAAGAAAAAGAAGCACATTTCTGTGTATGACTGGTTAGAGCACTCTGCGGGGATTACAGACACTTGGATGCCAGTTTCCAGTTTTTTGGTGGTTTTTTTTTTTTGGTCAATGACTGTTTACAGAGTAAGCGAAGAACAAATAAGAAGGAAATGTTATACTAAGTGCTATTAAAATGCAAAAGCAGTGTGAAATACATTCAAGGACTACTTATGTAGACAAATGCTATCACTTGAGTTTTATCTCATTAAAAGATACTTAGAAGTTTGTTAAAAGAATACTTCTTAATTCAGGCTATGCAATTACTAATGAAAACTAGCCTAAATTTGGCTAAAATAGTTTAAGCTTAATAGACAGTTCAGACATAGTTCTTTCAGCTAGGATTAAGACTGAACAAAAAAGTGTTCACAATTAAACAGAAATTAATAAAAGAGCAAGAAGTCTCCCAGTGTCCATTAAAGCTTGCATGTAAATATAGTAGGAAGCTACATGCCTGCTGTAATTCAATGACTTCCTTGGAGTTATATGAAGCAGTAAGTTGTGTAAATTGTAGATTCCAAGCAGCCTTAATTTACATTCAAGGTAAACCCAGCTGCTAGTAAAAGGAATACCTATTTTACTGGAGAAGGAATTTGAACTTTTAGTGCTAATTTCAGTATCATTTCAGCTCACAATGGCTTTTGGTCTCCACATAATAATATTTTTCCTAGAAATCCCATTAACAGGCATAATGAAATCATTGAGTAATTGCCAGAATTCAAATGAGCACTAAGTACAGCTAACTCATTTGAAAAGCTTTGGAGGAGCAGCACTTTTCAGATCTGTTATCTGAGTGTTGACTCAGGGCTAGACTCTCGCCTAGGCAAAGCTGGCTGTGGCGATCAAAGTGTTAACTCCCCTCTCACAGATAGCACAGAAACAGGTTTAGAGGGGAGAGGAGAAGAAAGAGGTACCTAAGGGAGCTGTAGGTCCCACTGCATCAGCTGGTAGCGTGTGTCCTGGTAGTAACGTGTCCCTTGGTATAGTGGTGCCACCCAAGTACTCGGGCTGAAGAGCTGGAGTGGAAGGGAACGAGAGGAGTAAAGTCTAGACTCCTCTTGTTTTGGAAGAGAGTATCTGCATTGGCATACAACATGAAATATTAATCAAGTAGCTTGCTCTCCTTACTTCATCCAGAATGAAAATTTGAGAAGGGTCAAGCACAGCAACGAAGAAGACATCGTTCCTCTCATTGCAGCAGCATCAGTAAACTTGGCAGAGCCAGGACTCTGGCTTGAGCACTGTCACACAATCCTCCTCCACAATCCTCCTCAGAGTTTGATGACACACTTCTTGATAGAGCTTTTGGCTGTAGTAACACATTTCCAGATAGCGCCCATGCTTGCTTCAAAGATACCATGATCAGGACCTATTCCCAATAAGTGGCGTAGACAAGACAGCCCGTTTTGGGGCACGAAAGGGTTTAGCTATAGGGACACAAGCTCTGCTTCCCAGTTACTCCCAGGGCTAAAGGCCTTGCCCATTTTATTTAGCAGAACAGTTGTAGTTTCTTGGCCCAGGAATAGATGAACCTGCTTGCAGTGATTTCACATTCCTACGTTTTAGCAATGGCAGGAATAAATAACACTAGGGGTTTTGTGGCATATACAGCTTATGATCCTATTTTGTTACCTCCAGTTCCATAGATTTTTGCTATTGTTTAATATCACAATGAGATGTTTTGGTGCGTATGGCAGTGCATATCAAAAGAATCCCATTTATAACACTACTCTGCCTCCATCACTGAACTACTGATAACAATATTTTGATGGCTGTTTCTGATAACTGTGTTATTGTTTGTAGAATCATTCATCTAATTTCAAGAAACATTACTTCCAAAAGTGAACTCGATCATTTAAAAAATGTTCCAAACAGTTTATTAAAGATTTCAAAATGTGGGACATAAGCACAAGATTCAGACAGATTTTATTAAGTTTGCCATTAAACCAAGAAACATTACACTGTGAGGTCTAGAAACGTATATATTCAGGCAAAGCTCATCTTCTTCCTCTTTGTAGGGGTCCTGCTCTAGTATGACATTCAGCTGCTTAAGCACTTTCTGGTTTATTTTTCCATTTCCTGTAACCTGCACATTTATTCCTTTGCAAATTGGAAAATCAAGTTATGATTTCTCTTTTGGTAGCTTTCAGCAGTCAGTTGGCAGGTTGTATTCTTCTGTCTACGACCTCGTTTCTCACCCTGGTCCTCCTCTGCTCTCTTTGGCTTCTGGATGATTCTTCTGGCCTCTTAGCTGGGTGATATGCCTCTTACAGGTAGATTTAAGCAGTTTGTATCCGTGAGTGAATACTGCTCAATAAACCTCCTACTACTCTGCCTCCTAAGATTTAATGCATGCCACAGACCTACAGGCACTGCTGCAATAGGATCACTGAATAATTGAACAGAATGCCCTGAATCCTGCAAACAGGAACTGTAGTACTCCTTCTTATGCCCCGAATTCTAACAGAATATAAGAATGTGTATTTTATATTTATTTGTGAAATCTTTTATGAGGCTGAATGTGGTATTTTATCTAAAGTAGGGGCTGCAGCATGGGTTGTAAAACAGAGATCAAATATGTAGCCTCTGTGTAAGTTCTGCAATTTGTGTGGGGACTGGAAATGCGACCTCAATACCATGCACGGTAGTTATTAGCACTTCCAACAGTATGCATCATACGGGCAGCACCATCAGTGTGCAGTTAGTTTTCCAGGCAAGTAACTGAAAAAGAAACCCAGAAAGCCAGTAATTTAAATAGATATAATACATCAGGTAGCCAAGAGTGACAAGGGTCACTGGAAGGACAGGTAGAATATTAAAGGACTAAAAGACAAGGGAACGTAATTTGAGGAAATGAAATTGGAGCAGAAACTATAAGCATAAATTAACGTTAGCAGGCTGACAGAAGGAAGGGGTTTGTAAGGATAGGAGCTGAAGGATGAGAATTATAGTGGGCTGTGTGATACACAGAGGATCAGTAGCCAAACAGAAGCTTTACAACATCAAACCGTGTGTGGGAGAAAGAGACAAATCTCTGTACAGCTAGGAGTTCAGGACATAATACTGCAGAAGAGCAGATACTGCATATGTAAGCACTGAAAGAGCTTAAAAAATTGTTACAACATAAGAAAAGATGAAAACGTAGCAGCAGCTATAGTGCTCCGTGTTACCTAATAGCCTAACTTCACTGGCCAATGTAAGATTTTAAAGAAAGAGAATAAGAAATGGGAAAGTACAGAAAAATACTTCCTCTGGAAAGTCTAGAAATCATTGGTTTAGGGACCACCAGAGTTCAGACTGAATTGAATCAGCAGTCCAGGGCTAAATCTCTCATGACTTTTCCATGAAGTAAATCTTCCTGAAGTTCTGAATTCTGGAAATAATTCTTTTTTCATGACTGAACGGTTCTTGATACTGTTTACACCTTGACTTCTCTCGCATCTCTTCCTGATTGGTTCGAAGTCGTTATGCTGTCTTATCATTCGTTAACATTTGCACAGTTCGTCACAACTCGGCTCTTCTGCCAAAAGGACATGTACGTCTTTTCTTGCGGTCGACGCTTCCTCAAAACTTGTTTATCTTGCAGTTCTTCTTGTTCCCATTTGTTCTTTCATGGGTAGACTGGAATCTTCTCAAGGTCAAAGTCATCCTGTCCAGGGGCCTCAGTCCAGCTGAGGTCCCCCACAAGTATCATAATTTGATTACTTGTCAAAAGAAAAAATACTCCCTAATGCTTTATTTTAAGTCTTGTTTTTTTGCAAATTTTTGAGTGTCCACCAGTCCTTGCATTATGAAAAAGAACCCCCCCCCCTCCCCTATTCCTCTTTTCCATATAATTTTTTACCTTATAGATTCCTGCACGTTCTGATTTCAAAGCAAAGCCATCCTGGTGGTCTGTTTCTCCTCAATTTTGATGGATGCCGTTCCTTACCTCCGGTCATTGTAGTCAACCTTTTCTAAATTTACTTTATTCGTTTTGAGATGGGGCAGCCAGAATTGCAAATTACTAACCAATATGGAGGCATTTCTTTTCTTTCTGCATTTCTCTCTTAACAGTTCCTAGCATTCTGTCTTTCTGATCACTAATGATAACCACTATATCTTCAGAGGACCACCAACAATATTTGCAACATCACTTTCTCGTATGGCAACAGATAATTTAATGCATCATGTACGTATGGTTAGAATTGTTTTTCTCCATGTATGGTACTTTGCATGCTTTTTTATTGGTCACTGAAATAAAAGGTGAAATTCAATCCCTTAATAACAAGGCTTCCTTCATTCACCTTTTACTGTTGGCTTTATTTTTTATTACCGTGAATAATTTTGAAATTGTGAATACCAATCATTTGTTCTTGGCCTCTGAAGCTTCTTCTGGCTTTAGGTGAAAGACATTTCCAAGAGCTCTTTGGAGTTCCAGTTCCCTGTTTCATCCATTTATTTCACTCATCTCCCATGCTCACTGAGTTTATCAAAATGTCCCCTAATAATTTTGTGAAGTCTAATTAAAAGAATAGTGTTGAATCTTCACTATAGTTACTATGGGCCTACTAATTTCATTCTGTGTTTTACTATCGAAGTGTTGGCTAGAAATTGGGTATACTGGAGTGCTTCAGAAATTGGCATTATTAGTATTATTACCTGTTGTCCTCTGATACTGAGACTGGTTTGAATGACAGCTCAGTGCTTTCCTACTTTAATTCCTAGAGAAACTGATGTATTCAGTTTGTGGTGGATTTTTTACTGTTCTTTTTCTGAGTCCTTCCAAGATCTTTTCCATAGATTTTTCAACTGAGCAAGTTCTTCTGATGCCTTCCCCTTCAAATTAAAATTCAAGTTTTGGAAACTTCCCAAACTGTTTTACCGTCAACACTGATGCAAAGAAGTAATTTAGTTTTTTCCTCTGACCTTATTATCAGCGAGTGTACTTTTTACACCTTTCTTATCCATCAGCCCCAATGCATGTTTGCGAGGTTTCCTGCTGGTGTTGAGGCCATGATGAACATCTGGTACTTGATATGGAAAGAGATCAGAAGCCAGAACAGGGATGTAGGCAGACGAGAAACACGATTGTAATAAAAATAAAGGAGATGAAAGTATTTTTGGTCTTTGATGAGTGCTATGTACAAATTGCTGAAGCATGCAAAAAAGAGGGGTTTGGTAAATGAGAAGAGAGCTGGCAAGGTCCTAGAAACAACTGAGGCAAGATTTAGAGACTTACAGAGAAAGGATGGAGGCAGTGATTCTGAAAATGAATATATTTCATTATTCAAAAAAATGGGTCACTGGTTCCAAAGTGTTCGCTTTCCTAACTCTGAACATGGGACCAACCCAATTGGCGAGGGAACTTTTTCTATTGTACTAGCTCATCTAATCATCAGGTTTGTCACACACAGAACAAACAAGTGATGTCTCCTGAGGGCCATCCTTGCACCCTAATAAGCTTCTGCCTTTCTGTTGACGGTGATGGCAGACCCACGCACAGCTGTTTGACCCTGTTGGTTAGTATGAAATCAATTAGATTAGTTGGTATTTGTCATCTCTGGTAATCAAGCCATGTGTCTAGCATCTAAGGATGGTTTGTAAGAGAGAAAAGCTCTAGGTATTTTAGTTTAAGCATTTTTCTTAGTCTTGTAAGTATCTCAGTTTCTTCTTTTGCAGAATATGGGTGATAATATTGACCTATTTTCAAGGAACTGTCAATTTCTACTTTGTTATTTTTAGTTGTTGGGTCCAAATGATTCCCTGGAGGAACGTTAATATTCATAAAGCTCAAAATGGAAAGGCCTGTACAAATGTTGAATACTTTTCTTTTTGATTCTTCATCACCAAGACAGATTATGTGGTTTGGAAGTGCCCAGGCTAATATGGGGTTACTGTTCAGAACATCGCACTTTCAAAATAGAATTGCCTGACTTCTTCTACCCTTTGCATTTCACTTCAAGTATGAATATCAGCAAAGGTTGTAAAGAGCTTGTGAAAGTACAGAATAGCGGATTGCAATGTCAAACAGTGGAAGGTGAGTACTTGCTCAACATGGAAAAAGAATGATGGGGGGAAAGAAAGATTAAAATCTAGTTGGCACTTTTAGCTAGTAATAATCCAGAGGGGTATATAGACGGCTGAGCTTCTGGAAGCCTGATGTAAATGCACTCTTCATATCTCAGCTTTCTGCTGAGTTTCTTACGCTCCTGAGCTGTTCTCAATGTAGCCTGTCTACTTCTGCCAGCCAGCCTTACTGCATATAAATCTTGTTACCCACCCAGGGAAGACTTTTTGCTGGAGGATTATGTTGGCAAAAAGACATGTGACTTTTTTTTGCCTAAGTGCTGAGTCTAAAGCTGTTCTACTTGCCCACTGAAGGAGATGGCCTTATTTTGGCAGGGTAAATAGCATTCTGGGCTCAAATCCCTAAGATGTTTCAGGGCAGAAGACAAATACATACAGTGCTTATAAATTATTAAATATTCTGATGTCTGTGACCTTTGTTTCTATTCTCTTTTTCCTCTTCTCCCTCCTACCTCCACCCTTTTCCTTAAGTAGCATTACGGAACAAGTGCCAACTCTCAGAACTGTTAACTTCTTGCGTGGTTTCAGCCCAGCCGGTTACAAAGGACCACGCAGCCGCTCGCTCACTCCTCCCGCTCCCCTCCGGTGGGATGGGGAGGAGAATCAGACAGGAGAAAAGAGAAAAAAGAACAGAACCTCGTGGGCTGGGATAAGGCCAATTTACTGGGACAACACAAAAAGAGAGATTACAACAACAGCAACAGTACTGATAAAAGAATATACAAGACGAGTGATGCGTAGTGCAACTGCTCACCGTCCGGAATTCGGGTCAGCTGTCCTGGCTGTGCTCCCTCCCAGGTTCTGTGAAAATTAACTCTGTCCCAGCTGAGCTGAGGACACTTGTACCTAGGTTGTTAAGTTCATAAACAAGATAAACCGTAAAGGACCCATAGATAATAAAGATACTTTTTTCCTACACATTAAAAGAAAATAGAATTTATAAATCAGTGTGCCTTTATTATTTTTTATTACTGGACATAATTCACTTACAGAGGAAACACTCATTTCATTCCTTGGTAGACTAGGCTGAGTTTTTAGGCTGGTTTCAGGCTAGGAACATCTTTTTTTGTTCTGTGTTTCAGAAGTCAGACTTGGATAAAGGTTAAACTTCATAAAAGCAACAATTTTTCTTTTATTTTTTTTCTGTATTACACCTTTATCATTGAAGGTTAAGGGGTCTGGCAATCTTCTGATCCTAAACCAAAACCAATATAAATTTTATACATGCAAGCTATTACTATTTTTTTTTTAGTGAAATATTATTGTAACTATGTATCTATACCTGCTGAAGTCCTGATCTTCTCAGTAATTTTATTTGTGTGTTCACTCCATATCCATAGTTCAAGTTTCTGGAAGTACTGTGTTCTAGCCTTCGCAGTTAAAGAAATTAGTAAATGTTGGCAAAATGAGGGTGTGGATGCAGTAACTTCTTTTTCTCTTACTATTTCTTTTTGTTAATGTAATTGTTTACTCCTGGAGAGTATTTAGTGTTGTGCTAAAAGTTGAAATTGCTTGGCTGTTTACGTTTCACTCCTCTGATATTATTTTGGTGGAATTGTTTAGTGCCATAGATGTCCAGTAGTGCCAGTCATGCCAGGTGATGATTTCCAATTATTTTCTATGTATTTGTATTAACTATCATAACACGAATCTTTAAAATAAATATTTTCCTTATCCAATTCTGTTCTTACTAGTGTTGTCCTTTGCAATAGAAGGGCTTAACTCGTTCTTCAGAATGTTCCATGTCATCAGATGTTTTGTCCTGAGAATGTGGGCCTGAAGATGTGGTTCTGCACGTGGAAAAGCCGGTAGCCTTTTAGTGACTTTAACTGAGAATGTACGGTCATGTCATTTTTACAATTTAGTCCCAGTCCCCTTGCTGTTGTTTGTACAGATACTGAAAGCTACTGAAATGGTGTGTGTTAGTGGGACTGAGATGGTACACAGATTGTGCCTCAGGTCCCTCCCGGGGCTTGCTTTACAACTTGGATAAACTCCTGTGATCTTTTCATGCCTTTATTACTCTCAAGTTCTGAATGTCATTCAAACCCTCCTATTTATAATGTACTAATTCAAAAGCTAGCAACCACTGCCGCTTTTGCAGAGGAGACCACTTTATGCATGCAGCAAAGCCAGATGATGCGCTCTCATTTTCCTGACCCGAAAGCAGATTAAGGAGACGCTCCCAAAGAGTGAGATTCAGCCTCCTTCACTTCAGCTACCAATAAATTTGGGTGGCAGAAACTTGTGCCACTTGCTCAAATTCAAAAGAGTATTTCAGCTACCAACAGGTCATTGATTTCAAAGACGAATAAGCATCTTAACTACTTGGGGGAATCAGAACATCAACAGAAGGTAGCAGAATTTGGACCAAGGGTTTATTACGCTGCTCTTGGTAGCCTGCTACAGTCATCTCCTTTCTGTTAAAAGGAGGCCTTCAGCCAGTTATTTTCAACCTAGCATATAGACTGGTATCAGTGAAAGAGCTGAAGATGGTTAATATCTCTGAGAATCAGTTGATATCATTATCAACTGTTACAGCTTCTGGATTTTCAATCTGAGATTTATTTTCTCAGTTGTTTTCATCTGATTATAAAAACATGTTATTTCATTTAGTGGAAGTCTATGCAGCTGTGACAAATTAAAGCAAACAAATGACTCTCCCTAGCTTGAGGTGGCAGTGGGGAGAGCTCAGAGGAGCAAAAAGGGTGATGAAGGCCTCCTAGTTTGTCCTCAGGAAATTTGCAAATTGAGTTTTGGTCCAGAGAAGTCTGTGCAAATGGCTCCTTTACAGTGAAATAGCCTGATTTTGCACCCTGTGAAGTCAATTGACCCTTGGCTGCAATCATACTGTATAAAAGTTTTATAGATATCAAAATACTTGTGATAATTTGCAAAATTATCTTTTGCTGTGTGAAATTAGGGGAATTATTTTTCTTTTTTTTGGGTCAGTCAGCCTAGCAGTGAGTTAAATACAGTGTGGTTGCTACTACAAAGTAGAGTTGATTGAAATATTTCAGAAGCTTTATTTTTGCTGCTTTTTTATTTTCTTGTTTTTCAGCCACCTATAGAATTGACCTTTTTTAATTGAAATTTTGATGCGGGTTTCTGAAAATCAAAAACATGTTTGATCCTTTCACATTTATGTTAACCAGCTCGATAGAAAAACAGGTGTGATTGCCAAGCTGATTGTTCCTAGGCAAATAAATGGCATTTACAAAAGCCTTTTTAAAAGCGAATCCAATTTAGAAACTTATTCTGGAAATGTTTCTTTTCTCTTTAGAATCGAGGATTCTTAGAGGTTTGGGTTTTTTTTTTAGTTGTTAATCTATTAGTGTTAATATATTTGTTTAGCAATCTATTATATTATTCATGGGCAGTAGAGAAAAAAAAGATAGAACATCCCAGAAGGACAGTGCACTTGTGAGTGCTTATTACATTTACTGAAGTAAATTCTTTCAAGGTATACAACATAGTAGTACGGTCCCCAGAACTGTTGCTGATAGTTCTGATGATATTTGATTTGCAGATTTAAGATTTATGGTGCTTTTCTCTCAAGTCCATTCCTGCTCCGTGTTTGTCTTCATGGCATGCTTGTGTTGTCTGGCATAGTAAGGACCCGATACTGTCTGAAGTCTTCTGGGTCCTATTGCATTGTCAAAAATAACAAGACTGTAATCACAGTTAAATATCTAATTTAGCCATAATTATTATGTTGCAAATAATCATTGTGCATCTCACCTCTGTAAAATATTGTTCAATAGTAAAATGCTTTGATAAGCTTTTTAAATGCAGTGTAAACTGGGAATAAGTAATGGACATCATGATATTTTGACAAAATGTTTCTTCCAGTATTTAGCTAAATAGCTCTGAACTTGACTCTTAGGGATTTACAAAACATGTCTGTGTTATTACCTGCTCAATGTTAAAAGTCATAAACAGAGACTGTACCCACAGGCACAATTGTGTAATTGTGATTTTGCATGCCTCATTAGTGTCATTGACTAGTGTGCATTATTCTACTTTATTTCCACTCCTTCAGAAGTTATATCTTATCACAATTTTCCTCTCACTGCATTTTTAGTATAAATGCAGTTCGGTGTTTGGTTTGTGTTTTGGTTTGTGGGTTTTTTTTTCTTTTTTTTTTTTCCTGAGTAGTAATTCTTTGAAATGTGTTTAGGCACAGTTTTGTCATGATAAGATACCTTTTAAACTTGTGTTAAGGCAAGTAAAAGGATAATAATTTACTGATATGAAACCTGAGGCAAGATAAAAAAGTAGGTGTTCTAGAGAACAGTGCAGCTGAGCAAGCTTGAAAATGTACAGGTGACTTAAATAGTGTGAACCACACAAGCAGTTTTGCTGAAAGACTGGAAAGCTGCCACTGCCACATATAGATACACCCCAGGCTTCAGCTGGAGAAGGTCAGAGACAAACAAACCTTGAGCCTTGGATTTCTGCATACACAGATGACATTTGTCTCCTGAAGGAGTTACTACAAAAGAGTGGACAAAGTCAAACTGATATTAGTCCAACCGTGCAATCCTGGCCCAGCCAGTCACTTTCTTGTTAAAGCTGTCAGAGTGCCACAGCGTGCAGGCAAAATGTCATCCAGTCATTCCAAACGGTGAAATGAGGGCTGGGCTCAGCAATATTGTGAAAAGCTTTCAGGATGCACACGCAGCCGCGGGTTGCGTTCGTGTGGTGTGGGAAGTTAAGAGCATCACTCCCTTGCTCCTCTCCAGCTAGAGCCGGATCCATGGGTGGGATAATCTTGTGAATTAATTTAGTTTCAGCTCTTTAAAAATTAGGCAGCTAGTCTGAGCTAGATGCATAGTTCCCTCTCTAATCAGGGAAAAATGAAATAGGCAACTCCAAGATGCAATTCGTGTCTTATACTTGGCCTTAGTGCATGAAACCAAAACGTAGAATAAAATGAAAAAGAGCCCTCGCAATCTCCAGAAGCTGGGAAGAAAAAGATTACAAAAGAACTGTATATACCTGCAGCACAAAAGACATGAGAAATAAAAACAGAATGAAAATAGTTTGGGGAGCAGCTGAAATTTTCCCTACTGATTTTAAAGCCAACCTAAATTGAGATTGCATTTTCCCCCCCATTTTTCTCACAGGACAGCTCTAAAATGAGAAAAATATGGTGTAGTCAAGAGAATTTTCTTTAACACATATGACAGACACATGTGAATTAATTACTGAGATTAACTTTAAAGGTCTTGGAGAAAGGATCTGGGGAGCTGAAAAACAAGTACCTGTGGCTTAGATGAAAAAGAAAGCTATTGTCACTCGTAGTATTAGCATTTTAGCATGTCCGAATTCCTTGTAAAAAAGGAAGCTTTTTGTGTACCCATAAATAATAAAAATATGTTGAACTTGTTCTAGCATCTCATGGGTCTGTGTATAACAAACGCAGTTGCAGTTTTCTTAAGGTTCTACTAAATTCGTAAAAGGGCCTGAATTTGCTTATTAGCAACTTTTCTTTCTTGGGAGGAGTAGACTTAGTGTAACACTTTGGTACTCACAGTTTAGGGATTGATACTGAATCCAATGCTCTGTGGTGAAGAAGTAACTCCTGTCTAACACTGGTGAACATGATACTCTCATACTAATTTGACCTGTTATTTATTTACACCAGTAAAAGTAATGCTTTTAGGAGAATCTCCTTTCTCATCTGGATATCATCAAAACTGATACCCAATCTCTGCTTGAAAAATCCTTGACTGGAAAACCATCACTCATGAGTTGCCCCCGGTTTAACATTCCGGGGTGCCTTTGTGCACACTCTCTCAACACAGACTCTCCGACAAAGCGCGTGTGTTCATCTCCCTGCACCGGTTGTGTTAATTCCCTGTTCTCGGCTACGGTTTGGCACACCCGTAGAACGCTTGGGAAGGATCTGTAGGTCTGGGCGCAGCAGGCCGTAAGCAGATGTGCTTTATGAAGTGGATTGGTATATGCAGAGGGGTCGTTTGGGAAGGATTTCTAGACAATGTGCCCTGAGCGGCTGGGTATCTGAAAATCTGCTAGATTAACACCCAGACTGGCCTATAAAAGGGAAAACTTTAGCCACGGATAAAAAGCATTTCCTGAGAATCAGGTCTTTCAGTATGAGGGACATTCTTTCCATGTCAGATGAAACCTCAAAGCATTTGTCATCCTATTTCTAATACATGTTTAATGCTTTAAATTACTTTGTACTCTTGGACATACTGATTGTATAATTGCAAGGTATTTTACGCCGGCTATAATGGAGCATGATTTCTGTCATAATCATTGGAGTTATATGTGGCTAAATATGGACCATGGTGGTTATATTTCTAGCATTGACTGCAGTTTAATATAATTTTTGTTTTTGTTTTGGTTTTTGGTCAAGCAGACCAAGTGTGAGATTCAGTGCCAGAATATGCTGTCTGTGGGGAGTTTGAGTTCCCCATGTGGTCAATGGAGTCTAGAAAGTAATTCAGCCTATCTAGCCAAAGAAGACACCCAGTGGTTAGTTACTGAGTCATTTTCTACATTTCATTAACTGCAATAGGTTAGCCTCCAAGCTCTCGTACATTGTAGGCGTTTAAACCCTGCAGTAAGTCCCACCCACAGTCTTTCTTCTTGCGACAATACCTTTACTCCAAGTAGGAAAACTGCAGTTTGCTGTTCTAGCATTTCGTATTGCAATGAATGTAAGCAAATAAGCAGTAGCAGCAATAATTTGAGCCGTTACTTTTATAGCTCTTTTGTTTCATGCACCTTCTAGGGATTTTCAAACGTTCAGGTTTTTAAACAGCCTCTCTGCAGATGTATTCTGTCATTTGAGATGTAGTTTCAAAGAATGGGGAAAAAAATAACAGTAAATACATCAAAAAATATGGGCTATCTCTTGACCTACTAGATAACATGCTCAACCCTTCTGAATATTCATGAAGTCCAAAGATTGTTCTTAAAATACAAGACGAAATTGGTGGTGTAAAAAAAATTTACTACTTGACAGTTCTTGTTATATAGTTAAGCATAATTAACTAAATGTGAGCTGGCCTGTGGCATCTGGTTTTTCTCCCAGTGATTAGACATGACAGGAAGTTATCTCCAACTGTGAGATGGAAGGTAATTCAGTTTTCACAGAACTTTTATGTGATGCTGATTGAATTAGTATTTAAGATATGTGTCATGTCTTGTGTGGGGCATTATATGCTCATTGCTTTTATTTATGACTGAGATGTTTTACTGCCTTCTAGGTATTCACAGGTGTGATAGGTCCAGAGAGAGATTTGCAATGAATAGTGGAAAGTACAGTCTGCAGTTTTGAGCTTTTAGTATTAACGTCTGCATTTTCTTTAGTGTTTTGTGGAGAACACTGTCTTTAAAACATAAACATAAATGATAAAAATGTTTTGCCATCATAAAAAATCTGTGGTTCTACATAGGTCAATTTGGAAATATGTGCAGAAAGGTGGACTTTATGAGACAGTATTTGTAAATGGAGGGGAATGAAGACTCAAACTCAGCATTTTGCTGACAGATGCAGTAGGTAAATAACTGCTTCATTGCTGCACAAAGTTATTAAGAGTTCTGAAATACATGATAGCATGTATAGGGAAGGAATAATTGTTAACATAATAGTTTCATTTCAGAAAATGAAGACCTCAGTTTAATTGTCCCCTCTGCTAAATTTATTTCTCAGCAGTTCATTAAGAACAATGAAGGACAATAAAGGTTACTGTCTTGTTTCATGTCCAGGGTGATTTTAGTGAAGTAAAGGTTTGTGGAAATAGCAGTTCTCTGTAATTCAGACACCAACATGTGTAGACAGAATCTGTCTGCTGTTTTGGATTCTAAACTTTGATTTCATGCTTTTTTATATTTGTCATGTTTTCAGCTGTTCATTTATGAAACAATTAGGCATTATTTATTTATTGTAGTTTAACCTACAGACATTATTAAGATTCCAATTAGCAGTCCTTTTTTCAGTGTCTGGCATGTGAAAACATTTACATGCTGTTAACATGACTGCGTCAGACCTATAGAACAGGAGGCATTTTAGTGTGTACCCCAGGAGAGTTCCACGGGAAACTTAGCAGACCACAGAGAAATCTTCCTTGCGGCTGTCTTAGCTTTGGAAGCATTTTATGTCTTTTAAGACATTCTTCATAGCAGTCTTGCCTTTCTCTTGTTATGAAATCCCCATCAGTTTTCTAAACAGAGTAAGCCGAACTGTATTTGCCTATATTCTGTGGTAGGAGACAGAGTTAAGCCACATTTTTTGAATTCTTTACAGAGAGACTAAATGCCTCCATCTGATGGGACACGGGGGATTTTTGAAGCGGGACACTTGTGCACCTTTGCCTTCCCATTCTTGAGAGCCCTCACGAACTCCATGACAGAAGCAAACAAGGGCTTAGCAAGGCTGTTGCCATTGGTTTTCACCAACAGACCGACTAGCTGAGCTGTATTGATGAAATTTCAAGTGGGTCACCACAGAGAATGAAGATCATGCAGTAAGTCAGTGCATGAGGGGATTTGGGCTCCACTGGTGAGTCTGGCAGAGATGAAAAGAAATTTCTCACTTCTTTCATAACATTAATCAATAGGAAGATGTGCTAGGAGGGTGAACTCTTGATTTTTTTCAGCTTAGAGAACAGACTAATGCAAGTCCTAGCAGACAGAGCCTGGTGCAATTGGATGGCAAAGGGAGCATCTTCAGATGTGAAAGATGCTTTGATAGGTTGGTGGACTTTGAAGAAAGGGCTATAGCCGGTATATAGCTGGAAATACCAGGATTCAAATGGGGGGTTTTGTGCTTTGGAACAAAGATGGACAATACCTTCTCAACAGCAGCGAGTCTGTTTCTGACACTATATTCTAGCACCTAATTACTGACTCCAGCACCTAATTACTGACTGAACACTTATTCAGCACAGTTGAGATGGTTTTCTTTATCTTTATGACTGATTCTCAGAAAGCCGGGCACCTCCCTTTACATTTGGTTGCATTTCCTAGAATTTTGAAATGTTCCTGTCCTCTTGATAGAGGAAAGGAGACCACCCTTTTAAGGTGTCTCAAGCTGATTGTGCAAAAGAATGACTCACTTGATACCAATTTTTTAAAAGTGAGTCATGGTTTTATTTATAAGGAGCAGGTGGGAGGATATGAGAACTCCTCAAGTCCCCTTAGACTTTAGGAAACCCACAGTGAAAACAACTTGTAGGTGTCTGATCTGGGCAAATACCGGAACCATCCATTTTTTCCTGGTACCTCAATAAACTTCCATTCTTACTTCATGTTTTATTAATTTGGAGAAAAAGAAGGGAAGGATGGGAGACTATCAAGTAGTAAAAGTGAGAAAAGAAACATTTTGCAATTAGTCGTCACCCCTTTTTCAGACTGTCTTCGAAACAGATTCAGCTCTGATGAGGAGCTGAATTCCAAGCCATCTGTGAATCCTCAAACTTGCACACCCACAGTGGAAGATGGGTATAATTTGTTTCTATAGCTGCTTATGGGAACTGCCAAACTTTTTTTTCTCTTTCGGTTGCTTCTCTTCTCTATCTACATCCGTCTTCATCCTTATTTTCTCTGAATTTTTGACCAGTAAGAAGAGGAAAGAAGCACCATCTGTTCTTAAAAAGCTCTAAGTTTGGCTTCTTCTGCTGTTAATCAGCAGCAAATCAGACTAAAGCACAGCATTTGGTATTCCTCAATTATAATGTATCTAACAGCAAATGTGAGCAAACCTAAATGGATGAGTGTTTTGTTACTAAACTAAGTATAGCATGGCTACTGTGGGATTGTTGTTTAATTACTTCACAAATACATTGTCCAATCCAAATTTTTTTCCCCTGAGCACATTGTTAACTGTAATCCAACTACATCTGAATATTTTTCATTCTTTCTGGTATTTTGTTCGGAGTATATACCTAGGTGTAATTTATATAACTGTCTATAGTCCCAATAACTTCTTCCACCAACAGCAGTATTAAATGTTATTTTGCAGCAAGTAGAAACCACTGTAAAAACTGTGAAGATTCTTTTCTTACTCTTTGTAAGAGTCTATTGGAAAGACTGGTCTAAATAATAAAAGTAATATGTAACAGATGTCACACTGCAATTATAAAAATTACGTTTTGTTATAAGAAAGACAACTTTGCTGTTAAAACTCCACCTGGTGAATTAGAGCAATAAACATGTTAGTGAGTTTTACCTCCTGAGCATTGGGAGTTCATAAGTCATTAGTGACTGTGGGTCATTAGATGCAAATGAGTCAAAATAATTCAGTAGTGTGCATAGCGTCATCAAGAAATCTGATGAAAATTGCTGTTTGAATCTAAGTAGTCTGCTGATTTTTGTGCCATGACATTTGAAGACTGAAAATGCATGTATATGGAATACACATTCCTCCCCTTGCGAAAATCTTAGCAGTGTTTTGTCATGACTCAATCTTAATTTCTGATCCTCTGCTTTTATTGCTACAGCATATCCTATCTTTTTGCAAACCAATACAAACAAAAGCAGCACAGTCAGTCCCTGGTTTCTGACGTTATGACAAACCGCAGAGAAGGCCCGTTATTCTCTCTCCTTTCAGCGAGCAGTAGCCGAAGGAGGAATTTCACCCGAAGTGTTTTTTTCACTGGAATCTCCAGATGGTCTGGTGTTACAGTGCTGCATCCGACGCACTGACAAATAGGCTGTCAGGGAAGATTTTTCCTGTAATGTACACTGTGAAACTAAACCATCTATTTGTTGATATACATTGTTTGAAGTGTGTGCAGTTTGCCATGAGACATCATGAGAAGGTGACACGTCTTTGCCTCTATATGAATGCAATACTTGATTGAAATAAAACTGATGTGGTTATTGTGTATAGTGAGCTGTCAAATGAAGTCATGTGCCAGTGAAGTAGCTATGCAGAATTAAATCAAAAGTATTTCTCCTCTTTTACAGGGTGACGTTTTCTCTGTGTAGACCCTCTGTAGGTTTTCTTATGCGAGGGGTCTGACTAGATGTAATTAGCTGAGCCCATCAAATTTTGGTCACCTACCATTCACTGAAAGAATAGGCACAGTGGTCTCCATAAATGCTTAATAATAGAAGAGGAAGACCACAAAGAACAATTCCTTAGCTGGCTGGTAGAAATGATACTCAGCTCCTGGTTGGATTGAAAGCTACTGCAACACTGTTGATTTAGCCCTGTCGTTTAGAAGCCTAAGTAAAGAGGAGGAAGCGGGGTCTTAACCTGTTACTTCACTTGAAACGATTTATTTTCCCTCACGTTGCTACTGCTGTTGATTTTGACCACAGAAGGCTTCACATTACTGACTAATTTGCATGTTGATGACTAATTAGTTTCAACAAATCACATACTTTTTTCTTGGCTTTGTTGTTTTAAAGTGAGTCCTAATTCAGCATGATCAGCATGGGGCTGCCTTTAGTCTCACAGAGTTGAAGGTTCTATTTGTTGGCAGATAATTCGGCTTTCAAACTACTTCGTTCATAATCTGTGTGTATGTCATTGGTACACTGCAGAAGAGGATCATTTAGCAGGAATAGGTGTACATTTATTTTATGTGTGTGAAATTCTTCCGAAAAGATGTGTTCCTTGATAAGGCAACATAAAAGATCACATGAAAAGCAGTCTTTCACTACCCCATCTACCATTCTGTACTTGGAGGGTAGTTTATTGAGTTTTCAGGGTTAAGAATAACAGACACATACTAGATGTAGCCAAACAGAACCTAAATACTGCCACTACTGACCAAAAGCTTCCCATGAAGCAATTCTATTGCTTCATTTCGCTTATTATACACGTAAAAGAAATGTATGGCCTAATTTCTTATTGTATTTTTAATTAAGCTCAAATAAGTAGTTTCAGAAGTTCAGAGTTCATTGTCCTGAATAGTTCTGAGGGTAATCCTGTCGTTTCCCAGGTTAGTTTATAAAACTAAGAACCTACGTATTTATGTGTTTAGATTTAATTTCAGATCCTTCATTTTAGTTGGAAATTAAGATCTATAGATAGGTAACTTACGTGGCTTTGTATGCATGTGGTGAACTGCTGCATGCTCATTACAGCATTTAGTAAGATTTCACAGTATCAGTGCTTTTGACATGGCTTCTTGCCTTTTCTTTTTTTCCCTAGTACCAGTCTGCTTAATTAATAATTAATTACTGCAGACAGATTCTGCTACAATTCAGTATTCAATGGTTTGGATGCCAGCTACAGTGAATGCAACGTATAGGCTAACAGCAAATAACTTAGTGGGACTTAACTGTGCTCTCCCTACAGAAACAACCAAATCTGGAAGTACTCTGAGTACGTGAAACAGGCAATTTCACTTCTAAGAAAGACAAGGAGTTGAGTGGGAATGAGGTGGGCAAATATGGTTTGCATATAAATAGTGTTACTATTCTTGTGTTAGTATAAAAGTACCTTAGAAAAACAGAAAGGTCCTGGTGGGGCTGGCAGCAGGTGACTACTTTCTGAGCCACATGTCAGTTGTCGACTGTGTGATTGGAAACATTAGAGACTGATATTTTATTCAGATTGACTGAATTTATATTGGTTCAGTTCATTTAATTTCAAGAAAAAGGCTAGGGTCATAAGTCTTTTTAAAAGCTCACAGATTTGGAGCAGGATAATAGACATTACAGGATGTTGTGAGATATCTGTGCTAGAAAGGAATCTTCCACTACCTTTGTAAAATTCCATCCAGATTTGGCCAAGTGGCAAAAATCCTAGTTTGCATATGCTCAGTGGCAATTTCTGGACTCGAACTAGCTGATACCTCCCAGGAGACTGGCCTAATAACCTAAAATAAGAGTGCTTAGTCTGTCCTGTGATCTCAGGACTGCTCTGCTCAGACAAAGCAGCGTTGAACACATCTCTGAAGGCTAAAGTACTTTGAAAAATTAGACGTTAGCACCTTGAGTTCCTTACCCAATGTTGGAAGCCTTTCACTTAGATACCTCTTCTTTTGTCTAGTTAAAGTTCACTAATTCCTAAACTCATTGAATAGGTGCTGAGGAAGAAAAAAAGTCTTTTCAAACACTCCTGTGCTGTACAGATAATCACTCCAAAATCCTGCAAGGAACGATCAATTGTGCCTTCAAAGTAGGTCTGAAAAATACACAATGAATAAGGCCCTATATTAAAAACTTTAAGAAAAAGAAAGTACTGGATGGTCATTTAATAAGCAAAGTATGTATGCATTGAATGTAGCAGGGTCTATATGAGACAAAAATCTATACAGTCATAATATGCATGTACAGGAGAGCATATTTAACATTACCCTTTCCTGGCTTTATGGGGCATGACTTAACTTTAATAAAACTTAACATATTTTTCAGGTCTGTAATATAGTGTAAAGTATAACCTTTAAGATCATATTGTATTTCCCCAAATTTAATACAATGCGTGGCATTACATTAAAAATGGATTGCAAATGTGTACTAGTATAGATAAAAGTGTGTGAACATAGACAGTAAGAGTTTTAAAATATATCTGGAAATATATAGATATTTTAAGTTACTTTGTTATGTATTTTAAAAGCATTATCAAGTTTCTGCTTCAGTTCTCCTTTGATTAGTTATCCAAGGGAAGTTAATGTAGAAGAATAGATTATTTCATATTTACTTATGCTGTGTTTTTAAAATGTGAATATCTGCATATTCACATATTATTTAAATGACTCATGTTTTATTTTGACCAACACTGAAAGACAGGATCAAAGATACTGATTCATTCTGGTAGTTTCTGAATTACAACAAAATGTGTATTGAGGAGAGCTGAAAATCATCTTTCCTTTGAAATGATCTGTTTGTGTAGTATTTTCCTTCAGACTTAATGAAGAAAAGTCTTGTTAAAAATCCAGTTTTTTCCAAGCAACAAAATTTCTCAAGGACTTCCACAGTTTTCCTTTAAATGTTTTGTTCAGCTCCCTCCAGAAAGGATCAAATATGATTACAAAGAGTTAAAATGCACCTAGGAGCATCAGCCCTGTATTTTGCTAACATTTCATCATCTGATTATGCAGTATGGACTGTATCTTTAATGCTTGCCTTATAATCCACTTATAGCTATTTTATACAGGAAATGGAAGACTGGAACATTAGGATTTAAGAAATGAGGAAAACACATGATACCAGGGGAGCTTAGAAAGCAATAAAAATGAATTCTAGCAAAAAAATAATAATCATATTGTAAAAATAGGTCATTTCTTTTCATCTGTCATTACTACGATAAAGAGATTAATCCAGCATTCAGAACATCAGCCAAAGTGTTCATATCCACAGAGGACGTGAAAGGAAAATAGTTACAATTACCTGTAACATAAGTAGGACTACTGCGAATAATATATCGTACAAAATGTGTATGGACTGTGTATGTACATATATATCCAGGTAAATTTCAACTCATAAACTGTTGTGTAGTATTGGGCTGGCTGGATTACCATAGTCGGAAAATGATCTAAACCATCCTCTCTGACTAATTAGCATCAGAAGGACCTAACTGTACTGCAATGTTACCCCCTAGAAACAAAATGATGCCTGAATTTGGCAAAAAACCCTAGCAATTACTTCAGTGACTTGAAGATAGGGCAGAATGGCTTCACTATACTAAAGTAAATTTTAAACTGTTACGTAATTTGCATGCTAGCCAAATGGAGAGCTGTGATGTGAATTCATTGATAAATTCAGACTGTTCTGAAACTTCCTGAAGTAAAATCTCAGCTTTGCTTTTGGGTTTTGTTCTTTGTTTCTTGTCAAATGGTTTGCACAGGAAGGTATGTCTCATCATCACAAAGGGTTGTTTACGCAGAGGTGTTATTTATGCAGAGGTGTTATTTGTGTCATCCACTTCGGGCAGCACAGGTGCCCTGAAATTCCACATGCAGTCACTGAAGAGATGTGACTCTCTTCAGGAGGGGGATTCACAGCACCCGACTCACGCTATAATTATACCACTGCTTTGAAGGCATCTGCTGCCCTTGATTGGCTGTACAGGGAGCTTACTACTCAGCTAAGGCTCCTTAACTACGCGCTTACTTTTCAGTGGTATGGGCTCTATCTAGATTAGGCCCTTTTCCTTTCTGCCCTTATAAAAGTCTCTCTCTTTTCCATGCCTGTTGCCTTTCAAAGTTCTTTTTGTCCTTTTTTTTGGCTTGTGCTATCATTTTGCTTTTGCTCCCTCTTTGTCCTAGCACCAGCATTTCCTCCTGCGTCAACAGTTAGAACTAGGAGGTAAGGTTACAAGCCAGACTGAGTAATCCAGTTGATTCTGCAACTTTTTCTCTGTCTCTAATCAGGTTTTTAAATAGCATGAGCTGGCTGTACTAGGATCTTACTCTCCTAAGTTTATTTTTCCACCATTTGTGTTTAGCTGGTCTGGCTTCCTACACAGTAGTATCAGTCCCCTAAGTGTCCCCATGGTTCTGAGCTAAACAGTCATGAAAAGGAAAAGCAAAGGGGGTTTTGAATCTTTCCTACCTGTTTAGAGATTATAATCTTAGTAGAGGGGAAGGAGCTGACGGGAAAAACTTATTGCTTGCTTTAGTTTCATTAATCATAATCAAATCAAAGCTCCTTTCATTCTAGGTTCTTACAATATAATAAACAAGTATAAAGGTGATCTTTAGCTTGAAATTTTCCCAATGTGTCTTTTGAAGAAACCTGGTCTTTGAATTTAGTAGAGGCTGTGGTTCAAAGTGGCTCTTTGGCAG
The DNA here is from genome assembly GCF_929443795.1 of Astur gentilis. Taxonomy (NCBI): domain Eukaryota; kingdom Metazoa; phylum Chordata; class Aves; order Accipitriformes; family Accipitridae; genus Astur; species Astur gentilis. The sequence goes on from NC_064892.1 coordinate 528,673, forward strand.
GCGCGGACTGTGTTTCCCTGCCTTCTGCGGGGGCCCATTCCTACTTCCAATGTGTTGGCACTTCTATGCCAATGCCTTTCTTCTGCACAGATCACTGACTGTCAGGGGAAATCCACTCAGATCAAATGAGATCTCTGAATTTACAGTCCACACTTCATATGACAAGAGCAACGTTCATAGAATTAACGCTCCATGCCCCACTTCGGAAAGATACCACTTTAGTGTATTTTAGGTCCATTGAATGGTGTTTCATGATTTGGTGGGTAAGGGAATGCATATTAGGTTGAGCAAGAATGAATGGATTGAGGGTTTAGGGTGGAAAGGCTGATGGACTTGGCAAGGACTTTACTTAGGTAGAGTCAGGTGGGTTGGCAGTAAGTAGAAACATATTTTATTTTCTGGCAGGAAAGCTGTTATGCTCAGGGAATATCATATGTCTTGTTGACTGAGGTGGAAAATTTTGGAGACATCCTCTTTTAAAATTTCTGGAATTATATCACAGCCTTTGTCAAAACGTAAATAATTCAGGATTGCAAAGTCATCTGGAGAACAGTCAGGAAAAGAAAGCAGGGATTTTTTGATCATGATGCTGCTTTCGTATTCAGAAGAAAATAGTTCCTTGATCTCTTTTATATAAGCATTGGGATTGTTCCAGCCAATGAGGTGCTGGTTCTAAACCATAAAACAAAATGCTATGCAAGAAAGAAAGAAGCCCGAATCATTACTCCCTACGAAAAAGAAAAAAAAAAAAAGAAAACAAGCATTTGACTTACTGAAATGACCACTGCTTTCTCACATTGTCTTCACATTTCATTTGTGTCTTTAATAATGAATGCTGTCACTAAATCACATCTCTTCAGTCTGTTCTCTTGCCACTTACTTTTGTTTAGAAACAAGGTTTCAAGGAATTTTTAATCTGTGATACTAAAGTAGAAAACATAGCTGTGAAACCTTAATACGATTCAGTTTTGGACAGTGTGTTGGTTCTAACTTTATAGTAAGTGTACAATAAGGCATCAAGAGTAACTTTCATGAGTGGATTATTACACACTAAAGTTATGTTTAAATTAGATTTGATTTGGGGTTTCATTTGACATCTTTAATGGAGATACATGAAATACTGCTTGCTTTATTTAAACTTTTTTTTTTTTTTTATAATTCTGGAGTGACCGCTTTTTCTAGAATGCTTACTATTTATTTGGCATTTGATTAACCTACTGGTTAGAACATTTGTTGTTCAATACAGTTGTGTTTGTTTAATTTCAATATGCAACTTGGGTAGACATGGCAGGGGGGAACTTCTGAGGGGCATTCCTTCATCTCTTTCCCACCCTTCTGGATTGCAATGAGTGGACCTGATTGGTCTTAAATACCAGCAATGGACTATTTAGCCTATACACCAGGTGATCATGGGATCATAGACTAGTTTGGGTTGGAAGGGGCCTTTAAAGGTCATCTAGTCCAACCCCCCCTCTGCAATGAGCAGGGGCATCTTCCACTAGACCAGGTTGCTCAGAGCCCCGTCCAACCTGGCCTTGAACGTTTCCAGGGATGGGGCATCTACCACCTCTCTGGGCAACCTGCTTCACCACCCTCATCGTAAAAGATTTCTTCCTTATATCTAGTCTGAATCTATCCTCTTTTAGTTTAAAACCATTACCCCTTGGATATTTTACGGTGACAAAAATATTTGTACTTAGTCGCTGAAGGTAGGATAGATACTTAACTGTGGCAATGTAGCTCATCACATACCCACAGATGTTTCTATATGAATATGTGCTTACATATGTGTACATGGATGTGCTTTTATACAGACAAGATTATGTATAAATGTATGAAGTAATATGCATCTGTGTAATGCACATTTCCTACCCTGAAGGGGTATTTAATGCTCTCTTTCTATGCCCAAAACCAGCTGAGATCCTGTGATAGGGATAGTCTAAAGATCTCCTCACTGGGAATATGTGAAAAAGTGATCAATGTGACTAGTTATGTGGGCTGTAGAAATTTGTTTGGCTAAAGGTATATAGGAAAGTTGAGTAAGCATAAAAAAAAGTTCAGATCAAAAAGTTTTTTTGAAGTGATGAGTATCAAAGCATAGAAACTCAGAAGCATATAATTTCTTTAGAAAGCTAAAATGTTAACAGTGGTATATTTATTATGAGTACAATTTATTTCTCTGAAAACAGTGTACATTGAAGCACTAAGATTAATCAAATAGCAACATATGATTTTTCACACATGCACCACACACAAAGTAAAAATTCTGTCCCCATTCTGTTTGTCAAAATTCCTATTATTTAGTCAAAATTGAGTTTCAGAATAGAATAAGGAGCTCTGTTTTTCTGGCATTAAATGGGAAAAGGTTTGATTTGTACATGCAAAGTAATCTCTCAGTCAATCATAACAATGGATTTTTAAGCTCATTTTACAGCTGCTTTCAGGGTACGTATTGCATCAATGTTGAGAATCATTCTATGTTGCTAGCTTTAAAATAACACTTTATGTACTCCTGCATATTAAATATAGGTTTGGGACTTGGTCTTTCAGAGTGTTTTTTTCCCCAGGCTGCATTAGAAGTTAATGGGAAAACAAGCAACTTCTTAATGCAAGCCTTACACATTTTGATGTACTGACTACAACTGGTCAGGAATGCTCAGTTAGACTACTTTTTCTATAACAAAAAGTGTTTTCTATGCAAAACTGAAACCTTTTGATATACCCTTCTCTCTCTCTCTCTCTCTCTCTCTCTCTTTTTAAAGGAAGAATAGATTTTCCAGTGTCTAGTCATGTCTGACACTGTAAATGAAATGAAATATAATTTTTCTGTGCCTGCTGTGCCGCAGTCATGTATCTTCCTGATTACAATGATTTCGGTCTTGTGATGCACCAAAATGCTGCCTAGTCAACTTTATTTTCTTCAAAGAGAACCCAACATTGTGAAACCATTAGGCACATAAACATCATAAAATTAGTTGGGGATTCAGCTTTGTTCAGAGACTGCTATGTAGAGAAAAGATTGTGCATGGTGATATTGTTCGAACTCTTTTATGGAAAAAAACCCCACAGGTTTCTTAGAGATCAAATTTAAACTGCAAGCAAGCAATTTGTTATTACATAAAATGCACAAACATGAGTCTTGTAAATGATAAATGCTGAACTATAAAGGTTTCTTCTTAATATGCCTACATCAGTAGATTTTGTTTAAAAAAAGAACATCTTCAGTTGCTAAAACCAAAGATATTTATTTTAGTGCAAACTACATAGTTTTTATGAACATCTGTCTTTCATAAAGGCTGTGGAGGTTCCATGAAGTATTCTTGCAACCAAAAAAAGGATAAACCGAGTGAAGTGTTCTATAAGTCAAAATGAAAGACCATGATACTGGGATTTTGTCTGATCTTTTTTCCCCCATTTTTTCAGTCCCTGCTTAGGGAATAGAACTTCTACGGATTTTCCAGATTGCAGATTCCCAAACCTATAATGCTGATTTAAATTTAGGGTTATGTGGTTTTTTTTCTCTTGAAAGAAAAAGCCCCAAAGCTATAAACATGTTGTTAGCTCTGTTATATCTCTCATAACAAAAGCTTTGCCTAAAAATACCTCCTTCTTTTCTATGATTCTGTAAAATAATTAAATATCAATATTTATGGAATATTACAATGTCTAAACAAGTGTGGTTTTGCTGAATGAAAACTGACATATGTAACTCTAATTTTTCAAAATAAAACATTTGAAAGCTGCGACTGTATGTCTTATGGTTCTACTGCTATTCCTTACAAATATTACAGCAACACATGGCTCAGCGAGGAGATGCTGAGCTGGCCTGACAGCTCCCATCCAACACACCTTTACATCCATCTGTTTTCAGATAAATAATTATTTTCATTTCTGAATTTTAGAAAGAGAATAAAAATGAGTCTGAAAAACAGAAAAGTGATTTATTCTTTTATATACAGGTATTACAAGTAGTGTCATAACAGAGGCTTAGACCTGTGTCTTTTTCCGAATCCAAGTGTTGAGCTGAAGGCTGGGGAAAGGCTGGGGAAAATACGTCAAGTGCAGCTAAGAGAGATCTAAATATTGTTCTAACTCATATACTGAAGGAAGTGAAAATATGACTTAAGTCAAGACTGGCCCTGCTAGGATGTGTTCCTTCATGACACATTTCTTCTGCATCACCTTTTACTGCCTGGTTCTGGTTCTGCAAGACCTTGCACACATGAGTGGTCTCGCTAGACATGCCAGGACGGCTGGAAGAGTTGGCGGACCCGGCGCCAATTGGTGTCTCCGATCCCCAGCACTGCAGTGAAACCGACGGAGCGTCAAGGGACGTCGGTGGTTCAGACCTTAAACCCTCCTTCCAGGTTGCTTTCGTACTGTTTTATGTGTTTTAAATGTATTGCCTTGTTTTTCCCGTTGCCCTCAAAACCCACGAACATTGCTTTCCTCTCTACCCGCTTCAGCTTTCCTCCTCTGACTCCTATCTTTGATCGGGGGAATAAAAAAGAAAAGAAAATGCACACTGAGTAGTCTCTGATACTATATATACAGCAAATAAGGCAGTAATTTTTGTGTATCTATTTGGCTAACCTGTGCCAGGAAGTCTGAACAGCTTTGTCTCAAGCTGTTCCAAGCACGGCTATAACATAATTGTTTAGCAGTGCATGCTTAGTGAGCGTGTTCACTGCAATACACACTGCCAGGGCTGGTTTGGGCATCAGTAATAAAGATTAAGGATAATACCACAGTGTTGTTGTTACAGAACTTTAAAGCTATTATAAAGAAAAGAAGTCAATATTGATATTTTTCGTACATGATTAGTATGGACAGGAATAGCCCCTGCCTAGAAACTGGATCTGTGAGAACAGGGCTGTGTCTCAAGAGTCTCAATGAAAGGCTCCAAGGAGTCTAATATGAAACAACTGGAAAGCAAAACAAAAACAAACAAACCCCACAAACCCCAAAACACCAAGAAAGCAGCTGATTCTTTGGGGGATAGGATGAATTCAGAAGACTTGAGTTATACCAGGTATAAAATATTGAATTGTTCTCTGATTTTGGTGTCAGGTTGGTATTTCATTAATCTCATACTCAATAACATCTTACATTAGAATACAGAAGTGGAGAAAGCTATTATGTATAATAATACAGGACAACATCTGGGAAGAAGAGATACTTAATTGACCAGTACAGTGGAATGAGAAAAAATATTTCTAATAAGAAATTAGAAATTATTTCTTTTCCATTTCATCTTTTTCACTGAAATGCTTTAGAAGGGATAGTCTGGTGTTTTGTTAAGTCCAGTGTTAAATTTGATGTTTCTTCTGTATCAATCAGAACACCAGTTTAAAACCTGTCTGTACTCCATAGGTGATGGTGATTTTGCAGTAGCAACAATGCAGGAGGAAATGAACTTGCCCATTCATACAGCCAGACTGTGATTTTCTTTTATTCTTTCCTTTTTCACATGGCATGCTGCTGCAACATCAGTAATTTTACAGCAATTAGCTGAGAATGTGTCTAACATCCCATTCACCAGGTCATGAACAGCACCTTGTTGTGCTGGGATCAAGCTTTTAACTAACAACACATTTAAGAGCTGGGAAAAGCAAGTAATGTCATGGAGGGTTTTTGTTTAAACAGATCTGTAGTTTGAGAATTCCCTGTTGCTGTACAAAAAAGCTTTTTTACATGGTGTTAACGTTCAGAGAAATTTCACTTCCTTCCCTCCCCTGTATGAGGAGTGGACTTCACCACTTTTTTTTTTTTCATGAGATGTTCTACAAATGTTCTCGGAGTGGATTTCTTAGTGAAGTTAGTTTGGGGGATATTGACAGAAAAACTAATGCACAAATGTAAAAATATTAGAGGCAGAATGTGAAATCAATTCAATCCCCTTTTCAGAGGCAATTAATGATTAAATTTGTACACTGCACAGAACTTTCTTTTGCTACGCTTGCTGAGAAGTGTTTTATACTGTGGTTTTGTATGGTTACGGATCAACCTAGCATTTGCACACCCTTCTTGAAAACACATTTGTAGACTCTCTAGAGACTAAGTATCTCCTGTTTTCAGGTGAGAGCTGTGTCTGGATGAGTTGTGGGGTATTTTTAGCTGTTTCTTTGGGTATTTTAAAAAAATGCTGACATTTTTCCTTCCTGTTCGTGGTCAGCACCCTAAAAGACACATCTTTGTCAGGAAAAATCTATTGGTCTTAGCTTACATAACTAATGTAAAAGTGAAATCTCAATGCCATTAACTGATTTATTGTTTTCATAGTCATTCAGTGCTAACAAAGAAAGGTTATGGGAAGGCCATGTTTTCACCTTAATTCCACTCCCCAAGATAAGGCTTTAGATCATGCTGTCTTCGTTAGAGCTGCTCCTTTGTTACAGTCTGAACACTGGTGACTGGAAATGGTGCATCTAGGGCAGCAGCCCAGGAAAAAAAAAAAGGCAACTCAAAAGTAAAAAAATATAAATTGTATGAATAGTTCATGTGCTTATTGTATGCAGAATCTGGCTTTTAATAGGGAGGGAGTAGAATAATAGTGGACTTGGTTGAGTCAATTTGAGGTAGAACACCTGTAATGTGTTTTCTCACTTCACTGACTTCCATCCATAGTGTGAACGTAAACTCACCACTATCATTGTAGGCTGTCAGTTTGTATGGAGGACAGAGGATGTATTTTGTATAGGAGTCAGTGGTCAAAATTCTCCCAAGACTTAACCTGTCTTCACATAATGGCTTAAACCCCATGTCTTCCAGTGTTTTAGGGGGGGTGGGGGTGGTAGGAATATCTTTTTGAACATACTTTTTTTCATTCCTGATTGCTGCCATCATTTCAGTCATTTATTTCCACTCTTTTTCTCTTACATCTCTCTCCTTGAATAGAAAATTATGCTTTTCAAAATTTCTTGTGACTGGTTATGATCCGTTAGTATATTTTATTCCTCTTTCCATTCCCACCTCCAAAAACTGATAGCATTCAGGTATCCATTCCCTGTGCACCCTAATCTTCACACCAGTTGTGGTGAGAAAAAAAGTTAATAAATAAAACTTACAAGCCAATGAGGAAAAAAAAATCTAAGTATGTTAGCAAAGCATGGATGGTATCCTTATTTCCTTACAGCACTATTCATGAGATTGTAGGATAATTTAAGATCATCACACCAGTTGTAGCTTTCTAAATTTTGTAGTATTTTGCTTTGTTCACAGTGAATTCTCATCTTACGGAAACTTTTTACTACGCAACTGTGCATGGATGCAGTGAGTGCAGGAGTGAAGAACTGGGTCATCTTGCTACTGCACAAAGTCCCTTTGAACTAATTTGGATTTTTGCATGAACAAGATGGGAGCAGCGTGCTGAACTGCTTTAATTTTCTTTACACATTGGCCATAAACTTTAAACCAGCATGCATATAAATGGAGCAAAATTAACACTTTGATATGGGTATGGTAATCTTTGCTCCATTTATACATGTACTGCATAAACAGCTTTTAAGTACGCTATTATAATATACAGGAGTCTATTTCTGTCTGTGATATTCCTGTGAGAATATCACAGATACTCCTGAGAGGGAAAAATGATGGGCTGAAAGGTGCAGCTGAGTGGGAGAAACAACCTTGTAAATTACTGTGGGTAACAGGGAGCTGAGAACCATGGTCTTGCTGGTTAAGAATAACCTCTAACACACACTCTTCAGCATTTTGGCAGTAGTAGAAGCGATTGTCTTAGCTTTCCAGGGGTCTGGCAAGGCCAGCAGTAGAGTTATGGACGTCTGTGCCTATAGTCAGCTCCTCTCGCTCTGTTGCCCGTGTTGTTATGCATAGGCTAGACCTGAGTCCGCATTCGTTAGCACGCTGTGTGCCATTACACAGTGTTGGTATCCACGCTGGACTGGTCTTTCACACCATGTGACTGCTTCTCTGACTGGCAACTTGTGCTGAAATTTGACTTGCATCCCAATTGAAATTAACTTTATATGTATGGACGACTTCTTGTTGAACAGCCACCCTCCTATATAAGGTGAGGCAAGGTCCACAAGTGTCCATTACACAGCCTATACTTTTAGCACGGAAGGCTGATCCTCCAAGCTTGGTTGTTACGGCCACAAGTCGAAAAGGATATCAGGTGTTTCTCCAAACTCTCACCTTGCGCCACAGTATTTGTATGGAAGGCCACTTAGGCCAGGTTTATCCATGATACTCCGGGGCAAGAAGGCACCTAGTAGGAAGTCGACATCATTTCCCATTTGATCATTCTTTCAACAGTTTCTGGAATAAATAAATAAATAAATATATAAATAACCAATATGTTGTTTATAGCTACAGTCTAGATACTTGCAATAGGCTGAATATCCGTTATGTGTGCTGAGTACATTACTAGAGAATGTTCCATCTGAGAGGACGCTGTGTCAGAATTTAGTCGGTTTATGGGGGTGCGGATTTAAGTTATGGTAATGGCAATGCAGACCAGCAACAAACTTGCATAAGCACAGGTACTGGTTAACCCTAGAAACACACTACTAACGTATCATTGTTTTGAGATAATTGTAAGAATGGCATTTAAGATATATAAGAACAACCATATTGAAATGTTGCTCAATTTTTTGCTGTTTCTATGTCTATTCTGACTCACGAACCCATTCCAATGCTGCAGTCTTGCCATATTGCATCCTATTGTATCATGTGCCAAGAGCAATAACATAAACCCTTTGTTTTTCCTACATGCTCCATTTAATCTCTAAAAGCAGGACTCAGCTCAATGGACTGTGTGTATATATACCAGCATTACACCAGTCCCATTCTGGAACCACAACAGCTCTTGCTCATAAATTTCTAGACCACAGCAATGCACAAGTGAGACGTATAGGTGAAATCTATGAGAAGTTTAGTATCTAGTAAATTGAACAGTCACTTTGTGTAGCATTTGCAGTAAACCTCTTCTAGTTGATTATATATTAAAGCTACATGCTCTAAAGAGATTTAGCCTTGTCTTGGCAACAGCTGAAAGAATAGGATATAAAGTGTACAGAAGTTTATATTGCGTTTCAGTAAGCTGATTCATTTCTTATTAGTTCTGGGCCAGTGTGTGTGGGGGAGGAGGGAAAGGGGAGGATGCACTTAGTTCTAAGAATATAAAATAAAAAAAGTCGAACTATAAACATGGTATTTGAGTATAAATATAGACTGTCATATTTTCAACGACACTCTTACAGTAATTAGCACATTTTGAAAGTATATTATTTGCCTCCAGAAGGGGAAAATACGGCTTTACTGGAGCTGCATGCAAACAGTCTCAAGTGCAAGTTGACATGATTTTTCCAAATAAAAAATTCTAGAATAGACTAATACCCAACAGTGCTTGACACAGAAAAGCTACTGTTGATGCATACATAATGTGCTTTCTAGAAAGCTAAGAAAGCCAGTGAATAGTAAGCTCAGATAGGACTTATGTTGCCTAACTTTAGAAAATTACATGTAATGGGCTAGACTTGCCCAAAAATGTTATTTCAGAGGAGCAGACACTTAGAAGGGGTAGTTAATCACTTCCCAATGTACATGCCTACTTCACAGGTAACTCAAGTTCAGTGAAATGTATGCCACTCCAAATGACCACCATATCTATTTTCCACCCATTGCTCTCATCTTCTGGTAACCCAACTATAATTTTCTCCTTACAGAAATTCAGCTTTTCAGTACTTTGTATACCAAACTTATAAAACTAATCTGTTTCTACCATCTTTCCTCCTATGCTCCAAATAATACACACTACCAGTGGAAGTTTAATATAGTGATCTGAATGTGCTAGCAGGAAAGAGCTTACAAAATGGGATACAGGACATCTGGCACTCCTCAATGAGTAGAATTAAAGGAAATAGTCATGCTTCATGGTACCTGTGGCTGAAGTAACACGTGGCTGTCAGGTACAAGAACAGAATGTATTTGTTAAATTATTTATTTTTTAGTTTTCTTAACCCAGTGACACATCCATAGTTTTAAATCATTGTACTTGTTTGTTTCCTTCTGCTTTTAATATCGCAAGCAGTAGTTGTCATGGCATATAAAATTCTGCATGCTTTTCATTTGTGGTCTCTCAAGCACTGAAGGGTGCTTTCAGTAACGTATGTCTGATAAACCTACTGTTGCTAATCAAAGCAGTAGTGCATCTTCAGTGGGCACTTGCATGTTGTTCAGGCTTCTTGCGAACGAGCTCAGTAAGTCATCTAACAACTCTGCATGACAAAGAAAATCCACTTTTAGGCTCCCCCATCTCTAGTTTTGCCCACTGCTGGTTGGCATTGTAGATGTGAGGAGGGCTGGAAGAATCAGAAACAGAAGAAGTAAAAATAATAGAGTAGAAAGGAAATGCTTCAGTTTTTCAAATATTATCAGTTTTGAGATAAAAATTAAAACCAGGCACAGCCTAATTGGTGCCTGTCATTTAGGTTTTTCAGCTTCATAGAGACAGTTGCTAATTTCCTAACCACATGTGCTCACTGTAATTCAAGCATTATTCAGAATTTACATCCAGTAATAAAATGTGATCCTAGCAACTTTGTAAAGAAAAACTCCCTACCCTTTCCTAAATCCTGTATTACAGGAGTCAGCATTTCTTTAGTTCATCAGAAAGCTGTAGAGAAGCTGTGTGAGTCCCCTTTCTAGGAAAAAAACCATAGAGATTCCCGTAAGTTTGCCTCCTAAGATAAACATCCAGGGTGGGTTTTCTGTGAGCCCTTTAGCTTCCCTGTGGCCTTACCAGTTAAAAACATGAGTTGACATTGATGAAGACATTGCAAAGAATAAAATGATTGAGACCTAAAATCAGAAAATAATTAATCTCTGTGTTGGGACACAATAAATCACGAATCCTGTACAAGAAGCAAAGATAAGAGGAGGGAAGAACGTACTCAATCATCCCATTAAAATGAAAGTGTAAGGGAATGAGATAAAGATTCCTCAAGGGAAGAAGAGAACAATTTCTCCAAGTAGGCAGGCCATGTTGGAAGCCTCCTTCTCTCAAAAGCTTTCACATATACTTTTGCAATTTATGAAACTTTTTTCCACTGGAGGGCTATGTATTCTTGTTTGCATTTATCAATGTTACTCAAATGGCAGGGCAGTATATATATACTTTTTTATATACTTTTTTTTTCCATTTACTCAATAGTCAGTCAATTTTTTTATAAATGTATAAGTGTGGCATTATTAAGACAGCTAAAAAGAATAAAACTTCAGCATGCCATTCAGTGAAAAATAGAATACGTAAACTTCGGTATTTTATGTATTACACACTGTGTGTCAGGTTACATATATTTTTTAATCTTTAAGAAATGTAAAAACCCCTACCTCTCCGGACTCAACGGTTCATTGCCTCAATTGACCTTGAGCACAGGCTTCAAAAATACAGTGTTTATTTGTCAAACCAGGCACTGTGGAGTGTGAGAAAGATAGCAGGGGAGTTGCAGAAAAGAAGTTGGAAAAAGAGCACAAACAGAAGTCTGTTAAAAATAGTTGAGACAAAGCCTCCCTGCTCTTGAAGATGATGTACTGTACTTTCTGTTATATAATACAAAGGAAAGTGATTATAGCAAATTGGTTGTAAAAACACAGACCAGTAACACTTTGTTCTTGTTTTGTTGTGGGATAAAGTGTATTGTGGGCTCCAGGGAGTTGAAAGGAAGTACATTGGGGGAGACCTGCAGGAAGGAGTGCTTGAGAGATGAGTTTCTGACCTGCTAAAGAAAACAAAAAATGAGCAAACCTAAAAAAAGAAATGTGAAGAAAAGAGCAAGATGCACAACAGGAGAACCAAAGATGGTGCAAAACCAGTTAAGCTTCTTTCAGAAGAGAAGAACAAGAAACAATGACAGATTGGGATGATTATTCAAATCCACCTCTTTTCTCACATTTTGATTCTTCATATTACTAAGGGTGTTTCTTCTTCTTCTCTTTTTGTAGCAAGTGTAGGAAATAAAGTATATGATCCGTTTTTAGGGTCTCTATATTTGGCACCGCACGGGAAACATGAAGTGTCAATAGACTCCTTTGTTATACTGAAGTTGGCAAGAGAAAGAAATTTTGAAAGCAACTGATGAGACAGAAAATTATCATCTCCCCTTTAACTGATGGGAAAAAATGAGATGAATATTGGCTTTCATTTTAGGGGAGAGACCAACCTTAACTGAAAAAATGATGTTAAAGCTTTAAAGAATAATAATACCATAAAAGCTACCAAGTGCGCAACTTCACATAGTGTCACACATAGTCCGCTAAAATCCTGGGCTATCTGCATGAAGAAACATGGAGAATAAAGATTCAGGGATTTCTGATTTTAAATTCTCTGATCAAGTCCTTCACAGTCTGCTGAAAAAATTACTGTGAAACCGTAACTAAACTTTTTATTGTCCTTTGACTTAAAGTCTTCAGCATTGCAGAAAAGGACATGGGGGTCCTGGTGGACACCAGGGTAAACATGAGCCACCAAAATGCCCTTGCTGCAAAGAAGGCTAATGGTACCCTGGGCTGCATCTGCCAAAATATTACCAGCAGGTCGAGGGTGGGGGGGGATCTTTCTCCTCTCCTCAGCCCTGGTGAGGCCACACCTGCAGTGTCGTGTCCAGTTCTGGGCTCCCAGTACAAGAAAGACATGGATGTAATGGAGAGAGTCCAGTGCAGTGCCATTAAGGCGATGAAGGGACTGGAGTATATTCCCTGTGAGAAAAGGCTGGGAGAGCTGGGACTGTTCAGCCTGGAGAAGAGAAGGCTCAGGGGGATCTCATTAATGTATATACCTGAAGGGAGGGTGCAAACAAGACAGAGCCAGGCTCTTTTCAGTGGTGCTCAGTGACAAGCCCAGAGGCAACGGGCACAAACCGAAACACAGGAGGTTCCCTCTGAACATCAGGAAACACTTTTTCACTGTGGGGGTGACCGAGCCCTGGCACAGGTTGCCCAGGGAAGTTGTGGAGTCTCCATCCTTGGAGATGTTCAAAAGCTGCCTTGACATGGTCCTGGGCAACCAGCTCTAGGTGGTCCTGCTTGAGCAGGGGGGTTGGACCAGAGGACCTCCAGAGCTCCCTTCCAACCTCCACCATTCTCTGATTCTGGGATTCTTCAGCTGGTTGATAAGATATGGTTGTCTAATGTTTTAGTTCAAAGTTTCTTTTCAAGGTGGTGGATAAAATAACTTCTTTTTTCTCATACTTTTCAAGGAACTCCTTCTTTCTTCCCTTGAGTCTCAGAATAATACCTTCTTATGCTCCCTGGTACTCATTACATTGCACTGACAGTATTATGACAATGAACGGCTACGCTTATGAATTCAAAATAAATTCCTAAATTAAAAAAATGTTTAATTGCTACAATGGGCAAAATTACAAACCTTCTTGATTAATAAAGAAGACAAAATGTTTCACGTTCATCAACATGTTTCAAATCAAGAATTTGTAGCTCAAATCAAGTTTATGCCCTGTAGTAGAATGAATCAATGGTAAGTTCGCTCCCTCATAACCCTTTACTTGAAAAGTGAATGCAGTGAATTGTTACAGAAATTCAAAGCAACAGAAACACATGTAGATTAGATACACATGACTGAAATAGTATGCATGTTGTACCAAAATTACGAGAACATTTTTCCTTGATTTTCTTACCAGTTTTGCAGAAATACAGAATTTGCTGGTTTAGCTGCTGAAAAATTCAAGCTAAAGACAAAGTGCCTGGTTTTCCTCTAGAAAAGGAAAGGACAGACTTTGCAGACAATGAAATTAACCAGTTTATCATTGAAAGGAAAAGATACTCATTCAAATTAATAATTCATAACATACAGCTAAGGCCCTGTTTAATTTGAGGAGACAAAGAGGAAACAGAAGCAAAACTGTTGCAATATGGTAACAGAGGATACATCTATATTATGTGAATAGCTCCTTCAAGCAACTGTCTATTTTAAGAGGAAGATTAGCCAGCAAGGGACATAGGCTTCTTGTCTTAATAGTTCAAAGTTATTTAACTATATACCAGGAGAAACTGTCAATAATAGGATTACTTTCTTAAGAAATAGATAATAAAAACTCTGCTAAAGGTTGATGGAACTATATTTATCGTAATAAATTCAGGTTATTTTTATAAATTTATTCTTCAAATGTACAGGACTTTTTTTTTCCCATTTGAATGCAGTCTGCCATCAACCCTCTACATTAGAGCATCTGCAGTTTCTTTGGCTGGCTAGTATAAAAAAGAATAGTTAGCACAGATTTTAAGGGTCGACACTTAAATAAATGTTATGGAGTTAGGAAGAAATGTCCATATTCCTATTGTCTCAAGCTTGTGGATTTGTAAGGGTTTTCACATCTTTCCTTGGCCTTTATAGTCTGAATTTGAACATTAAAAAGTAAAAGACAGACATTTATTTCCTGCTTTTTATTCCTATAGGCAGACGTAATGGCACTCTAATAATAAACAAATTGAATGAGCTTACCTCATAGAACCATACAAATGTTGGCTGGGGGAGACCTCCAGGAGCCCTCTAGTTTCACTGCCCTGTCAAAGCAGCACTTTCAAGCACTGCACCAGCTCCTTGTGTTTTTGTCTATCTGAGCCTTGGAAAGATGCAGATTTCACAATGTCTCATGTTGGCTTGTTCCAGTCATACACTACCCTTCTAGGGAAAAAGGTCTTCCTAAAGTGTGGTTTGAAAGTGAAGGTGACTGCTGTGCTTTCTTATACCGCTTGCTATTACTTGGGATGAGTCTCTCATTTATGTAACTGTTGGTCAAGTAGGCTTCAGTGACTATCTCCTGAGCTCTTTGTCAGAATAAATGAACTCTCAGTTTCTCCTCTTAGGTCTTCTTTCTTGCTAACCCTTCCCTGAACTTGCTAACCCTTCCTCTGGTTTCTGGACAGCCTTCTTGAACTTGGATGGCTCAGAACTCAACATACAGTATGTGTTGCTCAACTAAGCTATAATCTTGACTTTTAACATTTAGGCTGACCTGAAGGAGAATATTTTATTTACTCTAATACAGTTTTAATAACGTGTATAACAGATGTAAAAGTCCTTGGTGAAATGAACATTTTACAATTACTTTGTACAGCAATATTTAAAAGAAGCCAGATACGTTTTAATGTGAATGATTCACGTAGACAAAATCAAAAATTAAGGGGCCTGTGATGTGCTGTCCCTAAGTACTGATAAGTGACTCAATTCAGAAGGGCATTTTCATACACCTTTTAGCTAAAGTACATTTGAATTTTCATACAGGAAAATTATATATTGCATGTCAGAATCTTAAAAGAAAAGTGTTAATTTTAGTCTTTTTAGAACTATTTTACAGTGTATCTCATCTTAACCACCTAATTTTATATTCTAGGTAAACATTGGCCTTCTTTTCATCCTTATTTTTAGCTAGTGTATTGCTTGTGTGACCATGAGAGAGAATGCTTGCTTTTGATTTCTCATGAGACTGATTCCAATCCATTGCTCTAAGTTCGCTCATAGACTGCTGAAATAATATTGCCTTATCAGGAATGTATGCCATCAAAATTATATTAAAAAGTGAGATGGAGAGGGAAAGAGACCAGAACACACTGTTGTGATTTTTTTTTCCAAGATCCGTGCATGAAATCCCTGCTGCTCTAGCAATATTCTTAATTCGACATTTCTCTACTGAGTAGAGAGTAAGAATCCAACACATCCTACAGAGGGTCAAGCAGTGGTGTTTTTACTGAACTGAACCAGTTAATTCAGAGCATGAAGCAGTGGTGTAAGGAGTTTGCACAAGAAACTGATCCAAGTGATACCATGCATCAGTGACGTGGTTGTATATTAGGCATCATGCCTACTTTTATCCACATTACCAAAACAGGATCTGTGTGCTGAGTCTTAAGCAGTGAGACATTGCTGCCTTGAACTTAACTGCTCTTGTAGGTCCTGCGTTTGCCTTCAAGGCTACAGTAGGCAGTCTGAATTTGCTCCATCTAATCTCTGTTGATTTGAAGAACTTGGTTGGGGACCTTCAGTGATAGTAAGTTTGACTGGCATCAACTAACTTGACTAGTACAAGAGGACTTGGGGAATATAAACGTGTTTAGGAAACTTTGCTGTCTAAAGAAATATTGAGGAGAACTTGTAATGGATTGTTTCTTCAGAACAATTAGTATGTAATTTTTTTCCTAGAAGACCTGAGGACCTTTTGAACAAGAAAATAATTGTTACCTCTTGAAAACTGAGCCTAGGCAGGCCTGGAGCAAAGGAAGCAAGTGCTATTTTTGTGACAATCCATCCAGCAGTATGATTTTGCTGTTGGTAGTGGTGATATCACCTGTTTTTAATGAGTGATGTCACTTTGCAGGAATGCTATCTTAAAAATACCACTGGTCTTATTCAGGTGTTAGGCCAAAGTGTCTTGTTCTCTCTCCCTACAAGACACAGAGGGAGAGAAGAACATTGTATTATATGCAAGAAAGCATCAAGAAGACACAGTTTCAGTGACCATCTGCTAAGTGCATTACAAACAGTAAATATTAATAAAACTATATAAATTCAGAGTATGTAGTAAAAGCCTATCCCAAGTGGTAAGCTGTAAGTCAATCTATTTTGGTTTTCTGTCTTCTGGAAGAACAGGGTATTATTAGCAAACACACAATAAGCATTTACCACAAATCTCTGGTGCTCCTTGGAAGTTCTTAAAAGAGTAGTTATTAGTCACCAGCTTTATCTTTAAAGCCATCTTCAGCATCTGCCTTGGAGATGCCCTTTCCCCTTCCGTGTTCTCTGAAGTAGCCAGGCAGAGCGCATGATCCTGCTCCTTACTGGTGAAGACTTCTCCTGGCTCCAGAAGTAAGTTCAGTCTGTATCCAGCAAGCGGCATCTTTTCTATAACTTTGAAATTACTAAATAAATAAAAAAAAAGTGAAGCTATTGGATTTTAGTCTCTAAAAAATATGTTATTTGTTTTAATTTACAGGACTCTTCATCTGCCGATTCTGTATCTGTCAGCAGACATTCTCCTGTAAGCCACAGTCGCGTGCTGTCACTAGAGAGTCGCTGGACATTAAGGCTGCTTGAGTAGTTTGAAAGAAAAAGCATGAGGCGACAGCTGTTCTTTGTAAAGTTCAGTAAAGCAAAGACAGCCTTGAAGCAGAAACCTCTGTTTGATCTCAAGTTATTTTCCCTCTTCAGCATCCACCCAGTTTATCTCAAGCAGAGGTGTATGTGACTTCGAATTGTTTGAGACAAGCAGGTATTATAAGTAGATTCGTAGAGGATGTACGCAAAGGAGAACATGCCCTGTCTGCCATAACGGACTTGAACTGATGAGAAAAGGAAATCAAAGTTCAACTTGCAGAGCAGAAGAAAAGCCAGTTCTGCACCCTGGAGCAAGTATGTGACTTTCTTCCATGCTATACTCACATCTTCTTACCAAAATTTATCTCTGCAAGGAAATGCTGAAAGAATATCAGTGAGAATGAAGTCTTGGATGAAAATCTCAGGTCAGTGAAGAAACAGTCAAACCCAATGAATTATCTTTCAAGTTAACATCATGTTTTTACCTATGAATTTTGGGGGTCAGTGGTTTTAGCTAGTTTGGAAAAAGGCAATTTTTATAGCAGAGCATCTTGCATGTTCCGAGGGGAGTTATCTTCTCTGTTGGCCAATCCTATGAGGACTGCTGCAAGTGTGGTTCTTAACCGACTCGTTTAAAAAAGAAGGAAGTAGCAAGGAACTCATGATCATGATGCATGTAATTTTGCACATTTTATTCTGATATTTCTTTTGTAATATTATTTCAAAAAGCAAAATAAAAGTTTTCTTTTCATTATGGCTTCTACGAGTTTTTTTTTCCATTGAAAAAAACCCATGATTAGATAAAATATCATTTCCCATTCTTTCAGTAACTCAAAGTTTTCACTTAGCTGCTCTTTTTTTCATGTTCCTCTTTCCACCTGTCCTCAGCTATCCTGACAGGAATATATCTGTGTTTAAACCACAATAAATATCAAATAGTACATAAAAATTAACAATTGCATGCTAAACCTTCAAAAAAATCTATTGGGAAGGCATATATATCATGGAGGTAATTAATTGTATAGGCAATATGTGTGTAAATATGTGCAGAAAGAGAGAGAGAAATTTTGCATGTTGACCTGTTGGAAGGAAGAGGTAAGCAGGAAGGATTCAGGAGGATCTTTCAGTATCAGAGTTAAAGTCTCATGTTCAAACCTCTAGCCTAGTGATAAGGCCTCATATGCAAAAAAATGTTAAATGCCAGAAGTTTACTTCCAAGCTGATTACTAAATTCTGAACAACCATAATTGCGCTATTTGATTTAGTCAATCTCATTTGCATTGTATGACGGGATAGTTACCTAGAGAAAACGGATAACATTTTTGGGTGCTGAGGCGGGATTTTCATTTTTGTTTGTTGTGTTTGTACTACTAGTGTTAGAGAACCTAGGAAATCTACTTTTCATGACAATAAAAAGAAAACGTAAACAACATAGCCTGACTCCATTTAAAAGTAACAAACACCCCTATTTTGCAGTCCATCTCATATGGTAATGTAAAATACCAGTGATGAGAAAAACCTCATACATTGGCAAGGTCAATTACACTAGTATCCCTAAAATGCAAGATGCTTAATGGAATGCTGTCCCTTTAATAAAAAAATTTGCTGTGGACTTCTGCTTTTTCTACAAAACCCCTTCATTATCTGTTGGTTTTGGATGAGCTTTCTGAAAGTTAACAGTCAATGGACTACTGACTTATTCTGAGGGAATGTAAATCTGGGGAAACACAGATATATATATCTGTATAAAAATATAAATCTGTCTTTGCACACAAACCATTATGCTACCAGAAAAAAAGAAAAAAAAAGAAAAAAGATGTAAAACCTCATGGGTTTAAATTTACTATTTTATTTGAAGAGGAGAAGGCACTTTATTTTGAAAGTTTAGGATAAAAACTCAACTAACCTTCTAGATGCAAATGTTTTTCCAGTGATGAGAAATGCAAAAAGGCAATAGACGGGATAGCAAAGTATATCACACTGGTACTGTGGAGGAAATAAAGCAGAGATGAAAAAAGGGGAGGAGTTTGTAATAAAACAATCTTAGAGAAAAATTAATCAATAGCAACACATGGTCTCAGATGTGTCAGAAAAAGGAAATATCAGGAAAGCCTAGGGTCAATGTTCTTTCATATCTGTTGCTAAACCATTAAATAGTATCTGTATTTAATCAAAAAATGCTTAGAATTAAAGAAAAAAACCACCAAACTTTCAGATTGAGTTTATGTGGGATTGATAGCTAAAGGTTTGGGTGAAATTTTTAAGCTACTTGCTGTTTTTCTGTCCCTTCCACATGAAGGACCTGATTGCAGTCTCCAAAGGGTAGAAAATTTGATGTGAATTGGTTTTAAAAGAGGCTAAGCCAGCTGCAGTGTCCTAGAAAAGTGTTTCTTTTTGTGGGTTTTGTCAGCCCAGCTTAAAGCCAGCTCTTCCTTTACTTCAAGTGTGTGGTGTAGTGAACGTGCTTTTGTCTGTTCCCAGTGCATTTGGGAATTAGAGCTGAGTGCACTCTCAGCTAGAGAGAGAGCCTTCATTCAGAAGAAACCTTTTCTTCGTGTTTTATTTGTGATCTGTGAGTTATTACCGCATTATCTAATGAAATGAAAGCATTGATGTCCCATAGGTGGAAAGTGATCTTGTTTCCCCGAGTTTTGAGGAAAGGGTTGGTTCTTTATTTTAGAGGTGGTAAACTTATTCTTAGCTGTAAGTTCAAGTCAAGGGTACCTTGACTTGTGTAAGGGCACTGACATGCTCCCACACAACATTCTTGTCAGTAAATTGGAGAGATGTGGGTTTGATGGATGGACTATTCATTGGATAAGGTATTGTCTGGATGGCTGCATCCAACAAATTGCAGTCAATGGCTCAATGTCCAAATGGAGACCAGTAACAAGTAGTGTCCCTCAGGGGTACATACTGGGACCAGAACAGTTCAGTATCTTTTTTAATGACACGGACAGTGGGATTGAGTGCACCCTCAGCAAGTCTGGGGGTGACACCAAGCCGAGTGGTGCAGTCGATGTGCTTGAGGGAAGGGATGCAACCAGGGGGACCTTGACAGGCTTGAGGCGTGGGCCCATGTAAACCTCACGAAGTTCAACAAGGCCAAGCGTGAGGTCTTGCAACTGGGTTGGGGAGATCCGCCACATCAATGCAGACTGCGGGAATAAATGGATTGAGAGCAGTCCTGCCGAGAAGGGCTCAAGGATATTAGTGGATGAAAAACTAGATTTGAGCTGGCAATGTGTGCTTGGAGTCCACAAAATCAGTCATATCCTGGACTGCGTAAAAAGCGTGACCAGCAGGTTGAGGGAGGTGATTGTCCTCCTCTACTCAGCTCTCATGAGACCCCACCTGCAGTACTGCGTCCAAATCTGGGATTGGCAGTATAAGACAGACATGGACCTGTTAAAGCAGGTCCAGAGGAGGCCACAAAAATGATCAGAGGGCTGGAACACCTCTCCTATGAAAAAAGGCTGAGAGAGTTGGTGGTGTTCAGCCTGGAGAAGAAGAGGCTCCATGGAGACCTTATTGCAGCCTTTTTATACTTAAAGCAGGCTTTTAAGCAAGATGGAGAGAGAGTTTTTACCAAGGACTGTAGTGACAGGACAAGAGGTAATGGTTTTAAACTGAAATAGGGCAGATTTAGAATGGACAGAAGGAGGAAATTTATTACGACGAGGGTGGTGAGACACTAGAACAGGTTGCCCAGAGAAGTTGGGGATGCCCCTTCCCTAGAATTGTTCAAGGTCAGGCTGGATGGGGCCTTGAGCAACCTGCTTTAGTGAAAGATGTCTGTGCCCACAGCAGAGAGGTTGCTTTAGATGATCTTTAAAGGTCCCGTCCAACTGAAACCATTCCATGATTCTATATATTTTAAAAATGACCACTATATATACACATTATACAGAAAGGTTTTAAGGCAGGTTATTTTTTTCTAGTTTTGCCTTTCTTCACCTAGCAAAATGTGCAGGGTTCAGTCCTCAGTTTCTACTTCCACATTATGCTTCTTTTTTAGATTAATGTGCTTGTGAGTCTTAAGACATCTGGAGAGACTTCATATTTCAATTATTAGTGAATTTAGTAATAAGTCCTGTTGACAAAGGCTAAGGATTTCCTATTCTCTTTCATAAATTAACTGCATTCTGTAGGCAAGGAGTCATTCACAACCCATATCAGAAATTTCTCTTGAATGGAGAGGAAGACAGCTATTTGGTGCACCTGAGGTCTGATTAAAACCAGCTGGTTTAGAGAACACAAGAAAAGCCCTATTCTCCTCCTATGGACAATATTTGTTTGCAAAAAATTGCCAGAGAATATCTGATAAACAGATTGGTTGCTTTATCTCTTAGCCAAACAACAAGAAAAAGAACAAGAAAAATGTTTATTTTTATTTCTACACTGCCTCATTGTTTTTCTGTGGACTTTCTATCACCTACAGCATTCATTTATCTTGGCATGCAGAAATTGTTAAAAATGATTATGCTAATATACAAAGAGCCCAAGTATGAGAACAATCTCCTAGCTGCCTAAAAATTCTTACAGCATTTCATGAACGGTGACACTGAATGACTTTGAAGTCCGTGGATCCACAGAAAAACTGGGAGTTGGTGCTGCAGATCTGTTTCATGTATTCCACGGAAAGGAAAAAAAAAATCCAAAACTTGACACAGAGGAACGTACAATGGGGTGATGGAGAGGCAGAGTTAGAGTTCCTCAGCCTTTTTCAAAGTAGCAGGTCAGTTCAATAAGTCTTACTGAATTTCCTTGTGCATTTTTCATATTCCACTGTGGGTTCATTTTTGTTTGTACAATAGTCCTACTGCTGTGAATGTTATCTCAGGAGGTAGTACGCTAAACTAGAAAGAAAAAGACCATTGCAAGGAAACACTGCAGTGCATGTTACGTTGTGGGGGTTTTGTTTGTTTATTTGGGAAAATAGAGTCACCTGACCTACTATATGCATGAAATGCCCACCTTTTCAACATCCTGTCTGTTTCTCTATGGCTTCTGAATGTGTCAAGAAAGTTAAATTGATGGAAAATGTTCTATAAATAGAGTTGTTAGGTGATAATAAGAATAGTAAATATAAATATTGACAAATTCCTAAGGGAAATAGAATGCTAGAGAGGGAATGTTTGAACCTCAGGAAAGTACACATTTATTCACTGTACCTGTTTTCCCCCCTGTTCTACAGGCTTACAATTATTCACATTTCAGAGCAGAAAGAAGTAACGAATTTATGGCTAAGCACACATGATTTCCTTAAAACAAGTAATCCATTTTAAGTTAATGGAACTGTTCTTTAAAAGGTGAAGAGGAATTGCCCCCAAAATGCGTGTGTTTGGGAAAGAGCATATCAAGACATCGATACTTGTTACATACTAATGTCTCTTATAGGATCATCAGTCTTGAAATACTAAAGACAAAACCAATGTTTGTTTCAAAACTGCTTTTTCTTGACACTAATCTTCCTTTTGGTCTTCCCTTGTTTTCTATAAAAAATATTCTCCTGGGCTAAATGAGGATTTTGGCTTTTTTGAGCATTAAAGGTTAAGCTGTCAAATTAGATACATTTGCTTATTTGTGATGATGACTTGGAGGTGGCAAAAATGAAACAACCTTAATCTGATAAGATCCACATATTGTGAAATGGAATTTATCTTAATCACCTAGTACATTTTAAAATATTTTTGCTGAATTATAGAAGAATATTGGCTTTTTTTAATGGGGTATTTTCTTTACCTTGATTAACATGTTGTAGAAATGAAAATTCCTTCTTAGTCTGAGGAAGTTTCAATAGAAAATTGGGTGAGTTAAACAGATTATTAACACTTGTGACTGTAGAGTTTACTGCCTGGCTGTCTGTCTTTCAGCAATAATATCGCTGTGTTTATGAACGAGGACCTAATTAAAATCGTGAAGAGAAAAGAAATAGTATAAAGTTAATGGAGAAAATTAGGGTACTCTTGGAAAATAAAATAGTCACATCCCAGTTAGGCAAAATCATTGAGTCTGAACCTAAACTATATTTCTGGTGTCAGACATGATAATGAAATACATTCTTAACATGTACTTGGACAGAGCTCTCCTCAACTGCCTTGAAAATTTTTATTTCTCTCTCTGTTTACCGTTATACGTCCTTGGTGAATCTTGAGTCCTCCAAATATGTGCATGCATAGGTTTTGTATAATAAATGGCTATGACCAAATTCTCAAGTAAAATACGTGTGTATTGTTAGCAATCCAAATATTTTTCTTTAATGATGAGAAAAGTAACAGGCTTTAAGCACCCAGACTAATGACTGAATTCCAAAGAATTTTATTGTGACTTAAAACCCCCCCAGCTTTGATCTTTATTTAAATATTTTCACAATCTTTAAGGCTTAATCTCAAGCAAACTTGATTATGCTTCTCTCTACTATTTGGCTGTTACCTTTGTAATGCCACCTCCCACCATTGTGATTATACACATATTCAGTATTTACTTTTTAAAATAATAAAAAAAACCATTAACTATCACACAGCTTCATTTTGATTTTTAGTCTTTTTCTGGAAATTTTCAATTAAAAAAAAAAAAGAAATAAAAGGTGAGACTTTTACTCCAAAAATCTTTTAGCTCTTCCAATAGAAAAATTGGACAGGTCCAATTTTAGCAATCACTCAATTTAAATATAGCCTAGACAAGAAGAAAATGTGACATCACTTAAAAGTAGAAAATGAAAATCTCAGATGAAATCTACTAGAGGGAATTAATTTGGTTGTAATGTCACTGCAGAAAACCTCTTTTTGCATGTAATGAATGAATAGAAAAACATTTTACTGATTGTAAAACTCCAATTAATTTTTCTGTAAACATCTTTTCCTATATACATCAGCTGTCTAAATAGAAGGTGAAGATGGGATTTTTTTTTAATTTTTTTTTTTTTTTTTTTTATAGCTCTTTAGTATTTTCTTGGTGATTTCTGAGTAGCAGAGTTAGGCAAAACGATAATTAAGGAACTGAGAAGAAGACAGCGTTGCAGGCCTTGAGCCTGCAAGTGTGTATGTTTGCATTTAATTCTCTGCATGTGAGGAGCTCTGTTACACTGCAAATCCTGCTTAAGTGTAGAAGGCTAATCACGGTCACGTATGTGCGAAGGAATTAGACCTTGTTTTCCCACTGAGGTTAAATTCTACATTTTTTTCTGCTAACTCAGGTTTTGTTAGCCTTGAAATATTTTAGATTAAGCTTCGTCTCAGGCACATGGTAAGCAAGGTGATTTACCTTCCTTTATTTGTCACTGAAGTGGCGGAGGGAAATAACGTATGATCTAGAAGCTCTCTGGCTCCTTAATAGATTGGCAAGATTATGCAATATGTAAACTAGTCGAAAGTAGCCAAGTTTGTCCAAGCAGCTTCAAAATATATTTTTATTTACTTTTTCTTGCCTCCATTCAGGAATTTAAACCTCCAAAAGGTCTTTATCCCAAGTCTGTCTCCAAGGTCTGAAATGAGCAGTTTCAAGTCAAGCGATGTCCCCGCGGCAGCAGCAGCATCTCTGTTCACAGCACCCGTGCTCGGCTCCGCTCAGCTCAGAGCTTCTTTAGCCTTGAGAAACCCGTCACGTTCTTTTCTGACTCCTTCATCTAGGGTTTGGCCTTTTAAAACAGAAATGAAGGCACCTGCATCCAGTGATCATTTCTCAAGCTCTTACTGATTTTCCTTAGAGCTAAATTCTGCCTTTTAGAAAACAAACTTCCATCTCCTGACACCTAATATTAAGAGTTTAAGTTAAGAGTCTGAGTTTTAATGTGATAACAAGACAGGTGTCTGGCGTTTCTGCTTGGGTCCAGGTAAGCTAGACTCTGCTTAGGTGAAGTTCATGGTCGTATAGTTTCACCTTGAGTCATTGGGAAGGTTTCGAGGTCCACCAATATTACCAAAGTTAATGAAGAAACTGAGACTTAGGGCATCTCCACCCCATGAGCTCGAGTGTAGTAACTCTGGCTGTAAGACTGCAGGTTTGATGGGAGCTGTTGGATTGTTTCCATGACTTTCCCACACAACAGCCTCTGCTCTTATTTCTTTCTGACATCTCAGACAAAGCATACTTAAAGTGGCAGCAAAATGATTCTCTAATAATTTGAAAATAGACTCTATTCACACTGGAGAATTTCCTTTGACTTACTCTGAATGCTTTGTCTCTTTTTGTTGGAAAAGCTGACTGTCCCTCAGACTTGTTGAAGGGAACTGTACGTACTCACCTGCACTGATGGAGGCACGGCTGTTGCACAGGACACGCAGAAGCCTCCAGATACAATCGTACGATCAAACATTTTCAGGGAAAGGGTGCCGTACCTCTGTGCTACTGTTTAGCGACTTGCAGGGAAATGTTACAGCAAATAAAGAAGGCTGCATTTTCTCAGTTGTCCTTGAAGTCCCCCAAACTGGAACTTCATGATGAAAGGCTTCACTAATTTCTGTAGCGTCAAAAGGAAGGGGAATGAAGCAAGATGAACAACCCGGGGGAAAGTAACAATCTGAGAAAGCCGTGAATACCTTGGTTTTCTTCAGCAATGGCTGACATGGTGCTGGGTGGATGGATGGCAAAGGGGAAAGCAGGCTTTGCACAGTGAGTGCTTGACAGAAAGAGAGCAAATGGTCTTCAGGAGGAACAGGACAATTTCTGACCAATGCAAACAATGTTGTGTGGTTAAACTGAACTGGGAGGTGAGTAGCTGCCTCCCAGCCATACTGCAGTTCCTAACAATTTTTTCATTTCTAACCGTGTATTTCCAATAATTCTTTCCACTCTCTTATCCATATAAATATCAAATCAGTTACTCACATTACATAAAATCAGCTTCAGCATGGAATCAACCTTGTTAATTTTAGTTTCTTACGCTTATGATTTTGACTCATGTACTGAATATTTCACATGTCAGAGTATCCTGTGAGTCTGTCCTGGTGATATTTTAATCAAGAAATTTATCATAATCGATTAGCAGAATAGCCAAGAGGTTCCTAGCCGTCCCCTAGGACCTTAAAACATTCCCCGTCAGTTTGTAGGAGCACGGCTCTCAAATGAGACTTAAGAAAACCGGGAAGGCTAAGTACTAAAGCTGCTCAGAATACTTCCTCTGGAAAATTATATTTCACTGAAAAATCATGGTTTTGTAGGGTCCTTTAGGCTGGAAGGGACCTCAGGAGGTCTCTCGTGCACCTCTGCTCCTAGCAGGGCCAGCCGTGGGACCGGGTGAGGTTGCTCAGGGCTTTGCCCACCTGGATGTTAAGCCCCCCAAGGATGGAGCCCACCCAATCTCCCTGGGCAGCCAGTCCCCATGGGGGGAAGGCTTCGGTCCCCATCCCGATGCCACCGGCTGTATCCACTGCCAGGGCTTGCTGCCGGCTCCTGCCCGGGGCCCCCAGCATCAAAAACCTGGCTGAAGGGCAGGTAAATGGCATCCACTGCTCTCTCTTTGTCCACAGAGGTCCTCATTTTAGCACATAAGGCAATTGGGTAGGTTATGTGTGATTTATCCTTGGGAAATCCATCCAGACCATTCCCAGTCATCTCCTTCATGTGTCTAATCAGTAGCTTTGTCAAACCTGAAGAAGGTATGAGAACAGAGGAGGGATATTCTAGCTTTAATTAGATGGTTAAATTCTGACTGAGAGAAGTGAGGTGTAGTTGGAAGCTTTTTTCTATTGACCTGAAATGAAAAATTCTGCTGTGAATCAGGCAGCCCATAGACTTGAACTGGCAACTTTTACAAAGCCACCCCGCGTGCCGAGGAGGACATTTCTTTCCCCACAGTGCTCTATTTTATGGAAAACTGTACCCTGCAAAATGCTGTTTTAACTAACGTGCACAAAATGCATCTGTTTCACTAAGAAACAAAGGTAATTCTGAAAACCTCAGAAGTTGCCCAGGAAAACAATTTCTGTCCTTGGTTCAGCTCTTGTGAATGCTAAATGAAGGTCTGGTATCATGGCATTTGGCAGAGAAAACTGTGACGCAAGGCAACAGTCACACAAAGTAACATGGACTTAAAAGGACACCGCAACAGCATCGATTATTTGAACTCATTATTTTTCTGTATGTGTGTTTCAAACAGGTTCCTGCTGAAGAGGTTACAGTATCTTTGATATCTGCTTGAGTCTGAGGGACAGCATACTTCATGTGGGATATACATAGATTTTTTCTGGCTGTTATTTTTATGGCTGCAAATTTCTCCAGAGAGTTGAGGAGCAGAAGGGTATTTGATAAACCTCTACTGAGGCTACAGAAATGGGAAGGAAGGGAAAGACGTGTGAAAGGATAAAGTCTTGTCAAATATATATTTTCAAGAAAGTAGTCATGAAAGAGTGATTTCAAGTTAAAAACCAAACACCCCTCCCTGAAAAACCCAAACTAGACCCCTGCATAATATATCTGAGGAAATTATAAAGTGACTTTGGCTGCCTGGGTTAAATAGGGAGATTTAGGAAGGAATAATTGTGTGGTGGTGGTTGACTCAGGAAAAAAGCAATGCTTGTCAACACAAGTTACTATCATGAAGAAATATAAGGTTTATTGGCATTTAAATTGTGTGGATCAGTGAAGCTCTTTGAAGACCTAGTGCATATTTCACAGAAAGGGTTCTGTGCTTTTAATTTGTGGGGCTTTTAAATGAAAAATACTGAGGAAATAATTTTAACGTTTTTATGTGAAAAATAATATGCACACCTGTGTAGATGCACACAAAAGCTTTGAGTGCTTTAGTCACTGCTTGGACTGCATGCTTTAGAAAATCTTGCAAACTGACAACAAAATTTTAGATAATGGTTATTCCCTAAATATGTTATGTTGACGGGATAATGAGGATATTAAAAAAAAGTTGTTTAAAAATAATTTTTGGGATGGCCTTGCTTGGAGGTTTAAAACACTGCCTAAAAATCTCGCATTTGAAAAGAACAAACAAAATTACCTGAAGCAACGGCACAGTCCTATTACTTTTTTGGTATGTAAAATACTTCTGCAAATTTATTTTAGCTCATTATCTCTTCAATTTGTCATATTCATGCAAACACATTCTTATTAGTACATATTTAATATTGTGAAACATATTTTATGGAATATTACAAGGTTTTAACATTTCACAGTCTTTTGAAACACAAAATAAGTTAGATAAAAGGCCATTCTGCCTAGAATAAAAACGCTTAACAAATCATTAGTGGTCTAAATTTCTAACGGAGCTGCCATAGATCAGTTACTGTGTCCACTCCACATGCTGCTGGTGGAAAAGGGGAAAATCAATCAGATCCGCCCGCCTGCCCGACCCTACACACACACATGCACGCCTTAATGAAAATAGTAAAAGGTGCTCTGTGAAATGGAGTTTAGAGTTCAGGTTGCCTGCAAATGAAGTGATAGAAGTGCAAATTAAGTGACTTAAAACATCAAATGATTTATTAAGAAATTGACCTGTACATGAAGCCTGGTCTTCTGTCTTTTTTATTTTTTTTTTGAAACGAGAACTTGTGTTAAATAAAAGCACCGGAGTTCTGTTAGACTCTTAATAGGCTTCCATCAATTTGATATGAAGAATAGCCAGTCTGTGCTAGCAAAGCAGTTGGTACAGGTCATTTCTCCTATTTCCTTAAAACCCCCCGAAACTAAAACAAAAAACTCCCTCTTTTGCATCTTTTCCAAATACAGGTTTTGCCTTTAGAACAGTTTTTAAGTGTGTAAGAAATCTATATGGACTGTCTGGCAAGATGTAGTCTCATGGCTTTTAAGTCCAGCTTTTCCCACAAAGGAATAAGCTGACAGTGTGAATACCTCAAGGTATACAGCTGTTCTTACCAGAACACTTAACAGATTCTTACCTATAGAGAAATACGCCTCGTGCTCAGATGCCTTGCAAGATGGCAGGCACAATAATGAGTCATGCTATGGACTAGAGCTGAGAACTTAAACATTGCTATAAGGTAAGAATAAGTGAGCCATGCTGCAGTTTATATATGCACACAGCCAATTCTGTCTTTTTCTTTCCCTATTCTTTCGCACCTCTGGCAGCTTTGGAAAATCTAGTCAGTGTAGACTGATGAGGTACTAATGTGTGAGAGACCAGGAAGAAAATATCTTGGCTATTGTCCTGCTTGTTATATCTGAACATATTGGAGGTATAATTAATCTTTTCATGCAGGAAGAGCAAAAGCATCTTGATTACTCTCATCAGTCCTCAGAAGATATTACTGGCCCAATTTTCTTTTTACATGTGTGTGCGTGTGTATACAGTTTACTACAGTTATAAATAAAGACTTTAAAATATTTGATCTAACTTTCTGGCAGGAAATTATGTTTATTGGTGGGAGACAGAGGGACGAGAGAAGAAGGGAAGTGTAAAAGGTGTTTTGGTTTGCCCTGTGGAGTCAATGGAAACATTAGGAACTGTCGGGAACAGCAGTTCTCAGGAAACAGAACAGTTAGCAGTGACCGTCACTGCCGAGGAGTGAAACTGGTCCTGCCACACAGCCAGGACCATTGCTTGGCCCTACTCTTCCTTGCCTGGGTAAACTGGCACCGATGTCCCATGGAATGCTTGAGACTTGGTAGGTGAGCACCACTAAATAACTAAAAGTTACCATGCACCTCTATACACTGTATAGGAATAAGCATACATACCTCGTATTCCTTTCTTCCCTTACTCTTTCTGAACAAGTTTTCTGTTTTTCTCCAGAGGTCCTTGGTTTTAAGCTCTCACATAAAACTTTGAGAAATAGCTTTGCTTTTTACACAGAATTGCTTCTGGCTTCTTGTAACAAAAATGCAGTTCCTACTGGCTAACGAATTTTGACTGGACTTATGTTAAACTCCGAGAAAAAAGGAAATGATAGTAAATAACCTGAAAATTAATAAGCCATTCACACAAAGTCTTGCCCTTCATTATAAGTTTTTCTAATAATTGTCATAGTAAGTATCGTAATAAAAAAAAAAGGAGCCTGAGTATTCTGTTTTATTTTAATCAGACAGCAGCTGACAAATTATTGTAATGGAATCAAGCTGGTATCATATTTAATCTCTCAAGGTGCTCATTTCCTTTCATATCTTCCCAAACTCACTCCTGAAATCCCATATGCCAGAGGAAATATTCATGTATTCTCTATGTAATTAGAAAATTTCAGACCTAATTTGGTTGTATAAAGCATAGTAATTAGCTTAGTAAAGGATATTTCTTTTCTGCTGTCTTGGTTGTTTTCTTTATGTGCTGCCTGAGTTTTACTGAAACAACCCGATATGCTTTGAAAAATTACAGACCCTTTGATTTCAGAAAATGCCCACTTAAAAAGGGAAAAAAGACATGTGCTCACATATGTACAAAGGGAAGAACCACTGTGAAGCTTTTAAGGCTTCCTAGATTTTATTAATATTTTTGAACTTATTCTGTATTGTCCTATTCTTGTTATTTTCTGTATAGATCATATATCTTTTTGATAGCAGTGTAATTAAGAAAAAGGCTAAAGGTGAGAATATGTGGAGTGTTCACCTCTGTATGTTTATCAAACTACTAAAACTAAAAATTCTTTTCCAAAAGATTTCATGGTCATTCCTTTGGAAGCCCTTTGACAGGAAGCCATATAAGCAAGTTGAGAGAACTTTCTGTAGCCAGCCTTCGTCGGGTTGCAGACATGTGAGTTCAGCACCATTAAAAAGTGAGAGATGACCTCAGTGA
Source organism: Astur gentilis (assembly GCF_929443795.1). Taxonomy (NCBI): domain Eukaryota; kingdom Metazoa; phylum Chordata; class Aves; order Accipitriformes; family Accipitridae; genus Astur; species Astur gentilis. The sequence goes on from NC_064892.1 coordinate 559,443, forward strand.
GCGTTGGTGGCACTAAACAATGTCCAGGGGATGCTGGGCATTGCAACGGGGCAGGGACTTTTGTTTTCCTCTGGAGCTGACACATCACCTTTCGGAGTCATAATATGTATTTTAGCACACGTGCATAGTGCTGAAGAATCTTAAGAGTTTTTCTTTTGCACTTCTCAGCTGTATTTGCATTTATGGTGTAGATATAAATAAGCATTTTTTAACTGAGTGAAGGCACCTGGTTTTGAGTTATATTGCGGGTAAACTACAAGCAGAATCACTAGAAAACTAGAAATCACTGGCTTGAAAAAAAAACAGGAATAAGTAACTATGAATGTATGTCTGGTGTGTGACTCATAATCCAATGTTTTCAGTATCTGTCTTAACCAGCTCCTTTGTATCTAGATAAATGATTCTGTTAGTGTCAGATAGTAAAACGGAGTGTTTAGCATTCAAGCATTGAGACTGAGTTTTCTCTGGCTAACTGAGAATAATGTCCAGAAGAGAGAAAAAACCCAGGAGGTGTTTGTATAAATGACAAATATAATATTACCTGTTAAGAGCTATGGGAGGGGAATGAAATAGAAGGTATTTATGTAGGACATACATAGTGACAATTGTAGCTTAAAGTTAGCTCAAATCTAATTCTACAATTGCCTTTCTTTCTCTCAGTTGAAGCTAGCTAACTTTCCTACACAGCTAGATAACATGCTCTCAAGCTTGCAATCTGTGGTTTAAAAGAAAAAAAAAAGGAAAAAAAAAAGAAGATCTAATTTATGTAATGAAGAAAGGTATATTTATATTCAGTAATTCCTACCAGTGACCTAGGCAAAGCTGAACTCTGTTAAAGCATAAAATGTAGCTCGCTGTTGTTGCTGTGGCTTGCAGAGCTAGATTTTTATGAAACCGATAAATTGTTTTTCTTTGGAAAGTATTTTGAAGCGGTGCTGTGGCAGAGGGTGGTCAGTAAGTTGGAAAAATACCCCAAACATAAAGTTTTAATTAATTTCTTTTTCATTCTTCCCACCACTCTCAATTCCTCACATAGACTATTTTGATTTCTATTTAAAATGTGAGCAGCAATTTTGTTAAAAGGTTTTGTGTCTCTTGATAAGTCTCTGTCCAACCACTCTTCTAGAAATTGTAAATACCTTATGGTCAGAAGTCTTTTTCCTATAGTCTGAAAAGTACAGTCTCACACTTAATACATCTGTATTGCTGCTTCTGCTACCAGCTGTATTATTATTGTTTTACAGTTTAGCAGCCATCCATCACAAGCTTTCCATTTTCCTTGCTTCGGTGATATTTAAGGTGTCTGGGCTTCTCTGATTCAGAGTAAGGTGGATGCATTGCCATCTTGTGTTTGAGAACTTAGTTCCTCGTCCAGACTAAAGCATCCTTAGATGTCTTGGTGGCAAGGTTGGAATAAATATGTGGGTTGATACACATGTACTGAATACAGATCAGCTTCCATCCCATGAGAAAGCCTCTGGAATGGTAACCCTGGGCAGGTCGCCTTCGTTCATGCCTCTAGTTTTGTAGGCAAAATGTTTTAGTTCTATGCTACATATCAGATGTGCGGAAAATTGTGACTAAAACATATTTTTTTATTATTCCTATAAACTCCTCTTTGTTTGCTAACATTTTTATAGGCAGACTGACATCTCTTCTTTCTTAACACTTACTTAACTGAATATAAATAAATCATGAATGGCCTCACTTCATATCTGTAAGTGTATACTGAAACCCAGATACAAGACATACATTTTGTTAATGCAGGAAGCATAAATGCTGTGGAATTAATTTAGCATCTAAGTGTTCATTTTCAACAACCTCTGTTTCATATGTCCATAATAATTACCTAAATAATGTCTCTGGTTATTGGGTGATTAACACATTATAATGATGAGAAGATTCATTCATTAAAAACAAATGTGTGTTTTTCCTTATGGCATGATTCATGTTCCTTCCTTGGTCAGAGTGAATAAAAAGAGTAACAAAATTTAGACAAGTATAGCACAGTTCAGCAGAACAAACAAATGTTCACGGTCCCCCATTAACCTGCTTCTCTCCATTCACACTCCTTTTACAACCGAAGAAAGAAACCTCTGCCTTGGTAGTGTCTCAACATGCTAAAATACTACTTGGCCTCAGCCGTGCTCCCAGTCTGCAGCTCCGCATTTGGAGTGAATGCGGAGCCTTTCTGTCTCCACGGGTTTGGAGGAAGTTTCATAGCAAATAAAGAGTGAAGTATGGGATCTGTGCCACTGACTCCATCACAGGTCACTGTGATGCAGAGAGAGCCTGAACAGCAGATTACAGCTTAATAAATCAGCTCGTAGGTACCATTGTAGGATATTTGTCCACCATAGTATAGTGCTTAGAGGATCCCAAACTTCCTTGTTTTAGTTCTGGAATATGTTGGAAAGAGAAGGTTGATGTGGATCTGAATGTGTCTCCTTGTTAGTTTGATTTTTTTTAAAGCTGAGAGTTTTTCCTGATTCTTATTTTTGCAATACCGGATCGTGATCATTTGCTGGTTCCACCAACATGCTCCAACATCTCCTGCTAAAGAGCCGTCTTCTAACATGGGTGCTGAAGCCAGACACAGCTGGACCTTCTGCCTGGGCCTTCAGCATGATATTACAGTAGAGAAGGACCTTACCCTTAGTTTTAACAAGTTAAACACAAATTTATTCAGATTCTAAATCACAGGGTTCTGGAAGACAAGGAGGTGGCATGACTAAATGTAACATGACTCACTAAACCCCTTTGATTTAAAATTAGAGTTTTGTAGGCAGCTGTCCCCCCAAATAAATAAACTGAACTATTGAAGTTATATGTAGTAACAGAAACATCAATATTCATCGCAATACCAGTCATAAATCATTAATTCAATACCATCATAACTCCCAACTGTGGTAATACATTATTGACATTAACATACTAATTTTTACCTGGTCTTCAGCATCAGATAATCTCCCCGCTCCCCAGATGTAATACACCTGGGGTTTGACATATCATAAATAGAGATGAGGTCCCATTTTCCTTCAGCTGCAGCAAAGATTACCCAATTTCTAATAAGAAAAATTCTCTGTCTCAGTTATTAAAGGATGCTTTAAACTTTAATTGTTTCATACGCTCTGTATGTTCAAGGTCAGAAGTATTGTTAGAAAGAGTTCTTGTTAAAAAATGTATATGTGTTTCTACCTGAATTTTTAAATAAATTCAGGATTAATGCTAAGTAGATAATCAATTTTTAATTCAGTAGCTAAAACAAAATTAAGAAAAACAGGAAATCTCTTGAACTGGAACTTTTTTTTTCCCCTAAGATTTTGCTATAAAAAAGCTACTGCATTGTCAACAAAACTACTTTGGGTAAATGCAGAGAGGATGCTTAATTTCATTTTTATAGCCTCTTAAAATATTTTTTCAAGATCAAAAAATCAATTTTTTTGATGTTTCAAAATTAAAAAAGAGTTTTGTTTTGCTAATTTTGAAACATTTTATGGTAATGAAATTAAGCATTTCATTTTGAACAAAGCTAGTATGAAATGGTTTTAACATTTTCAGAAGTTGTTCTAATTCCTCCTTTTTATTCTGAATCTTTTTCTGTTGTTATTGTGAATTAGTGCTAAAAATGTTTTAAATCATCCTCTATTAGATAACTTGTGTCTAAAGCACAGAGCTTGTACTGAAGACGCTTGTTCTGTTCTTCTGTATTCTTTCTGCACAGCCCTTTGGGCTCCAGAGAAGTCTTCTTATGCCCCAGTCATTCATTGTGTTTCTGCTGTACAACAAACACCTTGTTTTCATTGACCTGTTTTTCTAAAATCTGAGGAAAAATGTTACATGAACAAGAAAGTTATTCGGGTTCACCTCTGCTGTTAGATGAACTACCTCATAGATACTTCCTGTACCAGGAAATCAGATTTAACCTGACAATTAATAGTGCCATGTATTTTTTATAAAAATCCAACTGCTCCTGGATATGTATGTGAAAGTGCTATTTCAGACTGAGATGTTTCTGAAAATATATTGGGAAGCTAGGATTATTTGCTTATTATACTTAAAGACACATTGACTGTACCGCCTTCTCATCCACTAACAGACACATCTTTATTCTTTCACGGTAAATCAGAGGAGGCTAAGACGTATCCAAGTCAGTTGACTGCATTTACTTGAGATGATTTTGACAATGTATGAAATGGAAAAAATGTGGAAGGAAAAAGGACAGCATAGTCTGTATAAATACAACTGGGTGAATGAAAAACTTATTTTCTTGACTTCCTCACTGCTTTTTGAGACCTAACGGCCATACTGCATATTCCTCATGCCTCTGACTGGATTTTGAACAGGGTTATGTGGTCATTTCATGAAGGGAAAGTAGAAGAATAACCAGTACAATTGCCAGTGCAACTTTCTCTCTTTGTCTGTCTCCTTTCTCTAAAGGGCATGAGCTGTCTGCTGTAGGCATAAGCTGCTTGTTATCGGAGTTCAGCAGCAGGTCAGTTCTTTTCTGGGTACTTTTCGCTACAGTCACATTCAGCTACCAGAGGGCATTTTTTGGTTCCTTTCCCAAGAGGAGTGTGGTGGGTTGACCCTGACTGGACGCCAGGTGCCCACCAAAGCCGTTCTATCACACCCCCTCCTCAGCTGGACAGAGAAAATATAACAAAAGGCTTGTGGGTTGAGATAAGGACGGGAGAGGTCACTCGCCAATTACTGTCACCGGCAAAACAGACTCAGCTTGGGGAAAATTAACTCAATTTATTACAAATCAACCAGAGTAGGGTAATGAGAAGTACAACCAAATCTCAGAACACCTTCCCTCCACCCCTCCCTTCTTCCCGGGCACAACTTCACTCCCGGATTCCCTACCAACCTCCCCCAGTGGCACAGGGGGATGGGGAATGGGGTTTACAGTCAGTTCATCACACGTTATTTTCTGCCGCTTCATCCTCCTCGGGGGAAGGACTCATCACACTCTTCCACTGCTCCAGCGTGGGGTCCCTCCCACGGGAGACAGTCCTCCATGAACTTCTCCAATGTGGGTCCTTCCCACGGGCCGCAGTTCTTCATGAACTGCTCCAGCGTGGGTCCCTTCCACGGCATGCAGTCCTTCAGGAGCACACTGCTCCATCGTAGGTCCCCCACGGGGTCACAAGTTCTGCCAGAAAATCTGCTCCGTGGGCTCCTCTCTCCACAGATCCGCAGGTCCTGCCAGGAGCCTGCTCCAGCGTGGGGTTCCCACAGGGTCACAGCCTCCTTCAGGCACCCACCTGCTCCGGCGTGGGGTCCTCCCCGGGCTGCAGGTGGAGATCTGCTCCACCATGGACCTCCCTGGGCTGCAGGGGGACAGCCTGCCTCACCAGGGTCTTCATCCCCACGGGCTGCAGGGGAATCTCTGCTCCGGCGCCTGGAGCATCTCCTCCCCCTCCTTCTGCACTGACCTGGGGGTCTGCAGGACTGTTTCTCTTACAAGTTCTCACTCCTCTCTCCGGCTGCCATTTTTGTTTGCCACAGCAACTTTTTTTCCTTCTTAAATATGTTATCACAGAGGTGCTGCCTTGGCCGGCGGCACGTCCGTCTTGGAGCCGGCTGATATTGGCTCTGTCGGACACAGGGGAAGCTTCCAGCATCTTCTCACAGAAGCCACCCCTGTAACCCCTCCCTGCTACCAAAACCTCGCCACAAAAAGCCAATAAAAGGAGAAAGTAAAGAACCCTAAAATCACAAGAAAGGTTAAACAAGGGGATGGGGACCAAGGGAACAGTTCTGCAAAATAGCATGTTGGCCAATGTTTGTACCATATTTTGGAAATACTCTCCACAGAAGTGGAGCTTTGAGACAACAGTCGTGATGTATATGCAAATTCTGAAGAAATAGATGGCTATTTCAAGTCTTCTTCTCATACTCCAAAACAAGTTCAAACCCACTGACAATATCTTTGAGGATTACACCATCCTATCTACTACAACAAGCTCTAATTTATCCGTGTTTACCATCCTAAGCTACTTCCCCAAGGGGGCAGGGTATACTTCCTCATTTTTTATATATATATATGTAGGTATGTTTATATATATTTATATATATTAAAAGATTCAGACCTCTTCATGCCCATATTTCAGGAAGGCAACTACCCTCCCCTGGCACTTTTTTTGAGCTTGCATGCTGGAGCTTTCTCTTCTCTTCCTCCAGTTCATTTATGTTCATTACTGGGTTTTCTCCCTCCAGCCCTAATAGAGAAGATCATACAACACTTCTTCCATCTCTTCTGACACAAAGTCAAACATAACAATCATTTCATCTTAATCAGGTATAAGACACTAGTGACTAAAAGGATTCCAGAGACTGAGCTCCCTGATTCTCTGCCTGTTATCTCTCCCACTGACCTTTTTGAAGGTTGCCTTGTTTCTCTTTCCCTACCTTTTATTCTTCTGCCACATTTTTGCTTTTTGGCAGTGTTTTTGCTTTTAATAACAGGTTGTTATACCACCTATCTTTAAAATCTAGGGAGGGAATGACCTCACTGCAGTTAATGGGAGATCCTATACTAATTCTACTAAGCGGCTTTACTGACTGGGGTCAGTATTTTATTTCATTAAGCTTTGTCTTTCTTCTCTCATGTTCAGAAGTGTGTGAGGAGCTTCTCTAGCGTTCCACTGTTTTTCTAGAGGTTGATAATGCCATACCTTTCACGAGGAAGGAAACTGGGAGCAAGACTAAGAGTTAAGTACTTTCCTTACACCCCACTAGCACCAGAAGATTCTGTAATCGGTGTTAAGTCTCTCACATTATTTACCTGCAAGTAGCAATGTCAGCTCATCGCAGTGTCAGTCTTGGGCAAACTGGAATTTCTGCCTATTATGAGGAAGTAAATAGCATAAGGTAGGCTTTTTTCACTGAATTCTCATCATTGCTAATAATGAAGTTTTCTGCATTTCTTATATATGCCTAATATGTATATATTTTTCTTATCCAAGATTACTTTGGGGTGGGGTTTTTTTGGTCAGTTTTCTTAATAGCAAGCCCAGAAAGTGGCATAACATAAAAGACAAATATTAGCTTGTATAAATGTGGGATGAGTATATCATTTGGATAAATAAAGAATACCTCACTGATGTCACACACCTTATGATAAGATTAAAAATTTTTTATTTCTGGTATTGAAATAGGTTTGGACTGAGTTTGAAATATTTCCCAAAGTTTATATGCCCATAGTTTATAAATTTGTGGCTTGCATACATGTTGTCCTGGTTTCAGCTGGGATGGAGTTAGCTGTCTTCCCAGTAGCTGGTACAGTGCTATGTTTTGAGTTCAGTATGCAAAGAACCTTGATAACACACTGATGTTTGCAGTTGTTGCTCAGTAGTGTTTAGGCTATAGTCAAGGACTTTTCAGCTTCTCATGCCCAGCCAGCGAGAAAGCTGGAGGGGCACAAGAAGTTGGCAGGGGACACAGCCAGGGCACCTGACCCAAACTGGCCGACGGTGTATTCCATACCATGGGACGTCCCATCTAGTTTAGGAACTGGGAAGTGGGGGGGCAGGGAATCGCCGCTCGGGGACTGGCGGGGTGTTGGTCGGTGAGTGGTGAGCTATTGCCCTGCGCATCTTTTGTACATTCCAATCCTTTTATTATTGCTGCTGTCATTTTATTAGTGTTATCATTATCATTATTAGTTTCTTCTTTTCTGTTCTATTAAACTGTTCTTATCTCAGCCCAGGAGTTTTACTTTTTTTTCCCTTATTTTCTCCCCTATCCCACTGGATGGGGGGGAGTGAGTGAGCGGCTGCGTGGTGCTTAGTTGCTGGCTGGGGTTAAACCACGACACATGTCTATGGCCATTAATTACAGTCTTATCTAATAACCTTTTCTCATATTGATGGGATCTTTGCCTGAGTGGTGACTACTCAACTGAGAGGTGATTAAAAACATATAGTATAATTTAAAATGGCCAAAATACTTTTAAAATCCAGGAAAACAAAGCCAAAATCTGTTTGAAGGAAATGAGGTTGCTTAGAGTGGGCCATTAGATCCACTAACGTCAGCAGGAGTTTTGTCATTCATATCAAAGGAACATTTCCAGATGCCAGGCTAATTATTCAGGCTTTAGGTCTGTATGGATGCAAAATAGAAGTGGAGTGGGTTCTTTTGTTTCCCAATACAACTATGTTGCATTGGTATGCACTCTAATTATATTGCACAAATACCTAACACTTGTTTAGGAATATGTACTGATGCATAAATTTGGAGGTTGGCTGCAATATAATCAGTTCCTTTAGCTATAAGAAAAAATTAATTGTACGAATATTCATTGTGCTGATAGAAAAACAAACAAAATCAGTCCTTCAAATGTGTGTTCATGTGTCCTGTTTCCTTCTTTCAATGTAAGAGATCTTATTTGGGTAATTCTTTGACAAAAGAAAGCAATTTGCTATTGATGTACTATTACTTTAAAAAAGTTTCATTTTAAGACTTTTTATGAAACCATTTTGGCATTAGTCTGTCTAGTTGGGATCTGGTCATGACACTTGGAGTGTGAACAGAGTTGAGAAAGTGATTCCTTTGGCCCTCTGGGCTCGTTAAAAAGCGAGAACCCAGCAAGGGCAAGGGAAAATTGATCCACAAAGGACTGTTGCATACTGGAATATGTGGCTTAGGTGGTCTCACAGAACACTGGCAGTTCCTCGTTATTAAAATCAGCCTATATTCATAGTCCAGTCTTTTCTCTAGAATGACTGTCTTGGCTCCTTTAGAAACAGGAAAGATAGAAAGTTGTCATCACTAGAAGTTTTACATAGTAACTGTCATAAACAAATATAGGAAAGAAGAAGGGACACTGAGCTTCATATTGGATGGTTTTGCCTTTTCTTTCTCCTGACGTTCAGTGATAATTATTTAATACTTATGCTGCCATCATGGATAACTGATGACTTCCTCAAAAATAGTATTTTTCTGGCCATTCACAACGTCCTGATACTGAGTTGCTGATCTAATACACATATAAAGGTAATATGAATCTTAATATCTGCTCAGGGGAATTAGACTACTACCAGGAAGCAACATTCAACCCAACAGAAACATCTCCTGCAAAAAAATCTAAGACCTGAAAACAAGAAGTCCTGCTTGCCAACAAGATGAATAATACTCATCTTTGAGGCTGATAACTACTGCATAACCTTAACTTGACCAAATACATTTTCTTACTGAAAAAAACCCTGAAAACATTGCTTTTTTCACCAGATCATCAACCTCTATGAGGAGACACTTCAGACCATGTTCTAGGGATAGCATTGCCATAACAATGGTGGTTAGGTATGTGGGAAATAAAATATTATGATGTTCTGAACATGAGTTAAACTGTTACATAATTATAATGAAATTATTTAAAAAAAATAATAAGAAAGGCTCACTGTCATTATGAATAGATCTTGAGATGTGAATATAATGGCTGTTGTGTAAAAGGAATTTGTATATTATATTAAGGGATGCGAGTGCAGGTAAACCTTCATTGCTATTAGTGACTGCCAATGGGATTTACAAATTAGCAGCATTTTGACTGAAGGGACTTTAAGGTTAGAGTTATCCTTTTCTCTCATTTCTAATAGCAACCATGGAGATGGTACAATATGGTATAAAGAAAGAAGGCAGACTACAGCTAAAGCTTTTATTTCTTACTAGCCAATAGAAAAATGACAAAGTGGTCTGGCATATAGACCATTTATAATTATAAGGTAGTTAAAAGTAGGGAAATTGTCAGTAACTGCAGAGTGTTTGGACAAAACCCCTGCAATTTGAGTTAATTATCTCTCCAGAGTTCTTGTTCTGAGCAAAACACATGTGTTTATGCAGTACTATTGTAGTAGGGCTTTATTTATACTTGCTTTTTACATAGCCTTATTAAAAATGAAAATAGAGAGATCCAGAAACAGTGTTTGAAAAGTTTGTTAAAATAGATCAGCTGTGATTAAATAGACATTGGAATACAAAGCATTTCTCAGAGTCTGTTTTCAAGTAGCAAGGGCAAAACGCGGAATCGAGGAGGCAGACATGAGGCGTGTTGTATAATCCCGACTGCATCCTAAAGCAGTGCAAGAGCATGTAGCTCTGCTGAACCCAGTGGAGCTTGGCCTGCTCTAAGCACCTGAGCTTCTGGATAATTATGATTTAAAGCAGTGCTGTTGTCTCACCTTGTTTTTGTTTCCCCATTCTTTTAAGAACTGCCTTGTTTCTAAAAGTGTGGAAAGCTCAGGAGCTTTGAAATTTTGCGTTATGTCATTTTTTAACATAACCAGATATTATGAATGTCTCCAGAAAATGCAAGCAAGTTGGAGGAATCACTTGTTTTAATGTAAATGTAAGTAAGCAGACCTAATTACTGCATGCTACAGTGATAAACCCAGAACTGCTAATTCCCCGTTTGAGCTAAGGTGGCAAAACTTTTAAAGCACACAGTAAACTTTAAAAATAAAGTTCAGTAAAAACTATGTAAAGTGTTTGTGATTTTAGCAGCTATCCGTGATTGAAAAGACATTGTCTTCTATTATGTATAGGAACATTGCCATTTTGATGAACTGTAAACTGTAATTATAATCAATATGCAGTAACTATAACTAGAAAGTATAAAATTAAACCATAAAAAAGCATCTTTCTAAAAGATTTCTAGCTTTTATTTATGATCATAAATGACGAGTCCTGATCTAGAAGCATGAAAAAAAATAACATACTCCTGCCTGAGATAACCAGGCAAACAAAAAGCCCTAGGTAGAAGAGCAAAGCAATCTTTTTTTTTTTTTGTCAGATCTTAACCACAAAAGCAGTGGCAATTACAGAAAAAATGAACTGAGGGATGTTTTCTTTTTTCCCCTATTGCCCTTCAATGCTATCTCCACGTCTTTCAATAACTGAGGGCTGGACTCAAAAGGAACAGCAGACTGTAGTAGGACAAAGTATTTATCTTTCGGCTACAGCTGCTGGTGGCTAGTTACATAGTATTTGGGCATATTAGTAGCCTGATTTAATTTTTTTCTATACAGTGCAGCAATTAGAGCTCTATTTTACAATCTATAGACCAATGTGTTACTTGTTTATGTTTCAATGTCACTGATACTGTCTCTGCTCCTTCTAGTGTAATCCTTCAAGTGAACAAGGCAATGTTCTTCATTCCCTGTTCTCCTGAGAGGGCCCTTCGCGTTCGAGTTTGTCCTCTCAGCCTGTGCAATCCTACGTAGGTCACAGCCTGGTCTTGGGGTGATACCCCGTGGTCTGCTGACATTAGCGTTTTTGTTCAGGTCAGACATGCACTTTTGAAGTAATCACCCAGTTCTTGCTGGCTGGTTTTGTGATCTCACAGTGGAGTCCTTTCAAGTAAAACTAAACAGCAAGATGCAATCCAGAAGCTCTCCTAGTGCGCTCCGACTGCTAATGGATGCTCCAGTTATAGGACCACACCAGAGCTATCCAGGAGTAAACTTCCCCTGAATCACGTGCAGCGTGGCGATCAGGTTCGCCGTACGTACCAACTGTTCCGCACTACAGATCCACTGCTGTTGCACCACATTAATCGCTAACGAAGATACAGTCTGCAAAGTCAACATCTGGAAGAAAGGTTTCAGCAGGAGGGGTTGGAATCACTTGAGGATAAGGGTGAATCTTTTATTTATCTGAGGCTGTAGCAGAATCTGAACCCTAGGCCAGGGACCTGATGAAAACTTGCTAATCTTCAAGCTATTACATTGGCACAAGCGAAAAGCACTCTGCCCCTAAATGACAAAAAAACCCTATGTGGATGTCAACACCGAGTCATTGCCATGTTTTTAGCTTAGGTTATTTATGCTAGAAAGGCATAGCTTTTAGAGAGAGAAACCCTATGCTTCTGTTACAGCAGTCTTTTGGAACAGGGAACGTGTTTCCTTGTTTTGCAATGGAAAGTGTCTAACCATGTCACGTAGCAGGGAAGCCAAACAAATCAGTCCTGCTGAAGGGCAAAGAGCAGCGGCATGGATGTGCGCCCTTGGGTCTCAAGCTGACAAATTCCTTCAGGTTTTGATGTAACGTGCCGTGTGTTCCTCTGATCCCTGAAGTGCCTGTCTTTATATATATCTTGTATATTTGAATGTTGCTTGTCTTTTGCCATCATGGATATCTTCTCCAACTTGTAATACGTTGGATTATCCATTTTGCCTTTGTTTGGCTATACTGTCTTTCTTTCCTTACCAGTCTGCTGAGAACTGCTCAGGCTATTCCAGGTGAACTTTCAATGATTTAGTATTTCATTATCATGGTATTTCTCAAGCAATTAAGTTCTCTTTTCTATTTCTTTTCCTAAATTAATGTGGTTGTATTGTTGCGACACTGCAGTTCTGAACGGGCGACTTGTTATTTGCAGTTTTAGCTACAAGGCAAATACAAGGCAAATTGAACTCATGCTTGTGTTGTTCAGATTAGTCTTCTGCCCATGAGTGAGAAGGTACTGTGCAGGGGTTTCCTTAGATAGGCTATGAGTGGTCTGGCATGCCATTATACCTGATTTTATATACATGCTTGGGCTACTTCCATACCCACGTCAGGCCTGCTGGCACGTTGTTTACAGATGGTAATCAAAGACTTTTTGTGTCTCTCAGGTTCAACTCGGACAACTTCATTCATTTCTGGGTATTGAACCCTGTAAAGCAAAAAAAGTAAGCCAACCCCCTCTCAAAAGAAAATGAAGGTAGGGAAGGTTGCAGATTTTCTAGTTCAGATCAGTTCAGTCTCAAATGATCAATTCTGTTGAGGTAGTTTCTTTGGGAGGGGGATAAGTATTTCTGATGTCCAGAAAAGAGAGCAGTGGAACTGTGCTGACCTTTACTGTAGTAAGTATAACTGAAGAGAGTTGAGCTCAAAGGGTGACAGCCATACTGATGGGGATTTCCTCTTCAATGTCTGTCTGCTCGGACTGGTGGAACCCGCCAGTCCATCTCAGGCTGTATAGCTGTGTAAATCAATGTTCTCTAAAGATGAACAAAACAAGGCTCTTGGGCTGGAAGGGATCTGCAGAAGGAATTCGGTGCACCGACCATCACTTACATATTGTTTGGATATCTTTTTTTGTTGTTGTTGTTGTTGCATTTAGAGATCTTGATTCCACTCTGTTTTATGACAACTAAATGATCTGTGAAAGCAAGTCATGACCTGTTGCTACTGCTGAATACTCCTAATGAAATTGCAAATGGTCTCAGTCTGATAAGCTTTGCCAATTCTTGCAGGTTCTATTACAAAAAAGTTCAAATACAGCCCAAATAACCACGTACCAGTGGGCATGGATGCAATTAATTGGGAAAGAATTTTACACAAACAACTAGTCATCTTAAATGACAGTTTATCATAAAGAGTAAAGTTTAAAAAGTATCTCAGAGTGTGTGAATAATCAGCACTGAATGCTCATTAGCTCTGTGGAGGAGCAGGGCTTAAATGCTCAGGTGTTGTGTCATGAAGATGTGGCTCTAATATCCTTTAAACCCCAAATTTCTCCTGTGTGGTGTAGACATGGTGTTTCAGTTAGAGAAAAAAGGGGATTTCTGCAGTGTTCTTCCTTTCATGGGGTAGAAAGGTTGTCCCTGTTAGATGAAAGTGGCAGTGTCTCACCAGCAGAAAGTGGTTTGTAACAGCTTGCTAGAAAAAAAAAAAAAAAGATATTTAAGATAAGCATATTTTTTAGACTGCCTATAGGCTGCTGTATGGATGTTTGTGCCAAGCATTTTCCTGGTGTGATTTTACATAAAATTCTTCAGTAACATGACTTTATTCTATGATAGACTAAAGAGAACTTTGTTCATTAGTTAATTTGGGACCTTCCTTTTCCTTCATAGGAGAAACTCTGAAGTATCTTGTTCTGGCATTTTGATACAAAATAAATATTTTTTTCTTTCAAGCAAGACTTCTGTCTACAAAGATGCCAAAATTCAGATTAAAGACCTCTCAAAATATTTTTTTTCTCTTTTATAAAGAAATGCCCCATAAAGAATTTTTTCCATCTCGCTTGAAATATTTATTTTAGCTTCCTGCTTTTTTTTTTTTTTCCCTGTTACCCTTACTCTAGTGAGTGACTAGTGAACTGAAAAATTAATTATTTGCAGAGCCATAGGGGTGAGTGAACAGCAGAGCTCTGGGTTCTTCTTCCTGTGGAGTCTGTAAAATAAGAGCGAGAAGCTTTTTTAAAATTTCATTCATTTAATGTACTCCCTTAACAAATCTAGTCAGGCATGACATGCCAAAGAGTTTGCAAACTTTTTAGTGCGTTTAGTGGTTTACCTTCTTTGAATGCCAAAGGTGGGTTGTTTAAAACTTTATGAAATAATTTCATTCTCTTAAGTAACAATTAGATGTTCCCTCCTTTTTTTACATTGGTTTTAAAAAAGAAAATTTAATTTCTTCATGTAATATATCTCAACATTGTTTCCTACTGCAACTGCTTTAATTCCATTTAATTATGATGGATTTTTCCTCAGTTTCAGAATTTACATTGTTGCCATTGATTTATCAACCTCTTGAGTAAAAAAGATCCTTTGCATTTTCCCCATTTACAGTAGAAACATTGATAAAGTTCTTTTTCCTGAAATTCCTTTCAGATTTCTTTAGTGTCAAAAATATATTCCTGTGTTGGCATAAATATGTATGTATAGGATGTCAGTGATACATGTTAGTAACATCTGTCTCTAGCTTTCTTCTTAATAAGATGGTTTTTAAAAGCTGAAGTAATTTATTTTTTCTCCCCACCATTCACAGTTTTGTCTACTGGACCCTCATAAGTAGTGGTGGAGTCTTTCAGTTAGATATTTACACTTATCAAAACCACAAAGGGGTGGATACTTGCAAATTCTTGGCTTTTTGTATCTGTTGTTGTTATTTCACTTTGGAAGGATTTTTAACTTTTATTTTTTAAAACATTTTGAGACAATGCCAAGCTTATACTTCTAGACTTTTTGAGTCTTAGGAGCCAAATTAAAAAATATGTTTTTCACATTTTCCGATTCCTTAAGTCACTCCTTAACACTTACAAAAAAGCTTTTCATTCTGTTAATGGATGGCACTATGTTCCCTCCAAAAAGTGCATAGTTATGTATCTTAATATTTAAACAAAATTTACGTGTAAGCCATTTTTACTTCAGCTTTGAATAAATACAAATTTGTGGGTTAAGTGCAAGTATTTGAGTTTCAAAAAATGTCTAAACAATCATCTGTAGCTTACAGCACCCTCTTATTTCAAAACAAAACCTTGTGTCTTTCAGAAAATATTCCTCCATTTGTTTGAAAGGCTTTGCTTTCTAGTCAATTTTCTGATATGTCATCTGCTGTTTTGTAAAGCATTTTTAATGAATTATTTCTTTGGGTTCACATAACATACTGCATTCAATTTCTTGCAACATTTCTTATTTATTTTTAATCTTTTAAGCAAAATATTGGAAGCAATAATTTTGGCTACCTTTCTGCAGGAAGTGTTTCCAGTGAGTGATTGTCTCTGTATGAAAATTTGTCTCTATAGTGAGGAGAGGAAGGAATAATATGTTAAAAACCTGGGTTTGTGCGTGCATATGTGTGTGTGTGTGTGTGTATATGGATATATGTTTATTATCATGTGGTGTAGTACTTGACTTGGCAGTAGCATCCCAGTTTGGAGCTGGCAGTAAATTCCTTTGTCTAGTGTTTCAGTTTTTCTTAGAAATACCCATTATCCTTCTTTCCTTTTAATGTCTTCTGGCATGGCAGCACCTTGACTCTTGTTTTATATGTTTTGCACAAACTGTTGCAAGCCGTTGTGGGTCAGGATGTCGTATGACAGGTGTTTGTGTGTCCTTCCCTGGGCCACGGCTACACTTTGCCAGCTTTTGGGTATATTTCACATTTTCTGAGCTGTCCTTTCGGACACTCATTTTCCTTTAGTTTTGGCACAATCTAAAAGTTTGCATACATATCAAATGTTCAGATATTCACCTGTTTTTCCAAAAACTTTATTTAAGGTGTTTTAAGTTTTGATGTCTAGCTTGAGCCATATTATAGGAATCTTATTTTCTGAAGTGAAGAGCAATTCTATCACAGAAATGTGTGCTTTGCTAATTTGTGCCTTTCTAATTTGTATCAATCTGTACGTTATTGTATTGTTGCTGCCAGGATTCGGTTCTTGTAAATCTATTCTGACAGTGTCTCATCATTTCTTATTCCATCTGGGTTTGAGTTTCATGGCTCTTGTTAGTTGTGTTGTTTTTTTTTTTCTTGTATGCTTCCCTCATACTCCAATTACTGCTATATAATTATTAATTATATCTAGCTGTTAGTTTGGCTACTGATCACCTGGAAACTAATTTGCAATCAAAAAATGTGTTAAATTTATAGATATTTTCTAGACATTCATAGTGCCACCTATTGGTTAAAATGTAGAAATGCAGCTGCAACTCCAGCATAAAAGCAAAGCCAGCTCTGGGAATAACTATTGAAGCCATGTATTAATTAGTTAATTACTAAAATTCTTATGTGTATACGAGGCTATGTCAGACTCATTATTTAGAGACATATGCTAACTTGAAATATGTATCGATAATATGTAGATTACTAAAGAGAACGCATGTTACTACTTTCTAGTAACTTTATAAAGTGTCAAAGTATTTAAAAGATTCAAATAAATATCAACACTCCTTCTCAATTGCCAACTTCACCGATTAAACATTGTGAAAGCTGGATATGGCAGCTCCCGATTCTTTCTGTTAATTTCTTTTCTGTTAATTTGGCATTTTTATTAAGGAGTGTGTATGAATTTTAAGCACATTTCCCATAATGGCAGTTGTGTAGACTCATTTCATTATGAAATATAAACTCCATCTAATCAGTGATTTGAAATAGACTTTTTTATGTGGATATAAACATACATATAGACTTTTTTCTCTTTAATATACAGTCTTACTGGAGAGAGAAAATTTTTTGCAGAAAACTATTAAATTACCGATTTATGTAGGGAATGCAACTTCATGTATTCTACCAACCAGGTCAAAGTAGAAAGCACCAAGGGAGTCCAGTGTAGTGCATTTCAGAGCACAGAAGGTTTTGCTTTACAGACAGTGTAGAAATGGTGAATTTACAGAGCTGCAAAAACGGAGTCAGAAATGGAGGTGGCCCCTTCACTCTGACCCTTGATCCGGGTCTGATCCAAAGAGACAATGAGTCCGTCTGTGGCTATGGAGCAGATCTCGTAGGTGGTTCTGGAAACATAAAGATGCCTGGAAAATTCCTGTATCCCAAAGAAGCATTATTTCCCCAAGCAGCACCCCCTGGCAAGAGGGATTTAGGAATGGCACAGTGTCGTTTCGAGGCTGTTAGGCCATTCCCTGCCCAAGGTATTCACCACTTATCAGTGATTCAAGGCTCACTTAATGAAGCTGAATATAAAGCACCAAGTCTTTCATAAACAGAGATACTGAAAACATCATGGGAATGAACAGATGAGGGCTTGGTTGGGCTTTTTCCTCCCCTGTTGGTTTTGTATTATGGGAGATTATTTTGGTTCATTTGTTTACTTGTGACACACTTCTGTCGGATTATACCATCTGGTGGCCCTGCCTTAGTTATAAGTTAAGTTGGATTTGTGCGATTAAGTCTGTGTTAATGAGAGGAATTTTTGCATAATTGTGGTTGACAAGTCCTGGCAATGATGATAGATGATTAATTACCATTAAGTACTCTCTTGATATACCTACACTACAAAATCAATTTTGTTTCATAAATACGTAATACTTAATTAGATGAATTACCTAATTGTTTCATTCTCATCTAGAGTAAAATCTGACTTGATTCCTGAACTTGTTTGACCTCTTAAAGGTCTACAAGTAGATATTATATCTGTCGGATAGTGTGCTTCTCTCTAAGAGATAGCATTTGAAAGTTAAGCTGAACAAGAAGTATTACTGGAAGTCCGAGATAAAGCCCTGCACAAGTTGTTGCTTCTTCGGAAAAATCCATAAACAAAGCAAAGTTCAGAAAGCCTTACTCTTTTATCCTTTGTGATTACTTTATCTACTCTCATTGTTTTCTAAGAGTAGAAAATTGTACCACATGCAATTTTCCCATTTCTTAGAATGTCAAACCAAAAGTATCTAACCATTGGACCTTCTGGGCTTTACAGATAGAAAAATACAGCCACTGCAGGTGTGTTTGTAGTTTAAAGCCATGTTAGCACAGGTTTTGAAAAACAGGGAGCCTGCCTCTAATTTTTTGCGTGGCTTTAGACATGTTATTCTGTTCTCATTGTAGTCCTTTAGTTCTTGCTCTCCATTTTTGAACTCGTAAGTTCTTGAAGGCAGCGTCCAGTGCAATGGTCTGTCCTCCAAAATGGGTGGTGGATTTATGCAAGCAGTACTTCTCCATAACTATAACAGGTTGGATTACAAAATAATGCTAGTGAAAGGTAAGGTAATGATAAGTAGTCGTGACCTGCTCTTGACCAAGATATATTCTAATTGGGGACTATTTCTTGTAATCATTAACCTGTATTCTCAACACCTGGGCTGCTCGATTTGCATTGCACATTTTGCCTCTATGATGTGTTCAAAAGTTAACTGGGAGATAAATAGTCTGTTACATGAATTCTTGTGCTTATTTTACTCCCATGCAAGAAGGCAGACTTTAGTTCTGCAGTAACCTGCTTTCACTGAAAGGAAGTATCTTAAAACTGGTTTTGTTCCCAAAATGAATTGCAGGCTCATGGCCTCTTCTCACACAACAGGCCTGTTCCTGAGGTGTAGAATAGAAAAGGCAAACCTATTTACGTTAATGTCAGAAATAGTTTCGCTTCTTCCTCTGCCTCAGCCCTCACAGCCAAGCGCGGAGGATTTCCCTCGCGTTCCTCCCTGCTGCCTGGGCTGAGCTCAGCGCCCGCCGTACCCACGCCGCGGACCGGCCAAAGCCGTCGCAGCAGGAACGTGGGGAGGCCACCACAGACCAAAAGGCCTCACTGGAACCACAAAACGCCTAGGATATAGTGGAACTGAAGGAAAGGGCTTTACGAAGGAGGAATTTTAGGGAGGAGGCACGAAGAGGCAGGGGGTCTCCTCCTGCAAAGGGCAACCTGCCCCGGGCAGGCTGTCCCCTCTCCAATGCCAGCGTAAAAGCCCACCTTGCTGGCCTGGCTCTTGATGAGCGGTATCACTGAGGAATCCCAAAAATAAAGCACCCTAATACCAACCCCCGGGTTACGTTTTCCAGCCAGAATAATGCTTTAACCTCTCTGCGTGTGTTAAATGGGGCTCAGGATAATTACTTCCTTTCCTCACAGGGGTATTGTGAGAATTAATTAGTTAATGTTTGTATGGGCGTCCAAGATACAAAGTGCTATACACGTGCTAATTAGTTTGATCATTATTAGCTGTATGTCATTTGCACCGTCAGGAAACCCATACATGAATAATCCAGCCCAACAGTTCAGTTTTATATACTGCATCCTAGCCAGTGGATTAGAAATGCCTCTCGCAAAAGAAACAGTGGAAGAAATAAAGGTGTGCCTTGTTCAGCTAAAGAGGTTTGCCACCCAAGAGTGACATTTTCTTCTCATAAATGTTAACAAAATATTGCCGTAGTAGGTTTTAATTCTCAAAGAAACCATGAAAACCATTTTGCCACCTAGGCATTCTGGACTCTGGATCTTCAATTACAGGGAAAATTTAAAAGTATGTAGAAAGATGGCCTTTGGATAGGAGGTAGCATCCCACCAGATATGAATGCATCTATAGTCAGGCTCTTGGATTTGGATATGATTTAGCAATTGGCAGTGAATCTCCCTGTTAATACATGTTTCCAGCAGTATTGTTCATAAGGCGTGAGGCTAAAGCTGCTCTATAATGGCCTTACATACCCAAGAAGAGTAAGAGTTCTCTGAATGTATGTCCCAGGGTGGCATGTAGGAAAAAGAATGTGTTAAAAGGAAAAGAATAAATAAATAATAAAGAACTATAACACATGAAAACTTATTTCCTAGAGATGTGTGGTATTACCTCAAAGTCAGTCACAGTATCTTTTTAACAAGCAAAGACCAAAGCAATATTATGGATATACTAAGTGGTGAGAGAAGAGAAATACCTTATATAACGCACTCCAAAAGGGAAGTCTGCCAAATTAAGTTCTTATAATAAGTGATGGTCCCTATACTATGCTCTTTCATGAAATCGTCATAATCAGTAGTAAGTGCAACTCATTCCTCTCTCCACTCTCTCTGGGCTTCCCAGCATCTTGTTCATTCCCCTCGCCTAGTCTCATCACTTCTATGTAACTCTTCCATTTATTCTATATTATCCTCATCCTGTCGTTATTCATCCTGTTTCTTGGTGTTACTATGCTTTTCCTTTTCTTCTCTGTAATGCCTTTGTGTGTCTACAATTTTCTGCTATTCATGCTTTCCTGAGACTGCTTTGTGGTTTTTTTCTCCATTTTTTAATATTCTTTTCCCTGGCATGAATCTGAATCTTTTTTCTTCTCTTTTTTTTTTTTTTTCTTCCCCCCATTTTCTCCCCCCCCCCCTCCACCTTTTCCTTTTCCTCCTTTCCCTTTCCCTTTCCCTTTCCCTTTCCCTTTTCCTTTTTCCTTTCCCTTCCCTTCCCTTCCCTTCCCTTCCCTTCCCATCCCTTCCGACACATCATAAATAAGATGACTCTCCTGTAATACTACCGTATTTCATGGAATACTAATATCATCTTGTGTTATGTTTTTCTGTGTTGAAAGCACTTAGAGTTGTGGGAGGAGAACATTTTATAGTCATAAACCCTCTGTAACTGGGAATATAATTCCTCTCCCAGCTCCGTGCCCAAGCTATCTCTGACTTCAATCAGGGTAACCACATGCTTAAGGGTGATGTTGCTACAGTGTTCTGCTGAAACAGCACTTCCCTGATAAGCCCACCTCAGTCCAACATTGTGAATCCCTAGTATGTTTGGTTGATTTATGTACAAAAAAAGGTAACCAAGTAGTAAGAAAGCCCTTTTGGTTGCGAAGATTTCTTCCCAAATAGTTCAGCTGAACCTGCTATCATACAGACTGCTCACCCTCTAAGATACAATCTTCATTTCATAAATTGTGCTAGCAGCCACACCATTACTCAACCTCAGTTCCTGAATTGCCCTTTTGAAAAGGAGGAGGAAGGACTGAAAAGGAACTGGTGACTTCTGTGGGCACTGTTAATAAAGTTGATTTACTACCAGTCATTCAATGCAAAGATGCTTCATCATCCGGAATGTGATACAGTGTGGTGGTCATGGTGGAAATCCATCACCTGGAGGTGGCTGCTGGCATCTGTACTGTAGGGAGCAAATACCTGCGCAAGCTGGGAACCGGCTAGGCTGACTCTCCTAACTCTGTGAGAGGTCTGTGGCTGTAATCTGACTTTTCAGTTGTTTCTTACAAGTGTGTTGAATGTTTTCTGACATGCTGATCAAACCTCCTTTCCTCCTTCCCCACCTTCTTATGTTCTTGCACTTCTGCAGAGCTAGGAAAAAGAGAAATAAAGTTAATACGGAGTGCATGCTTGTCTATCTCATCATGAAGGTGTGCATGCAAGATGGGAGTCTAATTTAATATCCAGATACTATTCACACAGTCCAATGGAGTAACTTTTTATTGTGGTTACTATTAGAAATACCCAGTCATTATTGTTTCTCACCTTTCTGATTAGCTGAGGACTTTGCAATAAATCCTTTTGACTTGTGGCAAAATGGGAGAAGGCTATGATGAAGTAGCTTCTTTAAAAATACAAAGAAAAGTGACCTCAGACTAGCTGCAAGTCAGTGAAAAGGAAACAAATTATTTTTCCAGTGGCTGAGTCCCCTGGAAGATTTCTAATGAAATCTTTGTTCATGTGAGAATCATTTTCAGGAAACATATTTTATGATGTCACACGCCCAGTTACTGAGATTTCTGGAACTCATCTCTGGTTTTAGTTTTTCAACTGGTGAGTCACAGTCTTTGGAATATTTATTTTTCAGTCCAAATCCAGGATATTTATGCTAAAAAGACAGTTTGGTTTGTATGAATTCATGATGCTTTCTCATGCATAGTATCATCTTCACTGCATTCGTCAGTAATTTAAGTCACATTTAAGCACCTATGAATGTTAAATACCTGGTCTTTGTGTTCAGTCACATGTCTTTTTGTGTATGGCTCTATGTCTAATTAGAAAAATAACCATCAGGTTTCCCATCTTGTGAACTAAATCTGAATATCCTCACAATTAAATGGAGCCTTCAGAGAAAAATGTGAATACTTTGTTAAAAATAAAAAATAGTAGTGGTACAAAAGTTGATTAACAACAGTTGTCTCCCTGAAGATCCTGCTCTCTGCAATGCCAGTATTAAGCACCTCCAAGAAATGTGGAAAGAAATTCTCATTTTAGCAAGCGAAGGACTACCTGAGTAAAGGTATAGCCACAGAAGACTCATGCATTTCAAAGCCAACTTTTTTTGTTGCAAAAATTTACTGGGTTTCTACTAAAAGGCCACTAATTTAAATTCTTTTCTAGTGCTTACCTTTATAAATTTTTCTACATTTTTCTGTCTACTTGCTTGCTTGATAGTTAATTTCCTATGGGTTTATGGTAATTCCACTTATTTTACATTCTTGATCATCTTTTTGCATTTGAGAAGTACATATTAATGTGTTGTGATTTAGATGGTAGCAGCCAATTTGTTTTTTTTAGGAGGGCTACAGGAATTAGTTATGCCTTTGGCCTCAACAGTGGGCAGACCACTATAATTTCAACACCAGAAAGACTGAAGTCTTATTGTGCAGATTTCTATGTAGCATTACAGCAGTGCTGCTGATGGAGTTGACCTTTGCTCACTAGCTATTAAATATGCAAATGTTTTCTAAACCTACTGTAGAGAAAAGTTCTAAGCTTCAATTTCGCCCTCATATACATACTTCACATGTTCTAACAGATTTTGTGCTAATAGCTAAGATTAGTTGCTTTTGAACCCTCATCTGTATGGACTTGTATTATATTAAGCCATGGATAACAGGAAACTCTGCCAGAGCAGGGATTTAACTTAAAATGAAAGATGGCCTAACATTATGGATTCTCAGAATAAGAGAAAGCACAGAAATATTAAGCGAAAATTGTAGTTTGTCAGTGCTTAATCTTTTTATGACTACATCAGTAGAAAGATAAATACCGTGATGTTACTGGACTTGCACAATATTATTGTGTATATTGTTCACTTTGTTCAAGCACTGGAGAATCTCGCCTCTTTCTTCTTGAAGATAGCTTTAAAATTAAGGGAGGCAGACTTCCTTTTCTGCCAAACATACATACACAAAACCTTTATGAATATAGATAGATTTGGATGGTTTCTCAAAGAATAGTTTTGCTTAACGTCGCCTTCCCAGGGAAACTGGACAGTAATGAATTGCGTTTGTAAGCAACAGCCAAACAATGGCCAAAAAAAAAAGGGGGGGGGGGGGGCAGAACGGGGGAGAAAGAGGTAAATAAAAAACAGAGGAAAAAAGGCAGACCTAGAGAAAACATTTTCATGCCTGCTGCAAAATGCTAAAGCCAGAGCTTTTGTGGAAACCATAACCATACACAAGACTGTTCCTCACTGAAATTGGTTTATACACAAACAATCTTCACTGAAATTAGTTTATACACAAAAAACCTTCACTGAAATTGGTTGATACACAAACAATGAAGATACATGATGGAAAGTCTTTTAGAATGGAAGTGTATTATCAGCCTTCTCATCATCTTTCCAAAAATCTACCTTCAACTTTGACCCTTTCCATAAGGTAGAATAAAATGCAATTTATTTTACAAAATAATAATAATAAAAAGTCTGAACAGAACAGGAATTTTAGCAAAACATACAATAAAAATAACTAGGTAACCTTGATTAGTGTTGCATTTATTGTGACTTTTGTATATTGTAGGAGTTCTGCCTGAATTAAAAGGTGGGTAATGAAATTTGGATTTACTGTAGAATGAATGTATATAAAAGGCTGATTTTTAACAAGTGAGTGCAGGCAATTAGAACCTGTGGACATTCTAATCTTAGTTGTGGGAAAAGCACTGATGGTAATTTTGAGGTAGTATGCGTCACGATTCTTTTATGAGTGATCAAGTATATTTTCTTGATCATTGCCTTTAAAGCATTTCTTTGAACAAAGTGGGCTAGAATGGAAAAGAGGTATGTTTTGTTTTTTCTTCACTGTAAAATTTCAAAGTGAATATGTTGTTGAAAAAACCAAAAAAGAGCACATTTCAACCTGTGAAGCTTTCTTCTGTTTTACATTTTGTGGCAAAATTACACTTCTCCATTTTTAGTGGAAATTGTGAAATATTTGGAAAGCTTTTTCAAACTGTTCTCTCATTCTGAAAAAGAGTTAGGTAATTTGGAGGAATACTGCAATTATTTCACAGAGACAGTTTTTCATATTTTGAGAGCCAGTTCTTCAAATTATCCATCAGTGAGTTATTATGTGTTCCTCGTATAACACATTTAGATTTTATTCACATTGATTCAGAAAGCCTGCTGCTATTATTGTTTTCCAGGAAACATAAATCTGGAATTTCTTCAGAGTTAAAGACAACTTAAAAATAACATTTAAATGCTTCTAAGCGAGAGCCAGCTTCTCCCTTCTAGCTGTTGTTTGCTTCAGGAAGGACTTCCCCACATAATAAATCAAATATGAATATCCAACCTGTCACGCCAAGATACCAGGAGGCAGTCAAGGAGGCTGAAGGTGTTCGCACATGCTGATCCATACACAGGCTTAGGGACCTTGAGTCAAAGGCAAATATAGTTCAAGAGGTGGAATCTTGGCCTCATGGACACTGCTAACAAAATTTCTGTTAACGTCAGTAGAAATGAACACTCCCTCATCATTATTTAGGCTGTGGTCTCTTACAGGTGCGGCTGCTCTAAGACATGCTGTGCCCAGAAGGGTGATATTGCTCCACATCACCACATGTTTCTGCCACATTTTTGTTTAAGTACAGTTGAACGCCCAGACGTGGTGAGCTGGACTGAGCAGAAACGTTTACGAAATGGAAGTTGTTATTGTTTAGTTGCATCAGGCACTCCCCCCGAGAGACGTGGTTGATGAGGAGGGATACAGGAGCACGGCACTGGGGGCTGTTTTGGCACCAGCATGGCTGAGACTGGCTTTAAGTGCCTCACCAAAATCAAAAGATCTACAGTGCATGTGCTGGATAACTGTTCATTGGGTCGATGTGCTTCCTTAAATTTGGTAAGTGTTTGAATATTCCAATTCCACAGCAGCCCGCAAGATCTTATTCAAACACACTGTGCTGGGATAGACATCGGCATGTGCTGCAGTGAAAGCAAGTCACAGTTTTCATTTCACCTCCCTTCAAACTCAGCAAAAAGTTGACCCATCATGCTCCTTTTCTTCCATCCTAAACTGAAGGATTTTGAGGAATATTTAGGTTTGCACTTAAAAAGGGATTGCATTTTAATTTGACAGCAGAGCATGTCTCTAGCCATTCACACACCCTCCAAGCTCAATTATTCTTTAAGTTAAGGGACATATTTTGGCTGGAATGTGGCTCATAAATCTATGTTAATGACACATTGGATTTTAACTTAAGTGTTACAGACCATATTGCACACATGTACAAAAATTTGGTCAAATAAATCTGTCTTTAATCTTCTGCCCTTTTTTCCTAAAAAGTTAAATATTTTCTGTTTTGTTCAAGTACTAACTTCATTACGGAATTCAGACAGCAAAATTCTATAGTATTTAGAGTTGATGGGATTTGTGATGGTCATTTGAAATCCAGTCACATTTTTGATCCAAATTAAAACAATTTTGGTTTTAATTATTACTTTTTTCCCCAAGGAAAATTTTTGAAATCGTCTTGTTTCCTGGTACTGTTTTATTTGATCAAGAATCAGTCAAGCTACTCCCAGTTTATTGCACCTTTAAAAAATCTCCTATAATTTTTGAAGTTTTGGGAAGGAATTCCTGTTCCTATGGCTGAGTAGATGTTCTCCTTAAGGAAGTTCCTTTGTTTAATTGTTTTCCTTACATCACACTTCGGCAAATTAATATAGTGACGTTAACATGTATCCTGTGTGCTCCCTCACTGAAGTCACATTCTCTAAACTAATTTAATCACTTTTATTGCACACAGGATCATGATCTGGACCTTGTTCCACTGTTGATTTGTTGGTCTACCTCCTCTGACCTGTCTGAATTAGCGTGAGCAAAAACTGGTGAAACAATACGGAACACCCTATAGGAGGTTTAATTAAGTTAATGTGGCATGCAGTGTGATAGCAGGTGGCTTTAAGGATGCGATATGTGCTTCCACTTCTTACAATCTCATGTATTTACATTCCTAAGTCCTAACAACTGTGGGGTTCGGTTACTCCAAGTGAGAAGTACAGTAATGGAAAGTATAGAAAGGAATGGAATAGATAATACCTAGAGCTGGTGGACACATGAGAATTGGTTAATGTGAATTTTCTATGAAGTTGATTTTCTATTAATGTGATTTTCTATTAAGTTAAAAGACAGCTTTGTTTTGTTGTTTTCTCAGTTATGTCTAATCTATGCAAGGAACTTTGCTCTTCCCTAATGATGCTCAAGTTATATCCACAAAGTTCTGTGATAACTCACAATACCTCAGACTTCATCCTAGTGACACAGGAATGGAAGAAGTAAGCACCAGGCTGTGTTTAGTTTCTTTGGCCCATGAGGGGTTCCTCTGTAGCTGAGGGTTTGGCACACCTTCTTATCTGTGCCTCGGCAGCCTTCACAGGTATTTAAAAGCTTCAAATCTGTTTCTCCCCGACAAAGAGGATCTGAAGAAATTTAAATGGTATATTTCTACGTGACTGGAGCACCCTACTTTAGAAATTATGAATGTTTTCCATAGTTTCACCAGGTTTTTTTCTTCTGCTATTGTTAGAATTTATTTTGACTTCGATTTGGTGTATCTGATGCCTTTATGTATGCAGATTTTGTTTTATTATTCTTGGGCAAAGGACTTCAGTTCTGTCTGCTGCCCACTCATATTGCTGCAGTTCTGAGATTTACTATTGATTGCAACCATAACATCAATATAAATGCCTGGCACCTTACATCTGAATTTTTCAACAGTTTAAAGAATTTAAAAAATACTATTGTTTAAAATCAGGAAAAGACTGTCTTTTGAATAATTTCATCTTTATTCTCTCCAGGAGCTGCCTTAACCCACTGTATTCTTCTTTAAGTGAAAGACTGCCAAGAGGGTTTAATTCCTTTTCTTTCTACTACTTTTAAAGCATATTTCTAATTAAAGAAATTTAAAATGTGAATTATTGGTTAAAACGTCCTCTGGGGTAAAAAATAATATATGGAGGTGTTTCCATAAAACAAGAACACCTGAATCATGCTCTGTGCTCTTTTGAGCAAGCTCTGGCCAAAAGGAAGATGTGAAACAAAAACCACAAGCAGATTTTCTCATTCGCACAAAATCCTTGTGTATCTGTACTGTCTTCCGTGAAGTACGGCAGGGGATGTTTCCCCTCACGGTGCATAAAAGGAACCCAACAATAAGAGGGGTAAATCTTGTTTGCCGTCTCCCACTGAAATACGCACAAGGACCAGGACACGAGATGGGTTCTTGCACCGCGTAGGAGACAGTATAGCAGGAGCAGCTGTTTCTGCCCCAGGAGCTCCTGCACGCTGCTGGACAATTTCTAGCACAGACCCCAAATAGTGAGTAAAACAAGTAGATATTTAGTCAACTACTACTGCTTGCCATAACTGTCTGCCATACTGGTAGCTTTGTTGCCCATACCCCAGAGCAATTGTTTTACCACATTTTTAATAACCACTTCATTCTTGCTATCCCCACGAAACATTGTCTTTGGACACGAAGTCCTCCCTGGAGGTCGCTTACCTCTTTACTCCCCACAGTCCAAGCGAGTGTGCTTTAGGCCTTGCCAGCATTTGCAAATTTGGCATTTGTAATTGCCACAATGCCAGCAGTAAGTGTAACAGCAGGACTGACTTTTGCAGAGACAAAGTTCATCATATGTCTTTAGCACAACCAAGAAACCTCTGAGATGCAGGGCTCTAGCTCTGCTATTCGCATATCGGCATATTGTTGCTATGCTGCTGTTGCTGCTGTAAGATGGATATTATTTCTTCTTAGCAAATTGGCATAAGTGATTCCCCCCCTACCCCCCTCCCCTCCGCTGCCGACAGATGGAACAACAGTCTTGCTATACTCGGTAGGAGATATGGGAATTAGTAGAAGTCATCTAGCTGTGCCATCAGGGAATGTGCTGTTGATGCTTGAACTAGAGCATCAGTATTTTTGCTGTACTGAGTTTGTAACTAGCACTTCTTTTGCCAGCGGCTGTTTTTGTATTTGTTGCTGAAATTTTAAATTCCTTCTAGCCGCTCCATTTCCTAGAGCAGCAGTAGAAGCTTTCACAGACTGCTGAGAAACCTGTCAGATCCTTGCAAGGCTGATAAACTTTCCATTGGTGTCTTGGAGGTTTCACCTTCATCAACACATGGAAATGTTCTAGAGGATGAAATACCGCACTATCTCCTGGAGGGAAATTTAAAATTCTACATGGCCTTTACAGTTTATGATGTCTGAACAGAATTTGGAAGGAAAAGCCAGTACTTGCACCCGGCACCTGAAGGCAATGTAATGCTTTGAACCCGCAAACACGTATGAATGCGTGTTGTCCCATTGGATTCCCTTACTGGTTGACTTCAGGCTACTTGTGAGCATAAAGGTTCTCATACAGGTAACTGCTTGCAGGGTTTGAGCATCAGTCCTGCATACAGGTTTGCATTTGTGCATGATATAGAGCCAGGACAAGAATTAAGTAATTTTGATGGTTTTATTTTATTTTCTGCTTTAGGTTTGTGACTTCCAGGCAATTCTGAACATGATTTATAGTTGCAGCCATGTCAGTGGAAGTTAAAAGAATTTAATGCCCTCATTTGTTCTCACAGTAGTCAGATTTTATGTGACATGAGATCTATAATGATGCTGTGCACTAAAATGGAAGTGCAAGGAGATTCCTTGGGATGCAATTCCTTTACAGCTCACTGCCTCTGATTGATTTGAAAGGCTGCTTTACACGTTATAAATGGATTTTGACCATAGCAATACTGCGTTCTCTACTACTAAAAGCTGGATTTCCTGTACAGTGGCAGCTTTGTGGCTTGCCAGAATAACTGACCTTGGGTATGAATCCTTCCTTGTGTCAGCCTATTAGAAGATCTTAACATGCATAGTCAAATGGCAGAAGCTAAGTTCCTTGTCAAGAAGTCCTTTGAGGAATACAGGACAGAGGGAAGAACTCAGCTGTTCTTAACGGTCAGTCCAAGAGGAATGGAAGAAGACGGAGAGGGCTGACTGACCACTGAGGGGATGGAAATCAGGGATATTCTTTTGGGTGGGTACCTCTGCAGCCATCGTTCATTCATAATTCACAGTAGGACTTCTTTCATAAAATGCTGTGAAAACATAGTCTTTCCACCAAATGTCTGCCTTTTGGTCAGAGATCTCACTTGCTTACATTGGTAACAGTATAAACATTGCATGGGGGCAGGAAAAACCCACAGAAACAAACAATTTCATATTGTAAAAAGGAGGTCAAGAATATCTTGGCAGTGACTGGTTTATCATTTACTGCCTCAGGTTTCCTTGCCAGCATTTAAATTAAACTGGACTAGAATCAAATCAGTTCTATCAGTACCCTGCACTAACCTTTGGTTAAGCTGATAATTTTCAGCTTATTAAAATGTTTAAGCTGTATCAAAACTGCATCACACTATCACTCCTTGGCACATTTGTGTGACTGGTGAATAGGACCCTACCCAGCATGATTTTCTCGCACAGTTACAGAATATTAATTCCATGATCTCTTTATGAGCCACTTGGTGCTGTCAGTTGCCTAGTGTAGAGATGCAAAACTTTTTTTCTCCTCCCGAGAAATGTGATTTATCAGATTAGTATCCAAAGAGAATGCCATTTCAATAGTGGCAAATGTGCACCAGTCAAGAGAAACAGAGATTCACAGGGAAAAGATCTTCACCACTACAGTCAAGCTCTGAGTCTATGGTCCGCAAAGTCACATTTAATTCAATTCCAAAGCCTCCCTTCCAAATAGTCCAAGAAATGTCTGCTTGTATTAATCCCTCTTGCTCAGCGTTGTCACTGGTGACACATTTGTCAATACCTGATGGCCACACTGATTCACAGAATAATGGCCAAAGGCCAGGAAAAAAAAAAAAAAAAAAGACTTCCACAGCAATCTCTCCTACTTTCTGTGACATGCTATAGTTTCATCTTTAGAAATTGTAGTAAGTATTAAAAAAGAAATTGTGATTATTCTATTTCAAATTCATGTGAAAATCAAGAGATATTTTCACTGAATTTGTTACCAAATAAAATGATAGTTCAGAGCGATCCCAGTTCTATAAAATAAGGAATCCAGTGAGTTAATTTTATTAGTGTCAGACAGCTCAGGCAATCACAAAAGAGGTAATACAAGAAAACAAATTTCTTTGGGAGAGAATATTGCATCCTATGAATACACAGCAAATTGTTAAATAAGTTGCATTTTCTATTTGTTTCAGTATTTCTATTTGTGAAGTGCAGTTATAGAGGAACATGTGCTAGTTTTCTTTAAAAAAAAAAGTACTCTCAGAGCTGTAAGCTCTTTCTTAACAGAGAAGCTAGCTAGGAGATTTCTTTTGACTGTTGCGTGTTATTCACTATCACCTGACCTCAAACCACCTTTTGGAGAGGAAAGCCAAAAAAATTGGAAAGCACATTTCTCAGCTCTCAAGAATTTCAAAATATGTGTAATATAAGAAATAATCTCGGGGCAGGAGTGAAAAGGCTGAGAGAAGGATCATGCTTCATACTAGGCAGGCTTTGAAAAAAGGGTTAAATCACCTTTACTCAGCCAAAGAGTGAAGAAATTGGAAAAATCATTGGAGTCAGAAAACATAAAGTGTCAAAAGTACCATCTATATATTCCTGTGACTATACCTGCAGATCTTTCATTTGTTGCTATTTCAGCTCTGTTGCAGCTGGCTTCTCAACAGACAGATTGGAAGCAGATTCCAGTGTCGATTCCCCTTCTCACTTTTCCAGTTCAGGTGTCCTTGCGCTGCTGCTTTCACACTTGATACCAGATTTGATGTATATTTTCTAGGGGCATGAAGGAACTTCAGCATTTTCTGGAAATTTACTGGGGAAAATTACTTTGTTAAACTGTGGGCATGCCTTGAGTATGAACTAGACGCCCTCATAAGGTTCTGCTGGTGGACTTCATAAGAAAAGACCCCAAGACATTTAACAGTGAAGAAAAAAGCAAGCAGTATAGAAGATTCTACTTCTGCTGTGTAGATTTAACTTTTGCTGTGTGTTCTGTCTCTACCCAGCAGAAACATGAAGATTTTATCAAACACCATGTGGTTTTTGTTGCAGTCTTTGCAATGACTATTTGTGGAAGAGACAATAAATCAACGGCAAACTTATCCAATTCAGTATAGTATCATGCTTTCAATTTTACCATTGGGAAGGTGGATTTGGGTCCTTTTTAGATGAGTCTTTGACTGCATAGCATGCATTTTTTTACATATATGCCCAGATGAACTCTAACTAAAATCGTTGCCACCTTGTTGTACCAAGCTGTTACCAAATTTCAGTTCCTAGAATATATATCTAGTGAGGAGACCGCCATTCATGGTCCCAGATGGATTTTTAAAATTTCCCTTCTTCTGTGTTGTGTCTTAAAAATACATATTTTTTTTTTTTAAATTTCAGGTGGGCAATGATAGCTTAAAGGCTGTTGCTCCAAATATTCTGCCAGCTAGAACTCCTTTTGGATAGGGATACTTAAAAAAAAAAATCCCTTTCAACACTTTTTAACAGAAAAGTGAGGCTTTTGCTTTAAAAACACTTAAGTTGATGTGTTCTAGGTACTTTTTTCCCCAGTGCAGTTCCTTTTCTGTTTCTATCAATGTTTTATGAGAGAGGATGGGAAAATGACATGGAGAATACTTTTATCAACACCTCCACAGTTTGACAAGGAATACATATTAGAGAAAGCACCAAACAGCTTGTTAGGCATGAAACAACAATAATACATGCATTTCTCTGCTCCAGTCCTTTCAGTCTTGTCCAAGGATATTAATAGAACCTTCTCACATATATTATACACAATTTCTGCTTAAGAAACAAGGGATTCTATTGAAAACTGTCTTCTTATCTTTCCCTGTGATTTCCTCACCATGGCAGGTCATCCCAGTGTGAAGCTGTTAGATGCCTTGTGTTTGGATGAAAATGACTATTGCGGTTACATTTTAGCAGTATTTCTATTCTAGTTCTATTCTCATTAACTCACTTTTACTTAAAATGGTAATATTTGAGCTAAAAGTTTCCACAGGCACTTCCTGATTCATTTGTCCTCCCTGGAAACTATGAGCAAAAGTATAGGTCTGTTATTAAAAATGTGAAGACTGTTTTGTGCTACATACCTATTTCTGATGTACACTCTTAGTAAGTGAAACAACAGAGCAGCTGGGGGTAGAAAGTACAAATTGTGCCAGGAAATAGTCTTCAGTGGGAAGGATCTTATTCTGTTCTGTTGATACTAAAATTTTGTTTCACTTACCAAAAATCCTTCCATGCATTTGGCTTATGGTGTGTTTGGTTGCATTATGCTTGTATGGCTGCACGTATCGTAAACTGCCTAGGAAGGTAAGTATATACGTAAGTGAACCACATAATAAAAGCACATGTGATGAGTGTTTATACTTTCTGAGTGATTTTCTTCTTTCTAAGTTTTTTTTTTCTAAGGTGATTGTAGGCATCAAGGTTGTGCTGGGCTCATGCTTGGAAAATAGGCCCCGTGGCATCTTTGGATGCAGGTTGCCCTTTTTCCTGGGGCTGCAGCACGTGGGAACTGGGGAGATTTCGGAGGGTGAGGAGTTCTGAGGAGCCAGCTGTGTGCACTGCACACTGACAAATTGAGATTATCAGGAAGCACAGACCTGATTAGCGGATGGATACAAGCATAGGGTTGTGTTGGAAAATACCATGGAACAATTCTGGGAGTGAATAGAGCACAGGAAATTCTGAAACGTCAGTTATTTTTTAATCCCCAGAGGTGCTTGTTGCTGTGCATTGGATGAGAAGGTTTAAATGAATAGGATGTATTTGGATATACATTGACCTGGACAGAATGTCACCCACCAGAGATCTTTATGTTTTTCTGAACAGAATAAGTCCCTACACGGTAAATTTAAGCTTTGAAGTTTCCTTTTTTCCCCTTCAAATACTCACCTCAGATTTTTAATAACACATGCAACATATTGAAGAAATAAGAAACAAATTTGTGTTGGCAGTTTCCAAATACCTGACAACTTTTCAAAGAACATGACTGAATTAACTATGGGCATAAAACAGTTGTGCAGCTTTGCTTATTTTTGGTAGGGAAAAGCTAGGAAAAGGGAGACTAACAAAGGAGATGTTCTTTTATCTTTTGATGACAGGAAAGATGTCCTTCACGGTTACCCAAGAAGAGATGGCAGGGCCTGACAGTGAGGTTAATAGGGCCCTGCAAGCAAGGAGCAGGCTATGATAAATGACGGTTCCTTTCCCACAGTGGAAGGGCAGTCCAGAAGGCTTTGGGAAAGTCAATAGAGGGTGGGATAAAATATCATTGGAACAATCTTCTGACTTTTGGGGAAGGTTTTTTATGTTTTTTTGTTATTTTTCTCCAAAGCATGGAATGTTATTGTGCTTTTTTTCTTCCAACCATATCTTGATTAGACAAATATAATTTGTTCCTCTAAGCTGACATACCTACACAAGAGTAGTTAAACCTTTAGTTAGAAAAAATACAATACCTTTATGTTTCAAATAATATTTTTTTATTATTATTTAAAGAGAAGGAAAGCGAAACTTCAGTTTGAATTAAAAATCAAGCAAAACCTCATGCAATCTAGATGTAAATGTATACTAGTTCAAGAACTAGGAAGTAATTCAATATTTATCTATTTCTTCTTTTTCAGTAACTTTTCTGATAAGAATTAAGGGAAGTGTGTTTCACAGTTACTGGTTTTTAGTGTATTCCACATATCCGTACTGTTGATATTGAAATGTTGATAATGAAAATTTGTGTGCACAGTGTTGACTTAGTTTAGTTTAGCTCATTAAATCAGATGTCTTTACCATTTTAAACTGCAGAGCTGGAATATAGGTATGAACTATATAGTTTAGTTTATTAAATGAAGTCTATTTAATGCCAAGGTCCAGAAATACAGATCATACTTGAGGACTCCCAGAGCAGGCATACCTAGAAAAACAAATTTCAACATGTATAAGTCTATTGAGCAAAGTCAGGAAAACCCTAAGCAAACTGGAGAAGTTTAAGTATAAAAAAAGTAACATAAGTCTTTTGAATTTTTTTCCCAGTGCCAGATGACTATAGCTAATTGGAAATTAAATAAAGTTCTCAATTGTTCTAATTTCACATAATTGTGTATCAAAGTAAAAAATAACAATAGACTCCTTTATGCCATTAAAAATAATATAGAAGTATCACTACTAAAATGAAATGTAATTAAGATTTATTATTTGTGGGGGTTTTTTTAGACTTTGACAAATAGTATTTTTTCGGTATAGAGCTCTTCCGTTTCTTTTCCACCTGTTCATTCCATTAGTTGTCGCTAAAAGGTTCAGAATATGCCTCTGTATATGTGGTGAACTGAAAACTTTCAAAAGCTTAAATTTATGGGTTGTCCTTTTTAGCCAGCAAGTATTAATGTCACACAAAAGATTAAACTTAAAACTTGGTTCTCAGAAGGTGAATGCTGCTGTTGTAACACGACAATTCAGGCAACCTTGGTTATGTGGGGTTATGTCACTACCACACCATTACTCTGTGGCGCCTGGTGGGATCTTTTTTGTTGTTGCACATCTGAAGAAACACAGCTGTTCTAATTGTTGGAATTGGTACCTACTTTATAAAGCTGATTTCTTAGTAGCCCAGATAGTAGTGTCTGTAACAGTTTGTTGGAGCAAGTTTGCATACTTGCAAGGCAATATTTTTTACCCTGTGGGGTATGGGTTTTGCCACGTCATTTTAAAGAGTTACCTTAAGCTGTTGTAGGCTGGTCAACACTGGTTTTGCATAGCTTCACAAAAGGACCCTGCTGCCTGGGTAGCTTTCAGGTCTGAGTAGATGTTTGCTTTGCCATTTCTCTTCTTCCAGCAGTACAAGAAAAGAAAAATGCTACTGTAGATATATCATATTTAAGCAATAAGGCCAGCATAAGCCTTTTATCATTTAGATAACGACAGACAGGTTAGTTAAGGTCCCCTGGTACTTTAGACGTTTTGATCCTTATCTGACATTAAAAAAACCCCAAACTGCCATGAAGCTCTTCTTATTATTTCAAGCTAGCATTTTAAAGAGAAAATGATTGACACTTTTCTGTTTCGATTTTTCTGTATTTTTTCACATCTAGGTTGCACTTAAAACAAGCTGGCACTTAAAACAAGCTAGCAGTCACTAAGCTCAGAATAACTTAGAACTGAGGCAGGCAGTGCAGTAATTATCTGTTCCTGGAACAAGTGGAGGGCAGGCTGGGGCTTTCATCCCTACACAAAACATATGAAGAAATGAGGAATAAAATGAATGAGCTGAGTAACTATTTTTGTTTGCTTTATTTTTATCAAGGAAGCATGAATTTGAGTAATGACATTCCAGTCACTCCTGCTCCCTTGTTTATGTACAGTTATGCAGCAAGTTTATCCTGAAATAAATGAGGCTTTAGTTTTTCTTGCTAGCCACATTAATTATGCTGCTTTTATGTTTTTAACTAATTGTGACTATTCCTGTATTAGCTAATACATGCTTACATTAGAAGCCAGCATTTACAAATACCTTCATTAGGTGAGCACTTCACAGTCATTAATAATGAGAACCACCATGATCGTTTATTAAGAAGTGTCATGCCACACAGTTCACTGGTTTACCTGGTACAGTCTGCAGGTTTGGCAAGTGGAAGTATTGGATGTTTCCTAGCAAACAAAATGAAATTGTGATGCACTCACTTGCAGATGTAGATCTACTGTTGCCCATGTACGCGAAGTACCAAATCTCTCCAGAAGTCTCTGGGAGTATGTTGCAGATGTGCTCACCTGTCTTTGAAGTTTTAAAGATAAACCAGACATTTTTCCTTCTTTCTTATCACTCAAGAAAAAATGCTTCATCTTTATCTCCCCTGTTGGAAGCAGATTGTGATGAAACTTACTATTATAGTTTGTCCTGCCTAGAATTGTTAATTATTTTATTAAATTTGTATTTCAAAAGAAATAACTTTAATTTGCTCTGACAGTAAATCAGGAGTAGAACTGTCCAGAATGCAGTTAGGAAATGTCAGGAAATTTTAGATTTTATTTTGGTCTGACGGTCTATCAAGCAGAGGGCTGCAGATGCAGGACTCTCATTCAGGGCTTGAGGACAAGGTCACCCTACAGCCAAGGACTCCCGTCCTATGGCTCAAGCCAGATGCAAAAGGAGACTCCCAGACGAGGAATTCCAGGACTTGAGTACTGCAAGCAGATGTACTGGATGATAAGGAAAGCCAAAAGCATTGATTTCTCAGGCTTAGACAGTTCTCCAAAATGCATGGCAGAATTTTGCTTGAACTACTGTTTGGGTTTTGGCAAGCTGAATTTTCCCAACACCATTTCACATACTTTCTGACTAGACCTAATCCATAGTGGCAAATATGTAGTGTCTGGCAGGCTTTTGCTCCGGCAAAACATTTCAGCTTGACACCTGACTGTAGCAATTTCTGCTTACAGATAGATGATTGCACCATAAACCTGATTGTGGATGCAACATTACTATGAATAGATCTATTCATGTATACTGTTAAACAATATTATGATTATGAGACAGGGGAAAAAAAGTCTCTCTTTTCTAATCAGCAGAGTTGTTATCTAAATCAATTTCATATATTTAAGACATAAATGCTGGTTAAAGAAAGCATAATCTTGTGGTTTTGCTTTAAAAATCCTGATGGCACAGCTCACCCTGAAAGCTAGAAAAAATTTGTCGATGGGTGAAAAAGGAAGTTGTGCAGATGTGTACATCGCTCTGGATGTTGTTCCTCTGTAGATGTCAGAGCAGGTCATGATCGTTAGAGTGGAATGATCCCTTAGGTCATTTGTGCCACATCCATGAGGACTCTGAAGATGACTTGTTTGTTTCTTATGTATTCAGTAAAGTACAAATTAGAATGATTAAAGTGGGTTATATCCATTTATGCGATTTTTTAGAAGAAAGTGGTGGAAGTATGCTGTAGACAGCCTTTGCATACTCAGATTTAACACGGATGTCAAAATAAGTTCTAGCGTACTTTTTGCAGATGTCTTTTGTTTATCTCTTGTCACTGGTATCATCCCTTAAGTACGAGAGAAATGGACCTTCTGAAGAACATGGGTGGTCTAGGGAAAGAACGGTTCTTGCTAGATCCCTTCTCCAAGGACTTTTATTAAACATGGCCAGAAGTCTAGCATTGGGGTAAAAAGCTATGATCCTGTCAGTTTGATTCTTTCAAGGAGTGGGCATGGGAACAAAGTATAATTTTAAATGGATGTATTTTCAGTTTCTTCATTCCTATGTTATTTTTATTGGTTACTTAGTTCAGACTAGTTCTCAACCATACTGGAAGCCTCCCTATTCTCAACAGTTGCTTTATTGGGAAAGTTATGATCCGTTGTGTTTCCTGAGGGAACATTTCCTAAGTTAATAGGGATTAGAAAGAAAGGAAGGAAAATACTTGCGAGCTGAAGTAAAAGGTCAGAATTTATTTGGACTGAATTTAATGGCACATTATTTTGTAGGAGGCTTGGTTTAGCCCCCTCCTTATTTCTAGAATATCTCAAGTATTGCAATTTCTAATTTACCAACTTTTGTTGCCATACATGCATAGCCATCCCAAAAGGTTCTCTCTCTCTCTGTCTTTCGCTTTCACTCCTCTCCTTCCAAATCAACATCTATTCAGCAATAGATTGGGTAGCTCTGTTTATTTAGTTGATGATGTGTTCCCTGACTGCATAAGACAGGGATTCTTAGAGTGGAAATTTTCTTTGATCACAGAACAACATGACCTGGGGAAAGAAGTCTTCTTTCTGATTTGGTCATCAGGTTCTGTTGCTGTTTTTTTCCAATGTTTCCTTTGATCATATTGTGGTTGCTAAATGAATTTGGAAGGGTGATTTTACAAGTCAACATTTAAACAATATCCCAGAAAACAATTAATAGAAATGATTAATGAAGGGTTTTATTCTATAGCTGAGAAGCTGACTACAAATATCCGTCCGTGAATTTTTGAAGGGTCTGTTCTAATACTTGTTACTGGAGTGTTGTCTTAATAATTCAACAGTAAAGGATTTCAATACCATTTGTGATTCCCTCTCCGCCCCCAACCCTTGACCTGAGTTTATTGGTCTTTACATCACAGTCAATTCTTTGAATCTAAATATCTGTTTAATATGTACAACATACATAAGCAATAAATCCCACTCCTGGAAAGAAATTGGCTTACTCTAGCAGTGATTGCATTAAATCCCAGGCTCTCAGTGCTCAGAATTAAGGATGGATATGATTGTTCAGCTTCTCCATACAAGGAGCTGTTTTCCAGATTTCTAAGTTGTTGGTTATTGTTATTTGCTCCCATATTTACAAGCCAATTTAATGTAATTACCAGATATTTCTTGTTAGGAAATAGGAAACAATTTTCCTCCGGGCAGATGGGCAGAGATCATTAGGGAAGTGACTGCATTCACTTCTGGATAACAAATTCTCTGCACTTCAGCAATTCAATGCATTACTGGCAACCTTCTTATCTCCTGCTCTTCTTCCGCTACCTCGAGGCATGCTGTCCTTTGTATAGTAGTCTGAAAAGTGTCATATTTTAAAGGTGTCTCATGCCTTTATTGTACAGAAGATAATAGGGTAGAAGTTCTGCAGAATGTTTTTGAGTTCCGTTCCTACTGCATTGTTTCCCACAGTTCCAGGAGACTGGATCTGGTGGCTGATGCAGTCCTTTCGAGCCCTGAGTTTAATGTCTTGAGGCATTAAGGAATTTGGGCTTACAAAAATAAGAATACCTGGGTACAGCTTCTGCCTATGCAACATGCAAGGTTACAAATATGTGATTTTAATTGACCTTTATATCTCACTGAAAGTGAACTTTAATATCACTTAAAACTGCAAGGGTTTGATCCTGTGTCCCTTGAATGCAGTGTTGCTACCTTTTCAGGTTGAGATTTCAAAATATCCTTCAAAAGAAAACATCTTAATTTTGTAGGCGTTGGTTTTCCTGCTAATATTTTAGCTGGTGGAACACAATAACAATTAGCATTTTTAGCCTCCAGAAATCTAAGCATTTTAACCATAGACAGCAAGATATGAGGTATGTCTATGATTGTTCTGGACATT
Organism: Astur gentilis; assembly: GCF_929443795.1. Taxonomy (NCBI): domain Eukaryota; kingdom Metazoa; phylum Chordata; class Aves; order Accipitriformes; family Accipitridae; genus Astur; species Astur gentilis. The sequence goes on from NC_064892.1 coordinate 598,958, forward strand.
TTTCATATACAACAAAATCAGTAAGAGTTAAGGTAAAAAGAGAGCTTTAGGGCACTGAGTAGTAATATTTAGAGAGCAGGAGATATTAGAAAGCAGAAGATGTCAGAATTCTGTACCGGTACTTCCCAGGATGACATCCCAGGAAAGACATTGTGCAGCAACCCTTACAGGGATTGTTTCATAGTGTTTAAGGGTATATAAACACACCGATGATATATAACTATGAATGTAAGAATTTAACACTTGGTGTGAAACATCTGAAATGCTTTTCAACAAAGTCAATATTGCATCTGAATGAGCTTTCGCTTCTTCCTTTTAACCATGAAGATTGTTCACAGAAATTAAAACAAAAAAATTTGGACTTTGGCAGTTTTGCAGAAACTACCTGCTGGCCTAAAAGTAATTGTGATTTGTTGAGAAAAAAGGAGGCAGAAAAAATGTGATCAGCTGTCTGTTTTGCAACTGAAACCTGAGCTATTTAATTTAAGACTTGAGTACAATTTTTCAAACTTCCCTAAAAGAGATACAGTAAAGGAATAATTCTTTTCATTTGAAATTAAAAACTTTTCTAGACCAAGTCTAAAGTGGCATAATTCCAGCAGGATTCTACTCAGGGAAGTAAAGTAAATTTTTTTTAGGTTCATAGATTATGATTTAGACATATACATGAGACACCTAATAGTCTTCTGCAGAGAATCTGCCTATAGAAACCTGGATCTTACTAAAGTGGCAGATATGATTTAAAATGTTCTGCTCTTATTATCTGCCTCCCTTTCAGCTATACTGATGAAATACGCTAGTACTGTAAACAGGATGCAGGACTGCGTTGATCTTAGCCCAGCTGGGGCAAAACCAGTCTACAAGAGGTTTGCCTGAATCTGTGCGTCGGTGCTAGAGACATTTGTCATCCCAGTCATGCTTGGCAAGCTTGGCAAGCAAGGAAGTTTACTCTTTTTGTTTCTTACTTTTGTGGAAATGAGCAAATTCAGTCTGATGAATGATTGGTGTTTCTTACAAGACCTGCTGAGATGTCTTTATTTCTTTGTATAGCCTTACACATGGTGTGAAGATACTTTTATTGATGGAAAAGACCTCTCAAATTTTGAAGTGTATAAAGAAATCATCCACTTTACCTTTGTAGTTTGTACCAGTGAAAATCTTCATGAAAATCAAACCTCAGTGGTAAATTATTTGTACTTCAAGTGTTTATCATTTCCAACTATTTTAAACAGCAGTGAAATGTAAGCTTAATGATGCACATTGAAAAGATATACTTAAGATTGTCATACTGTATTGAGGTATTCTGCATCATATTTCAAATCTATCACAAATACCGGTGTGAAATGCAATATATTAAATATCATTATTATAATAAACTAATGCCATCTATTGACTTGAAACTAAAATAAAACTTCTGCTGTATTATGGGAAATACTTAGCACCAATGTTCTACCTTTAGAAATTTATTTAAGATTGCAGATGGAATTTCATATCTGTCAATTTGCAGGATATAGCTCAAGACTGAATTTCTGAAAAAGAGTATAGAATGTAATGAATGGGAATGAAGAGAAAGTAAAATATATTGTAAAATGTTGATATATTTAGAATGTTGGTGCTTGCAGCACAAGGTATATCATGTTCTACTCCTTTGCTCTTTGCCTTTTCTTTTGTTTCTTTAGTAGTCTCTCTACAGATTTCCCTTCTTTTTTTTTTTTCTTAGTTTTCTTCGTGTCCTATTCCATCTACCCTCCTTTCCTTTGGTTACAAGTTGCACAGAAAAAAGTGTTCAAAAATCCTTTTTTTCCCTATTAATTCTTTTGCCTTGATTGTTTTACTGTGTTCTTTTTTCTTCTCCTCAACTTTTCTAAGCCTTTTTATTCATTATTATTTCACAGTTTTCTCTTTCTTCTTGCATTCTTCTCATCTATCTCATGTAAATAATATTCTCTGCCACTACCTTTCTCTCAGATTCACCCTTCTTTCTTTTTCTTTTTTCTATTTTTCTCTTGTCTTTTTCTACTTCTCATCCTTAATCTATTATCTTTCCCTGTACTTTTCTTCTGTTTCTAATCAGTAATTGATTATTTTTCTGCTATCCACAACTCATCTTCTAAAAGATGGATTTTAGAAGACTGTTCTAAATCTAGATCAATAGCAAAATATTGGTGGAAAGTTATAAACCCATTGGTTTTGTGTTACATTCATATTGGTTGTAGGCTGTAACCAAACACTCCAGAATACTTTTATTAACTAATATTTATATTGTAGTGGAGCACAAGCACCTCATTCCTGGATAAGAAGCCTAGGACAAGTACTTGGACTACTAGGTATGGTACAAGTACAGAATGAGAAAAAATAAGAAATAAGAGGCAATAACATGATTTTTCTTCAGGAGCCCTTTCTTTCATTTTCTGTCCTCTCATCTCTTCTTTCACTGTGCTCTGGTAGATTGTGCTACAGAGTGATTAAAAATAAATATTCAGGGAGATGAATGAAATATATTCAGATGCAATCACAGATTAAAGTGTGATTCAAGTTTCAAGTTTCTATTGTCACTCAAGATGGTACTTAATGTGAGCCATGCACTGAGATCAAGGTGAAGCTGTATAGTCAACAGCAGGGATGAGAGCTTTTTAAGTCTTAATTTGTGTATAATTGTGTCTGAATAGCAGCTTTCCCCCCGCCTTTTGTTCCTCTGATTTACTAATAGTACAGATAACCAAATGAAGAATGTGAATCTAGTGCTGTGTGGAAAGCAGAAGGACGACCTGGAAACCAGCAGAGAATTAAAGAGAGCTCTCATTCACTAATTTTCTTTGCAGAGTCAACTGTTTGAAAACCAGTAGAGAAAGTAGATAAGCAGTCTCACCGAAAAATGAGCACATTATCAATTTGCTCATGTATGTTAAGATTCCGGTTACTTAATACTGATTTTTAAAATTTTGATTGTCAGTGGTGGTGGTTTATTAACCATTTTTAAAAATTAATTGAATACATATAAGGAACCCCATTCAACAGGTCACATGGGGTTTAGGGAACTCTTTAGAAGGACATATAGATCCATCATGTTAAGATTTCAAAGGTTGTCCTACAGGGGAATTACAGACAGGTAATAACGCAGAGAGATATGAGGACGGATGAAGATCTAGCAGGTCTTTCCTTCCAGTTGTTGCCAAGATGAAGAGCGGAGAGGGAGGAATGACCTGTTAATTAATGCTGTCCAGCCCTTGTAAGCAGCTGGAGAGGAAGCCTGCCCTGGTGCTTTTCCGCGGTTCTGTCGTTCCTGTGGCAGAGTGAGGTCGCACCTCCCCAGAGGCACCTGAATCTGGGGGTTACAGGACCTGGGGGGTCTCCTCTGGCCCCAGGTCCAGCCTTCTGCAAGGCTGAGCGCCCACTCCCAGCAGAGACGTGTGCGCAGCACGAACGTGGCGAGGTGCTCAGACCAACAGGGACAGAAGAGCATGTCTCTCATCCCAACACGAGCAGCACAGGCTATTCCTCTGCTCCGGATTATCAGGATTGATGTGGAGTATATATGCACACACACATGCCATACGCGAGTCCCTTGTGTAGCTTTTCATGGTCAATCCACTTGGTAGCAGGCCCTTAGACTGCACCTTCCTTGAGTTGCTAGCGGCCAGGACCCTCCGGCTGTGGCCTCTCCTTCTTGTGGCACTTGGCCAGCCCATGTTGTCACCTCTTCCCTCACACTTGTTCTCCCGGATCCACCTTGATCCCTTCCTTTCCCCACCTTTGACTTCGCTCCTTTGCGGGAGCAGCTCAGAACACCTGGCATTTGTTTTCAAGAGTGACCGTTAGAATTTGTTGTGCTGCATGTTTGCCAAGCCTTTGAAGAACTAGTTTCACAAGGTCAGGTCGGAGGGTGGCCTTGTGTAGGCCTGGGAAGATGTGGCTGAAGACAGTCACGAGTGTGTCTATGGAATGTTTTTATCTTTAACTGTTCTGAGGACTGGCAATCATCCCAGCTGGGCCAGATATGCGCTCCTGTGTTAGTAACATATGAGTATGCAGTAAAAGACAATGAAGAGTTCCTTCTTTTTTGTCATTGCTTCGGAACCATCTCGTTGTCATCCCGAGTGCCTCTTTCATCGATGCACTCCTTAACATCACCTAATGAGTTTCTTACATCCCACAATCCCCTGAAAACATCTTTTGGTAAGATTTATGCCTTCCCCAAACCTCTTCTGCCAGTAAGTCCCACGCCCGTTGAGACAGCAAGCCTCTTCAGTTGCATGTCATGCCTTTACAGGGACAAAGTTCCTTTCTGTGACTCCTTTTGACCAGGGACAATGGTCTCACCGGTCTCCTTGTGTGGTCTTAGGGATTAACCATGTCTGTATGCTCTCTTTGCAGTGATTATTAGGTTATGAGGGCCCCTCTGTCTTTCATTGTTCCTCTGATTCTCCCCAGCTCTTTGTTTTTGTTAGGATTAGCCTTTAATTGGATAATTTAAGAAAAATGACTCCCACATTTCAGGCAGGATTCATCATACATAATAATATACATAGATAAGCTGCACAGATAGTTTAAGCTAGTCATATCTGAGGAGAAAAGTAATTATAAAAGCATACCTGTCTTGAGACATCTCTTAAAGGATTTGCTATTTGGCTTCTAGAGACTCTCTCTCTTCATTCACCATAGAGATAACTTGGATGACTGGCTTTATGCAGATGTCAAATTTTCAGATGGCTAAAGAGGGTACTATGACCTATATATGTATTTTTATATATATATATATATGTATAAAACCAGTAAATAAATAATAAGTAAATAATTTACTGGTTGATGAAAGGTAATTGGATGGAAGTCTAGTCCTATGAGGAGGACAAACTGATATTTGACGTTAGTATAGCTTTAGTTGTTTGAGATACGACTTTTACCACTAGTTATTTTATAATAACATGTCAAATATTAGTGAAAACTTTTAAGTGATTTTTTATTAAAGAGGTTATCTCCATGAAATATTCAATATGGATCAACTTATGCTTTTTATTTAGGACAGGATGAATAAAATAAATGGAATTACAATTATACAAGTAAATGTTATTTCCAGCCCTCTAGCAGCAGGAAGTAGCTTCATAACAAAATTACGTAACAGCTGTTATCACTAGTGATCAGCATGATAATGTTTTCTCTCTTTCTCATGTAGCAACAAGAGTTTTTTAACAGTATTGTCTTCAATGGGTTGTACAGTGAGGAGAAAAAAAAGCAGATGCAGGGGACGCATGTAAATATGGAAGTGGTAAGACAGTCTAGGTTCTTTCATTTTGACCTGGAAATGTCTTCTTTGTACAGTAAGTCAGTGTTGTTGCCTAGTTTTTTGTTTTATTTTTGATCACTAGAATGACAAATGATCCTTCAGGCCTTAATGAAATAAACACTTAGTTTACATAGCATCAATGCTTGTGAAAGACTGAAAATTCTGTCTGCAAACCAGAAATAAGGTGATTTTTCTCAGAGTTACATTTTATTTTTGGATTGCAATGTAGCTATGTAGTTAAAACCAGCATAGTTATGTATTACAGCGGCTGGAAAGTGAAGGCAATTTGGTTTCTTTGGGTCAGTTAAGTTATGAACAAAACTGGAAATAAGTATTAGTCAAGAAAAAGAAAGTATGATATTTTCCAAAGAAATAAAGAACATCATGAGTACTGAGCAACACTGCAACTACAATGTGGTACAATGAGGAGGGTATTAATGCAAGTATTTTGAGACCTATGTGTTGGCAAACACTGGTGGAACGCAGAGGGAAAAAAAAAGATTTTGCCCACAAACTTCTGTATACAATAAATTCTGTAAAATAAATTCTGTAAAAGAAATTGCTAAAGGAAGTACTGTACAAAACTTTGTAAGCTCAGGTTCAGTGGAATTAATTTTAGAAAAAGAGTTAATTTGATGCTAAGAAACTATATTTACAAGGTGTAATATGGTATTTATTACTCTTTGCCCAAGTAGTGGTTTCTCAGTCCATGGACAGGTCTGACTTTTGTTGGAGAAAGTCTTTATGTTATAATTCCTGTATTCATGCTTTAAATACATTGCTGTTAATAATATGTACACAGATCTTCTTGGTTTTCAGGCAAGACATATCTCGGGCAACCTTTTAAAAGCTTAGCTGTTACCTTGTATTCATTCTAGCGGTAGCTACCAGAGGAATGTTCTATTTCTAGACAGCCTCCCATTGGAGCTGGGAGAAACGTGCAATAGCATTTTTGCAAAAACAATTTTGTTCACATGTTTCTTCCCTTTAAAAATAAATTAAAAGTTAATCAAGTCTATGTGTCAACTTCTAGTGAAAAGTCAGAAATCTATCATCATTTTACATGTTTTGTTTGGCACTAAGTTAGTATTTCTCACAAAATTCCTGAGTAGCATGTTACTTACCTTCTGAGCAGTAATATTTGTGCACATTTACAGTCTGATTTCTCAGTGGAGGAGGAAACAGAGATGGAGTCTGTATATATTCTAAGAATGAGTAACTTGTTTCCCTTTATGTATATTTTCAGTCTAGAATGAATAGAATTAAAGAGAAAGGAAGGAATTTATATCTTATTTTATCTACAGTAGCAAGACCTAGACTGCTAGGAGTAGCTTTGCTCAAGAGTTCAAGGGCTGACTTAAGTTAGAGATGAAGGCAAAGGATAAATTCTCTTCTGTCAGATCCTTTTTGCCCTGAAGTCTTGCATAAAAAAAACCCACCCTATTAACATTGCAGCACATCTGGTAAGACAAAAAAATTCCACATTCATTACAAAAAAGAACTTTTAATTCTTTGTAATTCAGCCATATGTCAGTCATTGCTATCAGATATATTTTATTATTTAGGGACTTTTCTCTCATCCTCCGCTCTCCCCTTCCCTTCTGTTTTTTGGGGGGTTTTTTTGTTTTTTTTTTTGTTTTTTTAGTGGCTGTTGAAATATAAGGAAGAGTTAGCAATGGCATTCACAGCTGTCAGGAGAAAGCATATAGCAAATAGGCTACGTAAATAGTAAGCCTAAAGAGTCCTACAGTCCCCTGAGGAACAGAGGCAATAGAAGACATTGCTTCTGACTCACACAATTAAAAAATAATCTAAGAAAAGGTGTCCAGGTGGAGAAAGCAGCCTGAAATGCTGCAGAGAGTTCTAGTTACAACAAGAGAGGACAACTAATAGATTTGGAAACTAAATCAAATCTACAAACACATTAAGAACTGCTTCACCTCTAAAGAATGACAATCTCATTCCTTGTGTCAGAACAACTTCCCCCAAACTATCAATTCCACTCCCGACATACAGTCCTGGCTGAAAGTTCGAGGACCCCATCCCTGAAACATGGTAGGATACCACAGAATCGCAGGATAATTCAGGTTGTCAGAGACCTCTGGTCTTCCTCGAGCCCAGTCACACGCTCGAAGCAGAGCTAACTTCAAAGGACATCAGGTTGCTCAAGACTTCTGGTTCAGTTCTGAAAGTCTCCCGGAGCCTCTCTCGATGATACAGCCTGATGTCGAAACACTTGCAACCTGGAGGTTTTTTGGGTTTTTTTCTTTCCCTTTTCTCCAGTCAGAACTTGCCTTGCTACAGCCCGTCACCTCTTTTTGTTTTCTTGTGCCTGGTTCTGTCTTTTCTATACCCCACTTTCCGTAGCGGATGACAGTGCTTTCTTTATAAAGTCACAGGTTGTGCAGGCAAGTTCTATAGCCCTTCAGGGTAAGGAACAGCAGCAGTCTAGCTGAAGGTCTCCCTTCCAGTGTGAAAGTTACACTTCTTTCCCAGCCCCATCACAGTCAGAGTAGGATTTCTGCTGGGTATTTTACAATCATCTTATATTAATTTGCCAAGAAGAAAATCTTAAGACTCCCATCCCAAAATGCCCTGGCATCCTCCTCCTGCCCTTTCCAGAGGATACCATTTCACTCACCACTGAAAAAGTTATTATTTTTTTCTCCCCCCTCCTTCTACAACACAGCCATAGCATATCAAAATCCGTCTTTTTTCTCAAGAATTACAAAACTGATATTTTTTGAGTCTCATCTGATCACGATTATTTGTACCTGAAGTCATTTCAGTACTGCCCTGGAGCACAGAGGCAGTTGGCATAAGTTTTTCTCACAGCACATTGCAAGATAGAGTTGGCTCTGGTGTTTCTGATTTCCCAGCCTGCTTGTTTGACTAATTAGATGTTGGGCTCTGTAGATGGTTTTGAAGTTGTTTATTCTCTGTCTAATGACATTACATGTGTCACAGCAACTGGTAACGTGAGGTGCTCGGCTTAGGAAAAATACAAGAAACAGCTGGGGTTAGCCACTGCCAGTCTGCAGAGAGCCTTGTTTTCTCGTTACCCACAAAAAATATCCTCCAAAGGGAGGGAAAGAAGGGGAAAAAAGCAGCAATACATTAATACTCAAGTGTCCATTAAATATATTGCTAATATCTATTCAATGTCTCAGAGACAGGAAACAAAGGCACTAGCTCTGGTTCTGCACATCTTCACCTATTATTAGTTCTGTAAGTTTGGCTTGCAGCATTTTATTCAACTTTGGGCAACACCTACCTTTCTTTTAAGTTTCTAGCAGATATCCGACTAGACCGTAGACAAAAATAAATGCATAGTTTTGTAAAAAAACAAATGATAGCTTTGTGCTTTCCTGTGGATTCTTGATTTCTTTCACACCTTTCTCCTAAAGTAGTTTCATATTCCAAATGATCACATCTGGTAGCCACCCAGGTAAACGAGCCCTGCCAGCTCAAAGATGCATGGCCAGGACATTAATATTCATGCTGCGTTTTGCCCTTCTCATTTGTGTACTTAACTCTCGGAGACACAGGGAGATCCGTGGGGAACACTGATGTGGGAGCTCCAGCCAGTTGTGCATCAGGACTTCACTGAAAAAAACAGAGAATGCAAATTTTAGAAGCACAAGTCCACTCTTGCCCTTCGAGAGGTTTATTAAATAACAGCTAGCAAAAATCAGGTGAGACTGTATCCTGAGAGGTGCTGAAGCTGTCGACTTTCCTAGCTTTAATCCAGAAGAAAACAGTAAGTTTGTGCTACAGTTTCTGGAAGATACTTGAGAAAATGTAATCCAGTGCCTACAGACATCTATACCAAGGAAAATGAAATATGCTGCACTGTACAATCAAAAGAAATCCACTGGCAATTCTTTTTTTTTAGCTATCAGAAGTTACATTTGATGAGCTTAGGGTGTATGAGTTTATAAAAGGAGAGTTCAATACACCTATTCTAAATGAAATTTATTAGAAATTACTTTATTGATTTTGTCAGGTTTTTTTAAATACACTCATTATAATATAATAAATGAGAAAAATAATTACTAGAACAATTGCTTGAAGGTAAATTTATGTGTGATGCTATTAGCATTCCCAAAATTAATTCTTGCCTCCTCCGTACCTTCAGGAATCTCTTTTGTTATGCTGTCTGTGAAAAGCAAGCCAGTATATAATAGCTAGAGTGTATTCAGAGGAAGTTTTTAGATTTATGTTACGAAAAATAGTGGTCCAAACCTTCAAAGTGTTCCTAGAACTCCAGTTAAAGCTAAAGGTAGTTGAAAATCATCAGCATTGCAGAAACTCCTTCTAGTAAAATAATATTCTAGGTATGGAGAAAGCCTTTGTTTTTCCTGTACTTCATTCTAAATGGATTGGTTTTCAACACATAGATAACCACCTTGTATAGGCAGAGTAGGTTAGGATGTTTTTTCTTGCCAAGAACAGCATGGTTTAGCATGGCCACACATGAGGAAAGGGAGGTAAAGAGTGAGGGCCCAGCTCATTTCTTGCTGATCACATTAAGCACATTATTGTTCTTTTCTCTAGCAAGCTGCAGGTTATCAGCCAAACATTTTTTCCTCCATCAGGTAAAAGCACTTGCCTTCCAGTTTAAGGAAGAATTCAATACATTTTAGAATGTAGCCACAAGATTGACCAAATAATCCCTGATCGTTGCTCCTGTGGTCTGTTACTTTAACCCCTTATTGTTTGTCTCCTTTACACAGAGATAAAATATTTAGCTACCCAGTAATTTCTTTTTGGCTGAAGTTATTAAAAAAAAGAAAAGAGAATTACAGAAGCTAGCTTGTTGCATATAGGGAAGTTTGGAGAATGGTTTTGATTCCAGCCAGGATTCACTTTAACTGAAATGCTCATGGTAAACAAAAATTCTGGGAACGGGACATGTCATGTTATCAAAAAAAAATTTGCAGAGATCCTAAATAGATTTTGCTAAAATACAAACAGTGGGGTGTAAAGGAAATGGCATCTTCCCAGATGAAACTTTTTTGACTTCAAAATTTTGGACAAATTTAGCAAGATTTTTGGACAGACCAAAAGAATTATAGAAGTATTGGTCCTTTATTCTAGCAGAGGGCAGAAGAACAGGTGAGGGTTACAGGCAGCTTCTAGGACAAGGTAACTCAGTCCCTCTGAGCCTGAACATCTTCTCTGCCTAACAGTACAGAGCAGGGATTTTTATGACTGCTTAACCTCGTGCCAACCTTTGTGAAGAGTGCACAGCAAGTAATCATGAACTTTCGGAGCTTATGTATCACAGAAAACCAAGCATTCTTTAGGCTGAATAGGCTTCTTCTAACAATTTAGATTTTTCACCTAAAATTGCAGTGGATGAGCAGCTAATAAGACATACAGAAGAGCATAAAATTTGCCCACTATTGCTGTGACAAGTTCAGCTTGTGTTACAAACTAAAAAGAATCCATTTCGGCCCCTAGTTGGTTTGAAAAAGTGACAGTAATTTCAGACTATGTGCAAAGATTATTTTTATTCAATGCTGAACATGCAAGCACATTAGAACGAAGGTTCAAGACCCATTTGCTCTTCTGCTATTCTGGTCAGTCACCAAAGAACACTTCTCTATTGCACCCTTACAGAGAAGCCCTAGTCCCAGATCAGAAATACAGTTTTTTAAATCAAGGAATTGCATTGTGTACTTTCCTATTACATATCATAAACTGCATGGCATAACTTTTAATATCAACTTGTAGAATAGAGGCAGAAAAATCTAATAAATTCTAATGCTAAACAGTCTCGTCTATATACACACATACCCATATGCTGTGGAAATATCTACAGAAACACAAGGATGAATTGACTCATCTCAGACATATATGCATATGCAATTACATATGTACTTTCAGATATTCATGACATTCTCTAGACCAAGATCTCATTTGCTTATCTTGAAACATTTTCCCGGAGAAAATCCAACTCTCATTTTCCTGTACTAGGTTGTGTCAAATGGATTGACATTATCTCTTTGGCTACACAAAACTGAACACTCACTCTGCAGAACTGGTATTGTTCTGCTGCTTTAGCACTCTGGGGGGGTACTTAGAAGGGTGAATCCTTAAATAATTATGCAATCAACAAAATGATCGATTGATATGTCTAGTTGCTACCAAAAAAAATAAAATTATAACATAGCAACCATCTTTTAAAACAAAATTGGGTTTTTTTCAGCCCATTCACAAGCTCTGTGTACCTGTATTATTAAAACAAAGCATTGTTAATTACTTGTATCCTATGAGAGTAGCAGTTCAGGGTTTTCCTCTGAATATCCACATCTATGTTCCCTAATTCCGTGTCTCCAGAGCTCAAAGGCAGATAGTTGCCATTCCTTCTGCCTTAATACAGTAGCTGCATTCCTGCTCAGGTATTCCACACAAGCTGTATGGGTAAATTGAAATTCTGGCCTGCAGCTGCCTGATTTTGCATTGTAAAGGAATGAGGACCTTTACTTCACTCCACAAATGGCAATATTTTTCATTATCCCTTAACATGGCATACAGCCAGAAGAGGAGAACCACAGCAGTGGACAACAACTATGACTGTGGTGTAACTACCAAAGACGATGCTACGGCACCACTCCCTCTCAAAACTTACGTGTGTACAGGTGGCAGGGTTCATATCATGATACAGTAGCCTACCATCCACCCCACTACCAGAATCTCCTGAGTTTTTCAAGATAGTGAAAATTATGCAGTAAAAAATACATTTAACCATTTTTTGAATGACTAACCTTTCCTGGAAGACATTTCTTCACTCCCACTGCTCCATGTTGTACAGTAAAGTGTGTGTCTTTTGGACTTAGTACCTTACTGATGACATAAGACATGCTGCAAGAAGCAACATGGTTGTACAGTAAAAGGTCAGAGATAAATAAAATGTGCAGTGGAACTAACGGTAAAAATTCTCTTGTAAAATTACAGCATGTATTTAATTTAAAATTATATAAATTTGTGGAGTATGACATTTCTTAGGACCAGAAGTACCGCAGAATTGTTATTAAACAAATGCTTTCAAAATAAAAGAAATATTTTTTGTGGATTTGTCCACTTTCTGCATTCTTTCATCAGAAAAACCTAACCCCCAAACTGTAATACTTAAAATGACTCTCATCTCATAAAATCAAACCTAAAAATTCTTCCTTTGAACTACTCTTGAAAGTATTTGCATGACAAATGAAAAGAAATTTCTTATTTTTAAAAAAAAAGTCTTTTCAAGTTTCTTGGGAAGCAGCAGTTTCAGCTCGGTTTGCTATTTCTGCAGCTCAAATACTTATAATTTAAATATTTGTAAAGAGTGAGAAAAATAACTCCATTTTCTATAGCTGGTTCTGAAACCTTTGTTCCTTTTCTTTGGATAGGCATAGACAAACATGTAATTTGTCCTGGCTTTTGTCTAACTGCAAAGATTAGGTACAGCTGAACATGCAAAGGGCAAGACAAAAGCAAGCATTGTCAAGCACTTTCCATTAGCTGGATTTTTTTTTCTGAAAATGCTGTATTGCAGCAAAGCTTTTCTTCCCTTTAATAATCATATCCAGTGGATATGGCTATCTTGTTAGCTCTCTCTCAAGGAAATTGAAAGGTCAAAGCACATAAACACTTATGGTTGGGGGGTTGTCATAGGCTTGTACATCTTCTGCTGGAAGCAGGGCTTTTGGATCACAGCTAAGACGTAAAAAGCCTAATTGTTTGAGTCAAAATCCATGTGGGTTTGAGATACTATTTCCACCAGACCTGAAAAAGCCTTCTTCGGTATATCAAAAATGGAGAAGTAGAGAGAAGGAGGAAACCATTTAGAAGACTAAAGAAGTTCTCGTGCACCACCACCCCCCCCCCCCCCCCAAAAAAAAAGAAAAAGCGCTAACATTTTTAAAAAATTATATTTCTCACGCCTGTTTGTGGAATAATTCATTCCCTGGCATCTTCTGTTTTCTTACTCAAGTAAAACCTCCTATTGCTCTTTAAGATTTCATAATGTACCACAACTTCCACAGCTTACATTCATTCTTCTAGTATAACTTGATATTTGTTTTATTCTTCAGCAACTGCTGTTTCCTTTTCTTATCTATGTCTGTAGCCTCGCTGTTCTGTTATGCTGTACCGTGATGCACTCTACCTTCAATTCACTCATAAACAAACACACAAACAAACCCAAAGGAAAAAAAATGGCTTTTTCCAGTTGCAGTGCTAGCTTTTCCCGTCTGCCCTCTGTACTACAAATTTTATCAGAGTGCCTCCTGTGCCTGTTGATACAGATAGACACTTTCATATTCTGACACATATTGGTACAAAAGACAGACACACATCAAAATTGAAATTCAGTGCTTTCAACTTGCTGTATTAATAAGTAGGTAAAGTTATTCTAATTGTACTCATCACAGTTATTGCCTTTTGGTTCTGTTGTATTGAGAGAAGGTGGCTTAGTAAAAGGGGACCAAGAGCAATTCAGTGCATTAAGGGATGGGTGGGATGGCACAGCACTTGTAAGCATGGTAATACTGTAAATGGGCATTTATTCCTAAATCACCTCACATTTCTTTTTCTTTTTTTTCCCTGACTTTGGGGCAGATTTTTTATCTGTGTAACCCCACCTGAGCACAACAGAGTTCCTTTTCATATATTAAAAAAAATCTCCAGCAAGAACAAAAAGGCTTGGATAGGTCAAGCAGGGAACAGCTGCAGCTCACGATACTTTTGTATTGGCTGGTGCATAAAATCTTCTTGCACTGTAATGCGGAAGCATGAAGAAGATTATAGAAAATTGTACTGCAAGGCAGATTTTATATAACAGAATCATAGCCCACAATAACCCTTGTGCAACTTTTGCTTGTAAAACATACCAGCTTTTCGACCCCCAAACATATAAATTACAGCAGATTTACTTAAAATGCACTCCTCTGACAGATTTTCTTATATCTTGAACCACATTTTATAATAGAGATCGGATGCTGTCCTTAGGAGTCTGACCCTTTATTTTTTGATCAGATCACAAGTTCATACACCTGCTATTAAAATTTTATGTGGGGGAAACAAGCAGCTTAATATAAAATTCAAGGAGCATAAAATGACTACTGAGATATCATAGTAAAGTGCTGTTTAGTTTTAGAGAAAAAAACAAATACATATCTTAATTTGATACCCATAATCTAAGGTTAACTTATTTGTTGTAGTTTTACTACATGGAAAAGTTTCTGATTCTTGAAAAACTGTGGGAAAATCCCATATTTTAGTTTAAAATAAGGCACACTGATTTCAACCATTCTTATTGAACTTCTGGATAAAAGTGTCATTCCCAGTTAAGCTGGGTAACTGATAATTACAAAGTTCATCAACAACAAAGGAAAGGACATTTCATTTCTCTCCTCTGTTCTTTGGAGACGTGAATCCAGCATTCCATAGAGTTAATGATCCTTCTTGTTGGAATTCTTATATTTCATATAAACCAGGTTTTTAACAAAACAGTAATTTCAGAGACAAAGTATGTGATTTCCTACCCTGTAACCAATCCCCACCACACAAGATTTTAATTTTGTTAAATAAAATATTAGCAACCAGACAAGTAAATTTCTGCCTACTCTACTGTATGAGTGAATAATACAAAAAAAGCAGGCTTTTTACTCTACCAATTACTTCATTTGAAAGAAAAAAACCCAAACTAATTCTACTAGTTCTAATTTTAGTAGTAGAATTCACTGGCATGAAAAGACACTCAAAGATCTGCTCTTAGGAATATTTCTTAGAAGGTTTGGATTGAAATGCTGTCAGGCAAGACAGCAAAAATAAAAATTGCCTTTCACAGTGATTGTGAATGGCTCTAATCCCTGATGTGCCAAGTGGAGGGGTCACTTCGCCTCCCCTCTGAACCTTGCTGGGTCTGAGCATTTGGTTTTCCCCAAATGAAAGTCTATGATAATTTCAGTCAAATGCATACACAATTTTGTGATGTTGATGGCACGTTTTGGAAAAGGTATACTTTGGTTAATTTAGTGTTTGTAAATATAACCTTCTTCCAACTTCAGCACATCTGCACACCGGTTAAACTAACAGCGAAAAATCTGCCCAGGGCGCAGTACTTGGCACATGTATATGTCATCTGTAAAGGAATATTTTAAAAGTGTATCAATGTATTAAAGGTTATACAGGTGCATTTGTGTTCCCTTAGCAATTGAGTTATTAGGAAGAAAAATCTTCGATCTAACTCTATTTCGTTGTTTTGAATAGTTGAATTTGTTGGTATGAAAGCATAGCCATGGTATACTGTTTTGCTAAAGTAGAACAGACACTGCGAAAGTGATCATGAGATTAAATGGTGTATTAAAAACAGATGAGATTTGGCACGCAAAGTGGCTTTCCTGGGTTCCTGGTATCACTTTGATTCCTCTGCTCAGCAGAGCATGAATAAGGACTGCAGTGCTGTGTTTCTTTGTGCAGCCAGCTAAATAACTGTTTAGATTTTCCTTAGTCAAATCGCTATCTGAATTAGAATCTACATCCTGTACTGGGGAAATATGGAGTCTGCTAATTAATATATGGTTTGATATAATCTAATTAGAAATGCTTTTAGAAATAGGAGGGTAGTCTGATAAGGTTGAAGAGCAGAAAAGCAGACAGTATACGAAGTTCAAATTCAGGTTTATGTGGCAGGTTTCTGTCTGAAGCTTGTCACAATCAAGCCCTGCTCATTCGTGAACACTGAAATAAGGGGGATTTCTTGAAAAACTCTGAGCAAGGGTGTTGTTGTTTTATTTGCCATCAAATCCATTGTGAATCTCGCTTTGGAAGACAGGGAGCTTGGAAACTGAAGCAGTGAATAATTCCTATTCTGCATGAATGAGACTTAGCAAGACTGCCTTAGCAACCACCAGGCAACTATCAGATCTAATGTCGAGGATAGCTGGCAACATGGAACAGCTTGCTAGCCCCCGAGATCTGATGGTTTGTAATGTGTAGGATGTGATTACTAATTCAGAATAAGAAGCATTGGCACATGCTTGTTTAAGATAGGGAAGACACAATGTTAGCACCAGAAGACATCGCATTTTCTAGACTCGCATAGCAGCCTCACCAAATAGACTCGTTGGGTCAATTGTTGCCACCACAAGAAAATGAAATCCTACAGCAAGTGAAATCATGAGTTGTATAAAGTCAATAGGCATTTCTATCTCTAAGTACATGTGGTAAGAGTGCTGGTGTGATTTTTTTCCCGTTTCCCTCAGCTTTAAAGGCAAGTTCCTAAACTGTTTTCCTGTAGGACTCTATTAGAGCCTGTCAGATGCTGTTAGTGCCAGGCTTTGTCTCGTACAAACCTGTCACACATACTCAACTGCTTTGACTGCTGCTCCTCCTGAAAGGTGAGTGCTGGAAAAGAAAATGACCCATGAAAATACCTCCTCATGACTGCACCTGCCTGTGCTGCTCCTGGTAAAGGAGAACATCAACACCCCACAGCTCTTCCCTGTGTACCTGCCTTCATGGGCTCTTGTCCTGGTTTCAGCTGGGATGGAGTTAACCATCTTCCCAGTAGCTGGTACAGTGCTATGTTTTGAGTTCAGTATGCAAAGAACCTTGATAACACACTGATGTTTGCAGTTGTTGCTCAGTAGGGTTTAGACTAAAGTCAAGGACTTTTCAGCTTCTCATGCCCAGCCAGCGAGAAAGCTGGAGGGGCACAAGAAGTTGGCAGGGGACACAGCCAGGGCACCTGACCCAAAGTGGCCGACGGTGTATTCCATACCATGGGACGTCCCATCTAGTTTAGGAACTGGGAAGTGGGGGGCGGAATCGCCGCTCGGGGACTGGCGGGGTGTCGGTCGGTGAGTGGTGAGCAATCGCACTGCGCATCATTTGTACATCCCAATCCTTTTATTATTGCTGCTGTCATTTTATTAGTGTTATCATTATCATTATTAGTCTCTTCCTTTCTGTTCTATTAAACCGTTCTTATCTCAGCCCACGGGTTTTACTTCTTTTCCTGATTTTCTCCCCCATCCCACAGGATGGGGAGGGAGGGAGGGAGCGGCTGCGTGGTGCTTAGTTGCTGACTGGGGTTAAACCACGACACCTCTTTTTTATCCTGGTGCTCAGCTTTTGTATTTGGGGTCTGTTGTATAAATTAATGACCTGTTTTCAAGCTGGGCCATGTTGGGGTTAGGGAAGGCAGAAGCAGGAAGGTATCTTCAGCAGGGATGGAGAATGAAGCCCCAGCAGAAGTTGCACAGCTTTTGACTTTCTCTTCGTTCCTTCACCCTCATGTCTCTCTTCCTCCGTGAAAATGTTTCTTTCTGTGGTAGCAAAGTTAACAGGCGCAGGGACAGTTGGTTACAGCACAGGCTGGCATGTGCTCCTTGTATATAGTAGTAGCTGATTTGTTGGGACGTGGATTTCAAGGAAAGGTCAACCAATTTAAAGTATGAGAATCACCTCTACAGCAATGCTGGAGCTAAATTGGTATGAGCTTTCTAGGACTGAGAGGATAGCCTTTAGCCTCAGGCTATTATTCATCAGCTAACTTTCTCCTTTCTGTTGCTTTCTTGAAATAATCCTGAAAATCATGTAGTCTGCTTATAGAAAATAAATATTCTACTTGTACAAGGTTGTCAGGTTAAACCATTCTGAGTTTGGGTTACCAAATAACAAACTGATTAGAGTAGATCAATAATTTACAGAACTGAACATCAGACATCCTACTAATCCACATGCCTGCATGTTCCCAAATGTGCTGTTTATTTTCTTCACTTTACTAATGATTAAAAAAAATATATATCCGTACAAAATAAGTGATTTTCCCAATGGACATTATGTCCAATTTTCTGGCCTTAACTTAGTCAATTAACTATACTGGATTGTCTGTAATTGTTATACTAAAGATGAGAAAAACAATATTTGAAAGTGTATTAAACTGTCTTAAGATTTTTAACCATTTATATTTTAAAGAAATTTTTACCATGAGTGCGCTTCAAGTACTGCTGCGCTGATGAGTTTCTCGTACTTCCCTTTCAAACGTTTTCTGTGGACCGTTACTGCCTATGATTTCTACCATAACTCAGAGTGTAATGACAGCATCAGTAAGCATACTAGCACTCTTAAATCCTTCTAGCTTAAAAAAAAAACCAAACCCAAAAACAAAACAAAAAAAACCCCAACAACAACAACAAAGTCCCAAGCCAGATGCAAAAAACCCTCAGCAGTATGGTATTCACTGTGGACTAGTATTCCCAGTCTCTGACAGGTTTGTATAAACCTGTCTTGACACATTCTCGCAGCATTTGTTCCTTAAACTAGACAGTTTAAATTTACTTTTAGTACTTCCATAAGTGCCGTAAGTGTTCCCCCAACTGCCGTCTATACCTATGGTCAGTGACAAGACGCTAAACTCTCTGAACGTGCTGGTCTGATCCAGCAAGGTGTTAACTTTTGTGTTCTAACCTGCTTTGAGGAATGAGCGCTAGGTCTCTCAGCAGGTCTGTCTATAAAAATACTACTCTGAGAAATGTAGACATTATGGTAGTAAAGGAAAGTTACTTTGGTTTGTTGGCTTGTTTGTTTTTGTAAGTTTTCCCCTGCTAAAATAAAAGTCTCCCAGAGTTCTGGGAATTAGAAATCGGCACTTACCTAGCTGTTAAAAGTGGGACTTGCGACCAACGTCCCTTCACCTTGACTGCTATCCTTGGTGAAGTCCCCCCAGTGGAGTCACTTGGGTGGCCCCTTGGCCCCTGTCACTACACGCCTGAGAGCGCTGCCCTTGGCCAGAAGACACTTGGCCAACGTGGGGAGTTAGGGAGGGATGCCCTCCACCTCCTTGCCCCTCACTGCCGGAGGCTGCTGCGGCAGCAGAACGAGGTGAAGCAACGAAGCGGCAGAGTTGCGATACGGCTGGAAGGAGGATGTCGTAACAGCACGAACCGCAGGGAAGGTGGAGGGGTAAGGCTGGTGAAGGCGTACTGAGGCTTGACGGACGAAGCTTCGGAGTGGTACAGCAGACGTGGTGGTGTTCAGCTTTACAGAGGCTTCGGTCGTACAGCAGCGATTGCAGGCTTTTGGCTCCGCAGATCAAATGGAGTATCGTTTGTCTAAGGTTGCCTGGTCAGGCCCAAGTACACTGGCTCTGTATAAATATGAAGCAGAAAATGTGTGCTAAAAATAATATTTGTGGGTGCGGTATTTAAAGACCCAATTAATCCTATTTAAAACTGTAATTAAAATCTTTTGCGTCTATTCAATTTAAATTTCTCTCCTAGCAGTTCTTCTAAATAAAATGGATTCTTTCTTAAGTGTGTAATCATAACATGAGTCTTTTAGCAACATTTTATTTTATGGAAAACATTTATATCCAGGGGTGCCTGGAAGTTTTAATTGGTTTTTCACACTTCAGTGCAGTCAGTTTTTGCAAATACTTCTTGCTCGTTCTCAGTAGTGTCCCAAACCCAGATTTAATTTTGATGTGGTAAGGGGGTTACTGTGCCTAGAATTCCAATATATTATTTAAAACATTTTTCGAGTTTAATGTCACATAAAGTATGTTTATTCATTCCGTGGATGTTAAACTTCAGCTTATGTGTTCCAAGTATCTCCTGAGTTTTAAGCTGTTTGCATAGCATGAATGGTGGGATAGATTCTGCATTCCTAGCCTGAGTAGTATCTTTTCAAATCATCTCAATGAAAACAGAAAGACTACTTAAAGAATAGCTTTTTGATCCTGAAACATCTAACCCCATTTGGTTTTAAGCAGGGGAATTTTCACCGAAATAACTTTTGATGTTTTATCCATACGACCAATATGTGTATGAGGATTTACAGGATTTAGCTTACTATATGTCTCAGAAGGAAAGCCTGATACAATATCTGGCCAACAGTTCATATTCAGTAGACGATTTAAAAGGTACTTCATGTTTTCAACTGCCGTCATATAGCTGACAGTATACTGGACTAGAATTTCCTGGGTTTATCTGTTAAAGTTTATGAGAAATAGGATACATAAAAATAAAAATGTATAATATTCTGTGTTAGCAGATTTTCCCATGAGTGCCATATGACAGCTATTGCTGCACTATTAATATTTAAGTATATTTTTACTCTTCCTTTCTATTATATTATGGGTTGCAATACAATCAATATAATTTGCTTGCTCAAAGATGAAACCTGTGAGTATTTATGAAATGAGGTCTGATATTATACCTTGGCTGTGTTCAAGGGTACAGGTCAACATACATGACCAAGCAATGTATCAGAAGGCTTTGGTAAGGGCAGAGTTAAAGGGTAATATGTTTTTTCTCTCAGGCCAATACTGTCACTGAGGAGAAAAATTTGCTCTTTAGACTGTGGCAAAAGCATATGTTTTCTCCTTCACCCCTTCCCATCCCACTCCGGCAGCAAATTCAAGCAGAAGCTCTAATCTTTACTGGTTTTCTGTCTGCCGGGCAAATTTTAGGATCATAGCTTTAAAACTGAGAACAAACTTGGAGAAAATATAACCTGTGGAGGAGTAACAGTGGCTGGAAAAATAGCGTGTTATTTCTTCGCAGGTTGCACACACGGGAGTTGGTAGCCTTTTGTACACATAGGATTCAGCAGTTTATCATCAGAACCACAGAGGCAAGGGGGAGCCCGGCTTTTGCTGCCTGAGGACATCTTCCTGCAGAAGAAGTTTAATTAAAATGTGTCCTGCACTGTATTTTATCTTGTAAAGGCCGGCCAATGTTTCAGTTAATACCCCTGTAAATTCCTTTGCCAAGTGTCATTAATTTGACAATAGCCTTGGGAAGCGAGGGGTCCTAAGGTCAAGTATATTTTTCCTCCCTGGGAATCTGGGAGTGCCCTCAACAGCAGCAGCTGGAAGGAGAAGAGAGCAAAGAGGACTTCTACAGAGGATCTCTAGCGACAAATATGGAATAATTGTTTTTATAGGATCGTTTTCAAAAGATATTTTAATCGCTCTAAAGAAAATGCATTGTTCACCCCAAAAGGTCTTTTATGTCACCAAGTTTCTGTTTGGGAAACAAAATTCTGCTTATCTCTGATATATACAGATTTACAGCCATATTGAATTCCATGTTAAAAGAAATTGTATATCCACAGAATTTGATGTTCGCTTTATTGAAGTTAAAACATATGTCAAATGCCAAATGACAGGGTTAGCGCTCCAAAGCTAAGGAGCTTCTTGAGCTGATGCATTCAGTGCCAGATCAGCTTATATTCGTTGAAGTGAAAGAAACTTTGGAATTACGTATCAGTTGAGAAGCTGAGGTTATATATTTTCCTCTGCGCTTGGACAACTCTCATTTAGATTATTAAAGAAGGGAGAGACACTGATGAAAATGCAAACAGTTGAGTAATGTCCCGAACATGAAGCTCCTGTAATAAAACAGCTGAAGCTAATTAACTCTAGCACTAAAAAAAGAAAAGAACAAATTTGCCAATGAAGAAAGTCGCTCTTCGAAAGCGAAAGGACTCAGCCTGTTAACTGTATGGATCTGAGCCATGCCTAGGGAAAGAAAGCTTCCTTTAGCACAGGAATGACTTATCTTCTCTGGGCTTCTGCCCCATATTTGTCCATCCTCTTCTGACAGCGTTCTTTATTGCTTATGAAATCTGGGGAAGGGAACAGAGGCTTAATTAAAGATTGCCATTACTCTAAAACTTAGTGAGCATGATGTACCTTAATTGCTGCAAAATGATTTATTTCACTGCCTATTACTATTTTACTTAGTTTCCAAAATTTCATGTTGCCTATCAGATTGTCAGAGCAGTTAATTTTATTTAAGTAACTGAAGAAGTAACCTTAAAAAGTAATCTAGTTTCATAGTTTATTTTTACAGAAAAAAAAATCCTCTTTCAACTTAGTTCCCAATGTGTACATTTGAACAGTTTTCTCAAATTTAACGAACAAAACTCATTTTTGAGATGAGAATAAGGAATAGAAAATTTAATCTGGAAATATTTTTTTTGTCAGAAATAAATGAGCAAATAAAATAAATATGGAATTCCTAGAGTAGAGTGAGAAAATTTTGAAAGATGATGCTTCAAAACATGAAGGAGGAGACTTTTCAAAGTATATAAATACTCTCATTTTTCAAAATCCTGAACCATATAATGTGAATTAATTTCAAATTCTCCAAGTATTTACCATTGCCTAAAGGTCCAATATCAATGCATTCTCATCAGAAAGGATCAAGGAATTCATAATTAGACCTAGATAATGGCAACTGTAATGACAAACTGACGAGTATCTTAATGGTTTAATGAGTAAAAAGTATAGTTCAGTACAGTGAATTAGCTAATACAGGAATACTTGGGCACTTAAATGATTTAAATCGAATACAGTTTATGTGGGTTTATTTCAATACGTCAGTTGTACTGCAAGCGTAAGATGATGAATTGCCTTTCAACTCTTCTCTCCTTGGGAGAAGTTCCATTGTTCAGAGAGAGCCACCGCAAAGCCAGTTGGCAGCTAGACTAAGAAATAATCACCCCTGAATGGACAAAATAACAACGGTAATTTTAGGCTTTACTAATAGTGAGATGCAGTGTTAGTTACATACAAAAATAACACAGCTTGATCTTGAATCCTAAATACTCCTGACCTTACGGACTTGTCCATAAAAGGTCTATAAAAGAATGTATGAGACTTTGAACTGTCGTATATGGATATTTACAGATTTCGATTAGGATTAAAAGCAATTTCAGATAGCTATGAAAGCTACCTTACTGTTTCCTCCTGTCTTCAGCTCTGATTCTCCAGATGATCCCTTTTCAGCAAACCATTTAAGCATGTGCTTTAAATCTCTGTTAAATGCATACTCCTTGAAAGCAACAGAAAATATTCTTGTAATATCCATATGTTCCTCTTGACTTGAATACTGAGATATAGTGAAATTTGGTCCGCAGAACATACTGAAGTTATAAATGTGTATCCTAAGTCATTAGTGAAGACTGTCTTACCAGTTAATGTGAATTCTCGTAAAGGTTTCATGGTCTTCTTAAAATTAGAAACCTTGGTAAGTGTGGGGTACATAGGCAAAGAAAGGATATTTCACAGAAATCATGTGTGCGTGTACTTGCCTAGATTAGAGATAAAACTTGGTAAACCAAGTAACTTGCTACAGTTATAAATCCACATGCAAATATGACTGTAAGGAATTGCACCCACATTTTCCAAGCAGACACTGTGTTGTGATGCTATTATTGTACCAGTTCTATTGTAATTTCTAAAAACTATTTTGAAGGCACCAGTACTGGACTGCTACCAGATAAAACAGTTGGCAACACTGTGCCACGGTCACTACAAGGACACAGGGCAGACAACTGAGTAGCACAATGAAATGTATTTCCTTTTAAACACAGTGACTTGCACAGTTTGTGAATGAATGTGTCACTACTCCCTGCCATTGCGTTCAGTCAAATTAATGTAAAGTTATTAATGTGGGTCATATATATTTTGACTTCTGCACCAAGATCAGGGGAAGACCATCGTGCCAGTGTGAATATTCTCACTGGCTGCTATCTCCATGGTTTAGCTTATTCATTATCCCTCTTCTGTCTGCTTGGCACTTAGATTGAGAGATAATAACTATGATTGTAAAAAGACTGAGATAGGATTTTAGAACCAGCTTTCTGAGCACAGGAATACAGTTGTTCTGCTGTTGTAGCTGGACTTAAGTATTTTTCTTGCAAGATTCCGCCCCCCCCCCCCCCCCCCCCCAGCAAATTCAGACGTTATATCCCATTTTTCTTTAAGCGTGATGTGCAGAATGATGAGTAGTTTCTCACAGAAAATGGAATTATTATTAGACAATAAGATTCAGATTGCTTGTTTCAAAATATTTGTACCACAGATAGGACAAAGGTAATGTAAAGTTGATACAGAATCCTGCTTTGAGTCATTTCACCTGTCATCCAAAGATTAGGTTCAAAGAGATACGTATGGGAAAAACTTAAGACTTTTGGAAATGGGTTTCATACACATCAGGAGGATGAAAACAGGGTGACGTATTCAAGATCCATTTTCTTAAGGTATTCAAAGCTTTAGAGTTGTGGTTCAGCACATGACGTATTGCTTAGTGTAAAGTTTGAGGGTTTAATGATTTAATTTTGGTTAAACATAAATAAATAGCATGTTTTAAGCATGCTCTTGCAGATTCACAGACGTAAATTAGAACTGTGCTTCAGACTTAAAAAGCTACTCTCAGTCATCTTAATTGTGAGTGGGTAGCTGGCCAGGAAATCGAATTCCTTTCTTGAATACCTTCAGCTATAGAGAATAATCTAGTGAGCTCTCCAGTTTTAGTTTTGGTTTGGGATTGAGGCTGGGTTGGATTTTTAAAGGCAGGATGGATGAACAGTGAATTTCTGAGAGGATAAATGTTCAGTTTCTCATGGGTTTGTGTCAGCTCATGTGGACAGTCAAAGAAAAGAGGTACTGGAAAGGAACTTATGGAGTCACCTCAACTATGCCAGCACTGTGCCTTGTTCAGTTTGACATAAATGTGGTAGAGAGCCTAATGCATTTCTGAGACATGTCAGGACAGATCCATCCATTCAGTCCTGCAGAAGACTGAAATAAGGCTTCTTACCAAAAAAAACTGCCTTGTGGCAGGAAGTATCCTAGCTCTGCCATGAAAGTTTGTAATGATCTCATCCTCTACCAAGCTTTATTCATGTGGCATCACCAATAGATGGGACACTTCTAGGTTGTCACCTAGAGCCAGGAGATGCAACACCAGGACGGGTCCAAGCAGTAAGCGTACACTGCTGTTCTACTGAGCCTTTTTCCCCATGGTGTGCATCTTGTTCAACAAGAAGTAAACCTTGTGTGCAGCCCTGGGAATAATTGCTATGAACAGCCTCTACATTTTCCCTGGAGCCTGTCTTCAAGACTGTTCTTCATCTAGAAGTAGCCTTAATCAATACCCCATGTCTTGGGGATTAGGTCCAAGTACGTACCTAAATGCTGTACAGGACCAGGTTGCAAAGCTGGGCTCTTTGCAAAATGTAATTGCTTCCCAGAGCAGGACCACGGAAGCAGGAAGGAGCAGATGAGCATTCCTGTAAAAGCCTGCAAAGAGTTAGGTACTGAGTGACCAAAATATCATTAATCAAATAGTGGTTGTACGTGTCTTCCTTTTGTTGTATGAAAACACAGCTAATGGCAGAATCTAAAGCCAGAAGAAAATTTTGTAGTATTGTTTCCATTTCATTCTTTTTCTTCCGTTTTTTTTTATACTGGCTTTTAACATCTGCTAGAGAAATTTGTACAAAGTAGTTAGGCATCTAATAATCAGTGGAATGGCCCTGTTTGGACAAATGGCCTAATTTAATGCCACACTGCTATTGTGTTATTCTTTCTATTAATCATTTCCAATAGATTGCAAAGCAAATTGCCCTTCAAAAAGTAGGGAATCACTTTTATTATATTCTATTATTCATGCTTTGAATTTTCCTCTTTCAGATTAAAAAAAAAAAAAAGGAGACTCAGGAAGAAGGAAGTACTTATTACTGTGAAATTCTGTTCTAAAATACTGTTTAAGTAACATTCTAGCAACGATTCCAACAACTGAATGCCAGAATGATGAGCTTTTTTCATATGGAAAAGCTCCTTAATTGTGTATTCCATAATGCTCTAAAATTAGTTGGATAGCCTCTTTTCTGATTATGTATCATTTTTCAAAACATGTTCTCTAGTATAATTCTTGGTGTCATAATGATCATGACTACCTGTTTACAAAGAATTAGTGGAACAACATCAGTTGCTGTCAGAATATACAGCATTTTCCCACTGCAGCAACTGAAATCTCAGCTTTACTTTTACTTTTGTAGAGAACAGTGATGGCTAGGAGCGGTACAGAGGAGTACTGACTGTTGATAACAGTTGTGTGTACAATGACTTTACGATCTATAATGTGCAAAATTCTTTCTTTAGCATAGCTGGCATATGGAAAGGATACAATTATAGTCCTTCCCCTACTCCTCTTAGATATATTGCTTCAATCTATCTAGCTGATCTACTTCAACATAAGCTTGCCAAGTTAAAAGAAGATTATTTTCAGAGGGAGGTAACTGTTCTTTGTATCCAGTGGGGATAGGAACAAGTAGTGGTGGCTTAACACTGCGTCTCTTCTGAAACGTCAGCAAAGCCCTGCCAGAGATTGGGAAGGTTGTGGCACCACCATCCTGACGAGCAGTTTGATGAAGGATATCTTAAGAGTGGTGGAAATATTTGACCCTGTTGTGAGGTTCTATGTTTCTGAGTACAGATTGACATGGGAGCAATCCCAAACTCACCTTGTTTGAATCGAGTTCAGCCCTTCTATTTTTGTGATCAAGGTTCTACATTGTCACTTCTATGGGGCAGAATCTTTTTCCTCCTTTTTTTCCTACATGGACAGCAAAATATTTGTCTGAAGATATTATGCTCTATATTCCTCTGACTTTTTTTCTTTATTTCTCTGTGTATTTGTCCACTCTCTTGAGGTGCCTAGAGCCCTCTGCCAGTGCCTGGCCACTTCAGGTGTGTCTCCTGTGGTTTTGGCGTCACAAAGAGTGCCGCATTTGCCAGAGGTTGTCACGTGTGCGTAGTTATTTGTCTGCATATTGTACTGCATAGTTTGCTTCTCCTGCATGTGTAAGTGTGTTTTTTCAAGAAGTTAAGGACCACATAAGTTACGAACAGTTGCTGTAATACCCATCCATATAGTCCATAGCAAGGGGTTTGTGGCTTTACCTCTGCAAGCGCAGGGGAAGTGCTTTACTTCATTTCCACAATCACCAGGGATTCCCAGGCTGGCTGATTGCTCCAGAGCCTTTGATTTGACCAGGGCTGTGCCTTTCCTTCCTGAAAGCATCCTTAATGAAAAGAATATTTGGGGAGCTATGAAGGAACTCCTCAAGAAAAGAGAGAGCACAGGGAGGGAGGAAAGAGTGGGGAGACAGTCTTGCCAGGATGCTGAGAAGAAGTGAAAGAGAGCACTGTTAGGAGAGGGTAGAAATATGATTATGCAGCACCAGAACTGCAGTAGCCTCTGCAGAACAGAGAGAATAATAGAAGCAACACAAGAAGACAGAATTTCCCCTTTGAAGTCACAGATGGGAGACTCCCTGCATGGGCACGCAGATCTTTCTCTATTTTATCTTTCACAGGTGAATTATTAATTGCAGTGCATTTGAGAAAGCTTTTGCGGGAGGGGGCATAAATCCTACTTTTAATTTTGTTTATCGAAAGGGAATGCCCAGTCTGTGTGCAATCAATTTAATTTTCTTGTTAATAACAATGTCCAATTAAGAAATCCATTAGCAGTCTATAATGCTAATTTAACTGGGTAAATCTTGGAATTATTTTTTGAAAAGGAATACTACAGATTCTTATGGGTTTCCTTATCAGACATTTCCACTGGCTACAATAGTTAGTTTTCACAGTAGTTCTGTCTCAGGCACGAGTTCCTTCGCTGATCTATATTCTGCTAAATCCGGAAAGCAATACATTTTGTTAATCTTCCTATTATCATTAAAAGCAAGAAGATGGTTTGTGATAGCCACTTTTGGAACATTATAAGATCTTCCATTTATTCAGTCAGGACAATAATTCTGAACGTAGAGAACTTGTATTAGGTGTTTTCCCAAAAAATTCTCGGAAGAACAAGAAATTAAGTGTGATACTTCTGAAATAAAACCAGTATTAAATAAACAGCTATTATAGCATATTGGGATGACGGCTTTGTTGTAGGCACATGGACAATTAATTAGCATTACAAGCTTGATATTTTGAGTTCCTTTATCCTCTTCTGAAACTGTAAAAATAAATATGTTTATACAGGATGTCTAAACCTACAGTTGGAAACAAATAACTGAATGGTAATCTGATATCCTGGCTAACTGGTATTACACATAAGCTCCAGGACAGATGGTGGTTTGTTATCTAAATCTGGCATAAGGACCATGGTATGGACACTGCTCCGGCAGGAGCCCAACAAGGCATTTTGCACCATGGAGATGCAAAAATCTGTCTTAATACAGAGGGTGCACATCCCATCACTCCCTCGCTGGAGATGCCCTTTTTCTTTTGCAGGGGGGTCATATCTTTGTGTAAATGGGGTGGGCTTTCCACCACCTCACCTTTTTCCTACCAGTTCTCAGACACAGTAATTCTAACCTGATTGAGAAAAGGATAAGCTTAATTTCTCCACCTCTATTTGGGAGCTGAGAGAAAGGGATAAGAGAGCAACAACAGGATTCTTGCTTACATGCCCCTACAGAATCAGTTCTTTCTACCTGTTTCACTAAAGCTACGTTATACACTGCAGTTCTGCTGGGTGGACAGTTTTTACTGGAGTTTTTTGCACAGCTTGTGCACATACTAAATCACTTTTTATTTCCTATATGAAGCAAGAAAACTCATGTGACAAGCTGATTTCTTCATGGAAGACTGTGTTTATACCAAGTTTATAGGTTGAACCAATTCAAAGTATCCAAAAATAGGTCACAACCTGGTTTTGTAGTAGAAGTATGTTTTCTTCCTATTTATATAATCTGAAAAGGATTGGGCCAAGTTTGTTCAAGCATGATTTTAAAGACTTTCTGTACATGACTTAACATGAAAATTTTAAGGACCTGTTCTCTCCTCAAAACATGTCTTTTTTTAAATTGTATTTTTCTGGTTTTAAATGGTGTGAGAAGTTAACAGTTACCACTGAAAGTACCTTTATGATATTCTAGTATTTCAGTTCATGAATGTCTGAAACTTGAGGGCATGTGACTATGCTAAGAATATGAAGACAGGTAACACCGGAATTTCTGTACTTACCTCCTGTGATGAACAAGATTAGCTAGAATTCAGGACTTCTGGTGTAGCTCTTTACTCCAGAAAAAGAAGAAAAAATGCCTATCTCGCTATTTCTCTGGCATGTCTTATGTTGGCTTACGTTAGTCGTCTTCTGTGGAGACTGCTATCTAGTGTCTTTTCCAGCAACAGCTTGACTTTCATTGCAATTGTTAGTCTTCTCTGTTAGTGAATTTTCCACTTCCATTTCATATTTTCTCATGATATTGAGAAAAAAAGCTTTGTGTAGCTTCCTCAACAGCTTCAGGGCTAAAGGCAAAATAACTACACTTATCTGTCTGAAGCTGGGATTTCATCTTTCATTCAAAATGCTCAAAAAGTGGATCCAGATACAGAATTGTTCCAACTACTTACTGATGTCAATACCTATTGATAACTGCCACCATTTGAGAGGTTTTCTTAGTGATCGGGGGGGCAGTTTCTGAACTGTCAGAACATATACAAGTAAATTTTATTCCAGTTTAAACTGTCTTAACTTATTTCTTATGTGAGGAACAATGAATATGCCTATTTTGTGTATGTATTTGTGCATTTACTTGCATAGAATTACAGGGACAGATTCTTCAGTCTTCCCTTTATTATATCCCCACATCAAAATACAATACCTTCCTGTATTTTTTTTCCCAGTCACACAGATGTCTCACACACCTACAAATTCACTTATTATAGTTTCTCCTAAGAAAAACATAAACATATCTATTTTAGTTATATTTGAGGAACCTCATAGTGAAGGTGGTTTGATACTAGAAAAAAACAAGTTTTCTGACCATTTCTAGCTGTGGAAAATAACTTGGAATTTCCTTGTGGTGAAACTTTATGTTACTTTAAAGACTGCATGATGCAACTGTGTCCTTAAAAGTGGAAAAAGCCCTACATGAATTGCGATGAATATATAGGAGGGAAGAATGTTCCTATGAACATCACAGATGTGGCACACACAGGTTAGCACTGGCATACAAGAAAACCACAGCCAAGAATGGCTGCAGCATGCCCATGTTTGTTATCTATAGCTGGTAGCTTATCTGAACTTTACTCTTATCACTATATATTAGGAGTGAAAGTTTCAATGCCCAGAAAGAGCCTTGGCTTTGCAACAAAACTTGCCATATGCATTCATAGCTTTCTAAATATCATTATTCCCAGTTCTTTTTCAAAGAATTAGGAGGGAAAATTTAACCACAGTTACCAATGTGAGGCAAGCAGACATACCTCAGTTACATTCAATACAAATTTCAGTACTGGCCAGTCAGAGAATGGTCAGATATGGTCTTGTGACTCCAGTTCTCACTGCTGCTGCTCCTCTGGTATTGACACTTGCATCCATTTTATTAAGGCTAAGCCAAGTGTGATAAAGCATCAGTGTAGACAAGTTCCCAGACCTGGATTATACAATCTTATTCGTCATGTTTTCTCCAGCTTCCTCACATTTAGTATTTTACTTCAAGAGCACTCCCAATTAAATTAATGAATAATGCTCCGAGAAAGTCCCATAGACTACCCACATAAGAATGGACTATTTAGCTCAATTAAGAATGAAGGTGGTGTTTGATCCATTTACTTTCTGGTTTACAGTGTAGTTCAATGAGAATGCTTCCAAAGCAGTCCTGCTCATCCCCCCCAACCTCTTCTTCTCACTCTCCCCCACTCACACATACATATAGCAGTAAAGCTCTGAAAAGATCATTTAAAAGACCAGAAAAATAAGCTTCCTAAGTGAATTTGTCTTACGGTACTAGACTCTACAAAAGTGAAACAATTTGTGAAATATGTGTGTGTAAACATATGTATATAGGGGTATATATCTAAATGTATGTGCATACATATGCACACACACATCTATATATATGTTACTGCATTATGACATGGAGTGGTAAGAAAATTTTACTATCCTATTTCATTTAACATTTTCTGCTTATCATTTCATGGATGTCTTTTAGCTACGTATTTTTTATTTGCTTTTTTCTGAGGTTAACATGAAACAATCCCTCCTAAACACTGCTGTAGCTTTTAAAATTATTATTATTATTATTATTATTATTATTATTATTATTATCATCTTTACTGTTTTACAACAAGTTATCTTAGATATACTTTCACAAAGTGAATTGTGTGATGGATACAAAACATAAACCACAAAATCCCATGCAGGTTAAATGGAAAGTTTCAAGATCTAAGAGTGTTCCTGCTTCATCCCCATGATGAAATGAGACCTGCCAAAGATTTCTGTTTGTTTGTTTTAATGAACCCCCCCCCAAAAAAAAAAACCTCCAAAACCAGTATGTTCAGCAGTCCTTGGTCCAGGGTGTCCCTGGTATTCAAGAGGCTGAGGCTCGAATTTCAACCTGAAACAGACTGTGTGAAAACTATAATTCTCCTGTGTCTACTAGGTGAGTACCAATGGATGCTGGCTGTTCAAGACAAGCTGCCTCTCAGCCAAACCTTTCCTGATAAAATATTGCAAAGACATAGTAGATTTCTAAGAAAATTGTGGGTTAAACATAACATTAAACATTTGCTGACAATATGAATTCTATCAGGAATTTTCCAGATAACTCGGATCATTTTATACAGCAGAGAAATCAGCGTCACAAAACTGCTGGTTCGATACATACTCAATTTATTGTAAAAATTTTATATAATGTCTTAATTTTTTTTCAGTAAAATATGTTTGTTGAATGCTTCCAAGTGATGGCAAATATTTCAAGGTAGCAAAGTTTAACATTCTGACATATGAATTTGGGGATAACTTACAAACTGAGATGTTTAATCATTTATTCATTTCAAAGCATTACAAAGGAGTGCTAAAGTGCTCAGAATACAGTCTGTGCTTTATTTTGACCCTGTTTAGAACAGCAAGTTTGAATAAGTCAATTTCAGTAACCTGTCTTAAAACCCCATCTTTGAAAGAAATTTTTCTTACAATGTGTCTGTCCATTGACTAAAATGGAGACTAAGCTCAGACTTGGATGCCTGACAATTGAATGCCTAATTTAGAGTGAGTGAAACCCACTAGTGTTTCTAGTTCTGCATCCCTTGTAATTCAGATGATCTGGATTAGACAGCACAAGAGAAATATAAGATAAAAACAATAATTCAAAGGAAAAATACTGAGATCTAGGTTAAAAGTCAGGTAGTCTGAATGGTGTTTTCATCTACTGATCTATTTCCCAAACTACTAGATGCTGCTACTGTAACACTGTATGATTGGTTCTCAACTGTTCTGTTTGCATTCCTCACAAATATACTTGCAAAACCATTTAGAAAGTGGAATTTAATTTTTCAGGTTTTTTTTCCCCCTATTCATTAAAATTTAAATGTGATATTCACAGCTGATATGGGGCTATCAGGGTACACAAGGTATCTGATGCTAAAGAAATGCTTTCCCAATCTGGGTCTTCAATGCCAAATCTAAAGCAGAAGAAAATTTTCACAGCTGAATTTTAATCCTTGAAAAACTGGGTTTACAATGGAAATGATGACAGACCCTTAAGTATGACAGTGCTAGTGGGTACCTATAACTATTGTATAAAGTGTAAGAGCATTAGACTTATAGCTGTGAGCAGTTTCATTAAAATGCCAAATTTGTCTTTCCAGATTTTTCCCATTTCACTAGTTCAAAATTCTCAGTCTTCGCCAACAACACTTATTTAAGGAAAAATATTATAATAATTATAAAAAAATTTAATCTTACTGTTGATACTATTTTTATTACTGTTTTTATTACTGAAAGTTAAAGTTGCTATATAATATGAATTAACGGGAGAATTTCAGGGAAAAAATCAGGCAAGTTTCTGTCTTATTTCTGGGTTCCTGTCAGTGTCTGAGGAGCTGAAACTTGGGATGAGTTCTCGTCTTAAAGTAGGTTAAGCAACAGTCATTCGCACTTTATCCAGGAGGTAACTATCTACCAAGCTGGTCTATGTATCTGTTGGAAGTAATTCCTTAAAAAGTATTTTCTGACATATAGAAGCCTTTATTTTCTAGAGTTTTCTTAATGAACTCCCAGCATTTTTATATCTCAAAAATGAACATATTTTCCAAACTGGAAAACTAAAATTCCAGTGAAGATTTATATGGTAAGGTTGGTATAAACTGTGAGGATTTGATTTCTAAGATAATTTCCTCAAACTATTATGACAGTAAAGCAACTTGATCCTTTAATTCAATTTAGATGAACTTGTAGATACTGTATAAGTCAGTGTGAAGCTGTAGGTGAGTACAGTTCATATCAGTCACTCCATATTTAAAAGATGTTCACAAACAGACTTGCTTTTATCTCTTTCTTGCTTAACCAGTGAACAGGCATCTTTGGTTCACATGCAAGGGATGAAAAAATGCATTTGGCTTACTAGTTTTGGCCTCATTTTTCAATTATAGGATGTTGAGCCTGGGTTTGCCTTGAGGTAGGCTCTGCACATTATAATACTGTAATTGTCTAATGACAGTTGGGCGATTGTCTAATTGTCCAAAGCTAAAATTCTTTAGATTTTAAGGTAATACCATAAGTACACTGGTGAAAAGACAGGAAGGAAAGAAGAGAGAGGGGGAGGGAATGAGAAAGGGAGGAGAGGAGTCCTTGAAGGATCTAAGAAACCTTGCTTTAGTTCTACCTTTATCTTGGAAGGCATTACTTACCTAATGCAGAAGTATTATGCAAGAGGTCCTCTGTCGTCATCTTGACCTACCCTTGGTCAAGTCCCACCTTCAACATAGAATAATCTCCTCCCTTACTTTTGTGACCTTCAGTAATTTCAATCCGTCTAGAGATTTGCTGCTTCTATTGCACGTTGGCCGTGATTATTCCTTATGCTGCCTTACCATTCACCTTTTAGCCAAGTGTTTTCTTCTTAGCTGTGTCCTCTGGCTCAGTGCAGGCACTACTTTGGCTCCTACACTGAAATGTGGTAATGTCAGAGTTGTGCTATGGTCTGTGTTAGTAACAGTCTTATGGTGGAGTAGCCCAGTTCCCTCCCTGGACCTTTGGAGCAAGACCCAGGCACCTCTCCAAGAGCTCGAGATTCACTTTAGGTGGTAGGCAGCCAAAAGATAATAATTATAGGACTTTATTCTACCATTTCTTTCCTTTATGTCATCTAAATTTTTCCTTGGCCTCATAGCATTGCAAGGACTTGCAGATAAGTTGTATGCTTTTACGTTAAGATCCTTTCAGGTAGCCTTCTCTTTGTCTGTCATAAAACCTGTTTTTAGATGCCCTGTGAGGTGTCAGCGTAACAATACAAACAGTATGCAGTTAAACCACTAATATTTTCACTGAATGACTCTTGGGACTTTTGTATTCAACCTGCCTCTGTCTTCCCAATGGTAGCTGGAAATGCTCTGTCTCAGACTTCGACTCAAACTTCGTGAAGGTGGGGACGTCGCTGGCCCTTGACAAAAAGAAAGGCCCCTGTAACCACAGCTGATAGAATGGGAAAGTGGGAGTAAGCCCTGTGTATGTCTGGGTGATGGGGGGGGGGGGCACCCAAAAGGGCCTTTGCCCCACGCTGATCGGACCAAAGTGGAAGACAACCATCAGCAAAATTAATGAGCAGGCAGAGAATTCCAAAGAGATTTCTGGCACAGACCTTGCCCCAGAGGGGGTCAGCCATCCCGCGGGGGCAGGGGGCTTTCTCACCAGTTGTGGGTCGGGGGGTGCAGGGTACAGCACAGGGACAGCCCCCCATCAGGGCACCCACTTGTCCTGCAGGAGGGGGGACACACAACGGGGACCCGCTCCTGGGGTGGGCCGCGAGCTTCTGACCCCCACGGCTGAGGGAACCCTCACCGCAGCGGGGTGGTGTACAGCTGCTCGGGATGAGAAATAAATTGCATTTAGAAATCTGAAGGTATGTGCTGCGATCTTGCAAGTGTCTATTACGGTGTTTTGGTGTGTTTCGGATACTGTTCCCCGGCATAGTGTTTGCTGGTTAATTACATGTCATTAGTGAATCAATAAATTTCTTTGATCCTGATTTGATTTAAAGTGTGTGAATTGTTCAGTTTTCCCCAGGGTCAACATCTAACCCATTAAAAAACTAGCAGCTCTGCTTCAGGCTGATGAATGGACTAGGTTAGTGGGAGGGTTTCCTGAGTCATCTATGGGAAAAGGAAAGAGAAAATAAATCGTTGTTCTGATGATGAAACAGATTACAGTTCCAAATAGGCTATAATTCCAATTCAATGGCAGAATTTAAATATTTTCATAATTAATATTCCACAAAAGATAGTCCATGCAGCGGCAGTTCGTTCTTTCAAGAAAGTTTATATATAAGCAAATTACAGATAACACTGTGGATTCATACACGTTTTATGTATTAATTCCAAGACGAAAGCGTGTTCCCAGCCTCTTTAGGTAGGGTTTCTTAATCTCTGTTTTTAAAAATGCAAGTTTGGTATGAATCTGGTATTTCATTCTCTAGGGACTATTTTAATGATTAATCACTAGGAAAAAGTCTGCCTTCACTTCAGAAAAAATATTCCCCATTTATAAGAGATCTGGAGTACCCTGGGGTTAGCTTAATAAAATGTTATAGCTCAGATAGTGTAATAATATATCATGAAGATGAACTACAGATAACTATTCCTAGCACTCTCCACAGTAGCATTTTTATTGTTTGTATTGTTTTGCAGTTTTTATTAAAGCTCCCGAAGAGCTTTATACATCCTTAATAGTTAAAATGCACACACACACACACAGAAGCAGAAGTACAGAACAAAAAAAATTCACAGGCTGTCAATATGTATGTGTTCCAAGAAAAGTACCAGATGTTTGATCATCTCTTCACTAGGGAAATGTTAAGTTAGATTTTTCTCATTTTCTAAAAGGATGTGGCTTTATTTATGCTTCCACATCACAAAAAGTCATGGAGGTGGGGAGGGTGGGGGGCACTGGAAAAAACAAAGTGAACCAACGAGTCCATAAGAGAGAGCACAGGGTGTTTTCTGGGGCTTCCTCTTAGACTCAGTTGCACGCACTACAAGCTGGTTAGAAAAGACAGGAGAAAACATTTGCTCTCAGGAATACAGAAGAATGATCTTGGTTTTCAAACAAAAGAATAAAAATTAAAAATAAGTAGCAAAAGAACACAATGGAGACTGAAAAAAAAAAAAAAAAAATTATCATAAGATTCATAGTCTTCCCCTCTCCACCGTGCTGTTTACACTTGTCTATCTGATTTGAACACAACTAATGTCTCTGTTTTAGATTCGGCTCCTTCTTCTTTCAGCCATTACCCTTTCAAAATTAAAGTCAAATTTTGTCTATGTAGGAAAGTATGCCTTTGTTTTATCAGTGGAAAATACTCTGCAGAAATGCCTAGCTAAAACGTTCATGTCCTTCAGTAATTATTGTTGGTGTTACTCCAGCAGAAAATGCATATTGAATACATGAAGTTAAATTCTGCAGAGGAGATAAAAAGGTCAGTATTAGTTCAACAAATAATGAGGGAGGCGAGTGCAGACACAGGCGAAAGCTTACTCATGGTAAGAAGTGTTGGACAGAAAGATTCAACAGTAAATAGTGACTAAACTTTACCTTTACGCTGCTTGGAAACAGCACTATAATGTTTTTACCTGCTATGTCTTTCCCCAACACATCCTCAGTTTATTATATAAAATGGAGATTAGCAGTAGAGTACAGAAGGTGCAAACTGACTGGAAAGCAGAGACTCAAAGACATCACGAGGGGTCTGGGGGGGTTCCTGGGCAGCAAACAGGGGATGTTACGTCAGTGATGCCGTGCAGCACGCCGACTCCGCGTCCTTTGCTTCGGGGCAGTAAGAGTTCACAAAATCAAGCCAGTTGCACAGCTATAGATCCTCCATACTGTAACATTTATTTTTCTTTGCCCGGGGCAATAAATTTGCTATTACTGAACGTGAACTAACGAACCAGCAGAACGAATCGAAGTTATCGACACCTGTTGACTGTAAGAGACGGGAGAGCTGAGGGGACAGCGTGCCACCCGCCTGACGCCCAGCTGGGTTTCAGCGCTGAGAATGCTCAGGTTGGGTTCCAGCACCGAGGACGCTCAAGTTGGGTTCCAGCACCGAGGATGCTCGAGTTGGGTTCCAGCGCCGAGGATGCTCGAGTTGGGTTCCAGCACCGAGGATGCTCGAGTTGGGTTTCAGCTCCGAGGATGCTCGAGTTGGGTTCCAGCGCCGAGGATGCTCGAGTTGGGTTTCAGCTCCGAGGATGCTCGTGTCGGGTTTCAGTGCTGAGGATGCTTTCTGTGTTCGTGCCGCTGGCTGCTGTCGCTCCTCTCCTCTTGAAGCACCTTGTAAATGTGCCCAGTGCACAAATCTTCTCAGCCCACACAGGGATGTGACAGCTACTTAACAAACCAAGTAGCATTACACAGCAATCCAGGAAATAAATTCTCAAGCCATCTCGTTAGATGTATTTATAGACTGCCTTTCCACAAACAGAAAGCTGGTCTGACCACCAAAGCTGAAAGTCTGTGGGCACCCTACCACTCTGAACCTTGCTCGGGCATTCGTGCCAAGATAAAGTGAGTCAAAAAGGACATAAAATCCTGCTCTTCTGGTGAGGCAGCGTGTGCTGCTTACTTCTTACAGATGTCAGGTTACGGTTTCTACATGTGAAACTAAAGAACCTGAATTAGGAAGGCAGGGGGTTTAGTTTGCTGCTTCTCTCTCTTAAACGTGTGCCGTAACTGCTGGGTTGCTGGGTGTTCAGGTATGGCTTGGAATGGTTCCCTGTCTGGTTTTAACCAGAAATTTCATCTTGGACTTTGATCATCAAGAAACTGCTGAATATATTCCCACATAAAATAGCTGGGAATATAATTGTACGATGAATGTGAAACAATCCCATACAGCAAAGTTAGTATTTCTGACCATAAGGAACACTAGTTTCTGACTAGTGACAGCAATTTTTATTGCATTCTGTCTAGAAGAGGTCGTGTCAAATGCAGCTTCAATCTGGACAGAGAGAATTGTGCAGAGAATTGCCTTGCTAACAGATCTTTGATTACATGCCAACAAAGGACTTGAGGACATACTTATAAATGCACCTCTTAAATCATAGAAAATAGAATCATGGAAAAATAGAGTAATTTATTCAGTATGCACAACAAGCCTGCAATGGTTTTGGAAGGTATTTTGCATGTATTTTCATCCACAGAGGCTTTTAAAGAACTTTAATATGATAAGCTTAGACATTTTCATAATCCTTTACTAAATTTCTAACATAACTATATTTCTTAAAGTACTTTGTGAAGATTCACACATGTTTAGGTGAATCAAATTTTACTGTGGTTCTTGAGGAAATGAAGCCTGTATAAATTTGCTTTCACTATCTCTGACTTTCCTCCCCCCTTAATTTTAGAATCTCCTGCCAGTTTTAGCCAAATCTGATAAAAGATTAAGCGCCTCAAAGGTAGTAAGTTACACAAGTATCGTGCAAGTTGGTGGAGAGAGGGGAGCATTCCCAGTGAATATGTCCATGGATGGAAAGATGGAAAGTGAACTCGGCAGTTCCCTGTCCTCGAACCAGTGGCTGCTCCCAGAGCCAGCGCGTACGCTGCCACGGGTCCAGCTCTGGCTAGAGGATCAAAGAGGGAGGTGTGTATGCTGGGGTATGTTTTAGGGGACACGGAGAAAGCTGGAGCAGGGATATAGGAGGGAATTACCAACTTTGTGGTGCAAAAGCTAGTGAGATGGAAAAAAGCATGGAGCTCTTATCGTGATGTGACTTAAAAGGATATTGTATATAAATCCAAAAGACAACAAGCCTCATTAGTTCCTGTGCATGGAAAACAAATTGTTTTTTTATATATCCAGTGTAACGAACTGCTGTGGGTTCCAGTGATATATCATACTTTGAAACAGACCCCAGTTTGCTTAAATTACATTAAATGATTGCTTTTGTTGTCTACAGAATGGACAGGCTGATAAAAATTAATGTTAGAAGATGAAATGCCTTAGGAATATAATTGCATTTATTAAGAGATGTTATTAGCTAGAATCCAGCTAGTGGTAGGTATTATATTATTCTGCTGATATATTTGATGACATCAAAAAACAGGATTAAATAGATTTACCTCATTCAGTCCTGCTTGAGGACTCAGACTGTAGCCATTACATGTGGAGCGCACTGCATGCCAGGTTGACTGTTGATCTGTAGTAGTAGCCCTAAAATACGAGAAGGAAAGTTTTGTAAAGTGTCTGTATTGTAACCATCTGAACTAGAACTCAAACCCTGCTGTTCAGGGAAAACACTTTGTCCTAGTTTGCTATATTGGGCTTTGTTGACCAAGAGCCTGTCAGCAGTTAGTGCTCTATATCCTGCAACTATTTTCGGTCTCTTCCATGACACAAACTTCAGCTGAACTACACAGTGATTTCCTGTCCCTCGATCTATTATGTATGAGCCAAGCCCAAAAAGGAATCCATGCTGTTCCAAACGCTGCAATGAGCTGGCAGAGTTACACAGCAGATTATATTCAGCTACATGAAATGTGGAAAACCTGTGGCACTTCGGGGTCTTCTCGTTAGCCCAGCATCATAGCTGTAGTTGCAGATTGCAAGGAGAGGAAAGCCCAGTGTGAGAACAAAATAAACAATTTCTTCTTCAAGTGTAAATACAGGTACATGTAGTGCTATTCAGGGTCAGTTAATCCATCTGACTGTAGTGGTGGTCTTCCAGGAGTTAATGTACAGTTGAACAATACAAATGAAAAGCCATATGTAATTCTAGTTTAATCTAAACCCCATCACTCAGATCAAGACCTTGGAGTCTGATGTACAGTGATGCAGTGGGCCACCCTAACCATTAACATCCAATCTGAGAACAGCAGTGTATGTATTTTCTTTGCCTGTTTCAGTATTTTGGGGGTGTATTGAATGTTTCTGCAGCAGTTTAGCTCTACTGGAATTAACTTTCAAGTGTTATGTAAGAGCGTAGAAATGGAGAGTTTTATAATCTGTTTTTATAGATCTTTGCTTTTTAGTGCTTGGGTATATCTAGGCTTTCAACACATAAATGTATGCCATCATCTGCTCAGATGGGTATTCTCTTTTATGGATGTGTAATTGTTTGCTGTTTAATTTCACTGTCAGAATTGTTTGCTGTTTAATTTCACTATCACAAACAATCTGTACATGCCAACTTTCTCCTTTTAGGTGGTAAACAGGGTGATGTTTCATAATTTTTTTTACCTCTAGGCTTATTTTCCAGCACAGTTGTGGAGAAATTAAAGATAACAGCCTTGACCTGTCTCTCCACTCCACTATGGTTTTTGTTGTTTGTTTGTTTGTTTGTTTTTTAATTCAGAGGATAATATTAATGAAAAGCACTGGGGAAAAAGCTTTTTTGTTTGTGGTTGGTTTTTTTTTCAGGTTGGGAAGGTGATATTTGGCTGGATCAGCTAAAATGCAGTCAGATGTTCCTTTTAACGCTCATACAGAGGTGGAATGTGGTTAGGAAACACTAACACATATCTGACTCCTGCAGTTGGGATCCACCACTTCTCTGAAACAGAGCCACTGCATTTTTACCCTCTGTTACACGGATGGTAAATAGCATAACACTCACAATGAAGCCTGGAATAAGGGCATTCTTGTTTCATTTGGAAATGCTTTGTTTCCTCTGTGGAAGAAGGAAGCAGTTAACTTAGAGAAAAAAGCACAGTAAATAGGATTTAAAAATTCCATTTAGAGGATTCTATATACCAAGTACTTTTTTCCTAAAAATCGGAGGAGAAATGTCTGGACAAACACTCTTACAAAAAAGCATGCCTATTAAAATGTAGGTATAGGATACTGAAGAATAAAAGAGCCTTTCATTCAAAAGCAGCCAATTAAGATGTCTTCAGCTTTATGAAGTGCCATGAAATGTTATGTATAATTTTTTATGCTCTGTGCCAAAAAGAACATTGACTGAATTGTGTTATTCCTTTTCTAAAGGCCAAAACAAAGCCCTTAAGAA
This sequence comes from Astur gentilis, assembly GCF_929443795.1. NCBI lineage: Eukaryota > Metazoa > Chordata > Aves > Accipitriformes > Accipitridae > Astur > Astur gentilis. The sequence continues at coordinate 640,057 of NC_064892.1, forward strand.
ATATATTCTCCTTCTCTGTCCTAACTTTTTCTCCTTCCGGTGATACTTTTTCACTCCTCCCATTGTGGGGAAAAAGAAAAGCTCTTACTTCATTGAAATGGAAAATAAGCAAATATGAAGGCAGCTTCTTACCTTCCTTATAGTCGTAAGACCTATTCAGTATTTGAATAAATGTTTCATTTGCTCACTAAGACCATAAATTAGAGTTACTTGCAGATGTTCTACCAAATATGCCCCCAAAGCTCTTTAGGGTCATTGTGTCCTGTAGTCTTGCTGTATGCGCAAATTCTAAATGCAACTATCCTATTCAAATTAATCAGCTTAAAAATGTCCTATCAGTAAAGATAGCTCATTAGATTTTATTCATGTTTCAGTTACATGATTCAAGCTCTTCCAATTTGATTCTGAGTATGATTCAGCTGGTGAGTTAGAAGGGAATAATGAAATGCCAATATACCAATGAGACAAGGGAAAAAAGGATCAATCTCTCAAAATAAGACCTTTATTAACTATGAAGTAGATTTAGCTCTTAAATTACTGAGAGAAAATGGATGATTTTCAGTATGATTTTCATTCCAGATTTCCTGACATATATATATTTGATAAACTTACTAAATTTGCAAATCTTCAGTTGTATCTTGAAGGAACTGCTAGACTAACAAACAGTAGCTTCACATTAGGGAAACATAAGTAAGCATGACCTCAGAGGCAAATTTAAAATTCATTTGATGAGCATTCCGTGAAAATATTGAATCTACAAATCAAATAGATGAAGAACCATTATGCATTTATTTAGATGCATTTAAAAAGAAAAGTTTCAAAGCTCTCTGTATAATAGCTTTTAATGCTGTCACAGAAATAATCTCTTCATTTTTCTGAAGTGTTTAGGTCAAAACACAGATGCATATTTTTAAATAGCAAAGGAACAGAAACAAACACGTCTTTCAAGTTCAGGGGTTACACTCAGTTAAACCACTTTTGAACTAATATGTTAAATCTGGTTACAAGTGCATTAATTAAAATATTTAGTTACAGATTTATGGATGTTTCAGTTGTGCCTCAGTTCAACGATGATAGTTTTGTGTATAAAAGAGACTGTTCCTCCCAAAGTACTTGTAGTCTATGGATGCGATGAAAAACAATTGCCAGGTGATTGTGATTTGGTTTATAAGCTTCAGTCATTGCATAGCAATTGCTCATCCACTAGCAAATATTTTACAAGCATCTCTCCCTCATGGCAGTATGGGAGTGACTCTGCTGTTCCTGTGAAAAAGTGATTTCATCTTCATGATGTCTCAGTGATTCTTCACATCTCAATGACTTCCCAATTAAAATGTGTTTGCAAGAGGAACAACACACACATATATATTTTTTTCAGTTGGCATACATATAAACTCAGCCTGTGATTCAAAAAGTCAACTTTGTTCTTTTATTTTTCTATATAAATCCATCAATAATTATTAATCTAGCTTCATACAATTTTACCAGAGCAGCTGGTTTTTATGTGGATCATACAGATAAAATGAAGTTGTTATTTACAGTAATCTGCTTCCCCTATCGTTCTTCACTGCTGCTGCAACAACTGGAACGGTGAAAATACTCCTATACTAATGAGGCTGACATTTAATCATGATGTTGTAAACTAAGTTCAAAGAAAGACATCATTCTTAATTTGCAGGTGTTTCCTGACTAATATTATTAGAATGAGTAAGAAATTTCAGTGGAGAAAGATAATATAGACAAGGATCAAATCAATTAACAATTCTACTAATGGGTGTCATAAGGAAAATTCTTGTCTCGTTTCTTTATAAACACTACATTGTTACTGAGAGTATTAAAAAGCCAACAACAATAAAAAAAAGCACTTTTTTGCTGTTAAAGACACAACCCTGAGGATAAATAAACATTAGATTTACTTGATTAAGAAGGGTCATTTTTGTATAGTTACTTCTTTACAACATCATGTGTGGATTCCTTAAAAGACTTCTTAAAACAATAGCTTAGGATAAAAATAAAAATAAAAATATCTAGCCATATCAACTATCAAATTAAGAAGTTGAGGTTCACTGGAGCTTGTCTGGAAGTAGAAATATAGCAGAGAAGGAAATAATCCTGTGAGTAGAATACATCAAGAAATGTACAGTGTTACTTTTTTGAGTATGGTTATATACAGAATGCTTGTAAGGCTGTTAGGTTTTTCTTTTATGAAGAGAAGTAATATAAATATTAAGAAATTCTTGAAATTTCAAATAGTACCGGTAAAAAAACCCAAACTTTTTTGTTTCATTGATTTTTTTTTGTTTTGGTTTGGGTTTTGAGTTTGGGTTTTGGTTGTTTTTTTTTTAGAAACACATATACATGTAAGTTGGGGTGAGATATTTCTAAGGGACAAGAGAATATGTATTCTGCTGTGAAACAAGTGGCTACTATACATTGTGCCGACTTTGCATCCAGTGATTGTCCTTTCCAGATTTGAACATCATTAATGTCAAGGAAATTGGGGAATGTGGGCGGGAGGAAAGATGAAGAATAAAGCAAAAGGCTGTTTAATATTGTAAGCTCAGCCTGGCTAGGAAGATAAATCAAGCAGAACTGTTGGACTTCTTTCAGAATCTTACCCTCTTCTTCTGCCCATTAGTTCTTCATCTGATCCAGCAAGGTATCTATAATTTGTGCCTGCATACCATCATTTACTTTAAAGCTGTGCTCTGAAAATCTAAACGTGATAGCGTCTGCGTGAGAAGTTTCAGCCTACTTCAATAGGAAGATCCTGCAAACTGTGCTTCTTGTTTTCTGGAATAACACCCATCTCTTGGCTGCAGAACCTGCCAAACAGTTAGAGGCAAAATGAAAAGGAAACATGAAAATTAACTTAGAACTACATTTCTGTGCTGAATGCCTCCTACACCAAAATCACAGGGACATTCCACAGAGGAGTTATTTTAGATATTTAAGAAATGTTTGTCTTTCTGTGTTTCTTACTGGGTACCTACTTTATGCACATGGCTGACACATCCGGTGGAATATTGTGAAAATCCTGGGGTAGGATTAGATGCCTACAATGTACATGACTGCATCTGAACTAAGTCTATAAAATCCCTTCATAGTCAACATAGAGAAGTAGACACTACGTGAGTTCAACTGATTTGCCTTGTAGGATCAGATATGATGTGATTTTTTCTCTTTAATGTCCACAGAAAAAGTCTCAACAGTTAACACAGATGTACACATCTATTTTGTAGGTGTGATATTTATTCCATCTGTCTTTTTTAGGATGCCAAAATTTCAAAGTTTCATGAATAACAGCAGTGATGACAAAAAAAAAAAAAAAAAAAAAAAAGGAAAGTCTAAGTTGTTTAAAAAGGAAAGTCTCAGTTGTTTTTTAGAACTTGGATTAGGAGAAAAGAATATGCAAAGCAAAAGACTTGGAGGAATAGAACCTTGGGCAGAATATTGCTGTTAAAAGGAATGTTAACTTTTGCTCAGTTCAATTGCCTTTTCAGGCCGAGTGCTGCTTGAGTAGTTTAAGTGATAAACAATAGTTTTAGAAATACACAGGGTCCAAGGAAAATCAGATCAAATTACCTGCTTTGCTAAGATTTCCAGGCTTGGAAACTGAAATTGGCCAACTGCTCTCGTGACTGGTTCCTGATGCAGGAGACAAGCTGCGCTGCGGAGTGGTGCTAAACGGGCCCTTCGTTTGCGTACATAAGATGAAGCATAGATGCGTCGCCTCGCGTTTGTCTGCATGAAGTTATATTAATGTTGCTGACGTTTTGCTTGTAACTAAGGTCCACCTGGTGCTGGCAGAGCCTACGACACAGTCCAGAAAGTGGGAGGAATTGTTTCTTCCGTGGGACCCTGTGGGTTTTATTGCGTTATACCTCCCGGCTGCCCTGCCAGGGGCCCCTCTATCAGCCATGGGGGTGCTGCTTCTTGCTCCTGGGAACGCTCTTGTGCAGAGGCTACAAGATAGTTTTAACTTCCCAGTTAGGACTGAAACAGCTCGTTTCTGCAGTGGACAAGACTGGTAAATGATGTACATCATATTACTTATCGGCTACTTGAAATGTTTCTTTATTTACTTTATTTACTTAACGGATATAGACATAGCCAGAAATGTTGCTGTTAAATGCAAGCTGTAACTCTACATGCCGGCTTCTCTCTCTCAGCGCTCATAAATATTTACCCTGGGTTCAGTGTCTACTATGCTCCTAGTTGAGGAAGGGGAAAAGTAGACGGTGAAATTTGAAGCTGTTGTGTGGCAATAAAGTTCTTTCTCCCGAAGAGAATTGTGACAGGAAAAAACCCAAACATTTTGCAATGAAGCCTTGCCTCTGGAAGAAGTAGGCTTTGATTAGAGCAAGTAGTTATCTTTTGAATATTGAAATACTGCAAACAGAGGAAGCACTAGTAGAGCCCGTGTGCTTCTTTATCTGATGTCCTCTTCTGCTTGGCATGCAGAAGAAAGAGTTTCTGTGCTTGTGAACATGGCTCACTTATGCGCAGTGTAAGGTGTGAAGAAGCTGAGGACATACTTCTGCAGTTTCTGGAAACAGAAAAAAGACTGAAGGAGCCCGCTGCAAGTTGTGCAGTGGGAAACCCAGCTCTGATCTGCTTTCCAGAGCTCCGAAGTTTGGCAGCAGTGGCCTCCAAGGGTGCCTTGGGCTGAGTCCAGTCCCCCCGCTACTCAGCAAACTCTGAAGTAGATGATGGTGCTTGATTTCGGCAGAGCTTTGGTGTCTTGGAGAGAGGAAACCTTCTGTTCAAATGTTGTACCTTTTATCTAGCCTTTCGTCAAACCCAACACACACACGAACGCTTACACAGTGACAGAATCCCTTCCTTCCAAAACTAAAATTAGCATGTTCATGTAATTTCTTGCTTATAGATGGCAAACGAGGTCAAAAGAGAAGAACTGACTTCCCCAAATAATGCAGCATGTAATACGATTGCTAATTTTGATCACATTAGGGGTATAGGTGTATTGATTTATGAGACCAAAAGCTAAGAGTGAAAAATGACAGTAAATAAAAAGCAGATCTTTTAAACATAAATTTGAGGATGGTTTCGTTTTGTTGGGTTTTTTTTGTATAAAGCATAATTTTACCTTTTGTGGCAATAAAATGATTTGCAAATGATGTAGAAATCATTTAACACAATAGTCTAACAAGAACTGAGACAGATACAGAAAAACAGTAGTTACAAATAATTTATCTCTAAGATTTCAGAATAAGAACAAAGTCCCCAAATCTCTGAGGTTACTTTTGATTACTAATGTCATCAAGCCCAAGCTTGCCAGTTCTTTCAGTTAATTATAGCATTCTATAGCTCTCAATTTGCACGCCAATTTCTGATTTCATTTGACGGTTCTTTTTATCCCTGCAAAAACTCTGCCTGGGAACTGCTTTCATTCAGTACTAAATCGGATGCAAGGTTCCCAATCTTCATTGTCCCTGCAGCTCTATGCTTGATGAAAATCACCTTCCTTCTGGAATACTCTATTTTACTAAAAAACCCCTCTTTACACTTTGGTACTTCAAAGCTGGGCCTCTAAATCTGCGAGTTGATGTTCTTGCATTATTAAAAGTACTTAATATATGGATGTTTCTCTTTGCCCTACACATAAGACAAACACTTAACTCTCTCTGCAAGTACATTTTATGTCCTTCTCTCCTTCCAGTAACAGTCATTCATGGATGTTAACTCAAGATTCATATAAAAAAGTACTATAACTGCCTTTACTAAAATGTTAAAATAGAGTCACAAACTAGAAGTCCAGAGGACTAGTATGGCCATGTATGCAAATAGAGCTCATGGGACTTCACTCAATCCATTACTATCAGAGCTAGTGAACGTCCATTTGGAACCAAACTGAAGTAAAAAAGTTCCCAAGAATTCAAAGATCTCATCGACCATTTTCAACAGAAAAGTTAAAGAGACGCTAAAAATTTCACTAGAAGTTTATCATGATTCAACAAAAGTGCTTTTTCAGTCCTCTGTGAGATTCTACCCAACTTTCAAGCCTTGGGTCTGGTTGTATTAACTTATACATCAGGTGTGATTGATTAATTATTTAATTTCAGTGTGATGAATTACATAGATTTTGGGGTGAATGTTGCTGAATGGACGTTAATGGCATGTTTTACAGTCCATTCATCATTCTGGATCCTTGTTTCTGAACTGTCTCCAATTGTTTTTCATTACTTTCTTTAAACTGCTTGCAAAATGTTCTCAGTACCACTAAAAATAAATGGATAAAATAACTGACCCATGGCTAATTAATATTTCCCTTGTTCAGTTATCCAAGGACTGTGACAGTCTTTTGATAGTGCCACACTGGAATCTATATTCCATTAATTACCCTCATGACTATACATTACATGTAATTAAATTGAGTATCTGAAAAGCAAACTTAGACAAATGTGAGCTAGAAACAAAAGCCATACAATTTATATTCTGGTTTACATAGCAGCTGTATCCCTAATTTGAAAAGACCTATGAATATGGTGTTGACTCTACTAACCTAATCAGTCTTTTTTGTTATCTCATTAAAAAGAAAAGGAAATATCAAAGAAGCTGAGCAAGCTATATTTTCCATTACCCTATGTTGTCTGGCATAAATTGTATTAACCTTTCTCAGAATCATAAACTAATGACCTAATTAACCTGGATTAGAAGAGTTTACCTCTGTTTTACTGTTTATACAGGCTATTCATGGCTTTCAACTAAAAGTAATGTTTCCACGGTTTTGTGCTGTCAGAAGCTATCAAAACCTAACAGTGAATTTGATCTAGAGACCTCTTCCATTTTAAATTCCATTTCATAAATTGTATTTAGGTTAAGAATATATTTCCAAAATTCTGTATGCCAAAATGAAACCCGACATTAAATAAACATTAAATTCCTTCAACATTTACTCCAGGAAGCTAGCAGACGAGACTGGGCAAGCATTTGATAAATATCATTCTCAATTTAATCTAAAAGAGCATTAGCAGTATTTAGCAAGCATCTTGGAAGGAAATTCAGGAGTGAACAATGGATGAAGAAGAGAGAAATTCAATAGCAGAATCTTATAACTGAGGAAGAAATTATTTGGACGAATAATCCAAACATACTCTGAACATATGTCAGTTTTGCTTATAGCATAACAGATAGTCAGAAGGGAACTCATTGTCATAGAACAACTAGTAATAGTGTCTTGTTTAATTGACATTTTTCCGCAATGGTCCCCAAGAAATTTATGTTTTGAGTATGCTGTTGCTGCTGCTCCTCATGTTCATATTTTGGACTCTCAGTATTGTATTTCTGAGATCAGAGGCTGCAGACTACAAAGACAAATGAAATTCTGTGAACAGGAGTCCCATGGCACTGTTGCAACTCTTAAAAGCTCAGACTTTCCTGATGAGAAGATCATTGAATAAAAAGGACATTTATGTAAGATCAAGCAGATACACAAAAGCAAGGGAAAAGAAAGAAAAAACAATGAAGAACATTCTTTCTTCCTCCTCATTATTATTATTCAGGTACTTAACACTGAGACATTTCTTCTGTTAGTTGCAACAAGATAGTGACTTCAGTTGGCGTTCAGGGATGCTCTCTGGAGGAAGAAAGGGATGTTTTGGCATTCCTGCACAGTTGTCCTTCACACTTGCTGTTAATAACTTGCACTTCATTCCATTACTGTTCATGTCCTTGCTTCAAATGTGAATTCTGGTAGTAGTTGTGGTTGGAAAGTTACCCCTTCTGTAGTATATAGACTTCAGGTGGCAGAGAATTTAAAGCACCCTGTGCAGTGTTGTTCCAGTGTTGATTTACCTTCTCTTCATTGCTTTTAAGATTCACGTGTACAATTGATTTAAAAATCCTTTAATACTGTATATCAGTGATGTCAGATAACCCACAAAATCAGGATGATTTTGATGCCTAAGTGTATAACTAAACCTGAGTAAACACCTGAAGGTTTTATGAAGAATGTCAAGGTTTCAGAATTTGTCTTCGTTCAAATATAACAATGAGATACTTGGATTTAAAAAATGCTCTGCCAAAACAGAAATCCACTACACTGAATCTTTTTGGAGGAACATTCACATCACCCGTTTTAGTTGCCCTACTATTTTACACAGAGTCTTTGCTGTCAGGAAAAAATGAATGACAGAGAGAGAGGAGTATCCAAAGGACAGTTGTAATACTCCACTCCTACCACCTTTTTCCCCAATGGATTGCAAAAGGGACTGAGGAAGTTTTACACGCTACATTAGGTCCCCACAGATAAGTGATACAAATATTCCTCCTTCTTTTATTTCAGTAATTATGGAACGGAGTTTTCCTAGGCAGAAAACAATTTTGTGAAGGCCCTAGTTGATGCTGGAGTCCAATAGATCATGTCTATGACTTTCTGCAAGCCTTGACCATATGGCACTCTCTTCAGTGGACTTTAAGGGGATGCAACAAGGGTTGCAGCATATTTACTTCTTAATTCTTAGTTTAACTAGTTTTTACAGAAAACAGGATTGCCAAAGCACACAGTTCCCTGGAAGCTGGACAGTTTCAGAGTTTACAGGCTCAAGAAAAATGTATCTAGGAGGCTAAGTGGGCTGCTGGGAAATGAATGACCTGACAGAGATGCTAACAAGGTGAGATTCAAGGAGTATTTTATGAAAAGACATCCCAGATTGTAGTGTCTTTAGTCTACTGAGCTCTCAAATTTTTAGGTAAGTTTTTTAGAACACAGTAAGTTCCTTTCCATAGATCACTTGGATAGCACCAACAGGACATTTTATGAAGAAACAAAAATTCCTCAGAAAATGTCTTGTTGAAAGTATTTTTGTGTCCTAACAGACAGCTGGCTAATGAAAAGTATCTCCATCACATCAATATGCTTGTGGTTGTTTTCAGTAAGCAAGGTATTTGTTTAATAAGTTGTAATTTCAAAGCAGAACTCCTCAGTGATTTTCAAATGCTGTGTCGCTATAAAATTTATTCTGCATTTTAAGGATTCATATGTAGAGAGATGTGAAGGAGTGAAAGTGGGTGTGCTGTCAAATCAGCATTCTGTTCATTAAAACAGTGGTAGACTGCTAAATGCTAATGTGGACTGTAGAAGGTCCTAAGAAAGATTCAATGTGAAATCAATTTATGTTGATAATTCATAGCTTCTGTCTGCTGCTAAATTGTCTTCTTGAGACTGAATACTAGTGCATGTGAACCTTACACTAGTTTGAACTTGGAGATCATCACTGAAAAAATGTAACTTTTTATTTTCTTTTGCCTGGCTTGTTTTACAAAGTCATTGCTGTTTCAGCAGCTTAGATCTTGGCAGCTGTCTTCATGAAGAGATGAGATGGTGTGTGCTAGTGATGACATGAGTATTTAACCAGAGAGAAAGTGAGAGACAGAGGAAAGCACTGGCAGCTTTAAAATGTTGATATTATAGAGGGGATGGGGGGGGGAGGGGGGTTGTTTTTTGGTGGTTTTTTTTGTTGTGGGTTTTTTTGTTTGTTTTTTTTTTTTTTTGTCTTGCAGTAGACTATGAGTAGGAGGGGAGAACTGTGCAACCACTTCTATTTAGGAAAGTGTAGACTGGGATTGGGTTATAATTTTCCTGACATCCAAATATACTGTTCTGGTAGGATAAATAGCAAAGAAATCTGGTGACTCACACAGTTCATAAGTTTTCTGAGGAGGAATAGTGAAGAAATTCTTTCTTTGTGTGTCTTTTCACCTTGCACTTCACATGCTAAAATTAGAATAATCATGGCCTACCTGCCTTCCAGGAGGAAACCCATGGAAATATGCGTAAAAATGTCAGCCACAAATAGAACAAAGCAACTGTCGAAATCTGCAAAGGTGCCTTTATTTCTGCATTTTCTCAGTTGGCCATTGTTTCATAACATGATGCAGTTTAACCATTCTTTTAGAGATAGCACATTAAAAAAGAGCATAACCATATTACATTAGCTATTGTTCACAGCCACATAGAATGTAGGAAAATTGTATGTACATAGTTCAGGAAACATACAGAAGATTGATTGAGTGACAAGATAACTAGGCTGGTCTTTTTTCTATCAATAATTTGTGTTATAAGAAATGGAATAAACAATATTGTTAAAGAGACCCATGGAATAAAAAGGAGTCTATAAGGTAAACCGGAGTAGTGGATACCACTGTCATAGCATCCTGTTGAACAGGTTTAATAAGGCTACTACAAACAGAGCTACAAAGCACATTCTACAAAAACAGAGATGGCTGCTTGTTTTATTGGAATTCTTGCAAAAGTGTCCAGTTGTTTTGGGCGGTTTATGATATCATGGTGGCAGGAATGTTTTAAATAACAGGATGAATTGAGAAAGAAGGAACAGGTGAGTCAGAACCTGTTTTGATAAAGTCTGCTAGACTTCATAAACTTTGATTTATAAATCTTGACTTCTTTGTAAAATATTGCAATGTTTGCGTACATGTTTGTTGTCCTTAGACAACATCCAGTCTCATAATGCCCTATCATATAAACTCTACAGCTAACTAAGGCTCAAAAGCAGAGCGCCAGCCAGACTTTATTAACTACAGATGGAAGGGTGTGATGAATCAGTCAGATATCAAACTGTTGAAAAGAGCACATTCTATTATTTCAGCGATCTAGTTGTATGGCATTGACCCTTAATATGCTAGACTTAATGAACAATTGCTTTTGTGACTGATTATTATGTAAATTGTTTAAGACATTATTTTTAATTGTGGCAGCTTTGAGGAAACAAAGAAATACTGCTGCATAATCTGCCTTCTGCCTCACAGGTATTTCCCGGTAAAAATGATCATGAGAAATGTAAAGTTTTTAAAATGATGTTATATGCAGGAAGCAGGAAGGCCCTTTAATTATGCCCTTAAGTACAGAATATTTGCTTAATTGCTTAGTAGCCCTTGTATCCTGAAAATTTAATTAAGTGATGATTAACTATTCATTATAATATTTTCCTGTTATTATTCAGTACAAGCTGCACATTAACTTTTAAAGTCTTTATCATGTTTAGAATTAAGCAACCCCAATTCTCATCAGCTGCAAAGACCGACTGTGATACTGCAATAACTTATCTACTTCCCTTGCTCAATTAATAATACCTGATGCATCAGGCAAATCGGAATGGCCCGTGGAAAAAGGCTCACAGCTTAAGCAGTGGCAGCTAATCCTCTTTTCTGTATTAGACAATGTGCTTGGTTGACCTGGCCCAACTGATTCAGTCTGGAAGGCCATGATACGATACAGCCTGCTCCGGGTCGGGCCCCAGAAGAGAATACATGGGGTTTAGAGCCCCTTAACCTCTATCTGAATGTGAATGTCCATGCAGAAAAAAACCAGAGGAGAAGATGGTGGTCTTTTTATACAATAACTGATGGGATCCCACTACTTGGGACACTGGAAACCGAGTTAGGTATCCACCTCCATCCTGAAGTAATCCCAGCTGACTTCTCACTTCTCTGGAGAACATCTTCATCCTGGGAAATGTGCTGCTGGAGGGGAAGCTCTCCATATCTCCCTTTGAAGCTGCGCTGCTATCTGCTCTGAACTCCAGGAGGAGTTGGAGGTCAGCCATCAGCAGATCATTGCCTGCGTGAGGAGCTGACCTGAGCAGCTCTGAGATCCAAACCTAGGCCAAAACATTTTTACATTAGTTCATTTTTGGAGCTGAGGTTAGCATGTTGGACCCCTTGTTTTTGTTGTTACCACTAGATAAACTCAGAATTGTGTTCCAGGTGCCACCCATGCTTTCTACCCCCATGAATTATAATTGCCATCTGGAGAGTGGAGGGGCATCAGAAGGATTCCTCTCCTGGAATAATTTAATGATCTGGAAGAGGAGAGGTCAGTTTGACCCCATTCACCTCCCACCCACCCTGAAAAGCATTAGTTTCATTAGTTGATTTGCAGGAATCGAAGGAAGAGGAAAATACTTTTGTGGCGGCCAATAGCTGTGCTCAACTGGTCGCCTGGTGCATTACTTACTGTGATGATGCTACATGTCAGGTAATTTTAGAACTAAAGGACTGAATTTCTGGCAATTGGAATACTGGAAAGTTGAGGTGTTTATAGGGATAGATAGTAACCAAATATGAGGATTTTTTAAATCTTTACGGCTCTTTTTTAGACTTTATCTAGACTGTATCTTCACCAGCCTTTTCAAGTAATGGGCCACTCCTGAAAAACTCTGGAATTAAAAAACTTCTGAGGACATGACTTTGCAATTTTAGTGCTGTTGCAATGACATATTCTGTATAGAAGAATTTGCATACATGTTGAACCCAGAAATGCCTTACTCAATGTGCTAAACTTCTGTGTGTGGTAGGCGAGTGAAATCAGAAGTGAAAGGAAGCAGCGGAAACTGTTCATTCAGAAGCTTTCCTGTGAATTGGTGAAGGAAGAGATTTTCTTTGACAGAAAGCTTGGTTCTTAAAGTGTTAGTAAAATTCTTATTTCTCATTCTTGTTTGGAACCTGAACCTGCAGGGTGCCTGATCTAGAATTGGTGGGAGGCTTCCTTTGGGAAATTTCACACCTGTCCCTTAAATAATTTTGAATAAAAACTTTATTAGGTAGAATTAACATATTAGAAAATTATTTTACGTTATATATCATATTATGATTGATGGTATCAATCATGGAGTTTAACACACAGTAGACTATGCATATGACTAGCTGATACATGAAATATATTTGGAGAATTGTTATTTAATCTTTTTATCTTAATATGTGTATCTTAATAATTAAAAGCATTTAATATTAATATTTAATAGTATATTAATATTTAATAACATTTATATCATATGCACATTCTGACAGAGGGAAACCTAGACAACTCTCACATTTTTGGACCTGTCTACAGTCAGGACTGCCTACGGGCAAATCTACATTCATTGTTGTTTCTGGATTTTACTGTAAGGTTTACTTATAAAGAAGGGCATCATTAAAAAGTTTGGTTTTGATAAACACTGCACAAAAAAGGCCATAATGTTGTAGCTCAGTAATGGTTTTTGATGTAAGTACTTAATAGAGATGAGATTTATATAAGAAAAGAAATTGTAACTTATTTTTCTAGCAGGGCTTTTTTTAGAGATGACCTGTCAAGCATACTGTTAGATTATTTTTTTTTTCTCTTTTCCAGTTAGTGCTTTATTTGACTTCTACAGCCCACAACTTTTCTAAAGGAATGTTTTAGGTGTTTGCCTGTTAGGGATTGGGACATAATTCTCCAGACTAATCATAGGAACTGCTCACTTGATGATGGCATTAATCTCTGTGCACGCAGCTAAAACAACAATGATTTTAATCACAAGCTGAGGGAAACGTGGTGCGTACACTTCTCTAGAAGAGAAAATCCCCCTGTAAAAAGCACTATCTTTGTTAAGAAATTGCAGTACTCAGCTCACTGAGACATAGCTCACCATAGCTGATGTATTTTCAAGCGATATCTGAAGCATGAAAATATTCATAAGAAAATTTACAGTAGAAAAGTTTCTTAAAGTTGTAAGTAAACTAAAACATGGTAGTGGTTAAGCCTGTCGAGAACTCTTAATGCTTGCTACTTTATTCTACAAAATTGAATAAAGGCTCTGCTGTAAAAAAAAAAAAAAGTCTATGGCTGTGTCTTCTCAGGTGTTGGCCAGGTTTTGCTTTGTGTGGGTGTGTACCATACTGCAAAATGCAAACTAATAAGATCCAGAACACAAACTAAGAAGATAAGCTTGCTGATGCTCTAGCCAAAGTGTTATTAAAGTGTCTAATTACTTTTTACTAATATACAGTCACTAGGAGTGCTAAAATGCACTATTTTAATGCTTCTAGGAAGGCAACCAGGCACAACACAACTGATGAAGTTTTAATTTCATATGCATGGCAATTATGTGTGAGACCATATTTAATAAAGGTACTAATATTATAGTTGAACATTTGGTTAAATCTTGCAGAAAACATGATGATTACAGTCTCATACTTGGGTTAACAATTACTTAAAGAGAAAATGTTTTGATCTCAAGTAATATATAAATTCATATATGAATATATGCACTTTTAAAATCATGATTCTTGTGAATGTCCTGGTTTCAGCTGGGATGGAGTTAACTGTCTTCCTAGTAGCTGGTCCAGTGCAATGTTTTGAGTTCAGCCTGTGAAGAATGTTGATAACACTGATGTTTTCGGTTGTTGCTGAGTAGCGTTTAGACTAAAGTCAAGGACTTTTCAGCTTCTCATGCCCAGCCAGCGAGAAAGCTGGAGGGGCACAAGAAGTTGGCAGGGGACACAGCCAGGGCACCTGACCCAAAGTGGCCGACGGTGTATTCCATACCATGGGACGTCCCATCTAGTTTAGGAACTGGGAAGTGGGGGGCGGAATCGCCGCTCGGGGACTGGCGGGGTGTCGGTCGGCGGGTGGTGAGCAATTGCCCTGCGCATCATTTGTACATTCCAATCCTTTTATTACTACTGTTGTCTTTTTATTAGTGTTATCATTATCATTATTAATCTCTTCCTTTCTGTTCTATTAAACCGTTCTTATCTCAACCCACGAGTTTTACTTCTTTTCCCGATTTTCTCCCCCATCCCACAGGATGGTGGGGGAGGGAGTGAGTGAGCGGCTGCGTGGTGCTTAGTTGCTGGCTGGGGTTAAACCACGACAGTGAGAAATCCATCGAAGCTGAAAATACTTTGTATTTACATTCTTCCTTCTCACATTCATGCCAGCTCTGTGAAAACGCATCCTATTTATGTGGAATATTCCAGGCAGAAATTACTTAGAAACTGCATGCAGATTTCACTGCTCTTACGTACTTTCATTGTCTGCCTATGGAAACTCCAAGGTCTCATGCAATTTCCCTTTCTAAGACGGTTTAACTGGGACTGATCCCAGAGTTTAATTCCCAGGCCATTGACTGGAATCCCTGGCTAGCAGTGTGTTTTCTACATCATCAGGAGTCCCAAGCTGGAACAGCTTGAGGCTGAGTTTACATCTCAGGAAAAAGGCTGTTGCCTGGTGGTTCTGTCCTTGTTAGTCAGTTAAAAAAAAAGCAGTGACTCCGTTATTTTATAAATCTGAATTAGTAACACTGTAATGGTATATCCTAGGGATGGATTACTTAGGAACTGATTTGCTCACATTTTGAAGGATCTATCCTCCAATGATTTTGTTATTTAGAGCTTTTCTTGTCAGAGCTCTTTCTTGCTTTTCTAGGCTTTGAAAGAAATCAGCGTCCTGAACTCAAAGCTGTTGTCTAGTTTCACTCAGAAAACTGAGTGTGCTTCTGACTTTTTTTGTTTACTCATCATTTTATTGGAAAACATTTGTTCTGGAGGTTAATGATCCTCTACCTATGAAAGATACAGAAATTTGTATGTGTGGAGTTTAATCTAATGCAATGAGTGAAAAGTCATTTTAAATTGTTTTTATCAGTCTACATTTTTGTCTCTCAGAGAAATGAAAAGCCAGGATAAACTGTTGTAGAGTAAACAAAATAGTAATATTAAGAAAAGGCATTTTCATAAATCAGATTCTAAATACCGGGGATAATCCTAAGTAAGAGAAAAACACCTTTGCAAAAATATTCCCTCAGATTTAAGTGTATAGCTTCACTTAACTACAAGCCTTTTTTTTGCAGCAAAATTGGTATTTTTATATATATATGTATACCTATACACATATACGTAATACCAGTTGGCTACAAAATTAAATGAAGTATGGTAAATGTTAGATTTGTTGCTCATCTTACTATTTAGAACAAAAAAATATGTATTGGTAAATATGTTTCATATTTTTCTTAATTACTTGATTAAAGAGGTGATTGACTAGGTCTACTTTACTATAGCAGTCTAACTAATCTTCCTTTACATGATGCTTTCCTACCCCTTCCGTTGACTTCCATGCATGTTTTATACCACTAAAAACCCGTGAGAATGTAGACAAAAACATTCAACACCACAGCCTGCACTTCCTTAGCTGGTTAGTTTGAGACCAGTCCAGCTGTATCTTCATGTCAGTAACCACCCTGTAACTATACTTTTGTAAGTCTCAGCTTTGGTAACTATCGTTAAACTATTGAGAGGGAAAAAGAGTAACTTACTGTAGTAACGTCTTACCACTTCCACCCATCCTAGGATCCCAGTATTCAATTTCCTTGCCATGACACATCAATGTTCTGACTTTTAACTATGAGAGACTTCAAAGCTACAGGGCAGTAGACCAGAACGAGGTGGGGACGGGCCATCGCAGCGCTCCGGTCCGCCTCACTAACATCACTCCTTCTCTAAAGGGGGTGGCCATGTTCAGGTTGCCTCTTTGGACCGGTTGCTGGCCCGTGCTGAGGAATTATTTGGGAAAGCTGTAGGTGCGTGGGCCAGAGCCCCCCACCAGAGACCACGTTACGTCTGGAGCAGTGTCCAGACCTCAGCTCATGCACTGGCAGTGTTAAGTTGACATGTAGTGATAGAGCCTGAGCATTTCTGGCACTATACTCTCTCAGGCATGTGTCGCCTTGGTTTAGGTTTCCAGACGTATACTGGATATCTCCAAGGCAGTTCTAGTACACAAAGTGCTTTCTTAAAATACTTGCTGTGCCTATCAACTACTGAGATATAACAGGAGCAAATTTTAAAGTTTTCTCTATTAGGAGTGTAACGTATGTTGATTACATAAGGCTTCATTTGGAAGAGGACCATTCTACTTGAATTAATTAATTAATTTTTAACTGAATTTTAGGTCACTAACAATTTGAACATTTAACAAAATGTTTCTGTTTCCCCAGGAGACTCCTGACCTATCAGAAGCAAAAAAACCCAAACCCCAAACTGCAAAAAAGCCAGAGCTACAGTGTCCACAGCTCTGCTTATGGAAAATTTTCGCAAATAAATGCAAAGCAAGCTTTTATATGCTCGCTGTGTTTTATGTTGTTATGATTCTAATGCACATATTTTTAATAATGGATTATTTTCATTTAATGTCCTAAAATTTTTATGTCCCAAAGTTCATTTACTTATATGATCAACATAAAAGTGTTCTGCAAAAGAAAACAGAAAACAAAAGAAGTGATATGGTGTTTTCCAAGCTTTGAGGGAGTAGGGAGGGTAATAACTATGTATTTTCTCTTTCATTTCATGCCATTACCCAGACAAATTTGTTTAATGGGTAGAAAGGGTAAGTATCACATCTTTTGTTTTTCTTGGTCTGTGCTTGTTTCTTTTTACTAGTAAAGCAAAGAGTTTGCACCACTAAATTATTTCAACAGTGGCAGTTGAAAAGAGAATTATTACTTGGAAACCACTTCAAGTTAAGATTTTAATAAGTAGGTATTCTTGGCTTGCAATATTTCAGTCTTGTAAAAGGAGCTAAGTCATGAAATTCATTCATTTAAATGTTGAAAGGACGTGTTTTCCTTACATTGTCTTCTTGATTGCAAAGATATTAAAATGCAATTGTGCAGTGCAAAGATATTAAAATACTAATTATGTTTATCAGGATTTTAGGAGGTAATCAGATGGTAATGGGTGTGCCAGACTAGCTTTGAAGTGACTAATAAAAGATAAAAGCGACAGCTTTCAAAATGCTGCCTTAGAGGGGCAAAGGAAAAGCGTCTCTTGACCTTGATCTGTGTTAGTAGTGTCAAGGTGCTAGTTCCGAGTACGATCGCTGAAGGCACTCCAGTTAGAAATTGCAAACAGATGCAAACACAGATACATAAATGAGAGGATTACTGAGATAGTGGCTTTAGGTATGGAAAGTGATTTTTTAGGTGAAAAGTTTAGGTGACTTATTACATTGGCATTCTAATAATAATAGTATCTTATTTTACGTAGTTAGGAATTCTATCTAAGGAAAATTTATGATCATGGATTTTCTCCTTTAATGTTAACTCAATTTCCCTAGGGAGAATTTCTGTCATTCTGAGCTGCCCAGTTGGGCATCATATCACTGCATCTTAATAATACACACAGATTCACAAGCAAATCAATGAACACCAGTTTACAATGTGCTGCTTACAGAAAAGAGAAGGATTTTCATGAATTAATAATGCATTTTGTAATTGTTATGTTTGAGCTGGATGAAGATGTATTCTTCAGAACAATTTTAGGTTTAAGCAAAAGTGTAGACATTGCCCAAAAGATACTGTTATAACAGAGAGAAAAAAGTATAGGAACTTTACAAACATGTGTGAGAGTCAATGAAAAATAATTTGCCTCATGATAAATAAGGTATTATTATTATTATTAAATGATTAATGATTTATAAACTAATCATTGCATCTGTGTTTGGATCATCGCTAATGATTTCAGTGAGGATTTCCTTCTCGGCATGCACTGAATTGCTCTCTGATGGCTCTGATTTGCTCTGGGGATGGCTTGGCTGGGAAGAGTTGCCCCTTGCAGCATTGCTTTCCAGCTGCCAAAACCCCTCTCAGTTATCTCTCTGCATCTACTGCTAGCGTAGCTCAGACGCTTGGGTGACAGCTCCTAAACTGTTGCAAATTGCATTCTGGTGAATTAAGGAAAACTGAAATTGAGGGCTTGTTTACTTTAGAAAGTAGGGCTGTAAATTGGTTCATGAGCCACTGAGCCATCCCTATGTGAAAGACATGACTTTCAATAAGGACCTGGGAATAAAGTTAGCTGAAAGTAGGAACCACTGGAATTACCACAGCTAAACTTTACTGATCTGTCAGACAGCTCTTTAAGACTTTTCCCTGTAGGACTGCATGAATATAATTAGATGCACTCGGCAATCTTGGAATTTTTGAACTCAATTGTTAAAAGAGCCTATAAAAACCAAACAGTTACCCATACTTTATGATGGACAAAATCTTTGTGAGACAATCCATCACAGTTATTTTCTTCTTTTTATATTTTGGTTTGATAAAAGCTAAAAAGCAAACAATAAAATATCTCTGATAAAGCTAAATAATAAGAACGATTTGGGACTTTTGGACATCATTCCTTTAACAAAATGCTACTCCCTCTCCTACGTGCAGATACATTATATAAAAAAACACCCCATCCAAACAAGATGAATATATAGCTTCTTGTTACACCAGCGGTAAGAACAGTTTTTTGAAATACCAAAGAATTTGTCATTCAAGCAACATAGGGTTAGGTTGCTGGATTAAAATGACATTCAATCTAAACCATTTAGCTTTGGCTTTTGGCATTTTCGAAATGTTTTTCTTCTTAATTAATTTTATCTTTATTTCCAAATGAAATATTTGCTTGGATACAAGAATTGATTTTTTTTTCAGCTAAAGTTATTTGCAAATTTGGCAGAAACTTATGATTCATTTTGAATGTCCCAAAGTATCACATTTTTACACTGTTTTTCAGGGGAAGATGTTTCTTCAGCTGTAATGATAACTCCTGCAGTTCTTTACTGAAAATGAAATATATTCTTAGTTTGGAAGTAAATTTGATGTCTTTATAGTTTCAGGAGTTAATATAGCTAGTAACACAGTTCTGCCTCAAGGTCACAGTAAGATTATGCCTCCTAGTGCTTTAAATGTGCAAAGATTTAATGGCCTGAGGAATTTTGTCTTGGTTACTGATTTCATTTATGTGTAAATTCGAGATCACTTAAGTGCAAAGAAGCCAGCTGCAAATAAAAGTCTTTATAGCTGGAAAAATATTTTAAAGTATGCTGTAGAAATCCCTCTTATTTAAGTGGCTATGAGCTGTCTAAGTGCATAATAGGAAAAGGTTTTGTCTTTTCTTTCACATAAAGAAAAGCCACAAAGCTATTTGAAGTCATATTTTTTTAAGAAAAGAGCGATGAGGTCTTGATATACTTCCTAAAATGTAAAATGCTGATGAATTGTGAATGTCAGCTAATGCAGGTGGCATATTGTGTTGAAAAATGACAACGAAGAAAATTTCATTCATCTTCATAATGTCATGCTTCAGGGAATAAACAGATCAGTGCTTTGATCAAGAAATAATATTTGTCTCTTCATCCAGCATTACACAGTTGACCATATGTATCCTGACTTTTTTCTTCTCTTCTTGGCCTTAAGGTGGAACCCTCCAAAACCCCTTCAGTGCTTTTGTGCCCTTCAGTAGTACATGACCTTAGGTCTTTCACATCCTCAGCCAGCAAGTGTCCTAACCACAAGGGCATAGAGCCAAGCTGCTTCCTTTAAACATGTGTCTCCATTTACAATTAAGCATTATGGCATATGGACGTTTTTGCGTGAACATTCAGGACTGAGGTTAGGTCCAATCCAAAAAATATGTACCCTGTTTCCTGTGTTTAAGAGCATGATTTTCAATCCCAAATGCATATTTAAATATTGCCTTTCAGCAGACAATACTCCGCTAGGAAAAAAAAAAAGTTTGGAAACCTTGGAAATAGATATGAAAGGGAATTATTAACACACGATTAACTATGTCGACTTACTTGTGATAACTACCTAAAAACATAAAGTTGTAATTAACGTGCTACAGTACTTCCGTATTAGTGAGTGTCTGTTTTGTCATATGGACAACTACTGTAGAAAAATGTAGAATTATTTTTACTTGTGATTTTAGTAGAAAGTAACCATCTGCTGTGTCTGTTTGTTTCAACTCCACAGAGGCTTTTCATTTATAAATTAGCAAATAATTTTGCATAGAAAAGAAAACCAGCACAACCGAATGCTGATCTTGACACCGATATAAATTTTTAATACTAATACTATTCATACTATACTAGTTACATAGAGTAGATATTGTAATTATACCATAAACCATTAGCTTTAAAAAATAAAAAGAGCATTTTTGTCATATTGCCTGAGAATTCTCCACACACACATCTGCATTGTACAACGCGATGTAATACTAATAGTGAGCTAGCTCCAGACTGATTGACACAAGCTAGTCCACAGAGCACAGCGTGGTAACCGTAATTATTGAACTTGGTCAAAAGTTTATCTGCAGTACTTCAGATGTTATCTGGAATAACTTAATTTCTATGTGACTGTAAGCTGTCATCAAACAGGGCAGTTTTCTTCTATTCCCTTCAGTCTGGGTGTTCTTGTTGAGATAAATTTTCTGATCTGTCTCACCACAAAGTTACACCACAGCTAATGCCAGCACAAAAGAGATGGCTGGAGGGTGAAGACCTCTTCCATCACCAAACTGCTTCTCTGTTGCTTTTGACTGTTAAAGGAACTGAATCTCAAGCTCTGCCTAAGAGAAGGGATATTTTTCTACAGGGATATCACCGTGATCATGTGATCCAAGTGCTGTCCGTTTCATACTGTGATGGCACGATATCTGCTAGTCATGCTAGATCTGTCTTTTCCTAGTTGTGCATTTAAATATGCCCCTTGACCAAAACAGTTTTCTTCTCCCGTAAGGAGACAGAACATCCTTTCCCCAAATTACATCTATTTTTTGCCTGACATTCTTGTCTTTTAATGAACCTTTGATCAAAATGAAACCAAGTAAAAAATATTCTATCATAAGTAATACTTTGGCAGGGGAGGAAAGGAATATATGTGTATTTACTCTGAAACTAACAACAAAAAAAATATCTTCAGTATTGTTTTTTAAGCACTTGGGATACATATCCAATACAACAGCAAAGTGTTCTTGGGCATTAGGACTCTGCAGTTTAATGAACAGTATGTTTAACGTGCACATGCCCTTCTGAGAGAAGAGGGCCAACCTGAAACAAATCCTAAATAGGATTACTGTGAACAGCATGTTGCTACTAGGTAAGAAGGATGACTGATTATAATATAGAGCAAGAAGTAGCCGACCTCTGTCCTACCACGTATATGTGGTTCAGATGGCTCCCACAGAGAGTTCAGAGGTGAGATCAACATAATGTTAGGCTCAAGCTCAAAAAAGACCTCACTAGTATATCCATATGATATGGCTATACCACTCACTGTTATACTTGTATCATTTACTGTAGTTTTAGAGACTGCCCATGTTTTTTTTTACTGGAAACATACATCTGACAGTAAGATCAAGGAGCCTTTGCTCCATGATCATTGGCTGCTTTGCAGCATGAGCAGAGCTCTGCTACAGGAACATGGAATTCCAGTGAGCTCCAGCAGTGGCAGCAGCCCTAGACTCCTGGAAAAGAGCTGCCAGAGCTTTACAACCTTTGTCATCTTCACCGGTCCATACACTCTAATGGAGCTGGGTCAGGGAACAGACTGCACGCTGCCTAGAAAAGCTTTGGTTTTTTACAAATGTCCATCAAAAGATCGATGTCTAGGAATATTCCGCAGAAGCTGTACAGTACTGCTGCACATCGCACAGGATCTCTGGTGGCTGCTAGAAGGAGCTCAATATCTCCCCTGCTATACACAGTCATTTCAAAAGTTGATCAATCTCTAAAAGCATACGAAAATAGATTGAGGTTGTTGTTTATTCAACTGTCCTAGAAACCTATGCCAGAATGTATTGGTGAAATGGAACTGTTAAACAGAAATACTCTGTTTTATTTGGGTAAATCAGTCAGATGGAGAATGTTATGTCAGATGATGTCAGTAGCAGTAGGACCAGCAAGAGTATCTATATGATTCAACGTATAAATGCTTCTTCAAAGTTATCTGCACATTTGTGCATTCTCTTGCCTGATTCGTGTGTGGTTTTGAGGTCCTGCAATGAAGACATACGGACTTTGTGCGTTGTTGTTGTTGGGATGAGATGGCTGAGTGGTTAAACATAACCTGAGCAGCTGAAAAATGGCTATTAGACCACTCTTATAAGCTAATAGCAGCTTTCCCCTGTCCAAGAAACTGTAGCATTCATGCAGATTGTTGTGAATCCAGGTTAATTATCAATGAATTTACAAAGCTTCCTTCCTAAATCCGTACCTGCAAAAAATGAAGAGAAAGAGATGTAGTTCTGCTTTATGGAAATATCCGGATTTTATTACTCTCTTTTTTCATTAAAATTTCAGATGAGGTCTGCGAATGGTGCTTGGGCTCAGCACAGTCCTGTGTAATGAAGCAGAAATGTCCACTGGAGAATGAAAAGCAAAAGAAAGTATAATTGCTTTCTACAGTCTTTGAAATTAGGGTGACAGGCATTAACTCTGCATGTTAGAAAGCATGGTTTTCATGTTCACTGCCATTCCTACTGGCATTTGTGAATGCGTGGTTAAGTGATCTGTGTTGATGGAATCAGTCATTCTTCATCCTTTCCATTCCCAAGGACCCTGAGTAGCAGGCTTAGATGGAGTGAACTCCTGACCTCCAAGCAAAGCACGACGCTCAATGGAGTGAAAAGAGTAACAGTGAATTTCAGGATGAGAACAATCAAGAATGGATTGTCCATTACCTACAACTTTTAAAGCTCTGGTGTACCCAACTTGCAATAAAATTGTTAATAATATGTTGTGGTTTAACCCCAGCCAGCAACTAAGCACCACGCAGCTGCTCACTCACTCCCTCCCATCCAATGGAATGGGGGAGAAAATCAGGAAAAGAAGGAAAACTCGTGGGCTGAGATAAGAATGGTTTAATAGAACAGAAAAGAAGAAACTAATAATGATAACACTAATAAAATGACAGCAGCAATAATAAAAGGATTGGAATGTACAAATGATGCGCAGTGTGATTGCTCACCACCCGCCGACCGACACCCCACCAGTCCCCGAGCGGCGATTCCCTGCCCCCCCCACTTCCCAGTTCCTATACTAGATGGGACATCCCATGGTATGGAATACCCTGTTGGCCAGTTTGTGTCAGGTGCCCTGGTTGTGTCCTGTGCCAACTTCTTGTGCCCCTCCAGCTTTCTCGCTGGCTGGGCATGAGAAGCTGAAAAATCCTTGACTTTAGTCTAAACCCTACTGAGCAACGACTGCAAACATCAGTTTTATCAACATTCTTCACATGCTGAACTCAAAACATCGCACTGGACCAGCTACTAGGAAGACAGTTAACGCCATCCCAGCTGAAACCAGGACATAATAAAAAAATTTAAAAAAAGGTTTTTTGTTGGTTTTAGTCCTAACTGTAACAACCTCTAGCTTGACGGTGTTACTTTGCATGATTGGTTCCATTATGTCTAGTGCTGAGAGGCTGAATACTTTCATCTGCATAATGCTGTGAAGGAGTATAATTAGCAAAATGCTATTTTGAGTCTGAAGTAGCTTTCTGTTGCCCTACCCCTCTCAAAACTATTGTCTCATTAAGGAGCTGAAAACGATGTCGTGTCTTCTGTCAGCAGTTCAACTTTTGTTATATTTGACCAAGTGAGCTAAAATGTAGTGAATTAAAGTAGCATATTGAAACACTTTCCTAAACGCTCTTTTAATGTAGCCATCCCAGAGAGCATAGTCTCCTAAATAGCTCAGAAAGAGCAGTTTACATCTGCGGTTATAAAACGTCTGCAGCTCACCGAAATACCACTCAAATTCTTGTTGCATGTGTGCATCCTCCAAGACCTCACAAGAACGACCCGTTAGCTGATGTTAGTTACTCTGTAGTCATTATTAGCCATTATTAGACTATTCCATTAGTCCAATGCTGGTTATGGGATCTTGCTGCCAGGCAGATCAAGTGGTCACCTGGCTTTATGAATGAGTTCCCAGTTCATTCACAGCATGAGCTGCTGTATTCTTTATCCTGCCCTAAGGGTTAGGGAGTGCTCGGGCTGTCACCTCCTCAACTCCCCTGCCGCAGAGGAGGATACCTCTGGTATGGCTTAGGCAGTGAATATAGCCACAGCGCAGCTGTGAGCAGGTGAACAAGAACTCAAAGGAGGGTATCACACTTGAAATACTGTGATATAATTACAACATCTTTCTAGAACTAGCACTTCTAATAACCTTCTCAGGAAAATAAGGATCAGATGTCCTTATCTGATTACAGTAAATAACCTACAGGCATCCCAGTTAAGCGAATTACTATCCCAATTAAGCAGCAGTTCTTGCTGATAAGTATCATTAGGTTTAATTCCATTCCTTGGGAAATGTCCTGATTAAGGCTATTTCTCAATTTAGTGGTATGTAATCTAATAGTTAAAAAAAAAAAAAAAAGTGACATTTGAAGCAGAAATGAGAAAGAAAAGTCGAATAAATTGGTAATATGAGCATAGGTTTGGATGAAACACATCCCAGCAAGCTCTGAAAAAAACAAAAGAAATATTGTCACAATTGCTTCTGTTAATTTTGATATCTCACAGAGACTAAAAGAGTAAGTCCTATGAAATGTGGGGGGTTTCTTTCCTTTAAGAGAGTATCAGTTTATTGTAAGAAAATCAAGTGCCTGATCATAGAGAAAAATTTAGAAGATTGTTAGAAACTGGGGAGAAAGAAAAAATATCAGCTACTCGAAGAAGAAACTTTTCATAGGGGCACATCATAGGAGAGATTTCTTGTAGCTGAGGTAGAATTTCTTATTGAAATAAAAGAGTTACCAAAAGGCTATGCAGACAGCATGTTTGACCTGGTGAAAATGTGGAAGCAGGAGAGCAAGTTCAATAGAATATGTTGAGTTACAGCAAAGCTGGATCTCTCATATTTAACTCAGCAGTACATGTTTATTATGTTATTATACGCGAATGTATGGGGGGGGGGGGGGGGAGGAGGGACGAGGAATGACTTGTCCTGGAACATTTCAGGAGTTCCCAAGATTATTTTTTTTTCCTTTCTGGTACTTTACAGACCAATTCTAAAATAAAGTGTTACTATTTAAAACTCAGAAAGTTTTATTTCCTGAAAAGAGGAAAAATAAATAGAAGTGCAAGTAGGAAGATGGAACACGGAAGGTAAGGAGAGCTGTAGGAGCAGAAGGAGAAATTCCAGTCTCGAAGCAAGGTCTTGCGAAGAGGGGAGCAGAAGGCAGCTAAGTACACAGCCTCTATTTAGGGAGTAATGCTATTAGGAGGAGTGGTGCTGGCCAGTAATTTCTAACCCTTTCTCTTAGCCTTTTTCCAGAACAGCAGTGACTTTACCACTATATTAAAAAGAAATGCATTCAGTATAGCTAAAATATTATACCCCTAAGAGCTTACTGTTTGTACCGAGGATGTTACAGATTAGCAGCTTCTAATTTTTAAAACACCTAGCAAATGTCCTAGAAAAACTGCCAGGAATCTTCTTTTCTGCTGCGGCAGTATAGATTTAGGGACAGCGGGAGTTTTCTGAGGTCTCCTGGTCGCCCCCATGCTCCAGGCGGGTTGCTCAGGGCTATACCCTAGTACTAACTGTGAAAAGGAGCTGATGGCAAAAGATCCGTGAAGATACTTTATGAGCTATCAACCCCCACAATTCTCTCATACTATCAAACGACATAAACCCAATGCTTCCTTTAATTTGTGTTCTTACTGAATCTCTGAAATATTTAAGCAGGTGGTTTAGTCCTGTGCAAGATTTGTCTATTCTAATGGGTATTTTAAGCTGGGTAAAGGCTTACCTCAATTTGGGGAACTCTGGAAATGTCAAAAGATGTATATTATCATGTAATTTAAGCATAGTCTGTCTTCCGTAACATGAAATCTTTCTACATTCAAAAGCTCACTGAAATAAATGTGACCATATTAAAGATAGCCTCTGGTCTACCTGAAACAAATTCTTAGTAAAATTGAGATGATAAGCCTGCTATTGGTTCAGTGTGAAAAGATTTACTTTTTATAGTGGAGAGGAAAAAACCCTAACCCTCCCCAAACCCCCAACCTATGCATACTCTCCAATACCTGGTTAGTGTCTGTATTTTTCTGCATCAAGCACTACAAAAGGTATTTGAATGTTTTGAAATAACTTTTTGAATATTTTGAAATAACTTTTTCTAGTCAATTGGTGTTGCTCTGTTTTACTCACTGCTGTGTCTAAAGCCTTCTTGGAAAAGTGGAGTCCCTAAAGGATGTACTGTACCACGTAAAACTAGTGGCAAAATGCATGGGCAAAAGCATGTGCTTTTATCTAATAATAGTGCATATAATAGTCTGGAGAGCAATAGCATATCTTGCATAACAGATGTCAACCGTTATACAAGCAGCAGAATACTTGAGACTTCCAGAAATGTACAGTGCAGCATGTGAAGTATAAATTCCAGTGTATTGCTGCTAGTTAAAAAAAATAATGAAAAGACTGCTTGTAAACTAGAATCCAATTTCCCAGGCAATCTAAGCAATTGTAAAAAAAAATACTCCAATAGAGAGTGGTACGGTCAGAGAGGAAAACATAATCAAATCCGTCACTGCACATAACTTTCTGCAGGATGTGACACACTATAAAGGTCATTACGCCCATCACTACAGCCTAACATTTTGTAGCAGAGTGTGATCTTCCTTGTTTGTGAAGGATATGCTAAAGAGAAAGGGAGCCGGGAGTTGGTTGTTATTTAAAGCTGACAGCCAAAATAACCCTCAGTGCTTTGCCTTCAACTCCAGGTGACCAAATTTTCAAAGCTATGCTTGAGGGACCTATAGCTGCAGGGCTTGCGAACAGGTACCAAGGCTGACAATCCTACCCTGTGATCCATCCTTGTGCTTTTTCACTCCTCATCTTCTCACTGGTAGTCGCTTTTTTTTTTTCTTTCCCAACAATGTGGTTAAATAAACATACTTAAAGTCCACTCCTTTTACAAAAGCAAGACTTTTTGTTCAAAGAAAGAATTCTTCTTGAATTTCAGGCTGCCTTGAAACACCACGGATTCCCCTCATATTGAATGGTCTCTGAATTGTCCACATCTGTTTACTTTCCATAATAGAAAGCTAAGTGGCTTTCTAACCTTCACAAAAAATCTGCATGTTGGTATCACCTCTTTGCTGCAATAGGAAGCTTTCATCTAAGCAAAGCTCAGCTTAATTGCTCTTAACTTCTGAATGCTACATTTATTTATTTATTTATTTTCCGAGAGAGAAATGAAAGTGTTTTGGTTTTAACACTGATACCAAGTGATAAGCAATTTATCAGTTTTAAGATAAAACCATCCCTAAGCAGTGCTGAAAAAATTGCTAATGGTTTAAATAATAAAACACACTCTAACTCTCTCAGAGGGCACTGGAACTAGATAAGTAAGCAGCACAGGAATAAGTATTACAAATTTAAAATAGCACAGCACTCTATAGATTAGGGAAGCATACTGAGAAAGTGCCTAAGATTCATGGTATAATCAATAAAAAAAAAACCAAAAGGCAAATAATTTGAACAACAAACCTAATGCATAATTTTGTAAAGCATGAAATCTACAGCATGTAGACCTTGAATATAATGGGCAAATCAGACTGTGGTTTTAAATCCACCTGAGCCTCATTAAATTTTTGGAATTGGATAATTGCTTGCCTCTGCCTTTCACAGCTACAGAATATCAATACAGTGGCCCTTGAGTACTCCAAGTGAATGCTTTGGGGAAAAGATAGCTAACATTCTTTAACTGAAATCATTGGGTAAATACTTAGAGTGAACGGATTGTCGTTTAGAGTCAGGATCAAATAATGACTTGTTAAATAAGTTATGCTAAGGGACTGATCCACCCAATTATTGCATGTGGAAATCATGTTTCTAATGTTAAACAAGCTCTTCTGCTGATACAAAACTGCTGTAAAAATAGTCCAAATGTTGAGCTTGGTGTGTTTAAATTTTGCAAAGTTAAGACTTTAAGTGTATGGCAAAGTAGTACAGAGTTATCTTTACAGTTCTACTTAAAAAATACCTCTTAAAAAAATACAGATGCATAATGACTAGTAACAGCTATTGCAGAGTAGCAGGGTTATAAGGTAAAATGGGTGCAAATAAGCAGGTATGTGGCAGATCAGTAGTAATGGTGTATTAAAACATGCAGTGCCTTAGGGATGGAGGAACTATTCCAACCTGAGCACCACCTTCCTTCACTGTGTTACCAAAAGAAGTTAGAAGGTAAGGGTCTACCGTTAAAAAGTTCCCTGCTGCCAAAAATTTTGCTCTTCATGTGGAGTGTCTTTGGGAAGTCGTGGCCAGAGGAGGCCCTGGGGGAGGGAGGAGGGGTAAGGAATCAGCGAAGGAAGCTGTTGGGGTCTTGCGACATTATCTTTTGAGGTCCGTGAACATCTGGTTTTTGAAAAGTTTCTTCCGTAATGAAAAGTGAACTGTATGAGAGTATGTGGGATCTTCTTAAGAGGAAAATGGATTTCAGGTCTCGCAATTTTTCTCACAAAGGATTTACCTGAGCATGAATGTGAGAACACTGCTTAATTTTTGTGAAGGTGAAGTGGTGACTTTGGGGTTGCGTGAGCAGAGGGGTGCATAACGCAGCAGTTCTCATCAGGGAGGTTCTTTGGGACATACGGCGTGACTAATGATGACCATCAGGGTAAAGGGTGACAGGACTAATAATTTTCCTATGTTTAATGAGCATAAATAAATGATGGCTAGTGCTGACAGGCAGCGGCAATGTGGGATCATAGTTACAAAAAATAGCCGAGATATTCATTGCATCCCAGTTCTGTATTTTCTCTGGTACCCAACAGTAACATAAGAAAGTGGTGGGGGACTGCTTTTGGTCTTTGGTTTATGATGTTTTTCTGTATTTTCTGTGAGACCCAGTTAGTTTAGAACTCAGAGCTTCCAAGAACGTGTCCTAAACATTATGCTACAGTTGTCATAGTATTTCTGCTTTTGTCTTGGTCCAGTGAATTTAAAATTAATTCAAATTATTTAGTTATCACAGCATAGAAGAGATCAAATGTGTCACGTTTTTCCCATGTATGGCATTTCTTGAATGGTCTATGACCTGGTTGTGTAGGATTCTTGACAGGAGTGAATGAAGCAGAGAATGGAGGAAACATGGGTTTAAATGCTATTAGAAAGAAAAGCTGGTCTTCTCAAATGTCCTGTCTGAGTTTTGCAACCACTAGTTAGGACCTCCTCATTAAAAAAAATAAAAGTAAAATTGAAGTTGCAGCTTAAATTTGATGTGTCAGATTCTATCAGAGTTTAGTAAGCATGTTGAACTTGGAGAAGCATAGTAAATTAAAATAAATTTGATAAATCAAGAAATCAGAAAACCTCTTTTAAAGAATCCTTTCCCAAGAGTTGGTGCCTATAATTATGCTTAAAAGACAGGGATAGGATTTACGCTTTGATTATAAAATAGAGATAAGAAGTGAAACCATCAACCTCTGATAAAACTGGTGAGACATTTGTCTAAGAAATAGGGGATCTGGGTTCTATCTTTTTCTCAACTTGGAGAACTCAGACGCACATTTCATCGGAGAAGGCTAATATACGAGTCTGGTGATGACTACTCTCAAAATGCTATTGTGAAATCAAAAAAGCAAGTCCACAGTTTACATCTTAGAGGGCAAGGCACATAGAATGATGGAATAGTATTTGGTTTACAGTCCCAGCTCCTGTCTTTAATCCACTGACTACTAAACAATCCTCTCTAGGTGTTTTAATTGCACAAAATAGGCAACTCTGAAGCCAAAGATCCAAGCAAAAGTAATTTAATCTTTCTTATGCCTTTTCTTATTTAATGGTGAGCTTGAAGGTAGTGAGTTGTTAAAATATGCCCAAGTGTAGCTGTTGTTGTTCTGCACTATGCTGAATTCCTGTTTCTTATAAGGCAGCAAACAATTATTCTTTACTGCCAGACAGCGTCCGAGAGTGGAGAATCCTTTGCTACTATATCACCTGGCAAACAGAAATTTTCTGGTGCAGGCTTGCCTTCTAGTTCTACTAGATGAAAGTAATAGAAAGCTTTATGCAATTCAGACTGTGACATGATGATACGTCGCACATGTTTGTATATACTCTTCAGAGGCATTAGCATGGGAACACGTATTGCCAACTTATCTTCCCACAAATGGGTTTGTTCAGCTTCCTCTCTTTTAGAGGCAGTGTCATTGCAGAGCTGTAATGACCCTGACAGCTAAATAAAGACATATTAAATATAAATAAGAGTAACTAAAACCTCATTCTTTAGTCACTATCCTCAAATTTTGTAAGATTCATGACAATTTTGAAGATAGGAGTAAAATATCTTTTTTTCTCTCTCCTCAGCTTCTGAGCTGAGCCCAGTTGCCACTTCCCTCCCCTGCCTAGTCACTGAAGTCACTATACGTTGTGCCTTTCCATCTTCCGCTTGTGCGCCCCAGCAATTCACTCATGGCTCCCCTTTTACCCTATCTCACCCCCAAAACCCTTTCCTTATATAATACACAAGTCAATTTATTATTTTTTTTTGTTATTTAAAGGCATTCTCAAAACTTATTAATTTCTGATTTATGTTTGTAGAGTTTTACACAGCATAATAATAGAATTATCCAAGCTCCTCACACACAAAACTGATGTGAAGTTTTTACTGTATTTTATAGGTTCATGATGATTTCATTTTGCAGTACCACAGCTAATAAATGGGGACACAAAACAGTGTTGACAGAAACACTTTCTATGTGCTTTTTTCCTTTTTTCCTTAGTCATACCACAATTTTATCTTAAGCCTTGCAACTTTTCACAGGCATTTTATATAATGTATGAAGCTGAATTGAAAGTACGTATGGATGATCCAAAAAATGGCAAAATATGTTGTTAAGTTTCCCTCAGTATGTTTTAATGGGAAACTTTTCCTGTGAAAATCATGCATAAATTTTGCAACTTTTTAGACTTTTTTTAAACGAGCTTGAAAGAAATTTCTATGCAGATATTAAACATGAAGGAGCCTCCTTTCTTCTTTATCATTTAACGTTCATCATCTTTACACCTTTTAAGGCACAGCTGTTTCACACAATGAACACAATAAAACAATCTGCAGAACTGTTAACAATATATTATGTGTAAGGCCATTAGCTGTACTAAGGAGGTTTTACTCTTTGCAGGATTGGAAAGAGCTCTGTCTAGGGGTACAGAGCTCAACCACATGAACAAGCTAACCGAGACTGGTGTTAGCTCAGACAGCTCAATCGCACACAATTCCCCACTGTAGGCTTAGGTGATGCCTTTGAAAGAGTGGATAAGTTCATATCTGATTCAGCACTTACGAATTTTCTTTATGTTTCGTTGCTGCGTGAATGTCAGAACCAGGTGAGCCTTTTTCAGGTTAATTTGGGATGGTCAGGTACTTATGCTGATAAGGGATCAGGTATTTTTACTGGTTTTATTATAACTTAAGAACAAGAGATAAGAATGAATCTTCATTGTATGAAACAGTTAACAAGGAGATATAACAGGTCAAAATGTAAAACTGAAGAAGATGAAAAAGATGGCAAACTACAATAACTAATGAAGAACCGCATCCCCAAATACTGAGCTAGTTCTTTCCCCCCCCCCCCTTGTTTTTCCCCCTAGTATCTGTTCATTCAATGTGTTTTCACACAGTCTAGTTCTTTTTGTGAAAAGCAAGATTTTTACCTGCCTGTCTTAGTCTAATCCCACTGGCAGCATTGGCACTTATAAAGGTTTTCCATGCCCTCCCTACTTCTTCTCTTGGCTACGTCTACTTGAATGTGTTTTAATTTGCCATGTAATCCTTATGGATGACAATAAGAAAACAAGTTTGAACATAATTTGTATGTAGGCAAGTGTGTTTTGGAGAAACAAAGAGCACGGGAGAGAACATGAATTCCAAGTGTGCCAAGAGAGAGAATATACTTTACTTTTTGAGTGTAAACGTATGACTATGTAAACAATTTACATTATTTGCTGATCCTTCAGTAGATGGATACTTGATGCATCAGTGGAAAGTTAAGACCTCTTCTGATTGAGCTGAACAGTTTTACAATTAAACATTTTCATGGTTTAACGCCAGGCAGCAACTAAGCACCACACAGCTGCTTACCCCCCCCGCAGTGGGATGGGGGAGGGAATCGGGGGGGGGGGGGGGGGGGAGTAAAACTTGTGGGCTGAGATAAAGACAGTTTAATAGGATAGAAAGGAAGAAAATAATAATGGTAGTAATAATAATAAAATGACAATTATAAAAATAAAAAGATTGGAATATACAAGTGGTGTACGATGCAGTTGCTCACTACTCGCCAACTGGTGCCCAGTTAGTTCCCGAGCAGCGATCCCCCCAGGCCAACTCCCCCCAGTTTATATACTGGGCATGACGTCGCATGGTATGGAATATTCCTTTGGGCAGTTTGGGTCAGCTGTCCTGGCTGTGTCCCCTCCCAACTCCTTGTGCCCCTCCAGCCTTCTCGCTGGCTGGGCAGGAGAAGCTGAAAAATCCTTGACTTAGCCTAAACACGACTTGGCGACAACTGAAAACATCAGCGTGTTATCAACATTCTGCTCATACTGAACCCAAACCACAACACTGTACCAGCTACTAGGAGAAAAATTAACTGTACCCCAGCCAAAACCAGGACAAACATATACTAATCTATTCATGAGTAGTCTGTGGGCTGTTAGCATACCTGTTACCAGCATTAGCATTTGATCAGCTTTAGCACTAGCTGCTGTGTGCGCTCCCATTTACCTTTGCTACAAACATAGTCACTTGAGTTTGGGCCCACCGGTGTAGGAGATTTCACTCTTCCTCACGACTGGCGTGGAGTCCTGGTACAGCCGTCCTTAGGCAGGAGGCACGGAGAGAAGTTCCCACCTCTTCCATTTGCCTTCCTGCGGGTTCTCACCTGGGGACAGGCACATTAAAAGTAATATCTCCTCCACTTGGCAACAATTAACTAGATTGTCGGGGGGTTGTTTAGTTTTGTCTTTCTTAAAATTAATTTTAATTTTGATTTCACCTTGTGAGGGCAGGAACTGAAATTGGGTCTTTAGAACACAGCACTCCCCAAGAGTGTAGTTGTTTGCAAAATGATACGGGCAATACTATACTTAAAAGCTGTATGTAGGAGTATGGGTCTTCAGTAGATAGTCTAATTCTGTATTTATTTTAGCAGAATGTGGTGCTGTAATCTAATACAGCCAGTAAAAACACAAAAGGATGAAATATATTTATCTATTTTTATTTTCTGAGGCTTTCTATGATTCTACCAAAGAAAGTGCAATATTTTTTCTGGTGTTGTTATTTAAGTATCAGATTCTTTGAGTCTGTCTTACTTCTTTAAGGAAAAGATATTATGAAGTATCCTAGAGCTTAATTAAATATGCAGATTCTTCATTTAAGTAATACTGGGAAACATTGAGGAGTTGAATCACAAAGATCCTAGCAAAAAATCCTGCAGTCGAATGATCGAAAATAAATCTAGAGAACTAATTTATTATGTTGTTATGGCAACTGACTATTCAGATTTAATTTTATGTAAGCAGAACTTCAAGGATTATCCTGGGCAAATACAGTAAACATATTTGCAAACAAATTAAATAATCCCATCCAGAAATTCTATTTCTTGTAATCATCAGTTATGTTTACTGTAGAATTATCTAATGTTTTGGATTCCCAATAACTTTATCATTAATCTGGTTTTGTACTTTTTTTCTTTTTTTTTGTATGTGTTTGGCAGCTGACCACTCATCCTTCATGTTATCCAATCTGATTTCAGCTAGTGCTGGGTTTAGATTTTATTTTTCTCTACTGCAGTTGTTTGCTTGCTTCAGCTGTTGCTTTAAACAACAGCTATCTCCCTCTCATCTGTACACTAAGCTGCCTTTTGTTTTCATGCCCTATGATCAGAGTAAGATTCCTTTATTCCTCCACTTTTTTCTTACACCAGGGCAATCTCTGTTGCTAGCAACAATTTATGGCAGTATATGTGAACTGAGGACCTAGCTTAATGTGGTTAAGATTATTCTGTGCTGACGGAATTTATAAGAAGCCTGTCTTTATAAGGTGATCCCTGGTGTTTATTTAGTTTCTCTTCAGATGCTTAAAGCAGGGTTTTTTTCTCCAATGCCACAATGTAGTTGAGCAAATGCTGAATATACTTAGCACCCAAAGAACACTGTTATTTCTAGTTAAATAGGAAATCAGATAAAATATGATTTTTATATGCAGTTTTCAATACTGACTTTGTTTAATATTACCCCTTTAACTGAATTTGTCATTTGCAGTATCACATTTAATAAGAAAGTG
Organism: Astur gentilis; assembly: GCF_929443795.1. Classification (NCBI taxonomy): domain Eukaryota; kingdom Metazoa; phylum Chordata; class Aves; order Accipitriformes; family Accipitridae; genus Astur; species Astur gentilis. The sequence goes on from NC_064892.1 coordinate 674,973, forward strand.
CATTTCAAATGTAGTCAATCACTGGATCATGAGAAAATTAGAATTTGGGTGAATTAACTGCTCTCATTTTGTCTTGTAATTAGTAACTTCATGTACTAATGCAACTGCGTTTTCTAAGCAGTGATTTGCTCCTTTAGTAGTGGCTGGCTCAAAAGGTGCAAAATTTGACCATCTTTGAGCATTAACGTTCACTACGCTGTGCCAGATCTCATTCTTTCATTCAGTTTTGTGTTCTCAGCTTCAGTAGTGTTTCTGTTTCTCAGTTAAGAACATTTTCCCTACTTGCAGAAGAAAAAAAAATGGAAAAAACCTTGCAAGAGAAATCACATTGTTTTCCATGTGCATTGTGATAAACAGTCATTAAATATATTTGCAAATTTTCCTCTAGGGCAAAGTGTACTTGAGCAGAATACTTCTCTCAAATTTTTCCATGCAGCAGGAAGGCAAAAATATTATACAGTCTACCTTAGAGAGCTGGAGAAATGTGGGTCTGTCAATTAAACTAGTTTACAGATACACAGGCAAAAAGAAACAACTCGCTAAAACCAAGCAGAGAAGTCATTGTTGAATAAATAACTAGCGCTACATCCAAGGCAGGGCAGAGATTTCTGTAAGTTCATGACGCCTTGTTTCAAGCTCAAATAGATTAAAAAAACCATCTGCAATTCCTGTATAATAGACTTGCTTATCTGATAAAACAGTCTTCAATAGTCTTGAAATAGCTTATTTTAAAATGAAACACATGTAAATCATAAATATGAACAACCAGGGAGGTAGCTGCTATAATGTTAGCTATGCTATAATTTTACCTATATTATAATAACTTGAGCTGAAACAGTCTCACACTGACTTCTATCTGATAGTCATGAGATTTTTGACATAAGATATATGAAGATATTTTCATATTGCATTATATAGTCTTTCAATGACATATTAGTGTCTGGCTGTTGCAGCTGCCAGCATGTGGCACACATAAATGCAGCACACCGCTTAAAATATTTGGGTAACTTTTGTTATTGAAATGTTTATGTTTTCATTTGTATTTGCCTAATATTTTGAGCAATCTTAGTAAAAAAGCTAGATCTATTTTTGTGAGTTAAGAGATCAGAATTTTATGACAAAAGATACATTTTTTGTAAAAACCCAGAGTTCAACACTGGCACTCTGTTATCATAGGGTTAATGAATCACTAAGTGTAATCATAGTTTACATGTTATGTTTATAGAAGTTTATTATTTCATTTCAAAATATCGTATCCTCATTTCATCATTTTTTGATATATGATTTATTAGTAATAACTGAATCAGGTGGAATCAATGAACCATATAAATTACCATCAACGGTAGTCAGTGCTAGATGTTCATGTTAAATAGGAGGAAAAGTTATAGTGGATAATTCTGAGATAGCTACTGCATCTAAGAAGATTCTTCATAGTCTCAACACTTAGTGAGTACACTAGATAATGTGAATTTAAACTCCTTAAAATTTGGCTCATTTTCCATATCAAATTACTACATGTACATTGAGATCTTTTAGAACGAACTTTTGAATTTATAACAAGCATTAGTATCTTTCCAGTGTGTCTTCAATTTAAAAGTCTCTGAAACTCAGGACTCAAGTACAATTTTAGCTGATTTCCAAGCTGAAATATTGAATACTGAAAGCTGTTCTTTTGATCATTATTTGTTATTGTTTATTGTCATTGATATTGACAAAATGGCTTGTGTGTAACAAGGCAGATGTTAATCAGTTTCTGATTTGAATAATGCAGTTTAAGAACATTTAAATACAGACTACACTGTAAAACAATACTAGTTTGCATAGAACCATTCATTTTAATGAACTCTGAGAATTTTTTAACAATAGCCTCTGTCTCTCTACACACTTCAAGCAGATTTCAGGCATGTTCTCACAAATCATCAAATGATTTCTGTGGTTAGTAATGTACTTCCCCAGAGTAAGTTCCATTTGAGATGGTATTAGGCTATAAATGCTCAGAGATTACTTTGAGTGGTCGAATCAACAGCTGTCAAATTAGTTTATAAAAACAATAATGAATCTTCAGTCTCAATAATCGATTCTTTTGAATACTAAAAAGTAATTTATCCAACTCTTTGTAAACACAGGCACCCAAAATAGCACAGTAATTTTACTAAAATAACTCTTTGGCAAAACTTCCTATTAATTCCAACAGAATGTCTGTGCTCTCTGTATAAACTCCAGCAACTGGTTGTATTCATTGAGCTAGACGTCTTGATAACTCTATCAACTAGTTGGACAAAATAATAGTCTGGACCAAAACTGAAGGAAGCTTCATAGTTTTAAGAAGGATATTCAGAAATAATTTTCCAATGCTTTCTTCAGTGTAGATCCATAATTAACTCTAAATTTTAAGTATCCCCAAATTAAGATATTCAGATATATTTTTCTAAACTACCATTATTATCTCAGGCCTAACTGAGCAGCATGCCCTCTGATTTTGTCCAATAGAGTTCCCTTTGCAGAAGGAAACTCTTCTTGTTACCATCTTCTGTTTTGCTTATTTAAAAATTCCCCTAGAGAAAGAGGAAACAATTAATGAATATGTTAAAGTTTCTGTGCGTGTCTGTACCGGGTGTTTGTTTTGGAAAAAGATAGAAGCTGCGATACTCTTACTGTTCAAAGATAGATAAATTCTGTCGAACCTTCAGGTACAAGTTGTTCCTCAGGACTGTTAAGGCTCTAGTTTGATGTCTAGTGTTTACTAGCAGTAATCCTCATTTCCCACACACATCTCCAGCTCCTGCTCTGTTGTTTTTGTGGCATTTATCACCACTTTTCTTTCTCTCCTCTTTCCCCATATTCTTGTACATGGAACAGTCCTGTATCACAGCAGGAAAGGAGGAAAAATCATATTGGCATTTTGACTTTCCTATAACATGACAAAGATCTAGTGGCTTGAGTAGCTTTAACTTTGTCCTTCCTTCACTATCCCCAGTTGTGAGTATTAGTGGAATGTAGTCTATTCACTTTAATTCTTGGACGTTAATTTGCTCTAAAAATTTAGAAGACATAATCTTTTGGTATTTTAATACTATTGAAGCACTATTGAATTTAGTAATATTTAATAATTTAGTACAGTTATCATTATTATTTAATTATATTGCATTTTGATCCTGTGTTTGCTTTACTTTCCATTTCTGGTTGCTATAGGGGAGCTGTACATTGATCTCAGTAGACTATGTTCTCTGTGGAAGACAGAGAAATCTGTGTACCATAGCAGGGCCTTATCCCACGTTACCCTGAATGAAAGGAAGGTCTCTTATTGATTTTAGCATTATTTTGATTCTGCCATTACTGGTAAATGCATGTAATTACAGATGTGCACAGATATGGTTCTGAAGGACTGATTTCAAAGGAGCGGCTGCTGCAAAGCTCAGAGTTCGTCCTCAATTCCAACTGTCGCTGCAGTCGCGGTAGAACCTCTGAGGCCAATATCATATTCTTCCATAATTTTTAGTATTAGGTTTGTAACTGCACTGATTTATTTTTTTAAAAAAAATATGCAGTCAAATATTAGAGGAAAGAGTTTGTGAGGGTTGTCTGATTCTGTTACTTGTTACCAGTAACTCACTCTAATAACCACTCTGAGTCAGAATATTTTGGGGAGTTTATATTTCAGCTTAAATCTCTTAAAAGAGCCAGTCGCCACTGTAATCATGAGATAAGAAATATTCATTGACTGTGTATAAAATATTGAGTGGGCTGCATTCACACCCTAGGCTTCTGGCCAAAACCAGATGTAACAGCTGGTGTTGTTCGGTCCATCTGTAAATTGGCTATAATGTGATAACTTCATTCCCCAAAACGACCTGCAGCTGAATTGCCACAGCCTACAAAACTGAGTATAATGGCTTGTGAAAATAAGCAAGACAAAAGAACTTAAGGATTTTATTCAAAATTAAATAGGCTTTGATAATGACCACAGTATTTTAAAGTCCTTCAGTAGTGTATTATGCAGGCGACAATGACTAACGCATTGCCAGGAAAGGCAGAATTGGATGTGATACATGGTGTAGTATATTCTTCAAGAATTTTTTTTTTTATTTCTATCGATATAATTTGTTCCTACACAGTACTGTGTGTTAGAGAAAGCAAGTTTTTAGAACTGTCTTGTATTTCAAGAGAATTCTGCATGTCTTCCTCTGCTGTAGTTATCTTCTTCAGACATGGGCTCAGGTGGATAACAGACACTGCACTTGCAATGTTGTGTGTTTCTATTTCTCTGCATGAAATAACCAGAGAGGGAGAAATACTGATTAGTAGCCTTTCAGCTGTAATAAACCATAATCAGTTGTTGTTTTTTTTAATTGTGGCAATATCTAGAGATTCTAATCATATAGGAAGGGCTCATGATTTATAGACATGATACATGGGAGGCAGTATACCCAGTTTTTCATACTACTATGTTCATATTTCTTTCCTTTTTATAAAGGTTGCATGAAAGTTTTATAGTTGTTTGTTTTGTTTTTCTCCTCAGCCAGCCAAACACATCTTTTTTTTTTTCTTTTTTTTTTTTGTTACTGCCTTGGTTCAGTACCTGTTATTTTTGGTGAAGACTTCCTATGTTAAAATATATGTGACTTAGAAATCTGTAATCATGCACTTCTTTTACATGTGACATCAAATACATATGAAAACTGGTCATATATGTTTTTTGGTCTGTAATAACATGGCTCACCTCAAACCACTGATGAGAAGGAAAAGCATTCCATCCTATGCCATTGCCAGTCCTAAAGTCTGGCCTTCTCCTATTTGTACAATATGAAAAATCTCATCTTAAGCCTTACTGCTCAGCCAAGTGGTCTATATAATAACATGTTATTTCCACATATAATGCTTTTCTTAGTGGAAAAAAAAGCTTTTGCCCTTAAGAACAAAGAAATTGCTGCTAAAAACCATATTATACTGGAATGTTTAGTGTATTGTTTCTGTCGGTAATTTACTATTTTTGAAAGCATCTCCAAGCAAGCAAAATCTGCTAAGTAAAATTAAATTGTATTGTTACTTCATGCTGAATACGTGCAACTATAAATGAGTTAGACATAGACACCCATTATCTTCATGAAGTGGTATCTTTTGCCATCTTGTTCAAAGAAGAATTTAGATTACTAGTCTTTGAAGGTTTCTCAAATATATAGTAAGAGTTTTAACTGCCAAATAGTTACATCTTCACACTTGTAATGATGCCTTGTAAGAACAGTATGAAGCAAATGTGATGATGCAGTAGAGCAAGACAATAGATTTTGAAACCCCTGAAGCCATAAGACTTGTCACTTTGTTTGGCAGTGAGCTTACATAAGGTCCCATTTCTTGGGTATTCATTCTCAATCTCTGAACTCTGACAGTCATGAGATAGTAATATTTGAATTGTCATACTGATTAATTTTTTTCACTCTTAGCAGAGAACCTTTTGATTGCCTATAACTCCTTATCTGAATGTTGATATCCTTAACAAGAATTAATTCTGATTATTTTTTTTTTATTGCAATCTCCAGGTTTTCTATAGTTCTGAAAAAAAAATTTAGTTCAGACTGGCTCAATGGCATTGAATTTCAAAGAGATTCCATTTTTTACAAAATGCTAAAAAACTGGACAGGGAAAGGACAGAATTTTAGCATGATTCCTGAACTGGATTTTCCTACATACTGCTCAAGCAGTTGCAAGTTTTATTCTGTAGGAAGAATTTTGGCAATGTATTTTCTGCTATATATAAATTTTAGTGATATTTTACTTTGTTTTTTTCTCTAACCTTCTGGTTAATCTCTTACCTTCTGTGATGTATGCATTTCTATTCTTTCTCTTTTGTTTTAAAAAGAGATACGTAAAATAAGTGGTTAACGGTGTGCATTTCTCAATGAGCCATATTAGTCCACTGAACTCAAAAAATCTGTACATATCACTGATGTTGCATCTTCACTAGTAATTTACAGAGGAGTAAAATGTATTGGAAAGAATCTAAGATTGTATTTTGAACCAGTATGAAGTTAAGGATTTAAAATAAAAATATCTTTCTAAACTGATTTCTATTATGGAAGATCTCAACTATTCTTTCAAGGTTTTAGACACGTTCCTTCAAGAAAGTCCTTATTTGGAACACTGCAACATGCAGCTAAGGAATAGAAATCACTAGTAAATTGTAAGGAAACACATCTGCTAACCTAGTGTGCACAGTATCAACAGAAGAAGAGACACAAGGAGAAAATAAGAAAAATACTTCTTTGACAATGTGAGAAAATAAAGAAAAACCCCACCCCCCAAAAACCCCAAACAAAATACCCCAAAATACCCTGATGGTTTCAGTTTCTTGCAATAGAACACACTTGAAATAAAGGATAAACATCTTGAATAAGTCTCATTTTATGCTGGTGCATCTGCTTTCTAAATCAGCTGTTGGAAAGCTAAGCATATAGCTTAGAAGCTATGTTTAGAAACAAACCTCTGATATTTGTAGGTCAATTATATATCTTTAGGCTAGTCTTAGTGATAGTTTGCCATTATATATAAATTTTTGGCTTGAATTATAAACAGACAAAAGAGGGTCAAAGGAAGGGAAATATCGCTACCTTCGTTTTACCAACAGGAAGAAGTGATACAGAGGTTTAAGTGATTTCTCAGTTATTTGCCTCCAGTCAACATAGCTGCAAGACTGTGAAAGGCTTCTCCATCTTCCAAGGCTAGATATACTCTCATCCCTCTCTCACAACCCTACATGCAGGTTACATCTGTGCATATATCCATCTCCCAGCCCCACAGCTGAGGAACGAAAGCTTTGGTTCCTACAGAGAAAAAACCCGATTTAACGCACTGCACAGCTCTCGTGATACTCCAGGCAGGACCCAGCTGGGAAACCGCAGTGATGGTGCGTGTTGTTAAACCTCGCTCCTGTGAATGAAATTCAGTCTTAAGAAAATACCTTTTCTGTATGACATAAGGGAAAAACAATTGGATTGGGATCCACGAGAGGATCTGAAGTAGGAGTAAGTAACAATAAGTTATGTGCAGGGCTGAAAATCAAGCTCTGCCACCTTTTACTGGTTCCTTTAACCACTCACTACCGTTCAGGCATGTGTACTTCCTTAGCCTCCGACCATCCTTATTGCCTCGCACTCCCATTGCTAACGGTCCTTCTTCTAGCAGTCAATAAGAGGGTGCAGAGACTGATTTCTGCCCATACGCAGAGTTCGGGCTGCAGTACCCACTTCGGAGTCTCACCACCTGTAAGGTCTTTTTCTATGGAAACTAACTTGTAGGTACTTACACCGTCTATAGGATCATTTCAAATCGTTATGAACCATCTTTCAATGGAAAGGTAACTTCCTTTAAAAAGTCCGATGCTATGTTAAGAAGGACATAAGTTTGAAAAGCTGGTTTTATTATCAGCTTGCGTTTCAAGTACTATTGTTAATTTTGCTCTTTAGTCACCCTTATTCTCCTTCTTGAGAGAATGCCTCAAGCTTGTTCTTTTCACAGAATGTCGTGATTTCCTTTTTCCACCCTCTGCTCGGGAAGAATGGATTTTATTCAGAGTACAGACTCCTGTGCAGTGTATTTTCCCAATTCTTAATATTATTTGTTTACAATGATCATGAGCTGCTGGAGAGCGGAACTGAATAAGGTTTGCTGTCAGCCTTGGATGTTGCATAAATTGGAATTTCTTAATGCTTGATACCAAGCTATTGTATTTCACAGCGGGTGGGCTGTAAAACCTCTCTTTCATGTATTGGAAAGTAAGTATGAGTAAATAAGTAAATATGACATCCGTATTGGAATGCCACATTTGCTGAATTTCTGAGCACATAGTATGTGCGCATCTTAGGAATGAAAGTGCATCTTGAAATGAAAGCCTATCTGACTTGAAGGAGGTGTATTACAAAGAAATAAGAATTAGGAAGTTTTTTTGGAGAAGATTACAGAATAAGTTTAAACACCCCCAGTTTTTCAGACTTAAAAATAATTCCTATCATGAGGATAAGGAGGAAATTAAATGGGGGGGGGGGGGATATGAAGAAATTGTTAATTTTTCTGAAATATTTTAGAGAGAGTTTGAGGATGATGATATTCCCCAAAAGCCTGTCCAGCTTTCTAGATTGCTTTCACTAGCCCTTAAACCTAGCTCTTGGTAAACCCTAGATTATTGGTCTCAGCTGCTTCTAATACTGTTCAAAAATGATTTTATAAATTTAACTTTTATTTTTGACTCACAGAAGGCTGAAGAATCAATATCTAATGAAGCTAAAAAGAGCTGTGTGAAATGCTTTTAGGAATGTCATAGTCATTTGCTTTGCATAAGCAGTTGCTTGGGAAGATCTCTGTAAAAGATTTCATTCATTAAGACTGAAAGAAGAAAACATTTCAGAGATAATTTGCATCCAGTGAGAATTCTGACATATCTCAGTTTTAGAGTTTTGAATTAGAAAGAAAACCATGAATGAATTCCTAACTTTATTGTAGACAAAATGGCATGATAAGAGTGAAGTCATTTAGTAGAAAGGGAGAGATAAAAGCCTTTGTTTTGAATTTGTTGAATCAACTAATGCAGCATGACTGAATATGATGGTGTATAATTTATTCTTAAAATGTAAAGTAATCACGTGTAAATTTTAATTAGTCATTGTTAAGTTGTAATTTATACTCCTACAGGTAATCTTAGGTAATTGGCAATATACAGAAATGGAAGTAGTATTGAGAAATTACAAAGAATAGGCATACAAACTCGATAGTTTTAAGAGAAAGCAAAAAAAAAAAAAAAAAAAAAAAAGGATGCTGGGCTTCTGGCAGGCTTTTTCTCATTTGTTCCCCTGCCAGGTAAGGAGACGACCTGCTGGATTGCAGTGCCTCTTAAGAAACCGCCCCCCCAGGAGCTGCAGCCTCTTCCTAGATAGTCGCTCCCCCGAGAGCTGAGATTTCTCCTTCTTTAACTGGGGGGCGGAGAGCAGAACTGGTCTGGCAGCAGCCAGGGTGGCCAACAAAGGGGATGGGGCAGCCGTCCTCTGGGCACTCAGCCCACAACCCCCCGTCTGCTTGAGTTTCCTAAAAACAGCCATTTCTCAGGATTTTCTCGCTGCAAACACTGCTTCTGAGAACAATTATTGAATCATTCAGGGTGCCACACGTTCATACTGTTAAAAGGAATATTGGGAGTTATTAGTCTGCCATAATTATCTAAACCATTGCTAGGGTTGTTCCCCTTCCTTTCACTTCTTAGTTTATATCTGAAAATAATTTTTCTTTCACTTTAGTTGACTCCTTAATCACTTGAGCACATTTACTTTACACAGTATTCCCAGATATTGCTTCTGACTGCTCGATTCCGTATAAAACCCTTTTTCTCCAATTGCAACTAGTTTATGTGAATTCCCCTTAACTTCCTTTTAAGCTAATAAGTACATTTTATGGTTGTAATTCTTCTAAACGTTAATGATAGATAGAAAAATTAAGCAAAAAACCAAAACTCACCATCTTTTTATCTGAATAATAGATATATTACTTTTGTGTCTATTCTTGTTAGGCCAGGATTTTATTCTAGCAAAGCTGAACATTTTCTAAGCTAATTAATGGATCCCTGAAATCTAAGATTTCTCCCTTATAATTTTTAATTCATGGAAAAGGAAACTTCAGTAAAAAAATCTCTGAACTACTGCGCAAGTCTGACTGTAAATTAGAGACTTTCAGAATGAAAATTTTATGTTTTGTTTCATAACAAATAGAATATTCCTGGGAATAAGAAGTAAAAATTTCTTGGGTTAAGTCAAAAATAAAAAAATCAAAAAATCACGGAAATTTATAGTAAAAATGTGTTTTGCAAAGTTTCAGGAAAGTCCCTATGTATAGCCACATAAAACTGTGGATCATATATGGTGATGTGGAATTTGAGACCATTAACAGCAGGTAAAACTTGAAGACCAGGGTAGAGTTTGCAGATAGTACTTCAGTTGTGTAATTTTAATTTTTTTCCTAAGGTTCCCCCAAAGTTCTGGGATCAGAATTGCCCCAGGTGACCATATGAAAAGTCTTCCAACATAGAGAGATAGTTTTTCACTGACCACTCTTGTTTCTCCTTTAGTCCGTAAGAACTAACACACAGGTCTGAGATGGAGTTTATATCCTACTACTTGAGATGTCTGCACTTGACATAGTGAATTATGGACAGAAAACACTAATTTATCTTAAATACTCATGAATTCAAATAAAATTATGGTGTTTCAGATGGCGCTGAAGTAAGATCAATCCCATCTCTGTCTTTAGTCTGACCTCCAATATATAGGCAGTAGTCAGGTCATGAGAAGAAAGGTACCTTCCTCTTCACCTAAGCATCCTTTTTCTCACAATGCTTTGGGCAACAGCCCATACAATAACAGGAAGCAGGGTTTTAGAAGGTAATTTCTTGGTATTGATTTAATTTTATTAAAAATACAAAACTAATACAGTGAAAGACAGATATACACTATACCAATTACTATGGTAAGTAACAGTATGGGCTCATTATAACAGAGTTACAAAAGTTAATCAGATAATGCAAAGGATCATGTTAATCTGTGCGCAAAACACTATTCATATTATCAGCAAAAATGTGAAGCGAAATAGCGGAAATTTTATCATAATCCCCAGCTTTCCTGACCACACACCACACACAAAAAACGCTGAAAAAAGAAATGGGTTATGGTTTGAGGCGTTTCCTTTCAGTCAGCGAAGAAACTGTGGGCATTATGAAGGTCATCTGCAGTAAAAATCAATGGCTTTCCTTAAGTTTCAGAGAAGAAAAAGATTTTAATGGTAACCAAGAATTGCACATGAGAATAGACTTACTGGGTCTTTGGGACCATTCATCAGTACAGTGCAAGGGCCATTCAAAAACTATCCTAACAAATTTGGATTAATGAAGGTCTCAAGAGGCTGACACAACTCATGAGGTTCAGGAAAGCCTTAGCCATGCCTTCAGAGCCAGCAGTCACAACTGAAATGTAATAGCATATTATTTATCTAAGCAGCTGTATTGGATATTGTATCTCAGAACAGTGCTGCCGTAGCTATCATGGCTTAAGCAGATAAGAAGAAACAGTAAAGAGAAAAAAAATCACTGAATTAATAGAGATACTAGTTTTTAATATCTCTGAAAAGCAGCCTTGCTCCAACACCAATAACTCTATATACCCCTCTCTCTCTCTTCCCTGTAACATAACTTTAGCACACCTCTTTCCCTCACTTCTTTGCTCCTTCTCCCTGCATCATCTCTTTTATTCTACTGGTACCAATTACCTTTTCTTCCAGAGGACATTTTGTTAGTACATTATTTGCTAACCTCTGACAAAATCTGCTCCAGAATTGTAGCTGCTCCCTCTATTTCAGATCTGAAGAAAGGCATATGCACCCAAAAGCTTGTCTAATTTTTTTCCCCAGCTATACTACTTTGGCCTAATAAAAGATTTGTCCTTTATTACAAGCCTTGCTTACTTGCACTGCATATGTGGTCTGGCACATGTAATAGTGAAGCTACACATATTGCAGTATAAAGTCAAGGGCAGTCCAAGTTATTATTACTTTTTACCAAGTTTGTTTCCTTTTTTTTATATATATATAAGGATTACCCTGTAGTGAATGCTCTTTTATTTTATTTACATCTGTTAAACTTTAGAAAATTGTGCTTCCAAATTATGTAAGACTGAAGCTGCAGTGGGTGGCAGATACTGTGAAAAAGGTAACTTTTCTGTCTTCAGCATTTAGAAAAATATCTAGCTTTGTTCCCTTGTGTTCTCTCAAACTCTTTTGTGTTCACCTGTCCCTCTGTGACTCTCCCCCTGCTCCCCTTCCCGTAGATCATTCTCGCCTTTCTTCTCCTTCTCAGGCTACAGGGGAGCTGTAAATTCCTGGAAGAACAGGAGAAAGAAAGTGCTATAATTACCAGTACTTATGCAAGCCAGGTAGCAACTACCTACCTTTGATTACTGACAGCAGTGTGGCTGCTTTAAAGTGGAGGAGGAAAAACTTAATATAACTACTGGCTGGAAGTATAAATTTTCATCAGCCAGGCAAAATGAGCTGAGCTGGTGCCAGGGATAAAGGGAACTAAGCTTGCCCTGGTCTGTGCAAGCAGTTTGTGGCCCACTTTAACACTTCGGTAGGGTGCTGAGGAATACTCCTTTCCATCGGAATTTGCAAAAGGAAACAACGCAATGCTAGAATTAGGTTGTGAAATTCACTGGTTTTACTGGTGGTTTTAAAGGACCCCTTCACCATTAGAAGTCTGTAGTTTTCTGTAAACCTCCTCACCCTCTTGCTCTTTTTTTTCTTTGCTCTGCTGTATGCAGTTTTGGTTGGTTGCTTTTGAGCAAATTATAGCTGACAAATAGTTTGTCACAGTGGGCATGAGGAAATAAGGGAGTATAAATGCCAGCCACCCATGAACACATAAAGATGACAAAGAAAACCAATGAACTAAGTCAGAAAATGTCACCTGTTTGACTCAGATGAGGCCACAGTACTGCTGCTGTGTGAGGCTCCAACACAGGAGCTTCAAAATAGGACCTTTCAGTAAATAGCATTGCCTTGTCTTACATCTGGGGGAAAGAAAAATATCAGAAAAATGAAAGTATTCCCTGAAGGTAAAGGAGATTGACTGTGGCTTTGGGGTTTTTTTTCACTCCCCCCCCCCCCCCCCCCCCTTTTTTTCCCCCTCCCTTGCAGTCTATGAAGACGAAAACAGAAGAACCTAATTTTGCACATTTGCAACTCAGTTGGTTCTTCCTTTATCTTTCCCTTGGAGAGTTCATAAAAAGTTTTAGTCAAAATAACTAAATCCTTCCCTTTGGCATTTTCTTCCTTGAGAATGAGTTGTTTCAGCACACACAAAAAAATACTTGGAGGACGGCAAAGGCTGTTTTGACTGTGTTCTTAGTACAAGCTAATTTATTAAAAATGTACAGAATATGAATGCCAGACATAGCCTACATTTCCTGCCACACTTTGGTCCTTTGCTTTTAAGGAATTTATGTAGAGTATATGTGGAACGTCCTTTACCTACGTTGCGCATCTTGTGCTGCTCCTCATATTCTATTCTATGGAAGACAATCTCTTTCCAAAGGATATCTAAAATTAAGATGTATCTCACAGATTGAAGCTGCCTGCTGCTGTGCCTGCTGTCACTGCTCCTGTCACCACCATAAATGCTAGCAATCAGAGTTACAGTGAGGGAGACGGAGATGGTGACAAAAGCAATAGTGTCAGGAAAAGAAGCAGCAGTAGTGCCACATCTGCAGTTGCCATCATTTACCTGTATGGGGAAAGCTCAGCTTATGCACTGCTGTATTTTAAAGCCTGGAAAATAAGGGATTGCTTATCTTTTTAGTGCGTGATCTTATGAAGTGTGATGTGTGTGTTCAGCTTCCTACCCTTCAAGTAGAACCTGACTTCAGAAAGGCTGTTCACAGAGCATTAAGTTAGCAATCGTGTGCGCACAGACTCCCTTCCTTATCCACAAGAAAATCCTTTCTTAAACACAAACCCAATCCGATCAGTTATCCTGCATATTCAGTGAACACCCTGCATGTTTAGTGAAATGATGACAACTTATTTTTCAAATTTTATGGAGGGGGAAAAAACAAAAGAAAGAAAAAGCAACAGAGCTATGTCACAATGCTGTAATAACACTTTAAACATGCAAATCAAATAAAAAGTGCCAACTGGTGCTTAGGGGTTCAAAGTACATTTATGAATGCAATTATCTGTTTCTCATAGTTTTGTGTTAAATTGTTCAGCTGTAACTTTAGTATAACTTTAGAGCTAAATTTAATAGAGAAATAGAATTAGCAAAAGATTTTTTTTTTCTTTTTTTTCGGATACAGAATCAAATAAAGTAGGCAACTTAATTCCATACAAAAATTCTGTACTGTGCTAAAAGCTGATGAAGAACCTAAAATTAGAAAACTGGACTGAAGACTGCTATAAAAAAGAAAGAGTTTTAAAGAGAATGTCCAAGTAACTAAAAAAAAGAAAAAAAAAAAGAAAAAGAAAAGAGCTTGTATAACAGTTAATTTGAATATTGCAAGGGTGCTCATTAGTTGACTGAAAAAGTTTTAAAGTTCACTTGGTTTTATAGTCCATACCCTGAAATGTCCTGTATTTCAGGCTAACCATAATGGGACTTGATTCTTAAACTGTGCTGGATTCAAAATGTCCAAGTTCAGTTTCCAGATCTCCTGTGAAGATCTTTGTTGCTTTCAGCAAGTCTGAACCTCAATTTGTCATCATTAAAATGGAACAGAATGCTTTTTCCAGTCTTCTGAAATAAGGGAAGAGGTTGTTTTGTGATGTGCTGCATGCTGTCTAGCACAAAGGATTCCCAATCTCCTTTAATATCTCTTGGCTCTGTTACAAAATAGAGAAGTAACCTCATAACTATGTTTGGGGTTGTCCAGCATTGGCTGAACATTTCCAGGAGCCACTCTGGAGGAGAGGGATTCCCTTCCTGCTTCGCTGCCTCTTGTACCTCCCACGAGTCCCATATGGGCCAAGAGCCCACAGGTTATGAAGCCAACAGGAGCAGCTCTTCTGTGGAGTCCACCTATTCCTGCTCCCACTGCAAACGGGTGAAAATAGTTGGCGTAAGAGTGCAAGGGGAATGCTCTTTACGTTTAAAATAAGCAAGATCTGCTCACTTAGCTGACTTAGTCACCTCCAAACGCATAAATTCATGTAGGTGGCATTTAGGAAGCTTCCCGAAAGTCACAATTTATGTACATCACATGGTCATCTCAAAACTGAGACAAGTGAGAGTTTCTGTTCAACCACAGATCTTGAAAGAGTAGGGACAGGGAATTGGGGCATCATAACATTGCCAGACATTAAAAAGCTTATCGTGTGCATACCTCCGAACCAACATGTTTCCTTTTGTGTATAAGGATTCGCAAAGATAACTCATGAATAAAAGGTAAAAAAAGGAAATTCCTGAAGCCCATAAAAGATGCATTTTCCAAAAGCTTTTTTTGGCCTAGAGTAACAATAGCAAATCTTACCACCTTCTTCTCTATAGCAGGAACAATAAATCAAAACCTGAGCGAATCAGAAACATACCTTGCTGGTATCCTGCCTAGTGTTAACTCATGTGTGATCCATAATACCTGCAAACCATACAGTATTTAAAGCTGCAGATCCCCTGACTGAATCTAGATGCTCAAAAGAGAATTCGTTTGGCTGCTTTCCACATCTTCCTTTTTCTCTGCCATCCTACCTCCTCCCTTTGAATGTGTTTATGGGAAAATCTATCCATCCAGCAAAATATTTTGATTTAGACCTTTTCTGTATTCTTCATCAAGAAAGAATTCCTGCTTTGGGCAGGACATTGCCAGCAGGTCAAGTGAGGTGATCCTCCCCCTCTGCTCAGCACTGGTGAAGCACATCAGGAGTGCTGCATACAGACATGGGCTCTCTAGTACAGGAGAGATGTGGATTTACTTTTGCATGGAATTAAGTCCAGCTCAGGGCCACAAAGATGATGAAGGGACAGATGCATTTGTCATATAAGAAGAGCCGGGGCAGTTCAGCCTGGAGAAGAGAAGGCACAGGGAGATCTCATGAATGTGTATAAATCTCTGATGGTGTGAATTGACCTCTCCTCTGAGCGGTTTCATATTCAATTATACAGTTTTAACAATGTCAAACATTTTCTACCAATTAACCAACAGGGCATTAACTTGAAACAAAAGAGAATGAGGTTCAATTTGTTAGTGTGCATTGTATGAATTTGAAATTTGATCTCCTAAAAGCCACAGAGTTTCCAAATGTCTGATTTATTGGCTGTCCAGGAATGATTTTTCTTCCATGCGTTTCTTGCTGGAAATCCTATGCTTGTCAAAAGCCTCACGTATGTACTTTTAGCCAACCTAGATTTTCTAAGAAAAAAATATTAGAAGAATTGCAACCAGCTTTCCTCTCAAGTGCTATGTAGAGATGTCCATATCACCATGAACTGCTGTCTCTTCTTTTCCCATCTGACCACTTGTTTTTGCCTTTTAATCTGCTGGGTCCTCTTCCTGCATTTCATTAAGAATGCACCTATGAGCCTGGCAAAAGCTATCAAAACCTTCAGTTCACATCTCCCTGAACATATTTTTCACAGCTTCCTGACACTCACTGAGAAAGACCAACAAACAAACAAATACATTTACATTTAGCATATTAAAGAATTTCCTTGAGATTCTTCTCGCTCTACTCACTGGTATTTCCCAGATCCCTCTTGATATCATCTTACATAGCAATATATATATTTTATATATATATATATTCATGCCATTTTGTTATTGTAAACAGAAATCTCCAAAAAGTAATCTCCTGTTACATAACAACTTGAAGGTCTCCCATGGCTTGCAGTATTATTTTGCTTGACCTTTAGTTAAAGATCTGACAGTTGTTAGGAACAGTCTTTGAAAGTCCTTTGGGTGATCACTGACGAAGCTTTTATAGTGTGCTTTATATTTATATCCCTTAACATCAGGCTATAAAACACAAGCTTGTGAAAGCCTATAATTTACTGGGAGATAACAAGTATTCATGTCTTTTATTCTTGTATTTACTTTGAATGCCATAAATCAAACCTGGCACAAGATGAAGCAGTAGCTTATTTTAGGGTGTATGTAGAAGGAGAATTAACACCGAAGACTATAAATTTTCAATATATTTACAGGACTGTTTTTCTTTGGGTTTTGGGGTTGGTTTGTTGTTGTTGTTGTTGTTGTCGTCCCCCGTCCCCCCCCCCCCCCCCCCCCCCTTTTTTTTTTTCTTGACAAGGACTGATTCAAATGCAGTAATCCAGCACAGACATGAATGACACATCCAGATTTTTGGTTCTAACATTAATGTATAGCATTAACTAATATATAATATATGGAAAAATTATAAACTTAATTTCTTCAAAGCCATGCATATTAGAGTGATGTCTTGTGAAGATTTTATTACCATTATGTGCAACAGTCTCTGGGATGTATTTTTCCTTACTGTCACAGAATGTGTTGCTCAATCCAGTTGAACCTTCTGAGGTACTCTTAGAAACTGAATTCAGTGACTGGTAGAGTGGAACCAAGTTCTTCAGTGCAATATGTTCAAACCTGAGTTATTCAAACAGGCCCCTAAACTTTGTGTATGTACACAAAATCTAGTTTCGAGACATTCTGCAGAGTCATTGATCCCCTTTCAAATTAATAAGTACTCACACTCCAGAAAACTCAAGTCATTTTTACTAATATTGCTTTACATTAATGTAGCTAAAGCCTTGAACAAATAAATGAACAATGTTAATGTAACTGACGTGCTTTTTGTGGTGATAGAATTTCAAAAGAGCCTTGCTGCAAGATAAGCAGGTATGCTAATTTTTGTTGCTGGGTTGACTGCAGTTAATATAACAATGAAAATATGTGCAGATGGCATTTTACCATACTTTCAGATATTTTTAAATTACTTCATGCTATCATTCACAGTTCATTGCCAGATGTCTCACCTGGTGACATGAATTTACCAATATACACTGTCAACATTGCAGATCGAACTAGGGTTTTTTTAACATTCTTGTTGCAGTCTGGTATCTGTTTCTACATTAGCCCAGTTTCTCTGGTGCAATTTTCTAATTCATGCACAGAAAGCAAAATTTTGCTAGACTATAACATTTCTTGGTAATACCAGAAAACACTGCAGATGTACTATGTATCACAAATTCAATGTACAGTCTTAAAAAACATCTACTAGGAAACAACTTATCATCAGATATATAGCTATGGATGTTTAGTAAAGTAGAATTTGAATTATTTTTTATTTTTTTTTAAATCAGGATTAATATGTCTGTCTTAAACTGTATATATTCTGTAAACACATCTGTAGTAGTACTATAGAGAAAATAAGCTACTAAGAACACATCAGCATTATCTGGTAAGAAAGCTGGGAAAGAAGGAAAGCAAAGGCAGAAAAGGTAGAGGAAGAAAGCTACTTCCAGAAAACTGCTTATAAACATTTTATTTAAATTTCTCCTTCTAGTTTGTAATATGATAAATAACACAAAACAAACGTTAATTTATAATGCTACAAGCTTCTTGTAGCATTATAGTGTCAGCCATCGGAGATGAGGTTTACACTCTAATCACATAACTTGATTATTCAGCAGATTGAGAATTTTATCCATAAAAAGTAGCATATTCAATACGAAAAAATGGTCTGCTGGTTTTGTTCTATGGCAGGTGTACATCACAAATGTACAAATAACTGATGACAGGATCAGAAGACTGATTTTTGTTCCTGGTAGCAGAGGGAGACATGTTGTGAGGAACAGAAGTTTGACTCCTTGTTGATTATCACCAAGTAACTCATCTAAGTGGAAAAAGCCTGATGTGTGTTCTGTATGGAAGATGTAACTAAGTACTCCAATTCATTACATTTGGAGCTACAGAACTTCTTTCTATTCCTCAGCTCCAAATAGTCACAATATCTACTAACAACCTCTCAGCTGACTTGATCAGTCCAGGGTTATCACCCTCTTGCTCCTCTCTGCCCATTTTGCTGTCGCATGCTAAAAGATTGCTCAAAGGTTGAGCTTGCCTCGAGCACGTTTCACAGACTCCTACTTCAGCCTCCTCACAGGGACACATCTGAAAGAGATGAAGCTCACACTGGTTACCTCAAATGTTGGTTGGAAAACTAGATCTAGAGAAACAGAAGAAGAGGACTTTTAAGGAGGAATTACAGCTGATGTAA
This sequence comes from Astur gentilis, assembly GCF_929443795.1. Taxonomy (NCBI): domain Eukaryota; kingdom Metazoa; phylum Chordata; class Aves; order Accipitriformes; family Accipitridae; genus Astur; species Astur gentilis. Next base: position 693,744 of record NC_064892.1, read on the forward strand.
ATGAATAATAAGTTTTATTCTTGTAAGACAGCCTCTTGGGAGGTTTCAAAGGCCTTTGAAAGACTTTAGATAGAGATAGATGTGTGTGATTGTCTGTATCATTAACACATAAGTTTTTGTTCAAGTAACCAATTGGTGGAAATGGAGGTTATTCCACAATAAAGTTGCCTGAGCTGGGTTAGGATGATGGCATCACAAAATGTAGCTAACATTAAAATGGTCATGACTCATAGCAGGTGGGTGTCAGACTTTTGTTCTCTCCTTCCACCTGGGTGAATGCACACCACTGTCATTTTAGCCTGCCATACTTAGCACTCATCTATTGTCATTATAGACTTCTTGTGCACTTGGAGGCTTGAAAAAACACTGTAAAAAGGAGGTTTTAGTTCTTTCTTTCTAGATTGTTACTTTCAAGCTGAGCAGACTGAAGAATCTTTTCCTTCATGATATAATCTACAAAGTTGCTAGTCGCGTCATAAAATTTTTCAGATTCACAAACAAGTCTAAAAATAGAAGTGATATAACCAAAAAAAAAAAAAAAAAAAACACTCAGAATACATCAATAAATGGTTACAACAACAACAAGGTATTTCCATGCTTACACAAGATATGAAGTGGTCTGACTAGAGAAATACATTTCTATCACTCAGTTACAGCATTCAAGCACTTCATGTGATACTCTGAGATTAAACTCTTTCTCCTGAGCTTGTCCCTGAATCTCTGATTCTTTCTGCCAGAAGAATGTCAGGAACGGTGACTTCTCCCTTGAAGCGTCTGACCGTTTCCCTACTTCTCTCTGTCCTAAAAACCTTGTCCTTTGTAAACTGTGATTTCTTTCTGTTATTTAAGGTATGACATTCATTATCATAATAAGTGTATTAGAGCAAAGTTGCATTCAGAATTGAACAATGCACTGCCTATTCAAGTGTGCCTTGTCTGTGACCTTCATGCATCAGCTGCTGTCCCACATAGCAATGAGTTCACAGTAGGAGTAGGTGAAAAGAGTGTAGAAGATAAGGATGGAAAAAGATTCAAGCCACGAGGTTTTGAAACTGGATAAAATGCCTACTCCTATGGTATATAGGAGTTAGTGAACACCAGAAGGCTATTCACAGAAGACAGCATGCTGAGAAAGAATGCTTTTTTGGTAGAGGAAAATAACCTGCAGTGGTTGTTGGTATTTGAAGAGATGCCCACAGAGCTTACTCTTCAGTGGGAGACGTAATATAAAATTTCATCAGTTGTTTCACCTCCAAGCATTCTTCTAAGTATGGCAGTTCTGTTTTAAATTAGCAGGTAAGTCAAGAGTAGAGTGAAAACCACCTCGGAGGCTCTTCCCACCCCCCCCACCCCCCCAAAAAAATAAAAACATAATTTTGAATCCAGAATTAGGGGGAAAAACAGAACCACAAAACATGGTTTTGCATGATGTTTCCTATTTTTTGGTATGAAGTATACTAAGTATATTGAGTTAGCTCAGTGTTGGTGTGAAATTTTTCAACCTGCCACTTTTACTTTAGAAAATAGCCTTTTGCTGAGAGCAGAAGCTTTTAAGGAAATATAACTCCATTGTCCTGAATGAAATTTCTGGTTATAACAAAGAAAAATTCTCCCCTGCTCACTCCCAACTCTAAAAAAGCCAGGACAGCAAGCATGACAAACATTCAGGAAATAGCAGGCTCAGATCCTTCTTCTTGTTCATCCTTATATGTAAAAAAAAAAAGACAGAAACAGATTTCTTACACCCCATCCGAATACTCTAACAACTAGTACTGGACATGTTTTCAGCCTGAAATGGTATGAGTTTCATCACAAAGTGGAATGGAAATAATTTTTAAAAAATTTATTCTTTCCATAAAATGATAAAAATATATATCCAGCCAGCTATATATTGTATTTTCAAGTCAAGGCAAGAGAATAGGCTGGTTAAGAAAATTCTGTAAGGGTCTTTAGACATCCTTTTCTGAGAATTGTATCATTTGGTACCATCTGGTTTATTAGAAGTGTAAGTATTTCCTCTTTGGATGTACTACTTTGTATGATAGAGATGATAATTTAGCAATTTCCTGAGTGAAAAGATGAGGTATATCAGAAGAAGGCAAATCACCCAATTTACCTAAAAACTTAGAAGCCAGGATTTTCAGAATCCTTTCCAACTTCTCAGACTCAGTGTAGGATGTTGTACATAGAGTATGACTGTCTTTGGAGGAACAGATACAAGAAGTGCAAACTGTGCTTCCCTAGTCTGCCTTGTCATGCCCAAGTACACTTAGAAATAACATGTAATGGATAGTCTGCATCTGAGGAAAAGGACGGGTACAGGAGATGCAGTTAATGAGAAAAAAATGGAACATCTTTGTCTACAGAACAGCATAAGAGTGGCAGTTAAAACAATTCCTAAACCTATTCATTTTTCCTTAAGTGATGATTTCTACTTTGTGCAGGAAATACTAATAAGAACAAGTGACTCAAATTCAGTCTAGAAATTCAAGGCTGGTTTAAATGAACCTTACTGCTTACATACAGAGACTTGCAGTTCAATAATTTAACTTGGTTTAACTTCATATGAATGCAGTTCAAATTTACACTTGAAAAGAGTGAGGAAATAAATTGATCTTTTAACATCATTTGACGAATAATTCTTTTAGTTCATCTTAATTATAAAGTTAAAGAAGGAGTTTTCTTCAGAAGGAATGATGGGCTTTAATTTTTTCCACTTCTTGCATCACACAGTAGTGTAAAAATAGTATCTTTTAATGATATGTGTATGTAATCTTTAATACAGCAATAACCATATCTAATACTTCATGTTGGGAGACTTAAAAATGCAGAATAACAACTTATTCACTAAGAAGGAAAAAAACAGGACATGGCTGACTTTCTTTCCTAGATTGTCTCAGAATTTTAAACATGTGGCTTTTTGTTGTGCCTAAAGGAAATATGTAGTCCTTGAAAATCATCATGGTACCATTTATTACAGCCCTGACTGTTTTGCTTGAAAGGTTTGTATTTAGAGAAAATGACATCTCTTGGTATACTCCCACATTAAGTTTTGAATGAATTTTAAGTTTTTAACTTATAGTGGGGCTGAATGGATATTCCAAGCATCTTCTCTGAGGTACTTCAAGCTCTTGACTCCCATTTAATGTAATAGCACTTGAGGGTGTCCAGCACTTTTCAGGACCAGAACTTGTATTTCATAGAAATTTGTAATGCTTAAACAGTTGTTAATGACAAAATATCACCTACAGTATAGCTCTCCTCGACAACATTTCATTGCCTATACTGAAAATAGCACGGTGGCAGAAATCCACAGATATCTAAACTCTTCTTTGAAGTGTTTCTTTTCTTAGTAGTGAGTGGTTACCAATTCAGACAAAATCTGTGAATCGTTAAATCAGTGTTTCCTAAGGTTAGAGTTTTGAGAAAAAGGACATACAAGCACATTGAATACATACTATTTACCATTTAGGTTGTGGAAACATTTTAAGTCCCATATTTAAAGTGAATTCAGGGAACAAGTGCAGATGCTTCTTTTTTTGCAGTCTAAACTATGCCATAGCATACGATTCAGTAGCTCAAATTGCAGATCTTCCATTTTCATCTGAGCTTTTACGTGTAAAATCTTGGAAGTGTTTCAAGTGTTCAAACCAATTACAATTGCCACTGCTAAATTAAATTTGAATATAGCTTGTTTTACAGTCAGTTGCTTCCTTTTCTTTTTTTTTCTTTTTTTTTGGTTTGGAGTGTGTAACATTTCTGCAGTACTACTAGGGTGAATGAAGAAGACAGTAGATGAATGCACAGACAAACTACCTGCACAGCACTCTGAAATAGTCATCATTAAAGGAAGAAGAAAAGGAAAAGGAGAAGGAAAAGGAAAAGGAGAAGGAGAAGGAAAAGGAAAAGGGGAGAAGGGAAAAAAAGGACACCCCCCCACTCCCCCTCCAATTTACTGTTATACAAGGATGTTAAAAATATCACAACAGTTGCCCTTGAAAATGTTAACCATGGATGAATCAAATGACAAATTGTCAACAGCATGCCAGTAATTATGTCAAATAATTGTTTTTCTTTCATGCAAATAAAAATGGAAATCAACATACTTAACAGAGGATTGTATGCAGTTTAAGAGAGGGAGAAAACACTTTGAACTGGCTCAGTGTATTTACCCCTAAACTGCAAGTAATTAAAAACTATTTGGACATTTCTGTTGATCCAATCATTAGGAAAAAAATGTCTTGCATACTAAAAAAAATGATCTCTGATCTTGCTTGACTCCCCATTCAACGTCATTTTTTTCACTGCCTGGCAAACAGAGATTCAGAGTTACTACCTTGAAAATTATAACCATTTCATGTTCTGATACTCAGAAATGAAGAACAAATTATTTACCTTGACAATAGTTTTAAGGACAGTACTGTATTCCTCCATGATTAGGGATATTCATGTCAGTTTGCCTACTCAAATGGAAAAATATAATTGTATGCAGGCTTAGAAAAGCCCAAGAAATATCAGAATCTCCTGATCTCAGATTTCAATTAACTCAGTATTAGCTATGCAAATTGGCAGGAACAAAGTATGCATTTTAAAGAGCAGTTGTCTGTGATAGAATAGAGGTAATCTACCCTAAATACTTTTTTTTTTTTTTTGCCCATGCTGTCTTTCAGGAGTGTTTCCATAGAAGTTATGCCTTTTAATTACTTGTTACATAGATTTATAGCTAATTGCCTACAATGTCTATCAATATTCATTCCCTTCTCATATGAAAACCACCATGAGCACATGAAGTAGACGAAACCAGCATTAGCTGAAGGATGCATGTATATAATTATTTCATATATAATATGCACAACAAATAGTAAAATGGCTTTTTAAGGTATTACAAATGCATTGGCAGCATCTCATAGGGATGTCTCTTTTGTTTTATAAAAGCAGTTATGACTGCAGCCTCATTTTGTAGACAGTGCATCACTTTAAGCATTTTCCCCACATAAATTAGTTTCTCAGTGTGTTTTCCACATCCTTTGTATTCCTCACTTTACTGCTACTATAAAATAGTTTAGCATAGTCAGCCTACTCTCATCTGTCTAGACTTTTTTCTCCTGTGATTTCATTGAGGCTGCTACAGCTACTGCTAGTGACAGATTCTCTTTGAGATCTTGTAGCTACGCATCTGTAAGGAACAAAGACCAATAAAGATTTTTTTCATTTCCTTATCCCGTATCCAAACAGATTATGGGCTACCTGACATTGGATTATATATTCAGAAATTATTGTAATTTGAAATGAATAATTCTTATAGGAGATTATTTGGTATCTCCAGCATCGATTGAACTCGACAGAAACACACCGTTTCTATTTTCTGCGGTCCAAATGGAAGGATGGCTATTTTGATGATGGTTTTGTTCAAAACTTGTTTCAAAATCATTGAGCTCTGGCAGTTCCCACTGACATGAGTAGAAACTGAAGATGCTTGCAGCCTGTCTCGAGAAAGCTAACAGGTTGTTTTTCTGCTCAGGTTTAGCATACTCTGTTTCTCAAAGTATTACTTCCAGGGGGAGGTTATATTAAAGAAGGATGACTGACTGACAGTGTTGAAATGAAACACTCACTTGTTCTTCGGTGGTACTATAATTCCTGATTTAGAATATGCCACCAAAGGCTCAGCTAGTTTTGCCATGTTAAAATGGGATTGAAGCAAACCAGTAACGTTTTATGGTTATGTTCACAAGCAGCCTGCAATGTTTTACTTAGAGCTATGGGTTAGAGATTTTAAAAATAAACTGAAAGAAAATCAACTAATGCAGATCATGAGAACAACTTTATTGTCTAGCACTTAGTTTTTTCTGAATTCAATGCTTCCTGAAATCAGAAGTGCAGATAACTGCTGGTTTGGGTATATACTGTCCCCTCATAAGCATATAATCTGTATTTAAACAATTCATAACTGACTAGCTTTTGTACCTAAGAATCCTCAGAAGTATTTACTGACCATAACATTGCTTATCTATTCAGTTGTCACTCAACTTTATTTCTATTAACTTTATGCAAAGGATTAATACTCTTTTCGTTCAAACAATAAGCCATCTATGGCCAGTCCTAGCATAGACCCTTTAAGTACCTGGCATCTCTTATTAAGTGAACAGTCAACAAATTTGAGGAGCTTCACTGAATGTAGTATAATCAAACATTTCTTAACTGATTTAGGACTTTAGGAGCACATGAGCATGGTCCCAAACAGAATTAGTAAAATGTCTTAACAAGCCAAATATATAAAACGAGAGGTTCTTCTGCACTCCCTGCTTCTTACTGCACTAGGCCCTCTGATCCCAGCAGGCTGTCTTACGGGTTTTTTTCAGGAACTTTTCACAACTACCTTAAAGCCGGGGATTAGTTTTAATCCTCCTACTTTCTCATAAATGCATTCTTTGGCTTCCTTGTAGCTTAGTTACAAAATTTTCTAGCGATCCAATCTTGTAGGCCTTCTGTGTTTACAAGTCATGTCTTCAGGGATGTCTGATAATGGAAGCAAACAAGTATGCACAGGTTCAAGAAAGAAAACACTTTCTACAGTAGATAGCTCAGGAATTTTCTAGCTAGGAAATAAATATTAGACATGTTGAGGAATGTGTTGCCTTTTGCTTCTTAGCATCTTTTACATTTAGAAAATGTTTTATTACCCAAACTCCTCCCTTTTCCTTGGCTAGTTCCATAGTCCAACACGATGAAAGTCTATTTTGTTGTTCCTTTCTCCTGCTTGTTATTCTGGTTTTTGACGAAGTACTGTTTCGTCAAAGCATCTCATTTTCTGTAGTAGTGCTTCCTTGCATTCTGTCTATCCCTTCTTGTTGGGCAGCCATCAGCCTTTTGCTGTGGATCTTGGAGAAACATCACACGTCCCTGACAATTTATAGACTGATGTCTACATAATGCCAAGGTGTTACACGATGGGACCGTTTCATAACCTCCACCAGAGTTCATGAAAAAGTTCTCTTAGCCCCCTCCCCCTTTCTCTTAGCTGCCCCATCTAGTGCTCTGTTAAACACTGAACAGTTAAACTTGTGCTAGGGATTTGTCTTTAGTCAAGAAAAGGACTTAAATAATGAAGAATATTTTTCCCTTTTCAGCACTGAATTTTCAAAACTTTCCCTATACAAAGTCTGTCTTATTCAAAAAAGAGTCAAGGATATGCTGAAATATTTCTATAAAGTTGGTTGATATATCTCTTATTGTATGTTTGGCACTTAGATCATTGCAGCAAGGAACTGTGAGAATTTGCTAGTGGCTGCTATATTCTGTAGGTGTTATTCAAAACAAGTATTTATTGTCACGTTCCTCCATTTAAGTCATGGCGTTGTCTTTAGTCTTTCCATGTCACTGTGTGGAACAAATGAAATGCCTTAGATTTTGTGCCAAGAAAAGGTTTAAAATAAAAGCATTCTTTTCTGATTGCAGATTCAATCATTTTTTTAATTGAATGTTAGCCTGCAAATTCTGCTTTACATGTCAGTTGTTGACTTGAACAAAAATCAAATTTCAGCTACTTCATGTTACGTGTGAAATAATTCCCTCTATGTCAGTATACCAACGTGTTTTGAAGCATACACTGGGCAACCAAGATTGGAATGTAACCCATTTTCTTTTTATCCTTTTTCAGACATGGTACCAAAGGATGTCATTCAACAGTGTGTTTTCTCTGGCAGAAAAGCCATTTTAAGAACAGCTGGACACTCATTCCTGTGTTCATGTAACAAGCTATTGTCTTTTCTGCTGTGCCAATTGTTAGTGAAACTCTGCAGTAAACAAAATATCTGAAATATCTCAGCTAAAAATCAAAATTAAAATAAACACAGAATATTTCACTGCTCAGATTCATATAGTGGTAAAATAAGAGTTCTATTTGTATAATGGAGGGAATGGAAAAGGGCAGGGAACTAGGAAGCAAATTAATTAATTTCTTTTTTGGAGTAAAGAATAACTATTCATCAAATCTTTTAGGTTCTGACTTGATTTTCATCCTCTCCTTATAAACAAAAATGATTGGTTAACCCATTGTTTTTCCCTAGTACTAGTTTTTCCATGATTTTTTTCCTTCATTGGAATCAAAAGCAAGTTAATTCTCTTTACTAAATCTAATTGAGCAACATTATTTGGATTTAATTCATGTAGTAATGTTTATTTCTGAAAAAAAACCCACCAACAAATATATATGAAGCAGGCATGTGGGCACCCCTCCACCCCCCGAAAACTATCTATGGGTTTTAGACATACATTACTAAATTCTTTCAGGGCAAATTCTACTTCTTCAGAATGACATCTGTGTGGTATAAATTCATGTTTGTGTTTCTTAGAAAGAGACACACTCCTAACACTTGAAGATGAACAGCAAATAGCTTTCCCCTAGCATAGTCTCTTGTTGGTTTATTATGTTTGGTAACTGGGCAGTCCATCTATAATCAGGAAAGTATTAGCATTACATTTTCCACCTCATTTTCCCCAGTCGGTTCTTACTACTTCAGTAAAAAGAAGCTAAGAAAACATTCCACATCCCACAGAAAAATAAAGATAAAAACAAGCTGTTTCTGTTGAAAGTCAACCAGGAATCCAGTATGGAGCAAAGTATTTAATTCAGCCAACGTATGCCTTAAGCAACAGCATTAGGAATGAAAAAGAGAAGGAGGAAGGAAAGCAGGAAAGAAGGAAGGAAGGAAGGACGGAAGAAGAGAGGGAGGGAGGAAGATTACATTTGTGTGTATGTGTGGTCTTGTGGTATCTGTTTTGTACCATGAAAACACTGAAGAGTTAGAGAATGTGCACATCTTTGTATTCCTGATGTAGGTATATTATTTTTAAAGAACCAATCTACATGCAACATCTCATTAAGATGAAGGAAAATCTTTAGAAAATTTCATTTCCTGATCAGTTATGCTAAATGTTCTTGCTCTTCTGTATCACAGAAGGTTATGATTATTTTCCTCGGTTTAAAACCTGAATTCTGGATCATGTATGAATCTATCTGTTCTTTCATCTGTTTCTTCTCCATGTCATTTCTGCAAGATGTTTCCATGGCAAGGATAAATGGTTGCTGTGGTGTTGATGGACATGGTTTCAAGACTGAAATCATGCTGTAGCAGGCTACCTTTCACTTGTAGTAGATCTCAATACTCAGTTGATTTGGAAGTAAATGGAGAACCATTTTCCCACCCATGAAACTTCCAGAATTCAAAAAATATTATTGTTCTGCATCATGGTGATAAAGAAGACTTTCAAACTATGAAGGAAAAATGCACAGGACTTAACTGGGATACAGAATATCCTTTTCAGGTCCCTCTTCAGAGAGACTGAGAGGAAAGACTTATGCCCAGGTCTTCTGTTTATCTTGTTATTAGCTTAGTGTGAAAAAGGATGTCTTAGTATATAAGACTATGGAGCTAAGAAACATATTCCAATGACTTTTTTCTTCACACTGATAAGTTTTCATAGACTTATTTGATATGCATGAACAGGCGTTTTCCAAAAAGGAACAAAAGTAGAAAATTCCCATACCGTTTAGACCGCTGGTGTGAATTGCATCATTGCCACATAGCTCTGTTTGATACACTTATACCTGTGTGCATTTAGGTGTTAATTATTGCATGATCAAGTTTAAGCCATTTATTTTATGCACTGAAGAGCTTTTTTAATCACGGCATTGATACAGCAAAGGATATTCCGTAAGTTAAAACAAAAATTAATCATTTTATGCATGAATAATCAGACTTTATGTTCTAATGTAATCATGCAGGAGAGAGTCAGAGAGCTCTAATACATTCAGGGTTGACAAGAGAGACAAGGAGGTAGAACAATGATGAATTATTGCTTCTGTTCCATTTATTTAAGAGAGCAGGCTAAACCACTGTCAACTAAATGGGTCATCTGACTTCTCACTCTAGACTAATTTTTTCCTCAGATTTCTTTTTCCCGAGGTTTCCCATCAGTGCTTATTGTACCTCATCTTTTCACAGCCCTGCAGCTGAGAGGTTGTTAATGGGATTTCTTAGCTATCTCACAAAGTTTTCACATGCTGCAAGCTCTGCCTGTTCACCTGCATAAGCATATGTCTCTTCCCCCATCCTGTGGCCTTCGATTCAGAGTCCTTCTCGGAATCTGCACAGGCTTCCCACTTAGCTGTGCATCATGCTGTTAGTTCACACTGTTCACCACAAAGCCCTTTTTCTCCCTTGCTCTTTTGGCCTTTTTTTCTAATATCTCTAACTCGCAATGATACAATGACTATATTGTTTAAGTGTTATTTTTACAGTAAATGGTAGCACATTAGTGTGCAGATTTGCAAAACATAACGGCAGATATTTCATCATCATATATGTTGACTGATTTTAGAAAGCAATATGTATTTATTATATTTGCAAATCATGAGCTACATTATCGAAAATAAGTGTTTGAATCCTTAAGTGAAAATGGACTAGTATATAAGGAATCATAATCAGGTCCTGCTTTTTCACATTCTTATAGAGCATAACAAACACAGAAACAAAAACATTAAATATATACACATAAGTATTTACATTACTTAAAGATCTAGCCGGGATCTGCGTTTCATTATACCTAGAGACAAACTTTTTACTTCTGTGTGTGTGCTTTAAAGGCAAAACTAGATTGTTTGAAAAGGGGTTACGTAATTTTGGGACCAGTAATAGCTTTCTTCAGCTGCCAGTCTGTCTGTTCACTACAGTCTCTTTAGGCAGGAACTAAATCTGTCTCTCTGTGAAGGCAATGCCTATCACAGCCAGTCTCCAATCCTAAAGCAGGACCTGTGGGTGCTTTTCTAATAGAACTATTAAGTAATAATAGCTTTTCAACTAAGAAAATAAAAATGTAGTTCTCATGTCATAAAATAGCCACCATGGGGCTTAAGAGGAATTCTGGCTTTATCACATGCACCATGCTTTGATGCGACCTCACCATCCTCTTTGTGGTGGAGGAGTGAAGCTGGCAAGCTTCAGCCGTTGTGACACAGCCATGAGATGAGGACAAAGCATTTTACTAACGGAGGAAGGAAGAGTCCGTTCCCTTCCTGCTTCTGCTGCTGACTCCAAAACACTCTTAAGGTCTTTCCCCAGCCAGAAAACTTACTGGGTCCCCAGCAGCTGCATCAAGTAGCTGGCCTCTGGGTCCCCATTGTCCCCCCAGTTGCCGGCATCTGGGCATGCCAGCCACCGAAGCCCACAACCCCTCTCCTGTTGCCAGAACTCAGACCTGCACGCCACGTGTGCGCACCCTACAGTCACCCAATCTGTGCCTGGATCCTCTCGTGTCCTCACACACAGGGACACAGATTTACAAAAAAAGTCTTGCCAGTAGCAGGACCAGACCCACGGCCATATCAGTAGATGACCCGCTATCTCTGTGGTCTCCCTATTAGCTGACTCAGCCCTCCTGGCCCGTCCAGTAGCCAACTTGCTGATCCTTTTGTCTCTCCAGTGTTTGGCCCAGACTTACGGTTGCTCCAATACTTGACTCTCAAACCTCTTATCCTACTTGCCAGCTAGTCCAACTTGATTTTCCCCAGCAATCCCATGGTGCCACACACCCCCCCAACTCAACATGCAGGCTCATTGGCCTCTCTAGTTGCTGGCACCTCAGACGGACAGATAAACGGACAGACAGACATCCTGCTCTGACTCCAGCTGCTGGCACGCACACCTCCATACACACAGACGAACTGAACAGAGTCCTTTCACACAGGAAAGGAATTGGAAATGTAGTTCAGTGAGAAGACAGGACAAACCGCTGTGATTGGGTGCAGGGCGTGGCCTGACCCGCCACGTGTTTGCATGGTTTGCGTGTGACCAATGCTCTTTAACCATTATCCCTCCCTTCCACGTGTTTGCTCCACTTCGAACCTGCTCTTTCTCCATGTTTGGTTCCTCCCAAACGTCCTGTAATTTCTTGTGCAAACCTGAAACGCTCTTTCCCTGCGTCCCATAAGGGGCCTCACACCTTTCAGTCCAAAAGGTGATGGAGCAAAGCATCTCCCGTGGACTTGTGATGGGTTTCCGTGGGCTGGAGGCTCCCTTGGGACAGCTGGGGGGGGGCTCGTGTCTCTGGCTCAGTTATTGGGTTCTCCATCTGCTGTCATGCCTCGGTGTTCCTTTGTGTGTTTGGAGGAGCTGACACCTTCCACCGAAACATGTTTTGAAGTTATATAGATGCACTTAATAAACCTTGGGTCGCTAAGCCTGCAACATGGTAGAAACGCACATTAAGAAAATGGTCAATCACACAAGTCAACTAAATTAGCATACTGGCGGTGGCTAAACTGGAGTAATGTAGACCGGTCGAGTTTACTTCAGCAAAGAGGACAGGAACAAGAGGACATACATGTTTCATAAAAAAATTAAGTCAATTAAAAAAATAAAAACTCTTAAATGAAGAAGAAACCCTCCGCTTTGGCTAGCAGGAGGTACATATATCTCTCACTAAGAAATTACTATGCTGTTCATCTGCATTCTGCTCCTTTCCCAGTAAAAACAAGTTTATAATGTTTTGACCTAAATAAGTCTCTATTCAACTTTGTATCCTGCCTAATCACTGCTGTAAGGTTATTGAAGTGCCTCCAACTAACCTAACATTATTTTCACTGGCACAGAGCTGCTAATGTGACCTTATGCTATCAAGCTCAAGTAATTCACGTAAAGAGAGGGCCAAACATGACAGTCAAACTTCCAAGAATCCTGACAGTTTGGGGGGAGGTGTTGTTCTTGTTTGTTTTGTTGGGGTTTTTTTCTCATGACTTAAAAACTAATAAACTGTTAGTATTCTCTGGCTGTCACCTTGGAAACTGCCTGCTTTTTGTATTCCCTAAAATTACTTTTTCCTTCCTGAATCCAACATATGGAAACTTACTTAATATCTTATACTACTCAGTGAGGAAAGATCTTCAAGCAAAAAATTTTTTTTCCTCTCTGTCTTCTTTGAGAGTATATTATCAGCAGTCACAGTGCTTCTAACATGACTTGATGAAAATAACTATTTTTAGGGAATGGGAAGATTTTTTTCAGGAAAAGGAACTTAATTTTATCTTTAATCAGTGCACCACAAAATATATGCATCTGACATGCAGCAGTGAAAATTGTGGCATAGGAACAATGGAAATAGTAGTAGTAGTAGTAATCATCATCATCATCATGATAATAATTATTATTATTAGTGTTTATATTAATTCACAATGAATAATTAATCTGATAAATTTAGCCACTCTTTCTGCTCCTGGAATATCTGCAAGCAGAATAAGATTTCCCTGGGTATGGTATTTTCATCAGTTTATCTTTCAGCACCCAGAGAGTTTTGAGGTAAGTAATAGGAACAAGTAGTCCTCAGGAGACAAGCCATATATATTTTTTTCACCTATTGGAAAGGTATTGGTGGTTAAGCCACAGCAATAAGAACAGCATTAAATATTCTTTGCTTACAGCAGCAAAATTAGTTTTCCATTCACACATGTGAATGCAAAATTTTGAAACTCATGTTCCACAAATATCCATAAGACGTTGAAATATATTTTATTTATAGTTTATTTATTGTTACTCTTCCCTTAACGTTCCTTTTCATTTCAATAACATTGTCATTATTATATCCTACGTAGTATACAATGATATAATACGTGACGGAAATAGTAATGAGCCTCATTTTATGCACAAGGTTAGGAAAAAAGTGACAAGACAAGCTGGAGGCAGAGATGGTGTCATATAAGCATTCTGACTAGAAGGGACCTCAGGAGGTCTATAGTGCAGTCCTGCTCAAAGCAGGATCAGCTGTGAGATCTGACCAGGTCGTTCAGGTCTTTGTTCAGCTGGGTCTTGAAAACCTGCAAGGATGGAACCTGCACAGCCTCCCTGAGCAATCCAGCCTTGCGATCCATCCCTAGTGCATATCTCAAACTGCTTCTAAACTAGTCATTTTTGCTGAATACTTTCTATCGTAGTTGTTTCATCATGGAGAAACTTCCATCGGTATTTCAAGAGTATGTTGTTCTGCTTCTCTGCTTATATTTCACCTTGACCAAGCACACTTCACATAAGCCACATGGAGCATATGCAGAATTTTCTCCATTCTTATTACTGGACCTCCTCAGTTGGTCTGTGTGTAGTGAGGGGAAAGGGTGCAATAGGTAGGTTAGTGTGCAACCACCTTTGAGTTATCATATATCCTGAGCAGATCATTCTACAATAACATAACCTGTTCACTAAGCTATTATATATCTCAAGTTGATTGTTCCACAGTAACATAATCTATACTGAAAAGAAAGCAGCTATATCATGTCATTAAAAGGTACTGGACTGACAAAGCTAAGGTTTTTCATCTGCCCTGGAAGCTCACACAGCACAGATTTTACCATCCAGGCAGAATTCTCTGCCAAACCCATTCTAAGCTCTTATTTCTAAAAAGAAAGAAAATAGATATTTTCTCTTTTATTCCCATTTACCTGTCACTAGCAAAGTTTTGGATCACGGCTGCTAATTTCAAAACAATGCCTGGTCATGGTAGGACTGAACTTGTATGGGTTGCACTCTGTGACTTGATGATTTCAAAGTCGAATGGCCTTATTAGGAGAATTTCTACAGTTTAACCCAGTGCTTTTGAGAGATCAAGTAACCAGTAATTCTTCTCTATCCAGCAAGTGTGAAGTGGACTCTTTCTGACTTTTCCTCTTGTTAATGTTGATTCTGGAGACGGTAATAAACTTGTACAGTGAATAAGTAGTGTTCTTCCTTGTCTCCTTTCATTTACAAGGGCTACAAATACAGTACATATCAGTATTGAAACATTTTTCTCTTCAAGTCCTGTCTAGTGTTACTTCCTACTGCATGTAGTTTCTCAGCTCAAGGATAAATTCAAAATGAAATGTATCTGTTGAGTTGTGTGAACTGTGACTGCATAGGACATGTTTCTTTAGAGCAGTAATAAAAGTAACATTACCTAGCAATTTATTTGGAGTTACTTAATTCCTCATTGTTTATCAGGAGTGTCAAGGTCTGTTTTCCAAATCCCTGACTGCTGAAAGCTGGAGTTATTGAGTGTAGTCAGTGGAACGTTCTACTTCTTGTTTTTCTAACTGTACTCTTTATTCACACAAAGAAAAGATGTCTGTGTTAAGGCCCAGGCCTATTCCGTCCAACCTTAGGCACTTAACGGAGTGTGTAAACTAGGAATCTAGCATTGTCTAATGAAAAAGAGATAGCCTACCTAAAATTAGTCTCTCAAACAGTCTACCTCTTTTCAACAGCTATGATGAGAGCTCCCACTCGCAGCACAGGCACTTAAAGAAGGTGTCTCCATTTAAAACTTGAAGAACTCAAACATCAGTGCTTGACAACATTTGTGATAACTGATGAAATAAAATGAAGACATGTTGGAATCAGAATTCCATTAAAATAAGATAATGATACTTAATAGCTTACCTGAAAAAAGTTATTTTCCAACTGAAGAAATCAAAGTGCCAGACAACAGAAGTCAAAGTTATATTTGGTTGCCAAAGTTCACTCTTGAGGCCAAAGGAAAGACCTGAAAGACTTATATTTCTTGGATTATTGAAAGATGGTTTAAATCGGGGGTTTTCAAACTTTATTGTCTGTTGTCCAGTTTGGGGTTAAATAATAAACTCTCCTCTATTTTTTTAAAAAATATGAAATGGTGGGAAAAATAAGTCTAATTTTTTTTCCCATTCTCTTCTCTCTCCTTCTGGTCCATAGATGCATATTTGTAATACATCTTTCTTGCTGATGGGAGGGCCTCTTCTCTCCTTCTATCTTGAGAAATACTATTTTGACAGGACAATATTTTAAAAGTGTTAAGAAACTATAATGATAATATTATGACTATTTTTTCCAAACATTGTTTGAAACAGCTAAGTAATCAGGGAAGACTAGATTCTAAGAAGGGTATGGTGCTGCAAATGGGAGTTAGTTTTAAGAACACAGGAAGACTTTGCTAATTTTTGATTCATACATTATTCCTTGTTAATTGCTGGAAGAAATTCTCTCTTTGCAATCTATATGCCAAAAGTAGTTCTTGAGCATTTAACAAAGTTAAAACCCAAGCTAGATCTTCCTCATTTTGATTCTGTGCATTAAAGGGAGATCTGAAATAACACCAAGGAACTATTGTAACACATCTTTCCACAAAGTATGTGGTATGCCATGTTCTTGGTCCGTTTACTCTGAGTTTAGTGACTTTCTTGTTGCTATTTCAGTTTTGCAATTTATTTTTTTTTGTTTAAATCGGTCTTCATCCTATTCACCATCAGTTTACCAAATATCTCAGTGTAAACAGTGGTGCTGGCTAGGGATGCTGATGGGTTACAAGCAATTAAATTCTGTATGACAGCTGTGTCTTGTATATAAGGATTATATTCCCATCCTCTGCATATTGGAAGGTTTTAATTGCAGACACACATTCATATCTTGTCAGAAACATTCTCTGAAGATCATAAAAATTCCTGAGGTAATCAAAAGGAAATTTACAAATATTTATGAATCTATTTGTCTGTTCCATTGTCTGTTCATTCTTTTGTACAAAAAAGCTTCATTATTCTTATGCCAACTTAAGAGGGATTTTGTGATGATTAGTTAGGTAATGTGGCACAGTTTAGCATGAGCAAGGTCTTTAGCAACTCACATCATAAAATATGAACAAAACTTCCACCTTCTAATAAGATTTTAACAAGTTTAGAAGCAAGTGAATTTTTAACAACAAATAATTTAGGTGAATTTAAACACATTCATTATTTTAAAATATCTTACATTCAGCATTTACGGTGGAGCCACAACTTTTCTTTTGTTTAGTGTACACAGTGCAAAGAAAGTTTACCTGTTTGTCAGCTACAGACATTTCTGACAAAACCTTATATCTGGAATGGTAATGTTTGGATTTCCTGTTTTTAATGTGTGTGACTGTATACTGGAATACAAAGCATCTGTATTTTATTTTATGTGTCATACCAAATTTATCAAGTACAAGTACATCACTGCTCTATTACTTGAAGTATAATTCTACCTTTTAAGAAAATAAACATCATCATTGTTTCAATTTTCCTCAATGCTCTATTTCCGTGTTGCTGATAATTCCTTCGCCACCCAGTACTCAGCTGTAATTTCTGCCGTTAGATGCATATTCAATATATTGAAACAAGTAGGTGATCCCTGAAAGCTGACTAGCCATCATGCAAAATATAAAGCTGTGTTGGTCTCTGGAAATGTTATTTTGCCAAAACTATGCAGTCATGTCTGGTAACATAATCAGTAAGCAGATAGAAATGAATATTTGAAGTCCATTCAAATGCAAGAGTAGTTATAGTGAGGAAGAGAATTTTGACAAAATTGAGAAGATTCTCTTGGAAAAAAAGCATGACTGCGAACACAACGGTCTTTAGCCAGAATAAACTGTGTTTAGAAAAGTTTACACTGGGTGCTAAGCCAGGTCTTAGGACAAGGCCTCTGCCGGCAGCAGATGAAACAAAATAAAAGCATTTCATATCTTGGCTTATCCTGCATTGTTTTCTGCTTCTTTTTCTTATAGATGCCTCTTGGCATCCTCCATTATAGCGATGGCGAGTATGCTGTTCAGTTGCAAAGATCTTGGCAATCAGAGCAAATTTCACTTCTCACAGCCTAGTGAAGGGATCTCACCATTTTATATTCATCAAGGCATTCATTCTGTCTTGCAATCCTGAAAAAAGAGCATTTTGAGATTGTTCTTTCCCCCTCATCATTTCCTTTTCCTCTTTGGATGGGTTCTATAAAGTCTGGTCATCTTGGAAGATGATTATTACGGGCTTTTCTGCTGTTTTCAGGGATAGTGGTGGTGGACTATATCTTTAAGGGTTTTCAGTATAAGAGTGTGAACCATTTTCTCAAATACCTTCCCACGTCTGAGAGCCTGAGACACCGGTCAGTATTGTGTTACTTCTCCTCTCACTGTTTGCTCCTTAGGTGTTTTCTTCCCTTTTGTCATAGATGTACCATAGTGCTGGGGGAGAAGGAATTAATAAGGTTTTCTATTACACCAAATAAATCATCAGTTTCCTTTATCTAAATTCATGCTTGGTTATGGACTTTGTTTAACCATTCATAATCTCTGATTTCTTTTGAAAGGGAGGGAGGAAGCTGGGCTGGGCAGGTGTGAGAGAGAATGGGCTCTATTGACTATGTAGCCAGCAATATCTTATTTTTGTTCTTGTGAGAAAAATAGTTTATCGTTTTGCAGCCTTAGCTTCTGCTCTAAGACAATATTGAAATCTAAATTTCTCATGGCTTATGAGAAATTTCTCGAACAAAAGAAGTGTTACGTGGAAACTAACTATTTGAGTGGAAACTATAATTATTTCTTTGCTGTTTATCAAGAAAAAAGGGTTAGAAAATTTCAGTTGTCATTGATGTAAGGCAAAATCCTTTGTTAATTAGAGAAAAAAAAATTTACACTAGCATTTGTTGGTATAAGAAAACATATTTTTCTTGGTCTTCTTTTTTTAACATAAAACACATAAACGACTACTCTTGTTTTGCTCAGTTCTCTCCTTAGAATCCTTTTCTTCCTTAAAACCTTAGAGAAAATAACTACCTAATGCTTTTATTTCTAATGGAAGACAGAATGTAATGTTCTTCCTGCATCATGCCTTGCACTATTCCTGCTGAATAACCATGTACTTTCATGGATGTTGGTTTCATCTGCCATTCTGTGTCCTAATATCTTGTTACTCCCCCTGTTATACTGAATCCAAAGTTTCTTTATAAGCTGCTCAAGAAGAAGTCTTTTTTGCCTCTATAGAGGAGCATCATCTTCCCCAACACGTGTAAATTAACTCCTGATTTTTTTAGCTTAATTAGAAGAAAAACTTACTGCCTTCATGTCATCTTTTCTTTGTGGAGACTGGAAAGGAGGCAAAATACTTATACCAAACAAGTGGTATAAATGTGAGTTAAGTACTTAATATCTGTATCAGGGTCTCTGCATGAAACATTAGTGCTACAGGATTTTTCCACTAAAATAATAAAAAACCTCACAACACATTTGGGGATTTTTTATGTGACGGACTCATGTGGAGAGAGCAAAAGGGCAGTTGTGACAGAACCTTTGTCCCTTGTTCGAGCTCAGTAATTTCTTCTTTTCAAGTATTACCTAGTACTACAAGAACTTATTGCTATAATCGTACTATATCCAAATTTGCGTTGTATCATACATCATTGAAAAACCATTGAAGTCAGAATTTTTCCTTTAGGCATGTGCAAACACATCAATGCCAAGTGAAAATTTATGAAATACAATACCTTAGGTGCAGCTGTGAATATTTATTTCTTTTCTTCTCCATTCCTACTTTTAATATTGATAATCTAGTGATGGTTAATCCTAGCTGGAATCTTAATATTCCCTCTGTTCACAATACTGTAACTACTTTTGCCAATGAATAGAAAAATGAGACAGATTTCCCCTTTCTCCTTCCATATACTACAGTGGCTTTGATCATTTGATCCAGCAATATGCAAGGGACTGAATACTTTTATTTAAAACTTGAAAAAATCAAGAGTCTAAGATGGGCTAAGCAGCATGGGTGTACACTAGGTTTCACCTCTGCTTGCCCTTATTGTTAAATTACAACTGAATCATAATTAAACAACTGTCTTACCTAGTCTGTTATTCATACTTGAATATAAAGTTTCTCCGTACCTTTATTTGATTTAGGAGCTTAATGGGTTTCTTTTTTCTTTTTCTTGTTCTGCATTTTGTTGAAGTACACCGCACACTTTGGGTGGCCATAACTGTTGGTTTGAATGTATGAAGGTATCAAAAATCAGGTAGTCTTATAATACAGATTTTCATTGTGATTGCTTTGAGTATAGTACATCTGATAAAAGATATAATGAAAGTTCAGGGATCGCAAAAATGGCCGAGGCAAAAAAATGCCCTGTTAACAACTTCAGCTTGCATGCTTCTCCTCATTGCAAAGACTCTATACGGGTACTTTATTGTTAAACCTTAAAATCTCGTGGAGGTAGAGAAGCAAGAGAAAGCACCATAGAAGAAGAAAATGTTGTTACGTGTTCAAAATTACCATAAAGGCAATGTATGTAGTAAAATCACACAATATGGTATACAATGGAAAACCACATGCTAATGACCCTTAGGAAATGGCTGCAGAATTGAGGAGATAAATGAAGTTTTCACAGTGACTTATGTTCATGCCAATGATACTCAACAGTCGCAATACAAAGATTTCATGGCTGCTTCACTTAAATTTCACAGTATTAATGCAGCTCTTTTCAAGACAATTATTTTTCTTGGATGTCTGAAAGGATTTGTTTTTCCATCTTATGACTTTTGAGTTCTCCTGTAATAGGGATATGCCCAAATTTATGCTGCTGGGGCAAGCAGATGTAGTAGCCCCCTGATCTGTTCGAAGGTATTGTGAATTTGTGGAATTCCATTCTAAGACAATTCCAGGTCTGATTAGAAAATGTCTACAGAAGAAACAGACAAAGACAGAGGCATCATAAGGAATACTTATGATAAAATAATGTAAAAAGCTCATGTCGGAGAGAGCAAATAGTAAATTCCTGAGTATAGTCATGGCAGGGGTGGGGGGCGGAGAAAGAGGAAGGCAGGGGAAAGTCTTTCTAAAGAGAAAGTATATATTTGAAAACACAAAATATGAACATGTCCCAGACAATTCTCATATAAACATAGGATGGGTTTTGTGCGTATATATGTATGAATTCATATGTGTGTGTGTGTATATATATATATATATATATAAAATAAAAATACATGGTAGGAACTGGAACAGTTACTAGCACTAACCATCTTCATGGGGTCCAGGAAAAAAATGCAAGATATTTCCACGTGTCAGATTTAGACCTGTGTGAGGACTGTTCCCTTCTTCTTAGCTTTTTTTGTTTGTCCACTGCAACAAACCTCTGTGTACAATTTCATTTTGCATGTATCTGCATTTCTCCAGGAGCAATACTTTTTGAGGATTCAGATGCCTGCCTTGTGATTGTTGTATTTATCTCACAACTGAACCAGCTTAAGGATGCTACATAACAATTCTAGCAACAAAACTGTTTTTTTTTCAATATCATCTACGCTCATAACATCTATCATAATGTAGTCTTTGAAGTTCCCATCCTTTCGAAGTCTCATCCCTGTCAGAAATTCTTTTTTTTTTTTTTTTTCTGTTCACTTTGCATTGACAGAAACTATTGCACCATAGGGCAGTCAGTCCTCGAAAGCCTAAAATTAAACCCTGTATGTTTATCTTAGATGTTGGATTGGCCCTGGCTAGCAGCCAAACACCCATCCAGTTGCTCAGTCCTACCCACCACAGGATGCGGAAGAAAATATGAAGACCAGCAGTGAAAAAACTCGTGGGTCAAAATAAAGATAGGGAAATCACTTGCCAGTTACTGCCACAGGCAAAACAGAC
Source organism: Astur gentilis (assembly GCF_929443795.1). Classification (NCBI taxonomy): domain Eukaryota; kingdom Metazoa; phylum Chordata; class Aves; order Accipitriformes; family Accipitridae; genus Astur; species Astur gentilis. The sequence goes on from NC_064892.1 coordinate 715,225, forward strand.
TCAACTTGGGGAATTTAATTTAATTTATTGCCAATTAACTTAAACAATTAAATACTGACTGAGGTATTCAGAAAGAACTACAAATATTTAAACAGTTACGGAAAACACCTCTCCTCCCCACTCCCTAATCTCTAGTCCCTTGTCACTACCGCAGGTTACGCTCAGTCCCGTCAGCGAATGGCAGGAGGTTGGTGCCAGCGTGTAGCAGTTTCGTTCTGCCGCTCCTGTTCCCCACCCTTTTCTTCCACCACTCCTTCCTTCTTACTCGTTTCCACTTCTCCGGCGTGGGTCCTCCGCAGGCTGCACTTCCTTCGGGGAATTACCTGTTCCAGTGAGTGTCCTCCAGAGGCTGCAGTCCCTTTGGGGGTGGTACCACCTCCTGTTCCTCTGGCGTCAGTGTTCTCTCATTCCCCCCGCTCCTGGTGTTTTGCCCTTTCTTAAACACGTTTCCCAGAAGCACCACGCACTTGGCCGAAGGGCTGAGCCATGTCCCGTGGTGGGGCCATCTGGAGCTAGTTGTATTTGGGATGGGGCAGCCCCGGGCATCTTCTCACGGAGACCACCTCTGCAGTCCCCCCGCTGTCAAAACCTACAGCTTGTTATGGGATCCCATCGGGGAACACCCAAACCCGATAAAAAACACGAATTCAATTACATCTAACTCTTCACCAAGAGACAGTTAGTAAAGAGCAAGAGGATTTGGGGGTTTTCTTGGTAGGGTTTTTTTGGTGGTGGTGGTTTGGGGTTTTTTGTTGGCTTTGTTTTTAAATAGTTAAACTGTGTCATGCATATGAAGAGCCAGACTCATTTAGGGAGCAAAGAAAGAAAGAAAACAGCAGCTAAAGTATTGGAATCAGAGGCTAAATAAGGGAACAATAAAATGTTCTTATTTCCAGTTAAACAAAATTTAATCAATCAGCTTTAGATTTTTTTTTAATCAGATGCTCTATGTGTGCTCTAAAATGCTGGGGATACCTTTATTCCATTTACTCAAGAAAAATCAAATTCTTCTAGCTCCGCCAAGTACAGTATGAGTTTCTGCATCATCTTCTCTTTCCTTGCTGAATAACAGTGCCTGTGTGTCAATTCATATGACACCTTATAAAATAATTTTCCTCTCTCTCGGTGATCTCAGATAGGGTGCATACAAGTGAAAAAAAGTATTTGTTTCTTTTTTCCTTCCCTCCCCTCTTTTTTCCTCCCCCCTCCCTCTTCTTTTTGCCATGTTGTGATAAAATTAAGGACGGTGTCACAAATTTTATATTCATCCTTGTCTAAAGCTACAACATTGGTTAACCTTCTTTTCAGACATTGTGTTTGTTCACCAAATCTTGAGTCCCAATGTTATAAAACCAGTCATTGTTTTCTCGGCTATAATCACGTTTGACTTAGAAATTAGGAATTGTTACCATTGGATTGTTATGTGAATCCAGATGTTGATTTCATGTTGCATGCTCATTTCCCACCTATGTGTTAACCTTTTTCAGGGCTGCTTTTTGTTTGCAAAGGAGAGCTATGCTGCTTACACTGCAGCTGACAAAAATGTCCAGTTTCACCTCCAGGCAAATAAAGTCTTTAAAGCAAGTGTAAAGCAAATGCCTACTCTCACTGTTTAATAATCTTCTACTTGTTTTTCAGATAGGGTGCATGTAGTTATACACAATAAAATACTCTTCAATTAAAAACCCATTCTGAACATGTAACAATATTTTAATATGCTCACAGGTCACTGGTTGTTCAAGTTCTTCTTTATTGAAAATCAAGGATTACTTTTTTAATTGCTTTTGAAATGTTTACCCAGTGCAGTTCCAAAACTACTTATCTGAAAGAAGTGGTTATTAAGCTCCTCTCCTATAAGCTGGAAGATAAGCTTATTTTATATTTGCTTACGAGGGATTTATGCAGTTAGTGTTTACTGAAGTTTATGAAAACAAAATATCTTTCCATAAAAACATGACATTGTATCTTCAGTTTTGAACATGGAAAACTGCCAGGTTGTGCAAATGCCGTGTGAGTAGGAATTTTTTCTACACAATGGGTTTTTTTCAAAAATAAAAAAATGCCATGAGTCTCATGAGGGAACTCGTGGCTGGGCCTTCCTGTCACTGTACCTGAGAAACAGCTGTAACTGGGTTTTAGGTAAGAAGATTGCATAGGAATTTCAAGAATTCCATGGCTTTAACTGCACAGTAAAACCATACCCTGGTTTTAAGAGAAGGCGTAGGGGTCCTCCAACTTGAAGAGTGACAGTTGCATCAATAGCAAGAGGCGATGCAGCTAATATGTGAAGGGCAGTTAATGTCAGTGTCCAGATCCCAGATCTAGATTAAGGTCTTTCTGAGAGGCAATTACGGACTTAGAGAACAATAGATGGACATCTTGCTCCAGAACCAAGACGTCTCACTGACCGTCTGGCTTGAAACCTAAGGAAAAAGAGGGGTTTCTGGTGGGAAGTAACTGAGGACGTCGTTTATAAGGTATAGCCATGCTGATGGGGCCATGTTTTATAAGTACTTTGAATGCAAATTGCGTTGTATGGTACAAAATCTAAGTGTATAAAGATTTACCTAGCAGAGGATGGCTACTGCATTCACACTGTTTTGAAAAATGTGCTTTCCTTGTAACGTTTCTGTAAGGTTTTTTTCTAAAAGAATATACGTTATGTCATTTATGATCACACATAAAAAGAACAAAAAGAAACCAATCTATTGCTGTTTATTTTCTTTCTAAACTTGTAAAACTAGAGGTTTTCAGTGATTTCATAAATTTATCTACACTTACTTTGTTGTGAGTTCAGCCACTGGAAGCCAGAATGAATGGCAAAGGGCAAGATCCACAAATGGATTTGGGTACCTACATTCTCCTTTAAAACCCAAAGTCCAAGAGCAGATCTCAAGTGCTCTGGAAATGGTCAAGTTCTTTAAGGTACTTAAAGTTTCATTGAGAAGTATGTGAACAGCCACAGCTTGATGAAGTTGACCAATTTAACACCCCTCTCCCATTGCATTTCCTTAATCAGAGGTCCTCTTGGCTACCTGCTGGATGTTTGCAGAGCTTGTCTACAGGAAAACATGCTTTAATCTGGTTTGCTTTTTTGAAAAAAATGATTAAATATTGAACTAGGAAATCATTAAATACCCTTCATAAAGAACGCATTGGTCCCGGTCCCTGTTCTGAATGACCTGCAAATAAATTGTGGTATAAGTAAGACTGTGAAAGAGACCCAACTCCTTAAACCTTGAATATGCCAAGTCAGAGATGTGGGTTGAAATACCTAGATGTAACTACCTACTGCAAATATCAGAGGAGGGCAGCTTGGAACCAGGTTTTTCTTATATAAGCAGTGAGTTCTCTGAGTGCTGAATTACTGCATAGAAAGCAACCAAGACCTTTTTTTCTCCATTTCAGGGTGAGTTCATCAATTTGCATGCCTGAACACAAAGAATATAGTCCATAGTTGAGAATCTTTAATTCAGGTAGACATTTTTTTCTAGACCATTATTAAATTCTCCCAGACAGGGAAGGTGTTAGTAATACTCATTTCCAGTACTCATTGTTGAGATTACTCACAGCTTGCTGGCTTCTGTAAATCTCGTTTTTAGTGTTTGACCTTTCTTAAAGTATCATTAAGATGGCACGGATTCCTGACCTTGAAACCTTAGTTTTCATTAGGTTAGTCTGGTAAAGCTGAGTCTAATGTCTCTTGGAGACTGAGACTTGTTTGGATGCTAAATGGAAGACGCCAGATTTAGAGATTCTCAACATGATGACGGAATGGGAGAAATTAAACAGGAAAGTATACATTCCAGCACTGACCCAACGCCTCTTAAATTCAGTGGCGTTATAGAACAGACATGTAGTTATAGAACATGTGATCAGTTCTGCAGAAGTATCTAGTCTACACTAAAGAGGGAGCTCTGTAAGCTCAGAAAACTGAGCCATGTGAAAGCTTATTATTTCACTGACAGGATGGCCCTAGGACCGTGGAAGCCACTTGAGGCTTCCAGCGCAATGTCATTCACCTGCAATGCTCTGCTGGCTGCAAAAGTCAGAATCAAATCTTTTGTGTTCTAGTAGCGTGTTCAATGTAAATTTTCCCATTAAAGGCAAACAATGCAATAATAGAAAATGGACATATTTTTCATTCTTTGCAGTGCTTCCTTCCCACAAATCTTGATTCTTTGTTGCACTGGAAATATTTTGGACTCATTTATGGAGGTTACTGAAACACCTCTAATTTTAGACTTCAGTGATAAACATTATTAAGAAATTGTTTTAAAAATATTCTCTGTATTTTTATCAGAAAGGCAGGCCAGTGTAATGATACATATTTTTTATTTTCAGGAATACAAATATTTCACAAAAAAAAAAAAAAATCTGACTACTTCAAAGGCAATGGTTTTTTAGATAGAATGATGATTTTATTTTTTTCTGTGGGAGCAATTAATGCTGATAGTAATACTCTATCAAATCATTCCCACTTGGATGCTAGTGCAAATTACAAATTCACACATTGCATGTTCAGAAATTTTGTGAATTATTTCTGCCCTCTGTTTCCTCATTCCACTCCTGTTTTATTCCCCAAAGCCAATAGAAAAGACCTGAACTGCAGAATTTATATCAAGAATGAGAGAACTTGTAATTCATACAGTGCAGTAAGAAGTGCCATTCATCATTAATGTGATGAAGATAAATGTTGCTGGCCACAAAAAGGAACCTTATGAAGATGATTGTGGCTTGCTAGTTATCACTGATTGGCTCGGCCTTGGCCGGCGGCGGGTCCGTCTCAGAGCCGGCTAATATGGGCTCGCTCTCTCTCAAACACAGGGGAAGCTTCCAACAGTTTCTTACAGAAGCCACCCCTGTAACCCCCGCCCCCCGCTACCAAAACCTTGCCAAACAAAACCAATACATTCCACCCCTCGCCTCTGTGCATCACATTTTTAAGAACTATCATTAAAATCCACATTCATCACACAAAGTCTTCACTCACATCACAAAAATAATTCCCCACACCAAAATCAAAATAATATCATCACAAAACTGACAAAAGTGGACAATTTACACACACAATCCACCCCTCATCCCTTCACCACAATTACAACAATAAAGATTCCCCACTCATCAAGCAGCTCTTAACTCTCTAGCTGCGTTCAGTCCATGTTTTGCCCGTTACCTCTCTCAGTTACTATCCTTATCTCAAATTCCTCGCATTGCCCGCATTCTCCACCAAAAAGACTGTGATGGGTTAACCCTGGCTGAACACCAGGTGCCCACCAAAGCCGTTCTATCACTCCCCCATCCTCAGCTGGATAGGGGAGAGAAAATATAACAAAAGGCTCGCGGGTCGAGATAAGGACAGGAGAGATCATTCACTATTACCGTCACGGGCAAAACAGACTCAATTTGCAAAATTAACTCAATTTATTACAAATCAACCAGAGCAAGGTAATGAGAAGGAAAATGAAATCTCAGAACACCTTCCCACCACCCCTCCCTTCTTCCCGGGCACAACTACCCTCCCGGATTTCACCACCAAGCCCCCCCAGCGGCACAAGGGGACAGGGATGGGGTTTATGGTCATCACACGTTATTTTCTGCCGCTTCACCTCCTCAGGACAAGGGCTGATCACACTCTTCCCCTGCTCCAGCGTGGGGTCCCACCCACGGGAGACAGTCCTCCACGAACTCCTCCAACGTGGGCCATTCCCACGGGCTGCAGTTCTTCACGAACTGCTCCAGCATGGGTCCATTCCACGGTGTGCAGTCCTTCAGGAGCACACTGCTCCAGCGCGGGTCCCCCACGGGGTCACAAGTCCTGCCAGAAAGCCTGCTCCGTGGGCTCCTCTCTCCACAGATCCGCAGGTCCTGCCAGGAGCCTGCTCCAGCGCGGGGTTCCCACGGGGTCACAGCCTCCTTCAGGAACCCACCTGCTCCGGCGTGGGGTCCTCCACGGGCTACAGGTGGATATCTGCTCCACCGTGGACCTCCCTGGACTGCAGGGGGACAGCCTGCCTCACCAGGGTCTTCACCACGGGCTGCAGGGGAATCTTCGCTCCGGCGCCTGGAGCATCTCCTCCCCCTCCTTCTGCACTGACCTTGGTGTCCGCAGGCTTGTTTCTCTTACATGTTCTCACTCCTCACTCCGGCGGCAGTTTCTCTCCGTCCCAACTTTTTTTCCTTCTTAAAAATGTTATCACAGAGGCGTTACCACTATCACTGATTGGCTCGGCCTTGGCCGGCGGCGGGTCCGTCTCAGAGCCGGCTAATATGGGCTCGCTCTCTCTCGAACACAGGGGAAGCTTCCAACAGTTTCTTACAGAAGCCACCCCTGTAACCCCCCCCCCGCTACCAAAACCTTGCCAAACAAAACCAATACACTAGTAAAAGGAATATTCATTTATCTGGACTGAATATAATAGTCTGAAGATTCTGGAAGAAATAGGACACTGTTTACATTCCTTTAAAAATATTTTTAAGTCAGTTTTCAGCTGCTACTGTTAACATCCTTTAGGACCTATGGAGTCCTTTTAAGAAAAGGAAATCAGTAGTTGGTGCCTTTTTTAAATTCGTGCACTGGGGATTTTCCCTGGAAGAGCATTAAAGGTCAGAAAATTGTGAACAGTTAAGCTCTACTTTGAAACAGTAAAATAAAAATTCTGATAAGTTGGGTGCATGGAGGTACATTTTGAAATACATGTCATAAATTAAAGAGACCATCCCTATACACACATTTTGTACACTTAGTCTAGGATACATGACATCACTGTCAGTTCACAGATTTGGGGGCATTTGTATTGGCCAAGTCACTTGTTAGTTCAGGAGAATTAAACACATTGTATGTTCTGAATCTCTGTGAAATCCATCAAAGAGGAGGTCTGGAAGAAGGTTTAGATTTCCAACTGTATTTTAACAGGTAACTCCCTTTTTTAACAAGCCAAATACATTTAAGTTTCTCAACATGTGATTTGTGTCGTCGTTCATCTCATCTGAAAGGAATTTGCCCGCTTAGAATAATGGCTTGCCAATGCACAGGGATGCAAGATGCATCAGCAGGTCCTCTCTGTTGTGATCTGGTCTTTGATTACCACCAAACTCAAAGAAAATAGTTGAGTTTAATTCAAATTATGTAATGGTCCGTCAACATAAATTTGAATGCTCTAATCTGCATGTGAGAAGTTCTGGACAGCATGTTCGCCTCCTGACACAACTACAGAGGGTTCAAACAAACATAATATTACTGTATAGACTAACAGCAGGGAATTGGAAGTCAACTTGAATAAAAAACCCTAGTGAAGACAGGCTTTAGTTCTCCCATTCTTTGAAAATTAGTATTTTGATATCCACTCTTCATTTTCTTTGGCACTGTAAAAATGTATGTGTTCTTAAAGCAGCCCTTTCACTGAGCTAGCGGTTGTTTGGTGTGGGCTGAGCTGGACTGGGTTAGTTCTATGCAGTTTCTGTCACTACCATTGAATTGCCATGCCAAAGACTAAACAGTTAATTTACTCACCAAGATATTTTTTGACATATTTATCACTTATTTGCTTTAAATTAAAATCAAGGACTTGGGCTTGGAAAGTTAATTACTGCATTTGTTTTTCTTATTTGCTACTAAGTAGTATGGGCATCTCTTTCAGAACTGACAGAATTGGAGCTTTTTAAATTTTTTTACAATAATTAGTGTGAAGCAAAATTTGGCAAGTTGGGTCATGACTGTTCCTAAATAATTTTCACACTCAATTGTACAGTATGTTCAGTTGTTGAAAGAAAGGATATTATTTCCAACTTTGCAATATAAATTGAGAGTTAGCTAATTTCTGTTTATTGCAAACTTAATCTCCCTCAAGAGACAGGAAATTGGTCTGGGCACATTTGTTTTCTCAAATCTATTATGAAATTCTAAAAGATTGTGAGGTCTCATATTAAAACTAATCTGAAGTAGTTAAAGGCTTAGTTTTACAACATTTAGCAGAGAATAATTTCCCTCACTTTTAAACAAAACTCAGTACTTTTCTGCATATACCGCACTTCAATAAAGCTAGCTAGCTTGGAATTAATTTAATAAATGCTTGATTCTGAAAGAAAATAGCTAGAAAAATATATTTTAAAGGAGGTTGTAGCGAGGTGGGTGTGGATCTTTTCTCCCAAGTAACAAGTGATAAGACAAGAGGAAATGGCCTCAAGTTGTACCAGGGGAGGTTTAGATTGGATATTAGGAAAAATTTCTTCATTGAAAGAGTTGTCAGGCGTCGGAACAGGCTGCCCGGGGAAGTGGTTGAGACATCATCCCTGGAGGTATTTAAAAGATGTGTAGATGTGGTGCTTAGGGACATGGTTTAGGGGTGGACTTGGTGGTGTTAGGTTAATGGCTGGACTCCATGATCGTAAAGGTCTTTTCCAACCTAAACGATTCTACGATTCTGTGATACCTGAATGTCTCTTCATTACTCACTGTAATGCTTGTCCATACTTGCATACTGCTTTTCACTCCTTCATCTTGGCTGATAAAAGTGTTGATAGCACTTGAAATGGCTATAATAACAAAAATAAGATGTCCCATTATGAGGCTCATCATAATGATGTCCTCATTATGAGGCGAACATGTTCTGGCAAAGTAAAAGAAAAGACCTAGTTGGGTCATGTCTAGTTATACTGGGGTAGATAAATTGAGGGAAAACTGTTTTATACATAGATTTTTGAAGGACCAGAGGTAGCAGCTTATTAGTTTCATAAACTTTTCAATTTTTTTTAATGTTTATAGGAACTTTTCACCCCAAGTCTGAGCTGTGGGCACTATCCTGGAGAAAAATGAATGTTTGGATATTGTGTCTTATCTTCAGGCTGTTTAATCACTGTTGTGATATGTACGGCCCTGTCTATGAAGCAGTTCATGGAAGTCCAGCTCCTCAGTGTCACACAAGATTTTGGGACCTAGTGTGTAGTTCACTCCTTCACAAAATGGAGAATTGCTGTTCTGCAGGACAGCCTACTACGGAAAGGGAAGTCATTACAGTGTTGGGCTTGGCACCAGGGTATTGAGTTTTAGGGAAAAATCCTCTGCCCTAGGTCTACTGTCATCGACTCCTGGAAGCCAAAGGATCCATCCTGGAAGAAAGAGACAAAAGGGGCTGCCCTGGAGTTCAGGAGTCCCCCTGTAACCACCGTGGATTAAACTGGAGAGCGATGCATTAACTGTTCAGCTTTCAATTCCCAGCCAGCCCTGCTGGCAGGTTTCAAGCACGGTGTGAAGGTAGAATTGGCAGAAGACTTAACCAGCTCCACTCTGGTGCAATACGGCACATGGCGTAGGAAACTGTTTCATTATAGTTGGTATTGTAACTGAGGACTAGGTGCTCGTTACCACAGATTTACCAAAACTTTAGGATAGTTGTTATAGCAGATGCATTTTCCCATTTTGTTAATCTTTTTGTGGATATTTAATTACCGATTGATTTTTCAAGGCAGGAGGACTATTATGGTGTTTTGAACTAGGCAATTGCCAAACTCAGAGGGTTAAGGAAGACACCAAGAAACAGGTCTATACTTCCGACTTCTTTCTTTCTGAAGGACTTCCTATTTGAAACTTGTAATAATTTTGTGGACCCAGAGAAAATCATCCATGCATTGTAGCTCTTACTGGGTTATTTTGAGATTATTGAATAATTCTTTGACTAACTGGTCCTCAATCAAGAAAGACAGTCTCCTTTTTAATAAAATTATTGTAATTTCTGTTAACCTCAGAAAACTTCGAATACTTTACTGAACTCTGTAAGACACAATATAGCTAATTTTACTTCTAGAGATAACTTTGGAAAGGAAGGGAAGTAAACTGTACTTCTTACTTCCAAATCTTACTGGATTATCTGCTAATGATGTGAAAACAGTGGCAATATTAACGACAAGGCTATACCAGTTAGAGCTGCACATCATACAGACACCAACATTAACAACAATGCTGGACTTTGCGTAGAACGGATTTTCTCTTTTTCTTCCACCTCTGTTTAATTTATAACAACCTGTAGGAGTTCTTCAAGCTGGAACAGGACCCATTTCAACTACTTTTGTAATGGGAGACAGCAACATACAATCTTCCCTTGTGAATAACTGCGGAGCAAATATGTTTATTTTTACTCTTGCAAACAGAAAGAGAGGACGAAACAAAAACTAATACATATTTCTGCAAGCTGATTTTGTTTGGTTAGGGAAGGTTTAAACAAAATGGAATAAAAAGGCTTTAGAAGTTAGAGAGGAAAGTAGATACCTAATTTGTAATTTAAAAAACCTTTTAATCGGTTCATTTACTTTTAGATTTTTTTTCCACTGAGAGTAAGATAATATATTTTTTATAATTTCCAACTTGCTAGAGTTGGTTTGTTGTCTCTGTTTGTTTCCTAGTGTTCCTTAATATTTTTATCAGGGATATTTCCATGCACAAACTGTGAGGTCATCTTCATAAATTTCAGGGACATTAAAGATTTGATTTTTTTTCAGGTAAAAATATTTTTAAAAATCAACATATGTTCACAAATATACAACCACATTTGGATGATACATCTGCTGAAAACTGTGTGACTCAGGGGAGCATAAAACAACAGTTTGAACTGTGTCCACAATTACTACAGGCACAAATTGATTGCTAATGAATTATTCTTAATGATTAGGTAAACTGAGAACTCCTACTAGCCTGGTTATGAGCTTGTAGAGGTTTCCTCACTGTGAGCTATCACAAACTGTGTGCCCACTGCATATTTTTTATCCCCTCAATTAAATTTTCATTTTAGCATCAAACAAAAATACACAAAATTAAAACTGAGGTTCAGAAGACCCATCCAGGTCTCCAATGTCAATTATATGCCAGGATTTATCGTTACACAAATTAGCTCCAGCAACCTCTGCAGAACAGCACTGCTCTTAATTGGTACAGTATTTTAATGAAATGTGGACATTTAAAATAAGGTTTGGTATGTTACCATACATATCTAGGACTGCATGTATATGTATGTGTTTATATGCATGCATATATATACATGTGTTTATAAAAACATAATAATTGGACCCAGATTCTGCCAAAGAATATTCTTATTCATACTCTGAAAGACATTTTTATTTTCAAAATATTAGAAAGCTAGTTATTACTAGTGAAATGTTAGTCTGATGTAAGTAATCCCATTTCATAAAAGGATTCAGGTTAAACAAACTGAAATCACCATTTGATATGACCAGAGTTGTATGAAGATGACATCCTCACTTGTGTAGAGTACAACTAATAAATAAACCTAAAAATCCTTTCATCTTTTATCCCAATGTGATATGAACTGAGCTAATATTAGACTCTACAGTTTTTACTGATGAACTGTCTTTGACAGGAAAAAACTGGAAGAAAACATCTCAAATTTCCATTTCACTTTATTGTTACTTAGGGAACATTGAAACTGTTTTGTTGTTTTCCTGACCGTGTGCTGCCATATGACATACAAAGGAAAGAGAAATCTTTATTACAGACTTTATATATAAAAATAATAAATGTATGAAAAAACTCAAACAAACGAAAACAAAAAAACAAAACAAAACAAAACAAACCCCAAGCCCTAAAGAAAATGCAACAAAGACATAAATATTGTAGTAGAAATAACATTTCCAGTTAGGAAAGATTTTATTTCTTAGTGTAAATATTCCATGAAGTTACTTTTCTCCTAATAAAAGATGATTAACAGATCCCACTTACACAGCAAGAATGAAATTTTAATTTTACCCTTGTAGCTTCAGATCAGAAAGAACTGCACATATATCAAAATTAAGTGTTAACATATTTGTCAGTAGTTCCGTTTCAAAGGACTATGGTTTGTCTAAAGCTCTGATTCTCATTTTTATAAAACCATTGGATCACAACAAACATATATTGGCAAGGTGCCATGCCTATTACTCTCATTTTTTTTATGCACCTCTTTTTATATGTTTCTCTGCCTGTCTGCATATGTTTTGGGGCTTTTACTATGTAATGTCTTTGAAGCTGGAGTCCTATCAATTTTTGTTAGTTATCATAATGATAGCCACTTCCCATCAGAAATAAGCAGTAGATAAAATTACTAGGCTTCACAGTGGGAGCCATTTAACCTATACACAGACCTTTCTAAACCATCCACCAGACTCCACAATCATGTGTTCAGTGTATGCCACTGGATTTACAGAGAAGAATATTAGAGAGTTATTAAACTGTATGGTGATTTAATTTATGCTTTCATTCTTTCACCTGAAAAACTGTCTGTGAATACCATGATAGATTCAGCTCATTACTTCAGACTGTCTGTTTTTCTGTTTCTTAATAGCCCAATATCGATGCTACTCTGCAGACTTTTCTTCTCACAACCTCTACAGGACCATTAGAAAATGACTTATACTTGTGAGAAAGAGTGTAAATCTTTCCATATACTTCAGGTGTGCTACTTCATTAAAGGTTTCCTGAAGAGGTCTAAATGAATAATCAATATTTCAGGTTCTGTTTGTTGGGGTTTTTTAAGAAAAAAAAACCCAAACAAACCCAAAACCCAAAACCCAAACCAACCTCAGTATTCTAGACCTATGTTTGTATTTTCCTTCAATAGCATTTTCAGAGGATTTTATTTGCTCAAAGCAACTGCATCCACATTTCCTCCTGAACTTGGTGATGTGAAGCCATTCCTCGGGGACTGCAGGCTGGGAAACCAAACTTGTGGGTTGGCCAAGATGTTTCGAGGTACTCTGAAATAACGCATTGATGGGAATAATAGTTGGTGCACATGTTTAGCTTTCTCAATGATGCTGGTTGCTCGGCAACTAGCAAAAGGCATATGTTGGAGAAGAGCTCAAATGAAAGAGCTGACATCAATCTCTGCAGGGTAAGGAAAGGGAAAACCTCTGATTAGTTCGACCAGATTGGAATATATAGGAATCCTGACATGTTTTCATATCATTGAATATCTAAGCTGATTCCAAACGACGTTTGTGGTAGTTCTTAATTAGGGACGGTACTTGTGTCTTTGAAAAGATGATTTGAAATGTTTATTTGCAGAAGGTTCCTAGTGCCACCACTCAGTGGCATGTATTAGAAAAATATTGTTTGCTTTGTTCTGCCACAGGCTGGGTGGCAGCTTTTTTATTTTATCACAGAGTCACACTGTATTTTGCATGTGGAGTCACTGGACCTTCAAAGACAAAGGTCAGCTGTGCTGCACGGGAAGTCACAGGGCCAGAGACACATTTTCAAATATCTCATTTCAGCAGTTGGTTTCTTTGGTATATTGCTCTGGTTGAGCCTTTTATTCTAAACCAAAAAGTAGGCAAGAGTGCCAGTGACGTTTTTAACCTTGTTTTTTTCAAATATTCTGAAAACCATATTTGTCTGTACCTAAACATTACAAGAAACTCACTAATTAGAGTTAGATACTCATTTTTGCCTACAGGTCACTGGGATCCACATTTTCTGTGCTGTGTTCTCATTTACTCCTGGAATTCATGGGCAAATATAAAGTTTCCATTGGGATTTTTTTTCAGGAGCTTGTGGTAATTTTAGTCCACTATTTTACTCATTTAAAAACTCTAAAGTATTTGTCTTTTCAGGGTCTTTGTTAGAGTAAATGATACTTTTCATACAGAAAATCGGACATCACTATTAGCAACAAGATTTTTAGACTAAAGTTCTTATTCTAATGATTTTCCAAAATTATGAATCACTGTTGAATTAATCTGTTTTATAATATCCACCTAACACTTGTGTGTTTAGCCTAAGCTTGTCATCTCACTGCCCTCTGTTGTCAATGGAGAGGGCAGCACACCTTTCTTAGATCCTGCCAAACTGCCATCGAAGGGTGCTAATTGTTTCCATTAGCCATGAAGGAAGTAGATAACTATCACACCTTAAAAACCTATTCTTTAAACATCAAGTATCAGATGGATCAAACCCACCATTTATGGTGCCTTTTTTTTGTTGTTTTTCTTTGAGTAAGTAACAATAATATGATAGGAATAACAATTTCACATTTCAGTTGCTAATGCTCATTATTAAAACCAAAATTGCTAATCCAGAAAATAGGAGAAGCTATTAGTAAGCATTTCTAAAAATCTTTGGTTTAGGTGACTTGCTCATCGCCAGGGCAATACTGTCATGAAAAAGATCCAGCCATGCTATTCATCTCTCTCAGACATGAAATCAGCTACACGCAAAATTATTTTCCTTTTTTTCCTGAAATCATTGCTCCATACACGATACATTTTCCAAGGCCTGCAAAAAACAGGGCTGCATAACACTATGTTTCTAGAGTGGGGGCACTATCATTTCTCTTCTGCATATGTGACTTTATCCTTTTATATTCTCTTCCTCTTTCACTGCCAAAGCATCCACAAGACTGGCAGTGAGAGCGTGAGAGGAGGACCTCAGATCTCAAGTCAGGGAGGTGAATTCCCACATGGTGACAGGGAAGTTGGAATGAGCAGTTCTAGGGAAAGTCCCTTAAGTTCTCACATCCTGGGGACAAAAGAGTCGTAAAGAGTCTGTGGGAGGTAGTGGAGGTGCCACCTCTCTCCTTGCTGAAGGAATGCTTATTGCAGGCTGATCCTGGGGAGAGACTTTAATTAATCTATGTAATCTAAAATTTTTGGTTTAGAGATTAATGACTTCAGCAAATTTGGATATATTTCAAGGGAAGACAAGAGGCATAATGGGAATACAAAAGACACCATTTAGTCATTGCGATGGAGCGGGTCCCTGCTCTGAAGCAGTGAGATCCTAGATGTCCTCAGTGAACTTGATGATCCACAATGTCATTCTGAGAAAGGAAGGAAGAATTTCACTAGAATCGAAATAAAGATTTCTCTTCAGTTATAGCTTACAAAGAATATTCTAGCCTGAGCAATGGAAGATTAATACAGTTAAAGTGGGGGGGAGAGAGGGACGACGGGACAGTGACACTTTTTAAGGGAACTTTAAATAGCATCTGGGAGCACAGGAAGGGGAGGAAGAACCTGGGTGACTGAGCCTAATCCCCGGAAATTGCAGTCAGCTATGAAATGGATATGTTGTTGAAAAAAACCATTAACAAGCTTTTTTCCACATACAGCATAAGCCATAAATTGCATCTTTTGCCACTTAAGCAGTGAGCCTTGATCAGAATGGTTAGAAAAAATAATTATATTATTGGTTTCTTATCCTTGGTTTAAATAACGATGCAACATAAAAAAAATGTTTTAAATAGAGAGTAACATCTTATTTGACAGTGTATTTCAGATGTGTTCTTCATCGAATTTACACTTCTCTCAGTCTGGGAAATTAAAAATAAAAAGTTTAACTTGATTTTTACTTAGAATCACTATCCAGTGCTTTTCAAGTCTGAACTTGAAATACACAGTACTGCAAAATTTTGACTGCAAGCACCCAACGGGAAAAAAAAATTGCTTTGTTTTTTTGTTTGGGTTTGTGTTCTCCCCTCCCCCCCCCCCCGTTTGGATGGTTTCTCACTGGATAAACAGTGAGTGAAAAGAACAGCAAAAAAGGTTTGTTGGCCTTAAATCTGCTTTAGGTGGTCATCTTCTGAATAATCCCATAGAGATGTGGCTACTACTTGCATAAGAGCGGGATTCAGAGTCAGTCTCATCAATTTTAATAACTTGCTTGATAAAAATGAAGTCTTAATCCTATTACATCAAAATCAGTGGAGAAAATCCCACTGGTTTCAGTTCAGGTAGGAACAAAGCAGTGCGTTTTCCCCAAATTTACTAATAATGTTCCTTTAACCATAATAAACTTCTCTGATATTTTTATTACCACAAGGAGACACTATCACTGAGAAAAAATAGGCTCTTTTCTGCCAAAGGCTAATAAAATTATTATTTTTTCTTCACAGAGAAAATGTGGTGTGAGCAGCCTAGGATTTCAACTTCTATTTTTATTTAATTTCAGAAACTCTCTTAAAAAATATCTTTAGAAATTACCTAGGTATTTCCTTTTATTTATTCCATATATTCCTTTAGGCATTATTGACGATGCCAGCCTCCTCTGAACTCTCTCTCAGAGCTCTTTGAAAGTGCAGAGGAATTCCTCCTTGCTCTCCAGATCCAGACACTTTTTCTTTTCTGAAGCAGTTTGAGAGCTGGGAGAAGTCTGTGTCTCACATATATTCACTTTTGTACTTAACGCAAAGGACACCTTGAACAGAAAAGCACAAATAAAATATTCAAGTTTTGATAGACATAGTCGCTTCCGAATTTTGTATAAAATACAGTTTTACGATTAAAATGTGTTATCCTATTTCTTTTCTGCAAGCAGTTAGATTCCTTCACTAAGAACACAGTTATTTACTTAGGTTTTGCTATTTTCTAGTGTTATTCACTTTAAATACTGATGTACCAAGGTTTACATATATTATTACTGAAACTAGACGCTTACTACACTGTTCCAATTTCCTGAAACACTCCGAACATTTGTCTGATTCTTCTTTTCAGTTACAGAACAGATGAGCAGAGGGCAATAGCCTGCAATGCAAACTGCCACTGTTATCACAATGGTCACCGCTCAAATTGTAAAGCTAGTATTATTTGGAGCTTTGCAGTGTAAGAAAGTGGCAGCCTATCTTATAGGAAGATGTAGAAGTCCAAGAGGTAGAAATGTAAAAGATTGACCATGTAACCCATCTTTCTGATAAAATGCTTGTTGTCTACCATTGCTCTCTTCAAACTCACTTTGACTAGAAAAGCTAACCACTTACTTGTCATTTTGGTATTGTAAAAATAATTTCTGGGGCTAGGAGATTAATGGGTCTCTGAAATTGGCTTTGAAGCTACAAGGAGCCTTTTTTTATTATTATTTTTTCCTCACAAATTTTGCCTCAAAATTCATTTATTTCTGTAGGATTTCAATGGAGGTTACCAGAATTTTACCAGTGAATTGTCATTATGGGTGATCAGTAACTTGACAAGACTGGTATTTTATTAGTTAGTTATATAGTATCAGAATCTTGGGTTGTAAATCCTATTTTCTTCACAGAAGCCAGTTTAGTCAAAATGCACATCTGAAAAAAACCAACCCATTACTTACATTGTCCATGAGTAGTCTATAGAGAGAATATGTGACTTCTCATTTAAATTCACTGCACTGTGATTCATCATAATTTAGCAGTACTTTGAGAGTAGGTTTCATGGTTTAAGAGCAACTTAGTGTTTTCCAGCTAAGGATCTAGTGTTTTCTAATTAAAGGAGAAGTAAACTTTGTGGGGAACAGCTATTATAGACTTGCATACCTACCCCCTATGCAAACGATACTACTGATTTGCCTTTTTAAATCCACAATATTTTCTTATTAGGTCCATCTAAATTCCCTGTTTATTTGTTATCTACAGTATATCTCCGATATCAAGCGTTCACTTTCTCTGCTTTTCGATCTTGCCAAAATCCAAACAGATGTCCTTCCCTTTTTCATACATCACATCCTCAGTTCACATTTCTGCAAGACTTTTCCCTGTGTCTGGAGAATCTTGGGGCTTCTGGATGGAGAAAATTAGACATTCTGTTCTGCTTCCTGGACTGTGCCATGATTTCATATCCATGATATAATAATGAATTTAATAATTTCAGACTTACAGAATTGCTGATGTCCTCCCAGTGCTCTTCCTTCATCTGTACTTGGAATGATTGTATAGGTTAGGAGTTGCCCGCGCTGCCTTTTTTGAAAGAAATTGCTGATGTGTCCCAGGTAGGACACTTGTCTTGCTACGCTTCATTCATACATGGCGGAAAGAGAAGGTTCTTTAAAAGGTGATTCCGAGAAGGATCCTATATCTTCGTTCACTGCATTAAGTTCTGGATGGAAAAGTCTCTGTTGGGAGTATCAACAAACAAGCTTTCTGACTTGCACACCAAACCTAACTTCTTAAAGTTAGGTAAGGTGAAAGTCTCCTTATAGCGTGGGTATGACGATCAGGCTTTGGTGTCCCCCTGTGCTCCTGTGACACAATGAATTCCTGGCAGTTAGGAGGCAGGTGGGGCAACTGAAATAGGATATACCATTAAACTAAGATAAAACTTAATTACTACCTTCTGGCTGTTTTAAAAACTATATTACCTTTTATTGTGATTGAATTTATTACGTGTTCAGCTCCTGTAAATATTCTAGCAAATTAATTTAGCTCCAGAAACTATCAGTCACATACTAGAGATCTTTATAGGAGTTGGTTTTTCAAAACATAGATATTTTCTCTGTTGTGCATGTGAAATTCCTTCTGCTGTTTACGTCCAGTAAAAACTAGCCACTGCAGTGTCTATTTGAATTTTCATCTCCTACCTCAATTACCTTAAGAAACTATTTTGTAAAAGATTTTAACAAACATTTGAGAAAAATGTAAACCATTTGCAAATAGCTCAGGTGAAATCAGACTTTCATTTAATTTAATTTCACCATGATGGAAGTAAACATTACTGAATTTTATAAGTAGTAATATTAATTAAAATTTGCTCATTCGTACTTGTATAGGTATATAAAACTTCCTGTTTTCCTGCAAATTTCATAACATAATTTTGGTTTTAATCTATTCTGGATATGTTCATGTGAGACTCCTCTGAATTCAATATTAAATCCCATGACAAAGCAAAGAATTGAAAATATTGAACCACAATCTTAAATTAAGGCCAAAAAGAAAGCAAAGACCTTTTTTTAAGAGCAAAATTCTGGAACTACAAATCAGGATAGCATACAGGCAAGTGTGTGAGTAAATTTCATGAGTTTGCACACATAATTTGCACAATTGCAGGCACAAATGCATAGCAGTCCTTGAAAAAATGATTGTATCAGCAAATAGTTTGTCAGATGCATACACGTTTTCCTGGCTTAAAGGCTGATTCCTAGGTGTTAGATCTCGGTGATTAGCGCCTTGGTGCTTGTGTTGTGTTCTTCAGCTTGAATTGTGGTAAGTTTTACTATACCACTCGATGTTAGGATTGCATTTCTAATGAAAATCCACACACCCATGTGTTGCTTTTTATCTTGAAGCACATATGTCAATTGAAGAAAACAGCAGCAGACAGGCAGGCAGATGAAGTTGACAATGGCCTGTTGACGTATTAAGGATAAATTATGTGCAATTCTGAAGATTTTGGCACTGCTGAGTAACGAAAAACATCGGTAACCAGCTTTGCTGGAAGGAGTTGTGCACATGCTCAAACCCTCTCCATTACCTCAACCCACCAGCCATGAAGTACCCTGGCAGCTGCCATGTGTCTCTGTTTGTGAAAAGCAAGATGAAACCTGTATTTACTCCTTATTTACTTTTATTGTTGTAAGAGTATCACATTTTTCTATACCCTTTATTATAGCATAATGCCTTTGTGGCAGTTTTCTTACAATAAAAGAGACATTTAGACATCTCCAGCAGGCAATAGGTACTCTCATGTTTTGTATTGTGTTTGTGAAGTGGATACAAGTAGAAGCGGGCAGCTTAGGTTGTGGGACAGGTTCTCAAAAAATAATTTCTTGGATCTTTTTTCAGTATCCAGATACTAGCTCTTAACAGGAGAGATCTAAGGCCTGGGACACTTTCTTTCAAGTTAATAGAAAATTTTCCATTTTTTATAGATTTCAGAAGGCTTTGAATCCAGTCTATTTCTACTTTTAAGACCATGAATGAACTGCAAGGTGCATTTGCAATACTGCAGTTCCATCAGGACTTCATACTCTCCGTGTTACAACAGACAAAACCGAAAATAATTTTGGAACTACTCACAAAAATTGAGACTTGGGTAAGACTTAACTTGCTCAAAGATACACAAAGTGCAAGTCAAACCATCCTACAAGCTATTGGTATTGTCACCTCACCCTGAGAAGTATCCTGCAATGTTTCTTCAGGTGGAGCTAAGTATATTAAATTAAAAAAAAAGTTCTCCATTGCAGTTAACCACAACTTTGTACGAGAGGTGAATGGTGTGTCAACCATAAATATGTAGCTGAATCTTTATGACCACTAACTATTATTGTTCTTTTATTGGGAAGGAAGACCATAATGCCAGGCTGGAGATTAAAGTTCATGTTCCTTTCAGCATACCTTTTACTATGAAAAAAACAGGGAAGACTTCAGAGAATGGGAGTTGAAAATATATTTATTTATGTAGGGGGAAGTTACTGAGTAGTAGGAGATTCTTCAGTTGTATAGACAAAAATGAAATCAACAGAATAACAGTGATATATATATTGTGCTAAATTACCTTGTGACAAATTTTCTACTGTGTGATCTCTTCAAAACCAGACCAAAGATCTTTCCCTGTACAACCATTAGCTGGGTGCAGTAATTCCTGTGTCAGTATAATGCCTTTACCACATAGGACGCTGCTCTGATTGATTGGTTGTTCTGTTCTCATAAATTAGTAGCTGTTTTTAGTAAGTTAGAGAATTGAGTAGTCAGTTTGCCTTTTGAAGTCATTTGAAATTGAGCCTACTTTGAGGCATGCAAGGTACAGCTGCAGTCGATAAAGATATCACAGATATCTTACTGAAAAGTTGGAAGCACAGTCTAGCCTTATTTTTCTTTTATTTTCCCAGGTGACAACTTATTTACACAGGACAACATTTCTTTATATATAGGTAGGTATATAGACATATACATAGATAATATATACATATTTTACACAACTTAACATTTCTAAAATTATTGCCTCCTTAAAAGATTGATTTGCTTTTCTCCCTGCCCTTATCAAAAAATATGTGTATTTTGTAGTAACAGTTAGATACCATTTTAGCACAAAAGACACCATTAGGTTATATTACATTAATATCGAAGTATTAGCTTTTATGTGACTTGGTAGATATGATACATTATCTCTCTTATCTTATTACACTCCATGCCTCAGTGCTTTGATGGTATGTTACAGTCAAAGTGTTCTGAGTTTTAAGGAGCTTTGAAGTATTTCAAAGTATTAAGAAAAGGGTAATTACAAAATTGCCTACCACCAAGGCCAAAATAAAATAATGATACAGTTGACCTTCTTCCTTTCTTTTAAAAAATATAGGTTTAAAATTTTTTACAGTGATCAAAGTGAGAAACAAGCACAATACGCTTCAGCTATTCATAATCCCAACATAGCTGGGTATACTAGATAAAGTCCTTTTAATATCATTACTGATAGATTTCTTATTTGATTTGCAAAATATAAAACGAGAGAAACCACTGTAATGTCAAACCAATATGTAAACATGATCTTTTGTATGCAAACAGACCAAGAAAAAGGAAGTAAGGTAATGCTTTTTCACACTTACTTCTCCTTTTTTTTTTTTTTTTTTTTAAATGCTGTCCCAAGACTGTAAAAACTATTGTAT
The DNA here is from genome assembly GCF_929443795.1 of Astur gentilis. Lineage (NCBI taxonomy): Eukaryota > Metazoa > Chordata > Aves > Accipitriformes > Accipitridae > Astur > Astur gentilis. The sequence continues at coordinate 736,556 of NC_064892.1, forward strand.
TGCAGTTTGTCAATTCAACCTATTTTCTTCATTCTCAAATTGTTTAAATCTCATTTCTTAGTGATGTCCCTCCATTACCCATACCACTACTTGGGTTTCTAATGCTACTTAAGAAGAGAAGGAATAAAAATAAATTATGCAGACTGCTCTTTTTCCTTGAACTCACTCTTTCCTTAATAACCTGCAGATAAAACTCTCTGCTATGTAATTGAGTAAAACTTTTCTGAGGATGAACTAAATAGAACTCATTTATCACAGCAGAGTTCAGTCCTGCCTGCAAGGGAGTGTAAGAGGGTGTCCTGTAGAAGTCAGTACACTTAAGCCACATTACTAACAGTGGCAACTTCTGATCAAGTAGGAAGAGAGGAGACCTTTCTCCTTGGAAGTCTTATCACTCAGGAGGGAAGGGGAAGCAAGTCAGCTCCATCGTGCCAGAATATCCTTCTGTCATTTAACAATGTTAGAAAACATTTTTATTTGAAGGCTTTTGCACGGATCTGGGAACATTTTCCTAGCTATTCTTATATTTTAGAAAAAAAGGGATGTTACTTACGTATTTTTAAAAAGTAATTAAATGTTTGGACTAGTCCCAATTCTTTAACTTCTGTCTCTGGTTATCCTTTGCAAATATTGTGGATATGATGTTCTGTTTTTCATGTACAAAATCTGTCATTGATGGAAACATTGTAGAAATAGAGCTTATATGGTTCTACTTTCAGGAAAAATATAAACCATTCTGAAAACCTTGTAAGTGGCACTTGAGGATAATTTAGAGGCCCAGATAGCAGTTGTTTATAAATTTGTTACCTACCTACAGTAGTGTGAAGGGTTGTTTCCACAAGTTGCTGAAAGTCAGCTTAAATGGAGACTTCTTTCATGTCGCAATTGTTTAGGAGGAGAGATATAATCTTTACTAAGGCTGGTTATAGAAAATAAGACCTGTCTGTGATAGTCTTACTCCTCAGAAATTTTTTAGGAAAAAATCTTCAAAAACAAAAGTTAAGGTTTTCTTCACAAAGGAACAAGATACCTGTAAAATTGTGCAGAAGCGCATGCAGATCTTGTTTTTGGAGAGGACATCTGGATCAAATAGTACAGTGAACTGATGCTACACTGGAGGGTTGACATGTAAAGTAAATGCGTTTGTCACCAGAGGAAACCACAGAGAAACCACCTGTTAATGGAAATGCTGCTGCACTGCCACAGATACAGATTTATAAAGGCACTTAAACTGATACTATGTCAAATTTATTAGTCTAAGTCCAAGACTATAATCTCAAAACCACATACTTAGCTTCTAGCTTCCTAAGATTCTACTGCTAAATTCACTGTATGCTTAAGGATCATCACTTCTTGTACAGAAATAACTGTCCTGAAATCACTGAGCAGCTCAGTACCTCTTTTGTTTTAAGATTCTTCAACCAGATGTGCATTCTCATTTCTTATATATCCAGAGGAATGTAACATAATTGGTGCACTCACATTTTCCTTAATAAACATTGGCATGACTGAGTGCTGTACAAGGTGCACTGGGCATGGCCATATTAATTTCACTTGTGCTTTTAGATGGAGCACTACTATTGGAGCTTGTCCAGTAACTGCAATTACTGCACTAATCTAGTATTTGGGAGAATTGAGTTCTCTGTCTCTGTCACCTGTGAGGTGATTCTCATACCCTTTTCTTAACCCTTTGCCTTAAGCTGGGCTGGGGTATACACGTGTGTTGATGCTCACTGCTCTTTGTGCCACTTTGAGTAATAATGCTATCGATAGTCCAGGTTAAGACAAAAGCGAAATGCTTCCGTAATTTGGTAGTTAGTGCGCCCTAGGAAAAAGAAGAGGGATCTAGGCCATGGTCTTCACTGCAAAGCTTGCTTGCGTCTTTTATGGGGTGTAAACAAATCTCAGAGAACAGGTTGAAACTGCATAGATACAAAACAAATTGTCTATCAAAAGAGTATTTGCAAACTGCTCTGTGTTTCCCTGAACTTCACCGTGCTTGAATTTGTTCATTATATTGTGGTGTTTGGACAACAGGAATCAAATCAATTGCATTTTTGTTTTGATGGGGTTGTTTGGTGTGGGTTTTTTTCATTGAGGCTGTTGCAGAATGTTTTAACTCAGCTTCTATGTGTCTCTTGAAAACAAGTTGAATAAGTACCTGGATGGGCACAGTTAGAAAAAACTATGCCTTGTATCATCTGCCTGCAGCACAAAAAATAGGTCACATAGCAACTTTATCCTTAGTTAGAATACAAAGGCTGATATTGAGAAATGTTAATCACATCTCAGCTTCTTTTTCTTCTTAATTTTGTGCTCATCAGTTTTATATAGATCCTGAAATGAGGATTAAAAAGGTGCTCTAAATCATTCATATTAACTGAACATTAATCCTTTCTCGGCTTCCTCAGAACATTTTTCTTTCTTTATTCCTTCCTTTATACTTTCTTACTGCTGTCTTTTCTTCAGGAAAGTTTTCTCAAATGATGTTGTCAAAGGATCTGTGTTCTTTGTGCCTACGTTCATCCTTTTGGTTCCCATTTAGCAGAACATTTGCTATGTATTGGGTATCAATGCTCTACAAACCTTCGAAGAGATCCCAGAGAGATTGCACTAGGAGATGTTCCCTGGTCTGAAAAGCTTAGGTTCTAAGTAGGCGAGAGAGAAGAAAGGTGTAAAGGAAGCATTACTAGCTATATTTTTATGGAAAGGGAGTTGAGTCTCAGGTAGGCTTAGAAACTTGCCCAAGCAATACAGAATGTTACTCGGAACAGAGACTGTAAAGTCCTCTCTTACATTCCCTACTTACCCAGTTCATAAAAAGCAAAAAATCTCAGTGCTGCTTTTTCAACTAGGTTCACTTGACCGAAATCTGAAAGATGCTGAGCAACTTCTCACAAAACTAATTCCAACGCCTTCTCACTTCTTCCTGTTTTTCTAGAAGTTGATAGCATAGTATGTAAACAGTATGTAAATGCTGTGGCATGATAGAGATTTCACTTTCTAGCATCTATGAGGTTGTTCAGACTCTCGGACAAGTATACATAGACTTGCTTTTTATGAATGAACAAATAAGTGATCCCAAGAAAACGAAGGTTCCCCATGGTATTTTTTTCCAAGTTTGAAGACTTATTTACCCTCATTCTCCCATATCTCCAAAAGTCTCTATTTCTTTTCCTGAAAATTCTGTTAGTCATCCCAAATTCAATGTTTTTCCTCACTCTGCAAAGAGGGTATAATAAAACAAAGGCCAAAGCCAGAATGAGGAAAACAGCGAAAGTGAACACCTTGTAACTTTACACCAAGCAGTGCAATGGAAAAGAACTATAATATGAGGCACAAAAATGCATTCTTCCTTTTCTTCTTTTTCACCGCATTCTACTTAGAAACTTCAGGTAATTTTGAGGAAACAATCACTGCGATTTACTACTGCATTGCAGATTTTATCTTGGGATATTTGAAGGTGCTATTTGTTTTAATTCTGTTTCCTTCAATATAACCGATACTGCCATTTCCAAGGAATGGTTATTTTCTGGTTATCACTCAGCAGATTTACTTTATGGCACTCAGTAAGCTCTCCTTTTGTCATGGCTTTCAAACAAATAGTGTATACACCTCTTCACTCATGCACACATCAAAAAAAGCTAGCTAAGGCATATAACACAGAGTGCATTGGACTACCATATACTGGCCTGATCCCACTGGGGCAGTACTTTCAATCATAAGTGGCCTTGTTGACTTTTATAGTTTCATCAATTTTCATAAAGTTATGGAGGAACGAATTTCTAGGGCTGAGATCTAAAATACTAAGAGGTTTTCTAAGAGTACGTTGAAGCTTTGGTAGCCAGCTGCCTAAGGGTCACAACCATCCGTTGGGAATATTTACTATATACACGTGGATAGCTGGTCTCTTTTTCAAACTCCAGTTTGCTGAAAACGTGAACCAGATTTTCAGTCTTGGCCCGCTGTGATTACTGTGCCAGCACTGGAAACTAGTTTTGTACCTTGTAAATGTAAATGTATCCGATTCAAATACTGACCACAATGGTCTCTTATTCATACAGTATTCATAAAAAAAACCAACCCAACCCAACCCAAAACCTTGGTAGATCAGGTGGTGTAAAATCACGCGAGCAGCTGCCTGTCCATTTGCACCTCCTTCTCCTTGTTTCCCAAGCTTACTTCCGGATCTTCTGTTTCTTCTGATTGGTTGATTTCACGTAGCTTTATATAGATGAAGAAATGTTTCCTCACCTGGTCTTCAAATCAGAGTAATGCAAAGGTTATCTTTACTCCCTGTGGACAGATCCATAAATTCCCTGCCGATGAATAAGTAGGTTGTAATTTATTTTCCTTGAGAATTCGTGTAAGCTCCAAGGTGACTGGGGACACAGAAAGCTTTCTCCTCACAGATGTTTTTGAGCATCAGATGGAGACATGGCACTTTCCAACTGTGGTATGTTAGTTAAAATGCTTGCCCACTCAATATATAATAAGGAACAGGAAGGAATTAATATAATTAATCAGAAAATCTGACTGAAATTGAAAGTTTGGGGGTTGGCTGTGTTGTTACGCCTGTTTTTTTCTTTTTTTTCTTTTTTTTTTTTCCCCCTCTGCCTCTCTGCAGAGAAAGTGTTTAGTTAGGATTAGTGCAATGCTGCTCCTGTCAGGTAAAAATATCTCTGATGTTTAACACACAATGAGCTATCTAGAATAGACGCTTTGGGGGCACTTAGAAATGTGAAAGGTGCAGCCTGCTCATGTAGATGAGGAATTCAGAATTGCCCAAGAGATGCCATTGTTTGTATGGAAATCATAAAACCTGTGGTCATGTACTAGATTTCATACACATTTAGGTTAGCCAGTACATTTTCAGGTATTTCTTCTTTATCTTACAATTTTTAAATTTTTGTTTGTTAATATTTGACAACTTAGATCAATCATATATGAAAAGGTGTATTATTAATTTATTTTTTTATTCTAGTGATTATTCATTCTACTTTGTTGGAATTTTTCCATGTAATCTGTCACATTTCTGAAAGCCCTGTAGCAGTGGTTTTGCACTGAAATGAAGAATTTATATATTGCCTCAATCCTATAGGCATTAAATGATAATGATAATGATCACACATATTCCAGCTACACACTCAGTTTTTCTTAATAGAACATTTGTCATGAACTTGACATAAAGTAGCACTGTATGTGAAGACCTGCTTTACAAAAAATTTGAAGTAAGCATGATTTTTATTTCAGCAATTAACATATTTGCTGACAGGTAGTTTTAATTATGTCAAAAATGTGTTCAAACTAGTATTAAATTTACCAGAATATCTCACCTAGGAAAAAGAAGAGCGTCACAAGAGTAAGTTGTTTTTCACTCCTACTCTCTTTTACTAATCAATAATGTGAAACACTTTCAATATAATAACTGAGGAAGCCTGACACTCCTTGTTCCAAGTCTAAAATTTAAGAGTAGGCCTTAATCCACAAGTTAGGAAACACTTTTGGGTTGTCAGAGAAATGGACACACTCTATCTCAACCAAAGAGAACAAAGACAGGAGAGAAAATTGAGAGGGAGGGAAAGAGAGCAAGGTAAACTAAAGCACTATTTAATTTGGGGGAAAAAAAAATAAATAAAAAATTGAAATGAAGAGGCAAGAGTGAAAAACATGTATATGTCTTTATTTTAATTGAGGGAAGGATAAACTGGAATACAAGTAAGGTAGCGGTATTAACAGTTATTACTGTGATTTCAGTGTTTTGTTTTGAAAAAGAGGAAACCTCATCTGCTTTTGGCATTCACTAATTTAGTAGAAAATGGAAAATAATTGGAAATTATAATAATAATTTGAATATCCCTGACTACTGATGTTCAGAATGATAATAATTACAGAATTTTGGAGGAGTGTAAGTGAATATATGTGTATACCCACTCACACATCTATATCCATATATACACAGATAAGTACATACTCTTTATTTATCTATACATATTTCATGCACACGTGTGTATGTGTGTTTTTATAAATGCATACACATTGTATATGGATATTCTGTGTTTGAATACTGTCTAATTTTGCAGACTTGAAATTTATTCATAAATTAACTTCTGTATTTGTAGACAGATTGTGTACAAATATAAATATTTATATGCTTGGAAGGTTTGTGATGTAATGGAATATTGTGGTTAAAAATAAATAGCAATTTTTTTGACAGGAAAATAGGAAGAATTACACAAAGAACAAGAGAGGTAAGAATTTGGTTGAGATAGAGTGTGTCCAGGAGTGTGGGTTGTGGTACCATTCTCCAGCGAATATCCCCTGAATTTGGGAATAAATAGCTTACGGTTGCTGTGAGTTATCAAGTAATGACTCTGTAGCTTAATTAATGTTACTTTATTGTTTTAAGTGGAGTTTCATATTCAGGATCTTAAAGTAATGGGGTAAAAAAGGAAAAAGTACAATAGTTTATGGTTTAAATTATTTGAAAGGGTTAACCTGTCCAGAAAGATGAAAATAAATGTAACGAAGGAAATTCTACAGTCCTCTTCTGATCTGTTAAGGACACCTCACAAATTGTATCACCTCCTCCAATTTAAACACATCCTCTGCCAGGCTTGGGAGCAGAAAGAAGGCAGGCTGAACACCAGTTTCTCATTACTCCCTTTATGGATTCTTGCAAGGGTGATATTCTGAAGTAAACACTTGGAGTCATTTCTAGAACAAGTAGCATAAGTGCAAGCTATGCTTTGCATTCCCAAATCTCTTTTGTTCATATTATTGAAGTGATAATAAAGTGAAGCCAAATCCATTGGTTCTCTACATGCTTTTTGTGTCCCTTTCTGACCGTCATTGTCCAGCCTCCTTGTGACTCCTTGCATTAATGCTTTTAGACCTCTGGTGCCACTTAACTTCCATATTCAGCTTCCAAGGCACAGGGCGGTGTCGGTGGTGAAAAGCTGAGGCGAGAAGAAAGCCTCCCAGAAATGTTCCAAGCAGGTGGGGAGAAGCCCCTGCACCCCCAATGAAAGACTGTGGCTAAAACTGGAATTTTGTCCATGTGGCCCAAATACCCTACTGGTGTAAATGATTAATTCAAATGCTCAGTCATTTTCTATGCTTTGCCGCTATTCTTTAACATACACTGGGTATGGTTAAGTACTGTCAACAAAAGAAAAAAGCTGTCTTCTGCCTCGGACACCAATATTGTGTGCTTAGCTATGTCTCATATCACCTTTCAGTTTTAAATTTCAAGAGAAGACAACTTCTTTGCATGGTTGCTGTTTTGAATTTCCAAGATCAGCCAAGTTGGCAGATACGCAAACCAATTTAATTCTGCCTGGCACCACTGTTCTCTTTCCCTGGCCCTCAAAGGCATTCTTTGAAAGAACTGAACCACGAGAGCAAAGATTACTCACTGCTGGACAGCCCATGTCTTGTCTGGAAACAAATGTGAGTGTGCCTGCTAGCTGTTAATCAATGTAACACAGAAAAATAAATGATTAAAATACCTGAGAGGCTTGAACGTAAGGAGTAACCTTCAGATCTTAGTAAAATGTACAGCCCTCTTCCCAAATATGGCTCAATGGTCATAACATTGTTTCTGATCTTATTTTCATATTTCAAGTATGCATTTTTACAAATACATTCTTTAATCATATTCATTATAAATGTGAAAGCTCTACTTGATGTTGCCACTCAGCTAAACCAGTGCAGACAAATTGAAAACCTTTATTACACCCCTCTTGTCTCAAGAGGGCCACTGTGGCAGCAGTTGACATGATTTGAATCACTGAAAAGTTACTAGCTGTGAAAACAGAATTTAAGTAAAGAATGTTTGCTGCATGCTGCGGAACGACCACTGCCTGAATTCTAAATCTTTGTTGGTTCTCTCTGTTACCATGAATTGACACTGTGTTTGATAATTTGTATTTAAAACTGAGCGAGTCAACATTTTCTTAATTAAAAAAAAAAAAAAAAGCTTCAGAACAGGTCATTAACATTCAAAAAAAGCTGATCAACAGCAGAGTTATTCTGCGGCAAGTGCTTTTAGTTACTATATCTTAGATTCCCAGCAATCACCCTGAAATTAAATAAAAGGACTGAAAATTTAAGCAAATCTAGTAATAAAAAATTGGCAGTTATATACAAGTATTTTACATAGACTCAGATTCTGACACCATACCGTGCATAAGTAAACAAAGCAAAGCAAATTTTAAAAAATAGTAAATATCTTGCTATTTGTCTGCCTTTCTATAATTTGAGGTCTAACATTTTTGACAACTTCAATAAAAGTCAAGCTAGAAAAGAAAGAATAGAATAAGATTATTTTGGTATGGCCAGAATTTAACATAAATATTTTACTGAGATACTATTGAACTGGGGGGCAGAGAGGGTCAGAACTGCTCTTTATGGAAATTTACCAGTTCTCATAATCAAATGGATGTTGGGGAAGTCTGTTCATAGGATAAGGGCAAATAGGGAGCTAGAGTTGTTTGAGTCCTTATAAAAAATGGAATGTAGGACATGTTTCAGGTTACTTACAGTCCCAGTTTGGTAAAGCATCCTTCAGAAGCTGTTTTTGGGCATCAACTAAGTTTTCCCGACTGTGAACAAGAGATATGTTCACGTAGTCAACTCCCACCTTTTTACTTCTTCCTAATCATCCCTAGCTGTAGGTGAGGCAAGTCCCAGGTTTCTGAGATCTGTGTAAGTACTGGGAGTTTTGCTTCTTCGTGGGAGTGTTGTAAAGATAAATTTACGATATTTGGAAAGCACTGAGGTCTGCATTCATGACTTAGGCTTCCCATTCTTGCTCTACCTCTTGCTTGGCCATGGCACTGAAGCTCTTTTCTGAACCTACTGGTCATGATAAATTGTAAATACCATGACACAGAGGTTAGGTAGGTACTGAAAAAAAGTTGGCTACAAAAGGATACCATGTTATCCTGCCATAAAAGATGATGGCAAAAGCATACATCTGCGTTTTTCTGTTCAACTTCTTTCCACCATAGCTACAACTACAGCAAGATATTGAGAATGTTGGCTATGCCACCAGGAGAGCTGTATCACTCAGTCAGCACAATGATGAATTTATGAAAGTAAAGCTACAGATATAGGTTCTGCAGATAAGTTTTAGTCCTTCCTGGTGAGGAAAAAAAGTGTGAGAACTTTGTGAAAGACTTATATGTGATGTGTAGGAAGATATAAGCCTTCCCCCTCATATTCTGAAGTTAACCTTCAAATTTGTCAGCTGCTTTGAATAACAGTCAATTGACAATAGAAAAAGGAGACCAGCTAGTGTTCTATGAAGGAGAAAACAAAGTGAGATTTAATATCATTTTTCTATTTTTACTGAAGATCTGAAAAATTAGGACTTAAATGATTCCCAAGGATGGGAACAAATGATATTTAATGCCTTTATTTATAGACATTGAAAAAATCTCAGTGGAGAGAGCGATACCTATATAATAAAAATGCATGTGGGCCATTTAGCAAAATATCTCAGGCTTGCTGGGATTAAGTAATCTCATGTTGAAATCCACTTTTTATCTTGTATAGATGTAAAAAAAGTCTTTTTTCTTCCTTCTGACAAAAGAGAGTAGCAGCAAAGTAAATCACAAGAAGCAAAATATGTGCTATAGCTCAAGCAAGTGAAACGGGGATGGCACAGCCTATTCGCTCTACCCATTCTAGCTCTTAGCACAGTAATAATTGCTGTAGACACACCTCTAATAGCACTTTCCCTTTTGCATGTTGCTACAAACCATTTGTAAATTCTCAAAACCAAGCGGTATGTAAAAAAAATAATTTGTGGTTGTCATCTCAAAATCAATTTTTCCCTTGTGCCCATAGTGAAACTGATTACAGGTTATATAAATGCAAGTTTTATCATGATAGCAGAACAGAACTGATACAGCATAATAATTTATTCATTAAAGTGTAAATGAGCAAATTATAATAAGAGGTAGTTGCATAGTTTGCTCCTGCTACTCTTGTTGTAAATCTAAATGTGTGTATTCAAAACTGATGGTTGCCCAAGAAAGAGCTTTCCAAATCTTTTAATTTTAATCTGTTCTGCCTTCCTTACAACAGCGGTTACAAAATTTTATTAAAGAGATATCAGTCTCCTGCAGTCATCAGATGGTGAGAGCTCATTAAAAGCCATCTGAGTGGGAAAGGAACTAGGGGCAGGGGGAAAGGAAAGAGGGAGAATAAAACTGCAGATCTGCTGGATTACTTATGCTAAAATTCATATGGGACTTACTGATTGCAATATACTTTAATTATCAACAATATTGATTAGTAGCCAGCTTAAAACACTATCAAAAAATCAAAACTTTTTTAATTAATTATGGAAACAATGTAAAAATAAAAAGTAGCATAAACATCAGCATTTTCTTTTTGTTTGAGCTTTAAGATTTTGATATATTTTTCCTTATAGAACTACAACAGTCATAAACTGACTTGCAGATAAGTTTCTATTGTGTTTTGTCCCTACTACATAAACATCCAACATCTATTGAATGGATATTAGCTTCAAGATTGTTAGGCCAAGTTCTAGGGGTTGAGTTAAAAAAATTTAAAATTAATTACTCATGAGATATATCAGTAATAGCAAAGAAAAGCAGTTGACAAAGACAGGCAATGTTTCTGTTTGTAAAAGAAGTTAGAGAGATTCTCTGTTGACATTTCATCAGTGTCCCTACCCGTGTTTGGCAGGTGAGAGTAACAGACTGAACAAGGGGAGTTATTTGTTCCCCAGTTCTTATACCGTCCCCTGAAATTCTCTTAGGTTGCCCAGTGCTGATACAAGAATTTACCTCCAGGAGAAGCCCTGTGAACCTGTATGGAGTTATAGGTATGATCACACACCAAGAAATCCAGCATTTTATCACTGCACCTCAAGAGCAACCCCATTTATTTTCCTGAAGGGCAAAACAATTTCATAATGTTTTTTATGTCTCAATAGCAGAGGGGAAAATAAATAAACCACCACAAAAAAAACCAACCCCCAACCAAAAATAACCCCCAAACCCCTGGATCAATTAATCCTTCATAATTCTTCATAATAGGAAAAACCTGTTCCATCTGAACATCAGGAAAGACTTTTTCACCGTGATGGTGACTGAGCAGTCTCCCTCCTTGGAGATGTTCAAAAGCTGCCTGGACATGGTCCTGGGCAACCAGCTCTAGGTGGTCCTGCTTGAGCAGGGGGTTGGACCAGAGGACCTCCAGAGCTCCCTTCCAACCTCCACCATTCTCTGATTCTTGATTCTGTGATAAAGGGGGCAAAGAAAACCTAATTTCTTCTGGTGTTTGTAAAATATGACTAAAAGCATTGTTCACAGAAAGGATATTAGTACAAGAAAAACATCCAGCTTCTTGCATTTGATGCTTGGACTTAATTGGGGGAGTGATGGGGAGAGACTGTAAGTACCAGAGATTTGTCGCTGACAAATATTAGGAGGGAAGCACCATGAGTTTATAACATTAAACACAAAGGCAAAATCTGCACTGTGTATTCCAGTGGGAATTCAAGCTGCTCTTTGAAACGTTCTTTGGCTGGGTTTAAATCATGACAATTATCTTTCGTGGACATTGACAACACTGCACCAAAGATAATGTCTTCTCAGTGCCTTATAAAAAGCTATTAATATTCTCCCAAGTCTTTAGGATAACTTTGCTTTTATCTTCAGTTAACTTTGCCTTTTTATAGGCTGAACTGCACTTGAGGTACTCTGTCCAGCTAGTGTAATCAAGCCTTTCTACTGATAGTCATTACCAATAAAAGATCTAATAGTAAAATTATTGTTACTGGTCTTTAATTGCATACCTGTAACTGTAAAATTTCATCCTAGTTCACCTAGGCCACTTGAGGACACGCAGTTCCTCCTACATAGTATTTCTGACTATCCATACCCTCTAGCTTAACATTTCCATGGCCTGATGTCATCAACAGAATTACTATGCCTCTCAACTCTGGTCTTTGAGTAATCCCACTAGTAGCATCTCTCCAGTCTTCTGATTCATGACTCCACACAATTCATCAGTGTTTGCTCCAAGGTGGGCGGTTGTGGTTTTGAGCAAGATTTGGAAAACAGGAAAATGCAGAGCTGCATAGCTGAAACTTCGATTGATCGTGCTCTGATCATTGCTTTGTAATTCTTGTGCTACTGCTCTGCTTTCCCAGCCCAATTAGTGCTTCCCCATGTAGTACTATATCAGTGCTTTTCTGAAGTCTCTGTAGATTAGACTAACCACTAAGATTATTTGGCAGATGAGTTATCAAAGATAAATACAATCTTAGTCTGACATGATCTACCTTTGGTTTAATTTCATTCTCCGTTTACTTCAATGAGTTTAAATGTTCTTTTCATTTGATCTGCTTGATCTAAGATGTAAATGATCTCCTGAACGGTTGATTTATTTGCATCTTCTCCCCCAGTAGGCTGGCTCCAAATTTAGAGCGATTGCTGTATCTGAAAATGTCATTCTGCAGTAGCAGCCCTCCTGGCTGTTCCACACCTACAGACCACCTCAAACATGCACAACTCTGCTGCTGTCTGAAGCCAGCCAGAGTCAAGCTCATAGCTGCTCTGTTTTAATATGGTAATGGGATGTTAAAGATTTATCTGCATCAGTCAAGCAAAAACATTTAAGTGTCACTGTTGTCTTTATAAAAGGTTAGAAAAATTGTCACTCCATTAAAAATACAAATGTAAAGTGCACTTAAACACTGACCAAGTTGTTACGCTGATGAAACTTAATTACCTGTTGTCCATGAAATGTAACACGCTGCAGAAAAAACCTCAATCACTGAGGCACAGTCAACACTGTTCATGCATTAACCAAATGCATAAACTGGAATGTTAAAGGACTTTCATTCCGTCCTTGTTTATACGATCATCACACCAAACAGGAAAATATTTGTGTACTGGTCTGTTGTGGTTTAACCCCAGCCAGCAACTAAGCACGACGCAGCTGCTCACTCACTCCACCCCCACCCAGTGCGATGGAGGAGAGAAACGGGGGAAAAAAAGTAAAGCTCATGGTTCAGATAAGAATAGTTTAATAGAACAGAAAGGAAAAAAATAATAATGATAATAATAGTAATAATAACAACAATAATAAAATGACAATAATAATAACAAAAGAATTGGAATATACAAGTGATGCACAATGCAGTTGTTCACCACTTGCCAACTGATGCCCAGTTAGTTCCTGAGCAGCCATCTCCCCCAGGCCAACTCCCCCCAGTTTATATACTGGACATGACGTCACATGGTATGGAATATTCCTTTGGCCAGTTTGGGTCAGCTGCCCTGGCTGTGTCCCCTCCCAACTCCTTGTGCCCCTCCAGCCTTCTCGCTGGCTGGGCAGGAGAAGCTGAAAAATCCTTGACGTAGTCCAAACACTACTTAGCAACAACTGAAAACATCAGTGTGTTATCAATGTTCTTCTCATACTGAGCCCACAACACAGCACTGTGCCAGCTACTAGGAAGAAAATTAACGCTATCCCAGCTGAAACTAGGAAAATAATGAAAGAAAAGCAGAGATGCTTCAGTTCAGCCTCTCCAAGTTCTGTATCCACTGAACTACTGAGGAGCGTAATGCCCACTGAAGTAATTGGTTTCAGTGTAAATATAAGGCCTAAATAGGAGTTAGGCGCACAAATACCTTACAGGATCCAATCCTAAATTTTGTACTTTAGCAAGAGAAGAGCTGAGAACGGATACAACTGTTCTTTCTAAATCCTTTAGGGACATAAACACTGGTGAGGAAGAAGAAACATGTACGCAACAGGTAATATTGGTACAAAAAGAAATAAGTACACACGGGTCATGAATAAAGCTAGACTAGAAACAGGTTTCTGACCACCAGAATAACAAAGTTGGGTGGGTAGGGGGAGGCAGGGACAACTACCTTCTGGCTCAAATAATAGGGCAAACACATTTTGCTACGTTTATGAATATGCTGGCTCGTAACAATAGGGCTTTAGATCAAACCTATTTATGGCCTACTTATTTTGGTCTAAAAACATCTGGAGAGTGGTTGTGAATGTCACTAGTCCTAAATATATCTGATATATCGCTATGTTAAACCTGATCCTTGCTTGGAGCTCAGAGGTGCATGGAAAGAAATTTCACTACCTGTTGATACTGTCCTAAGTCTCCTGTTCTGTATAAAGATGACTTGAATCTTAAATAAAAGCAGTAAACTGAGAACAGGGTTTCTAAGGCTTTGTATTTCTCTTTCATATGAGAAATTACTCTTAACAATTGTTGAAAACATCATCCAAAAAATCTGCATGTCAGCAAATTAAAATAATTGTGCATCTGGAAAGTTTTTCTGGATTAAGATTGCAGAATTTCTTCTGTATGTTTTATTTTCACTTTCTGGATCAATTGCAGCATAATTAAAATAATTATTCAACTGTGACTTCTTAAAAAAAAAAAATTGTTGAATTTAATGAAAGAATCCCTAAACATATCTATGAAACTTTGCTGCTGCTACAGGTGTTATTCTTGTCTCCTACAGCTTCTGTAGGGGCTACAGAATTGCTAAGGCCTCACTGCTGGAATAGGTCTTGCAGGACATCTCAACAGTTTGCCTTAGTTTGAAGCAGTAAAATGCTCCCCTAATCCAGAGCAGCGGCAAAGACACTTCTGCTGCTCTGGGTCATGTAAGACAAGAGTCCATGTGCTTTACGTCTTCCTTTTCTTTTCTCTATGAAAAAAGTAACTTAACACTGTCACATTTTGTCCTACGCTGACTTGGTCTGTGAGCTATGAGCCAGACAGAAGGAATGTGCCGCTCAGGATCATTATAAAGGACTTTCTCTTTCTGTGAAAAACCATTGTAAATAGAAAGAAAGAAAGAAAGAACGAAAGAAAGAGAAAGGAAGGAAGAAAGAAAGAAAGACAAAGAAAGAAAGAAGGAAAGAAAGAAAGAATCTGGCCACTGTGATATGTTTCTGTCAATATTATTTGGTTGATGCCAGAGTTTCTTCTGCTTCAAGGGCAAGTTCATGCAAGCATGCTATTACAAAGCCAACTCCAAACACTTTTGCCGCTTTGTGGTAAAGTGCCACTGTGGGGATTGTGCAAGGTTTGTGGATTCTTGGAAAAGAAGCAATTAAAAATGAATTTGAAATATTTAGAAGCCCGTTGATTGGGACTAAGATTGGGATAAGTAATAACTCATCCCTTTCTGCTAAAATTTATGTCCCACTGTGCTGTGGAATGCCCTTGGCTAAATGGAAGTCCAGTCTCGGGGAATTTCCTCAGTTTGACTGTTGAAATGGTACCACTGTTTCAGGTGTGCACTCTTCTCTATGGGCCCCATAGCATCATTTCAAGCAGGAGTTGGGGTATTCCTACTCCAAATGAATGCATCAGTTGTAGCTCATTAGCATTTTGCAAAAATATAGCAGAAGTATGTTAATAGGAAGGAGTCAACAGCTTACTTTGAACAAGTTTCACTTATATAATTTTTCTTTTACAAAAGCAGATCAAAATATAGTTTTTGATCAAAGTGCGCTGCTGTTTTCAATATAAACCACATGCACATCCTTTTGCCCCCAGGATAAAGCTAGTATGACCTTCTTAACTAATGTGATTACAACAGGGTATTGCAGCTATCTCTAACTCTTTTTTGGATACTGAGAAATTTCAGCTGAGATATTTGGATAAGACAACACTTTTTAAGGATACAGAGCTACACAATATCCTTAAAACAGTATCTGTTTTTACTGCTGTCACACAAAAAAATATCACTTTCATTACTATGCATTTTGTAGGTTTGACTTAGTGATTCATGAAACAAAAATTATAGGGTCTGTTACACAAACTCCAAATTATTTTAAGCTTCTTATAGTGTTTCCCTTACATGTGCCTTTCATTTTGGCCATTAACATTTGACATTGGAGCCATAGTATTTTGATCAGTCTAACCAAAGCATTAGTTTTAAATTAACACAGCATCTAACATAATTTAAACTGAATGATAGGACCTGGATCATTTACAGAAGCATTGCTCCATAAGAAAAAAAAGAATGAAATGAATATAAATTTCCAACAGCATTCAACTGCTGCACTTAATGCCTATTTACTCAGATAAATGGACAACACTTCATCCAAATGATTAGAATTATTTGAAAAATTTACCCACAGACTAAATAGTTCTGGAAAACAAAATATCTTTGCTTCAAAATAAGCATAACTCCAGATACATCCTCCATATGCAGTAAAAAAGCAGTTCAGCTGCCCTACGGTCAAACATGACCCTGATTTAGAGGAGTTTATGTTTCAATCTGAAAGTCAATTTGAAGCATCTGTTCTCACTAAAACCAGATGATTTTTCTAGGAGGAGGTTTTGCTTTAGCCACAGTAATGCATAGCCCTCTGCGCTACAGAAGCCATTGAAGTCTGCAAAACATAGTCTGAAACCTGATGACGGACTTTTTTAGGAACTTTTTTTTCTTTTTAAGGAAGTGAAACAGCGGCTAAATATAGATCTATGGACTTCAGACTGAATTTTGGCGTATTTTGTGGTCAAAAAACTTTCTTATAATGAAAAGAATGAGATTACTGTGTCTCTTTGTATGGCAAGGGGATGTCCCTATACTTCTGCAGAGGGTATTTGTTATCTTTAGGAACTTTCTGGAGAGAAAGTGTGGCTCCCCCATTTCAGAGGCATGCAGTCCAGTTCACAAGGAATGAGCATGTTGGCATGATATTTCCTGATAAATTCTCTTTAATAAAAGGGCTTTTCAAAAGATTTCAACCCAAATTTCTGAGGCTGTCCCAGGGAAGTGGCATCTGAGCCAAGAGCTGATGATTCCACAGAAAAATCAACACCTTTGGGAGACTGCACTTGAAATGGACTTGAGAACTGGCAAACAGCCCCTCAACACAGTGATGAGGAACCCTCTTCTAGAGCGCATTGTTTTCCTGCGAACCTCTGCAGGAGTAAAATATCCCTTTAAAGATAGGGTGTACTAGTGCTTGGGTCAGACATGAGCGTTCCTATAATTAACATCCTATGTAAGAGTGGTATAGGTACTGTCTACTGTAGTCATATTGAACTCGCCAGACTGAAATATCGGGTGGGGCAGCCAGGACCACTGTTGTCATAAATCCAGCAGACCTTATTTCTGGAGGTTCAGCAGGGTACCTGAACCGCTTTGCAAGAGCCTCTTAGAGAAAGTTGTTCCTGTAAAAGACCAACTCATCCACAAAAGTACTCCCGTTCATTTCCAATACAGCTTCCGTTACAAAACCAGCTGAAGTCCAGACATACAGCCAACCTATTATTTTTTTTTTCTTAGTTTTCTGAGTAAAGCCAGATGTATTCTAAGCATGCTGGGGTCTGGGGGGGTGGGGGCAGGCAAGGCATGTGCTGCAGCCTGCCCTGCTCACATCTAAATTAATGTAACTTCAGGGGAAAGTACCAAGTTTGCATGATGTTGTATATAAAATACAGGATGCGTCCAGCAAGGAAAACATGTTCCATGTATATACTGGGACCCTAGTTGCATTTTGGAAACCATTTAAATGCAAAGGTGACCAATCTTCCTGACCCAGCTGTCATATATCAAAACCCTGTGTGAAGACACATACCTGAGCTGAGGAGGCTGTGAAGCGAGGGAGCGTTTGATTAGTGGGAGGTAAAGACCCAAATATTCAAAAAGTACCCAAAAGTGTCTGTGCCAGCTCAGCTCTGTTGACTGGACGTCACCACCTCAGCAGAGGAGCGACCCAAGGGAGCTGTAAGCAAGCTACTTGTGAGCTGCTTAAAAACTCACCAGCTGATGGCTCCTGCTGTAAAGATGCTGACATCCACTGATCTGATGGAGAATGAAATGATTTGAAAAAAACCCTGCCTAAAATCTTGTTTGTATCTCCATGTCCTCAAATGCTCTCAAAAATCTGGTGCTTCGCTAGCTTTTTCATGAGGGTTTCAGTAAAATAGCTCATTCTTTAAGTAAGTGTATTTAGGTGGCATATCTGCTGTATTAGTGATTTTCAGAAGAAGGTGAAGCCTCTGCTGTTACAACTTTTGGTGGGGGAAAAAGTCATACTGCTTATTAGTATCTAACAGAAACTCTCCTTGAACTTTAGTAGCAATCATGCTGTAGTGGTGGGTGAGTCGCTGAGCAAGGGGAAAGGGCTCGTTATACCCTTGGAGAGATGACCGTGCCAAGATTTAAAGATAATCCCAGCTTCTTAATAAAAGCAATGGAAAGACAATAGCCTCAAAAAATATGCTGCATAATTTTATGTGTGAATGAATCTACATATACAAGTGCTGCATATTATATTATACAAGGGCAACTACATAGCCTTTTTACCAATATATTTGATGTTTTTTCTCCTTAGTAGTATGCATTCTGTTTAATAACATAAACTCCCAGCAGAGATTTAATGTAGCATCACCCTCCAACAGGACCTACAGCATCAAGAAAGGCAGGGGCCATCTCTGACAGCTGTGTTCTATACTGCTGTCAGTCTGCTGCTTTAATACAAGGCATTAGTAAAACTATCTGGAGATTGGCAGGCACAGAATGGTATTCCAAGAAATGTCTTTGCTGCCACTGTAGCGTCTGCCTGTTTCTACCAACTCCTCCAAATCCTGTTCACTATACCTTCCCTGAACCAACTTATATTTTCTCCCTTTGGGCTGCAAGGGACCATGAGAAGAAGGAAGGCTGTTCTGTGCTGGGAAGAATTCTCTACATGGCCTTTGCAATTAGAACACCTCTTCCACCTGTTTTCCAGGTCTGGAAAATACCTGAATCCTGCTAAGTGCCCTTCACTCTTCTTTACATTCACTAGATCTTTTTTCCTAGATTTTATAAGCAAACTGTTTTAAAGACAGTAATCTAAGAAAAGTGAATGCTTTACCTGCAAGACCTCCCCTTCTAACTTCTGTCTTGCATAAGTTGTAAGAACATTTGAGGATTTCCTGTGATTCATGAATTGAAACCACTCATTAAAAGGTTTTCTGCCTAAAATATCCTTTAAAACACACTAGTAGCTTGATAATAAAGACTTCAAATAGTGCAGAATCAACCACGTGCTCTGGTAAATCTTTCCAGTGATAAATTATTCCCTCAGTTAAAATATTATGCTCATTACAACTGCATTTTTCTATTATTACTTTGACTTGTTGCAGGTTAGTATTAAGTGGATTGTGAGCTTTTATGCACATTATTCTTTGATCTGTTTTATTGTACATGGTTAATATTTAATTTCACAAGGGCTCTGAAAGCCTGGGATTAACACTCTTAGCTTTTATTGTCATCTTGCCAAAAACTGAACTGAAATAATTAAACTATGTCTTTACATCTCTAGATGAGTCAGCTATTGTAGAAAATATATTTTTGATGGAGATCTGGAGGTGAAAATGTGGCAGATGAGAAACATAAAACAAATGTGAAAATAATAAAGTATAAAAGAAAGGATAATGGCAGATAAAACCCCCAGATGTTTCTATGGGAACATTTGATGATTGGTTAAAGGAAAAGTACAGGAGGCAACTAATGACCAAAAAAAGTCTCAAATAAGGAGGAGATGAGAAGCAGCAACAAAGCAAGAAAAAAAGCCCCATTAGTGAAGGCCTAAATGAAGATCTATTGCTGCTAAACCAAACATGCCTAGATTTGTATCCTATTTCATACACCTTTCTGTTTACATTGTACAAGTTAAAGGGAAAAGGGTTGGAGTTTTGGAAACCTCTTGCTGAGAAGATATGGCATATAGGGGTCATATAAATTACTGTTAGTGACTTTTTGCTTCATATTTTTAATATAGATTAGCTTAAACTTGCTACTCTTTCCTGTTTTATCTAGTTCCTGATACATTCTCCCAAAATAGTGTACTGACAGAAATGTTCATAGAGGTAGTATATATCATGAGAAGCAAAGCATATTTATGCACAGAATGCAAGAACTGATGGGTGCAAATACTTTTGCAAACATCATTAAAAACATCTGCTCATTTACCAGTACTGTTATTCCCATGATACAGGAGGAACAAAGGAACTAAAGCACATAGAATGAAATTTCCCAAGGCTGCCCAGAACAGAAAGAAGAGCTGGATTCTTACTTCAGCAGGTTTTGTTTCATAGGATCTTCATCAACAATAATGATTCAGACTTTAAATTGTACATCTCGAGAGAAGAGAGGTGTTTATGTATATGTAGCTTGGCCATTTATTGGTTATTTTTGACTATTAATTAAAATTGTGATTACGAAGAAGCATTTGCACTGTATTCATGTGATGTTTGTCTCTTGTTCTTTGGGGTAATAAAGCAAGATTCTCAGCTACTCAGCTTGCACGGGTAACAGAAAGGAATGATTGCATTTTCATTATATTAAAATGGAAGGAGGAAAATATATTCCTGTGCAGACAATCCTAAATACTCTGATTTCTTGAACAAAGAATTTTATAGCAAGATTTTTTTTAAGTAACTTGAATTTGTTTTGCTTTTAAATAAAATGTTCTTCTGCCACAGTTTCTTATTGTCATATGTAACGTAGGCATTGTAGGGAGGACACGTAAATCATGCCCTCCTATAAAGTAGGCATGAAAAAGCTGAGACAAAAGTGTTCAGGAAGCCTGCAGTCTTTTTTCTTTAGCTAGAGTAATTTGGTAGGAAAATGAAGAGGGTGATATTGTGCAGGTCTTTTATTTCTTCATAATTCACTGCGATATAAGCGCAGACAGCTAACTGGAGCATGTTAGCCTGGGCCAGGCTGTTTCCTCTAACAGTTTCTGCTTATTACGAGGGCACTCTTGTCACTTTAAATGAGGTCCTGCCTCCAGAAGCAGTTCCAGCTCCACCCAGGCCCTACGTGCCAACATTATACCTAATTAATCCTAGGATTAGGGGATGATACTCAACTAGAAATGCACGCAACTTCTTTACAGGGTCTGAGCAAAATTGATGCGAGGCTCTGACATGGATTTGGTCCTCCATTTGGTTAGGCTGAGATGTATGAATGGAAAATGATCTGCTCTAGCTTGTAACCGTATTTGACATTCACAGTCAGCATCTGAATGACATGAAATTAACAGAACAGAAATGTTTTAAGCTCAAGAAGCTGAACAGAAGGTTTGGAGCAAACTTGCCTGCCTTCTCTTTTTCTCCCCCTCTCTGCAAACATTGCTTCAGTTGGCTGGTTAAGATCCAAAACAGAGAATCGTAAATTTGTTAAATAATTGGGTTTGTTGCCAGTTAAATGAAAGTAAGAGCTCCTCAGCTTTAGTGATGTTTCCTGGGTTTTGCTATGTTTTTCCATGGCAATATTTTTGCATTCTAGGACTCAGGCTCTCTTGTGTTCTGATTTCCAGAACCGCATCTGTATCATCCAGAGCAAACACATTGCAAAGCAATTCCTCTGCTTAGGAGGCTGTACTTAAGAGGATAATTCTGTTATTCTTGTAATCAAGGGCCAAATAACAGTTAGCCAACAGAAACAATCTGAGATGTGAAATTAGTCAGAAATTGTTTGTCCAATGATGTCGACTGGTTTAAATTGGCACATTTCTTCAGAATGCTTTTAGTTTTTGCTTAAGACAATCAGTAGAAAGCAGGCAAGCCTTCCAAAGTTTTCCTTGCCAGATTCAACTCTGAGAACCTGAAAATGGGGCTGCTGGATTTCTTGGTAGTTCATGGGAACAACAAAATTGTATTTGGAAAAATTCAAATGAAAGAGATGTCTGCATTGCACTTTGAGGCTGATTTCAGTGTTCCTAGGCTGATATTAAGCTTTGGTGAGCATAAAGTGGTCTTCAGGTGCTCTGAGTTCAGCAAACATTCATAACACAACCAAATTGTTAGACAGGGTCATATGGCTCCTGCAGAAGCCATACTACTTTAGTTTCACTGCTCTCAACGTGATAGCCGGATTAAAGCTAATAAAAGTATCCTCCATGTGTTGCGATTGCATTTTGTAATTACAGCGTACACAAACTTAAGTGATGCTTTAGTTTCATCCTACCTGGCTTGTTTGTGGGAGCAGTTGGAATTCAAGTGTTGATGGCTTTAGATAGTAGCACAACAGTGATGCAGCAAGTTAGATCGTAGTGGTGGAAAACCCTGGCAATTTGCTGATTTAATGGCTAACTCCAATGTAGCCTGAATACTGGATAACCCCAGGCAGCATGCTAATTCTAGCAGATCGTGCTGTGGCTACCTTACCATCCACAACTATTTCTTCTCTCTTTGGTGACAGTAACTATGCACTGCAGCTGGTGTATGAGGCGAGTTCTCCATTTCCACTCCACTTCACAGGATGAGGCTTGTCGTGGTTTAACCCCAGCCAGCAACTAAGCACCACACAGCAGCTCTATCACTCCTGTCCTCAGCCAGACGGGAGAGAAAATATAACAAAAGGCTCATGGGTCGAGATAAGGACAGGGAGAGATCACTCACCAATTACCATCACGGGCAAACCAGACTCCACTTGGGGAAAATTAACTTAATTTATTGCCAATCAAACCAATGTAGGGTAACGAGAAATAAAACCAAATCTTAAAACACCTTCCCCCACCCCTCCCTTCTTCCTGGGCACAGTTTCACTCCTGAATTCTCCACCTACCCCGCCAGTGGCACCGGGGGACGGGGAATGGGGGTTATGATCAATTCATCACACCTTGTCTCTGCCGCTCCTTCCTTCTCAGGGGGAGGGCTCCTCACTCTTCCCCTGCTCCACCATGGGGTCCCTTCCACAGGAGACAGTCCTTCCACAGGCTGCAGTCCTTCAGGAGCACACTGCTCCAGTGTGGGTCCCCCACGGGGTCACAAGTCCTGCCAGAAAACCTGCTCCAGCGTGGGCTCCTCTCTCCACAGATCCGCAGGTCCTGCCAGGAGCCTGCTCCAGCGTGGGCTTCCCACAGGGTCACAGCCTCCTTCAGGCACCCACCTGCTCCAGCGTGGGGTCCTCCCCGGGCTGCAGGTGGAGATCTGCTCCCCTGTGGACCTCCCTGGGCTGCAGGGGGACAGCCTGCCTCACCAGGGTCTTCATCACCACGGGCTGCAGGGGAATCTCTGCTCCGGTGCCTGGAGCATCTCCTCCCCTCCTTCTTCACTGACCTGGGGGTCTGCAGGGCTGTTTCTCTCACATGTTCTCACTCATCTCTCCGGCTGCCATTTTTGTGTCCGCCACAACTTTTTTCCCTTCTTAAATATGTTGTCACAGAGGCGCTACCACTATCGCTGATGGGCTCAGCCTTGGCTGGCAGTGGGTCCGTCTTGGAGCTGGCTGGCATTGGCTCTGTTGGATATAGGGGAAGTTTCTAGCAGCTTCTCACAGAAGCCACCCCTGTAGTCCCCACACTACCAAAACCTTGCCACGCAAACCCAATACATGGCTCTACAATGTGAATAAGCCGATCTAATAACTCTTTGCACCAAAGGGAGCAGTCCTCCTTTGCTCACTTAGAGGCAAAGTTTTCTGTCCTCCTTTCCACCTACACCACTAGGCATGCATTGCTGTTTTAATTTTGTTAGTGTTCCACTGAACGGTCTCATTTTGAGGTCAGATGAGTGTCAAAGTCATCAGCGGGGAGGAGGTGACAGTCGGCATCTAGGATGAGAGAACACGGGAGAAAGGGACAGCCAGTTTTCCTGGAAGCGAGCCATTAGACTGGTTCAGCTTTATCACAAACTCTCACCCTCAGAGATGTAAATGTAAAGCTGGAAGTCTCGGTTTAGGCTGCCAGCGAAGGACTTTGTGCCGAAGCAGCTGACAAGCGGGCCAGCGTTCTCTCTGCTGACTCTGCCATTGACCCCTGTCAGAAGGGCAGAGTCGCCAGCTGGGGGCTGTCGCAAGATTTGTCATCGCTTGCCAGTCAGCGTCCTCGCTCTGTGTTCCCTCCTGCTGAGTTAGGGACTAACCACCGTGCATTCATTTGGCCTTATTTTTGCACTGAAGCAAAGCTATTTGGCAGAACCCTACAGGATCCAAAGTTCCTTCTGCATGAGGAAAAGTTTAACAGAATTGCTGTTGCTATATTATCACCTTGTTTACTTTTTGGAAAGCAAGATGGAGGTACTATTTGTTTTCTATTCCCAGGAAAAAAGAGTCATAGAGCAAGAGGGGAAATTATGGTTACTTTTTTTTTGCTCAACCTGTGTATAAAATGGAACTAGAGATCTAGTTCTAGTTCACTGGCATGTAATTTTCCAACTAAAGTTCATTCTGCAGTCTATATAACACTGGTGAGTTTCAAGGGCAAGATAGTATGGTAGCATGAGAAACCCAAAGTCTTAATGATTCAAGCAAGGTTTGATCTCAGAGTAAGTTCACTATATTAACAGCTGCTGTGAAAGCTGGCCTTCAGTTGGTTTTAATTTGCTTTATTAAAATTAGATTGAAAACCCCGTCATGCTTCATCCATTTTCTGGTTTTATATGTTCTGGTTTGCATTAATATATATATGCATTTATATAAATATTTATAAACATAGTTTCTCTCATTACATGGCCACAGAAAAGTAAAACGGTCCATCCAGATTCTGACAGTAAATCTTTTGTAGAAATGCTAACAAAATACAGATCTACAAACTGCTAAATCTCACTGGTATTGTAGATTACAAATACCAGCTATGCACAGCCCTTTCCGTAAAGAGAGAAGATGCACGGCATTATTTTCATTCTCCATTCCACTATCTGGGAGAGAAGACAAGCAGAGGATGAAAATCCATGAGTCTTTTGTTAGCATGGTGTGCCACAGCCATTTTAGCTCATTGTATAAAAGTAGCTTAGAGAGATGAAAGTGCCTAGAGATTTTTGCAAAGAGATTATCTGGATCTCATATAATTTTCTGTCCCAGGAGGACTCCTCCTGCCAGTGAACTCAATAGTTCTACTGGGAGAAAAAAATATGTATCAAGTCCAAATAAGTTCATTGGCTGTGATGGTATAAATAATTGTCTATACACAATTTACAGATTCTGTTTCACAAGGTAGAGTTATTACAAAATTCCTCTGCCCTTTTCTTTTTTTTATTCTAAATTCTTCCATATTAAAGTGCATGCAGTACAGCTGGCAAGGACTGCACTGTGTCCCTCCAGACCAGAGACAGTAGTTAAAAGCAAGTTGGGATGATGGGTTAGCAGAAGCCCAGGAGACCCAGTGTTCTCTTCTCCGTCTGTGGGGAGGAGTTTATTTTGAAAGAATGGCAAGTTACCCAAAGCAGAGCAGTCTGTGATCTGCTGGGTGTTGTACGCTGGTGGAAGCCTCATCAAAAAAAGGAAGGTAGGGGAGGAAAACCAAATAGGAATCTTCAAGAGACAAACCCAGTTCAGAACACGGGGAGCTTAGGCCAAGGTCAGAAATAGTCTGACCTAACTAGAGAGCCAAATCAGAAGACAGGATCACCTTCCTAGATGTGATAGGAAGGTTCCACAAATCAGGAAAGAAACCACAAATTTCAGAAGGCATTTAAACACCTTGAGATGGCTCCTGCTGCAGGCTGGCAACTGCTCAGAAGGGAAGTTGAGACAGAAAGATGAATACAGAAATTATTCTATTTTTATTTCTTACCCTGCTAAGTGTTTCTTATCTTGCTAAGCAATAAGCAATGGTGATGGGAAACCCTGTACTGATGTGTATATGTGATTATACATATTTTGTTCATGTAATTTAGTCTAGAATGCTGCTATGGTGGGATTTTGGTTTGTTGTTGTGGTTTTTTTGCTAAGGATATGTTTAAGGTTTTGAGAGGTTAGGTAGCAATCCTCACAAGGGGCCCCTGCACATATTTAGCACTGAAATATCTTTACATCCTGCTTTTAACCCGGGGGGGGGCGGACCTGCACTGCCCTAGCAAACTAGTGGCTAGCAACACATTAAACTAAGACTCCATGTAGTGCTATGGAAAAAGCCAGATCCCAGTTACATCTATGGATCTGCTTCTGCTGTGGGGAAAATGTGACACTGTTCATAAGAGATGGTGCAAAGGAGACAGGCAGTGGTTCTCACAGCAACTGCCTTGTCTTTTGTTCTTGGTTTCTCTTGTCAAAAAGGCAGCAGTGCAACTACTGACACACAAAAAAAAGAAAAAAAAAGAAAAAGAAAAAAAAGGAAAAAGAGAAAGACTAGCTACTTGTCTCAAATTTTAAAAAACCTTACTTATACAATAAATTTATAGCTATTTTTAACCATGCGGGTGCTTTCCTTAGTTTAGTGAGTACTAATGCAATAGCATTAAAGTTTTAATATTTCAATACTAATTGAAGTATCATGTACCACCTAATGTTAACTGTAAAAATAGTGCCAGTGAAGAAAATCACGTCCCTCTGAAGCCCACATACTGTTGTTTTCAAGCTTTTCATTCTGTCACCCTATACCAAGAACACAATCTCACCTTTTTTTTCCCTAGTGTTTGTTTAAAACAATGTTGAGAATATCAGAATTGAACTAAACATGAATTTGCACTAAGTAAGCAAACTAAAGTTACAGGACTATTATGTTTTCCCCCTATGGTCTAACTAAAATCTCTTATATTGTAACTTAAGCTTATTATTTCCTGATCTATTCTAAAATAACAGCAGCTTTTTCCTCTACAGCCATTTCAGTTGCCTTATATGCAGGCACACTTTATTTCTTCTGAGTTAAAAGAAGAATCACCTTCCTTTTACCAGCAGAAAAATTAAGGAGAAATATAACTTTTTGTAATTTTTGAAAGGCTCTGTGTCTCTGAAAAGGCACTCAGGTGCAACACAAAAGCAAAAGAATTTAATTCAGAAAGTTTTTTGGAGAAAAGTTATGATACCTGCATGTGGTAAAGGCACTGTGGCCACCAGTTCTATGAAAGAAAATAAGTTTGTCCTTATGAAGAGACCTGAATATCCCTAATTCTTCTGAAGTTGTTGTCCAGCTGTACATCAGTGTATTTCTTGAGATACTGCTCACCGCAGTGCTCAGCTTTTTAAAACCACTTCACAATAGCAGAAGAGAAAAAAATACTCAGTGAAGAGTATTTTTAACTTATATTTCCCTTGCAAACTTTCTGGAGACATTATCATTCGCCCTTTAGTCTTGTCACTAGTGTGATTACCATGAATGAAAGCATCAACATTCGTATTCCAGAAAGACAGACCAAATATCCTCCAGTGGTTGAAAAGGCCTTTTTTTTTTCATAAATCTGGTGCTGTGAGGGATTAAATCTGACAGAGCAGGTGAAAGGAAAGTAGTAGATGGTAATGGGAAAGGGAAGGTAGGGAGTGTCAGCTATGGTTTTTCCCCATGTTCCTTTTCTGTTGATTTTGTATCTGAACAATTTTAACTTCTTTCTCCTTAATGTTTTTATGTTTCCCAAGCACTGCTATGAATAATTTTCTCTGTGGCTGGCAGTGATTTTTTTATGGCCTTTCAGGTCTGATGAGTTGAGGACCATGAACATTTCTGCTTACCGGCCTTTTTATGTCCTGGCTTAACTTAATTAGGATCCTATTAGTCAAAAGTCAGTCAGTCAGTCTTCTCAGGGAGGTCTTTGAAAGTCCTGCATGAGCAAGCATCTTAGGGCCAGGCAAAAATGTTGGGCATAAAACTTGTATTTATATATTTTCCTTACCTTGAGCAGAAGTTTTGTGATTTTATTATTTGTGAGAGCTTTTTGGCATACTCTCTTTCAAGGATTAAGGGGAGGTGTTTATAGAGATGGTTCTGCAAAGGCAGTCGTGCAAGTAAAGTCAATGCACCTGTAGGTTTTGAAAAAGAAAAAAATCTTTTGGTGCACATACAGGACTTCATGTCTTAAGATTTGGATTTGGAGTGCAGGGGTGGGTGTGCAAGATTAGGTGTGGTTTTACACACCATAGTAGATGTGGTGGAATAGTTTGTTCAGTGGTGGCTCTAGTGGTTTTTAGCTGGTGGGGATATTAAGAATAATTTTTAAGTAGATTTTTTTGCATTTTGTGTGTGTGCCTGCACACTTGTATGCATGCATGTATAAGGGAGAAAAAATTAAGAGTACAGTATCATAGGAAACAAGAATGGTATAGATTCATTATTTTTAAGATAATAAAGTAATGCTTACAAGACAAAAATATTTAGCTGTCGTACACTGGAGAAGAGAAAAAATGCTAATGACTTTGTAAAGGACCTTGTAACTTTGTCCTCTGCCTCTGTTCCTGCTCAGCCCCAGCTGCTACATGCTCATCTCTGCAAGCCTGAGTAGTCAGAGAAGTCACCCCTGAGGGTACGGCAGTGGGACATTCTTCTGTACTTTGAAACCAGAGGCTTGCAGGTGGAGAGGCTGACCAAGACCTACTCCCAAGAAACATGCTTTGCAGTTCACTCTGGCACTAGTTTGGACCTGACAACAGATAGGAGATAAATGAAAATAAGCATGGTCATTAACCTTCAACAGGAATTTCATGAAAAGGGGCAAACAGGACAAAATAACAATGTCCTTTGCAAGATAATGTCCTTTTTTTTTCATTTTTCACTTTATAACAACTAACCATTTTGGCCCTATTAGTATTACCTTGGAAATGAATAACCTACACAGTTCTTGTTTTGTATGATTTGTTCTCAGACCTCCATGGCGCTGTGCTGCTACTGGATGGCACTGTTAAGACATAACCTCAAAGAAAGATTTTATCGAGGTCTATAAAACTCTGTTGAGACTGAACCACACTATCTTCAGGTGAGAGTCGTGCCTGATTATATGCAGCTGCAATATCTGCTCCTCTCTGACTTACAGGCTTATTAGAAAGGTCTTAACCACCCCAGTTCCAAGAGAGAAGAATTCAATAAGATGCATGATTGAAGTAAATAATGTGAAAGCTGAGAATAGTTTTAGGGGTAGCAAAAGTATTTTTAAGCTCAGGCTTTGAGCAATTATTATTCCCAAGAACAGTTGGGAAAATGTAAAACTGTTATGACCTTTTGACATGTAAGAGTAGTTTTGTTTTAAAAATTTCCTAAATTAAAACAAAGAAAAAAGAAAAGAAAAGAAAAGAAAAGAAAAAAAAGAAAGAAAAGAAAAGAAAAGAAAAGAAAAGAAAAGAAAAGAAAAGAAAAGAAAAGAAAAGAAAAGAAAAGAAAAGAGAAGAAAAGAAAAGAAAAAAGAACCTGAGGTTTTTTCTCCTGGATCTTAATGAAATAAAACTCCATTTTGTTCATCAAAACTACACAGGTCTGCTCTCTATACCTGGTCTTTTCCACTACTTTGCAATTTCATTCTGTTCTCAGCTACTGAAAGAGGGCTACTGAAGCATGTTGACGCCATCTGTGCTTTCAGAAAATAAACTCTTCAATAATAAAAGTAATTTTTAGTTTGGAGACAATCGATGTACCATTTTCCATTCCACAGATAACCTTATCTTAGAACTCCTCTCACAGACACCTCAGAAATTCCCGGAAAAGAGGCTCCCCACTTCAGACTCATCATGGTTAAGTGTTTTGTTTACCAGTTTTAGAACTGCCACTGACTTGATATATGAAATCATGATAGTTGTGTTTTATAATTTCTTTTGTATTTAGCAACTTTGGAAAGAGTTGGATGAGTAGAACCTCGAGGCACAGCACTGCATTATTTAGTCTTTACAATAAAGTAGTGTTGTAGCTCTACAGAATTATTAGTCCATGAATTACAGTACCCTGAGCCTAGCAATATGATAGAAGCAGTGAGTGTGAAATTATAATCTTGTGTGCATTCTGTTGCAGAACAGGAGCTTAAGAAAGCTTGCCTAACTTCAGATATATTAGATGTAGGCACATTAAATTATCTATATGTGTAATCTAGGAAACATTACAGTGCTGTAGTAAATCTCTCCGTAGTAGTTTGAAAGATTGTACTTTAAAATACAAACAGAATTAACCAACCAACTCTGGAAGTTTTCTGTCATCTTCTAGCAAAGTTTAGCAAAGAATTCAACTTAACTCCATTAGTTTTTCCCATTATTATCCAGATTTCCTGGAAAGATCAATTACAAACCATTTGATCTTACCAGCTCATTGCACAGTTCTGTCACTCTGATTTCTTTTAGAGTTTCTAGCAAAAGTTACACATTTGATAAACTGCATTTCACAATACCATTGCTCAATAGAGTAAATAATTGTGATACAGTGATTATATTAAGCATCATCTTTCTTTCTAAATTATCAAAGTGGTTATTTTACTTAGGCTTTTCTCACTTCATCAACAGTATAAGCCTTTATTTGTTTCCTATGGAATCAGAATACTCATTGAAATGAAAATCACAGTTGCAACCTCATTCAATGGAGAGGTTGAACAGATGGCACAAAAGAACAAGCTCTTGGTAGAAGCCTCTTTGTGTATTTGGGAGAATTATGTTAACATAATTTTTTTTTCCTCTTGTTTTATATTATATTTTGTTCATTGTCATAGGATTTGAATTCAGAACAGTCTCATATTCAGTTTGAAAGATGCACTTCAGTAGTTTGTATACAAATATCCAGAAATTATTCGGAAAGGAAATGCATTCTCAAATAGTAGTGTTACTATAGTTACTGGTAATCCCTAACCTTAAGTGAAAATATGAAGAATCATCCAGACAGTAAGGAGAATTCCCCTCAGGTTTTTATGATTATCCCATAGATTGTTAGACAATTTTGAGTGGATGGTGAAGTTCTAATAGATTTCAAAAGCATCAACACTTCCTATGTTTGCTAACTGAATTGAGGTTTTATTTTCAGATTTCTCATGGTCTCCCGATCATCCAGACATTTTTCACCTTCACAAGACTTCATTTGCAACAATTGTCAAATATAAAGTTCCTTTTCAGTATAGTTGAGGTTAACAGGAAATTAAAGGTGCTCAGTTTTATTTTTCTAAAGCTCTGAAGGTTCCATGCTCTAAAACATGAATATAACCTCTATCTTGTCTCAGCCATAAGAAAAGCAATATCATTATATTTTAACTATAAAATCATTGCAACACTAAGTCCTGTTATGTAGCAGAAATCTTTCTGCTTTAATATAAAAACACTATCCACAGTCGTGTAGTGAAAGTGGTAGAAAAACTGGAGCCACAGCTTAGGTAAACTATAAAAGCAGAACTGCAGGAAAAAGAATTTTAATTTTGGACATTCCCAAATGTCTTTCCTTTTCTGGTTTCTAGTACTGAAGACATGAACAGAGAAATATTCTAGCTTTACACTTAGATAATTAAATCAGCTTTGAATATCATATTGATGTACATTTGTTCAGTAAGCTAACAGAAATGTATTTGAGTGTATACTGTAATCCCATGCAAATATTTTCTACTATACCTTTTAAGAACACACCATATTTCTGAGACACACAGCTGCTTCTGAAAGATCTGCAGAACATGAACACTTGACTATTGCTCCTACCAAAATCTTAATTTCTCCATATGTATTTGATTTTTATACATTGAACATTTATTACCTGTGTTGTAATAGGGGCATAAAAGTCAGAGCTGATTCTTCTAGGAGCAAAGGGATGTCGTGCAAAGTTGATTCTAAATTTCATGTCTCCTTACCACTTACTTCAGTAATACCGAAGGGCTGGATGAAAATATCTTTGTATTAATTCAGAGAAGTTCATAAATTTCTGTGGTGGGTTTATTGGGCTTGGACATACTGACAGATCCAATCCTGCACAGATTCTATATGTGGAAGTCCATCTATATTCAACTATGTTTTTTGCTATTTTCTTAATTCACAAATCAGTACATTTCAGCTATTAAAAAATGGCAAAATTATCTGATTAGTTTAGAACTGGGAAGAAATTATCAAAGTAGAGCTTCTTGGGAAGTTATTCTTTCAAAATTTACAATCTCTCAAAATTTTGTAGTGTTTCATATTTATTCAGCTTTCAGTCTCCAAGTTTATTGCAAGGAACAGAATCTACTTTCATTTTCGCATCATTCCTGAGTTCATGCTACAGAAAAGTACTTTTCCTTACTACGTTTTCATGTAAGTGATGAAAAAGAATGAAAATTTCCTACTTTCAGTGACAAACAACTTTGGCACAACTTGAAATCCTTCTTTACTATAGGACTCCCATAAGGAACAACAAAGGTCTTTCAAGAAGCCTAAAACCATCATCCTTTGGTTTTGAACCTTCCATTTCCGGCTCTGCAAAGTACTTTCTTGGCAGCGTACTTGAATGGGTACCGTAATGATCTTCAGTTCATGACAATATTAATATTGTAGTGTGTCATGGTTTTTTGCTGCTCTCGAAGACAGTAGCACAGTAAGCACAACTGAGAAAAAAACAATGAAAAGAATGCTCTTCCCTTTTCTAGACACCTAATTAGTGCTGCCTTTTGTGTCTGTGAAACAGTGAAAGCAAATGAATATTTTTCACATAATCAATTTTATTTTAATTAAGATCGAATCAATTGAATAGTTCTGCTTCTCAGAAATTTTCTGCTGCTGCTATCAGTGATGCAAATCCTGCAGATATTACTCTTCTGAATCTCATTTTTACTTGGGCAAGCTCACATTAAATTCAAAGGTTGTGTAATTGAGGAAAGATTGACTATAAATAGGGTAAAATTTCAGGATGTGGTCCAGCAGGACTATGTGACATAAGTGTTAATGGACTCCATGTAATAAGAAATGTATTGAGATTTCTGGATGTTTTTTATCCCAAAGGACTTAGACATGAATCTATCCAATCAATTTGCAGATCCATCCATATCTTAAGTGGGCTGAACCAATTTATCTCTCAATTTCTTTCTCTTCACCTAGGGAATGTCACTTAGGTGTCTCATTAAAAGCCCTAGCTGAAATGAATCTAGATCTTAGGATTTTGAGAATTCAGCCATGAGGTCCTTTTTCATACTATTCTTGTTCTCATAATGACAGTAATGGCCACCCAGGTCATGTTATGCTTAAGGCAAGGAGCACTTTGTCACAGAAAAAAAAAACCAAAAAAACCATAGCAGTTAAATTATCTGTAAGATTAATCTTGTAGATTTTCCTGTGGTTTTATCCACTCCATGGATACAGTGTTTTCCCTGGAGGTAGGAAAAAGGGAGTGCAAATTCTGATATTCACAGAACAAAATACAGCCAAAATGGCTGTTACAATATTCCATTCAGCAACATGCCATTAAAATATTCAGAAAATGCTTGAACTGTGCTACCGTTTGGATAGAGCACTGTCCTGGTTTCATCTGGGATAGAGTTAATTTTCTTCCTAGTAGCTGGTACGGTGTTACGTTTTGGGTTCAGGATGAGCAGAATGTTGATAACACACTGATGTTTGCAGTTGTTGCTCAGTAGTGTTTAGACTAAGTCAAGGGTTTTTCAGCTTCTCCTGCCCAGCCAGCGAGAAGGCTGGAGGGGCACAAGGAGTTGGGAGGGGACACAGCCAGGGCACCTGACCCAAACTGGCCAACAGGGGTATTCCATACAATGTGCTCTACATGCCCAGTATATAAACTGGGGAGAGTGTAGGTGGGGGGAATCGCCGCTCGGGAGCTAACTGGACATCAGTCAGTGGATGGTGAACAATTGCATTGCGCATCACTTGGATTGTATATTCTAATTCTATTTTTTTTTTCTTCCTTTTCTGTCCTATTAAACTGTCTTTATCTCAGCCCATGAGTTTTACTTTTTTTTCCCCCAATTCTCTCTCCCATCCCACTGGGAGGGGGTTGGGGGGCAGTGAGTGAGCGGCTGCGTGGTGCTCGGGTTAAACCACGACAAGCACAATTAAGATATGCTCAAAAGCAAGTCAAACTCGACATATTGACTGTGACCAGTCATTAGTCTATGCTTTGTCTGTGCCTGCTGCCCTTTTGGATTATTTATCCATCAACATTCATACGATAGTTTTATTGGCACAAATTTTTATAAGCCATAATATCCAAAGATTAAAACAGAAAAATGTGGGATGTAATTGTGTATTTATTTCTTCAAGGAATAGAAACAGTACCATATAACTCATCTGATCAGAAATCCAAATTGGCAAGCATGATTTTTTTGTATTCTGTCCATAGCAAGTATTAAAAATACTTCAATCAGTATTTTAAATAATTGATTAATTTGATAACAGGTATTACAACTAGAACTATGTATCACAAAATGTTTTAGAGTTGAATCCTGTTTTTTTCTGAAATCAACAGTATTTTATCAATAATTTTGAAGGAAAGTTGGAGGCTCAATGTCCTAGGGATCTGCTGCTTGTTGTTGCACCCACAGGATAGAGACCTAATGAACATTCAGTAGAGAACATGAGGAGTTGTGACAGGGAAATTGAAGAGCCTTGTTTACTAACATTTGATATTTGATATTGATGTGATCTAGCACAATTGTGTCAGGGCACTACTTGCCATCCATAAATATTTCTTTAGGGGTTTAGGTTTTTGCTTTTTTTTTTTTTTTTTTTTTTTCCCCTCTGAAGAAAGAGTCAAATGAAAGTTAATAGGAGAATAATTTTATATTCTACTTTCTACTTGCCCTGTAGCATAGGGATATTTTGCATAAATGGTTATTCAGTTCCATAACTGTTCTTCACTGTTGCTTGGGATATTACAATAATAGCAGTTTCAAGTAGATACATAATTATCAGGGCCACCTCCATGTAACATGTTTATGGTGTTTGTTTTTCAAAGCTGTCTGACACTTCACATGGAACATTTGTAACCTATACTTGAACAACAATGGCAGAGGTAGCTTTGTTGAAATACTCCCTTTATGGTAAATTTTTGTTTGCTTGTTTGTTTTCTACTGTAAATAATATCTTCGGAGAAGGCTAGCATATGGACAACAAAAATTAAATTTATCAGGTTCACCCATTTTCTGTACCTCACAGTTACTTTTTCTGCTACTTACTGATATCATTTGAATCAGTGACAGTTGATGCCCACCCTTTCCCAGATTACATACTTTCTTTTTTTTTTTTCTTTACTTTCTACATTATATGCTTCTTTCAACTGCTTCCATGGCTTTTGTTATTCTTCCTTATGTTTTATAATTATTTCCTTTGGTTTAGAGATGAAAATGAATGATGCAATTGCATGCATGTCAGTGCTATGTTTTCCTATTTTTACCTGTGGGTTATTTTCTGATTTACAGCAGTTAGATTTATTTGAATATTAGGGGGTTTGACCTTCAGAATGCTTAAAACTTGTTTCTATATTTCAAAAATGCAAGTAAGCTTTATGCATTCATCTCATTTTTTATTTTTTCTACTTCTTATTTCAAAATTACCAGTAAAGTACATAGATTAATAAGTGGTGTAAATGCTTCTTTATTCTCCTAATAATTATATTATTCTAATGTTAACAAGTGACTTTTGAAATGTATGTGATGGGTGTGGAGGTACAGACATGCAGAAATAGCGGATTCCCATGAAGCTGAACAACAGATGCTCTAAAGCATTTTTCAATTTTTTTTTTTTTTTTTTAGCAGAATTCAAAACATCAAAAAAATTGAGGATTGCTCTAGTCTTACCAGAAACATTACCTTTTAACCAAAGAAGAGATTGGACTGATGAGATAATAGGAAGCTATGCAGTGCAGTAGCTGATGTTTTGTGTTTTCTTCATCTTTGGGAATACCAGAAGTAGGTCTTTTCTGCATACGGGGAGAAGCGGAATGAGGACTTATCATAAACGGCAAAATGGAGCCGTTTCCTTACACTTCTTTAAGCAAATTACTATAACCCCATGCTTTCTTCATAAACAATAATCATAGTATATATTGGTTCCTCTTTCAAACTCTGTCTTTCTTTACTCAGTTTGGAAGGATTTTCACTGTTCAATGTAGTGAAGCAATTAAGTAAGTTACAGAGCTTTCAGATAACTGCCTTCATAATTCAAGAGGATTTATTAGTAAGAACATTTCTGTGAGGAAAATAACTCAGCCAATAAAGAAAAATGATTCCTGACTTCTTCAAAGCACATAAATATCAGTATTGCTGTAGTGATGAGTTCATGATGTGGCAGAATCTGAACTGGAAAGCAGAGGACACTTACATGGGTTCAGTGAAGAGCTGTCCTTTGTCTTAGGAGGCACTTAAGCTTATCGGCTATTATTGTAGAAAATTTTATCTAGGAAAAACTTCAGGGTACTTATTTTTTCCATGGCAAGTTGATCTGAGGAAAAGTTTAAAAGCAAACTACTTTGCATGACTTGAGTAGGTGTATTTTAAGATCATGATATGGAAATATTTCTATACACAAATGAATACCCTCAACAAAGGTTCTCATAACAACATAAATGTGGGTCCCAGCCATAAAGCTTTATTTTTGGCTGACCTTTTTTCAGAGATTAGAAGCCCTTCTTGGTATTCTGAATGAAAAAAAAATCTCAGCGTAGACATAATTTAATACCAAGCTGTCTTGCACATGTGAGGAATGAAAGAGTAATAAGTAGTTCTGAGATTCCATTAACACAAATGTAGGCACTTGGGAACCCTCAGAAGACATAGTGATGAGAGGGCCGTGCCTGTCTGATTCTCAGCACCCGTTGGTGCTGGGCGCAGGGTGCAGACCTTCCTGCAAACTCCCCAGTAGCTGCAGGGCACTGTAAAAGACACTTGGGAAGAAGTTGTCTGGGTTCATAAAATTAATAATTACTTGTTCTAAATATCCCCCCCCCCCCCCAAATTTAGGAGAATAATAAGCTTACTTTCAGAAGAATATTCATGAAAAAAGAGATTACTGTTACTCAGAGAAGAAGAAGAATTTTAATTACTTGTAACACGACAGAAAATAAAACATACTTTTAACAGATTTAAAAAATGAAAAATGTTTTGTTTTGTTGCCAGCTGATGAGATACCAAATTGGTGCAACATGATTCTGTGCAATGGTAAATTTCTCTGATGGAGAGCAGAAATACTGCAAATGTTACTTAAGTATGGCAGATAGGTCTTTCATACACTACTTTTATAAACTGCATACCATTGTTTTTATTTAGGCAGAAAGGTTTTGGAATTCAGGCAGAACTGTTAGGGATAAGCATTTATTAGAATGAATCCAGAAACTAAATGCAATAGTCCTTACAAACAATGCTGTATTTTGCAGGACATGCATTTTCATGTGTGTAACAGTCTTTCCAGCTGACAGCAGCAATACTATTAGTTGACTTCATCTGACCAAGGAATAAATTGTCCATGAACGCTGGTCTGTCATTTTGGACTCTCAGGGGCCAAACATTGGACTCAAACCTTGAAAAATCTTATGGTTAGAAACAAAGTGGTTTAAGCCAAATTTTCTCATATTAGATCTGCTTCTCTGTTAGAAGAAATAGAATGAATGCACAATAGCTGTTGTGAGCAATAGGACACAAGAGAAGAGTAAACCCAGGCTTTAAAGCTTAAAAACTGTAAGCTGTGCATGTATTTCTAAATTTAAGCATACAGTATGAAGGCACTACTAATTAAAAAAGATGTGGTGAAGTAGCCAGTTTACAGTGAGAAGTGATTTAGCCTTTTGGCTCTTCTTGATTAAGCTTACTACCAAAAGAGACATGAATGTTTCAAAGTACATAATTGCCTGGAAGAAGGACTGAGGAATTCCAGACAGCCAATTAAATGTTTAAAGAAAAGAAATCTGAGACCCTAGCTAATATTTTTGGGTGCACACTAAAAACTTTGTCGAATTTTCTTATGAGCAACATTTCTCTCAACCTCCCATTTCACAAATTTAACTAATATTTATCTGAATAGGTCTGACACTCACAGATGATCACTTCTTTTAGCATGCCAAATCTCTACTAAGCAGCGTTGCACTTTACGTGAACTCCTGCTAAGTGACTCAGGAGTGTGTCATTGGGCAGCTGCATGCCTGAACAACCTACTTACAAGGTTTTTCTGGGTGTGAGCTGATTTAATAACAGATCTGAAGTAGAGCTAATCTCTAGTAGAACTGTAATAAAGTCCAGGTAATATTCTTAATTCTATGGACTTGCTCCAATGGTCCTTGAATGCATTGCATTTTCCAGCAGGTTTTATACCTGAATAAGTCTTTTTTTTTCACACACTCTTAATATTGTAAATAAGATCTGTATAGTGAGAAATTTCTCCTGGTTTATATAGCCTCCCCTAAAAGCTACTTATCATTATGCTCATTACAGAATAGAAGAAGGTGCAAAACAGACAAGTTCATCAACTAGTTGAAGTCCACAAAAGGAATTATGGGCTCACATAGTGCAATAAAAATTGGCATTTATTTTTACTCTGGTCACATGGTCAGACTTGCATATTGCAGTTGAGAGTGGCAGAATAATATTAGTACTATTTGGAAGAGAATGCTGTTATGATAGTAGTGCTTTACGGTTATATTTACACAGATTATTAACATCTACATTTTGTCTTCATCCAGTTATTTAAAGGGCTGTGATTGTCTTTATTCTGTTTGTAAAGCGATAATGGTTACATGAACCACTAACAGGGAGAAGCTATAAGCAGTTTTTGTCAGCACTCAGGAAAAGGCTGACCTTCAAGAAGTTGCTCTAGCTTTGGACAAATTAAGAACATGTAGCCCAATATCCTTTTTCCAACAGTCGACAGTGAATGTCCACAGAGGAATCTAAGAACAGCTCAAGCATATAGGAGTACTTCTCCAGAACATACTCATAGCTTCCAGCAATTTGTGGCTGTGGGTTTCTGAAGCTAGAAAGCATATCTTTGTATTTTACAACTTTTGGTGTATTTTTCTGCATAAATTTGCCCTTATAAAACTTCACTTATTGCCTTTGTATGTAAGAATACTGATTACGCAAACGTGACTTTCTCACAATCATAACTTTTAAATTACCTATTGTTCAGCTAGGAATAAATTCTACAGAGCAGCATATTCTTAACTATTTCTCCTTTGTCATATAAGGCAGGGATTAAAATATACAGCTTACACAGGCTATGCACAAAAATATTTTTGCCAACCTGGCCAGAATGATGTAAAACATTACTGTCCCCACCTGTTCAATTACTATCTCTGCGTCCTGAACACTATGTTATTAAGGAAGCTCTCCTTGTTCATATGACAAATTAACTTAAATCACCATCCTGTAGTGATTAGATGGAACTTTTTTATGATATGAGATTTTATATTGTGCTCACACTATCAGTTACTGCATCTCAACTGTGATATCCAAAATCTCCGGCGTAGGAGAGGTTGTAAATAGTTTGACTAAAACTGCAAGGGTGTCTATCTGCAAACACAATCTTCCTTGCTTTTATTTATATATATTTAAAAAATAAACTTATGCAGTAATAAAGGACACAGAGTTATTTGCTTTTGGAAGCTGCTTACATGTGCCCAAGATCTGAAATGTAGAGTATTAATGTAGGAAACACTCCCTGAACATTTTATGTTACTTCTGCCTAAACAATAAACAAGTATATATGTCCTTTCATCATTAACTGAACTATACCATTAGTCCAAGAAAAAGGCAAGATAGCTCATAAATTTTATGATATCATCCTGACTTTTTCTTTGCCTTCAGAGTGATTTCAAAGATGTTTGTCTAATTTAGGGGTTTAGAACAGAACGGTCACAATGGGTTTTCATTAGGAAAGCAAGATATTTTTTCTGAGTTTCTCCATGGATTTTGTGAAGCTTCAGGTTTTTGCTTGCTCTTACACAGTTTTGGATTCAGTATTAGTGATAGCTCTGAGGTGTAAAGGTTAGCTGTTGGGAAGGATTAACTGGTAAATTTGAGCACAAAGTGAGAGAAATTCCTGCTTTGACCTCACATTTGACATCAATAACTGATATGGTTAAAGACAAGAGACTAGTACAGATTCTGTTATTTTAGAATTTGTGAATTTTTAACAAACTCTATCTTTTGAGATTTATAGACAAAATACACGTAGATATTTACACAAAACTTGCACACATATTTGTCAATACCATCATGAAAACATGACCAGGTAAACTGCAGTCCTGCTAATTGAGTAACGTAAGAAGAAAATCTTCACTTTGAACTCTTAACTGTAGAGATCAGTGACAATAAGATTAGTCATGGACAGAAATGGGTAAGAAACACGCTGCAGTACTAGCCTAAAAAGCACTAGCAAAGGAATTAAAATTATTAAAGAGATATTTAAGACATTTTGATATATTAGTAGGGAAGGGTTTTTTTTATTTGTTTTTAATTTTCTGTTCAAGGTTAACATCTAGGAAAAACGGCCAGGCTAAAACACAGGAGGTTAAAACGTACATAAAAATTGCAATAAATACACCTCAGTGAAATAAGTACTTTAATGTCTATTGGGGATGAATAAGAACAGCATAATCAGAAACTTCCCTATATTCTTACTGTCAGAAAGGACTGAGGTATTAAACTTGATATTAGAACCAATCTTCATAAAAGAAATCCACATATATGCAATTACACAAGCAATGGAAATTACATTAGGCTAAACAGCTGACACTTTAATCTTTCTGGACTGATCATATAATAAGACTAAGAATTTTGTTTTCAATTCTGAAGTCAATTAGCATTAATCATACCTTAAAAATCACAAGAATGCAATTTATCTTCTTTGACAAATACAATTCTTCAGTTCTTGATTGCATGAGCAGTTGGATTTTTTTAATTATTTGCTGGAAAGTGTATGTTCATTTTTGTATAAAAAGAAGTGTGTACACACACACACACACAGAGTTACCTATTGCCAATTTATTGCAATTTTCACGTACCTTTTAACCTCCTTCTGTGTTTTCACTTGGCCATTTTTCCTAGATGTTAACCTTAAAGAGTAAATTAAAAACAACAGAAAAACCCCACCTTGCCTACTAATATATCAAAATGTTTTGAAAATCTGTTTAATAATTTTAATTCTTCTGTTAGTGCTTTGTAGGCTAGTACTGCAGCACATTTCTTACTCATTTCTGTCCATGACTAATCTTATTGTCACTGATCTCTACAGTTACCCAACATTTCAGTTAATTAATTTCTATTTTACATTCCTTCTTGCTTGACATAATCTGCTTTCTTCCTCTGTAAGAATGATTAAATTAATTTCTGTTCTATAATAGCTTTATTAGGTAGAAGTCTGAAAATTTCTAACATACTGGCCATTAAAAAAACCTACCATTTCCTAGGTTAAAGTTTTCATTCCCTTTTAATCTGGATGCATTAAAAACAAAACAAAAAAAAACAAAACAAAAAAGGTTTCAATTACAATAGAAGTTTGGCTTGTAAATATGCTGTCTCTAAAAGAAAGGTGTTAGAGGAAAATTAGAGTGGTCTTTCTTACTGTAACATTTCTCTTATCTTTTTTTTATGTACAACTGAAAAATATTTAAGATAAATTTTTTCATTTATGAATCTGCTGATTAAACTGCACTGAAAAAGGTTAAAACTCCACTTTTCTCTATAACTTTTCCATATAGTGAGTGCCTTTTTAAAATTTATTTATTTTATAATGCTGATTCACCTAAAGATGGTCTGACCTGAGTAACAGAGAAGGCTCCCAGGTATTACAGATTGTGTGAATCTCTGTGGGGCTGTCATTGTCATTATCTAGGAGTGTACAGTCATCTTGAAAAAAAATAGAAAAGTTGATGAGTTTGGTGGACATGTATAAACATTCCTCCCATGCCAAGCCTCAAGCTCCTATATTATGAACAGGGAGTTTACACAGCCAAATGAAAAAATAACATTCTTCACAATTTCAGGGTGAAAGGATGTTTCCCTGTATTTTCCCCATTAGTAGTAACACTTACATAGATTTTTTTAAAAAAGCTGCTTTTAAAGAGAAAGTGCTGTTATGTGTAAGTAACAAAGTGGCTATATGTAGTGAAAAAAAGAGAAGAAACTGTATTGGGTAGGAGTGCAAAAAGTCAAGGTAGAGAGGCTGCAGCAGAGATTTTTTAACTTTTCTGATTGTGTCCCCATATCTGATTACGCACCCCTTTGGAGTCAGATTTTGAATTGTCTCAGATAATTGAATTTCAGCACAGCCTTTTGGTATCTCCTGCTTCTAACTGGAATCTTATGAGTTTGTTCAGAATCTCCTCTTACATTAACAAAACCCAACAGGATGGTAGTTCGGTATTGTACCTTTTACTGGGTGACCGTTGGTTCAAGACCTATTAGATAATCAGTTGAAGTCCATAGCAATTATGAAATAAATGATGATCACTATGTTCTGAATAGTGTGCCAGGAAACATCACACCCTGTCAGTGCTACTGTTGCTTCCCTAAGTAGTTTTGATTTAAGAATACAGACATTTGTCTATCTGTTTGTTCCTACATAATCTAACACCCCATGTGGAGAAGGAGACTTTTAAACCGTGATGCTTGAATTTTATTATGACTTAAAAGAGATAGTTCACTCCTTCAAGTTGCTTCCCAAGTCAAATGCAATGCAAAGAAGAAACATTTAGGGCTTACTTGCCTCAACAACTAACTAAAAGCATGGAAGTGTAGTGCAACACACAAAAGCTCACCTGAAGCTTAGGTTAGCCTTTGGAGCCAAGTAATTTTGTAAATATGTGGAATGAACCCAGGTGTCTATCACTGACAGTGCATATCCTTCATTTTGGGTGCACATACTTCTTCTGTCTGGAAAATGTAAGGAAAGGTGATTTGAAATCCCTCTAAATCACAAGTTTATTTTATCGGTAACAGAAAACCTCCAGAGGGGAAAAAAGACTTACAAATTAAGCATTTATATACCTGTTTATCTTACCTAAGTTTTTCCAGCCTTTCACTACAGTCCCAGTAGCTACATCTAAACCAGTAATTAAAATAGTCCAAACATAATTTTCTTGTTATGAGGACAAATGGCTCAGCTCGGACAGTGTCCATACACCTGACTTCCCACCCACTACCCAGAGTGGCCTTGTGCATACTGCGTACTGGCGACAGTCCATCAGTCAGCACCCCAAACCATTCCTAGGCATTTTCTGAAAGAGTTCATGTTGACGCCAATCAGATATATACTAGACACTACTGGCAACTAGCGCGCACAGATGATCTTGCCTCTAGCATTGTTTTTTTTAGCCCACCAGTACATATGTAGCCATAGCACAGCTTCTCTGGCAGTGCTCATGGGTTCTGTTTCAGTCTGTAAATACCTCCTGCCTGCACTAACAGAACCAAGAAAGCCTCGCCCAGTCTTTTTGGTGTCACCTATCATGAGAGGTGTCTTTGTCTGGTTATTTGGTGATTAATTAGTGTGCACCAATAAACAAGGAGGCTCTTCATTGTACCTGCTGTATTCAGAAAGTTCAGACTGTAACTTTTAAGTAAGCAGTAGCTTCTAAGATCTGACAGTGTGACTTTAAAATGGCGCTACGACCACAGTCTAGGTTGACGTGGAGATCAGCGTGCTGTTTTGCTTCGATAGCTCATGAGCCGATAATCTTTGTTCTAGATGAAGGTAATGGTTTTGAGTAGCATCTGATACATGCCTATAGTCCCAAGGTCAGAGAAATGAAAAGCATGTAAAATGGAATCCACCGTTATATTATCATTATATCATTTTCAGATGATCCGTTAAGGTTAAAAAATCCCCAAACACCACCAGCAAAACGAGGAGGAACCTTCCTGCTCTCCCATCCATCTTCCTATCGGTGCCTTTACACCAGAAAAAGAAAGGGACAACTTAGGCCTCTTGTAAAAGAGGAGGAGGAAATTACATGAATATGCTCGTGTCATTTAAAGGTTCAAGTGAACCTTGAAAGTTGAAGATTGCAATTATCTGCTCATTTTGCTTCTCTGAAAGTGACGGTTTTCGACCTGCCCAAATTGCCACTCCTTCCTTTGAGAGCGATCATTACTGATTTCAGTCTAACAAAGCTTTCTATCCCCACCTGTCTTTCACAGAGAAGGGAAGAGAAAAAAAAGTTCAGACCATCTCTCAGTCAGAGCCATATTAATTACAATTATAACATGTTGAGAAAGAGGGAATGAAAGCTGCTTGCTAAATTCATAATCTGCTTCAGATGTATGTGTATTAAGATTCATCTAAGAATAACTTTTTGCCCTTCTCTGATGGAACATTGAGTTCCTTCACTTACTCAAATGAGAACTGCCTCTTTTTAACACAGAATGATAAGCCACAATATGGATATGTGCTTTCTATTTATACCCTTGATGTCATTCATCTGTTGATCACAATAAAAGCCATCAGCCATAAAGTCTGTCTGTTCATTTTGTCAGATACTCTTGAATTTGAAAATAAGATGGGTTATATCTTACTTTATCAACCAAAGAAAAAGAAATAAGGAATCAGGTTAGATTTTTCTATTAGTCGTTCTCAATATGGTGTGATAAAGCCAAATACTATTTTCATGAAAGCTCATTTTGATTTTGATTACAATGTGAACAGAATTATATTACCATCCAAGCAATCTTTTACATTTGAACAACCACATTAAATGACAGAGCAGCTTGAAAGACAGTGATAGAAATCCCTTTTCCAAGTAGTAGTTAAAGTCCACAATATAGTAATAAATATACTGTCATGAACTGGAAATGTATCCCAGCCCCAGTGACTGAACATATTCAGTTATAGTAGTTGTTTAGTAGTACTCTGATTAGTCGTTGTAGAGACAATATGTGTCAGTAAAGTCTAATAACAGCACACAAACAGCAGCAGTTTGGAAAGAGCCTTTTCAGTGACTTGCACACCAAATACAAATTCTCTGCTCATACAGGGCATGTTCTTGCCATGTTCTCATTAATTCATTTCTACACATTCATTTCTATAAGTCCTGCATGATATTCACAGAGTTCCATTCACTTCAGTTGTAATTTTTAACTAGTTCTGGTAGGAAAGCAACA
Source organism: Astur gentilis (assembly GCF_929443795.1). Lineage (NCBI taxonomy): Eukaryota > Metazoa > Chordata > Aves > Accipitriformes > Accipitridae > Astur > Astur gentilis. The sequence continues at coordinate 781,263 of NC_064892.1, forward strand.
GAACTGTCATTTGTACGTGCTATTGTGGAAATTGTACTTAATGTCTATCTGCATCCTCAGGTGTTTACATATCTTGATTCAGACAGCTGTGAAATGCTTGTTTAAGGTCTAGTTTGCTTGTAGCCCAGTTATAATACTGCATAGAAGTACAAAACTATGAAAGTACTCTTAACTTCTTCTGTAGATAAATGACTGTCCCCCAGGAACTTGTGGTGATATATATAGGAATAAGGTACCTGTTTCAGAGGAGTCAATGGTTAACAGCATGCCAGCTCTTCACAGGCACACACTATGAGGCACATCTAAATCATAGAATTATAGAATGGTTTGGGTTGGAAGGGACCTTAAAGCCCATCTAGTTCCAACCCCCCTGCCACGGGCAGGGCCACCTTCCACCAGACCAGGTTGCTCCGAGCCCCATCCGACCTGGCCTTGGACACTGCCAGGGATGGGGCAGCCACAGCTTCTCTGGGCAACCTGTGCCAGTGCCTCACCACTCTCACAGTGAAGAACTTCTTCCTTACATCTATCTAAATATTTCATGTCAATTAGCCAGAGCTTGCATGCTGACATTACAGTAAAATTCAAGAGTCTTACTTCTACATCTGGTAGAGGACTTTGTGATGAAATGTCTTTTTGCTGGATTTAGTCCATCAGAACCTGAACTTCTCATGGAAGCATGTCAGTTCTGGTAAAACTTTCAATAGGTCAAGAAAATTCCAATTACAGCAGAGTCATAAATTACAGGAATAATTCTATTAGAAGAAAATTAACAGAGCACTATAAAATTCAGCAATTTTAGTCTTTAGGGGTTTGGATAAAAACTGGCTTTGCTTTTGATCCACAGATATTTGCACTTGTCAGTACAATTTCTTCAGTTTGAGCTCTCACAAAAAAAAACCCAAACCCACCAGGATCACAAAGCACCCAGTCTAAATCATTTATTTGTATCTTTTGAGAGAATAAAATTGGGACACCAGAGAACAGGGACAAAAAGCCCCACAGTATGACTTTGAATGAACATATCCAGCATTCTGGAAGGTAATTTGAAACTAAGCCTTCAGAAGCAGCTATCCAGCCATTACTTGATCATTTGCAAGTTTTCCTATATGATAATATACATTCATTTAATAATGTAAATTTATATGTGGAGTATTTTATGTTTATTGATGTAAAATAGTTTGGCTTTCTCTAGTTCTGAAAAGATTAGTTTTAAGGTTCCTGACTTGTCAGTATGAAAACTGAAGGAAAAGATAATCACATTTCTTATTAATGTGAATATACAATATTGATTAATGCACCTTCTAGGTGACAGCTGAATAGGCTCTTATAATCACTGTGCATATAAATATTGCATCAAGATAATGGCTGAGTCATTTTACCAATTTTTTGATGTGATAGCGTGGCACTGAATTTAACTTAGTTGTAAGTTTCAGAAACATGATACCACTTTAAAAAAGCAATAAAATTAATTAAGGGAAGACTTTCTCAATAATTTAGTATTTTCTCTTAGTAAGTTGGCAGAAATTTTTCAAGGCAGCTTCTTTAAACTGCAAGAAGAAAATCTTTGTACAAATTTGTGCAGTCAAACACTTCTTTACAGTAATTTCAGCAAGTTGATTACAAAAATTATAAAGGATTACTATAAACCTATGATAAATATAAAAAAGATAAAGTAAAACTGAATTATATGTATTCATATTGAAAGTTTTCTTTGTTTATTAGGATAGACAGTTCTGCAGAATTTGTAGGTGTTAGCCACTTTTGCTTGTTGTCATTGAACAACTAAATACATCTTTCAGTATTTGTCTATAGAATTAGACAGAAAGATGACAGAAGTCCTACAGAAGCTCTATCATTAGGCAGACAGGCAGAAAGTTGTGGAAGTTTGCTAGTATTTTTGATAGACAGAAAATTCATGCAAGTACCACAGAACCCACATCTTTGTATGCGTTTTGATGTTCATAAATGTATGCATATATGCTTTGATGTTCATAAATCTGAAATATATTTACTTCTTTTTCTTTATGGCTTGCACATAATCCCATTGAAGTCATTGAGTTACTTGATTGACCTGAGTCTGCTGTCCAGGAGATCTCAAAATCATTGCCATAAGCTCAAGTGGACAATACAGTTAAATAAGCAGAAGTAATTTGAAATATCTTTGTGATAAATAGTCAATAACACCAAACTCCCGACCAGTCTAGCAATTTTTTGAGTGTGTGTCTGACTTGTCAGTAAAAAAGAAAAAGTCACTAAGAAAATCTTTTTGATTCCTTTTGATCCCAAAACTCTGAATGTCAGTTAATTTTAAAATGGAAACAAGCAGAAAAATACTTCTCCAGTACGGAATAAAAACATTTTGTTACAGTTTTCATATTCTTTACATGTTCTTAAAATCTTAACCTATTTTTCTTTCACATATAGAAAGAAGGACCTGATTTCCCAAACCAGCAAGAAATCAGCTACCTATGCTAAATACAGCATTTTCCTTTGATATGAAATACTCAGATGAAACACATCTTTCCATATTCTCTTTGTAAATCACAAGTCAGACATAAATTTGAGAGAGAAATACTCAATTTAGAACTCCTGAATCATTTACATCATAAGAACACTTATAATGTTGTTTTTTCTTTCTAAAACAAATACATATCAACAGGTTTGTTTGGTTTTTTCCTAAGTATACAACTACTTTGTGATATTTACTACTGAAAAAAACCCTCACTTAAAATTATATATCCTTAGCTGGTATGCAAAACTGATTTCAGAAAAAACCATAATTTCTGGAAAAATATCAGAGTTGTTGCTATTCTTATTCTTTATAATTAATTGCAGTAGCATCTGAAGCATACCGTGGACCAGAAAGTGCCTCCCCACACCATGACTTGATAATTAAAGTATTATATTCATTTTTCAACCATATTGTATATCATATATATGTATACATAAAAGAGAAGAAGAGAAGAAAATGAAAAAATAATTTATCCTTCATATACCTCAATGTCATAACCAGTAAAATGGGATTAGGCACACTTGTAAAAAGGATGCTAAACTATTAACATTTATAATTCTGGACCACACTAAAATCATCAGCTAAAAGATGTAGCACTTTTATAATTATTTTTTTTCATCATCCCTGAACACACTGACAAACCAGAATATTGGAATTGACAATCACTTAGTGACTTGAAAACTGCTATTTAATCTTAGGGAGGGCAATAGTATTGTTTCTTAGTCTATGTCCTCTCCAAATCAGGGTGCCTTTCAGCAACCTAATCATTCATAGACTTGTTTCACAGAGTCTTACAAAATCCTTCAATAACATGTTGACATTTCCTTGGACCTCTAGAATAAGTCAGTCTCAATAAGCCAGGGAAATACTTTTCTAGGGGTGTAGTTTTATCGGGAAAACGAAACATGAAATAGGTAGAAATGGACATTTCTTATTACTTTACACTACAGAAAACCCGTATTTCATAAGAATGTGGCGTAGCTGCAGATGTCACAAAAAGAGGGGGCAACAAAATACAACTGTAGTCGAAGATAAAGAAGGTACAATATGGCAGAGTGCATTGCACTTAATGTGGTAAAAAATACTTCATGGAAGAGAATTGGAGGAAATCTTACGAGTGCAACTGAGGTTGTCTAGGCTCTTAGAGATGAGACAGTAATGGCAGTAATAGATACATGCTCTGCTGTTGGCTGAGCCTGCGTGTGTGTCATCAGTTGTGCCTCCGTCTCACTTGGGCTAGTCCCTGAGAATAAACGTAGAAGGTCAGCATGTGGCAATAGTCCGAATGATGTAATTTTTGTGAAAAACCTGGGAAGAATGGTGGAACTGTAGAGAGATTGCTCGATAACCGTAGGCTGTGTAGTATGGGACAGCGCTCTTCAATTATTAATATGGTGACCTGTAAGTAAGTTAGATTGCTTCTGAACAGCCTCATTAATTCTGCAGACACTAAATTAGAATTTACAGTACTTCATTAAGGCGGTTGGTATATCTGTCCTGTGCACACCAGCTAAGTCCAAGAGAACAGATTGGTTTCTAGAGTATGTCAAAAGCCTGGAGAGGGCTGTTCGTCCAAATCTCATGCTTTCTAAATGACATGAGACATCAAACATTTGAAATCAACATGTGCTCTGCTAAGCTGCCAGCAGCTGGTGTGTACAGATTGTTACTTTTGCTGCTTCTGCTGTAAAAATCATGTTAATTGTATATATATTACATGCCATGCTTTTAAAAAGTTGTGCAAATGGAACATTAATCTCATTTTTGATAGGACAAGCTGATGTTTTTCATCAGTGCTCTTTGAATTAATAAGCACTAAAGACAGGTTTTGCAGGAACACACACAGATAGGCATCTAACATCCATTGACATAATGAGAATTATGTACTTTGGGGTTTTATAATTGTAAGAATCTGATTCAAATTCTTACAGGAGTTAATGGAAAGACTCCCACTGACTAACAATCAATGATGATCTCAAAAGCCGTTCAGAGATTCAGAATATAACTTCTTAAATTAAAAGTGAGTCTGTAGCCCCTTTTCCCTCCCTCAGTGAATTAAAACTTTTCTAATCAGATACAAATTAATACCAAGAAGTCGAAACAAACTGCTCAACTTCTTTCATAGTTTGTTTTTCATCGATGACCAAAGGTTGGGATAATTTTTTTGTTATACCATGAGCAGGATTGTGGTGTGTCTTTCAAGAGATAGGTGAGACACTGAGAAGTAAAGCTGCAGCTCAGAGGCAGCAGGGTCTGTCCTTCTGAGGCTGAAAAGGACAAGGGAAGAAAGAGTCATAAGTTTAGATGTTCAGAGAAACTCAAAGATTTAGAAAAAGTAAGACTATCGGTGGCATAAGAAGGGTTTTCACAGAGGGAAACTTGCTGAAAAGATAAAGGGAAAACCTTTTCTATACCTCCTGTTGTCAGAGAAATAATGAGTTTAAACTGCAGTAAAGAATGTTTAAATTAGACACAGTGGAAAACTTGCTAATTTTAACGATGATTAAGAACTTGAATCGCTTGCCTAGCCAGAATGCTGGAATCCTTAGGGATTTAAGAATGGATAAAACAAACATCTGTCAAGAATGTGTTAGGAAGAACTGATCCTGTCTTGGGAAAAAAACTTGATTAAACTCTCAAAATCTCTTTCAGCCTAATTCTATCTGATTTCTTCTTTTCTTTTTCTCATCCAGAAGTACTGACTGTGCAGAACAGACTGTGCCAATATTTTAAGTTCTCATAAAGCTGCTCATTCAGGTAGACAGATTGACAATAGAATACACTTAAACAGATGTTTTAGTTCTATATCTAAATAGAGCACTTCTCTGAAAATAGGAACTCAAGGTCGTAACCTTCCATAATTCACCCCTGCTCCCCAGTTTGAGTGAGGAATATCTTCATTTAGTTGGGTGAAATTTCTTCTTACACAAGTTATTATCTTTTTTCTACTTAGGTTGAGTTCAGAAACAAAACTTTTCAAAACAGATAGAGTGGGGATATCTAGTAATGACAAGAAAAAATACAACTTTTATTGGTTTGAAATTTTCTGAAGCATTTTATTTTGCATATAGTAATTGCAACAAGTGATTGTATTAGAAATTCTATTGCATTCTGCCTGAAGAACTTCCTACATTTTGGCTTTGAATGACAAGGTTGTTGATATATTTGTGCAACTGATAATAAATGAAATATGAAGTTAGCAGGTCAAAATAAGTAAATGATAACCAAGATATGGTCTGAAAGCCTTGTGACCAAGCAGATTGCAATTCATTATAGAAGAGCTCCTTAGAGATGCAAGAATTTTTTCACTGAACTCTTAGGAGGGAAATGGTTGTTTACTGCCAATGTAGTTGCAAAAGTTCAGTAAGTCACAATATTGTGGGGCACAGGTCTCAGGTCTTCCCTTTTTAAATATTGTCTTCCTGATATGGAAAAGCATCAGCATGATATAGTGCACTGAACAATCAAGTCTTTTTTATGTGTACAATTTTGTTTTGCTGAGGGAGGGAGAATTCTTTTACTAAGCACAGCAGCAACTATGAAATTACTCTCTATATCCACACTCTTATTTCAAAGTTACCCTTCCCAACAAGACCTATTTCCTGTAACACAGAACTTCTTATTTGTGTTACTCATGTCCTCTAGAATGGTTGTTACTTGTTAATGTTAATAGTATGTTATCGGGCCAGTTAGTATTATAGTTTTATAAAAGCAGCCTGGAATTGATTAAACATGGGGGTTGCAGTAATTGAAAATGATGAGGTGGAGACTGGTTGTTTCACAACAGATGGCCGTTGAATCCTGAATATGCCTAATGTCTAAGAATATCTGGTATTACAGGCCACTTGTTCCTTTGTGATGTCAAATTTTGTTTTTAATGTATTTTATTTGGTACTTTTTGTTTTTCTAGAAATTTGACATTTTTTTCTAGGAGTATAATGCGTGAAAGTATTGCAGATAAGGTCTGAATTTAATTCCTTTTCTTCATTTTAAATATTCTTATATTACTTTGCCATAGAGGACTGTGTTCTTGGGGTATTTCATCAGCTGAGGAAATCTTGTATTGCCCATCCCATGGACTGAATGAGACTCACATTCCTTGGGAAAGTAGGACACCATATCACATTTAACTTCATCAGAAGTTTGTCTAATCAACTTCAGATCTTGTTCTTTGTAGGTTTTGAGCATTTTAATACTATTATTATTGTTTTGATTCAAGGTTTCTTTTGCTATGTTACTTATTACTTCTTCTTATGACTAGATTTTTTAAAAGAGAACAGGAAAACCAATTCCGAACAGCAAAATTATGTTCACACAGCAATTTTAACTCAGTGTCCTTCTAAATCCAGTATATTCTAGAAGGAAATGGTTTTCTCCTACTCTCCTGTACCTTTAGCTGTTTGATCCTTGTCTCTCCTTGCGCTGGTATGTTCATTTCCTCCTTATGGCATCAAAATACATGTGGGAAAAAAACAACCAAGCAAAAATCCATTCATTTTTGCTCGGTGACACATCAGTTGCCTGGTCTGAGTCTCTCATGTATGTGCACGGGTAGAGGTGACACCAAACCAGAAAGAGCAGGGACAACCGACTGTTTGTCTCAGTGACGAGAGAGAGAGATATGTGTATATACATATACATATACACATATATATATGTATAAAAGAACAAAGTTGCTGTATAGACATGGCTGACACCCATGCGCTTCTTCGGCAAGGCGTGCATCTCTGGGGTGGATTGGATCCAGACGAGAGGGTGACCTCAGGCCTGGTGAAGGAGCTGGGGAAGAAGACACAACACACACTGCCATTAGACAGCAAAACTCTTCATCAGACAGAAGTAAAGACTCGGGATACAGGGAATTGAGTTGGGAAGAGCAGGGCTGGCTGGTAAAAACACCTTAGTTAAACAAGAGTCACTGGGTGAAAGCTCAAATTTCTCAATAGACTGTGGCTACAACAGCAAAATGTTCACCTTCTGCTGTGAATGAACTGAATTGAACTTTTGGGTAGCAAAAGCAAAATGTCTGTATATATTCTTATTTTATCTTGATGACAGTTCTCATTAAAACCTTATTATTATCTCCTGCAGTATTTTGGATGTTATCAGGAAAATTAGACACTTTCATTTTCTGTAATTTTTTGTTCAGCTCTGAATTTAGACTTAATTTTTACTTCCAAATTTACGCAAAAGTTCTCCTGCTACCTTTTTCCTTTCACTTGCAATATCCTTCCTAGAAATTCAGCTATTCTGTTGTAAATACTCCTACACTTCCTGCTTGCTTCATATCTATTATTTACTGCAGTAGCTCATAAATCATATTTTCTTCTTTGTTAACCAAAATAAGTTAAGGTGTGAAGGAATTTTCTAACTGCATTTTCCACTCCCACTTTATTTCCTGTAAGCATGCTAGATAGGAGCGTGAAGGAAATCCACACCTTTAAAATGGAACTTGCTCTTTTTTTATGGAACTACTTCAAGAAAAACTACTATCGCTGCCAGTTCCTCAAACATATGTTCAGACACTACCGAAGACTGTCTTCAGAGTTATGCTAACAATCATAAAATGATGCTGCAAAGTACCCACTTGTGTTTAGACATGCAAACAGTCATTACACATACTTTCTGACTGTGGTTCATAATATCTTTTGGTTTCTGAGGAAAATTGTAGCCAATTAATAACACATTCATTCTTTGTAATATGAAAGCCCAGATGGGAGAAGGTTTCTCTCAGTGATGATTGCCATTGTGTTTTTATTAAGCTATAGCAGAAAAAAATTCATTAATCAAAACATAATTTGACAAATTCTTGATTATACCAATATGACTAATGGGAAAATAACAGTCATTGAGGAAAAAAGGTACAAATTTAGAATGTGACTTTGCATATTTGATTGTGGTTAATAACCAGCTCAATATAAAATCAAAATATAGGCTTTGGAAAGCTAGCTAATTTGTGTTAGTCTGCATGAAAAGCAAAGGTATGTTACAGTAAACAGTGATAATGTATTAGTCAACACTGAATAATCAGAATTTTTTGTCTTCTGAGATTTGCATCAGAACTTTGAGTGCTTTAGGAAAAGACTTTGCAAGATATTGCTTCATAGGTTAATTGTTTTCCAACAGTGTTATTCACAGTGACATTAATTCTGCATGTCCCTACTGATACATACTGTTAAAGTAAATTTTTTTCATTAAATTTTCACAGATAAAATTGTCCATGTTTTCTATTGAAGTATTTTCATTATTGTCTATAGATTTGAAAAAGTGTTCTTTTGGTGTAATTTAAAGTAATAGGTGAGGGATCCAGTTACGTGCATTGTTACTTTCTCTCCCAGAGAACTTTGCCTCTGGTGGTAAAACACAGTCTTTTTTGAAGGATATAGGGAAGAAGGGATTTAAAACACTCTAAATAATAGACTATATAATTGAACAGTGTAAGAAAATTGTTAGCAGAATTGTCTCAATTCTATTGAAAGAGTAATTGTACATTCTGCCATCCCGAACTGATATTTTAAGAAAAAGGTCCTAGAGAAAAGAAAATACAGATACATTGTCACAGGTGTGCAGCTTGATTTAAGTCTGTTTTGTAGTGTGGGAGCAAAACATTTCTGGGAAAAGAAATTAAGCAGAAAAAAGGTGAAAATATTCTGCTTCCTTTCACTTTTTTATCTCTGAACATGGTCTCACAAATATGATTTCATTTAATACTGTCTTACTTTTCATCAAGATTAATACTGATTATTTCCAGTCATAGATGATGACATTCATTAAATTAACATATGTTCAACTGTTTTGCATTTTGCCTCTGTAATTCATAAAAACATTTCATTCTCAAGTGTTGTTTGGTATGTTAGAAAAACTGCAGCTTAATTTCTTCACAATTTTCTGTGCTTTGCAAAGCATTTCCAGTGTGGAAAGTTGAAAGGATTAAAGGTTGGTGTCAAATACACTTGGTTAAAATTTTCTCATTTACATTTTGTTGGGTTTTTTTATGTATATTATGTGAGGTTCTGGAGCCCAGTCGGCCTGGCTTTTCACCAAAAACCCCACAGCAGCCTAAAATCAAAAAAGAACTGGTCTCAAGCCCAACATTTTGATTTGGCATAGGAGCCACAGCAGCCTGTAAGAGCTGTAGGGCAGATGGCTCCTGTCTCCGCTGTTCTCCCCAGGAAGGGGGACCTGACCCTCTGTGGAAGTGAAAACCTGGTCCCCAACTCAAAAGGAAGCAGGAGGCATTGCGGTAGTAAGGGCCAACCGACGTTATCAGGGGTTTGTTGGTTCACTGTAAAATTAGAATCCTTTTCCTAACTTTTCACTATATCTCTTGGCTTGCTTCACCATTTTTTTTCTTTTTCTTTTTCTAAATATATTTCTTCATAGTATCACAAACCACATAAAGGAATGCTTAATACAGAAAACAAAATAATTGTTAGTTAAGTGTATCAACTGTCTCGATATGCTGCACTGTCTGTGGTAGATTGGCCTGTCTTAAAATGACTTGGTTCAAAAATGTCAAAAACCATAAGGTTTGAATTGTAAATTCTTCAGCAACTGAAAAATGATTAAACAATTCCATGTAGCATGGTGAAAAGAACTAGAGCTGTATTTCATATGGCACTACCAAAGGTAGTCATCACTTGGTCTCAGTTTTTTGGTTAAAATACTCTTCAGAAATGTAGTTTATCTTAAATCTTGATTGCGAACTTGATTTTAGACAAAATACAACCTAACGAAAGATTTGTTGCAACAAAAGGTCAGACTGAAGCATGTGCACAAAAATTCACTCTTCTATGAGATATCTGTCATTTGCATTAGTAAATCGGATTAATGTGAAGATTTAGGGCCTGTATAGTTGTTTGTTCATATGATGCGTATGTCTCTTCTAAGAAATAGGCACAACGGATCTGGTATACCTGAGCTGTGAGCACTGGAGAAGCGCATGAACGTGAACTACGTACGTGTGACCAGACACAGTTGTCCTGTGTACGCACAGCAGCCCTGTTTTGGGGCTTTGTTTTTTTGTGGATTTATTTTTCTTTTTTAATTCATAGATGTCTGTAATTATGAACAGACTTCACTCTGGGCATTAAGAAACTTCTGCCTTTTAAGGTGCTAATATCTGTTGGACAGTACTTCTCTATCCAAAACACATGCTTAGCCTTGTGTAAATTATTTTGCAATGAAAAGTCCGCGGGAGAAGCTTATGTAGAGGAGCTTTTCAGCTGAATATCAGAGTCAGGAAATCTGATTTCTTCAGTATTTATGCATATAGAAATCATTTGGTCATGATGTTTTCCCTATGTCATGTTCAGATTGTGTACTTTTTCCCTTGATTGCCAGAGGCTTTTGAGAGACTGGCTGGCCCTTCTTATGTATCAACTTAATTGCTTGGATGACTACATAAAACATATTAAAAAGTATAAGGAAAGAGTGTGTCATTAATTATAAGGATTAAAGTTTCAGAGGAGTTGAGTGCATTTCTATGGATTATCAAAGGCTTTCTTTTACTTTGAAAAAGGTTTTCATTCTCTACCGGAACACTGAACTTGTGATACTTCCCTACTTCATATAGTAATTTTTAAAATTAAAAAGGATTGTAGGTTACATAAGGTTTTGGTACTATGATTTGAAGTTTTAAGAGGTATATAAAATTTACAAAATTAAAGAAGTACATTTAGTTTGGAAACCTAACAGAGATTAGAATTTTGCATGCAACTTTGCAAATAATATGAAACCCCTAATATTTTTAATTCTTTGATAAATTCATACTGATGGATGAAGAATGTTTAGAAGGACACTGTAAGATCTCTGGACCAAAGCTGACCAGTTCTTGCAGCTATAATACTGTTATACAATTTGTATGATTAACACAAACAGTGCTTTCATCAAGAATTTGATTTATTTATTTATTTATTCGCCAGGCTAAAAACAGAGGACATAAACTACTATATCAAAAATATTTTCTAAATTATTAGGGGTTTTCTTCTTTACCTTCAAAACCACTCACTTTTCAGTAGATGAAAGATGATCAAAGTTTTAAAAGTATTTTAATAAAGTCCTGAAAGGGAATAATTAAGTTCAAATATTTTTGGCAGAATCTTTTGCTTCAGATTTTTCTTCTTTTTCCCCAATACATTGTTTGTCAAAAGAAGCTGTAGCATAGGTTCTTCACTTACCTACCATCAGAACTTTGAAAACCAAAGCCTTCTTTTCCAGGAATTAAGGGCAGCTTAAGTTGGCAGTGACTGTGGAGTACGTTGGCCTGGCCCTGAAGAATTGACTGAAGGCACAGAGAGAGAAAATTCAAATAATATTTTTGCTATTAATTACATAGCTACAGGAGAGGGAAAGATGATTTTGGGGTTTTTTTTTTATTTGTAGGTAGGGGAAGAGTTTAGTTTTCAACCTCTTTCTTCATTTCTGAACATCTACAGATCTACAAAAATGAATGTCTAATACTGATCAGGTTATAATGGCTATATTCTTAATGTCAACCCAGTTACTTACTAAAACTGTGAATTAATACTGTAGAATCTTCTTGAAAAAATATTTTAGTTCTATTCTGTTCTCTACTAAGGAAAGGGAACATCTATCCACATTAAGATAAAAAGTAGGTAAGATTCCCCCCCCCCCCCCCCCCCAATATTTATTACAGTTTTCATTGTAAAACATGCATTGGCTAAGGAAATAGATGGGCCCGACACTTTTTCTTTATTCCAGTATTCCATTACATAGCCAGTTAGTATGAAGGAGTGATAAAGTTAACAAAAATTAGGACCTAAGGTCTGGCCTCAAGGCTTTGTCTATACATAATCATTTGACCAACATAACAGTATAAGACACCAATTTAATTTAGTTATTTTACAGCCAGTCTGAGCTTGAATACTAAAAGTAATAATTAGTAGTTTTCTTAGTATGTTTGTTACCACCTTCAGTTACTTTTAATTTACTGACCTTCCTTTTCCAGACCAAAACTATCTATTCTCAGTTTTGTTGCAATCCTAATCTTGGAGTGCAGATGTTTTGTTTCGCACAGGGGAGATCAATTCTTTTAGGATGTCGGTAAGAAAAGTGCTGACACTCAAGGTTAATTAACTGGTTTACTGGGTAAAGGATGGAAATGACAGAAAAGATGTTAGCAACCTTACGTCCCTTCTGGTGCTGGGAACCCTGGCTGTTGTAACACCAGCTGAGCCCCTCCTCGTAGACTGCAGCAAGCTGCTCAGAGCCCACCCCCGGTGAGGTTCTCCAGCCTCAATGTTCTCCACCTCTTTCTACATTCTGAAAAGTGGACAGAGGTATCAGGCTTTTACCTGGACAATGCTCAACTTTCTAGCTGGCACACCAAGGTTCACAGGGAGCGTTATGCTCTTACACAGCTCCACAGGAACAGCTCTTGCAAGAAGTCTGTACAGGTTGTGGTGAAGGCAGCACGTGCTCATGTCACAGTATGTGCTCAGGTTGTCTAGCAGTCGCTCACACTAACGTATGGGTCTCTGCAAGCAAGGCCTACAGTTAAACTCTGCCTAGATTCTGCTTGAAATCACTGTCTCCTACTGCAGTGTCTTCCATGGTGGCCCACTATACATTTGCTTAGAATAAAATCTTTACTCAGTGAAATCCCCGCTCCAATGACACATCTTAGAACCTTTTGCCTGGCTTAGCTTTACTGTGATTCTTTCCCTTTCCTGACAGTTTTTAGTAAAGGCCTTTTACTACTGTCTTTGAAAATTCCAAACTGTTGTCTGGAGTACTCTGTGGTCTAAAAGATTATCTGAAATTCTCTTAGCTTAAGACCACTTTCACCTCTGACCTGCAGCCAAAGGAGACACTTTCTCTGTGGGAGTTTAAGTTCATCATTCACTCAGCCTGCAGGTACCCATAAATGACAGGCCAGCATGGCCACGTAATATATGTACTGCAGTTGTTGTCATATCATCCAAAGCTTTTCTGAATTTGCAGATCTTCTCCTCCCTTTTTTCCTGTTTTCTGTTATAAAATATCCGTAATTTCTTCTGTCATTTGATCCATCGATGGGTTTTCAACAATGAATTTGTTCATCCAGCTATACCATCAGTTAGTTTTCTCTGGAAGACTTTCAGTGATACAGATCTAGTAAGTACTGTTTGTAAGGAGAATATCAGAGTAAGGGCATGACTAGTGAAAACACAAAAATTAGATTCTCCTTTTGTGCAGTTGGCAAGGAGTGAGCTAGAACCCAGATATTTTTATTTCTGGAAGTGAGAATGGGTTACGCCTAGTTCTCTATCTTCACGCCCTTGTATATGCACTTGGTTTCTTCTATAACCAAAACTGTTGCGTGAGAACGTCTGATGTGGAGGTCCTCCTCCAAAGCCAGCATCTAAATTGGAACATTCATAATTGCTTGCTGCTGAACTCCAGAGGAACTTTGGAGAAATAATTAATTTGAGGTTAGGGAGAGACTCCCCTGACATCTTACGACAGATATTGCAAGCAGTCCTGAGCAGGTAGTTGTCTATATCCATGTCTTTTTCATGGTAAGATCACAGCACACATCCTCTCTTGTATCTATTATATGTTATCCCCAAACACTAGCTGAAATGTCAGAGTTTTCCACCCCCTCAGCTGTGCACACAAGCACGGTGCTTGTGTGATCACTTCAAGTCAAAATAAATTGAGTTACAGAAAGAATTAGATCCATATTTATTGGCAAATCTGACTAACTTTGACTAAACTGAATATACAAGGGGCCTAGCCAGTAGTTCAAAGGAAGCTGGTTGCTATATGTCAGCCTCTCAAGCAAAGATATCAAGTAAAGATTTTGTCTCTGCATGATTCTTCATGGAGGTTAATAACGCCTTCTAATTCCACTTCCAAAATCCAGATTGTTTCTCATTTCCTGTGCATCAAAACTACAGAAGCAGGGAAAGGACCTCTGTTAGCCTTAAAGTGCTTCAATTCTACTGATGCTAACTGGGGTACCTATTTTTCTGGTAGGTGTCTGACTTTTTGAAGGCATTAACAATGGAATTCTGATGGGAATTGAGCAGTAGAAATCCAGGTGTAGATGATGACAATAGCTCCTCAAGACCCTCAGAGCTGTAAAAATAACAGGTCCTGTGCCCTAGCATAAAGCAGGCAGCTCATTTAGTTATATCATTTTCAAAAGGTGTTTTACAGAGCAACTTCAAAGGTATATTCTACTGCTGTTCCAGACCAAAGAAGCAGGGAGGAATGGAAAGAAGAGTTCCTGCCTAGTAACCTGTATTATTAGCTATAATCTTCTTTAGCTGCCTATTAGATAACAAATACTCTGCTACGTCTCAGCTTGCTCTTATATTGTGCCACTAGGCTGTAATATGTTGAATACTTGATTTGATTTTCACATTTTGATGATGGCAGAAGCAAATTTATCTAGTCTGACTTAATTGGAAATTCATACACTTTCCCAGGCAAAGCTGTCAGACAGGTAGTATAGAGGAAGCTGTTTAAGGATTTTCTGCCTGTAAAATGAGAGGGGGACCAGGGGAAGACGATAATTTTAGTAAGTTACATAATGTTCTGAAATAATAAAAAATTAACTGTCATCACATTGGTCTTGTTATATTTTAATTCACAGTTGAAATGAGCCCAAACTGTCTCATTTATACCAATCAACCTCCTCCACTTCATTCCTGAGCTGAGTGGTTCAGGAAAACAAGACCCAATGACAGAGAAAAGGAAGTATGTAGGCAAAAAGTAAGCAAACTGATGTAGTTAAATCACCCTCCAGTGATGCAGAGCAAGTCAAGCTCCTGTCTTCAGAGGACAATTTAACATGCAGGACAGCAAGCTGGGAGCTACTTAAAAAAATCTGTCTCCATCAGAGTGATGCAGGATACCACACTTTGAGAAGCCTTTTCAAAGTTTTCTTCAGCCTCTGGTGGCCACCAGGATGTTCTTGGGGAATTTCTAATTTGATGTATTCATTAGTGACCCATTCCATGTTGTATAGTGCCATCCTGAGTCTCTTTTCTGACCTAAATATATCATTTACTGTTGACAGTGAAAGGCAATAGACATGTCCTAGTAGCGTTTAGGAAAGTAAAGAGTGTCCAGGGAGGACCAAACATCCATTTAGTTTAGTGTTCAGAAGTGGCCATTAGCAAAGTCAGAAAAGAGAGAGAATAAACATCAATTCTCGCTAACACTAGAAATAAACTTTCCTACTATTTTTAGCTCAGGAACTTCCTGGAATAGGAATGGCAAACCTGGGAGAGGGTCGATGATCACAATTCTTGTGGCTTTCAGTTGTTTTTATTTTAGATTATGCAGGGCGGGCATCTGATGATAGCAGTGGGAGATGATAAGAACATCAGGGTCATTTAACAATTGACAAATGTTTTTTTTCATGCTATGTCCTATGCATAAATCCAGAGCCTTCCCATCGTGTGAAATAACTGAAATTAAAGACAGAGAGATAATAAAATGAAATAAAATAGGACTTTGCTATGAAATTAAGAGATGAACAAAAAATTCTGAACTTATTCAGATGGGAAATGTTTTTCTTCAGTCTACCTCAAAACTATTTTAAAAGACGATGAAAAAACATTACAGCTGAAACAATAAACTTTCATACTATCAAGGGTGCAGTATAAATAACATGAACAAAGGCACTGTACGATTAAGCAGTAAAAGGTATTTTGAGTTTGTCAGATTGTGATGTTTAAGTAGCATTGAAAAGGAAAAATAAATTTCAAACACAGTATTTCACTCAAATGTGAAATAAGTTCAATTTATTTTTTCTGGCAAACTTTATTTTCTGTAATTCAAATCACTATTACCAAAACTATGTATAAATCCACATGCCTTTGTAGCAGTCTTTGCAAGGGATAATCAATGACCATGAATCACCTGAAATTTGAATATGGTTTCTAACAGGAAAGGGCAAACCAAGCTGTTATAAAATAAACTGTGTTTTGCCTTATGTTGGGAATGATTTGAAATTATTAATACCTCATTAAAATACACTATTATTATTTTTAACATAGTAAAAATGTGAGCACAATAAGATAAAAGTCTATTGTGGAGAAGTGTAAAAGGGTTCTAGCAATTCAAAGGGACAGGAACCCAAAAGTTCTGTACTTAATAAAATAAGATTTCTCCCACACCTTCCTCTGTCACCAGTAGGTGCCATAGAAAGTAGCCAAAAGGATATTTAAGGTCTCTTTCTAAACTTTAAACAAATATATAAATAAATAAATACAAAAGAAGAGAGTCAGGTCAGAAGTTTATTACAACACTGCTCAAACTTCTGTCACACAAGGTGGGAAATAACCAGCAGTTGACCAAATTTAATTTCATTTGAACTTCATTTATTGATATTTCTGGTGAAATAATTTTAATATGTCTAATCTGATGGAAACATCACAGGGGGGAAATAAGCCAGATGAGCAAGTGCTGCAAAGCTTTATTGCCATTAGTGGTGACATCTCTCCATAGTTATGTAATAGGTTTCAAAAAAACAGGGGGCCCCATACAGACCTGCTAATTTTCACCATTTATTGTGTAACTAGTAAAAACTGGGGGGGGGGGGGGGGGGGTAGGGGGCGGGATCCTCCTTCAAAATATGCACAGATTAAAGAAGGAATTAACTGAGTTTGTCATATTTTTATCTGCAATAGATTTTAAAATAATTGCATAATACATCAGTCCAAGGCTTTTTTGACCAGTTTGGTATTTGTTCTATATGGCTGGAATTCACTAAGTTCTGGAAACATATATTACTAATTGTCCTTTTAGTGAAGTGATCAAAAATGGAAAGCAGAGGTTTAGCAGACAGTCCCTCAAATACCCCTCAGAAAAAGGTTCAAGGAAGGAAGGAAAGAAGGAAGGGCACAGAGCAGGCGTGCAGCTCTCCACTCTCCTGGCTTTTCTACTCACAGTCAGTGCAAGATTCAATGCCCTGAGTGCATTTTTATGTTTTAAAAGGTTCACTTCAGTTTACTTTTAGATGAATAGAAAAAGGTGTAAGGGAAAATACCATAGACCGTTTGCAAAAATATTAAAGGGGGTGGGGAAGGTATGCGTTACAGTGCTGCTGAAAACATTGGAGATCGCTACAATACTTGTTATACATAATATTATTTTATTTGAAGCTATCTGGAACAAGCATTTCAAATGACAGATTTTCTCAATGTTGAGTTTTTCTTTAAAAATATTGTCTCCTTTTCTCTTTTTCTATTATTTTCTCCGTTTCTTTACTTCCACTGGGGCAACAAAATGGACCTCTAGGTGTGGGTTTGTTTTCTAATTAGCACAGAAAACATAAGGAAAAATCCCCTGGAGTAGTCAGAGGCAAAGCAGAATAAAGAAGTTATAAGACAATTCCATTTAAAATCAGAGAGGATCATTAATAATTTTAGATAACTTTGCACATTTTAACAAGAGGCTGAGTATTTTCCTTTCTAAGATATATTTTGCATTAAGGATGCCCTATGTAGCTCTGTGCTACATAGGTGTTTGCCACAGCTAAACAAAACCATTTAATTCCTTCTAAACTTTTTAATGCCGAAAGCACTAAACTAGCCAAACAATCCCATGTAATTCTTATTAATCGTTGTCATTTCAGAAGTCTATATCTTTCAATACCAGTTAAAAAAATAAATATACTATCTAAATTTATTGGTGGTTAATGAACTTTTCTTCCAGACAAATGTTTATGCCTGTGGTTCTTCTATAGCTCAGTGAGAGGGCCTGGAAGAAGATCAGCTAGGATCTCACCCCATATAATTAATAAATGTCTGCAACGTGAGGGGTGAATTTTTTTTGGAAGGGATCTTTCTGTCTCTGTTGGCTTCAGAGGGAGCCTAGGTGATGAGGTTAGCCTAGAAGCCTTAGCCAGTCACTACTTTAATAGTTTTGGAAGCGATGAACCTAATATTAATTATATCTATGCATATCAAAAGAAAATGACAGCAGAGGGCATTTTCATTTACTCATGCAAATCAGATGAAAGATCCTTGGAAGGGGCAGCAAGGCATCCTCTAGTCCGCCTGCCTGCTCCGAGTCCTGCGCAATAAAGTGTCCCGGTGCAATGTGTCACGTACCCCGGTGCGGTTACCGACCATACGCGTATTCACCGGTGCTGTAGGTGTCGTGAGTCCGGTGTCAGCCAGGACTCTGGCTGGACCTTATAACAACCTCTGTGCCTGGGCTTTGGCCAAGAATCTGTAGAACATGTCAACAGGTCTCTCTCTCCATCTGGTGTGTTAATTAACTTTTGTGCTATGCTGGGCTGCTTCTACTGCTTAGCGTTATCATAAGCCTAAGAAGAATAAAAATGCTAGCAGTGAAGAGAGGCTAGGGACTGTCAAAGATGCATTTAAGTTCCATAAAAACATGAGGAAGGACTCTCACAATAAAAGCTCTGTCAGCGTGGCTTTATCACCACAATCTGTCACTGCTCCTCGTATAAGATAATGTTGAGCTTTTGCAAAAACAGAACAACAAATGGAAAAGAAAAAGCAGTTTCATTTCCATCTGAAAATAATTGTATTTTGTCAGAAAACAAGCTTGAATGGACTTGAAATTCATCAGACTCTCACAGGAGCAGCTCATATTCCAGAAAAGTGAACACAGAAAGGCCAAGATGCCGCAACATTTAACTTCTTTAATTTGTCAGAATGTTTGCAAATAATTTTCTACACACGCTGCATAGAGGCAAGCAGAATAAGGATGCATCACGTCCGAGGCTTGCCTGTGTTATTCCATATAATTATCTCTAATATAATACTATACAATATAAAATGAGTATATGAATAAATAATAAAACATAACAACAATAGTATTTAGTTTCTTCATTTAGTATTTGAAAGGGAGAATAACTAGAATATTAATTACAAGTCTAGAAAATAAGTAATGATGTGTTGCAAATCACTGTGAGAATATGGCCCAATACAAGAGGATATTATAAAAGAGAGGTTTTACATGTGTAAAGGATTGTGACAGGAAACAGACTAATGGGTTTGGATGAAAGAAGAAATTCTGGTGCTAGCTAGAAAAATAATAGCATGTCTTTTGTGTTTTAACACTAAAACTTTTAGGAAAAAAACATTAGTTTTAATACAAACATGTTATGAAACGCTGTGCTATATCTAGGCTGAAAAGAGCTGAAAATAAATGTTTACGGTGGTATTCAGAACACCTAATTTTAGGTGACTAAGTTCTAGATTAAGAAGCTAGTCAGGCATGCTGCATATAGCAAAGAGACATAGTACTGCAGAGGAAAACCCTAACTTAGTTCTGCATTGCCATCTGTCACAGTCTCTCACCCTTTCTCTTTCTATTGAATATAATGGGAACATAAAATTACACTTCTAATTTCATCACTTCAGTAATTAAAATTATATGGAAAAGGATAAATCTTTGAGGTTCATAGTTGTCTCCAAAGCAACAATGAAAGGCTCTTATTTTCATTCTTCTGAGGAACAGAAGTTTGTTTCTTGTAAGATTTATTCTCATTAATACAAATAATAATGTCTTTTCCACTTGGCTCCATTCAAAGATACAAATGCAGAATAAAACAAGCAAAAATTTTATAATACCAGTGTAGACATTCATGGTTGTAATGACATATGGTAGCAGACTATTCAATGAAAAATGCGGCCTGCATATTCACAGAAAAGAAAAGTTAAAATATTCTTATGAATGACCCATGAGACTACAGCAGAGGTTGAACAGTGAGTTAAGTGAATTAATACTGAAGTCTCAAAGACATATATGTCATTGCTAAGGTCCAACAAAGAAAGATCAGAGATCTATAAACATAAAGAAAAAATATTTTTTTGTAAATATGATAAGCTCCTTAAGGTTTGGAGTGAGAGGAAATAAATACTAGACTGTATTTAAGTGCCAGAAACAATTTCTAAATAGTGAGATGTGTTCAGTGAAGACATACTGTGACATTAAAGTCCTTTGCTATTCAGATATGAAGTAAGGCATCTCAGCATTGCGTATGATATTAGTAGATATGCAATTGCATATGTAGTAGCGTGGAGCTAAGGAAACAAGAGAGAATGGAGCATGGGCAAGGAGATGTCATATTATATTTCTACTCAAGACTTTTTACTATTCTTTTCTAGTTGTTTCTTAACTGTAAAATAATGGGGTTTTCTGCACTCCTCAGTATAGGTAAGAAGTAGTATAGGACAGTGAAGTGTTTTTAAATCTACTTTCCTCTTGACTCTGGAGGGGTTGGTACCTAATATAGTAAAAAACAATTCAGGCATGGACTTGTAAAATTTTACATGACTGTTTAGTATTATTGAAGTTCAAGGAGTTGATCACTTCGTTAACTTTTAAACAAATTAAAAGAATAAATTAGATCTTATACTAAACTCTTAAGTATGTGATCGCTTTTCTAAAACACCGAGTATTAAGTAGCTTCCTTTGAGGTCAGCTGACGCTTCTCAGTTCTCAGCACATAAAACTCTTGACCTGGTTTCTGTCCCACTCTTATTATCATTTGCAAGGAAAAAAGGAATATTGTTTCAATTATTTATCTTTCTGTACAATATCTGGAGTGAATTATTACTAAGGAAAAAAAAAATAACAGCAACAGCAACAACAAAACCTAGCTATCTTTATATGCACTCTGACTGAAAAAAGAATTTTCACCCCTGCCCCCACTCCCCCTCAGTTTCTTCTGCTGTCCTTCAGATTTGAGAGAATTGTTTAACTAGCTGGGCACAGACAGTTTACCTACTATTGAATCTGGCAACCACGTTCTCCTACCTATCATTCTTCTTTTACCTACCACCTCCCCTACGAAGACAGGCTGAGACAGTTGGGGTTGTTCAGCCTGGAGAAGAGAAGGCTCCGGGGGGACCTAAGAGCAGCCTTCCAGTACCTAAAGGGGCCCTACAAGAAAGCTGGAGAGGGACTTTTTACAAGGGCATGGAGTGATAGGACAAGGGGTAATGGCTTTAATCTGAAAGAGGGTAGATTTAGATTAGATGTAAGGAGGAGATTCTTCACTGTGAGGGTGGTGAGGCACTGGAACAGGTTGCCCAGAGAAGCTGTGGCTGCCCCATCCCTGGCAGTGTTCAAGGCCAGGTCGGATGGGGCTTGGAGCAACCTGGTCTGGTGGAAGGTGGCCCTGCCCATGGCAGATGATCTTTAAGGTCTCTTCTAACCCAAACCATGATTTTATGATTCTTTGGTTTGGGTCAAAATGTTCAAGTGTGCACTGAGGTGTCACAGGCATTTTAAGACCCTTGAGCCATTTTCTTTCCTGAATAGATAGTCTTGTGTAGCTCCTTAGGCTCAGTTTGACAAGAATCAACACAAATTTCATGAATGAGCTTCAGTTTTCATATCAATGGAGAAATTTTGGCTTGGGGATATATAGAAAGTTGAAGGAGATTGTCCTTGGGAATATTTTTCTGCATTGCACAGAATAAAGAATGAATTCCAATATCTCAAAACTATTCTGAATTTCTCCACATATATGTTAAAATAATAGCATACTCCATCACTGTTGAAATATAAATATGCAAAATTTTATATAATTTTTTTTAATCTGGTTCTATTGCTTATCTTTTTAGTTTATAAAAATACCAGCTGACAAATATAACATTAAACAGGAATTGACTTTATGAACATGCATTTATAAACAAATGTGCTTCATGTCATACCCTAAGAAGCAATAGGATTAGTGCTTATCAGGCTCTGAGGACAGCATATTCCAGAGATAAGTGCCTTTCAATAAATATGACCTCCACAAGACATTCTGATTTTGATATAATCATAATGATTCTCCATCTTGTTCTGCACATATACAGTGATTTACTGTTGTACAGGGATAAAGTTCTTATTTTTGAGGTAATTTTAAAGCGTTTTATACATTTGGTTGGCAGAAGAACAGTTCGCTAGATGTCAAAGAATGGAGAATTAAGTTAAAAATTATTAAACATTTCCATTAGTCTCAGTCATTGTGGCAATAAGTCTCAACTTTTCCAGACTTTGTGCTTGATTCTAGGAAATATAAGAATATTTCATATCTAGAATTCATTGCAAGAAGTTGCCTCAGCACACTGAAAACTTTCATAAGCAAAATGAAACAAACAGAGTGAGAAACAACCAGGTGTTTTCCCATTGCATTTTGTGTCTTATGGAAGAAATCACTCCGATCTTCCTCCTTTTAATCTGAACTATTCAGTTGTTCAAATGTCATCCCAGCTTTATTTAGCTTTCCACAGTTTGTATTTATGACGAAAGAAGCTGATCAGAATATGTCATTAGCACAGCAACAGAATGACCCATTTACTTACTGAATAAAGTTTTCCTTCAGAGAAGTCTGCAGCTCATCTGGGGATTAATGACATAAACAGAAATGGAACGAAGGTAAACACCGAATTTTATAAAATGCATGCAGAAAGCTTGTATTTGCTAAGATAGGCAAGGCAGGATAGGAGCTGTGCTCGCTGCTGTGAGTTAGTTAATTTACCATCAGTGCTTTAGGATTTACTAAAACATTCTGTTAGTTGTTGGTTTTATCTTGCTTACTTGTCTAATTAGGTTTTTTTGCCTTTTAGTGGGCAAGCTCCTTGGGGCAGGGCTTTGTGCTTTCTACGTGTATCTTTCTGCAGTGCTTAGCAGAATGACTTTCCAAGAATTCAGAGCCTCCAAACCACAGCCGCTATTATAAATAATCAGTCAGCTCAAGCTTCTCAGAAGAATACACAGCACTGATTTACAAACACCGCCACCACCCCCCTCCCCTTTTCCTGGGGAGAAGAGAGCAGACTAAAAGCTGATACAAGATAAAGAAAAAGGAGGACTGGTTGGATTTGGCACTCCGGCTCTCCTTCAGGGAAGCAAAAAGTTGAAGGTTGTGTTCATAGCCTCCTGGGTAGGTCCTGCTACCAAGCACTGGTTGCCCTCTCTGTGCAGCAGTTTTCTCCCTGCCTGCTGAGCAGTAAACCTGGCTTTTCACATCTCTGTTTTGGCCAAGTGGGCGATGGGAGGTGAATGCTCTAAGTCTGCGAATTACTTAGTAGCTCTGTAAGTAGTAAATAAAACGATGTGTCGTACCACATTATCCTGAAATTTCAGGGGCAGCAGTCTTGCAATATGCATTTTTTTAAATTTTCTTTTGAAAAAAATATTAGTACACAAAGATGATTGATACTTTCTCCCCAGTCACTGGAATACAATATAGACATTTCAGAACTTTGTTACTTTCAGATTGTTCCGAATTCTTGTATGGTCTTATTAAGGAAAGGATAGAAAGTCTTTTCTGTATTTTATAGCTCACTCCTTAAGAGCTTGGAAATTACAGGGAGAGCTGTTTGTGATTTTTAAAATAACTGTGAAAAGGAGAAAAACTAGGAAACAGTGTTGAGCCAGTGCACTAAGTCTCCTTTAGCAAATTGTATTAAGAAAATGAGTCGTGCACTAGGGATCTTGCAGAAAGGCTTTGCTTCCTCAGATTAGTTTTCCCAGTTTCCTTACTGTTGTGTTCCCCTCTGCCATGATGACTATTTTATTTGTAAAGAAAGTACCCAGTACTTCCAAAGTCTGAAATAGGCTTTTTCATTTAATAGGAGATTGTAAAAATAATTAACAATTAATGAAATAATCTCTGCTGTACAGCAAGGGCAGTATATCTTCACTACATTTCAAGATAATACACTTTTATTATGATGATGATTACTGTTATCCATTAGGCACATATTTTTTCTCCTGTTGTTACCTAATCTGTTTCATATGAGAAGTTAACTTGACCTATACCCTATGCTCTGTTTCAGCATATTAATTTTCCAGTAGGGCTACTGGGAAACCTTTCCTTGATTTTTTGCATAGAAATTACAAAAGTAGGTTGATGGAGTATAAAGACAAAAAAGATTGAGTTAGAAGAAAATTAAGCTTAATGATAGAGATCTTTTCTTAACTTCACCTTGGATGAATGAAGTTTGCTGAACAATATATAGAGTCGATGTAAGCAATCATACTGAAAGAACAATTGTTTTCAACAAGTGTATCCAACTCATCCGTATCCTTTTCTTTTTTTAGAGATCATCAAAGTTGATATTTTCATCCACAGGTCAAGAAAGAATTAGTTACATATGAAATAAAATCTTGATTTGAATTTATATTGGTATTGTGGAAGAAAGAAAGTAGCTAACTTCTGAATTAACACTTCTATAGGTAACTTAAGGATTTATTTCATTTATACATAATTTATCTGTATCTTAGGTAGTAATAGTGGACTAAATTTCTGATTACTAGCTTCAAGACATCTTTAACATTTTCAATTGTGGATCTTAAATTTGAATAAAATTTATACACAAAATAAGTACTCTGATTTTTATACTATGAGACAACTTCATGTACTTTGTACAATTGATCTTTAATGTTTTAAAGCTGTAGCATATAACCTTGGAAAATCGTTACTTTAGAGGAACATCATTTTATTTCTTAGAGTAAAGACCAAAGTTTCATTTCTTTTGTTTGGAGTTGAATTTTGTATCTGCCCTCTGGGTCTTACAGATTAAAACAGGCATTGGACCTTTATGTGGACATAGACCTACCACAAAGCTAGATTTTGTAAATGTAGAACAAGTGTTATTAAAGTACATATGATTGCTATTTGTGTATATATAGTATATGAGTATATATCATGCATATTTCTTATGTAATTGTTTAAAATACAAAATTGCTTAGTTCTACATTTTATCATCAGTGGAAAATTCTTTGTTATACATATATATCTATATCTTTTATTCAAAGGTAACAGACATCACTATGAGTAAACAATGTCAGTGTTTAGCAGTTTTATTTGTACACATGCACATGCACACACCGTACCTACACGTGCCTGTTGAAATCACACTGAAGATCAACATAAACTGTCCACAAAATTCAGGACTTGTTTGTGTCTGCGTCCTTATTCGTGGTACTTCAGAATATGAGTCTACCTTAAGAAAATGTTAAGTGTCGCTCAAGTGGGTATGCTATGCACAGAATTTTAATTATGCACTTATTTAAACATGCTGCAACTTTGCTCCTAAATTCATATCTTTGTGCACATTGTTCAGAAAGGTGAGGGCTTTGCTGTCTTACATTGTTTTCCAAAGGAATTCAGATTTCTTGCAGGTAAATTTTACAAGGCATTTTAAAGAAATATTGTAAGAATGTCAGTCCCATGTCCAAACCTTACCTGGGTGAACATATGGATCAGCTACAAACTCTGACATACAAGAGGTAAGCTGTAAACTGGCAGAGAAATTATTGAAATCAAGAGCCAGGTAATAGGAGTAACATCTTGACATCCAGTAGCAGAGAGTTTTAAAACCAGGTTTTTGCTACCCTGTTAAAAACTAACTAAAATTATGTTTCTCCTTAAAATCACAGAATATTAGCCAATTTGCAATTTTTAATTTTCTGTTTTCTTATACTAACGAGAAACAGAATCCTTATAAAACTTAACCTTGTGTCAGGTACTAAACTTATTAAGTATTAAGGAGATTTAAATGAATCCATATTATAGCTAAAGTTATTTCACATCTCAGAGATAATATCTTCCTATATTCTTCTCCCATATTGAACAAATTGAACAGGCCTTCAACTAGACGTGCTCCTGGCACTACACCAGAATATTGATAGTTACTGAAACAATTAAAAGCAGAAGGATTAATATTTGGGGAAGAAAAGTAAGGAAAAGGAAAAAAAGGATTTGTGTCCTTCTCCTATGTGATTTTATATTAATTTTGATTTTGATTTTCACCAAAGACATCAAGTATCATGAATGAAATGTTTCATTCTCACTAAAATATACAAACCATCTTTACAAACACACTCTGCCTATTAAATCCATTAAACTCTTTTTTCTTTTTTTTTTTTTTTTTCTTTTTTTTTTTTTTATTTAAATAGAGCAGTTCAGGAAAAGCAGTGACATGAGAGTTTTATGAAATGTAACAGTCAGTAGGAGATATTTTTCTTATATTTACTTTTTTTAAGAAATCAATGTTGTTAACAGAATATTGAATATACTGCTGCAACTTGATTAAGCTAGTATAGCATATCAGTGGAAATTTTCTCCTGTTGAGCTTTTTCCTGAATTGCTGTGATATCAAAAAAAACCCCCAAACTTAGCATGCAATTTGGTGTTTCAGCTGTGCAACCTAAAGGCTAGCTGCTGCAGAAAAGGGCAGTCCTCTCTCCACCCTTCATGCTGGCCACATATTTCCTCATCTCCCTTATATTTTGTATCAGAACAAAAAATTGCCAAATGGTTGGTGAACTGTTTCATGGAGTTAAATGCCATAATGAGGGGGTTTTTTATCTTTTTGGGGTCATAGTAGTTTTGTACGAGCTTAACTCCCTAAATGGACTCACTGAAGGGTCAGACCAGAGAAGAGTGAGGGAGTAGGAGAGAGGAGGGCAGAAACTGTCTTTTTCGATAGTAGAAACATAGAAAAAAATGATGGGAAGAGACCACTGACCATCATCTAGGCCAGCCTCCCACTCACAGCAATGCTTGGCAGTAGCTAGTCAGTAGATCATCAGCCAACACTTTTTGTTAAACCAGCACAAAGCGGTTGTATCGGTAGCTGGGAAACTTGCCTGAGTGGCAGATTGTCCATCTCTAAATCACAAGGCTGCAGGTCCTGCTTCTGCAGCAGCCCTGTATCAGACATAACCTCGCTGCCACTGTACGGACACAACTATACATTATACTCTTCTGTGCATTAATGCGTCTAGTCACTGAATGCAAATGCAGCTATGCAGAGAGAGAATGAGCAAGGATACCGAGAGGGAGACAGAAAATTTTGAAGAAAGAGCTGACCAACCTAAAGAGGAGCTACGTCCCATCTGTCCCCACCATTCAGCCCTAATGCCTTTCCCTGTCTTGGGGTGTTTTTTGCGGGAGTGGGTAGGGGATCCCTCTGGTTACCTTACCTTCTTGCTTCCAGGCATTTGTACGACAGCGATGTAATGGAGAAAATAACATAGCCATTACAGTGGCCTGCTGAAAGTGGTTATCCTATATCTAGGATTATTTTCAAAGTTTCTCTTTTTCATGACTCGGAACAAGCTGTGAAAGCTTAGCTCATGTATTATCCTTCCTTGTAATTTATATCTGAGATAACTTTGGTGTTAATCACTATATCTGATTCTCCTTTTCTTCTATGTTTATATAATCAATCTGTACACTAGTGATTGTTCTATCTTCCTCCCTGAAGGAACATACGGATATATATTGAAATAAGTTATATTAAAATATTTTGTAACAGATGGAATATATGGAAATAGTTTCTAGCGATAATTAATCTTTGTGCTATTGTGCTGGTACAGTATATGGCCTCTGTGGTTATACGTAACATATCTTTAGGGCATAGATCACTGCTTCATTTTATTTATGTTCCTCTCAGCCTGACTGCATATTACAAGCACTCTTTCTTGCTAATTAACTCCAGTGATCCCTTTAAGTCCTGATTAAGTTCTATTATTAAATTATTAAGACCTTTCCCTAGTGTTCTAGGTTTTTTCCTCTAATTTTAGATGACTTTTTGGAGCAATAAATATTCTTATGAAAAAAAAATTTCTCTTTTTTTCCTATGCACATCTTTCAAGACTGTCAGGCTGTCAAAGTGTTAGACTCAGAGCTGATAAAATAAGGGGTTTCACCTGGAATAACTTTGAGAGATGTTTATGGTGATATTTTCATATTCAAAGTTATCTAACATTTTCCAATGGATTGTAGCAATGTTTTAATTCCTAGACATGGAAGCAAAAAACCCAAACCCACAAACCCCCTGGACTTCCTTTCAAAAGCATGGAATACTTCATGCTGTAGAAATGCTGCAAAAGAAAGAAGTTTTTGAAAGAAATGTGCGTGTGACACTACGCTTTCTTTTAGTTCTTCATGTTTTGCTTTTTTAATGTCTTTGTAGACAGTGAAGGCTTGCATATATGTAAGGGAGGAATAAAAGACATAAGCATGGCACGGAAGTACTCTCTCACACACATACACACCTATATGTACACATGCACACACGCTTATCCTCATTGCCACTCATATATACTGTCTCCTATATATTCCTCTGTCAACTTAAAAAGATAATGTTAGTAGAGAATGAATAGGTAATCAAAATTGTTACATTATTTAGATATGAGGAATGAAATCACAGACATTTGACAATAAAGTTTTAAAATTCAAAATACTAATATAATTTTGGGCAAAGTAGATATGGTATATAAAAATCAATGGTTTATTTTCTATTTTGCCTAGACCTCTGCAAAAGCATCTGTTCTGACTGACTACATCAAAAACTGGAGGAAAAAAATTTCAGAATTTGAGGGTGAAAAACCATAAGCATCAAATTACTTTTTTTCTTTAAAAATTCCATTTTAACATCTTACAAGTGTAGCTTTTTTTAAACAAGCACACTAATTCTATATGAAAAGAGATTCAAGTTTTTTACAAGTAAAGGAAACAAAACAGTCATTATAGCAAACTTCTTTATAGACACTGGAGCATGAGGATGTTCTATATTAATACGTAGATACCATAGATGCAACTTAGAAGAACCATGAGGTAATATTTAAGAAGGATTTCTTTAAAAAGTAGGTAGAAAAGGAAAATAATTAATAGAAATTAAGATTAATTTAAGAAAATACTTTAATGATTCTTTAGACATCTGTGGATCCCTATCAGCTGGGTGGCACTTATTAACTTCCCAGAATTGAAAACAAACAGCAAAGGTCTATAATATTTTAAATTACCTTTTGTGTCAGGAAGAGTTAAGCATGAAAGAAGGCTGTGGCAGAAGGAGCTGATCTACAGAGACACAATTTAGTTGTGACACCCAAGAAAGAAGGTGTGAGATAAAACATATATGCAAACATTTTGGAAAGTTTTAAATTCAAGTAATAGGAAATGTGTATAATGTTTACCTTTAGTACTTTATTTTCTTTAATCTATTGGTTTTGAGTAGAAGAAATTAGGTAATTAATCATTTTAACTTTTGATGTACCTGCCCTGACTTAGAACTAGACAAACTGTACATTGGAGAAAAATTCATTCTGAATCAGTGAAAATATTTTGGTCAAATCTAAGCAGAATATTGATGTCAAATTTTTATTTCTTTTCTCCTTTACCATTGTATCCAATAGTCAATTTAACCAATGTTCTACATAAAAATAACATTTTGAAAGGGAAAATCAAAATGTTTTTTCAATAAAATATCCATACAAAGCTTTTGAATTTAATAATAACCCCCCCCCCCCCCTTTTTTTTTTCCAGCTGATACTACTTACTAATTGAAAGCATACAGCTGTGGAAGTTTTCAGTTAATGCAAAATATTTTTTATGAAAACAGTCCCTTTCCAAAGATATTGTCTATTCTATTTTTGAGTTACTGCATTCAGTACTGCTTGCAGGTATCTGTACAGTTCCACAGCTGTTTTCAAAGAAGGCTAGGTAGTCTTTGGTGAGTTAGGTTAAAAACTGGTCCGGAGGATAATCTGGTGAGGAGCACAGCCCTGGGCAGTGAATTATGTTGTTTTATTCAATGAGATGAACAAGCAGACAAAGGCCTTTCTTTCAGAAAACAGAGTCAAAGACAGATTTCAGGGAGGAGCAGGGGATGGTGAGAAGCCAGTCAACTAAATTTTAGGCGAATAGCATAGCTCCTTGTATATAACAAGACTCCTGTGAAAGATTCCTCTTGACTTTTAAGGGCTGCTTTTTATTAATAATTATTTGGACTTCCTGCAGCATCTTTATTATACTGAATAATCTGTCTTAAAACACCGACTGAAATGACTATGTTATTTTTACATCCATATCAAAAAGACTTTGCAAATTCCTTTAAGAACTGCTGCTTTTTCTGGGTTTTCTGCCTTAAAATTTTAGCTTCAGCTCCATTAAATGACCTGATGTAAACTTTGGGTTTTGAAGTCCAAGCTTGCCGTTGTGAAGTAAGCACAAATGAAACCACCTGTACACATTTAAAACAGTAATGGGATGTGACAGCAGAACATGATTCAATCATGTAAGAAGATGAGAGTTGTATAGAAGGATCAGTCTTGCATTTTCTCATCTTTCTGAATGGCTGTTGCTTTTAACAGTTCTTTCATTGAAGGCGTTGACACCTTTAGCCTCATAAAAAACAGATGGGAAGTTGGGAGTAATATCAAGAAAAAGCAAATTCTGTTCTATTGGAGTAACTGGGATTTAGAGAAGGCTAAATATCAGTAGTCTTAAAAGGTATAAGACCTACTGTAAGGAGTAACTTTCTAATTATATTCATCATAAAATCTGGCACATTATAATACCCAAATACTTACTTATCTCCGTCTTTTGCTTATCTCTGGCTCTTTTCCACTTTTGATTTTACTTTTGCATTATTATCTTTAGCTTTGGCCTAACAGTCATGCAATACATTTAATCAGGCCTTACAGTCATGCATTATATTCAATAGTTCAAATGACCAGGGCTATAAAAGCTGAAATACACCTGAAGTGACCACAGGAAACATTTCGTTCCCTCCATAAGAGCTCCCTGGTTTACACTAGGGTGGTCCTTTCCAGCTGTCCACACCGCCAGGTGATAACACCTCTCGCTGTTTAGCAGTGAATTGTGGATATGGGAAACGAACCTTCGGCTGGGCACCCTTTTTCTGCTTCAGAAAGGGAGGATTAAGCAGGTAAGGCTTTATTCAGTATCTTGTCATTATTAGCCCTCCCAACCCAGGAAAATTAATAACCTGATTTGCAGCCCAGACATTTTTTTGTATTACAGTCATGAATTAATTGTGTTTGAATGAGGACTGAAGCACAAGCTGATGAAGAACAAGCAAAGGTATATTGAAAAACGTTGTGCATCTCAACATACCAGCTCCAGAGATGACACTGAAGATCAACATGGCATAACGTGATTAATTTACATAAGCGATCATTTATTATCCTAGATACTGCTGAAAAAAAGGAGTGGTTTCCTGTAAATTTGTTGAGCTGATGGAAAACCTTATAGAAAACTATTGTCATTTCCAGAAACAGCAAGTTTTATGTGAATGTCTTGCAAAGTGCATTGAAGTGACTGAAAGATTTTACTCATAAAACCCCCTAATATCTATTATTACAAAATAACAACAAAAAAGTTAGGTAAGCAAATGACAGAAAGTTAAATCAAAGAGCGGAAACAAAGTATACTTTGAGGAGCGTTTGGGAGAGAAATTGGAAACATAAAGCATAAAAGTATGCAAGCTGTAATCTTTTTAACTAGCAAACAATCTCTTCAACTTATTTGGCTGCTTTACATGTGTAAAGTGTGGCCTGTGGAAGCAAATTTGCTGCAAATTATTATTTATTTTTTTTTACTTTCAACACATAAAAACAATGAATTAAACTACTCCATGTCACAGACAGATTGTATTGGCTTCAGCAATATTCTACTGGGAGTAGACTGCCTTGTAATCTTCCAGAATGAATGAACCTCCCTGGATCTATAATTACTAACATCCTTCTCTGCAAATCCTTCTTTTGGCCTTTTGGGTTTAGTTTAACCTTAAAATTGTTTTATTTTTTGTAAAAGTTAACACTATGGTGAACTTTCTTCCAGACCTTGAAGAACATGGATGTTTGTTTTTCTTTTTTTCCTTTTCTAATTTTAAGTTTAAAACATACTCTCTTAAAATATTGCCTTTTGTTAAAACTTCTTTTTATTCCTATAGAACACAGAAATGGTTCATTACAAGCCCTTCAAAATGTGCATATAGTTAAACCTGCTTTAAAAAAAAAAAGAAAAAAAAAAA
This sequence comes from Astur gentilis, assembly GCF_929443795.1. Lineage (NCBI taxonomy): Eukaryota > Metazoa > Chordata > Aves > Accipitriformes > Accipitridae > Astur > Astur gentilis. The sequence continues at coordinate 813,567 of NC_064892.1, forward strand.
AGAAAGAAAATCAGCTGTATTTAAAGATAAAAATAAGTAAAGTTGGTAAGAGTTTTAATTTGGGATAGTCTGTTATACTTATGTCTCCATAGAACTTCTGTTGGGAGCAGCAGAAACTACTTGTTCTCAGTAGAAGCAGTTATTTTCAGGTGGTTTTCTTTGATAGAAATACAGAAGACCACACATGTGAGAACATACTGCACCCTGTTGGCAGATTGTACTTCTTCCTATGGGTGTCAACTAGATTATTTTTTTTAAGCTCCCATATATTCATAAATGAGAGTGAAATCCAGTTCTAGGCCTGGATTGAAGAATCCTGAAGGAGAAACCAATTCCTACAGATAAGACTTTCAAATAGAACTTTTGAAATGATCCCTTTTACAAAGTATTTTGATTTAAGACATGTTTTATACTTCAGTGTCCTTTATTAAATCATATCATGTCCCCGTATTTGCAACATATTTATATTTGGGCCTGGGCTTATGGAAGAAGATTTTATAAAGGATTGTAGTTTCAAAATTTTCTCTACCAAACTGAAGAGTTAATAATATCTCCAGCAGGAATTTTAGCCCTTGAAGTATCTGAACTGCCCTTCTGAGCAGTATATCTGTCTCTGCTGATCATAAGAGGGTCCTAAGCCAGATGTCTGTACTGGGAACCTAAATTTTGGAGTTTGCTGTGATAACTGAGGTTTTGGCATATGTAATCATAAACTATGAGTGCAAAATTTTGGGGAGATTTTAGGGATTGCTTAAGATGAGGAGTTTGACAACGGTTGTATTAATGTACTGATTCTATGGCACTGACATTATCTGTTTAGAGAGAATTATAACAATAATACTGTATATCATGCTGATAAGGAAAATCTTTTATGTTCTAGAGGGTTTTGTGCTAGCTCTAGGATAAAGCTATAAAACAAAGTAGAATTATTCTAGCTTGCCCAAACTGTGAACAAGATGCCCTGTATTACAGAAAGGTTACCCCCAAGGCAGCATATAAATTCATTCTAAAGCATAAAATGAATCAGTTTTGCTGGATTTAGCATTAATAGAGAACATCTGTTTTCCCCTAGTTGAATGGTAACACATGCTGGCTGAACATAATCACGAGGCAAAACCATGTAAGGCATCTACAGGCAAAATTGCAGAGGTTTTTAAATCCATGCATACAAGTAGTCTCATAGGCCGAACACAGCTAAGTGCTTTATTGTGTCGTTTTCATTAATTATGTAATCCAGTACCATATCTTAAGTTTTGCTTGTGGAAATGATGAAATTACATGTTTGACTTTGAGAAATGTAGAATCTAATGAAGAAGACTGTAAAATCGTATAATTCAGAAGCACAGCATCATTGGGGATGCTCAGTAATCTTTTTTTATTACTTTTTACATTAACATTCATTTTAGCAGCAGAGATATTCTGGAATAATATATTCCAAATTGTCCAACTTGTTACAGCTGTAAGAAGTTGTGGTTATACTGAAAATTTCTCTTCTGGGAAGCTTAGCTTCCTTTTAGAGAGTGCATTCCAGGAAAAAAAAGTACTACTAGTATTTGCAAATACTTCTTGATTTTTAAAGGACAAGATGACATACCTTGACTTTTATTCTTGCTGTGTAATAAGCCAGAATAATAAATGTTCTGTAGGTCTCCATAGTTCTGAGGGTACTGCTAAGAAAAGAGTTGTAGAGAAAAAAGTTTTCATTGACTGAATAGTTTCTTTGAAACCTCCTCAATGAGCAAAAATCTTCAGCTTTCCTTCAACCCCCTCCATTACAGGTTCAAGATTTCTGAAAAATTTTAGGACAGCAAAGAGAAATTGCTTTCCAGGTTTATCTCCTGAGGAATACAACATTTGGTACCAGGAGGAGCACGCTGTAACACACCCTACATGAGCAGGTTTCTTGGGGGCAAGCCAGAATGTCTGAGAAGAGAAAGCAGATATTTCTCCTTGAGCATGTCCCCATCCTACTGCAATATAGAGTCAGGACATAATTGCAGTGTGTGGGGAATACTGAATCCAGAAAAGTTTCTGAGTCTGGTTTTTTAGATACAGTCTTCAGTTGAAGGAATGGTATTTGAAACAGCAGTTCTGACACAGACTAGAGGGGAGATTACGGGAACCCCCTTTGCCAACAGATTGTGCAGACAGCTAAAGAGCTATGTGCATAGATGTAAATTTATATACGTATAATATTAAATAAAGTCAGAATCACACATTCTTTACCTTCAACATAATGGAACATCTATTCATTGCCTGCATCTCCTTGCTGCTGTCGGTCGTGTTGTATCTTATCCATCACACGCAAAAGACCAAAAAAGTGGTGTGTTTGAGCAACCTGAAGGTCCACTGTTATACACCTAAACTTCAAGTTTGTACTCATCCAGTTGGAGGTGCACATTGGCTGATACAATAACTGTGAATTAGAGGAACTCATCCAGAAAAGATTCTGTGCCAAGGACATCTTACTTCTTTTATACTTCATAATAGATGAACCAAATTTCACAAACACATATTTCTTTTTCATTGGCTGTAACAAGAAGCCTAGAATGACCTGCTTGTATATTGGTGTTTATGGTGACAGAAGAATTTTAGTTTAGGATGTAGTCTGGCAGCGATAGTCATTAAACTTCTGCTGGTGTTCACCTAAGCTACTTTTATCCCTATTAAATAAGAAAAGAATTTGTTTGCCTAGTCCTAGAATTTTGATCAATATCAATTTGCTGAGATTTCCTGGTTAAATTTAATTTCTGTCTTCTTAGTTTTGTTATAGCATCATAACAGTGTCTCCTGTTTTTTTAAAAGAATAAATTATTTACTTTGTTTTTCTTTAGTTGTATGATATTATATAGTGATCAGAGCTTCTGTTGCTATATTTTTCAAGTTTCAAAGCATATCAAATCTTCTGCTTTCATTTTCATTGGAGGACTTTCCTTATATTTGACTTATTTAGGATAACTCTTCACTAGGACTATGTTTCCAGGTAATTATATGAGTTGGAAATTCTAGAGGTGCTTTTTCCTTCAGAGGTACTTCTGTAGAAGTCAGTTTGTAGACTCAAATGTGAAATTCTTGGGTTTCTTTGGTCTTTTTTTACTGGGTACTTCAATGTCTCTTGGATTCCATAATCCACCCAAGCACGATATTTTTTCATGGCTTCTTTCTCTTTTTCTTCTCTTACAGATAGCATATGAAATGAAATAAACTGATTCTCACCTGATTCTGAGCATTTGCCTATTGACAGATTGACATCATACCCTATTTATAATTCCAGCAAATTAATTTAATACATCCTGTACTGTGAAGTTTACTATTCCTTTTTTGCTATTAATTTCAGTTAGCTAGGTCTCACACACCAAGAATTAAATTTAAATTTAAATAGACAATTATGACTTAAGAAAAGACATAAAAATAATATCAAGGTGTGACGGCATGATGAAAGTTATTACATCAGATAAAGTTCTTATGAAAATATATATTTAAAATCTTTTAAAACCAATATCCAATCTTGTGGTTGTTCAGGGTTACAGGAAATAACCTGCTGATTATGTCAGTGCTGAAACACTCGAAACAAACAAAGAAAGAAAAGGCTTAAATGAGGAATATGCGAACAAGTAATTTTCTTGCTGCTTCTTAGAAGCCCCAGGATAGGCTAAGTGGTCTGTGACTTGGATGTTTCATTATTCAGCAAGAGTGTGGATCTGGGTCATCTTGTGCTAGACCACACCATTGATGTAGCATCTTTTGGAAGCATCAGTGCTTTTGGAAACATTAGTATTCCAATTCTATAATGTCTTTCCCGGTCTGAATTCTAGTTTTACTTATGTCCCAAAGTCAGAGGGTATCAACAAGGCTTTTCTTCCTAAGATGCCTAGATAAATTATAATACCAGAGCCTTAGCTGACTTATAGTTCTACTATGTCAACTGACAAGCAAATCCATAGTTTTTGATGTTTTACATTAATGAAAGTCAGTGGGTGTCCCAGGGTGCACAGAAAGAGTTGAAATATTTAGAAAGCAATTTCCACATGGTTCTTCTCCTCTCCATGGAGCATTCAACAGATTTTCCTTAAAGTGTACACTTGGAAAAGAGAACATTGCTCTGCCAGGATTACAAAAATTGCTAGCTTTCACAAAACTCTAGAAATCATAATATTTTCCATTTTAAATTGATTTGGATAACAGATCAGTCATAGTGAGAGAGTGGTTGTCTTTTCCCATCTTTATTTTCCCCTACACATATAATTTCCACAAAACTGTAACAGAGAAATAGTCAAATGCTTACTTACAGAATAGACATTATTAGTTCCAAAAGTATTCCCATTTTTCCTGTATTTTTTCTTTCTCAAAGGTACAGATTATTTCAGAAGGAAAAAAAAATTCCATGACTAAACATTTTTAGAGCTGCTTCTGGGCTTGAAGCTAATAGGCAAATGTCCCAGTTTCCCCTTCAGTGTGCCTCAAGCCTGCGTGAGGTAAGAAGTCACCGAACCTGCAAGTAGAGAGGAGGGAAGCTGTCCTACCTTACCTCCTTCTTAAATCCTCACAAGTGTATTGTAGGCTCTGGTCATTGTATATCATTTAATTAAAATGAATATGAAAAATATATGCCTTTGTAAAAACAGAAAAATAGCAGAAGTTACAGAATAGCAAGAAATCGCTATTTTATTGTCAGAAAAACATATCAGCATAAGATTCACTAGGAGAACTGTGTGTCCTATTGTCATTGTCCTTGTCCTTGTAGAACTTGGGTATTTATTTATTTTTTTAGTTCACGATCTTGAATGGCTTTTCCTTCACATTGTACAAAACAATGATGTGGTAAAAAGTACTTGTGCAAATTCTTCACTGACATGGTAATAGGCTTTGATTACATCCATGACCTCAAGAAGCGACTGTCCGATAAATGTCCCTGAATTTTTAACAACTTTGTTTTCTTTTCCTAATGTAAAATTATTTTCAATGCCTGTTTATTAAAGCACTTTTCTGAATACTTCTATATACTTAGAGTGCTTGCTGTCACTGCTTTCAAGTGTTCTGCTCTTTGTATAGTCCCGAGCTTCTGCAATATTATATGAAGGTACCCTTGATTTTTTGTTGTTTCCCTGAGTGTCTCGTATTTTAACTCACTGAGGACTGCAGAAGCCAAGGACTATTCTATTTTACTCTGCAGCTGAATCTGGAGTGCAGCTGCATTTCAGCAAGTTAGACGAAATGTCTCACACACCGACTATATGCACGCTACCAAGTTATGCCCAGACCTAGAATGTGACACCGGAAAATCACAAGGGTCACAGGTGCTTCCTCAGGTCCTAGGAAATGTGCAGAATATCTGATACTTATAAAAAGAAAGCCAGAGAAGAAAAAGAGCAAGAGAGAAAGCTCTAGATCCTAATTACCCACACTCTAATGGTTAGTTGTCTCCTCAGCTCTGCCCTTGAACTGCTGCAGATACTTAAATCTACCGTGAGGTTTAAATAAGCCCTGAGCAGCGTGGATGTGAGCCAGTTGGTGTCCTTTGGTCTTGATCTTTTACTTAGCAGAACAGAGGCTGTCTTTTGTAATATTGGCATGGGTTATGTTGTCATCAGGCTTGCTCTCTTGCTTAACGGTCTTTTTAGACCGTGAATAAATGAAGACAAAAAGACGAATCTGCAAAACTACAGGCAATAGGGCTATTTTATACAAAGCGCAAGGAAAGTTGCGTGAGGCACTATTCCCATTCGCAGTCTGTGCTTCAGCCTTGATTTAGAAAGGCCCTCAGGTACACGCTTAACCTGACTCCCTCTGAAGTCAATATATTTACATGTGCATAACGTCTGTGGCTCTTATTTGGCGAAGTGGTTTTCCAGTGCATCTGGAGGAGGTACGCTCGGAGAAAACAAGAGCAGTACCTACAGAAGCGCTACCAGTTTGTGGTTGTCTCCGACCGACAGCAGCACGGAATGCATTCGTGGCTGGCAGATGTTGTCTCCCAGGGGTTATCGGTTAGAGAGCTCACGTCCCTGTTTTCTCTCCGTTTTGTCTCCCGGCAGCAATTCATGCCGTGGCAAAATCGCGTCCCCGGTCGCGTGCTCCGGAGCTTAGTGCCGAGTACGGCGGGGGGTGCGGCAGCACCGATCCTTTCTCCCTGCGCTCCGTGGAGCTCAGGCTTTGTCAGGCAGGACACGCTACAGCCTCTGCGTCCCCCTCCGTAAATCCCTGTCTCAGCAGCCAGTTTTTTCCGAAAGTGTTTTACTTTAGGGGTGCTCTAATCGGATTGCTTACTTTTTGTATCCGATGTTTAAACCACCTTAAACCTGTTAATGTTCAAGAGCTGAATTTTACCGCATCTTTCTACTTTGCCTGGTGCTTTTCTCAGACGTGGCTGTGAAAGTATATGGTGAAGGCACCGGAGCTTTCTGTGCCTTTGTATTCCTTCGTGCTTTGTAACATAAACTGCTCTTATTAATAACAGGAGGAAATTGCATCTGGTGAACCTCTGTTAATGGCATTAGTGAGGGGTTAAGCTGGCACTGTAGTTTTCATGGGGGACCTGCTGAAATCAGCACAGAAGAGAGTCCTGTTGTTTAGCACTGCTTTGAACGTCTTTGCTGAAGAATTAAGGCAAAGCGTTTCCTTCCCACCCTCATTTGATTTTGCTGTGGGAGGAGTAGGGACATTTATTGTGATCCACGGAGGTTACCGCTCTAGAAAGCTACAAAAGAGCATTTCATCAGAGAAAACAAAGACACTTGTAGAAGCAACAGTGAAATTAGATAACCTTTTAATCTATTTATTAAAGGGCCTGCAGTTCCATTTCGAGGCAGGTGAAGGAATACTTAATGAACCCAGAAAATGAATCTACCTCCACAGAACTGAGATAACCAAAAAAGGAGAAAGAAATCAGTGCAAAACCGTTAGCACCTGCCAACTCTTATTAAGAGATTAGAGTGCTTAAAAAGACAGGGAGCAGCTCAATATTTCCTTTTAAGTTTCTCTTGGCTGATTTCTCATGCGTGCTGCTGTGCACCGCAGTGAAACAAACAGGTCACATTTCAGCTCCCCAGAGCTGCAAAAACTCTTTGTGGCATAAATAGCAAGTAGCTTCTCTTCAGACTTTATAAGATTTCTTTAAGCAATCTATCGGTGCGCAAAGGATTGACACTTAGGGAACTGAGCGAGGCTAAGTTGGCAAGAAACTTACTTTCCCAATGCGACAGAAGAGTTGCTTTACAGATGAATGTCAAGTGATTTAAGAATTTTTCCGGGTTACGCTGCAATATCCTACAGTTTCAACAAGTTTCCTCTTTAGTGAGTGAAAAACAAGGTTTACAAATAGGCTTCTTGCGAAACGGCGATGAAAGCGGCACTGCTGGTCCTGCAGATCAGAGAGTGTAAACCCCAGCGAAGCTGACATGAGTGCAGACACGTGCTCTAAAACGGACAGAGCTATTTCTGGTGGAAACGGGTGGCCCGTTCTACCTGCGAAACGCTCAGATTTGCAGAAGAAAAACCAGAGGTCTGCAGCTGCGAGGGGACGCTCGGGACCCCGCTGCTGTCCTTGCTCCATCGCCCTTGGGTTTAATCAGGAGCTGGACCGAACAGGGTTCGGGGGAAATGCGACTCAGGGAAAACTGCCGGATTACCAAAAGAAGGGGGTTAGTGCTCTGAGCTGTCCGGGAACGTGCGATTTATCTGTGGTGGGGAGCAGAGGGGGGCGTAAAGGGAGCGGTGCCACCAAATGAGAGAGAAGTGGGGTTCGCAGCCTGCCAGGAGCATCCACGGCAGGGGTGGCGAATGGGCAAAGCTGTCATCCTCAAATGGGCAGGGAGATAGGAACCTTTTCTTCCCCTAATTTCTTCCCCTTAGCAGAAGCCCGTCACCCAGGAGGTGGGCTCCTCCTGGCTGGGCTGACATGACCGGTCCTAACTTTTCTCACATTTGGCCCATTTAGAAAATAAATAGCTGCTGAACCTAGGTGAATAGTGATATCCCTGAACAGCTCTTCCCTTCGGTTCCTGATATTTTTATAGTGTTTATGCTTTTTTAACCCTGAAACTACATGAGTTGTTCAGTTTTAATTGAAAGTGGAGATAATAAATACGGAATATGTAAGACTCTAACTGACCAGCGGTCACGTCCAGGTATAGAATGCACTTGCACAGAAAATGTAGTTGAAAGAAAAAAAAGGCTGCAGTGCAAACTGAAGAACTCTGCAGAGAAATAGTAATACATTTTAAAAAATGTAAATGTTTTGAAGCATCCTAACAGTACTGGGAGTTGAAAGTAATCCGTTGTGGTCAAATTAAGAAACCAAAGTGAAAACAGATTTGGTATAGATGGCATATATGACAAAGATTAACTTCAGTTTGTTTCCCCAGTTCCTGTTCTACACTTTGAAGCTGTACTGCAAAGGAAGATTTAACTCTCAGCTTTCTCGCTGATGCTTTAAGGCTGAGATAAGCCAAAGTACAGGATACTTTAGGAGAAAAAGTGAACATGACCTTCAGAATGGAGGCAGCACAAGGGACAAAGCAAACCATTTACTAACTGCCTAAGTCTCCTGAATACATTTCCACAAATGCCCCTTTGCACACTTGGAAAAATTATTGGAATATATTGCATATTCCTTGTAGGAATGTAAAAGCTCCTCTACAAACATGAGAATTAGCCCCTTTAGTTCAGGCCTGTTCAATGAGAAGATATTGATCAGCATCTGGAAGTGTGTTGTGATCCCATGATTGGATAATGGCCAGAATACAATGTGGTCCTCAAAGCTGAACAATAATACCTTATTTATTTCCTGGCATGTCTCATTCTTTATTTAAAGCAAACCTGTATTTTACTACAAGAATAATTTATGATTAAGCATTAATTGAACATACATTATTGATCTAAGCTCCAAAAGAATTTAGTGAATTTCTCTAAATTTGCTTTCAATCACCTTGTGCTCATTTAAATTAATTACATTTTGTGCCCTCAGCACTTTTGTCTTTAATTAGAAAACAGCAGAGAAAGATTCTGCTTTAAAATCTTGCCTTATATCTTTTGTGAGTGGATGTGGAGCAGTTTAGTCCCTGTTAATGAAGTAGAAATAGGCCCCTTCTTTGTGTGCATAAGTATTACTTTAAGGGATTAATATTAGGCTCCCATATTTACATTTGTTCACCTTTTACTCTCTACTACTTTTTACACATTTACATGTCAAACATGTTTCATGTCTCGCTGTGGGTGGTGAGAGTTACCCAGTGTTGACAGTGCCTTTGAGAACTGTAAATTTAGAAGTACAAAGTATCTGTACTGAGCTGTACTGTGCTGCAAATTATTAACATTAAACAATTATTATTAATTCTGTGATGGAATTATGCTTTAAAGTAACAGCATGACACAACTCATGACTTTTAGTAACAAACTCGTTGGCCTTGCGTGTCTTTTGCCACTGCTGGTTTCTCTGCTCTTCAGAAACTTTCCCAATTTGAAAATTTTCCTTCATCTTTTCTACAGAAACAGGGGAGGAACAACTTTTGGAAAAGAACATGTAAGTCTAGCACATCTTGTGCCAGTTGCCATATCTTACAATTTCTATCAATCAAAATTCACAAAATGTAGTGCTTTATTTGAAATCTGAAATTACACTGGTGTAAGATTAATCAAATCCTTTGACTAGATAAGAATCTCCTCTTTTGTTCAAAAGCAGTCTATCTGTAGGTTACAGAAGAGTTCAGTGAATTTGTTTAAATTTGCTTTCCATCACCTCAAACTCTTTCAGCAATTACCTTATATGAATTCAGCCCCTTTTTGATCAGTATGCAAGGAAGAAAAATTACTATTTTTTGAAAAATCTGAAAAATCTAAGAAAAAACCTGATGGATCAGACTCAGTGTTTATCAAGCCTTAAACACTTTCTCTGAGTGTGACTGCTCATCGATGAGTAAACATCGAGTGATGGCATCTCTGAAGTTTAGAGGGTCTAATAGCAATCTAACAGTATCTACAGGGAGGTCAGTGAGAAGACAGATCCGGGCTCTTCACAGCAAGAAGAGAACAGACGTAACTTAAAACAAAAGAGGTTCCAGAAGATTGTCAGAAAATACTTTTTCCCCCATGAAGATCATCAGCAGTGGGACAGGGAGGTTGTGCAGGCTCCGTTCTTGGGGGGTTTCAGGACAAAGCCCTGAGCAACCCTTTCTGATCTCACAGGTGGCCCTGCTTTGAGCAGAGGGGGGCTCTAGAGATCTCCTGAGGCCCCTTCCCACCTGGATTATCCAGTGATCGTAGCCCATGATTCTCTGGACATGCTTCAGCATCACCATATCATAGAGTCTTTAGTGACCATTTCTTCAATGAAAGCAACTTTTCATTCAGTAACTGCCTTATACTTTTTGCTCACAAAAACTGTTGTTGAAACCAGATCCTCAGTGTGATTCTTTGTTTAGTGAAGATGAATCCTGAACACACTGTTTTATAAGAGTACATGATAATTAATCTAGCCTTGTGATTTTCTCAGGCTCGATCCCGCGTTTTCAAGTGTTTGGAACAGGTAATGTTAAAACGTGACCTTGCATATACTTAAAAACACACCACTCCATCATAGCACTGTCTTTTGTTAGCTAAAGAAAATACAAATCAATGAATCAATGAATCAATCCAGTGATTTGTTCTGTGGTCAAGTAAACCAAGTGATTAAATAATAACGTCTGTATAAACTTTGAAAAGTGTAAAGCAATTTAAAATTAACAAAAAGTTGAATACAGGTAAAGCAATTAGTCATAATGTAAAGCAATTAATCATAGGTATCAAAGTATATAAAAATAAAAACATTGTTCTTGGCTTTTCTTTAACATTTCCTAGCAATTTTTCTTATGTGTTTAGCTCTCATCTCTCGTTCTTCGTGTCTTTGCTTATAGATTATTTTGCCATGAATAAGAACTGGATGAATGAATGAAGTTCCCAATAAAATAATGAGACATGTTCATCATTGCATTGAAATTCCTGCTTGTCTTTGCCCGTCCTTCAGGAAAAAAAAAAAATTAATCAACTGTCTGCATTATAAGATTTGTCAGCATGATAGAGCTAATATTAATGCATTTTAAATTGAAAATAAATAGCAGAGTTGACATTTATATACAATACTAGAACGTGACAGGATACTGTATGCTGTGATGTGTGTCATTGGCTGATGCAGACTGAACACATTATCCCCAGCATTCTTTTTGTGCATAAATCTGTGTAATTATTTAATCTTTAATTTTAAACAACTGCCACTTTGGTCTAGCTCCAGCATTTCATTGTACAGGACTAAGATGGACAGTAGAATTATTTTTACATCTCACAAAGAGGACTTCCTGATGGGGGAAATTATACAGCAAATTTTGACAAGAAATTACTTTGTACAGTTTGTCGCAAAGTCCTTGGCCTCTCTTTTAACAGGTCATGTTCAATTCAAAAAAGGAATTGACTGCCAAAAAAGTTGTTCCTGATTTTGTGGCTACAGCACTTTTTGGAATTAGAGTTTACCAGTAATATTGGTACTGGCCAATTTCTAACATGTTTTTGAGCTATTTAGCAGAAGGTTATATTTACAGACAAGAAGTATGTATCCACTTCTCTTCCCTGTGTCCAGATCTAAATCCACAGAGCACAAAGTCTACTTGCTTGTACAGAGGCATGCTCTTTAACAGAACAATCATATTTAAAACAAACAAACAAACAAACAAAACAAAACAAAGACCCCCACAATGGCTAATTTTCCCTATCATAAGCTTCTTTTTATCGGGAGAATGCCACATTTCCCAAATACAGACATCTCATTGCATTCATTCACTCCATGATCTGTGGGTATAAGACAAGACTCCCCAGTAAAATCTGTGTTAATAAACTTCCTTTACTTATTTGGGTCTGTTTCCTATCTTTAGAATTAGTTGCAGTTTATCAAAAGAATATGAATTACTTATATGCCCTAATATAGGAGTTCGGAGTAGGGGAGGATAATCTCTCTAAACCTCTGCATCCCTAGGGTAGGTAGGCAGGCTCTTTCAGCAAGTGAGTCATAGTAGGAGTCAGTGTGTCTCTATTGATTATACAGAACCCACAGAAAAAGATGACCCTGGCACCTGAAGTGCCCAGCTAGTAATGCTTCATTAACATTTAAACAGATAAAAGCTTCATCCGTGCAATACGAGTACAGCCTTGCTTGAGCTAAGAGTGAGACTTGCTTTTAGAAACCGAAGGCATGAATTCCACCTACACTTCCCTTTCCCACAGCTAAAACACAGCCTAGGATATCTGGTGCTGAGCGGTGTTTGAGACAGCGACTTCCACAAAGCATATCAAGAGAGAGTCACGAAAAAAAAATTAATCACATTTGACAAAACAGATCCAAAATGAGAGAGTAAATAATTGTGTGGAGACTTAAATAACTAAAGCTTTAAATTATCATGGCAAAAAGAACAAAGTCTGGGTTGTTGTTCTTTATTTCTGGTTGGTGTATTTTAGACAACAAAAGCGAGGTGACATCAAACTGGGTAGAATTGAGACAGGAAAGTATATCTCTATATTTTGAAGTTATGCCTGCAAGGAATTGAATATAGCTGCAGAGAAAGAGAGGTCGTCACATATGCTGCTATATTTCTTAGGTCTCCTCAGCCATTTCTTTCTCTCTTGTATCCCTCTGTCTAATTCTGTTAGCAGAACATACCTTAAAAAAAAAAAATAAAAAAAAAATTAAAAATTAACTCCTGGTCTTGACGACTACATGGTTGGATTCAGTTCATGAAAGACCCTTCACAAGCCAACCCCTATAGGATTTGCAAATCATACTTATTATTCAGTTTGCAATAGCTCATACAAACTCCTGGCACCAGACACTGCCATAGAAAACAGTGGTCAGAACGGTGGGGTTAGCAAGTTTTCTTCCTGAAGCGTATCCCAGCATCCTTGACGTACGCCTAGACAGCCGAGCTGTGGTACCGGCAGCAGGCTTCAGAACATTCCACCTAGTATTTCATACCGCACGGAGTGGCAAAGGTACGGCGTTTCAGTGTTTGCACCAGGCGGGAAGCCATATGGAAGGACGTATGGAGTCTTTAACTTAGACTGACCCTCTGATAGGTCCTACGGCCGACCACTCTCTTGCAGACTCGGAGTGTTCCACAGAGACACATGCCCATCTCTTCAAGCTGCTCTGAACCACAACTCTTTCCCTCCACTCTGCTCATGTTCTGAGCTTTTCCTCTCCCTCAAAACCACATGGATCTTCCGGGCCTGTATCATCTTCTGATATTCCAAGCCAAGGTTTCCCGCAAACAGGATTTTCATGAATTAATGATTAATTAATTGATTAATGCAGAAGCTATTTCCTTAAATATTATTCCTGTTATTGCTGGTCCAAAGAGCACAGAGATGCGACATGGGACAGAATTGCTTTATGAAAGACAGGAGAAAATAGTGCATAAATGCCTTTAATCCAGATAACACAGGAGTGGCAGGGAAGACTGTAATTCCTGTTCTGGTAACCTCCAAGAGAATGGTTTATTGAGAAATCTTCTCAAAACAGATTATCACCATTCTCGAAAATGAGGTTGAGCTGGACAACTCTGTTCACAATCAACTCTGATTACAGCCCAGTATAATACCCCAAATCATTGCATAATGTGGCTGCCTATGATGGAACCACTTGCTTATTTGAAGAATAAAAGTTCTGAAAACAAATATAGTGGAAAGAATTTTTATTTAGCATCACAAGGGCTGTTTTTTATTACAGTGATGAGACCACAGCAATACCAACAAAACAGGTATATTCATGAACAGCAGAACCATTGAAGCTTAGCTTCATGTCTGGAGTTGTTAAACTCCTGGGTGACATCTTTGATGTTTAGTAAGGATTAAGTTTGTAATTTGACCTTTCTCTCTGTTGTATTTCTTTACTGTGTTCCGTCAAGTAATTTTACGAACTTGTGGGAATTCAGAATCTCTGGGGCTTCTGCCTTTGTGACCAGTTTTCCTGCATCTTTTTAATTATGTAAAGGCTGCTTTCTATCTAAGAAAGCAGGAATCATCAATTCAATTGCAGCCAATGAGTTCTATGGTGTTTTAACACCCGTGCAGACTAGCTGACTGCAAACAGATTTCATTTTTAAAACTTCAGCTCTAGACTTGTCAGTTGTCTGCTTCAGTGTTGGGTTTCGCCCATCGCACTTAATTCCTAAGTAGCATGACTGGGCCCTGATTCTGACCAGGAGTTGTGGCCCCTAGACAAGGTTGTGAACAAAAGGTAATTAAATGTGAGTGCATTTAGTGCCGGTGAACAAGCAAAAGAAATGAAAGCAAAATATGTAGTTTAAAAAAAAATAAAAATTCAGCTAACACAGCATGGTTGGGAAATAATTTAGCAGAAATAAGTCATTAAGAAGGAAAAAAGTAGACAGGGGAGATTTGCTGTTTCCAAGCAGCTTGTTAGCATTCATGAGAGTGGATCTTTAGGAATTATCATGTCACACAGATAGTTCACCGCCTAGATGAAGGATTCTGTATGTCAATCAGTGGAACTGTAATCACCCCAAAAAAGAGATGTCTGAGGCTAGTTTCTGAGATTAACCAACTTTGAAGGAATTTAGAACTTTGAAGGCAAAGGAGCACAGGAGCTTAATGTATTATTTTCTCATTCTGCTAAAGAGGAGAACTTTTTAAGAAGATACGCAGGCTTGCCATTGTAAAGATCGTTATTAGTATGGGTGAGATTCCCAGCATCAAGAAGAGCAGCTGATGGCAGAAATTATGGATTTGGTTCTGTGCTTTTTTCCCAGTCTATACTCCACAAAATACCATTGTATACAGCACAGGTTGACAGACTATGCTGCCAGTGATGGCTTTCCAAGATGCCTTTGATGTTCAAAAAGACAGCATCTTCATTAAAAAAAAGAATAAAACCTGTCAATATGAGAAGAAATACAGCTTCATAAAAGGATAATTAACTAGGTCACAGGCTAGCAAAGAAAGATCTGCAATTATTACATTGAGTGCATTCAGGAAAGAGGCACTTTGAAAGTCACAGCAGAGCTTCCAGACATAACAGGGTTTCATTAAGGAACAAAAATCATCACAAAATGACAGTGAAAATTTAAAAATAGCTATATGTTTGAAAGTTCTAAAGCATCTAAAGTTCCAAACAGAAATTTAAAGATCAAAAATAACCCGTGGCTTAATTTTAACTTATGAGATGTTAATGCCTTTGGTGAAAAAAAAAAAAAAAAAAAAGTTTGTTGCTATTGAACCATTTTGATTACATTTTCTATGTCTTTCTGCATTTTTTTTTCTTCAGTCATTGCTGGAGGAATGTCACACAGGAAACATGGTCTGTCCTGGTGCTGCAGCTGGTCACAAGCTACCTAAAGGTGCAGGTTTAGCCTCCACAGTCACCTGAAGTCTATAAATGAATGGGACCGCACAAAAAGACATAGGGCTTCCTTACTCCTCATTCCCAATTAGTGTCTCTCCCACGCTTGCAAGTCACAGGGCTGGTTCACAGGTCTGATTCAGCTGAGACTTAAGTCAGTAAAGACCTGGTCTGCCTTAAGATATGGCTGCACTAATATTATTCCCAGTACAAGAGTGGTAGCAGGAATGTGCATCTACTGTAAAGATGTGGGAAGGTTCAGCTATTTTTACAACAGCCTGTATTTATGTTGACTTGCAGTCATCATGGAAACAACGTGAAAGAACAGGGTAATTAGAGAACCTGGGTCTAAACTAAGGACTTGCATTATAAAAAAGCTAATCTGTTTTCTTTTATAATTTATCCTTCAGGACCTTTTTTTTGCTAAACATTTAAGTTCTTTTAGTATAGTAAACAGATATCTTTTTACCTTTTATCATTTTATTAAACAATGTGGGCAAATCAGACCATGCATTTCCATTTGCTGCTTTTGTAGGGTTCCCATTAGCTTTGGAGGCAAATATGAGTGTCCAGTTCTTGGGCACTAGCACATGATTTATTCACTGTTGTCTCCCACTGAAATTAAGAGTAATTCCCTAGAAGGCAACTGTCCACAAGACAACTGTCACTTGCAGGACTTTATCAATAAGCCATCCCATCCTCAATCTTGTTTCCACAGTAGTCAGCAATAGACCTTGCATAGGAAGAAGCCAGAAATTTCAGAATACGCAATAGCACAGAAATTTCCTGATCATTAAATCTGAAAGTGAGAGATTTTCTTAAAGACTTTGTTTCTATTATACTAGTACTCTTTCTGTTAGCACTATAAGGTATCCAAGCCACCTTGTGGACACCTGCATTTTAAGTATCTAGTGCAGTAGCTCTCCTAAAGCAAGTATAAATGCCTTTATATATGCAAAAGTGAGAAATCAAATCACTGAGAAATCAGGTTCTTCAAAGACAGTAGCCAGTACACCTAGGTATCTAAGATGGGCACAGTTTTGCTCCCTGAAGGTCTTCAAAAAACTTTTTTTCCTCTGTTAACTATACAAAGGAACATATGGCCTTACCTTAGAAAGAATTTTCTGAATCTTATTTGCTTGTTCTCTAGAAAATATTATTGTTTGATTGCCAAGTCTAAGCATTATATGGAAAAATATTTCCCTTTATAATTTCAAAAGTAAGACTTTTCTGTTTTATTACTTCTTTGCACCCTGGTTCTGGGACATAAAATAAGGAGATCAGAAAATTGTCCCTCTTCTCTACAACACTCATAATTTTTAGAATTTTCCTTGCCACCATCTCTTTTCTGAAGTTTCATGACTCAGTCTTTCAGTCTTTCTTCAGAGGTCCCAGTGATGGAAATGCTGTCTGCTTTTCTCTAATTTTGTGGGTAGGTTTATCTTTTTCTGGGTAGAGTATTCCAGGTAAGCCTGTGGCACTAGCTATGCAGGAGACAACTGTTTCTACCTCACTTCCCAGCATTCGTGCATCCATTTGTTATCTTTTCTGGCTGTAACTGCACAGACATCACTGAACAGCAAGATCCAGATAATTTTCCTGGATCACATACTAAATTTAAAATCCCTTATAGTATACAAGTAGTTTAAATTTCCTTCACAAAGTTTCATTTCTTTCAATTCTTCAGCACTGAACTTCACTATTCAACAAGTTTTGAGTTCAGCTGAACATTTTGGGTTTTTTTTGGATGTCATTAACTTTTTTTCTTTCTGTACTCTTGCTTTCTTGTTGTTTAACCCTCTTTCTAATGCATTTATACATTACTAAGCAAAACATAGCATTTATGAAAACCTGAGACGCCCTGCTTTTAAGCTTCTGTACTGATGAAAACCAACTGGTTATTTTCTCCCCTCCCTTTGTTTCCCCTTACCCAGTTCGTATACATGACTGTATACTACTCGCAAGCAGTAATAATTTGTTTACTACCTTTTCTGGAGATCTTGTGAATGGATTTTTGAAAGGCTAAATAAATTGGCACCAGAATCACATTTTCATTTTTATGCTTTGGAAGAATTCTAATGCATTAGAGAGAGAATTTACCTTTGCAGAAATCACACTGGTTAGCCTTTCTCATATCACCATTTACACTTTGTTTTATTATTCCACTTTGAAATATTGTCTTAACCAACTTATTAGCTTCCAAATATGTCTGTGCCTTACTTGTCAGAGAGTCTCTGAATGCTTCAGGGAATCATTCTGAAATACAAAGTACAATATTTTCTACTCTCAAGCCATCTTTTCTTAATGACAGACAGTACAATTTTTGGTAGCGGGTCTGGTGTTTTATTCTCAAGCTCTTTGGTAGTCTTCCAACATTGTCTTCTATTTGCTGAACAAGCTGTAGCAACAGCAAATGAAAGTAAATTTGAAGGGCAAAACTCTGCATCACAATATTTTCCCTGATGTTTCTGACCTATGCAAACTGTTAGGTGTGTCAGCAGATAGTTGCACTCAGACTTGACCCCGTGTAGCACATGAAATCATCTAAGAAAAGCTGCAATGAAGTAAATATTTGAAAACCTGAGAGCAAACAACACTTCTGTTCAGAGAGGAAAAGTCCCCTTTACAACAGCTTGCAGAAATACCAGTTTTGCATAACTCAGGCAGTCCTCTGTGAAAAGAAAGAGGGGACGAACATGCTATTGTGACGGCAAAGTTAAATATATATAATGCCATAAAAATAATGTGGTAGTGATTTGGTGCATTCATTACAAGCTCGTCTTGTTTCATTTGTGTGTAACTCTTTTACAATATCACTGTGGAAGACACAGTATCTTTTTGAATATCATTATTGCATACTTATCAGTGAAGGAATACAAATGAAATATAAAAAAACACTGAGCCCCAAATCCCCTGATTCTCCCTAAGATGGCACCACACTTAACAGGATGCCTCTAAAGGCACATTTTAGCTGTAAGTAAATTGATATTAATGTCTGATGTATAACAAGAATATACATGGTTAAGCAAAATGCCTGAAATTGAAACAGCATGATATAATCCAACAGGATCAAATAGAAAGAATTTTATAGCAAGCACTGCACATTATGATATAGCGTTTTATTCATTTTCCCAGACAGACACTGCATAAAGCAGTGAAAGCATTTTGATATTTCAGATAAAATCATATATTTTAAGTTTGATACTATTAAAGATGATGGAAATCTGGCAGAGGAAAAACAAGGGATATTTCTCTTTATGGAGATAATTGCTAGTACAGCAGCTCACAGAGTAGTATCACACTAATCATACAACTAGATAAGGCTTTTTTTGTGTTGTTAGCTAAAAATGTTACCTAATGTGACCTGTCTTGTAATTTCCACCTCAGCTAGCCCCAAGAGTCTAGCACAAAACAAGAGCTTTTTCCCTGGACTAGGCATGCAGAACTGATCCAAGTATTAGGCACTGTAAAGATAAGGCATGTTGTATACGTTCTGTATGTTATTAAACCCAGCTATTTCTTCTGCAGGAGTGTATGGTAATGCTGAAATTTGGCCCTTTTGGGCTGGAATCACTGAGACATTCCTGGGTCTTCTCTGGAAGCACAACAAGGTTTGGATCAGTTAGACCTATTTTTTCCTTCCAAGAACTGCCAGGCATCCAGACATGAGAACATGTTAGACCACCACTAACGTAGAAAAGGATTGGGAAAAGTAAACAAACAATTGTATTTTGGAAATGCAGGATAGGAAAGTAGGAAGAAAATAATGGAAATAGACAGGAAGTGAAAAGAACTGTATTATTCGCATCTTCTTGACAACTGAGGGAAGCAAACATGCTACACAAGCAAAAAAGAAGCTTTCATAAATTCTATCAGAAAGCCTAATGAGATTCTTTGTTGCAAAAATACTCAAAGTTAATGTTTTCATTTGCCTGCTTGCTCAACAGCTTTGAATCCTGCATCCGTGATTTGCTTGTGGTCTCACTGTTGAACAATCAGTCAACAACAGTGCAGTCTACGAGCTCTTCAAGACCACAGACCATCACTAGCAGTAGCTGATGACTGTGCACTAATCCCATCATCCAAAAGCTCTTGAGGCTTATTTTCTACTACCAACTCTCATGCCCTGAGACTGAAGCTTTTTCAAAGTAATACCTATCTCATACTCTCCTGGGGAGAGCGTGTATGAGACAGAACTAATGGTCTGGCACACAAAATTAGGTAGAAGTCACGGACCTGTCTTGTCTTCAATGGAATCACAATTCAATATCTCATCTTCATATTTGTTCCTTCTAATTGACCAATAATCAAGATTAAGTGGCTTAAAGTGGTAAAGCACAATTACAAGTTTGGGGGATATAAAAGATGTATTAGAATTTAAGTGGCAAAACCTGATAAATCTAGGTATTTGAATAAGCATTTCTAGTGTTAATAGTGCTTGCAAAATTCCACTTTAATCTCTAAATGTCAGCAACAATATCTGGCAATAATCTGTGCTTCCAGCATTGCTCTTTGTGTTCAACTGAATCAGCCATCTCTGCCTACATGCATGACACAGTATATGACTGTAGTGTTTGAATAAATGGAGAGGGTCCTAAATATCTTAAATTTGTTTTACTTATCTTTATACATGAGTAAACGGAGTAGAAAAGATCAAAACTACACCTCAAATTCTCTCCAAGGTAAATCCAGTTATGGGAGGGTTAATATATAAAAAGAAAAGTTCAAAGACAGTCAATGAACTATGAGCCTGATGATGAAGTATAAATTGCAGAGGCATCATGGGTTCTGTATGCTGGTAAACAACATATACACTAGGTTCCAAGGGATTTCTCAAACTATATTATGTTGAGATTACACAAATAAAATAGAAAACTGGGGGGGGAAGTAACACAGCTTCCTAAGGGGGTTGCTTGAGCTTGAAGTCTCATGAATACTGTATTATATGGTGTAAGAGCTCTGAACGCTGAACTTACAGACGTGAGCTGTCACTGTGGGCTAAACTGCAGACAGTTTGCACAGATTCTTAGACAGACACTTGATGCTTCCAACCCTTCTGGGAAATCAGAGGTGGGAAGATTGTATTTCAGCCTCTCTGCTGGTGATCACCCGATTGGCAGGTGAAATGGCAAAAGGTATGTGCAAGTTGTTGTGTTGCTCTGTAATCTCCTGTGATAACAAGGTTCATTCTGCTGTGGCAAATGTCTAGTCCCTCGCAGAGCCACACCAGACTGGGGAAACTCCTCACTTGGGACACCTGCTCTTGGGTGAAATTATTCTTGAGTTTATTGGTGAACTCTTTGGAGAGCTTATTGTGCTCTCCCAGAAAATCTGATTTATTGAATACATGATCACAAGCTGTCATGGCTCTGACTGCAATGTCATATATATCCCCATCCAGGCCAGGTTTGGCTACCTGGGGTCAAGCCAGCTTTTGGTGCAGCTGTGTTGCCTCAAACCAGAGCTGTGAGAGAAAAAAACCATGAGAAGAGGGGACCTGTCTCCTTTCCTTGGGAGCTGCTTTTAAGCCCAGGCACTCACCATCTTCAGGTGTCTGGATGTGTCACTTCAATGTCGTAGCAACAGCATGCAACTCTGAGGTCTTTATGTCAGTCCATTAAATGTAAAGGGGAGAGGTAGCACAACTTGAAGACATTGAGTGTAGCAATGTAGAATAGTGCAGTGGCGTCTCCAGTTCTGTTCCTGCATTCAAAAATGTCTAGAGAAAGAGTAAGGCCAATCTGCTTTGTCTCTAGATAGTTTACAACACCATAAAGTTCTTCTAATAAATTTCAAAAGACCATGATTAAAATAAACTTGCGGTGGTGATACCGACATCATCGTTAATAGAGTCTACACTACGACAGGCTCCTTCCATTGTTATGAGTTCTTGGGGTTTTTTGCCTTTTTAATAGATTTCAGGTTCTAAAGGATTTGTCTTATCTCTGGTGCCTTAATTTTCTTATTTCTTCTGGATTCATTGGCTCCTTGACTTTAGCTTTTGTCATCTTATTTACTGAATTTTCAGCTGCTCGTTTGGATTTAGACAGAGAACTTTCCCACCTGCATGATCAAGATGGAAATTCAGCATCGCAGTTGAATAAGTCTTGTGCTTAAAGAGGTTATAATTCCAAATGGAAAGAGAAAGTCAAGGCACAGAAAACTATTTCTCTGTGTATGTTTATATCAGCCTATGACGAGTCCCCTCATCTGCCAGGAACCTGCAGCAGCTGTTGCAAGTTGATTGGAGGCCCTCTGGGCCCATAAGGGGTTGTCTCTTCTGAACAACCCTGGAGCTTTGTAAGGAGAAAAAAATCAGATCCTTAATTTGAGGATGCAGAGGATAGAAAGAGAGAGACTGTCCCGGCCTCCTGCATGCACTGGTAGTCAGCAGTATCAACCTTCTGAATAATGTCATGTTAAGCTGATTTATATAGACTGCCATCACTTTAAAAGTGATGGAGAGCAGAATTGAACACAAAGACCTTCCCACCTTGACAGGTCTCTTGGGTCATGAATTCAGATGTATTTTTAGAACAGACTGTAAAACTTTATAACAGGCCCCTGCCCGTTGCGAACTGACTCAAAGTCAGTGGTCCTAATATCTTCCAGGGAAGCTGATCAGACACTTTAAAGATTATTCATTTGTTTTATTTTAGTCATTTGAACATTTTAATACAGCATCTGATTAGGTGGAGTACTACTAAGCTCACAAACCCAAAGGCTAGTGCCCCCTTTTTGCTTTTTACCAGACCACTTATTTCTGTAATGAGTTATTTAATTTTCAATTTCCTTTAAGCTCACCCAAAAGGATGCTTGTGATCTTCAAAAGAAAGTTTCTTTGTGATATTAAGAGCTAAGACTGAATTCTGATACAGATTATGAGTTCAGGTTTTAGGATATTATAAAACAACAGAGAAGTTAATCATTATGATGACCCCAATTGATTGGATGGCTAATCACCAGAAAGATAGGACTGATGGATCTGGGTTTTTGCACATCTGTTCCTTGCAGAAGCTTAATTTCTTTTGGCAGATAGGAACATTATAGATCTTTTCTATATCTGGGTCTAATTTCTCTTTAAATTGCCAAAGTGACAGTGAGACGTTGATGCCATCTACTCTGCAGTAATTTCTCTATAATCAAAGAAACATATTTGTATTAGGAGCTGGCGTATTTGCATCTTTCTGGTTGTCTTTTCCAATATAAACAACAAAGATGTGAGCAGAGCAGCTTGTCAGTTCTCTCATTTGTATTTGGTTAAAGGAAATCTTGTTATGTAGTATATGAACTGAAGCTAAGATCAACAATGTTCTGGCAAATTAATTTCAACCTTGGTTTTCCTTTCCCCTATCTTCAAATAAAATAGCATGTGTGTCTTTCAGATGAAATTATTCATATAATAGGCAAAATAAGGAAAGAAACAAGTTTTCCTATTTAATCTACGGTCCTTTAGGAAACACTAATAGTTTTTGTCTCTTAATACAATTGTTTGCATTCACTAACATCAAGATCTTCAGGATAAATATTAAAATACTTAACTTATTATATTCCATCCATGAAGATACAGAAAGTCTTTATGATAATAAAATATAAATAAAATCAAAGGTTGAAATAACCACCAGGCAGATATATTTGTTCCCAAATTACTGTAAATCTCAGGCATGCTTCTGTAATATGAAACAGACGTTCTCATATCCTGGTGCATTGTTTTAACACAAAGAATTTAAAAAAATGCATGTAGAATGGAAAAACTGGAAAATATAATGTCTGTTCTACAGGAAGCTCAGATTACTAATTTCTGTTCATTCTGGATCAGATTTAAAAAAAAAAATAATAATCAAAACCAAAATTAGAATTCCCCAGAAAAAAAAAAATGTTGGGTGTGGGTGTGGGGGTGTGTGCATGTACAAAGCAAGTTCTCCAAAAAGCAGAACAGCTTTGAGTCAATATTAATGTAATAAAATACAGAAGTGTGATATGTATTTAAATGAATGTTTTATGAGCAATGTTTGGTTGTATAAACAGAATGACAATAGTTTATTTGGAAAAAAAATGTTTGAACCTTATTGAAAAATATTTCTCCAGTCAAAATTGTTTGATTTTGGTAGTGTTGAAATAAAATTAAAATGACAACTTTTTTAAAAAAAAACCCTTTTGTCTGTTGAAAGCCTGTTCCTGTGAAATATCTTATTTTCAGCAACTGACATCTTGGAAAGCCCCTTGTTACATATTTTCTACTGTATGTAATGAAGAACGTTTAATCACTTGATGGTACCACTGACTCTCATTGGCAAAGACACCTTATGGAGGACTGATCCTCCTACCCAGTCGCTATTGCTGCACTATTTGTGTGCGTAGTCAGCCCTATCCTGAGGCTGCCCCCAATCTCAGAACGGGACTGGAAACGAAGGCTGGCAGCAGAGGAATGTCACCAGCAGCCCCGCAGCTCTCACGGGCAGAAGGCTCTCCGTAAGAGCTGATTTTTATTCCATACTACACATGCAAAATGCAGTTTTCCTGAAGTCAGACAGCCCTTACTGCTCAAAACTGACAAAGTTCCTGGGGGAGTTCACATTTGTAACACTACCCTTGTCAGACTTAATCAGGTCTTGTACCAGTTAACCACCTATATTTGGGTTGTGTAGTCTATATAAAATACACTTGTAACCTATCTAAAAGACATCTCTGCTTGTACAATGTGATATCTCAGGTCCTGATGCACAGAGCAGAAGCTGAGATTGACCTGAGTGTTTCTTAAAGGAGATGCACTGTCACTCAAACCAACACATAATATCCTGGTGATCCAAATATAAAAAGCCTTTTAGAAACTGCACTGCCCAGACAGTGAGTTAGTTGGTAGGTGACAGTAGCTATTGCTTCTCTGCTGAACAGCATGCATAAGATTTAAAGTGAATTTTACAGCAAAAGCTTTAGCACAGGAAGAAATAGGCATGCTCTTCTGAGGGCCCTCACTGCTGGCATGAAACCCATAATTACATTAAGATCTCGTCCCCCTATTTCCTGTATATATTGTTTGATATATTCATCTTTGCCTGGCCAATGTTCAGGCACAGTTCTGAGTGCATGAGTGGATATCTTTATTTGGGTAAGCGAAGGCTTAGAAGGTTTTCCAGCCTTTACGAGTAGCTCTTCTCCAACGCTGTTATTGACAGCATCTCAGCTCATGAAGAGCACTGCTATTTTTAACCCCCTAATATACCTGGTGACCCTACCCTTTAAGGTTGTGAGATATTAAAACAAACTACAATGAAGTAAAGGAAGTCAGGCTGAAGTCAATGCTTTAAAAATGTTTCTAGAAAGGTTGAGATGGAAACCATAGAAGAGACAACATTATTGATTGTGGTAATGTCACAGAATACCACACAGAGACAACAATTCACCCAGACTCAAAAAAAAGGCAATGCATGGGATTTAAACTTATGCTCTAACTTTAAATGCACATATAATGCCTTTAAATAGTTCATACGTTCATAGGTCTATGAATCAGGCAGAGATTAGACACCTGAAGTAGTCATCACCTGTTGTATATAGGCAGCATGTTGCGTACTAGAATCTTTAAGGTTACTTTTGGCTACAGAAAATCATGTGCTGAAACTGAGGCTGACAGGAAAAGAAGGGTTTTGCTCTCCGTACACTGCTTATTCACTGTTGTTGTTAGTGAGTCAGCATGGGCTGGGGACCACTGGGGTAGAACACACCAAAACTTGAAGGCCACTTCACTATTCTGCAACCCAGATTTTTTATTTTTTATTTTTTAATGAATGCTGTTTCTGCATCCAGGTCTGCTGAAAAAGCTCAGCTTACATAATAAGTTATGCCATTAATATTCTTGGCAAAATTAATTGTTAAGTCAGTGACAGCCTGAGGTACTCCTTAGGATATATAACGACTGCAGAGTTTAGCTCAGAATACTCACAAGCTTTGAGAGAAGCTGAGCTGGTATCATATCACACCGTCTCAAGGCAATATTGTTGATTCCTTTATCCCAAGAAGGGACAGTTTCCTGATGTGGGTGAAAATGTCAGTGAACAGAATGCCTCTGAAGTTCATGAGGGCCTCTTCCTTTTCAACTGACAGGTGGAATTGTGAAGTTGTTCTCTGAAGACTTCATTTTCATACTGAGGAATTAATATGGTTGCAAACATCAGTGCAAAGCAGTTGAAATCTATTTTGATTCAGAAAGTTTACCATTTTGAGAAAGCTTCTGTTGTGACTTCTCGCTTCCTACTTTCTTTCCCTCCCACCATCCTCCACATCGACACAGTAAGAGTTACTTGATGATTTCTAGGTTCCCTTTTGTATTATTATTTTGACAAGCCAGCCAGTAACATCAAATTTTTGTTCAGTGAAAATAAAAAAGTCATTTACATGGAGAATAGCTAGAGTAAGTACTTCCTGGAAATTTCACACTGTTCGTTAAGAACTGTGATGGCAACGGCAGTCAGGTACAACGGGGGAAGGGACAGAAGAAAGCCGAATTCATCTCTTGAAAACTATGAAGAATTGACAGCCATAGAAAATGAAACCATTCGAGCTTTTCCATTCTGCTCTACTGATAATTCTCGTGCAGTGGGACTCGGATGATTCAGGCTATGTAGTCAGTCTGTTTTAACAGAAATCAGGCTATTTTGTATTACGTGTATTGTGCTTGTATGAGTGAGTGAGAATGAGAGGGGCAGGGAGAAAGACTGTGGGCATATATGCGTAGTAAATACAAATACATCATTTTTGCAGTCTTAGAGAATACTGGTCACACAATTAAAGTTAGTTTTGTGCAGTTGCACAGCCAGCTGTGAGTCAGCTAGTGTAAGGAGCAGGGCTGTGGTCAGCCAATGCACCGTTCTACCTGGTGGTACCGTACGCATTGTGGGCAGCAGCTATGGGCCCCTCTCTGGGCAAGTGATGCAGCTGTCTTACCTAATAGTTCTATCTGGTTGCCTTTCAAGACCAGAAAGAATAACTCTGAGGCACTGTCTAACCTCACATGTGATATGAGACACAGAATTTCCTCAAAAGAGACAATATCTGGGCTGCTCTTCCCCACAAAGAGACAAAAATCAGTGTTCTTCCTGATCTCCTGATCAGCACACGCTGCTCTTTTAGTTTCCCCAAATTCTCCACACACAACCTTGCTTTCTTCCTTTTAACTCTGAATCCAATTATTATCTGTAATGATTTGACAAGCAAATGCCGTTTAGTGTCTGGTTTGTTTGTGGAGTGTTCATTCCTTGAATTGCTGAAGCTGGGTATTTGTTCTTGGTCAATGAAGTCGCAGAATATTTTTTCTGCTTCCAGACATTGGCTTGAAACTTATACAGTAGAAATAAAATGAATGCCAAATAATGAATTAATCTGCCTAATTAATATTACATTTTAATCATTTTATTATTTATCATTTTCAAATACCAAGAAGATTGCAGTGAGGATGATTGTCCTGGGTAGGCACTTCTGCGTATGAATACAGGTATATAAAGCCAGCATTGATTGGTGGACTTTTTCAAAAGTGTAATTTTTAATTTTTTTCCTACAGGAACAAGGTAGTGTAGGTTTAATTTATTTAGGCAAGCAAAATTACCACTAAACCCTTCTGAGATTTTGTAGTTATGCTTCTGTACATGAAAGATGACCTTATTCTTATGTGATACTATCTTCCCAACATAGTGTCTTGACTAATAGCCAGGACTGTACCTCTTTCAAATAGAG
Organism: Astur gentilis; assembly: GCF_929443795.1. Taxonomy (NCBI): domain Eukaryota; kingdom Metazoa; phylum Chordata; class Aves; order Accipitriformes; family Accipitridae; genus Astur; species Astur gentilis. Next base: position 840,670 of record NC_064892.1, read on the forward strand.
TGCCTAAATCAGAACTTAAATTCACAAAATATCTGTTAACAAAAATGATGCTTTTGTCTTCTAAAGCTCTCATTTTTTGTAAAAATCTAGATTTCCTCTTGTTTCTTCAAAAGCTGTTGATAGTTGTGTATTCTTATATTTTCTCTATAATTTATATATCTTTCCCAATCTTATAGCTCAGTTTAATTCAGTTCATGTTGGGAGTTAGTTTTAGTTTTGTTTTCTTTAGTTGAGGATACAATAAAGTGAAAGCCCTATCTATTGCTGTCACAGACCCTCTTTGCTTTCCTTGAAATCGGAGACGTTTATTTGACTGACTTGAATCTTGAGAAAGTGCATGTTTTGAAGGAGCAAGAATTTTGCTCTAGAAAACTTTACTTAATGGAAAATCTAGAGGATTTTCCGTGCCTCTGGTTATTTAACACATGGTCTTCTCCTCACATCCACCTTCTATCTTTTCCATTGACACACTGAAAATTACATAGGAAAATACTAATAGAATCTAACTAATACTTTATGGTGTTCTATATGTAATATTTTTTAAGATGACCATTTATTGTGATTATAAATTTGGGGGTTTAGCCATTGATGTCTTTTAAAAAAAGAAAAATACCCTCTTATTAAAGCACAGTTTGTAAAGTGCACACTATACTCAAGATACAAGCCAATATGTATTTTCATTGACAGTTTCAGGCCTTGTTATACAGTGCATGTTCTAAGTGCATTTGGGATTTGCTAGGAGATAGAACATTTCCCAGGGTATAAGAAGGAATACTGGCTGATCCAAGGCCCTAATATCTGCTTTTCTATTAAGAAAATTTCAAGAAATTTCAATACATTTCAGTTCCAAATCATGGGTTTCTAGTATTTAAGCTAAAGAAGTCACCTTTCACTATCACTGAAACAAAGAAAAGACTTCGGACTGCTCGGGATCTACTTAACTCACTTGGATCAGCCATGGGACTCACGCAAAGGCTGCTGAGCAGCGAGCGGTATGCACAAATACAGGATCAGATCTTCTTCTGCACTCCCCGGTGGGTAGCACATCTTTAGGCATGAAAGGAAGATTTCTGTGTAAAACCTTTGGTGCCTAGAAAGTTTTAGATGTCCAGGAAGGATAGGAGAGGTTATTTGGGGTCTTTGTTGGGAAAGTAGGTGCTTAAATCGTGTCTGTCCTAGTCAGTAGGAGCGGAGAGGGACTATTCTCTGGTCTACCAGCTAGCCCAGCACAGTTCATCTGCAAACGTCTACATTTTTTTTCTTTTTTTCTCCAGAAAACAGCATGGCCATATGAAAACTGTTTACTGGGTACGGTGCTTGGAATACGCCTTTTCCCAGACCAATGGCTGGGCACTGTCTGGAAATATGTGAGTTAGCACAGCCAAAGCCGTGGAGGCAGCGTGCTAGCAGCTAGGTACTACAGCGGAGCCTGCTCTGGTGCTCAAGTCTGGCTCTGACCCTATTCTTTTTCCTTATCCAGATGTGACTTAATTCTACCTCAGCTGCACTATAAGTACTCGAGTATTAAACTGGTGCTTTTCCATGTTGTTCACTCCTCCAACTACTCAGGCTATTTCATGCCAGTTCTCAGGCCTGAAAAAGACCTGGAAAAATGGAGGATCTTAGTGGGAAGGGCTGAAGACCAGCATCTCCTCTCTCCTAGGCTCATTTTCAGGACCCCCTGAGGGTTTCACCTACTACTACTTGGACATCTTACACTGTTCTGCAGAGGTATCTTGTCCCACAGACCTGAAATTTCTTTTGCAGAAACCAGAGTATGGGGGTAGGAAGGCTGATAAGTATCACCATCTCACCCTGAAGTGGGATATGACCTTAGTTCACATCCAGACAGAACTCTGAAAATCTTACTTTCCATGTAATCTCGCTTGCCAAAACAGAGCAAAATGGGACCAACATGTTAAAAATCTTGATACAGACTGCAGACAAGGTTGAAAGGGGCTGCAATAAAAAGGATACAAAGTGGGAGGCATTTATCTGAGAAATGGATCTCAGGAACAGGTATACTCAAGCATTCTTTAAAAATACGGACAAGAGTTCAAATGTAATTTTGAGCCAAAGCTGAGGACTTGTGAATCAGAGCAGGAAGATGATGTGTACAAACTGAGATTGGATACAGAGAAATGGTCACAGAAGCTTATGATTGCATTATTTAGTTCTGGTCTTGAATAAACGTTTATTTACCGTCTTGCTTAAGTAGACACATGGGTTTGCTCATTTTCTTGTTACCATGCATGGTGTGCTCTTCAATACACTCCCTATAAACTGATGTACATTTTCAAATATGATTCATAAGCCAACTTACTACTCCTAGATCTCTTCTATGAAGAGAAGATGTGCATTCATACTAAGCAGGTTTACAGTGTTCGTGATCAGAAAGGAACATCTGTGGATATTTATCTGTTATCAGACCCAGTGTTCCTGTCTCCGAGCAATAGACTAGGCTCACTGACTAATTAAAAACAGAAAAACAATTACCTTATTTCTTTTATTCTTGGAAGTGTCAATATAGCAACTGAAGCATTAAAAATGTGGTGGGGGATATAGTCAACACTGGGAAAACCACTCGCTGTTTAAAAGTTTATTTAAGAACAAAAAGTACACACACCACCTAGTCTTCCTTCTCATTAATCATTTACTGTGGATAAGAAACCTTTGTAAGCAATTTGAATTTGTAATGAAAAAAATCATGTTCTACAGAATGCAGTAGGCAACAGCTACTATCTCTATAAAGAGATAATCACAAAACATAGATTAGTGATACAGGCTACACTTTATCACCTAGCAACCCTACCCATACCTGCCACCATTGCAAACAAGCTAAGACAGAAGTTTTGCAATTCTGGGACTAGTAAATTGAAACTAATTATACAGCGTAACCCACTCTTGACACTAATAAAATTATAATTCATGAGATGAAATATACTGAAATCAACCCAAACTGTTAGTTAGATTGCTCTTTTCAGGTGTCAGTTTTTGAATTTTCAGTGCTTCAAAATTTAATCTAAGTTTCCTTTTTTATTAAAAACAGGTCTAGGAAGAAGGAAAACAATCAGCTGACTATATTGCTTTTCAGCCTGTGATAAAGGAAAGGTAGTTGCTAAGATTTTCAGATATTCTGAATGAATACGAAAAGGAAATTTTCATTATATAACAACCTAGATAGCAAGCACCTAACCAGTAAATAATGTACTTCAAAACAGATAAGTGGAAAATAAAATGGGAAACAAGCAAACCTCTCTGTACTCAGTCATACAGGCTTTTCATCACCTTCATAGCCTGGTGTCCAATCCATTTTTGTGTGATCACATGTGAAACTTCTCTCTGTCCAAAAGGCTAGTTTAATTCTTACGACAAAGATCATTGCTAGAAGAGAATAGGCAAAAGGAACTAAAATCAAGATGTTTATTTGTTTTTCTGTTTAAATGATGATAATATTTGTAATAATCATAGGTCCTGCAGCCATGGCTACACAGCATCAGATGACAGCATCTTTAATGTGCTCCTTTTAGCTCCCAAACGTAGGCATTGCTCCTCACTGCTGCACATTTATCCCCTAGCCTACAGCTGCTGGTGTTCGGGAACCCTAATGTGAGTTTTAATGCTGTTGGCTGGATAAGGTTTTATTTGAAGGGAAGCAGCACCATCTATTGCAACCTGATAGCTTAGCTCTAGGTGATACAAAGAACAGAGCTGGCCTGGGCTGAGTTTTAAACTATTTCTTGCATGTACTTTCATAAGTTTTTCCCAGACCAGCTTCAAATGCGGTTGGGATCTCAGTTTGTATACGATAAGGGACAGGGACAGGCGTGTGTGGCATGTGTGCATGCATCTAATAAAAAGGTGCATCTAAGAGACATACTTGTTTACAAACTAAGACAAAAGAGTAGCATAAGCCTAGTCCTGACTAAGTGTTGCTTTTAAATGACTTGGCTGGAGTTTTCATTTCTGAAGTGGGAGGATAGTCAAAAGTTAAGATTATGTTTCACCCAGGTGATATTCTCTCAAAATTTGCTTTCAGAAGCAGCGTTAATGTAGGTGTGCAGTACAGCATGTTCTTCTAATAATGACAGTGCTATTGTCATCCATCTATACTTCTGGTTCTTCTCTTTTTCCAGACTGTCTACAAAGCCTGGCTCTGTTCCCAGTATTTTGAAGTCACACAGTTTCACTGCAGCAACAGAATTCCTTGCAAGCAATACTGTTTGGAGGTTCAGACGAGGTGTCCCTTTATATTACCAGACAATGATGATGTCATCTATGGAGGACTATCAAGTTTCATCTGTACAGGTATAGTATAGAAAAGCTAATTTCACTTGTTTTCGTAAATCTAAATGTGAAGGAGAGTATGGATAATGTTTCTTCCATTAGATCTAACTGTGAGAGCATGAAGGTATTCCTCATCACAAAGATTTGTCAGAGGTGCTAGGATTTGAGCCCAGATTTAGTAATGCACATTTATACTACAGCTTGCCACAGTCATTAACTTTACAAAATAAAATTACTAGAAGAAATTTGTTCTGGTTATTTTTTATGCTTAATAATTTGGTGGAGGATTTTTGTTGCTCTGTGTCATGCAGTACTCAGAGAAAGAGGCTCTGTGTCATGCAATATTCAGGAAAAAAAAAGAGAGAGGCAAGACCAGTTTGTAATATATTCACCTTTGTTCACCTGCTTTCCTATCTCAGATGGATGAAGAATCTGAGGCATAGCACTCAAAACTGTGCAGCAGCTCTTGGAAGGTAAATGTCTAAGGAAAGGTCTTTCACTAGTGAAGAATTTTAAGAATCAGTTGTTCACCTGACCTGATCTTTTGGTCTCTTCTTGAGTCTTGTTACATTCTGTGAGTATTTTAATTTTAAAAGGTATTGCTAATATATGTCTACGCATTGATTGATAAAATTATTTGGTTCCTTTTTTACATTCCATTCTGCTTCAAACACTATCCCAGAATGACCCAACCAGAGAGGACGTGGTAGGCAAGAAATACTTCTGGTACATCTCAGGTACCTCAGATACTTTTTTTCAGGATTTGCTGAGAGTCATCCACACAAAATTTCATCTCATATCAATGCTCTCTGAAGATTTCTGGTGTCTAGAGTATCATCTGAGAATCCTGAAGATATTTAGGCAACTTATTCCCACTAAATCAGTAAAAAGGCATTTCAACACTTAGGTCATTTGACAGCCTGGTCCCAATATCTGAAATTAGACAGCCTCCATCTTAAATTAGGGCTGCACTGGAAAGCTTGATACCAAATACGCTGCCCAAGGTAAGCTACTTAAAAGCAGAGTAAAATATAGAACCCCATAAATGTTCTATACAATCTCAGAAGCAGGCATAGTATTTGTGGCAGCTCACTTCACCTTATACCCTGTGTTTGGATTTAGGGGGGTTCTGGTAGCAAGATATTTACTGTATTTCTTCTTGAAGATTAAGCCTATTGTGCACAATCAAGCCATATGGAAAAGACAATATAATAAAATGTAAGCTGAATTATAATTTGGTAGTCATCAATAAGGTAATGGTGCTTAGCACTTCAATGCATTTCATAAATATTAATAGCCTTCCAATATGCAAACACAGCAAGCAAACGAGCATTATTTTCCAGTTTAAGATAGGACAGGAAAAGCTGAAGTGAGAGACTTAGGACATTTTTATTTACAACATGTATACAATATATGTGTGTGTGCATACATGTATATACGCATGTGTGCGCACTTACACACACAATGGCAAAGAACAAGCAAAAAAAAAATAAAACCATCTTAGTAATTATTTCAGAAAACCTCTCAGGAAATACATATCCACCTCTTCATTTTCCTAGAATATCTCCAAGTCCAAATTCCTTCCTAAAACAGACAAAATAGATGACTTTGCAAAGATTACTGACAGTCAGTAGCTCTGAGTTTGGGATGAAAAGCAGATTTAGAGGAGGATTAAACTCATTTTAGTGCAGGCATTAGTAGCGTGGGTATCTACACATAAACTCTGTGACTAAGCTCTCACTAGAGTCACTGAAGATCTGGTGTAGTCAGTAGAGCTGAGCGCTATTTAATTCAACCTAAGTAGGCATCTGCACCTGAGGAGCTGACGAGCTAACAGCGCTGGCTCCTCTCCATTTGCTGTAGCTGCCGTCGGTGCCCAAGATCTTACTGCGGACGCTTAAAACCAGGGTGACCTGAATCTCATCTCAGCAGTCCGCTAGCTGATATTTGGTTGAACTCTTTGTCCTCTCGAGACCCTCAGCATCAGCAGAGCAGAGCTCGTGTTCGTGGACCAGCAGGAGTCAGCACACTGACGCTAGGCAGTTGTGTGCAAGAGAAGATGCTGAGGAGAGGTACGGGGCTGAAATCCAGATTTTACCTGGCACACAGGCTCATTGTCACCCTCATTAATCAGCAGCTCACCGTAAGAGCACCTCCTGGCCCTAAACAACGGGAAATTGGTATCTGCTGTGGGACTAAAGAATTACACTTCTCTGCAGTTTAGTGAAGGCAGAATAATTTCATGCAAAGTGCGGTGAGTTCAACAGCACACAGCATACTCTACCTCAGCATAGCTTGTGGCTCGACAGTTACCTTGAACTCCATTTGCAGAAAAGCAACTGGAAGCAGGTCTCCCATGTCATGGGGGATGTCTTCTGCTCCGCTTTCTCCGAGCTCCTTTCTGGCAGACCTGTTCTGGGATTTCTAGTTACTGATCCTACTCTTCCTGGGCTGGGTGAAATTCATTGGCAAACCCCAAAAGAGTCAGGCCAAAGGTATTTCTATTTGATATTTATGTGCTAGAGCTGGTTGTCTGGTGTCTCCCTTCGACCTAAGTTTACCAGGAAGCTGGTCAGCATTGAGCTCTGCTATTGGAAACACAGCAGGAGCAAACTTCATGTTCAGGGATTCCTCATGAATGGCATTTTGCCACAGCCTGTCAGTCATTTAAATTAGGCTTCAATATCTCTGCTGCTCCTGGCTCCGATGGCATCCCATGGAGAGAAATGCTACAAGTCCTTTTTTGAAATTTTGAGTTACACATTCAGAGAAATCCAGCAGGAACTGAATTGGGTTATGTCAGTATAAGATTTTTTTCCCCCATGAAACTAATGAAAGACTAGCTGGCTAACTAAGGAACACTGTTAATTATAAAATATTTTCTGGACAAAAAAAAAAGAACCCCTCTGTTTATAGGATGATTTATCTCTGAGAAACTTCAAGAACTTGTGGATTCTGATTTTCTTTAATAATGTTTTAGAAGCAACAGTTTTATAAGAAGGGCTTCCCTTCATCCACTCCATGGTAACGGACTATTTCCTCTAAGGTCCGGTAAAGATTTGGTTAATGGAAAGACAGAGGACTGATTTCTATAAAACATTTCAATACACAGCGGAAGGCAAGTAACAGGAAAAGTTGTACCAGTGATACTGTTTTTATTTGATATTGATTACAGCACAGAGCACAGGATGTACATACAAATATTACAGACCATTTTCCAGTTGCAGTTAAATAAGAGGCTGGTGTGGCTTCATGTCACCAGCAGCGGTAGGAGCTGCCTCAGGGGTACCCCATCCCCATCCCACCGCAGCGGTGACCGCCTGCTGGGAGCGGGGCCATGGGGGCACCGGTGGACAGGGAACTCACATACTTTTTTTTTTCTTTCAGGGCAGGGTTTTCTCGAGGTTGGAGGCTGTAAAAAAAAAAAAAAAAAAAAAAAAAAAAGTACTGGAGGTTGTAAAAAGAAATAATAACAGAGGTTTTATCCTTCCCTGGAAGGCCTACGTGATGAGAAAACAGCATAGGACTGGCTATTTTTCCCAAGAAATTTTGCAGTCATTGTTATCTTTGACACCATCAAATAATAAAAAAATAAAAAAGTTGTAGTTTATAATATGGATTAATAATGACTTCTTGGAAATTCCTGAAGGACTGGTATAGTAAGTAAGAAGTATTCTAGCCTGAGAATGCTGAGAAAGTCTTATTTGATTACCTCCAATGAAAGTAGATAGTGGGAAAAGCAGAGGGCATGCTATACTAGTTGTCTATCACCAGAACTTGGCTTTTGTAAAAAAGCATGTGAGGATGTGAGACAGTTGCAGTGCAAGAGGAAGTAGTTGGGAGATTAATCAAAACAATCAGAATCACAGTGTGGTTCTGATTATGGAAACATGCAGTTAGCTAGGAAGAAGTTTGTGTTCCCCTCTCCCTGCTTTCTTCTAGGAAATAGAAGGAAAGAAGTCGTTCTTTCCATCAGGTGCTGTTCTGGAACATACTGTTTTTCATATTCGTTAAAATTGAATGGTTGCTTTCAGTTTAGACTTTCAGAGTTTATATCCATATGATTAAAGTTTCTAGTGGTTTCATCTAATGTTTCTTTCTGCAGCTCAGATGTTTAGAATTGCCCAGGCAAAACAAAATCTTATTGAAGGGAGATAATAATAGTGTTTAGGCATACATACACACACGCGGCAGATTCCAGTGAATGAGTCCCATGCAAAGTTCCACGTAAAGTTTTTTATGTAGCCATCTTTTCCTTTTTTTCCCCCAGTGCGAATGGAAGATGTGGAAGATTTCTTTCACGCATGTTCTCTGAGTGTGAAAAGAGAGCTGAAAGTTGTATGACTCTATGTACAGGGCACTGAGAAGAGACTGGTAATGACTCACAACTCCTGCTTTTCCCATGCCTTCCAAAGTAATGTGGTCCAGCAGCTGGCCTGGGGACTGGTCCAGCCCATGGACTGTTTCTGTTTGACTTGCTGCCATCTCCCAGTGGAGACAGAAAGAGGATGCAGAGGCCGTAAATCTTTTCTTCACAGCCAAAACTATACATTCAGGCCTGCAGTTTGCTCAAGGCAGAAAACATGAGAGCTCGGTTTTCACCAAATGATGAGCAGTTGGCCAGAGAGAGGGGAGAAGAGATCACCTCTCCTCTGCACGCACGACCTTTCCCCGAGCAGCCAGGATATGCCATCAAGACCAACGCTGCACTTGCATCCACATTAGCAATCTAGTTCAGGAGTGTACTTTTGAAACAAATCTCCTGTTCATAGTCCTTGCTCTTTGACTTGCACTGGGGAGAGGTCTTGGAGGATACAAACTGGGTTCCTTTGGATTAAACTAAACTAGGAGATGTGCTACAGGACCATGCCTAGCACGCCCCAACCGCTAATGCACAAACGGTCTACAGAACTAGACTAGAGCTAGAGTGAGGTAAAACCCCTCCAAATGTATTTAGGGTTGACACAAGATACTCAGCACCAGCTGTTTCATTATACAGATTTCTCTTCTTGCCCCAAACTACTTGTTAATACAGATGTAGCCTATTCTGCCTGCTGGGAGTACAGTCCCAAAACTGCTATCCGTGTGCCAAGTCTGGATCACTTCAGAGTACAGAATTGGGGCTAGCTGTGTTGCTAGGGGCTTTCTTTGTATTGATCAAGACTCACGGTCTCTTTGTGCCTTGTGGCATAACAGGGCCATCACCCAGCAGCAAGTATCAGGCAGGAAATCTCAGCCATCTTCTCACGCTCTTTGCCTGTACAATAGATGTCATGGAATTTAAAGGAGCACTTAAATTCCTCTCTGAAGGAAAGGAAGGGAATGTAGTGAGCAGCAATAAGGCAGAGATGCGTTGCATCAGCTTCTTCCAAAACCAGCATGGCACCCGCTGGTACTTCCTAAGAGCGGCGTCATCAGAAGGAGTCTTCTGTCACCAGGAGGAGCATCAAATTTGTCTGCTTTCCTGAGCTGAACACACTTCTGATACTTTTCAGTGTAGAAAGAGAAAGTAAGGGGAGAGAAGAGGTGAGCGGGCAGATGATTCAGGTGCTTTGAATCACTCATATCTTTCCGTTCGGTTCATATTAATTTAGGCTCCTAATTTCATGTGTTCCAATCAACACCACAGTTGCTTGGAATGCATGGTGTGAATATTCTCTCACATATCTATTTTTGGCAAACATCAGTAACATATTTTTATGTGATCCATGCAAAGTAATACTTCCTCAGAAACTCCTCCTCCTTTAGAGTAAAGAAGAGTATTCACCAGAACACTCAATCATGTTTCATAGCACACACTAATGTTTCTAAGGACATAGTGAGAATTATTACAGAGAATTCTCACCACTCTGTAGAAAGAGTTTGTTGACTAACAAAGCTCAACAAAGGTATTAGGAACAATTCTTTAAACTGCAGCTTCCTCTCAAGGGGTAATGTGTGTCTGGGTTTCACCAGCAGGTTTAGCTATGGAGTGTCTGTTTCAAAACAGATGCCCTGATTTCAGTGCAATTTGAAAAGCAATTTCCTTGAGAAAATTTGATATATGGAATGCATCACGATCTTTTCTTTGTAGAACAATTCAAGAAGAGAAAATCTCTGAATTCAATCTGCTTTATGTTCTTGGCAAACTCAAAAAAAAATTATATACTTAATCCAAATTCTTACTCTAAAAATAACTCATAATAATGTGTCATTTGCCTCCTGCCTACACTTCTTAGTAGGTCCTAAAATATCAAAATATTAAGCTAACACAGACAGCAGGATAAATCCCATTTTTGTTTGACAAGCATGGTTTAAATAGTTACTAGCTATGGACCTGCTTACAAGGAAAATTTGACACGGTTTTGCAGCAGAATCTGTCAACTAAATGGCTAATCTTTTTGACTGTAGTTTTCTTCTAGTCTAGAATATTGGGGCTTTCTCATGAATGAAGTCTCATATCATAATAAGTTTATTAGCTGCAAATGTTCTTCCATAAAAAGCCCCAGGCAATTAACTCATTGATATCCCTGAACTTTCTATGGTAACACAGTACTTTTAGGTATGTATGACCCGACTCTTTCAGGAGTCACAGGAGTAAATAATTTTGATCAAAAATTGTACATAACAGAAGCAAAACTGGAGGGGGAGCTGGGGAAAGCCAAATGCTTGCTAGAAGCAAGTTATCGGACCCTTATCCTGTATCTCAACACAGCAGAGATAAAACATAGCCTTGAGAGTTAGCTATGTACTTATTTTTCTGACCTGCAGCAGCTCAGTCACTTTTACAGGGATAACACCAACAGGAGGAAATTGGTCCTGTAAATATTTCAGGGAGAAAAAATCCATGCATGGTGAAGAAACACAATGAATTTTTCTTGAATGTGGACACGTACACACAGGAAAATATCCCAGAGGCAACTATCTAAAATAGTCACCAACGTATAGTGATAAAACAAAATTAAAACAGAGCAACCCAGATTTCCCCCAACCGTTGGAATGGAGTCCGAAATGGAAATTATCCTTTTTAAAAGAGCTGAACAGCCTTATTCACCAGTTTAAGAATAAGAATCTGTTTGACTAAAGAATAATTTATTTCTTTTTAAGCCTTCTTCTACATTTCATTTTATTACTTTTTATAATATGAAGGGTATAAAATACATGCCTAAACAGAAGCATCATAATGTGTCACAGACACAGCAATTTGGAAATTGAGAGGACCATCTGGATAAGATCGAAGAGTGCTGGCTTGCAGATCAGATGTAAGCAAGCAGCGAAATCTAGTCAGATAATATCTAATGTGTTCTCTTGCCTTCTGTAGTTGGGAAATGTTAATACTGAAATCTCAGAAATAATTCCCCAGAAAGAGAAATGTCATGCAGAGTGTTGGCGTTCACTGTTACAATGATGTCACTGCTGGATGGATCACTCTTGGCAGACATTATTTACTTCGGGCTTCACAATAAAATGGAGCATTCAAAAGTTCTGGTATACTACATCTACTTACCAGGTTTCTTCTTCTAGTTCACGGCCTTTTCTTCAAGCACAAGAAGCTTCGTATGCGTCTCAAAATAATCAGAAATCTATGTTGAAAAGAACCACAGTTTAGAGCTCTACAGAAAGAACATGAGGAAAAAAACATACAGTAAGATCTGGTTTATTTCTGTGGCTTTCCAAAATACTTATCCAGCAACGACAATAAATACATCAACCAGGCCAGTTTCCTTTGATGCAGAATACTCTGGCTCCATAGCTGTTTCTGTAGCAAAGAAACCAAGAAGTGAGCCAAGCCAGACCAGCTGCTGCAGGTGCAGATCCAGCTACAAGCATGACACATCCTGGGAAGTGTTGCGGTGAGCTGTGGAAACGCAACCACCTCTTTTGCATGCTGGTTCCTGAGCAAAAGAAATGCAAGTGCTCAACAGAAACCAGAGCATTCTCTGAGTTAGCTGGTGATCTAGCTGGGCAGCAGACCATGCACGCATAGACAGTCTTTGTGATTTTAATCCTCGTATAAGAACTTATGTGCAGTTTGCTGCTTCCCCCCCCCAAAGCTGTTTCCGCACAAAGTGAGTAACATGCTCATGCTGTCACACCTTTTCCAGTGTGATTCAGCTGAACAGGATACACTAGATTTATCTACAGTCATGTATCCATTAACATAATCTCAGTCAAATGAGTAGCCTTAATTCTTGCATCAGTATTAGTAACACACACTCCCTACAGATATAACTGCTGTGCCGATCATCAAAATGTTTTCTGCATGTGAAAAAACTATCTGGTTAAAAACCAAAGAGATAGCTTTTACATGACCTTTGTGAGTGATAGCATATTTGTCTGGAGAATGGTTTGATAACAAAAAGTATCCTGGCAAATTCTACATCCTTGATTATGACCAAGGTCCAAGAACCTCCATATGCCCTGAGATTTCTGCCGGTGAAATATAGGTGAGTGCTGGGAAAAGTTGGGAAAGGGAGATCCAGAGCTGAGAATTTTAGGTGAAAAGTGAAAATCAAAGTATGTTTTGAGCCAGTAACAGTTGGTAAGTCAGTCTGAGAAATACAACTAACGAACATTCGAGTATTACAGAGTAACGTTGTCCATAAGCTGAACTGATGTTTTTTATTTCTTATCCCAAACTCTGTGTCCATATAAAATGTTTTGATAAAAGAACAAACTAGGTTTTTTCTCCTGGATTTTCCAATGCTGATGTAGCCAGCTTTCCAGGCTTTCTGGCAAGTCACGGTAGCCTTCTGTCTGAGTAGACTGACTGATTAGATCCAAGGGGTCAAAACTGATACTGATGGCTACAAACAAGTACGTAGTGAAGCACAGTCATAAAGTTTTATTATTTCAGTGCAAACGCTCTGACTGAATTTATCTAAATATGCTGCAACTGTCATATGAATAGTGGTTCTGTAGTTAATTGATTATTAAATATGTAACAGCAAATTCAAAACCTAAATTCGATTGCTGAATTGAAAAAAGAGGAAATGTAATTTTGCATTAAGGAATAAGTTCAATGCAGCTTCGAATGTGGAGTTGCCTTCAATTTATTTATAATTCAGTAAGTGCATACAAACTATTTAAATACCTTATGATTGCCAACTTGTATATATAGGCTTTGATTTCAAAGGAAGTCTGGGTTTTCCTATAACAAGAAAGGCAGGAAAAATAGTTTGAAGAGTAAACAAGCCTCAGTGGGATCAAAGTATTAACCATTCTCTGTGTCTCTTCAATTACCGCTAATAGTTGGAGCTACTGCAGTCACAGCACAGATTGTGTAATTACCTGCTCTGGGAAACACTTCCTGTTCGTTACCATGTTTAAAAACATTCTTATGCACACAAACACCAAAAGATGGGTCTCAGAAAATAGGGTGTTAGCAATAAGACTGCTTTATTGCAATAAACAACTGTCCACAAGTTCCAAAATGTAACAGAATCTCTTCAAAAGTATGAAGTACATTTAGGGATGATCTGAGAGAGAATAAATAATTTTCAAGCATTGGGATGCTGCCTTAAGCATCTGACTACACAGGTGCAAAAATGCCCTGATTTCCTACAGAGTAAACCCTGACTTTACAGAAATCAAGCAATCTGTTCTCATTCCTGTACCTTTAAAAACTTGGTTAAATCCAAAAATAGATGCGACTTTATTTGGACTCATGTATAACATAGTAGACTGTTGTGTCAGCTATGTAAAAAAGTACCAGTCTAGGTTTAATCTGCATTTGAACATGCTCAGCATACCTAATGTACTTTTTGTTTAGTTGCAGATAAATATTATGGAAGTAGGAATGAAAGAGTTCAGTTTTATCTTATTTTAAGGTGTGATGCTTTTCTTTACAGGTTATTCCCAAAGTACAAGCAGTCTGGTGCCTGGACCCAAGACTGTTATGCCTAGACTTGTAGGCATTGTTTTTTGAAAGTAATATCATTGCTGTGATACTTTAGACAAAATGTAGTTCTTGTTCCAAGAAGTAAAGTTAATTTATAAATTATAGAAATTACGTAGCTGCTTTCAAAATCTTTATCCTAATATTTCAACACAGATAGGTGGGGGTTTTTTATAAAACCTAGCACTACCATAGAGTATTTACTGCAAGATTTGTTCCAAGATCAGTTTAAATGGAGAAAAGGTGCTTGCCCATTTTGTTAGACATTCTTGCATTTGACTATTTGTTAAACAGCCTAATTAGGTTCTTTTAATTTGTCAGAAAAGAAGATATGTGAGAAGCAAACAGAACACTCTGGTTATGTTACTCTCCTATATAACAACGCAGAAAGCACTGGCGATTTCCAGAAGGACAGTTGTGTCTTTTGGAGAAGACAGAACTCCTCTAACTGCTCAAAAATTCATAATCAGATCGGGCTGAGTAACTCAGTAACGTTCCAAAGGCAGAAATGGCCTAGATGTATAGTGAGAAATATCAAGAGATCCAATTATTGCATGGTAAGGAAAGATTGCTCTCACCTCTGGGATGTGCCGAAGAGAACACCCCAGCTGGAAGAACTCGGCTGAGGTGGGGTAAACGGGTCGACTCGGAACAGCTCTGTTTGGAAGCTGTTCCTGTGGAGCTGTTGGATCTGTATTGGTTTGACAATCAATATTGTCACTATTGTCAGTATATCAATTATTTGCTATTTAATGCCTAACTTTTCATAGACAGTGCTATTAGTGGTATGTGCTTGCAGACTGGGGAAGAATTTCAAGATCCTTTCAAATTCTGTGGAAATGTCATTTGATTACTTGTTACTTCATCATTAGTTGTTTCTTCCCACAAAGGAAGACCTCAAAAATCCTTATCATTCAAACATCAGTAATTACTTTTTAATGCCATTTCTTTACACAAGCATGCTCAGTGTCATACTTCTGTTGAATGATCTTTTGGTGTTGCTTCCAGTTAGACAACGACTAATATACAAGCGACTCTATACAAAACGGCAAGTGGTTTGAGGGCCTCAGGCTCGGCCAGAGATGTGCATTCGATAGCTTAGACTAAACGATTGACTGTTCCTTTGAGCCACCAACTTCTGCCAATCTTGTTGTGCCTGATGTTGATTTTTTTCTCGTGTTTACCCTACAGGGCTCTATGAAAACTATCCAACCAATGCAGAACCAGAATGCTGTGATGTCAGATGGGGACTATTATCAGATCATCAATCCAAAGGGACTATAAAAACAAGTGGCTCAACAATGTGTCACAGGACATCGCTCACAGTTTCATCAGCATCAAGACTGTGTAACAGCAGACTTAAACTGTGTGTTCTTGTATTAATTCTCTTACATACAGTACTTACAGTCTCAGCAGCACAGAACTCAACAGGACTGGGCTTTGGAGGCATAACAACTTTGGAAGATAATTCAACCAATGAGGAATAAAAGAAAGGATTCATCTTACATAATAGAAACACAAGAGGCCCAAATGACTACAGTCAAAAATAGCAAAGACTGAGCGCTTTGCCCTCAGATCTCTTCTCGAATGACCTTTTGGGTAAAATGAAAAGAATGGGCCACTACCCAAACAACAAGGACGCACGAACACAGCTTTTTATTGACTAAAAGGCTGTATGGTGACTTAAATTTCTCACACCATTTTATACACTGTGTTTTAATGTTTGGAGTTTCTTTTTTGTTTGTTTTTTGCACTTGTTAATACAGGATTTTATTTTTGGGACGGTTTCTCAAAGCTAAATTAAGTCTTTTCTCTGTCGATATATTTCTAGTCATTGTGTGTGTTCATCTGATAGTTCTGTCTTTTATGTCCTGTCAGTTTCTATTAGAGGAATGACTGCTATGATTCCATGACATAGCAAAAAAAAAAAACAAAAAAAAAAAAAACAACAAAAAAACAAAAAAAAACCAAAAAAAACAAAAAAACCACAAAACACACACAAAAAAACCCAACAAAAAAAACTCACAAAAAGAACAACAAAACAATATTTAACAAAAAAAAAAAAAAAAAAAAAAAGAAAAAAAAGCAACCACAAATAAACCCAAACAACCTAACTGTCCTCTTACCCACGGGAACCATTCATCTCCTTTCCCCTTCCCATCTCCCATCGCAGACAACGTACATTTGCTTCTGTCTGTGTAATCACAATGAATGGGTACACAATTCCAGTGTGCCTCTGCCACTGTTGCACAAACCAGTTGACTGAGCAAACCCAAAAGGAGCATGAAGGGGGTTCCTTTTAGCTGAACAAACAAGTGCTCTCCTTACAAGGTGGGATTGGACAGTTAAAAAATGTAAAGAAATATATAACAAACTGTTGCTCCAATACCCGTTTTGAAGAAGTCCAGTCCTTTCTCACTGGTCAGTTGAACAGGAGCAGCCTTTTTTAGATATGCTACGTAAAACCAGTTATGCTCAGCAAGTTGAGTAGTTGGGAAGCCTTCATATTGGAGGTGAAGGATTGGCATTCATTGTGAATTACGTTTTGAGTTCTCCTGCTGTCACATAACCAGCAGCTTTCCATAAGGAATGGGAGCCAAGAGCTTCCAAAATCCAAGTCTTTTTGTCTCAACAGGATTACACTGGAAGCCTTTGAGCATCTACGATACAAAGTATCCCTTTGGTTTTGATTCCATTGTTTTTCTAATATCTACGTGTTGTTGAAAGTTACTCTAGTTATTAAGGGTGCACAAGAATGTGTTAGCACAGATAAAGAAACTATTTTTTTTTAAATATATAGGACAACCGTTTTCATAAATGTGCAATAAAAACAGTAAAGATATACTAGGAAATGAGTAGTCGAGAAAAGATTGTAATATGATTGCTGATTTTTCATTGTTTGGGGTGGTTTTTAATTTGTTTACTTTTATTTTTGTGGGAACATTTCACCTGCTGAGTGTATGAGAATTTGCTTTTTAAAAAGGCTTTTTAGAGTTTACAGTAGAATCAATGGAAGGAAAAGTTAATAAGGGCTGTTTTTAAAAACTTTACATTCCTTCCTATTCTCTAACTACACTTGGGAAGTGCACTTTAGAGATGTTTGTTGTGTAGCTGGGAGATGAAGGAAAACTATAGGAAATGTTGTCTTAGGAAATAAAATATAGTTACCTACTTTCTAACTATGAGATACCCCTTGATAAATATTAATGTTGTAAGAACATTTAATCACTGGTGCATAATGCGTTTTTGTATACACTTTATGGTCTGTTAAATTCTGGAGAAAAACAAAAAGAAGATAACCATGCTGCTTAAGCGGTTCAAGATGCACATGTTAAGCTTCAAAAGCTCAAATATTTTGCAAGAGTATTTGTTTTGATAGTGTTTTACTACAACCCGGACTGAAGAGCCTAAAACAATCTGTGCAAATATGACAACAACAACAAAAAGCACCAGCTAATGCAAAATTCTTCAGCACTGGTTTGTTTCTATACTTCCTCCCTTCCCTTCCTTACACATGCTATATTTTGTTCAATAAAACATGGTGCTTTTTAGTTATTTTATTTTCTGTTAGAGGGGCATGTATTAATTATATTGAATTGATGCAAAAAGTGGGGAAAAATGTAGAAATGCAAATGAAAAAGCCTTAACTAATGGTAGAATGTAGACTTTTGAAAGGACAGAGATGTTACTGAAAAGTGATGGAGCAATAACTGGGCAGTGCTCTGGTACTGTACAACAGCTGATGAGTCACACTACTGAGAAAGCTCTTACTAGGTGAGCTCTTGTTCAACTGACCTCTTAATTCTAGTAAGTGTGCGTGGTCAGTAAACAGTTTGTTATAACCTTTATCTACCTCTGCTGTGCAAAGGCCATCCAACATCCATTTCTGTGACACTCCTCATGGTTTTTTGTTCACGCCATTACTCACTGTCATCTATTTTTACACTGTACCAATACAGTAGCAAGCCTGGTTCATCCTGATTGAATTGGCACATGAAGAAGAGTTATTATTTCTGTTTTGCCTCATGGTGAATTAATGTAGAGAGCTATCTTTAAGGCATTTTCTTTCTTCTCTCCTGCTCTTCTTCATTCTTCATCCCTTATTTTTCTATAAAAATGTTTTCAGGTGGTGACAGTGAAAAATATGACTCCTCCACTGCTTGGCTACACTCAGTCACGTGTCATACAATATGAGAGAGACATGAGGAAAAACAGTGACAACATCATCACATCCATAAAGTAGCCAAATTAAGCTTGGGCAAAATGAAGTGGGAAAAAAAATTACAGACTTTCAATTATTACAGAAGTACAAGATGTCATAAATTCCTCCTCCTTTCCCCACCTGGAGTTAGTGCCTGCAGTTCAATGGTCTGTGAATTTCCTCTGTCATCTTTTTGATGTCTATTTCTTTAATTTTTGAAACAAAGAGTCATGTTGCAGAGATGACTGCTGCTGGGGTATCTGTTGCCATTTTCACTCCAGCAGTGTGGCACGCAGCTTCTCTTGGTGGCGCCTGGGACATCAGGAATAGACAAAGATTCTTCTAAGAAGTTAAGCAACACGTAATCATGTATGATGCAAAATTCCATTCCATCCATTCCTCATTCGTAATAGTTTTCCTGGCACAAACTTAAGCATGCTTGATATTGTGCACATATTACTTTTTTGCCAGAATAAATTTGCATCTTGCCACTGCTGTAATTGCCATCTTGTTCCATTTCTCCTTGTACTGTATGCCTAACACATACATGATAAAGAGCTGGCTTAACAAAGAAATAGTACTAAAATATTTCTGCAAATGACTGATGAGATGAAAAAAGAAAAAAAATAGAATAATATTTATTTTATGATCATATGGAAGAGAGAAATTTCCCATGTCTTTTATCGTCTTATTTTCTGCAATAGGGAAAATCCAAATTTTGTGCAATATGTTAATACTGCTAAGCCAAATGTCATATAACATAACTAGAGCTATATGTTATTCCTTATTGCATTTGCATTTGGTAATACATTATACTGACGCTTTTTTTTTTTTTTTTCCATTAAAGAGACAGTATCTTTTTTTTTTTTGAAAATATAGCAGGTGAAGGCTGTCCTTCTGCATGCCATAATTTACAGACAAAATCAACAAAACATTAGAATGAAGTTTTAATTCTATAAATGATGAAACCAAGCCATCAGCTGCCAAAGAACCTGTGGAACAATAGATACAAACCAAACGTAGTCTTTCAAGAAATTCCTTCCTGAGGGTTAAAAATAATGTTACCCTAAGTGACTAAAGAAGAGAGAATGAGCGCTGTATTTCAAACAGCAGAGATGGCAGGTTTCATCTGGTACGCAATGTGGCGCTCAGCTTATATAGTTATACTCTTCTATTAAAAAGCAAGGGACAAGGACGTTGTCTTCTGCTCTCTCTGCATTTGTTCTAATGAACGTCCTTTTTGTAAGCATTGCCTCTCCGCACAGAAGATGCCTGCTTGTTGCGAGAGCTGAAGACAGCTTATGTACGTGCACGCAAATTTACACAGTGAACCCTGTCTTAAGCGACTATCCAAAGCGCAAGCAAAACTCACGTGCAGAGTAGAGGTAGCTCTAAGGAAAGTGAAATTTCTCTTAGGAAACAAATTTCTCTTCGGAAACGTCAAGCTGCCTGTCAGCAGTCACCTAAGGGGTTTGTGACGGTGCCGGGTCCCTACTGCAGCTTTCACTGTCCCTCCCCTCAGCGCCCCAGCCCCGTGATGAGCCCTGCCCAGGGAGGCTTCGAGTGGGCTCAGAGTCACGCTGACCTCAGTGGGCCTCCATACAGGCACGGGAATGCACCCACAAAACATCCTCCGTAGCACGTAGGTCTCGGTTCATTGTCCCGTAGTCTTTACTCAGGAATTGCTCGTGGGCATAGTGCATCAACAGAGGATGCTGAGTCTTAACAAGAGCCTGGCGATGGCAAATGAATGGTGAATGGTTCTGTTTTCTTGCCGTTGTCTGCTATTTTATTAGCTGGGTGGAGGAGCGGTTTCAGAATTTAGCTAGGAACACAGAGGACAAACTGACAGAAACCTCGTCCTTGCGGAAATGAAATTAAATAGCCTTTCTGAGGTAAAAAGAGGCTCTGTCATCAGTCAGCAGCTGTCAGGAGACAGCAGTATTTTAGAAAAGCTTGGGAAAAGAATATGTTCAGTTCTGAATGTGATAGTTCTCATTAAAACTAGATTTGGGGATGGCAAATAGGACTGGAGCGCATAACATTTCAACTGAGGGATATAATTTGCCTGCAGGTTCTGCAACAACTCTGAGCAATCGCGTTTACTGAACACCTCTAAGTTTTCAAGTATTTTCTGGCATTTTTTCCAAATGTTAACAGGCTTGATCTGTCCCTGGAGGGGGAAGAAGGGAGAGAGAACTACTGTGAGTGATGGAACTAAAAAAAAGCAAAACTAGAGCTGGGCCGGTTTGGAAAATCCATCTGAGAAACAAGCTATACTTCTTCAAAATATAACAGAGATGAAAAAAAAAGATACTTATGGAGGTGTAGATCTGTATAGAAATAGTTCTATCTTAAAAGAGAGACAGCAATATATGTTCTCCCCAACTATTACAAATACAAAAACACCCACCAAAGGATAAGGCTTATAAAATAAATAGGGCCAAATTACTGTATTTATGTTCCTTACTATGGAGTGTGAATTTTCAGGTAGAATTTCAGCAGCAGAAATGTATTTTGTAATAAGAAAAGTAAAAAATTTGGGGGGAAGGGACATACTTAGCTATTCATTCCACTATCCTGTCTCCTATAACCTTAGTTATTATTCTTCTGAACTTTTCGTTCAAATCCTTGACTTCTGCAGCAGGTTCCCAGCAGAGCCCCCATCCCAGCGGTTCCAGTGGGTGTCAGGAGCGCAGGAGGTCTCCGTCCCGGGTCCCAGGGGAGAGGCTCCATTCAAAGTGCTGACTTCAGCCCTTCAGCCCGTTCTCCAGACTCTCTCACTCTCCTCATGCTGCGTTTACCTCTTGGACATACACAAAATGACTCTGTTTCCTTTTCGGAGCGGACTGTGCTTGCCCTGCTCATGCCTTCAGCCTCGGTCAGGCCCCGTTAGGAAGGTCAGGGAAAGCACTAGTGTACTTTAAGTGCAAGACGGGAGCTGAACACCTGAGGTAGGATTAAAATGATAGGCGTGCTTTGTAACCAGCCCTCTGAGTAAAGGGTGAGGATTTTACCAGCTGCGTATGTCTTCAAATCCTTTTGCTATTCTCAGACCGAGGACTATCTCAGCAGAAGGGACAAGAGGTTTGTTGACAAATCGCTCTTCGTGGCAGCTCAGGCATTACCCCTCCCAGCTGCCTCCCTGTATGATTTTGCCAGGATTTATTGTCCCAGAGTAGGATAAGCAGAAGAGAAGACATGATGTCCCACTCCAGTGCAAAATGAGGGGCATCTGGGTGACGACTAGATTGCCAACAGAGACGTCTGTAACACAGGCACACGTACCTTTCCGTCGAGACTCTAGCGGTGGAGGGAATTAAAGCAAGCAGAGAGGTACTTTCTGTCAGAGGGCTAAAGCAGGCGGCAGAGGGAAAGAACGTCTTCATACACCACTGGAAGTTTTATTTGAAAGTATCCTTAGTCAGGACAATGCTGAGCATGGCTGCACCAAACTTTCGTGCATCTTATAAGTGGTGAATATACACCTCTGAATTAAGCTGGGTGAAGAGTAGTACACAATAGGAGTTGGTGATATAGAATGAGAATCTACTGAGGAAGGTGCCACCTAAGCCCGTGGTCTCCCCTGGACAGGATAGTCTTATTTCGCCCTCAGAGTCGTCCTCTGAGCATCCAGGAAGTACCTATCTCCACCAGGGATTCATGTTTCTAAAGTTTTTTACTAGCCTTAGGCTCCTACACCAGCTTTTTTTTGCATGAAATACGGATGGAGGATGAAGTGATAACCCTATACCAGCTAGAATGCAGTGATTGAGTTTCCTGTGAATGCACACTAGTCCTCTCTCTAATCAGCAGGCTACTCTTTACTGAATGAGAAAGAAGTATTTTTATCTGTTTCTTTTCTGGTGTTGCTCCGGTGGACACAAATTAATGAAGTATTAATTGGCCTAGTCAAAATATGCAAGGTCTGGTTACACCACACATGTGGGAGAGGGATGCTCTTCTCTGAGGAATGTAGACAGATTATATATTAAGCAGTCGATAACCTGGTAGCATTACCTAATTTTGACACCATTTATTACAATTTGCACAGGCAATACAGGATTTCAACCAAATGTGCTCAGTTCTAGTTACTTCACCTGATGGTGAAGAGCACCTAGCACATTACAGGACCAAGTTCCTATGTGGTAGCGGTACTTAACCATCGTCAGCTACTAATCAGCTTTCTAGGAAAACTCTGAAAAGAAAGCAGAGCAGCTACATTGGTTGGAAGATATCAGGCCTGTGAATAATGGGAAAAATAGTCACTAGTTTTTGTGGGTTTTGGAGAAGACCAGTAAAAACAAAGGCAGAAGAAGGAAAAATATGTCCTTTCTTTCTCCCATTCATTCCCTCCCTCCACTTTCCCCTTTCTCTGACAGAGTCACTGGTCTGACCTAGGACATATTTTTGATTTAGTAGCCCTCTGAAAAATTAAATGCATTTGATAAGATGTAAAGCTCTCCTACTTCATATTTGCTACATGTGCAGGAAAAAAAACCAACAAAAAAAACCCCAAAACCAAACCAAACCAACAACAACAAAAAACACCACAAAAAAAGATTTATTTTTTCCTTCACAGAGAGGTGTTCTCCCATCAATTTTCTATCCATCACTAGTCCACAGGTCCACTGAATTCAATGGGACTCATGCTTTTCATTTAGATAGAACTAGGATTAATGCTATGGATCAAAACCTGCCAGTTCCAGTGCAAGTCCTTCCACTGACTTCAGGGAGGATTTGGAAAGCCCAAGGTCCCTTTGAGCACATATAAACTCACACGGATAAGATAAATAAGCATGTGAACAGCTGAAATATTGAAATGTTCCAAAGGTTTGTCCAAGTGGTTGGTCAAATAATTAGCTGCAGCTCTATGCAAAAGTCATGTTGAGCCAAAGCTTTGAGCTTTGCTTTGATAGACCTTTCTTTTTCTGAAATCTAACAAGCTTCATTCAGGGTTTGAATATGCAAAAACTTACACAGGATTATAAATACTAGAAGAAATATTGAAAAAATTGACAATATTTTCACTCCTACAAGTGAAAATTAAATTAAAGAATTCTGATTATTGCATTTTTTATTATTAACCCTTAATGACAATTTATTTATGTAGTTCTTCAGAAGCTGCTTGGTTTCATTTGTTTGTTTTCTTTTGTTTTGTTCAAAACCAGATTTTTGGCCTTTAAAAGATTCATATTGAACTATGCAGCTACAAATTACATGCTTATGTTAACAGATTTGCAATTAAAATTATTCTACTCTTCTGTTATTCCCAAATTGTATGAACAGAAAGCTCATGTTAAAAGCAAATTTAATTAACTGTGTTTAATCTTGTTTCCTTTTGCTTTTCCTTCTTTTTTTGCTGTTCTTTTTTTTTTTTTTTTTAATTTCTTCAGAGTTAAGGACTGGATTTTATTTGAAATGGCCTAAACTGGCATCAGTGTTTTTTAACTATATGGAATGTCCTATAATTCTTAGCATTGAAAAAGAGGGCTACGTGGTCCTGCCAGAAAAAAAAAAGAAAAAAAGAAAAAAAAAAAGAAAAAAAAAACCTGTAAATTGTAATAATATATTAAATATTGTATTATTATAGCAACTTTAGTTAAGCAACTAATACTATCTTTAATTTTTTACAGAGAACTTTGATGAAATAATTTATTACAATGACTCACAGAAAAACTTGTTTTCAAAATGACAGGAGAAACTGTTGAAGATTGTGAAAAAAATACTAAAAATAATGCTCTACTAAGAATAAATTTAAAGATGCAACCAGTGAGTCTGACTTTTTGGGTACTAGGGATTTGTGAATGAAATTAAGCCCAAGGTGTTGGGGGGGGATAATGATTTTAAATCATGATTAAATTTAAACAACCTTCCTTTTTCCTCAAAAGAAAAACAAACAACAAAAAAAAAAGAGGAAAAAAACCCAAAACAAAACAGAAAAGAACCTGTGTTCTCACCTGGACTGCAGCTACCTATTTTGTAAAATGCCTCTGACAAAAATATAAAGATTGAGGTAATTTCCTCATATTCGACTGGTTTTCCAGACTGTACTGTATAACATAACATCAGTACTTTCCAGCTGTTCATCTCAGACTTCCTACCAAGGGAATAAAATTAGAAGAAATGAAAAAGAATACCTACAAAAGAAAAGCATTAATTTTTAGATCATGTGTATATCAAATTTCAGTGATGTGACATCTACAAAAATACATGCTCGTTTATTACCTACGGGATACTCAATAGTTTATGATGAGGATCTGAACCAACAAGTGGTATTAGATATTTGTCTGTCTGGTCACACGAGGATTGGTTATTCTCAAAAGGGATTGGTAACAAAACAACACTTCAAAGAGGTAAGTACGGAGACGCTTACAAGACAGATTTCAAATGTTTTAG
Organism: Astur gentilis; assembly: GCF_929443795.1. Lineage (NCBI taxonomy): Eukaryota > Metazoa > Chordata > Aves > Accipitriformes > Accipitridae > Astur > Astur gentilis. The sequence continues at coordinate 865,434 of NC_064892.1, forward strand.
GAACCATTTTAGGTGACACTAAATGATGGCAATACGTCTGTGGAAACCAGTGCTGTCCCTCCTGATAAGATGAGCCAAAATAGAGTGAAGCCGGCATAAGGTACTGTGGGAAAAAACAGATGAAAAGAAAAACTCATTTGTAACAGTCTGAGCCATAAATACGGTGAGGAACTAAGCCAAAAGGGTCCCAGTTCCCTCACAGCCCTGTACCCTGTCTGAGATCTCCACTCACACCTTCCCAGCCACCCGCCTTTCTGGCCCAACCACCCGCTCGCACGGGTAGGTGCGTGCAGCGAAGGCCACCGCGACGGTTCCCTTTCAACGTACAGATTCCATACAAACTCCTTTTGCGTGTCAGAATGGTTTGAAGCCGGATTTCCCCTGCCATGAACGGCTTCAGACATAGTGAATGAGAGTGATTTAAATGACTCAGTAGAGTAAAACCAGTGGGCCAGTGGTGCCAGTTCATCATTAGGCCACTGGGTTCCCAGGAAGAGACGTGAGGCCTCAACTCTGTTTCAAACCTGGGGTCAAATCGCCCTGACTGCAACAAGATCAAGGTGTCGCTTTACGTGTGCAACGCCATAAGGCCTAAAGTAAATGCCAGTGAAGTGTGGTTCCTATTTTAAGAAAACCGTTTGGAACTCGGAATTCAATATGTTCTCTGGCTGGCCATTATTCACATGGGGATGAGAAGAAGGAAACGGAGTATCTGTAAACCAAAGTAAAACTCATTAAGCTTTTGATATATATGTAATGTTATTTTAAGAACCTTGTCTTTCTTTTTTTTCTTTATAACATATTTTCCATCTTTTTTAGTTTAACGTTGAGTTGTTCCACTTTTTTTAATAAAGCTTCACGAGACTACGCTAGCCTATACTCTAGACTAAAAGTGATGGACTATGTTCTTCAAAAGTAAATGCATTTACCAGACCAAGCAAGCAATGAGTTTTTCAAGCGTGTATTCATCACTTCTACCCAGTTAGCTTATTCAGTCCTCTTCCATGCCCTTTTGCTTGTGGCCTCCTGCTTAATATGCCCTGAGCATTTCTTAGAATCATAGATTCATGGAATGGTTTGGGATGGAAGGGACCTTTAGAGATCATCTAGTGCAACCCCCCTGCCATGGCAGGAGCATCTTTCACTAGGTCAGGTACCTCACAGTCATGTCCAACACGGCCTTGAACAATTCCAATGAGGGGGAATCCTATGATGGGCAACCTATGCCAGTGTCTCACCACCCTCATCGGAAAACCAACCTAAATCTACCCTCTTTCAGTTTAAAACCATTGCCCCTTGTCCTGTCACTACATGCCTTGGTAAAAAGTCTCTCTCCATCTTGCTTATAAGTCCCCTTTATATATTGAAATGTCTCCCCAGAGCCTTCTCTTCTCCAGGCTGAACAATGCCAACTGTCTCAGCCTGTCTTCACAGGAGAGGTGCTCCAGCCCTCTGATCATTTTTGTGGTCCTCCTCTGGATCTGCCCTAACAGGTCCCTGTCTGTCCTGTGCTGGGGAACCCCAGAGCTGGATGCAGTACTCCAGGTGGGGTCTCACGCGAGTGGAGTAGTGGCGGGGAGAAACACCTTCCTCAGCCTGCTAGCCATGCTGCTTTTTATGCAGCCCAGGAAAAGATTGGCTTTCTGGGCTGCAAACACACATTGCTGGCTCACATCCAATTTTTCGTCCACCAATATCCTTAAGTGGTTCTCTGCAGGGCTGTTCTCAATTGTTCATCCCCCAGTCTGTATTGGTACCAGGGATTGCCCCTATCCAGGTAGCAGGATCTTGCATTTGGCCCTGTTTAACTTAATGAGGTTCAAATGGACCCTCCCCTCAAGGCTGTCATGGTCCCTCTGGATGGCATCTCTTCCCTCAAGCACACTGCACCACTCAGCGGTGTGCGCTGCCACACAGCCACAAACTCGCTGAGGATGCACTTGGTCCCGCTCTGTCGCTGATTAAGCTATTAAATAGATTTGGTCCCAGTGCAGAGCCCTGAGGGATGCTACTTGTTACTGCTTTTCACTCGGACACTGAGTCGTTGACTCTAAGACTTTGGATGTGGCCATCCAGCCAATTCCTTATCCATTTAACAGGCCATCCATCAAACCCCTATCTCTCCAATTTAAGAGCAAGAATGTTGCGGGGGACTGTATCAAAGGCCTCACAGAAGTCCAGGCAGACGATATCCGTAGCTCTTCCCTTGTCCACTGATGCAGTCACTCCATTGTAGAAGGCCACTAGATCAGTAAAGCATGATTTGCCCTCGGTGAAGCCATGTTGGCTGTCCCTAACCACCTTCCTGTCTTCCACGTTTTGACATAATTTCCAGGAGGATCTGTTCCATGATCTTACCAGGCGCCGAGGTGAGGCTGACTGGTTGGGAGTTCCCAGGGTCCTCCTTTTTAAAAATGGGTGCGACGTTTCCCTTTTTCCAGGCACTGGGGACTTTGCCTGACTGCCATGACTTTTCAAATATCATGGAAAGCGGCTTGGCAGCTAGATCAGGCAGTTCCCTCAGGATCCATGGACCTACGCATGTTCAGTTGCTCAGGTGGTCTTGAATCTGATCTTCGCTTACAGTGTGGGGGGCCTTCATTGCCCTAGTCCCTGCCTTGAGGTTCAGGGGATTGAGAGATTTGCACTCTTAGAAATCTCTATCTTTCCAGAATGGGAGTATATCTCTTCTTGTCAAATGCATAGATGCCTTCGTCTCAGCATTATTTTAATCTAACAGTGATTTAATAAAGATTATCAGGTAATTTTTGTCCCAGGTACAATTAAACCAGAGTGATAGGCATAACTAGACATTTTACTTTACTTAAGCTATTCCTCAGATACTTCAGAGAAGCCTTGGCTTCCTTGGAAGATTTTAGAAAGCTACCAGGAGCAAAGCTGCACTGCTATGTACCACATTTCATGTCCCGCTAAAAGAAGATTCAAATCTTCCTGCTTCTGAAGATTCATGGAAAATATAAGTTTTTTAAAGGCTTTCTAGGATGTCTTTCCCAATTTGCTATGTAGTAAGTAGTGTTGGAAAAAATCTTTAGGCAAATATTTTATGCCTTACATTTTCTGCTATTATAGAAATCCTCTCTGATTTGTCTGTGGGCTTTTGAGCAGAGGCTTTCCCCCCTCACAGCAAATCAATCAGGGGCTCTAAGAAAGCTTAAATTCAGAAGAACATACAGATTTTGGAAACAGATAAAACTGGAGGTACAATGGCATGTAGTACAGGGATATGTTGTCAGACACCAGGAGAAGGACTACTAGGCATAGGCACACAGTCCTGTATGAAATTTAATAATATAATTTGTATAGCAATGAAAAGGCAAGTGGAAGCCTGTGTCTGGCAAATTAGCGAGTGAGAATCTACAATGTAAGAACAAAATTAAAAGTGACAAACAAAATTTCCCAAACAAACAAGAAGCTGGTTCAAGAATTCAGTATTTTTTTGCCATTATGAAAATTGTTTGTAATTTTGAGGAGTTTATTGTTTCAGGTTTTTTTCTTCACCATTTTAAAGGCATCCTCTGCTATTACTGAAAATATTTTTCCAGACTACTCTGGAAAATTGCTTCTCTTCATGTGGTGACCATTCTCTTGTCCTTGATAACATACTGCTCTGACACTGTGCTCCTGAGTAATAAAAAATTAAAATAAAAAAGCTGCTTATTAGCTTAAAAAAATATAATTCATGTTACACCTCTGCAGCAAATAAGTGTACTAGCTTTTTTTTCTGAGCCAGCAAGAATTTCTTGTTTGGGAAAAAAAGAAAACAATCTGTTATATTAAATAGATTGAAGAATACAGCAAAGCTATTGTAGTGCTACAGTAAGAACTGGGTGTAGCCAATAGCAAGGAATCATAATAAACTTACTTTTGAATGAAAATTATACAATATAAGAAATACACCTTCTTGTCAGTATTTTTATTATACATACCATTATATTCACACAGGGGAAAATCAGTGTCAACTTCAAATCAAATATGTCTTCTTTTTATATGAGTTAGTGGAGCACTGTGTATTCCTATTTTATCAAAATAATATATAATTATATATTTTCTTCAAGGTGTCTTATGATTGTGATGACATTATAAGAATACAAGTTTTCCACACAGAGCTGTAAAAATAAGTCTTGCAAAACAACAGAATGTGTATTAAGAACTGCATCCAGAAATATCAAATGATACATGGAAGCCATGTCATAGTCAGTTTAGACTCACGTGACTTAAAAATCCTGGAAGTTCATTTCGTGTTTTAGGGAAATGGAAACAAACTGGCACCATGGCTGGTTCGGTACTGAGGCATCCTTATAGCTCAAATCCTCTAGGTCCTAAATCCAGTTGCACACTTACTCCCACTACTTTTGACAGAACGCAATAGGATCAAAGTTACTCTGACTTGTCGACAATAAACTGTTCTGGAACATTTTGCCCTCATATTCACAGTATATGGTTCTTGGCTTTATTAATATTTTGAATTTCTACTCATAGGTGTAGGCAATTTTTGGTTACTCAGGGGGCTGCTATACCGAGCAGGAGGAATCCTGCTACAGTCAAGAGGTAGTTCCACAGCTGCTCTGTGGAGGCTTTCCAGATTGCATTAGTTTCATGGGGCTTGGGCTGGTTTTTTTTCTGTTTATAGTTATTACATGAGGTCTTATGGATGTTGATATTATATCTTCCAGAAGCACAGAATTTGGGGCAAAATTTACCCACAGGAAAACAATTATGAATTGTTTCTTCATCTTCAGCCAGAGACTAAGTTCAGCAGTAATGCTTATCTACACTGTCTTTGAACTTACACAATATTTTGTTTAAAGCAAAGATGGACATGAAACAAATGTTCCATAGGGTCTGAAGAGTCTCCTTCTTAATAAATCTTAGCATTTAGAAACTTGGAACTGAATTTGTCTGCCAGGTCCTGTACTGTGTGCAACTGAATCAAAGACCTAGAGCTGAACAACCTCCCTTTCTCTGATCTTCTGGTAATCAAAATTCCCATTTAGGTGCTGATGCTCTGTCTCATCTGTAATTCAGATCTCATTTCACTCCTTAAGAGATGTCCCTGAAGTGTCAAATTTTAAAACTCAATAAATAAATTTCTACCCTAAATAAAATGCATGAATATATCCATTATAAGCATAATGGATTAAATAAACAAAAAAAAAATGTAATGCAAATTGAGGCTTGCAGTGCCTAGCTGACATCTACCAGCTCTACAGCAAATCTACAGCTCTGAGTCAGGTAAACAGGCTCTCTAAAATACGTGGGAAAATAAAGTTCTTCACTGAATATAAACATACTCAGAAAACTGTTTAAGCTAGTCAGAGGAAATATTCTCCACATCCATAAGAATTCCATATTCTTGAAATGATTTCCTCACCAGGATTTGGACACCATATTCAACACTGCAGGAAAAACGAATGTATGCAAGAATACCAAATGTCATTCCTCTCCTTATGTGAGATATCCCTGCTCTTTCTCCAAATGCCCAAGGATTGAATTGGAATGAGAGGGAGGAGATTTAGCAATTTTTTTGATAGGAGGGGGGGAAAGTTAATTCCTTTCTCTCTCATCTTCTTTCCTCTTGCCCTCCTTGTATTACTGCACACTCTCACACTTTTTTCAATAAAGTGGTTTAAATGTATGCAGCATGTGGGTGACGGTGGTTCAATTTCTTCCTGTGGCTGAGATCTGCATCCTTCATGCAAGTGCCCTCACTTTAGTGGGCACTGGTGCCCCTGCTCTTTTTGTTCTTTTGCCACCACGTGTGACACTTTTCCAGTTCCAAGTTAATGGGGACAGAAAAGGAGCGCCTGGAAAACAGGAATGAAATAGTCAAGGGGGCAGATAAATTTGCTTGCTTCATATCCTTTTTCTTCTCCAAGTCTCAGTGTCTTGCTGTAATACATTTCACATCATCCATCACATCCAGGGACTTCATGACTCATTCCCTCCTCTTTCCAAAAGGCTGTCCTCCAGGGATGTGCCCGCTCCAGACACCTGGCCCAGAAAGAGGAAGGCAGAGTCAGACGTTCCATCTACCATAAGGCACAGGATTTCCAAATCCCAGCACTTCACTTTGCATTCACAACTTTTCTTCATTCAAATATATTAAATTTTTTTTAAATCACAGGGAGAAAAAAAAAATTCTAACCAGTTTTACCTATTTTCAAATGGCATAGTGATCCCAGAGTCACGAGTTTCATTTTCTCTTAGTTAAAGTACCATTAGCCTGTTATTTGAAACAGTTGGGCATTTGCTGGTCACTTAATGCAATTTCCTTTACTTTTTCATTACAGTAAGCCTGAGCAGTCAATGTTACTGAGTTCATCATGAACCAGAAGGGAGATTTGTAACCCAGCATTTTAAATCTTGACAACATATGCTCTTTGCTTGCTCTGATTGTTATTTCCATAACAGAAGTTCCCCTAGAATCTAACTGTAAATACAGGACAAAAAGCAAATGCAGGAAACAAACTTTGCAGGGGTCTTGTTGGTTTTGATTGTTTATAAACAATGCTACTGTTTATAAATAAGTTTCACTCCAAACAAATTCCAGCTGTTAAGAAAAAACCGTTTGTGTATGTTGATGGAAGGTAGTTCAAGGAGCCCCTCATGAATGATGTATTGACGGAATCTCAGCTCCTCTGTTCAATGTATTGATTTCTCTTTTAACATCTAAATATGCTTTAAAAAAATGAAGCATGAGGCAAAGAATGAATGAAAATTTTGCATACATTTCCCTGCGTAATTTCTGCTGGGTTTTCCACAGGATACCTCCTGAATCACCAGAAATGCCTTTTTTTTTACTGAAGCATGTCCAGTACTGCTATTTTTAATAATCCTGGAGCTTCCAAAATCTAATTGATTTTCTTTAGTAGCCACCAGGTGGCAATCATAAACTTAGCCTGCTCCATCAACTCTTCCGAAGCAGCTACTGCAGGCTGAGAATACTCTGTAAGCATAAAGCAGAAAAAGGTATCTCCATGGTGACTATTATACTATGTTGTTTGTCATGGGTGACACTACATGAAACCCTGTTCATGCTTCTAAATTACATATTTCATCTCATTAAGTCCTGAGCAGCTAACCTTGAAAAAATGTGTTCTGCTGAAAGATGTACTTTGTCTCACAAAGAGCCTGTAGATAGCTTATTATCCATGTGGTATTTTCAGCCTTCTGGACAGTGACCACAGTGAACATTCCTGCAGAAAATCTATATGGGTTTTTAAATTGCCTTTTCTACCCAAGTAAAATATCTAATTTAATAATAATTTGGCCTAGAGTACTTGTTTTTCTCTGTCTTCTATTGGGGCTTTCAGTGAGGAATTGCAGAGCTATGGCAGGCAGAGAAAGAGGTTCTGCACTTTTCCTCTCATGTCATTTGGCTTTTAAAGAGCTGAGAGCCCTGTGACAGCAGCTCGGCTTTCAACACCATCACCACACTCTGAAAAGTAAAGATGGAAAGCTCTGGTCCACATGTGTGTGTCATTCTGAACATTCCTGTTGAGCTATAGCTAAAGATCAGCAGGTTATTTTTATTTTTTTTTTTTCAAAAGTGTTTAAAGATCCAAAATCCCGCTGACTTGTAGGAGGGTGTCACGTCCCAATTTCTCAGGACGATGACTCAGGTTTGCTGTTTCCCAGATCAGGACTAAGGTGAAACGACACGAGGGATCCTTTAACACACAAAACTCAATTTTTATTTGCTCACAACAAGAAACGGCACCCTCACCACAAGAACTGTTATGCTCAGAACAAGAATTGGCATGGATACTACGTCAGTAAACTGCGTAACGTGCTAACCCTACACCGCCAAACATATCTACAGGCCTTGCTCATCTGGGCATCAGTTTTGGGAAGACAGTGAGGAGATCCCTCCCGCTGGGTCGGGGGGTTCAGAGCAGACCCCTCGCTTTCCAGACTCCTTCTCAGAGAGGAGCCCGGGTTGGCTGGATCCGCTCCGGGTCCCAGACTGCGTCAATGGTTCATGGCTAAAGGGATGAGGTGCAGGGATGATGGAAGAGGGAAGAGGGAAAGAGGGAAGAGAAGGATTTCACCGGCCCTGGGCCCAGCGCTGGTCCAGTCAGCCGAGGGGTCCAGGCCCGGCGGGTTTGCGCCCGTGGGGCTTCAGTTCGTGTCTTTTTATCACCCTGGCCCCTCCTTCGGGCAGGCACCTGAACTTATTAGGCTAATCGGGCGTCACGAGCAGTTTGTGAGCCTTTGGGACTGGGGTGACTTCCCCTTCCCTGCGCCGTGAGTTGCCCTGCTCAGCACCTCAGAGCAGGGAGCTGGGCACCCTCCGGCGTGGCCCCCCCCATCCTGGCGCCGATGGGTGCTGATCGGCGGTTTTCACCTGGGGTTCCTTGCCAGGCAGAGATCCTTGTGACGCAGAGTTCAGCAGAACTTGCCCCACCACAGTGTTTGAGACATTAACTCCTTCACTGTCTCACAGAGCGGAAGCTCTTTGGACCAAAAGAAAAACTTACCTCACTTTTGTTTTGTTTTTCTTTCAGGTCTATTGTGTCTAGAGCTTTTCCTATAGATCTTTCACTCTCAGCTCCCATCCCTTTGGATTCACGAGAAACTGTCCTATGCTTAGTTTCATTTCAGCTAACTGGAAAACAAGACAACACAACAGATTCGTAATGGATACACTGATTTTACCTAATGTGATGAAATTCTGTATTTTGACTATGCCACACATTTTTCCCTTTAAAAAAAAAAGAAATGGCAGAAAGCAAAAAGAATTTAAAACGGATGATGAAAATAACTAGAAACATAATAAGAATGTCTGGAAAAGAAAAGTTAAATAATTAGAAATAATAAGAGAACTCACAGTAAAAAAAAAAAAAAAAGGCGGAATAAGAATTGCTGGTAGCCCCTGATATCAGGCATAGGAAAAAAATCCACCCTCCAGTAGGCTTGAAGGACATCAGGTTTAGAGCATGGAAATAAGAAACTTCTGTACTCAGTGTCCTGTACGCTGGTGAAAGTCACTTTCAGAAGCAGCGATGTTAACAGGATGTGAAAAAATGGTAATAACGGGATCATCCCAATTTACACAAGGTAGCATAAAGAGAAGACAGAACCTTATAGAATAACACGATCTGCGAGTTAAAAATTTACCGTTTTCTATTTTAACTGCTCTTCAACATCCTTCCGGAGCATTTATTAGGTACCAGGTAGCAAACTGGTAGTCCAGTTGTGTGATTTGATGTAGAAATTCCTGAGATCATGCAGTCTGTTGTCTCCTTTGACTTTTCACTGCCCTCCAGCATACACCCTGTCTTGTATCTTGTCCCTGGGCAAAGCCAAATTTCCGAAGTCAAGTACATTTCCATTACAGTTTTAACTTCCCCTCTGTCATGCAAAGATAAACTAAATTTCACTGCTTACAATCAAATTCAGAACAAGTACAAAAGTTTAATATTACTCCTTGAAAAAGCAAAACCAGGTAATTCCTGATTTAAAAACAATATAGAGCGAGACTTTCTTTATGTGGTCACCATAAAAAAATACAAGGACTCTGTAGCTTCGTGCATCTGAGGTATTTTTCTCTGCCGCTAACTTGTGATTCTCTGTAGGAGCTGTTAGATGGCAGTGGTGTTACGCTTTTCGAAGCACCAGTCTTTTATTTCTGGTTTTGTCAGAAACCATCACTTCAATCCAACATTACAAAGTCAAAGCATAATTACCACTAATGGTCCCCCTCTCTTGAGCAATGCCATCAGGGTATATCCTGCAAATGAATAGAAACTGTTAATTATAATTATATTAGACACCCATATTGTACGTTTCAGCAGTGCTGGTGTTGTCTTTGGATCTTTGTTTATCATTACACAGGAGATATTAAAGCAAAAGGATGAAGACCAGAGTGACAACACTCCTTGATAGTATGAAAATTATGCATCCTATTTCACTAACAGCTCGTCCCAATAATTTGAAAATGCTTGTAATTGGATTATTCTGGACTCATATTTTACATATATGTCACCAAAAAAAGAGAATGTTTAATTAATTTTCTTATTTTTTTTTAGATTGTTTGCAATTTAATTAATACGTTTGCTTTCATTTACAAAGCAATAATACTTCATACTCATTTTGCCTTGAAAGATGTATCTTCATTTTCAACCCAGCCTCCAGGGAACTATTTCAAGTAGAGCTATAACATGTGTACAACACAAAATCCTGTCTCTGAAGAAACTGGGGAATAGCATGTACTTAGCTCTTCGTCCTTTCTTCTTCACACCAATTTTCCTAGCTCTCTTTCCCTCTTCACAAAAACCCTAGTTTACTTTTAGCTTCCTGACCTTTCCAGAAAAGACCTGTCATCTTTCCCTTAGCATTTTATTTAGCCAATCTTCCACAGTCTATCTGGTGCACCTCCCTGGAATTTTTCAGCTATGCTCACCGCTGATTGCTGCACTGGCTCTGCAGGTGTGTTTCTTTGCTCAAACTTCTGCTGATTCTTCCCAGAACTTGCCTGAACTCCGTGGCAGGGAAGTATGGCTGTAAGTGCCCACGAATATTTGTACTACTTTAACCACGCCAGTTTGACTAAAGGACTGCAATGCCCCCATCTACAGTGGTGATGCAATTGTATTGGCATAAAAGACTTTCTGCTGGTTGTAATATCTATATTCTTCCAGCTGTAGGAGGGCTGGGTAGGCTGTCACCGCCTGCAGCAGATCCTTATTTAGGCCCTAGAAACCATCTCAACCAGTTTTATCTCCATCTGAAGAGTCAGCTGAGAAGCTCGCCCAATTGCTAAAACGTTTCATTCAAAATGAGCCAGATCTCCAATGAATTGCTCATCGGTTCAAACTGATTAAACCACTAAGCACGCAACTTTTCCCTAATCAGACCACGATCATAAACTGGTAAAGAACTGTCTCACAAAAGTGCAAAATACGGGTGCAGGGGCTCAGCTTTTGCCTCATTGTAACCGACACAAGCTCTCTGTTCAAAAACCTTTTTACCATCCTGAATCATACTGCTGAACAGCTGCCCACTCTTACCTGCTTCAGAAGGCCATCTAAGCAGCACACGGACACTTCTCCTTGAGTACCATTCTTTTAAAAAATACAGTTTTCTTTTCTTTTTTTTTTTTTTTTCCCCTAGTGCAACTCTCCAACCTTCCTCCAATCTAAGCTGGCTCACTGCCAGGCTATCTGCCATGTGGCCCGTCGTCTGGAAGCTGTAGGAGCTGAAAGGCAAGCCGAGGTCCTCAGGGCTTCTGGTGGCCCGGTTGCCCAGCAGGCAACCTGGAAGCCATCACTGGAGGCGGCATTCCTTGGCCTCCCCAGGTTACTAGCACCGCAGGAGCTTGCCATGGGGAGTGCCAAGGAAGCAGAAAACCGGCTGTTAATCAAACAGATTTTTCCTGAGAAACCTTCCTGGATCCAATTGGGAAATTAGAAGAATTTGACATGTTTTGGTGGAACATTTGAAATGTTGTTGAATGTGCATTTCCCAGTGGAAGGTTTCCAGACAGCTGTCACAAATTCAGGCCAAGAGAGATAAACAAACAAACTGAAGACACCATAACCATTCTCTTCTCTTCTTTGCATTAATGAGTCAGAAGCTCATTTGCAACAAAATCCTTCGAGTGCATTCACTTTATCTGAACTCAGAGACAATTATGTTGACATTTTGCCACTCTTCAGATAGAAAATATCTTCCAGAACTGATAGACATTCTGCATGAATATATGATGAATTTCATATTGTTCATCTGCAACACCCAGGCACGTAGTATCTATTCTTCACCTTAGCAATTACTCATAAGTAATTATTAGATCAATGTTCACATTGCTGCATATTCAGAGACATCTCCCACATCCTCCCTATGTCTCAGAGGCATATACATGTAGATCTTCACGCATGAAACCCTCGAGAAAGCAAATTATGGAAGAGAAGTGACAATGGTCTATTTATGACATCATTATGGAGGATCTTACTCTGGCATCTTAAAGGTGGGTGTCACGGCCTGACATAGTCATCCAAGGTTCCCTATGGAAAGAACTAGAAAATTCCTGAGTGACTCAATTCACCCTAATATTCCTAAGGTAGAAACATCTAAGAGAGGTCAAAGTGCAGTCTAAGAATGCCTATTATTACTCTTTGCTGACTATAAACAAATCTTGAGTAGTTCAAACCTGGACATCAAACTTTAGGAGATTTAAAGTTAGTTGAAGTGTGCCCCAGCCTGTAGTCCTCATACAGACAATAAAGGTCCCTCTCTCATCCAAAACCATTTCATTCAAGATATTAGGAGGACCTGCTGGCTATATATGAACCTGTCAAACATAATGTTGGTATTGTCCTCTTTGGCCTCAGCTGAACCTTTTTATCAAAAGCTGGTAATAGTGTCCCATGAACATGTTATTTCACAAATCCATTCTGCGCATGTTCCCATTTAAAGTCAGGTTTCAGTTCAAAGGTTTTTGTTCTCTTATTCAAAGCTGTCCGGGAAAGAGTGACCTAAGGCATTTGCATTTAATTAGGGTTACCATTTTTTACTTGACCATGAAAACCTTAGTCAGCAGGAAGACAACTGAGCGAAATAAGGTCACACCAAACTCTTCATAGGACAGATATCACATCTGTACAGTATCATGATGGCCAGGTCAAGAGGTTGTAGGAGCTCCCAGTCAATCCCAGAGGTCCATATAGTTTTGCTGCAAATTTACCTGACTCTCTGTGGTATATATGCATATACCACAAATCTGTGTTTGAAAGGCAAGGCAAGTAGGTATAGCTAGATGTAATTCATTTCAGTACATACACAAATCTCATGTTTTTATTATTCCCAGCAAGCTCATACATTGAAAAAAAAGCATTCAAAAATGTTATTTATTTCTACACACTAGGAATTTTAAAATAATCCATATCTTTCTTCAGTTGTATAGGAACCAGAAAGACTATATTAATGATATGTGTGCTAAAATCTTGTGAGCTTTTCAGACTATATCGTGCATGAGGTTGGGTGGACAGAGAAAGAGAAACAAAGAGAGAGCAAGCATACAATATTATAATTTTGTTTCTAAGGAAAAAACAGCAGGAAAATGTAAATTAATGGACAATCATCACTCCAAAGACTCAAAGCACAGAAAGCCACATACCATACAAGCACACTGCAAATAATTTGGTAGGCATCTGCTTAGATCAGATCTCTATTTAAGTCATATGATTTCTCCAACATAATCCAACAGAAAAAGGATTCCATATAAAGACGTGGGGTAAGTATATGCAATGCTATCAAAGACCTTGAAACTGAAGAGCTAAATTTGGAGTGATTATTAGATATTTTTAATGTATGCTTTTCCTTACCACACTATTTTATTTCATGCAATTCTTCCATCATTTTGAAATGGAAAAATATAGCTTTTAATTTATTTTTTTTTTTCATTTAGCAATGCACATTTGAAAGGCAGGATAATAAAGCAGAATAATACACTTTTTATTTTCCTTATTTGAAGCCTTCTCAGTATTTCCTCATTTTACTTTATGCCCTAGTTACTCCCCTGTAAGGCTACTGCAAATCTCTTGCAAAGAGATATATTTCACTCTGTCAAAATAAGAGCCTAAACTCAGAGAAGGCAGGGATTTAGGCTACTCCAGAGCTCATGTCTGGGAAGCTAATACAGGGTCCTACTAAAGAAGCCATATTTGTGAATCCCATTATGATGCATATAAGGACACAGATCTACTAGAGGTGGTCCAGCATGCCTTGGTCCTGCTTTAGCTCTCCTCCAGCATCAAGATCCCACAATTACAGGGGTGATCCAACTGAAAACATATTGAAAATGCCCTTCCTCCCACTAGAAATGGTACATTTTGAGCTCATCAGCTACTTTGTTCAACTCACTGTGATCTGGCTCTAGTATTAAACAAGTAATTTGGGTACCAAACCTGAATGGCAAAATTCTGCTAAATACTGTAAAAGTCAGGTGCTTCAACTTAGGACAATGCAACTGCTACGTTTTCCCAGTGGATCTAGTCTTCCATACTTAAGATGAATACAACAAAAAAGTCTTACAGATCACCAAGAAAGCCAAATGGAAATTGGCTCATGAAAGAGGTTTCAAATCTCTTTGGAGATTGGTTGTGATCAGGCAGTGCAAGAGTTCATGTGTGGATGTGCGTTTAATTAGCAGGCTGCACCACAGTTTAAAACTCCTCTTCAAGTAGATCCTATCACAACTGTGAACAAGAACAAGGATGAATATGCTAAACACATTTAATAAAGCTGCTGTCTCTCCTTGTTTCAAAGCTTCTCTTTTTACTCAGGAGCCTCCCATTCCTTTTAGTTTCTAATTTGCCCATGGCTGCTGCAGTTGATCAGCCTCTCTAGTCCAGATTACCTCTACTGCTGCTAGACCTCTCAAGAAACCCTCTTTTCTACTGCCCAGTGCATTTGTATTAAACAATATAATGAGGTATATTGTAGTAAACAATATAACCAGAATAACAGAGTAATTGGAGATGGAGTTAGGAGAAAAGCTTGCTTTAGTGCTCTTACATTTTAAACAGACGAGGGGTTTATCTTTTTATTTTTTTTAATCACTACCCTGAATTTCCAGAGCCTTCCTCCCTTCATCTGATCAGCTGGGTAATTTAATTTAGTGGTGAAAAAAAAAAAATCCAATTGGGTGCTGTTTTGTTCACCTGATTGTATTTTTTCAATGCAAAATGAAACTAACCCACTGAAGAGCTGTGGGAGCGAGTGCAGGGTAGGCAGAATGCAGAAGTTTAAAAGCTGCCTTTATTTTTTCATTCTTCCACTTCAGACACTAAGTAACTCCCAGCTGTGGTTGTCAAGATAAAATAAAACTGACAAGATGTCAGGGTGAGAGAAATAAGGCTGTACATATGTGAAGAAGACAGAGTCATCAGAGACAAAAATCAGAATGGACAAAAAAGTGATCATGGAATAAAAAGGGACTAATCCCCTTATAATATAAAATAAAAAGAAAAAAACCCACCAAAGACCTTACAAATGCATTGGACTTTGCAAGTTAGTTTTTAATAAAACTCTCTCAAGACTAAAAATCAGAGTGAAAGATTCTTCAAAGTCTTTCATATTGTTAGTACCCAGTTGGTCACACAGCAGAGATGTGAAGCTAGCAAGGTTGCACGTTAAGCAGTGCTGTTGTGAAGGCTGCTTAAACCAAACCCTAGACTATAGAGTTTTCTTGGATGGAATAGGGTGGCAAGGAGGAATCGATGTGTCAAATGCCTAGCACCACAGATGTGTGGGAAAGGATGTTTTTCAATGCTTGTTTGTTTCCCATGCACGTAATGTTTTTACTGCTGTTGCACAAGGAAAGTTGTCATTTACTTCCCAAGTTCATCTAGTGTTGGGTCTACTCTTCTGAGAGCAAGCAGCAGGAAGGGACTTTGCCCCATGTTGCACACTGAGCTCAAAAAGCAAGAAGGCCACATTAATTTCTGGAAGAAATATCTATCAAGACCTGTCAGACCCAATTCTCCACCTGTCTTGAAAATTCCTTTAGCAACAAATTGCCAGAAATGGACAACGCATACAAAGGGTACATTACCACATAATTACCTTATTCTTTCTGCTGTTAACAACAGCCAAAGACTGGATTCTGTCGCTGCTGAAATTTTGGTCTGATTCAAGATGTCCATCCTTATATATTCATATGATAGCTCAAGTTGCAAGATAACATGACATTTTAAGCCTAGGAACATTTACAACAACTTCAGAGATGTCTGTACTATTGCCTTAATATTACTCTTCTTAATTGCTCTAGTGAGTCAGGCAGTTGAGTGTTCCACCTCTAGAGATACTGTGTATGGGAATACAGCATTTAAAAACACTACCCCTTGAAAAGCAGAAAGATAATATCAGGTATGAGTATTTAGAACAACTGTTTCTTGAAACCTCAAATAGTTGTTCTTTGGGGGGGGGTTCATATCAATCCGTTCACAGTGGAGAGTGTCACTGCTTACCAATTAAGTTCTGTTATCTTGAAACATGCAGGTATCCACTGATCCACGTTGAAGATGGGGATTCTGTCACTGTCACTGTCTGTCTGAAGGGGCATATTTTATTCCTCTGCTGTTTATCCCAGCAAAGAATTCTTCCAGAAAAAGAAAGTAGCAGCATAAATAAAAATTTTACAGGACTACAATTTGTAGAAGAAAACTCCCAGAAAGAACCTCAAGGATTTGCATTCTGGCAAGTATAAAGATAATGGGCAAGTATTAGAGCAGTGCAGAAGACAGGTATTTCTCTTGAGTAGATATGAATCCTGAGTAACACATCCCACCTGTTAGACCATTGAGTAATGTACAATATCTAACTGAGCATTGTTTCTCTTTTCACGTGGATGCTGCAATGTCCTTAGTTAGCTTCATCAGGTTATGGGAATTAAACACTTGTAAATAAATGCAGTAGGTTACAATCCTCATTTCTTAACCTCTCAAAACACTCATTTAGATTCCAGCTGAAGAATTCTCCATTAGTCATGAGAAGTAATAGGCTTATAAATTCATTAATTTTTGATAGGCTTTTTTTTCCTAGCAAGTTAATAAACACAGTTTTCAGTTAGCTTCCTGTCTTTCTTTAAGCAGATAGGAAAGAACTGGTTCTATTACATTGTGTCTCAATTTAATCCCTTGCTGTTACGAGAAGTGGAAAATGCAATTAAATGCACTTCTGAAACCTTTCCCTAGAGTGCTGTTTACAATACTGCCTGCATTAAACCGTCCATGTGAGGTGATGTGTCTGCTCTTCCATGCCCATGCTAGCCTTAAGAAACTTTAAATTTTTTTATTTATTTATTTTTTAGTCAAAGAACAGACACCCCCCCAAACAAACAACAATAAAAACAGCCCCCCCCCCCCCCCCCCGCCTTTTAGTATAAAAGATGTTTATCAAGAAGTGGTAATGTCATACATGGATTCCTGACAGGTTTACAAGCAGACCATTGTCAAATGAGCCTAAATTTTTGTTCTCCAATTGTTTTCTCCCACATTACCAAGAAGTCTACAAACTTCCAGAAGACTTTAGCTGACCCCATACAAATTTCATATGCTTGCTATCTGTTTATTCATTCTAAGCAACAAAAAGAAAGCTGATAGCTTTGACATTAGATATGCCCCAAATATGTTATCTCCTCATGCAAACTGTGTCTAGATAAGCAAGGTGGGATATGTCTGTACCCCCCTACATCTGTAGGCTGCTACACCCAAGGTCATCATCTAAGCTCTCTTAGTTAGTCAGGGTAAAACCAGGGATTTTTAATGATTGACTCCTCTGACCTGTTCCAAGACTTGAACCTTCGGATTAGATGAGTTACAACTATTTGTTGAAGAGTTCCCGTCTTAAATTGTCCTATGTTTGCAGCTATGCAGTTAAGGATCCAAAATCACTAGTTGTTTTTTAATATCTTGGCCTTCTAATTGAAAACTGATAGAAAACACAGGTTTGACATTCTATTGAGTTATATATCAGTTGCTCAAAGAACTTGAAATGATAATGATCATAATAATAAAAGATTGCATAAAATTAACAAGGTTAAAAATGAGAAAGGAAAAAAACATCAACAGGAAAGCATCAGAAATGGTTTAGTATACTGCTATTAACTTGCTAGAAAAATATTCATAAAAGGCGCTCATAAAAGAAAAATCCTAAATTTTTTTCTAGGAGAAGAAGTGCTCTTACAGACTGGCAAGTGGTCTATAAATAGGAAACAAAAGACAGGAGACACATTCAGTTTCCAGAATGATGGCATATATAAGCAGCTTTACTCCAAATCTGTCCTAGCATCTCTACAACCTGAGATAATCATAAATAATCTGGAAAAAAAATAATTGGGCGTAAAAGTTGCAGATGACAAGAAATCCTTTCAAAGCTTGGCTATAAAATTTAAAGTGAAAAGTCCAAGAAGATTTCATAAGGTATGGGGAAGTAGGTAGCAAAATAACACCTGAAACTTAGCATCAGTGAGCAGAAAGTGCCTCATGTGGAAAAGTATAACCATAAAAACATCTGTGTAATTGCAAGCTTTAAGTTTGATATTACTACTCAGAAAAGTATAACAGTGTCACAGTATATCAGTCCCAAAGATATCGACCGAGTAGTCAGGAGAAGTGAGGGAAAATGACAGAACATAAAGAATTATGAAGGAAGGAATTGGAAACGAAGTAGAAGTTTTACTGTCATTATGCTATTGTATAATTCTATGGTAAGTCCCCACCAATGAATACTGCATGAAACTCTTGTTGCTCTCTCAGAAACTTACAGAGAAACTGGAAAATATACAGGTAATGGTGACAACATATTGGCAAAGGTCAGGAAGAGTGGGTGTCTTCTGCTTAGAAAAAAAACAGTACAGAAGTGATGGGCTAGGTATCAGTTAAATCATGCATGGCAAGGAAAAGTGACTAAGGAATGACTATTCTTTCACTGTTCCTTGCCACACAAAAGTAGAAGAGCACCTAGTGATATCATCATGCAGAGTTTAACACAAAAGAGAAACAACCTTTCACAGAGTGGATAATTAAGCTGTAGAGCTCATTACAGGAGAGGGTGGTGGAAATTGTAGTGCAAGAGCTTACCAAACAAGGATGAGTACACAGGGGAAGGAGCCAAAGCGTGGTCAAAACTGAACTTCTGACTCAGTCTCTGGATTTATCTGGAAAGTATAAAAATACACAAAGGAAGAATATTTGTTGTTTTCTTACACGTTTCCCAAACATCTACTACTGGCTGTCACTGGAGACAAGATACTGGGCTTCCCAGACTCAGGTCCCAGTTAGTCCAGTCATTCCTATGTCCTTAAATAGAAATCTAACCTATTTAGAACTTAAGTGGTATCTAACAAGAGTTAAGACCAACAGTTAAGAACTGGTGTGTTATTTAACAATTACCCTCTCAGTCTCCTCATCCAAGTGAAGTTTCTGCCTCATTCTGGTTGGCTGCCTAGGGAAAATTCACTCCCAGAAAAATAATTGTCATAGCCTATGAATCAAAAATTTAATGTTGTACTGGAAGAGGAAGTGCTTTCTTGAAAAAATACATAGTTACCCTAAGAAGTTAGAACTACATTTTCAACAAGATTTCTTTACTGCAGTCTTTAAATTGTTAGGGCCAATATGTCTCTCTGACTGCAGCTTGTTTTGTAGCCAAAAGTGGAATGAGGAAAAAAGTAGAAAATTTAAAATTGTTCATATTTTGTACAGCAGGTTTCAGTTTTGGTGATGAAATCTGAAAGTTGGAAGTTGGAAGTTTTATCTATATAGTGACAGCAGACTTTTCTGAAGGTGTAATTGTAAGGCACAACCAAATGCTGCAAATCAGTGTCTCTGCTGTGTTGCACTCCCTCCAACAAAATTTGAATATGAGTTCAAGTTGTAATCATGTGGGTTCTCATACTGGCTTCCAGTAAGAGAGCTAATGGTCATTCCTGTTTTCTTTTTTTTACAATATGAGAATACACATGCCTGGTGTCCCTATTTAGCTTTGATCCTTGTTTGGGTTAGGTTGCCCAGCAACTTGTATAGTCTACCTGATAGACTTTTTATAGATTCAGGGTCACAGAGAGATATTTAATCCCTGACTGTTACAAGAAGTGGATAAAAGCTATTAAATTTATTTCTGAGGTCTTCCATATCTTTTTGGAAGAAGATGGAGGATTTTTGAAGCAGTCTGAGAGAGTGAAGCTTCTGATCTAGTAGTAGATAAACATGAAATAAAGGAAGAATCATACCGTACATATTTTTTCCCTGAAGGGACCCATATGCGCAAAATTTCTGCCTTGGAATAGCTGTGTAAAGCACATTTTTGCTCTCTTTTCTGGCATATCATGTACTTTGATCCATGAAATGTAACAGGGAATTAGGAAGACTGTTCAGGAGGAGAGTTTCTGTGAACCCTTAAGTGTGTTTTCAGGTTTTCTGCTTTTCAGCCCAGACTCCCTATGTGTGTGAGTCTCTTCCGGTTTTAAGAGAGAAGAAGAAAAAATGACCCCATATGACAATGCCAATAAGTTTAAAGTATTTTTTTGTCTTCTCCTAAATTTCAAACGTCCCTTCCATGTTATAAATTGTTTCAATATTTTGAGAGATGCTGGAATACAAGCCTTCACAACACCAAGTTAGTACTGTATCATAAATTGGATGGGAAATGACACCTCAAAAGACACCCCCACAAGGAGAGGAAACTACAATTTTAACCTATTGAAAGCATAAGATCGGTAGGAGGTTTTCAGGAAAAATAATTTTGGGTGGGTAGAAAATGAAAGCACAGCAGGGTCATCTATCCTCCTGGCAGTTGAGAAAAACCTTGCAATATACAGTTCAATTCCCTTCCAATTGTTCAGCTGTCTATATCATTAACCCCGCAGCCAAGAAAGTAAACAGACCAGCAGTTCTAAGACTGCCAATCAACACCACGAGGAAATCAGACTCATGTCCCTACAATTATCTCCACTGCTAATGAGTTGGAAGAGGAATGTTTTTACAAGTTTGGGCTGCTAGGTCTTGAAGGGAGGAGGACTGGTGATCTTTACCTTGTTCCATTGGACTGGACTCAGTTTTGTTCCTTTGCTAGCAACTCTTGCATCTACATTTGATGGGTTTGATTTTAGTTTTATCTTTTTAGCAGAATAAAAGCAGGCAGTTTGCTTTGCTTCTGTTTCTGTGTACCTTTGTGCAGTGTACCTGCTGGGGTTCTTTGGTTTCCCTGTTTTTATCACAAGGTAAAACAGTGATAAGAGTGTGTCGACTGTTGTACAGAAAGAGGAAGCCTATAACAGAGCTTTTTCTACAGGAAACATTGTTTGAATAAGGATTAATTGACTCAATCTGTCAACATTTTGGCAAGTGAAAAGAAAAAAAAGAGTAAAGAACACCTCATCATTCCTATGTAATAAGAGACTAAGAGACCAGAGAGACTCATTTGTTTAGGATCAAGAGATCCTGGATACAGATATTTACTCTGCAGTTTGCAGTTGCCTATTGAACAAGCAATCATACACCAATTGTCTCACAACCTATTTTGGAATTATTCCTACCAATAAGGTTAAATATGTTCTAGGGATGTTTGTCAGATCATTACCTTGACACTCTGTACAAATTATTCAAGCTGCTGTTAAGGAATTAATTCTTCGTATGGCTAATGGGAAATCATGAAAAGGTTAGGGACAAGGTAAGAAAAAACCCCAAACACCTTGCTTTCCTTGCTACATAGACACACATTTTGCTTGGTGTGTGGATGTTTCCTCCTCCCTCTGCCTGCATTAGCCTGCAGCCTGACTGTTAAGGCAGTTTCCTGAAGCGTGAAAGTGTCAGGCTTGAGACCATCTATATCCCCATTCCCACGGGACTACTGTAACCCCTTGGTACTTAAAGTGAGGATAAATCAACCTTTTCTGGTGGTGTTTTTTAAAAAAATTGTGGCAACTGCAAACAGATTCTGTGCGGAACTTAATCTCACACACCCTACAGCAGTCATTCCCAGAAAAGCCCTGCAGGGCACTCAGGCAGAACAGTATCTTGTTTCTGAATTCCTGTCTTCAGCAGGAGTTACAAATGCAGACACCCATATAGGAGTTCCCTACCTTGAGTATTTCAACGTAAAAAGTAAGGCACCTTCATAATTACTCAGGGGCTGAGCCAGATTTTGCAGGACCTGCAGTCTGGGTTTTGGTATGCAGTTCTTTGAGTCAAAGTTCAAAGCTTAGATTCACTGCAACTAATATTGGCTAGTTAAATTGTTGGCATTTCATTTCCACAATCAGTGGTGAAAGGTAGGTAAGCCCCTCAAGAAAAGCAATTAATTTGATTCTAAATTAAGCAGGACGAATTATTTTCTGGAAGCTCTTATTTCCCCCCACTAGCTAGAGAGGAAGCCAATACATCTCAGTTTAGAAGCCTTGCTCTTCCATGGCTAAAATTCAGAGATGAGACCCGCCCCAGGAAATGAAGCCCTTGGATTGGACTTGAGCCAGTAAAATGTATATTTTATCAAGTACACAAACTTGATAAGAACATGAAAATTGTCACCATCTCAACATTCTGTGGTTTTGAGGACTTCTTGCAGGTTGAGCTCATTCTAGTCTGTGAACATCTAATGCAGATAGAAAGTTTAAATCTGGAAATATAGTCTCAAAGCAAATTCCTATTGAATTTTTAGCCTAACTAGAAAAAAAGACATTTTGACAATCTATTTAGAATTCAGTTCTCTTGATGTTTGCATTTGTTTTATAGGTGTGTCAAGCCCTAAGCCTTTCACATGAGCAGTTTGCATAGTTATTGAATGTAATTTCTGGCTGTAGAGAGGTTTGCCAGTGCAAAGGGTCTCTACAGAGGTCTTTTTCACTCAGTAATGGGAGAAGGAGAGTTGTATGCCTGAGTGACGTGCATTGTGGTATACCTGGAAGTCCTGTGTGTGCTAAAGCTCCCTTCCCACCAAATCCCTCTGGATTTCTTCTCCGTCACAGTCAGGCCACATGGAGGTTGTGGGAGGGAAGAATGATCACAAAATATTTCACCTCAAATGGCAAATACATGGCACAAAGGGCTTTACAAGCACGCCTGTGTGAATATGGCAGTTTAGATACAGCTATTAAATATCACAAGGGATATTCCCATCTTACCTTCCAATTTTTAAGTGCTTGCTTTACTTCTACTTTTCATCTCTCTTTCTTCTTCTTTTGAATTTCTTAAAGTTATCTCCCTTCCAGTTTCACCACTTTCCTTTCTTTGCACTTTGTAAAGATCATTCTTTATAATTCTTTCTCTTGTGCTTTCACTTTTCTTCTGACCATAAGCATTTTTACAAACTGCTGCCCTCCACAGAGGCTGCTAAACAGACAGTATTATTGCCAGGTGGCAGAAAATTGAAGAATTACGTGAAATGTACAGAACCCATTATCTTATACTGCCCATGATTTTCCAGTGATCTTGACTACAGCTTCAGCTAACAAAAATGCAGTGATTACCCTTTTTTTTTTTTTGGAAGGAGGATTGTTGGTTTTTTTATGGAAGGAGTATTTCTGAGGGTCTATAACACACTTTCTCAACTAAGCTATCACACACCTTTAAAACCACAAATAATTAATAATTCCCTGTCTGCATAATACTTGTGAGTATTATGAGGATATAATTTTAACACAGATCAGTTACTTTTCACTACCATTCTGAATTGCCCAGTATGGATTGCAAGACATCAGAAGCCTCTTCATATCTGATGTCCCTTTGAGGTAAGTAGTCACTGCAAGTAGCTGTTCCATATTTATATTCTTGATAGTGAAATTGTCTAACACTGTAGCACTTAACTCACACACAAAGGTAAATTGGGGGGAAAAAAAAAAAAAAAAGAGCTATGAACTTTCCTCAAAATCTGTATGAATGAGGATGAAAATATAAATATTCCACATCTTGCAGTACCTGACTTTTGGGTGCGTTTGTGGAATCTAGCCTCATCTCTCACAGTGAACTTCATTCAGCCAGTGAAGGTCTATAAGGGGGATGCAATTTCACAGTTGATTTAAGACAGCTTAAGAGCAAGTAGTCTCACTTTCCTGCCCTTTGTTAAGTCTTCCCACCTCGTGTCTTATACCACTGCTAGCACTCTTAAGACTGCACTGTTAGCTGAACAATGATCTGATCCAGTGGCAAATTTCACACACACATAGAGGTAAACAGATATGTTTGGTAGGGATAATCTTCAGCTGCATCAGTTGTCTTATCTGGCTGACCACATAAATACTAGGGCTCACTTAAGAAAAAGATCAAGAATGGTGAAGCAAAAGGAACCCCCACCCCTTGATTGTGACAGAACAGAAGCAAGCATTGAACACTCAGTTATTCCATAAATATACAACAATAATATCAAGCACTGCTAGCTACTTTGGTAATAACTCCTGTATGATCTTCTAGTACTGAATCCTGTGTAGTATGTATCATTTAGACAGTTAAACTGGCAAACTATGGCTTAGAGCAAAAAGGTGATATTGTGCTCTTTCTTCTTACTTGCCACGTTCAGTAAAGCTCTTTGTCACTATTATTATCATTTTTGAGAAACAGTGGAACGTTTGCAATCAAAGAATGCACCAAAAAGTGACAGCAAGGTAGACTTTGCCCTGAAGATCTCTCAGTTCAGTGAAAGGACTACTATTCCTCTAGTGTGTATTTAAGAAAATAAGAGAAAGAGAAGATCTTTGCATAAGAACCATCTTAATGAACCCAATTCTTTAGTTCTGTGAAAGAGTGGCATGCTACATTAACACTGAAAGATAATTCAGAACATCATCAGTAGTAGAAGTCCTTTTTTTTTAGTATAGAATCATCGAATTGTTTAGATTGGAAAAGACCTTTAAGATCATTGAGTCCAACTGTAAACATAGCATTGCCAAATCCACCCCTAAACCATGTCCCTAAGCACCACATCTACACATCTTTTAAATATCTCCAGGGATGGTGACACAACCACTTCCCTGGGCAGCCTGTTCTAATGCTTGATAACCATTTTGATGAAGAAATTTTTCCTAATATCCAACCTAAACATCCCCTGGTGCAACTTGAGGCCATTTCCTCTTGTCTTATCGCTTGTTACTTGGGAGAAAAGACTGATCCCCACCTCACTACACCCTCCTTTCAGGTAGTTGTAGAGAGCGATAAGTCTCCCCTCAGCCTCCTTTTCTCCAGACTAAACAACCCCAGTTCCCTGGGCAGCTCCCCATAGGACTTGTGCTCCATGCCCCTCACCAGCTTCGTTGCCCTTCTCTGGACATGTTCCAGCACCTCCATGTCTTCCCTGTAGTGAGGGGCCCAAAACTGAACACAGGACTCGAGGTGCGGCCTCACCAGTGCCCAGTACAGGGGGACGATCACCTCCCTGCTCCTGCTGGCCACACCATTTCTGATACAGGCCAGGATGCCGTTGGCCTTCTTGGCCACCTGGGCACGCTGCTGGCTCATATTCAGCCGGCTGTCAACCAGCACCCCCAGGTCCTTTTTTGCTGGGCAGCTTTCCAGCCGCTCTTCCCCAAGCCTGTAGCACTGCATGGGGTCGTTGTGACCGAAGTGCAGGACACAGCACTTGGCCTTGTTGAATCTCATACAATTGGCCTCGGCCCATCCATCCAGCCTGTCCAGATCCCTCTATAGAGCCTTCCTGCCCTCCAGCAGAGCAACACTCCCTCCCAACTTGGTGTCATCTGCAAACTTACTGAGGGTGCACTCCATCCTCTTGTCCAGATCATGGATAAAGATGTTAAACAGAACTGGCCCCAGCACTGAGCCCTGGGGAACACCACTTGACTGGCCGCCAACTGGATTTTAACTCCATTCACCTCAACTCTTTGGGCTCAGCCATCCAGCCAATTTTTGACCCAGCGAAGAGTACGCCCATCCAAGCCACGAGGAGCCAGTGTCTCCAGGAGAATGCTGTGGGAAATGGTGTCAAAGGCTTTACTAAAGTCTAGGGAGACAACATCCACAGCCTTTCCCTCATCCACTAGGCGGGTCACCTTCTCATAGAAGGAGATCAGGGAAGGACCTGCCTTCCATAAACCCATGCTGACTGGGCCTGATCACCTGGTTGTCCTGTACATGCCATGTGATGGCACTCAAGATCATCTGCTCCGTAACCTTCCCTGGCACCAAGGTCAGACTGACAGGCCTGTAGTTCCCTGGATCCTCCTTCTGTCCCTTCCTGTAGATGGGCATCACATTTGCTAACTTAAGTATGAGTCTAGCATGATTAACTAAAGTCATTGTTCTTAGGGATGAGATTTCATACTTAAGAACAAATCCTAGCTGAAACGCAAATGCACATGCTGATTACTGCTGATTCCATACTTATAGATATGTATATATATACATAGATACGTACATACACACACATACATGAGTTTTCAGTTCAATCAACTTAGCTAAAAGACAATGTCCGCCAGCCTTCAGGTCAAACATGGAGTTATTCCCAGAGTGGGTCAGTTTCTGTTTCACTATATTTCTTCATCAGCTGGTAAGTATACCAATACTTGCCCATCTATAACCTTATCTTTTCTTTACAGAACATGCTGTAAGGTCTGTAATTTATTACAGTATTATTTTCTAGACACAGTAAGTTATATTAGTCATCTCATTCACCTGTGAAAGATCATTCAGAAGGTGAAAGATCTTAGAGATATAGCAAGCATTATTCTAACAAATGGTGATGAACAGCACAGTATAAATCATGTTTGTGGGGTGGATGAAATGTTCAGTGGTGAGTCTAAACATCATATATCAGAAGGGAAATTTTGTGAAACACCAAACTTCACTCCATAGGCAAAGTCTTTTCAGACAACCTTTTGTGCCCAGTCTTGTAACTGTCTGATCTATTCTTTGCCAAAGTAATGTCATGGTGTGAACCAAATTTTCACATTAAATTATTTGCATCTTTCTGTGTACGTACTTATGGTTTAATGTGCCAACCCCTAATACTTCTGGTTTTTGCTGTTTAGTGATTATTGCCATAAAAGTAAGACAAGAAAATATTGTATTAGTATGACAAACAGATGCGTTCATTGTCAGTGG
The DNA here is from genome assembly GCF_929443795.1 of Astur gentilis. Taxonomy (NCBI): domain Eukaryota; kingdom Metazoa; phylum Chordata; class Aves; order Accipitriformes; family Accipitridae; genus Astur; species Astur gentilis. The sequence continues at coordinate 892,007 of NC_064892.1, forward strand.
CTTCATGGCTTCTGGTCACTTTGAGGAAAGAGTATTATTTTATAACAAAACCTTCACACATAGTATGAATATTCTATATTCATATATTATACATAGAATTTTAATATCCTATATTCATAATGTAATATGTATATTATATGAGATTTTGAATGTGAATGTGCACTCTGGCGGAAATGCAACTCCACTGAAATCAACAATGAGTTCAGATATGCATTTAGGGAAATATTATTAACAGCAACTCAATAGTCCAGTCAAAATACACATTACATATCACAGGGAGATTTGTCTGTAGCAGTTGTATAGGTCCAGGTTCTATTGCCCCTATCCTGGATATTAGTTTGTGGATGTTTCTCATATGATTTAACTCCATGCCATTTCAGTCACCATCTGGAGAATTGCCAATTCCACCCTAGCAAGTTAAAAAGGAAGTAAAAAAAGTAAATGTAAATTTTTCATAATTTTAACCATATACTTTGGGCTGAAGTCAGCAGTGAAAAATTGCCAGAACAAAGTACTCTCTTGCCTTAATATATTTCTTTTGGTATGAGGGCTAGCTCAGATACTTCTGTTTCATCATGTTCCGTGTAGAAACAACTACAGATATTTAATTTCTTTTTAGTTGTATCTAAAGGCTGTGATACCTGAAAAGTCTGGATTGTTATGTGCACTCTAAAATAATTTTATTTCTCTGTGGAGAATTCTAATTCTTGGATAGGAATTTAAAGACTGAAAATCTATCTACAAACCAGACTCTTGCTTTTAAATGTCTTCTTGTAGGTTTACAGGGCTGGTAGCTTGGAGCGGCATGCTCTTCTTCCTGGGAAAAGACTACCTTCCCTATGATGAAATAGGGTCTTCTCTGTTTAAGCTGGGTGTTGAAAGAATTGGTTGCCAGGCATGAATTAGAGTTCTGTCAGGTATAAGTGTGATTCTAAATTAGTTTTCAAGTGATGTCAAAAAATACAGTTTTAAACATGTGGTTTTTTCTTGTCTTCTGGGAACAAGTCAATATTTTTCCCATAAAATATATTCTTTATGAATAATGCAATTTTACCTAAACTACATTTATTCCTCAAAATGTCACCATTTTTATGTGGTAAAGACACTTTCTTTCTTAACTTTGGTGAGATCTATGGATGAAAAGTAGAATAAAAAAGGGAGTGGGAAGGAAACCAAAAGGAATAATTCTGAAGAAAATTTTATGTTTCCTCACAAATCTATGCTAGAAGAGTACAAGCACTAGAACTAATGAAGCCTGTTTTTCTACAGTTCCTGTCTCATGATTGATTAAATTTGATGTCCCAAAAAGGTGCTAGCTCTGATGAAAACATTTCTCTTTGTTGGGGCATTTATAAGGGCTCTCTTCCATCTCCTGATGTGATCTAGACTCTCAGGTGTCTAATGTGTGTGCTCATGTTGCTGTTTTTCCCTCAGCTGAGGTACCTTCATTGCTATCAGTTTGCTTATTTGCGGAAAATTTGACATAATGAACTTACATGAGACCTCTGTTCCTTTGTTAAATTTGACTGAAAAGAGCTGATTTTAAAAGCTCTTGGGCCAGGGAGCAAGAAGCTCTAACACACACACTTAAACATGGACACAAATCTTACTTCCACAGGAAATCAGACAAGGAATATGATTAATAAAATGTGGTTTTATAAGTCAGATCCATTGCAAAATCCTGTGACCAAAACATATACTAAGAGTGGAAGAGGAATCCTTAAGAATTGCTTGTATTTACTGAAAACTTATTCATGCTCATTTCCATTAGTTACAAATGAATCCCTACTGTACTGTTTTTCTTTTCCTGGGATCACAGACTTTGGAGGATGAGGAGGGGCAGACTCAAGGAAGTTCACATCTGTAATGTGTGTATGTGTTGTTGAAACTTACTCGTTTGTAGTTTGCTCTGACGAGATCAAAGGACTTTATTAGCTGCATTACCTTACTGATGAACTTGTCAAGCTTATTATTTGCAAAGACTGACTGTGTATTTTTGCTTATCTTGCTTTTACTACTTGCAGAAAGCTTGGCAACATTTTGAAAAACCGTAGTAATAATACTTTATTAAAGTAAAAGATTTCTGTGTAGGGATTTGCTTTTAGAGGTTATTATGCTGTCATTCAATCACATCCCCATTTCATTTCATTTCATTTCATTTCATTCATTAAAAAGTATTATAATAGAAGCAAATGTAAAATGCATTGTGCATGTTTATAGTATTAGCCTGATACTTTTAAATCCTGAAGGCCTATTTCATGATCTGTGTTATATACACTACTAATTAACTTGATTCATCTGCTTTCAAAGCAATCCTCCCTCACTTGGGAGAGCTTTCACTCTCCAACTTTGTAACACTAGAGTAAATTATTTCCTCGCTGTTCTGTTGTGCTTCAAGCATCCTAAACTCTGCTTCCACACAGAACCTGGATTCAATGGATGCCTACTGTTTGAATGAGCTGAATCTTTTGTTCTTTTTTATCATTCGCATACAGAGGGGTTTCTACCGATGAAGTAGGTTCTTCAATGCAGAGGTTTAGTTGAGATAACCCATGCATTCAAGGCTGTGCCCTTTGGAGAAGTCCTTCAGACTGTTTAATGAAGCAAAGAACTGGGAAAGTACTTTGTTCTTGCAGCTTCTTACCCATTCTTCAAAACCACAGTGTTTAACAACACACTAATGAATCCGGTTTATTGGATGGAAATACAGTACTCTTCATTACACATGCTTTAACAAATAGTATCAATTAACAGAATGTTGCGGCAACTCAGGATTGTGAGAAATTATTTCCAATTACAAAATTGCACTTGTGCAACTGTCTATTGGATGTTGATAAGTGCGTTGAGATAACCTTTAAAGGGAAATTCTACACTGGAAAAGTGTCTGTGTTAAAATGGCAGCTTTTAAGTTAACAGATTTCTTTTTCTGTGCTGAAGTGCAAACAATGCAATACAAATTAATGCAGATTGCTTTTCAGATCCCAGACGGAATTTTTCCAAGGGTGATATTTAGAAAGTATTTCTTTTCATTTCACATTTGTTGTATACATACATACATTTATATACGTATATATGAGGAAATTACCGATTCATGATAATTTCAGACTCCCTCCATTCAATTTTTGCACTCCTTATTTAAAACTTCACTTTAAAGTGAAACTAACTAGGTACAATAACACCTTTAACTGAAAGGTTAAAGACTTGGAGATTGTTAGTCTTAAAATTGATATAGTTGAAACACTTTTGAAAGAAAGCAGCTTTGGCATGTATAAAACAGAAGAGAGACATTCTGAATGCATTTGAAAATCCTAGCATGAGGAAAAAGCATAAGGTTCTGCAGGCAAACATTTATTTTTTCAATGTTTGGAAAAGGTTATGAAGAAAAACACTAGTCAAACAAAATACAGCAGTTAGATCCTATCTTACACGTAGCATGTTAAGTAGATGGTAGTAGTAGTTGATGATTATTTCACTTCAGGAGTTCATTGAGACCATGCGTTTTTAGCAAAATGGATGTAGTTACTTCAAATGTATCATTTCTATGTCAGAGATAATACTTTTCTTACATTAAAAAAAAAAAGAAAAAAAAAAAAAAGCCTGGAATATCATAGAAAAATCTCTTTTCCATAGAGATTAATAATATGGTATCTGTATTTATAAATCAGAGTTTTATTTCAATACTTGGCAATGCTTCCATTTGAGGATACTTGTAGGCATTTGTGTACCTATGCATGTGTATGTAACAACGCATATGTGTCAGATTTTCTCAGCAGACTGCAGCAGCTTCTTTATTGTCTCTGGCTGTTGGTCATTTTGGCTATTATCCTCTCTTGTTCTTTCACTTCTTATCTATGACTGATATGCATGAAGATGGCTTTGAGGTGTTAATCAATAACTGTGAAATGATTAAATTATCTTGTGTGCCTTTTTTTTTTTTTTTCCCCAAATGGAAATGCCATAACTTAGTTACCAGGAAGGAAACATCCAGATTGTGATAGTCTATCTATCTAGAATTGTATCTTCTGTCTAATCATCAGAAATCTGAAGAAATTTTATAATACAATTTATTTGAAGGGGCATTACTTTTTATTATGGCCAGTAGCTAGATTATCTGTCAACGCTTATGTAGAATTATCTGCTGTAATGCATATCCAAATGAAGGATCCCTCTTTTTTTTTTTTTAGTTTTAACAGATGTTTGAATTAAATGATATAATATAGCAGTGAGTGAGTTCTGCATGTTGCTTATTAAAACTGAAACAGTAAAAGTAACAAGAACTTTTTTAAACATTCTGCATTATAATAGAAAAATATGCAAACATATATGTAATGAAATATAAAAATTATATTTCAACTATTAAAAAGAAGAATGCTGACTATGCTTTGAAAGGACAGTCTCTGAAGGAGACAAAAGTACAGTACACCCCACTTCTTGGGTATCTTCTGTTTGCATAGCTCCTTTGTGGACTACCTATACAAGCTTGCTCCAAAGAGCAGACAGTATACTACCAACCAAGTCTCTAAAGAACTCAGATGCTGTTATCTTTCCAAGATTGCTTCTGAAGCTTTCTTGATGAATGTTAAATGAAGACAGTGAGGCTATACTAGCTACCTTTTAAGTTTCTCAGTCTGCCTTATAAGCCGTGCTAAGATTTGTCCATGCCTGATCAGTTTGTCACTTTAAGAATTGAGTAAAGCAGACATATTCCTCTGTGCTTGTATGCAGATATTCTGCTTTAAAACTGCCCAGACTAGTGAAGAGTTGTTTTGTTTTGAGAGGCAGGAATCTCCGCAATTCAAAAAGCAAAATATCTTAGATTTGTAAAGGGCAACTTCACATCAGTAGAATTCTGTCTATTTTTCCTGGGGTAACTGTGTTCCCCCCAGTGCTGAATTGTTACATCCCCACATATATAAATGCTTTCTATCAGTACACTTAAGCCAGACAGATATTAAGCTTTCCACACTCCCACACAATTTTGTTACCTGTGTGCCATACCTTTTTAGAGGACCATTAAAATTCCTTACCAGTACTGTTTAAGAGCTCCTGATATGTTAACCTTCACCCTGTTGAATAATAATAATTAATTTCTACTCTTTGTTTTCCGCTTCTTAGCTAGCTTCTGATCCGTGACTTTTCTTACTTCTCATCAAATGAGTACTCAATTCCTCAAAAAAAATCTCAGGGGAAACTTTGTCATCATCTTTAGAAAGTCTAAATCAATTATAAGTGCTGTATTTTACTTCAGTGTATCTGACTAATTCATGTGCAGAAACTTTTTAAGAAGCTAAAAAGCTGGTAATATACTTCCATTAACAATGACAAACAAAACAAAACTAAACCGAAAACAAAATCCGTCAGGCATTACCTCAGCACCAGTATAATGTCAACAAGAGTTACTTTCTGCGCTTTCTAAAGTATAAATATATTCTTGCAAGTTGAAAGACTGTAGAGTAGGTAAGGATCTGTATTTTCATTTTCCCCTCTTCCCTGGGTCTTTATGAAAATCTCTTGCCATTGTCTATGTGGTTTTGTCTCTATTTAGATTTATGGCTAGCTTTAGATGACTTTGTAAATATTCTGCAAACTGTAAATGAAGAATGAGCCCTCCCTGAGGAATATTATTTCTTTCTGGATTATATCTATGGAAGTTACTGTAGAGTCTTGGTGAACTGTAGACAATGACTGCATAAAGCTCAACTAGTGTCATGGCAGAAATGTTAGCCCACGAACCTCCCAATGGTAAGATTTTTAGATGACTGAGTCATTGAAGATGTGATTCATCTTGCTAAATCTTATCCATCTAAAACGTAGACAGATACTTCTGAACTAGTCATCCAGATTCTCTTTACAACTGATGGAGAAAAATAAAAAAGGCTACTTTGAGAGAATTATTAATCTCATTTAAAAGTAAATATTTAAAATACATCACATAAATCATGCCCTAAAAATGCCTCTTCATTGTCTTTTGTTATAGTAGAGGCTCAGACAATTAGCTTAGGTGTAGACAATTAAATGGTACATCCCTAGAAATACAACAAATGAGATCCACAGTAGACATCTTGTAATGCTGGAGAGTGAGCAAATCATGTCTTCTCTCCATGGGGCAATTCTGAGAAAACAGAGACCTGTGTATAAGAAAATAAAGCTTATTTTAGTTAAAGTGAATTTGGATTCCGAAACAACCATCAAAAAAATATTTAAAGATGGAATATGAGATACGCATGTACTCGATTTTCTGTGTACAAGATAATGCAAATAAGAAAAAAAGGAAATTTCAGATAGTCTGTTGTTATATGATCTGCATTCTCTAAGTTATTATTGCTCTCTGCCCTAATCTTTTCAATACTCATACTAACAAATGCTACTCACAGTGAGAGTAAGCTTTATTCAGCATACAGTAAATACACATATTTGATCCTCAGCCTGAGATAGTCATTCAGTAACATGTTTTATGGAGATTGTTTCAGAGAAAAAGCACTGTGCACACAGAACTGATGACATACACTGCACAGAAGGGCCAAAAAGCTAAGGTTCTTTGTACATATTTACATCCACTAAATTCATTTCATATAGTCACCTGTTGTAACTCAGATTGGAGCTTTTTATATTTCTTTTTTTTTCCTCATAATTGCTAACTTTATGCTTTAATTTTGTCTTAGTATTTTTTCTTATACGATACTTTATGACCATCAAGTTCTAGTGCACCTTTCAACACTATCACCTAGACAGTGAGCTGTACAAAATGTCAGAGTATCAGAAATGTTCTTCTGCCCCAACGATACTTTTTTGACTGATTTACAGCATAAACCTCACTAAAAGTCTATAATCATGTCACTAAGTCATAGCTCGAGTGTTCCTTCTTTTATCACTCTAGGTAACATCAATAAGTAAAATAATTGCAATGTGTCTTTTGGTTAATTGTTTAATTTTCTTTTATTTTCTGAGCTTTTGTAGAGCTACAAAATGATTCTGCCCAGATAAGTATGTTGAGATATGATTCGGGCTGGCAGTTACATCGCCTCTGGGCACCTGGCCCAAGTTGGTAACCAAAGCTCCTTCTTTTGCCAGTGGAGAGAGAAATTACTTCCCAACCTAGATTCATCCCAACTAGCTTAGGCACTTAGCAGTGGATGGGGCAAATCTTTCACCTGGAAGTGCCTCTCTCTCTCTGTTCATGACGGAGTCTAGATGACTAGCTCAGACTTAAAAAACTACTATTGATGATTCCCACTCCATATGATTATTTAAACTATACTTTAAACAAAAAATATCTTGTTTGTCACTTTCTCATATCTTTTCCCCCCAATTCTCCTTTATTGTTCCAAACTGACAGACTATTAAATTCTTTACTACCAGATCTAAGCCATTCTCCCTTATAACTATACAATGCAATTCTATTTAATTAAGCTACGTTGATCAATAGTAACATTACAAAAATTACAAAATATGTATGTGAAAAATAATATTTTTAGACTGAACTATGCATTCCAGTACTAATGAGATTTTAACCACCTTTTCATTCTATTTTACTTAATTTTTTAGTCAACCTAGTTTTCATCATCGTTTTCCTCAGTTGAACATAAAAGTTTAATAAACCAAAGTTAAATTGTACTAGGGAACAGTTAACATAAATTTTCAGCAACCACCTTAGAAGTACAACACTCAAAAATGTAATAGTGTTATATCATTTAAGAAAAAGTATTTGAGTTTTCAATTTTTCATGGCATTTCACAATACTGATATTAAGTGATTGCTTCTAAAATATGTGTTTTGACAAAAGTAATTAAAGTGTGGACATTTTGAGTTATTCTGATATTTGAAACTAAAGATTGTCTGTGTTATTACTTCTCATCCATCAATTGTTTCATTCACAGTGACCTTAAAGTTACTCTGGCGTAGTCACCTTGAAGGTAAATTCTAAAACTTTGATTAGCAGCCTGTGCTTTTTTTTTTTCTCTGCTACTCTTTTGGCAGGTAAACTAACAGGGAGACATTACTCTTTTAGAGGTTGTTAGGAGAATCTGGCAGAGATTTGATTCTTTAATGAAAGGTAACATTTCTGAAGGGTAGAAAGGAAACAAACTATGAAAAATAGATGCTAGTTTTCTTTAGAAAACAACACCCAGATGCATTCTCAAGTAAAAAAAATATTTTGGACTAACATAAAATCTGAGTATGATGTCTAACTTTTTCAGGTCATATTGCATGTTAATTGCCTGTTTTTGTTTCATTTTCTGATTTGTCCATCAAAATATGATTCAGGTGCCAAGCATTTAATTATTACTTGGTATCATAAATATGCAGACATCTCCTTTTCCTTTCTGTTCCAATGTCTTAGCCTTTTTTTCTTGTGTTCTTTTTATTTTTGCTTTGTTACGGGTATGTCTTCTAAAAATAAGTACATTTTGTGGTTTTGTTCAGGCATGTTAAGGATGTGGGCTGATTAATTTCTGTGGGAACTAATTCAATAGTTGAGACCTTGCTGTATAAAACTATCTGATACTTTTCTTCAGCTGAACTCTCAAACTAATCTCTGCCAGCTTTAGGTTCCTCTTGATCACATAGCCCTTATGAGTCCCTGGTGAAGCCTAGTTCAGAAAAGATTTTGAAGTTCAGAAACATCAGCAGGAGCTGTTACTGTTCTTTTATGGATGGAAAGCCCATGAAAATTACAAAATGCCATTAACACATGCTAACATTTTCCCCCTACTTTTCAATATGCTACAGTTCGCACAGATGGTATAAATTGCATCAGCTCAACTTGAGGGAACTAGGTGGATTCATTCTTCAGTTTGGTCTTCCTTCCCACTTCTTCCTAATAGCGTCTCCACACTTATATGTACCTAATTTCCTCTGCTTGTAGTGTCTTGGAGGGGAAGTTATGCTGACATGGTCATTTTTGTTAAAACAGGTGGAAATCTGTGTGTTGGAGGATGTGGTGTGAACCATTAGTTTAAATGGAAGTGCTTGTAGAGATGCTCTGTATGAGGAAAGTACTGTTAGTAAGACTGCTCACTGTTAGTAAGAAAATCATTGCCTTGAAATATATGTCTCCTGGTTTTTACTGAAGGCATTGTGAACTTTGTAGACTAATTATAATGGCATTGTATGCCATTTCAGATAAAATAGATCCCTTTATTAATACATATCTATATAACAAAAGGCAAAATGTAATGAAACCCATATATTTTCACAATTCAACCTGAAATGTCACTAAAGATTATATTTGGGGCAAACATGAAGAAAAAAGAAATATAATAAGCCTTTAAAAAAAGTTCTGTTCTGTCTTTGTAAAGTCATAGATTAATGAGGTGAAAAACAGGTTTCCTTCTAAGGTCACCTGTGCATTAAACTGGAGTTCGCTTTGTTTAAACATTTTGAAACAGGATATATCATAATATGATTAAAAAGTCTGAAATGATGCATTTAGACTGAAAAGACAGTTTTCCCAAGATTGGAGTTACATAACACAGATTCTGAGAAAAATCTGTAGTATTTATATTTCAGAAACTCCTGCTTCTTGAGACTGTGTTTGAATTTGTTGACTTCGACAGCCTATGACCTTGAAAGATGCTTGTCTTATCCTTCATCATGCTATTTCTGTTCCACAAGTCCTCTTCTAACATTTTATGTTCGGTCTGAATGAAAAGTAATTCTAAGCACTTCACATCGTCGACAGAGATCTGGTATTTTGTCATTTCAGCATGTCACACTGTTAAGCTACCTAATGCAATGGATCAAAATGATTCAATGCTGCCTTCTGGGCTTACATTTGTTGTGATGTACCACAGACTAAAGATAAAGAGCAATTAAAGCATAACTCTCAGCCAATAGCTACACTTCTTGATAATGATTATAAATATGAATATGCATCTTGCTTATCTAGGGATTGATTACCTGTGTATTATATCAGCAGAACAATGGTTGTAGGCAGTGTAAATTGGTTCAGGTCTGAAAAGACTTATTAGTACAGCACCATTCAAATCTTCTTAGGTTTCTTCCAGGTGCATTTCCATCTTGATGCAGTATAGCCATTCTTTGCAAAGAAAGATTGAGTGGTTTTGTGAGTATGGAACTGGGACAATTGTAAACAGCACACTTACCTGATGGTCAGGAATGAAGGTGATGGAGCCAGACTCTTCTCAGTAGTATCTTGTGACAGGCCAAGAGGCAAATGATACAAATTAAAGCACACGAAATTCAATCTGAATGCAAGAAAACACTTTTTTACTGTGTGAGTGGTCAAAAACAGGAACAGATTGCCCAGAATGGTTGTGGAACCTGCATCCTTGGGGATGTTCAAAGCCTGACTGGACATAGTCCTGGGCAACCTACTGTTGCTGACCCTGCTTGAGCAGGGGGGGTCACCTAGATGATCTCTTCTAACCTAAGCAATTCTATGTTTCTGTGATTCTTTGTAAATAATCCAAAAGGTGACAATTCCCCAGAGCACATGTACACTGGTTAATAATCTGAGAGGTGATAACACAGCTGAGCTGAGCTGGCTTGAGTCAACAGTCTTATTCCTCACCTCTACGACCAGCACAAGTTCCAGGATTCATAGAACAGCTGGGCAGAGCTTAGTTTCTAAACAGAAGTACCTGCTCATAATACCTTCATTTTTCCTAGAAATCCTATTGTCAAGGTGTTGCCAATACTGAAGATCTCCCAGCCTTTCTGTTACCTTAATAAATTGAGAGCCAGTTCTGAATGCATTACACACATACTGGCTTTGATCAACATCTAAGGATCCGCCAACTTGCAGGAAAACCTCTCTTTCTCTTCAGGTCATCTTTTCATATCTGTATTCTGTAAAGCAAGGCCAACTAACCGCCCTCTTTTCCCTAGGGGCCCATGGTTTAGCATTCCCATGTGCTCACCTGGTTCAGTAATTTCTTGAGAACTGCTAGCCAATTTAGCAATTAGACAGCAAAATATTGTTTACATTAATGTAAAAGCCTTGTTTTATAGCAGTTCCTTGCTATATTTCTAAGGATGTCTAAGCTATTTCTAGATACATTCCTTAAGGCCTCTGGTGCACTATAAGTGTATGGTCTTGTCTGAAGTTTTTATAATACATTTTTACATTTTAAATAAAATTTCTCAGATACCTTCTCACATGCATTTTGATCAAGCCTTCCAAAAATGCTAGTCTTTAAGTACTCTTTTTAAATATCCAGGGAGCAGAGCTAAAATTAAACAAGCAACTTGTACTGTTCAATATTACTTGTGTGTGTGTGCACATTTTCAGTGTGCAGCAACTGTGTGTTTTCTTTCTCTGCTAGTTTTTATAGAATAAAATAAAAGCAAATAAATCTCATGCCCACTGAGCAAAGATGTCTTTACTTATTTTTATTTATTTTTGTGTTTGGGTTTTTTTTTAGTCAGGTTTTCCCTTGAACTATATGCCTGCAGACATATTTACACCATAAATTGATGTCCCCCAGCTGGGCTTGGGGAGGCCATGAAGAACTAATCAACTAATGAAATATTCCTAAAAAAATTCATGGCTTTTTACTCCTTCATCCTCAGAATGGTTCATATCAACTCTATACCTTCACGTAAACTAGAACAGACTGAATAATTGTTGTGAAGTAAGTGAACTTGTTGTCAGCTCTCTGAAAGGTTCACCTACAATTTTGAATTCACAGAAGTGAGAGGATCGTTGGCAACACCTCCTTTTAGCTGACCTCATATGAAGGCATGTGGGGAGAGGCACAGGGGGATGCTGCTGGGGACAGCTGCAATCCCACGTCAGCTTGCAGACTGCTTTGGGCAAATCGTGATACGTAATGGAGATACAATGGTGGAAAGGTCTTGATGAAGCAGCATCATTTCTGCATTGATGCATCCTAAGTGGCTTTGTAGCTATGCCTCACCTGTGGCATGTAGGACCATTCCCTCTTCACCTTCCCACCCCAGAGAGAAGGGAACACCGCATTTAACTGGTCCTCTGGTCTGGTGAGCCAGAAGCTTTCATAGAAACACTATTTCATAAAGTAGGCGTAGCTTGCTAACAAATAGGTGGCTGGAAACAGACTATAGATACCTGGGCTCTAATGTCAGTGGGGTACTGGCTTTTCATCCGTGCTTCTTCCACTCTTCATTTAGAGGCATTGCACTGCTGCTTCCATTCATTCAAAGAGATCTGAGACTTTAGGTAATGTTTATATAGGTTTTCCATTTTATGCCACTCATAAACAAGGCAGAATGAAGTCCTGGTGTATTACTACCCTTTTGGTTTTTACTGGTATATTTTAAAGGTTCAAAACTATTTTTATTTATTGGTCATTCTGTGTGTATCTAACTACATCATTACTATAAAATTTGTCAGAACTGTTAGTCAAGGTGAGATATAATTAAAGATAAAACAAAAAATTTGAATGGACATTTAGAACACATTCATGACTAAAAACAGTTTAGACTGTAAAATTATAAACATTTCAAGCAAAAATGTTCAGTGCATTTAGTCTTTTTTTTTTCTTTAGTAATCTGCTGTTTAATGGCTAAAACGTAATACAGTTTTAATCTTATAGATTGTGATCATAATGTTTACCTAAGAATATATTTTTAAAGCTTATAGTAACATTAGACTGTGACTTTTCTTTATTTAGAAGCTCATAATATCACAGGAATTATTCCTTTACATCGGTATTTCATGAGCGACAATACTTATAATCACTTACATATAAAGAGGTTACATTCCAGAAAATATTCTTCATTTTGCTCATTTATGGCCTGATCTAATACACACTTTTGTAGGAGGGAGTTCCTCCAAGATGTACTGCTAAGAAGCTCAAATGAGAAAAACTCCAAATGAAAATTAAGCAAATAATGTTAACAGGATAAAAACTTCAAGCAGCTTCTGAAGGAGCTTGATAGTTATTCCATCACTTGAAGTCTGCAGTTACTAAAAGATTATTCACTTTCGGTGTATGTTACTGAGTGCAGTACAGAAGTGGCGTGAGTAAAGGTGGGTGAATAACGGTTCTTCTTCTCCAAGGAATCAGTAAGGCATATCCCAAGGGAATGGAGGGGAAGAGAAAGACCTCCAGGACTAGTCATTTGGAGACCAGCAGTTCATCCAAGAATGGGGAAAGCTACATGTAGGTGTCTACTAGCACTGAGAATGAGGGGAGCAGGGGTCTCATGCTTCATTCTGTTATAACCACCAGGCTCTTCCATAGTAAACATTCTGCAAATATTCAAAGTGTGAATTGGTTGATTTCTTAAGTCAGAACTTGACACACAAGAATTTTCAGTTTCAACAAACCAACATTTATTCACAAAGATTTAGCAGTAACAGTCTTTTTCATTCCTATGATAGCATCTTGAAAATGACTGTGGACAGTAAGGCTCACAACTAGGACTCTGGATTGAAGACTACAGGCTCTTTACCATCATGGATCAAATATTTTGTATCATCAAAGTTATGGAAGTTCAGATTATTAGTAAACTGATAAGCATTTTATTTGTAGTCCAGCCTCTAAACCGGGATAAGGAATTTCCCTGAGTGAAAGGTATAGAAAAAACATTGGTTGCGATTCTGTGGTCTGTATCAAAAGAAGATGTACATAACAATGAAAATATTTGCTTACTTGTGTTTACTATCTTATCTTTAATATCTTAAAGTCACAACAGTGACTTTCACAGTAGAAGTAGATACCGATTATAAAATTGACTTCATTGATTACACCGATTTACTGGTTGCAAAGTTCCAGCCTACGTTACAGTAATTCTAATACAGCAGACAAAGGAAACACTTCAAGTTGCAGGTTTGAGAGAGTAGTCATATAAAACCTCCACATGTAGAACAGTGGTAGAGCCAGGGTTACACCAGATGTGGTATTCAGAGGCAAAATAGGGAGGAAACCATGACCAGAATTCTTTCAAAAAGCCTAGGAACTGGATTGCACACTTTAGGCTATAAAAGCTGAGCTCTCATTTATCATTTCTAATATTTACCCGATTGCTACTTCTGTGAAGTAGCCTAGGTAACATCCACAGAAAGCTTCTGAGAACACAAAACCCGAGTGATTGATTCTCACTGTTCTCTGCATTCAGACACTTTTGCCCTCCTCCTGAAGGTCCTCCCAGGTTTCAGACATCATCTCTCTAGGTGTCATAAACAAATATCTTGTTGAGATGTTTCTAAAGGAAGAAATTTCTATAGATGCTCTCTAACTCCAGACTAAACAATTCGGCCTGGGCCTGAAACCACCAGCTATGGACCAGACCTGCTATTCATCACACATTTGTCGTTACATCCAAGTGACAGCACGAAATGGCCATAAAGCCTCCAGCAGCAAGCCCAGAACCCTGCCAAGCCCTCTGCAGTACTCCGAACTCTGACTTTTGGTGCTGGTTGGAGAGAAGGTACAAAGGCCCTGAAGATAAGCTGCACAAAGCTGATACAGGGAAGCCCACCTTCATGTTATGTCCCACCATGGAGAGCTACCACCGTCAATCACATCACATGCCTTGTGATGTCTGGGTGAAGTCATTCTACATACACCACTTCTCAGTGTTTAATTCCTCATTTGTATGTGATTCTACTTATAATTTGTGCTTTGTTAGTCAGAGTTGTTTGGATACTATATATCATATTTAAACATTCTAGCAGGAACACAGGATTCTCATTTGATTCTGGAAAGAGTGTGCTGAAAGGGTTCTGCATTGCCATCATCTACAAAAATTTCTGAAACACAATGTTCCTTGGGCATCAACAGAAACAAAGAGGTGCAAGGAAATGATGAAGAAACTGAATTACAGGAGCATGAGGACAGTGGTCAACTAGAAACTGATGTATGGTTTCAACCAGCAAGTAAGGCTACTCAGTGTAAACTACTAACGTCTGAGACAGTTTATTATGACCTATGGAAATGCTTCTGACTCCATTGTACTGCCAGGAAAGAATCCTAACTTCTTCCCATTCTCCTTTCTTACTTCCTCATTTTGTAACACTGCTAATTAGCTACGGCAGGAATAAGCATTGCTATGTGGCTTTGGCAAGACAAGTTAAAGACTCCTTCATTGGCAAGGTGACCTTTTTCAGCCCAGAGAGAATCATATCTGTGCGTCAACAAATTTTGTACCCCAATCCAGCCGATGAGCAGTGCCATCTGCAGCAAAGGAAAATCAAATGCATATTGCATAGCCAGGTGCAATCCTTTTCATTTATGAATATTTTTGAAGGGATGCTCCAAGATAAGACACATATAGACACATGTATGCCTCAATTCTAGATTAAATTAACTACAGCTTTCTGAGCCAAGCAGTTTATACTTCAGCTTGAGTGTTTTTATTTGTCAAATAAAAGCTTTAAAGTAATAATTACGGAAGTCAAAGTACAGGCAAACAAAAACACGTCCTGAATATCTATCTCGGTCTACCTCCATCAGAAGCAATTGGGAAGCCCTTGATGTTTCCTAGTAACTGTGAAAAATGAACTGCTGCTCTATACTCTCAGCCAAGCAACCTGAAGAAGGCTGTTGGACAATCCTAAATCCTTTCTTTATGTGGTCAGCAGATACTTTATAAATTGCATTCATTGTCTCTGAACATCAGAAAAATAGTTGTCAAGGTAGGTAACAATTTTTTTTGTGATACAGAAAAGCAAGTGGTAACAAATGTTTTAATTAACACCATCCCTTCTGCTAACTGCAGGGTCCATCCATCCCACCTTTAACCACTAAAATGAGAAAACTTGAAATACTTGTTGAAAAATGTCTCTGCAGGAAAGAAAGAATAGTATGTCCTTGAAAGAGTTTACTGCAATACTCTTGAACTATATTCAGCATGTCAGCAGTTTCTTTCTATACTCTCCCAGTATGCTTAGCCTCTTATAATCCTACCTGTTTGTACCCTCTTCTATTTTCAGTTCCTTAATACATTAAAGGAGGTTGTTCTGCCATCTACAGTCCTTTACAAATACAGCTGACTCCAGCTTTCTCCTGTAACCACTTTCCTTAGGATGATTGTGTCCATGAGTTCCACAGTTTACCACAATCTTAGGAAGAGATAACAAGCAGATATATATTTGTGTCCTGCAAAAGAACACAGAAAAAAACCAACAGGTTTTACTTCGTCAACTCCCATTTCATCTGTGTGGTTTTGCAACACTCCTGAACTCTTGCACTTTGAAAATGTCTTTGACTTTTCTAGCAATCTTAGAAAGAAAAAAAAAAATTTAGTTTTCAGACTGCACCAGCCCCAAATCTGTCTCCTGTAACACAAGTTTCCTTGGCTCAAGCAAGTGTTAACCAACTCCATAGGTTATCAGCACATAAATACCTCTTACCTAAAATGATCAAATGTCTGATTCACCCCCAAAAACGTAGAAGAACCTCCTTCCAAGACTGGAATGTCTCAAAACTTCACCTTTTCTTTTTTAAATAAATGACAACATATAAATATGAGGTAGATGTTGGTCAGTTAGTCACGATAACTAACCAATTAAAATCCTTATTAAAAAACTAAAAACCCAAACCCACTGTTGACAAACTGTCAATAAAACCAGAACAACTTCCTCCTTCAGGCGTGCAGTATAAATGGTAACACAAAGGCTCTTTGTAACATGCAGATTTGGTACAATCCACAGCACATCCCATATCCTATGCTTACCATTACCCAGACTTACTAAGATTATTCTGGCTATCATCTCCTTGCCTACACAACTAACTCATGAAAGTCGAGCACAGATACCTTCTTTTCCAGGTCCCACAGTTTATAGAGTTATGCAGTTTTGCTTCATACATCAATAACCTGCTGCCTCAGAAAGAAATATAATCTATGTTAATGGCACCCAAAAAAATGTAAGTAGAGTTAAAGAGAGGATTAGGAAAGGTTATGGACATTAGGCCCATCAGTAGCTGTTAAACACAATGAATGAAATGCAATCTGCCTCCACAAGGTCCAGGAAACTGGGAAGTTTTAAGGGGAAAAGAATCACTCTACACCTGTTCTTACAATTTTTCCTTCAGCACAAGAAAGTGGAAAGTATTTGAGACAGGATGTTGGCTTGAATGGACTTTTGAATTGATGCATTAGAGAAATTTATATATGTCACATATAAACCAGTTTTCAAAGCCCCATAATAAATACCAGATGGCATAAACCAAAAGAAAAGATCCCCTGAACCCCCCAAAGGAGTACTGTATTGTCTCATGATTCCTCTGGATCTTAATTCTTTCCCACCAGAAAATGAAACACTATCTATAGAAGTCTACATCAGGATAGGAAGGAAGTTCAAATGAGTCCCATGTGATTCAAAGACTTGCCGGTTACCTTCCATTGTTATTGCCCAGAGTCCAGAGATGTCTTCCATCTTTTCAAGTTTTCCTGCAGATGAGATACTGCTCTTCAGCTGGAGAGTCTGTCATGCTGATGACTGCTCACCTGTGTTAACTAACATTTCCAACGTTAATTTCTTTCTTTTCATTTCCTTTCCAATTTTCCTTTGATTTTAATGCAGTAGATTCCCGAGTACTCATGCTCAGGAATCCACCAGAAGTGGTCATGCTCCAACCTGGAGCATAATAATTGCCCATTTCCCTCTTCTTCTAACTAACACACTCCTGAACCTTCTTACTGATTTACAGTCACTCCTGCCTCTAAAAATAAAGTCTGTTTCACTCAAAAGGGGGCCATCATTGGTCTAACTAAAACTGCTGTGAATCTTCTGATGCTAAGAGTTTTCTGTGACTGTGCTAAAGATCCTGTGTCAAATCTTCCTCCTTCCCCCACTTCCCAAATTTATTTCCCGATTCAGAGTAGACAGACAGACAGACAGACAGACAGACACACACACACACACACACACACACACACACACACACACACACACACACCCCTCCAAATCCAAGGCACCACAGGTGCAATATTTATAACCTTGATTCCAGATCCAATTGGTCCAAGTACTCCATGTAAGTATTTATTTATTCACATCAAGGGTGCTCAATGAAATCTTTTTGTTCTGACTTACCTCCTGAATCTGTAGCTATGTGAGCAGGAGGAAATGGTGTCTTGACCTTCTTGACAGCATGAACTAGAATGCAGGACGTTAGACTTTAAAAATCAAGTTTCGCAAGTAATACCACATACCTTCTTTGTCGCTTCAAGGCAGCACTCAGTAATTCAGATCTTCACGTAGCATATCTATGTGATTTCCTCAGAGAAGGAATGTGGTTTCCTTAGAGACTACATTTGCCTTTATTCCACATTTGCCTATATTCCACATTTGCCTATATTCATAAGTGAAAATATTTAGGTACATATTCAAAGGAAATAAAATCTATCTTCTCTCCCCAGTATCCCTTATCCATCATTGTCTCACAGGAATTTAAAGTTTCAAAGCAAGCAAAAATAAAAGAGCACAAAATGTAATACTTAAAGTAATACACAGTCCATTACTCATTTACTTTTCTGCATGTAGGAAGAATCTACATTTTGAGAGTTAGCCAAGGTGAAGCTGCAGATCTAAATTTCTGTTTGAATAGCATTTTAGTTAATAAATAGATGCTTAGTGGTGGGAATTTAAGATAACCTGGAGGTTATAAGCAACTATTTGGTAACTCTACTGTGCTTAAATACTAATACAAAGGACCTCTACGTGGGCGGTGATCTTGAAGAAAGGCTGTTTGGGTCCAAAATATTAACAACCTACATTTATAGATTTTTCTAAGTGCACATTATGCTGTTAAGCTTTTGAAAAACTGAGATGAAGGGAATTTATTTTGTAAAAAATGAATGCATTTTGTGAACCACCTGTTCACACATTGAAAAATGATATTATGCAGCAATTGCATTCAGAAATTCAGGTCATATGGTCAGGCCCTGAATTAATTATCTGATCAAGACTGATTGGGGTGAGACCAAATAATTACTCATCAACATTCAGCACCACTGTCAGGCTGCATTTTGCATGCTATAGTGTATGCTGCCCTTTTTCATTTTACTCAGTCTCCTTTTTGGGTTACACCACATTGTTCTGCATGACTGGCAAATGAAATTGGAAACAGGGAAAGAGAAGTTTGGAGAATAAAGCAGACATGACTTTATATAAAAAAATGTGCCTTACACAGTTTTGCTTATTGAACGATCAAACTGCCTACGAACTATTTCTATAAATCTGCCACATACTGATCTCTCTGGGAAGCCAATAGGAATTCCAGGCATAGAGAGCTTGCAGCATTATACATTAATTTGTTCAAATTCTTCAAAACTAGTGTTCTATGTTTAAGTGATCCAGTTTGTAACTGGTTGAACTGTAAAGTAATATTTCCTCTTACCCTATAGGCTTGTAACATATTTTGTCTGAGCAGCTCGGTATTGTATTTCAGTAGCCATGCCATTTAGCACTGCATGGGGCAACGCTCGCATTCTTGCACATGTGAAAGAGGAGCAGACAGCTCTAGCTGCTCCCAGACCTGGTTTGAACACTGTACTTCATAATGCTGTGCTATGCTACACTATAATAAGCACAACAGCATCTTAGCAGAATGATACACAGAATCTGCTTCAAGGTCTCGTACATTATGCAGAAAATACAGCAGATTTAAGATGCAACATTCTCCAAACCTCTGTCCATATGGCTATGCCTAAACCAGTAAATTGAGTATACCCAGGACTCCAGTCTCCTGATGAGGCCAAGGGGAGCAGAGCAGCTGCATCCATGCTATTAAATTACTCGCTCTCCAAAACAGGGTGTCCACACCGGGAATGTGTCTAAAGGCACATTAGGCCTCTGTCCTATGATAACTCCAGAACTTTGGTGGAGATACGTTTTGGAGAATATTGATTGACATGAGCCACAACACCACCAGGGGTCATTTAAAAAACTTAACTATATAGACACTAAAATTCCAGAGCCTGCAAATGTTAACTGGTCCTAACTCAATAACATAGACATGACTGTGTTCCTCTACAATAAGGAACCAGAACATAGTAAGCATAAATCCACTACATTCACAGGAATAATGGTAAAATTTTGCCCTGCCTGATGTAAAAAAAAAAACTTCTTTACCCATCAAACCTGTAACAATGTTCTGCACTTTATCATCTATCACAGATGCCAAGAAATCAGTCTAATTATTTATTTAAACTATGATTGTAAAACATTATTTATTCCCCTATAGGTTCTAAAAGAACTTTTAGAAGCACCATAGTTACATGTTTGTGTTTTCAAAAGCAAACCAGAAAATCCTCTAGACCGTTAACTTCTTAAAATATCCCTTGCTTGATCTGAAAGGTGCCATCTGTAGCAATCCCCACGCTTAAGTGCAGCTTGTAGAGGCAGAATCCAAACCATCCAAAATCTCTGATGTTGTTTCACAAGTCAAATGATAAACCAGGTTTTATTTTAGACAAGATTTGTGAAGGAATCTGGCTGAGTTTCTCCTCTTGGTAACCATTACTGGTCAGGGGGATCCACTGCTAAATTCACCACATATTTCAAGCCCCTGAACCTGAAAGTGCTTCAGCATTCCCCACTTTAGGGATTCTAGATGTTTGGGGTATGTTGTTCTTTCAATATGAATCATGCTTTTGAAGAAAATTTCTCAGTCACCCTCACTTCTTTTGCTTCACTTTGCTCTGTGGAACAATATTAGGGCACATGAACCATATTTGTACCAAACAAAACTAAACCAGAAGTGGTACTCCAGGAGCTCACTTAACACCCTCCATCTGGTCAGGCTGTGTGCACACTAGACCTAGTCCAAAGAAACAAAACTTCTTAAATACGTATCACAAGAACATCCCGTCCTCAGCACCAATCACCGAACTGAGTCTACTCTTACTTGTGCAACCCTACCTGCTAGCAGGCATAGTCTTCCTTACCCTTTGATTATTTTATCTTTTTAAGTATGCAAACGTGTCTTCTAGTTATTTAGAATTTGAAAAATAGGATAAACAAGTCAGAATTCTCTGGTAGCTTCAATGTACCTTTCCCAGGCTACCATCAGTGGTAGTCAGCTTTGAGTTTATAGTTCAATTTTTCAGGAAGTAAATGAACAATATAATCAAACAGACCCACAAGTATTAGGGTACATTTTACTTGAAGCTTCTCAGTACAATGTTCTTGTTTACAAGAACACGAACTACATAAGCAAGATCAAAATAATAAAATCTGCTTGTGCTCCTCTGTCTCTTTTCTCTAGCCAACCTGAAGCGCTGCGGGGCTGGGCAGTCCTGCCTTCTGGAGAGAACCACGAGCCTCCACTTTGCTTTCGTCCACCACACACGGTCTTTCTGCATCGGCCTGTCTTCTCTGATCTTGCATATGAAACCAGTCTCTCCTACCTTTGCCACAGAAGGCTGCTGATCTACTGCAAAATGCTGCTGTGTCTTACGTGTACCCGTGAGCCTCTCACTGTTTATATCCCTCTTGTAAATTTTTGTGGCTTCTGTGGATTTTGGTAGCTTCCTATTCTTCTGCAACTTTGCAGGAAAACTTCATTTGCAGAGATCTCGTCTGAAAAGGACGTGCAGGGTCCTGTGTTGATCGTTATAGACTGCCTTCGCTGATGTCGCATCATCCCCAGCTCGGGGTGAGGTTAATGAGGTAAACTCCTGCAGAATCTGCCTCCGAGTCAGACAAACAGACAAATAAAATTGCAGTGCCTGTGGCCTGGCTGGAGCTACGGAGCCCAAAGCCCACGGCAAGACTTCCAGGCTCTGAGTCCTAATTTTGCAGCAAAAAATCTGGAAGTGCTGGCACTTCTCACCTAAACTGGGTTTCAAGGGGGCTTCCAGAAACCCTGCTGATTTATGGGGTGTCATTTTTAATAATAAGCCCAGGAAATTCCAGAGGAGTAGAAGAATACTAATGTAGCACCAATGTCTTTGGAATTGCCTGACCAGCTAGAGCTCAGTCATTCTGGCAGCATCCCAGTTCAAGTGTGTGTGTGTGTGAAATCTATTTAAACTTAACTGATACAAATTAAGGCAAGATGTATTAATAATAGCTGTCAACATAATTTTAAGAAAAATAAACTGTGAGTCCTGGTATCAGTTTTTAGTGAGATTAAAAGTTTGAGACATGAAGTTAGACGAATGGATGTACTATACTTAGTTTTGTAAAATATTTTATACAGTCTGAGATATTGTACTTCATAAAATAACCTGACTAAAAATAGTGATATCTAAGTCGACTAGCTAATATTTAACATAAAGTAGCTAGCAATATTAAGACATCATCAAATCAAGAAAGTTTTATATTGCACATGCAGCTGGTAGCAGACTTCATGCTTTTCACCATTTTCTTCAGTAGCTTTAGCAGTATATATCATTTACTTTTCTTCTTGTGAACTATGAGTCTGATTCAGAAACATATGCTGAGTTAAAGAGCATGAGAAGCCTCATCAAACCCAATTGGATTCCCAGTGATGGGCTAAAGGACATAAAATTTAAACTGCTCAAATGCCTAGAAGTAAATGCATGATTAAGTTTTGCAGAACTGGGGGCCTGCACACTTTTATCTCGGAGCATTTGTATATTAATGCCATGAGTAAAATATTCTGACTAATCATGTTATTCTCTGATAATTTATTGCAGCCTTACTGTTAGCTGAGTATTTCTTTCCCCTTGACAAGTCTCCTGGGGAACCGAGATGAAGTTAGTCTTTTATCATTATCTCAAGTTTATCTTTCCAAATGCTTTTATGACAGTGATTTTGGAAGCAAGCATATTAAAGCAGAGATATTACAGAACTGTTGTACAAAATAGTATTGTCAAATACCATGTAAGTGAATGTTGGTCTTATCACAAATATCTCAGAGATAATTTAGGACTAAATAAAAAGAAGTAAATCAGTTCTTGAGCCCTAAGGCACCTTTCAATAGTAATAGTAATAAATCAGAATGATAGCCTAAAACAGCCACTGATTTTTCCTCTTAATCAAATAAGATCAGGACCAAGCCATCATTCCAGCAGAAAAAGCAAAATTTAATTAGCTTATCTAACAGTGTCATTTAGTGAATCAAAAGCTTTGAAAGGTCAATGAATTTTGCCCTTATCATCTCATTATCTTCCATCACTAACAAGATGTCATTAAGCAACTTCATGAGAGCAGTTAATGTAGCAACAACCAGCAGCGCTGTTATAGTTTAAAGGGAAATTCCAGGCTGTTTTTAAATATTGATTTTTATTACATTTTTCTTTCACAGAAACCTCCCAAAGGCCATTGGAAGAAGGAAAACAAATGCAGCCTTTTTGCATTATTTCCATATTTGTTTCTATTTCTGAAAAAGCCAGTAGAGCATTTTTCATCATCCTTGTTCAGACACACACACCACAAAATACGTCTGCAAGAATATACACAACAATACAGCTGAAGAGCTTCTTTGTAATACCACTAATACGAGTGTAACCTCCATATAATATCCAACATTATGAGCTGTCTCTCAGCAAAACCAGTGGAGACCAGTGACAAGTGGTGTTCCTCAGGGGTCAGAATTGGGACTGGTGCTGTTTAACATCTTCGTCAGCGACACGGACAGTGGGATTGAGCGCACCCTCAGCAAGTTTGCTGATGACACCAGCTGTGTGTGCGGTCGACCCGCTGGAGGGAAGGGATGCCATCCAGAGGGACCTGGACAGGCCGGAGAGGTGGGCCTGTGCAAACCTCAGGAAGTTCAACAAGGCCAAGTGCAAGGTCCTGCACGTGGGTTGGGGCAGTCCCAAACATGGATACAGGCTGGGTGGTGAGTGGATTGAGAGCAGCCCTGCGGAGAAGGACTTGGGCGTATTAGTGGATGAAAAACCAAATATGACCCAGCAATGTGTGCTCGCAGCCCGGAAAGGCAGTGGCATTCTGGACTGCATCAAAAGAAGTGTAACCAGCAGGTCGAGGCAGGTGATTCTGCCCCTCTCATGAGACCCCACCTGGAGTGCTGCCTTCAGCTCTGGGGCCCCCAACGTAAGGACATGGACCTGTTGGAGCGTGTCCAGAGGAGGGCCACAAAGATGACCAGGGGGCCGGAGCACCTCTCCTATGAAGACAGGCTGAGACAGTTGGGGTTGTTCAGCCTGGAGAAGAGAAGGCTCGGGGGGGACCCTCCAGCAGCCTTCCAGTACCTAAAGGGGCCCTACAAGAAAGCTGGAGAGGGACTTTTTACAAGGGCATGGAGTGATAGGACAAGGGGTAATGGCTTTAATCTGAAAGAGGGTAGATTTAGATTAGATGTAAGGAGGAGATTCTTCACTGTGAGGGTGGTGAGGCACTGGAACAGGTTGCCCAGAGAAGTTGTGGCTGCCCCATCCCTGGCAGTGTTCAAGGCCAGGTCAGAATGGGCTTGGAGCAACCTGGTCTGGTGGAAGGTGGCCCTGCCCATGGCAGGGGGGTTGGAACTGGGTGATCTTTAAAGGTCCCTTCGAGGCCAAACCATTCTGTATTTCTATGGTTCTATGAAAACCATTTTAGAGGTCCTTGTCCCACCCTTGCAGAGGCAAGCTCACCTCCCACTACTCATTACCTTCCCAAACAGCACCACATGGTCTGTTCTACAAATGGGATCAGTGAAAACAGGTCCCTGTGTGAAAACAGCAGGGTTCAAAAAACAGCTACTGTGCGCACCGAAGGTCACTTCACCGGTCTGCTTTAGAGCACAGATACACAAACAGTTGAACGAGTACATCTGAGAGGGCAGCAACGTGTGGTGAGGCAAAAGGCTGTGGTGGGAACTCTCACTACAGATTTGCCTTCAAAGCAATTCTAATGAGGAACTGCATCCTGGATAGTAATTTTGTGGAGTTACACTGAGCACTGCTGCAAGACAAATAGTAGCACATTAGTTAAAAGAATTTGTTTACGTTCCCTAAAATCAATGGAAATTTAAGATTTTCTCTTCTAAAAGCACAGAGGGAAGGCAAATAAAATAACTTGCTGAGGTTATCTCCATTAGATTGTGATCATTTTAACATAAGTCAGATCTGGAGCCTAAACTACCTACTGCTGTCCCACTGAGAGGCTGTCACGGTTTCTGAAAATACATGCCCTTAGCTGAAAAACCACATATGCTCTCAGCAGAGATGGTCCCACACATACACCTTTATTTATTGGACCTATCTGGTCTAAATTGATTTTGCTATCTTTTTGTTCATAGAAGGCTGAAAAAAGGGCTAAGGAATTCACATATCTTACACTCTGCTGCAACAGAGTTTATATGGCAATCCTTCATTGTGAAAGGATGCAGGCTTTACAGAATCAGAAGTCTTAGCTACAATGGAAGTTATCTCTTAAAAAAACAACATCAGCAGTTTTAGACTAGATAAGCACTCAGATAGGAAACCACATACCCTGGCTGATAGCAGCAAATATCTGAGTCTCTGAGTCAGGTGATGAGGCAGGGAAGGGTGAGTAAACTTTCCTCCTCATCCTATTCCCTGCTGTTGTTGCCACAGACATCTCTGCTCATTTCCCATGTCCATTCCCCAGGCAGATTTCTCCTCTTAACCGGCCTTTCACTCTCCCATCACCCCCTGAAAAATGAGAACCATGCCTCTTCCTGCAGGTGTGGGAGCAAGTGGCTTTCTCGCCGGCTTTGTGCTCTAGCAACCGCTGCTGCTTCCCCATCTGCTGTTCTTCTTTCGTGTCTCCAAGCAGCTGTAAGTAAAGCCACTGCATTCAGTTCACATTCCGGGTTTTTCTTAGCAACCACCAAAGCTGAACAAGAAAATCTTTTAATGAAAACTGAGATTCTGCACTCACTGCATCAGTGCTAGATGTATGCCTGATAGACGTGAACTGGACCCGTCCAAGGGTCTATCCAAACCATGGTCGGCATGAACTGAGCAAGAAGAAAAACAGATTATTAGGAATTTTCTAGCAATGCAGACTTTTTCTTTTGTTGAGAAATGTCAATGTGCTGAAACTGAAAGGCAAGTTTTCAGGGGGAGGTAAGCAGCCAGCTCATTGCAGTTGTGTCCTGGCTGGGAATCCAAGCAACATAAGAGCCTTGGATACAGTCCTTTTGCTGCCTACCAGCCTGTAGTGCTCGGAGCCACTCTTCAGGCCATCAGTTTCCCACCCCAACCACCTATCACTACAATACTATCAGGAATAGGCAAGAATGTAAGTTATGGGGGTTTATGAGGTGAGATTTAGCCATTTTATTACTTACAGGTCAGAAATAGCTGAATGCCACTGGGCTACCATAAGAACTTTTCTAATAGTTAAACATTAAAAGGTTAATCTCAAGACTACAAATCCATAGGGTCTGGGTTGATAGCTTTAGGAATTTTAATAGAAGAATCGTGTGAGAAAGTCCATTTAAAAGCACTCATTACTGGTATGCATAAAAGAAGTGCAATATGTTTTTTTCATGAATGTTTTTACCATCTCTGCCACTCAAAATATAATAGTATCTGGGTTCATAGGGTACAGGAGTCTCAGGGCTACACTTTCAAGCAAGAACACATATTTTTGCATGTGTCATCTTGTGCCTGATCTCACAGATTATAGAAGTGAAAGCTGAAATCCTACTTTACTAGGATGAATATAAACCACCATTTGAACACATAAACTTGTTTGTTTGCATAAGCAATTGATAATGCAGCAGAAGAAAGAAGTGAAAATGCAAGTCATTGAACTAAAGAATTAAAGAGTCTAGAAGAGCCTAAAAGAGAGAGATCCCTCAACTGTGTCAGTTATTTTGACAAAACAGATGAAAATACTTGTATCAATAATCTACCAATTAGCGCTCACCGAATATACTTTAACAGGATAGACCATAGCAGCCCCAAAGGAAGTGTAATGATCAATTGTGGCAATAATCCACAAATTAAAGATCTCTAATAGCATGCATTCACTTGATAGACTGCAAGGGTTTTGAAAGAATGTTGCATTCTATCATGCCAATGATCCATGGATTAAGGGCTCACATTCATATAGCACACTGTAATGGCTTTGAGGGAGCCATTAGGGTCTATCATGTCAATGATCCATGAATAATGAGAGTTGTTGGAGAAGTATCTTTCAGTCCATGCTGCAGTGCTTCAAGGATGTATCAACGTGGCTTAAGGTTTAGCAAGTGTAATATACTTTATGTAGCACTTCTTACACTTGTATTTATACAATGAATAATCACAGTATAGAAAGCATATGAAGGCAAAAGGAGGAAGTGCTGCTTAAAGGGAAAAATAATGTTTTATCTTTCTTCAGTGCCTGAGATCAATTTCTGGCAGCAATAATCTCTTATTCCCTGCTTGGTGCTAATTCATATGGTGTTCATAATATCACTTTAATCAAAAGCATGTAGGCTACAGGCAGCCTTTGCAGCATGACAGTAATTAAGGACATCATCAAGGTGGAATCAACAGAGTTGTGAGGGGTTAGGTAACGTCCTAATAGTGACTTAAACAGGGACTGTTTAGTGTTATGTGAACCCTGTTCTATTTTAATCTGAAATATTCTGATGGCACTTGATGATCGTAGGGGTATGTGTAACTGTAGGTGTGACAAGCTTTCTGACCAAGTCTTTCCCAAAACATCATGTCTGCACGCGGATTTAAAAGTCATAATTAGCTTTAAAATAAATCTTCATCAAATACAAGCTCTTCCCACAGGTGTCCAAATCTTGGAAAACTCCAAAGTTCATAATTTTGAGCATGGCTGAAGGAATGTGAGAAAAAAATAGTTTATACATTAAGAATATTTTCTGAAAATGGCTATACTAATGTAGTTCAGCGCACAGTTTATGAAGATGCTCATCTTAAGATTCTTCCATCCATCCCCAGTAGTCTCTTCGTTAGCAGTTACCTCCTCCTGCTCAGGACCTCCTCGAAGACAAAGCGAACTCTTGGCCCTGAGAGCATGTAAAGGGGGAGGAGGCAGACGTGCCCTGCCCATGCATGGCTTGGCAACACCATCCTGCTGTCCTGTTTCTCAGAGACTGCCTGTCCCAATGCCTATGGATGCTCTTGGGAAAGAAGGGACACCTTTTCTGCAGGATACAGGTGGGGGAGGGAAGGGGACAGGAGGAAGGAGCTACAGGCAGCATTCCCATCTCAGCACGTTGCCACATCCAACTCTTCTGGCAGGAAAAGAAGCAGAGGAAACGTTTCCTGCTGTGGCTAATGCCTTTACAGGTTACTGCAGTCTGGCAGCAGTCATCTACAGACAACTGCAGCCCACTGGATCACAGCTCTGGGAGCCAGCCACTGCAGCTGCTGGGTTTGGACCAGATTTGAGGGTGTCTTCTTCAGACAGCGTATAAGGAAATTTGAGTAGAGATCAAACAAGATGTAATGCAAGTGTTGGCAAATTCGCCAGCACAGCATGTAGCGACTCCTGCAGTCATTCAGTCTTCAAGCTCCGTTCAGAGCAGTGGAAATTCCTCCCATTCCCATCATAGGGTTGGTTGGGGTTTTTTTCCAGACGGAAAGTTATAGTTACAGCTCCAGAGGAGCTCAGCCTCTCTTTTACAGTCAGGAGTGGGAAACAGGAGATAACTTCAGCCAGTCCTTCTGGTGGACATCCCATGTACTCTCTGCCAATAGTTGCAAAAAACAAAATTATTCCTCTGGCTAGCCAACTGCCTCACTTTTCTCCCTCATCTTTGTAGCTTGATTTCTCATTCCCTCCAGGGCAGATGGACCAGATGTAGTGGTATGACTATATGCTCTAAAGCTAATGAACTGCACACAGAGCCGAGAATTTGGCCAGGTGACAGAGCCTCATACAAGGATTTGCTTTCCCTCCACCCCACAACACGTCTTTTTTTTCCTTCTTATTCATATTTAAATGGAAAGGCATCACAGCCAATGCCTTGAAATGCTCTTAAAATAAGCCCTAGTTTAGTGCTACCCAAAGTAATTCAAATGAAGTATATGATTGTTTATGGGTTAAAGAAAGACTTAAACAATTTCCCTGTATTTAGAATGGCTTTTCATTATCGTTCCACATATTCATTTCTCTTTTTCAAATTATTTCTGCTGAAATAGCAGCCTTTCTCTTCACTCCTTGTCTGCTTTACCAGTTTGATCTTAAGTAAAGCCACAGCACTGAATTTGCGCTACTACAGATTGTTTCCATGGTTAGGACCGTGAAGTCATAAATACAGGATTGTGGATTCATCACACTACCAAGCTGAAATGTGGGGTAATGAGGGAGAACAATCCTATTCAGACAGCAATATCTTCAGCAATATCTAGTGCAATGTAGAATATTACAAGCAGAGAAAATTGCTTTTTGTGCAGGTATCTCTTTTCAAAGAAACCTAATTGATATCTATAAACACAGAACATATGAATTGCAGAAAGCCTTTAAAATGATACTGATCTTTGGCTACTGCCATCAGCATGAGGCTACACACCAAAATACAGGGAACATGCATGAAGGGCATTGAAGTGCAGTTTCAGATGTGGTAAAGGCAAAGGAAGGAGTTCAGAGACACCTCAGCCTGCATTACCATCTGTTGCCTGCCCTCCTGGTTCAAGGGTAGGAGCTAGAACTGGCAACAGAGCTGGGCTCTTTAAAAAGCATGGGCTTGAATGTGGTTTAGGTTCCAAGGTCACTAGATGGGAAGCTTGAAGTTTGTGGCGGGTGTGCAGGCTTCCTTATAATTTCAGAAGAGAATCCAAAGTGACTTGTTCATGTGAACACCTGAAATGAAAGTATGACTGGATGAAATACAGAAACTGTCCACAGAGGAGAAAATTCCATTAGGTCCTCATTTTTTCCATTGAAGGGTCCTTACAACTAGGCTTGAATTAGACCTCATACATTTTCTGTAGACAGACAACATCAATTCAAAGGTAGAGAATCACTTTTTTTTTTCAAGGAGTTAGTGGGATTTTGCTGAAGAGAGGGAATGCTGGGTCAAAATTCTTTGACACTGAAAAGAAGTTGAAGCTCGGTCACCTACCAGTTGGGTCAGTGTGCTGTGCTGCCGTGGAAAAGTTAAAAGGGGCATGAAACTTATCCTGTGAATAACCTGCTCCTGTGGTCACGCTCAGAGCATGACAAATGAATCAGGGGATTTAGGCAGAGAACCAGTTTCCAGATCTTGACTAAGCTTAGTCAACAGGATATTTGAATTAAAGTTTTGTCTGTATGCTTGAATACAGGATTGTATGTGTCTGGAAGATTTAAGGTCCAAAGTTGTTTATCTCGTGAGACTAGAGAGCAAGAGAGTTGAGGTATGGGGATCATTCATTTGAATTCAGGTGTGTTGGTATTTCACAAGTGACCAAAATGAATCAGTTCCTGGATCCTCTTTAACATTCCATCTTTCCAGTTCATGGGGTTTTAGACAATAATGTTACAAACACATCCTTGTTTTTTAATTAGAATATCCTGAAAATTATTTAGAGAGAAAAAATAAGCTCAGCTACTCACCAACCAGAAGCTCAACATTCTGGTCCAGAAACACTAAAAAAAAAAACCAAACCAAACCACCACCACCACCAACAACAAAACAAACAAACAAAAAAAAAAAAAAGAAAAAAAGGAAAAAAAGATAAAAGGTATCTTAAAAGTAATACAAAAGAAAGAAGAAGCCAAAAAATACAGCAAGAAGTTGTTCTTTATTGTTTTTAATGAATGAGAAAATGTTGATGAGAATAGAAATATGTCTTGTATAATGATATAGATCTGCCAATCTGCCAGCCTACCTACCGACTGAGGGTTATAATTATTCAATCTATTTTAAAGGTTTTAATTTTACATAACTGCAATTCCACATTAACGACTGAATAGCTTATGAACATATACTGTACTAACAACTTATCCCAGTTAAATTTTTTACAGAAATAAGGCAAAATACCTGTGGAAATTACTGTGAAAGAATGGGGTTACCCG
This sequence comes from Astur gentilis, assembly GCF_929443795.1. Classification (NCBI taxonomy): domain Eukaryota; kingdom Metazoa; phylum Chordata; class Aves; order Accipitriformes; family Accipitridae; genus Astur; species Astur gentilis. The sequence goes on from NC_064892.1 coordinate 922,809, forward strand.
AACCAGTGCAGAGAAGTCACTGTGGCATGTTCATGGTGGTCAAAACATGGAAGAGGTCATTCGTGTCAGTTTTCTCTCACTTCCCCTGCCCTGTAATTCCCTGTCACGCAGTTCTGAGATGTGAAAACATGCCACCAGCATCTGACAAAAGTGTGCTTGGTCTCAGCACTCTATCCCGTTCCTTACCTCTGAAGTTTTATTGTGTCATCTGTAGTTACTATGGAAACCTAAAAGTATCAGGAACTGTAAGTTTGAGATGAGTTGTCTGTCGATGAACAATATATAATAAATAGAGTATTGAGTCACCTTAAGATGAGAAATTTAAGATTTTGTTTACATTAAAAGGGAAAAGTGATGCTATCTAATTGTCCACAAAAGGTGAGGAGGCAATAGCAGTCATCTGTGCCCAGGTTTGCTATAGAGGAATGTGAGGCTAAATAGCCATTTTCCCATTGGACAAAAATGAAGAGTTGCAAAGGCACAGTTGAGAAAGATGATGCATCGCTTTGGAGATTCATCTCCAGAAGGTTGCCTCTGGGCAACAGCTATATGTAATTAGAGTTTCACTTGCTATATTTTGTGGCTCTTGCCTCTTGTCTTTTCTCAGTGGACCTCTGAAAAGAGTCTGGCTGCTTCTTCTCTATAATCCTCCCTCAGGTAGTGGAAGACTGCAGTTTGACCTCTCCTTTTGCTTCTGTACTCCAGGCTAAGCAAACCCCGTTCCTTCAGCCTCTCTTGTGTGTTGTGTGTTCTCACCCCCTAACTGTCCATAAGTGTCCCTTCACCAGACTCTGTCCGGTTTGTTGATATTTTTTCCGTCCTAGAACTGGACAGAACATTGCAGGCATGCCAAGCAGAGGTTAATTAGCTCTTCTCTTAGCTTGCTGGCTCTTCCTAATGCAGCTCATTATGCAGATAGACTTTACAACATCTTATTAAACACACAGGACTTTAAAATGATGTTTTACCAGGCTTGGCTAAAAAAGGACAAAATGCAGTAGATGAAAGTTGAGGAAAACCTTGGTCTATTTGAGACAGTTTCATCAAACCGCTCAACTAAAAAGTTTGAATTGAGACAGGAGAGAAACTCTTGCTTTCTTGGTTGAAATAGAGGCAATAGATGTGATAGTTTTGTCCCAAAACTGTTTTCTCTTTTCTGATCCTTACTGCAACCCTTTTCCAGCTGGATTTGAATTGTCTTCATTTAATTTCTTAGTTGCATGGGTTTTCTTTTGATATTTACCAGAAAAATCCATGTGTTGGAAACAGAAGAGTTATCAGGTGGATATACAAGCACTGTGTAGCATTGTAGCCTTTTATCATTTCTAGTATAGAATATTCCTATCATTATTCTAAGTGTCTAGAATATGATTGGTTTGCTATGATATAAAAATAAGTCTGGAAAGTTTAATAAATAATGGCAGTTTAAAATCTTATAATACTATGCATGGAGATTCTGTCTGATCTTCTATTGAAATTCTTTTTAATTCATGATCAGTTAATGTTCCATAAAAGTTAAAGGTTACCCAACAACAAAAGAATTATGGCTCATTGCATAGAAAAATGAGCAGGGAGTATGGTTTCTTGATTAGTTAATAATAGGAAAACATTAACTTTCCCAAGGTCTTTGTCAGCTCTGAAAGCACCTCCTATTGTATAATATCCGTTTATAAAAATGTACTTTCAATATGTACTCTGAAAGAAAGAATATACAAAATGTGGATTTCCTGCTTTAGCAAGGCTACCTAAAGTTCAGTTGTACTGACACAGTGTAGTGTGTCTCCTTTGTATTAAGTTCAACAAGTACAAGACAAACACAGAACCAAACTTGGCAACTGTTACTCAAGTGTGCAATCCCTCTTCCTGGAGGAAGTTCAGTGGCATATAACTCCGAAGGATAACTTCTGTGAAAAATTAAATATTCCCAAGTAAATGCTGTAGCGGAGGCCATGCAGCCCTGAACATTTCCATCTGCAAAACAATTCCAGTAGTAAGTAAATGAGCATAAAGCTCTCAAAGTCACAACACAATCTGTCTGAATTTGCTCTTTTGGATTGGGGGGGGAACTAACTTTTAAAGTAAGAGACTACGGTAGTAAATCACTTTCCTTTTATTTCCTCCTGGTGTCAGATGAACATGAAATTATTCACAGACTAAATAGTTTTCTTGCTAAAAAGGTATTTGTGGTTTCACTGAAATTACTAACAAAATGGGACCACACAATACGGGACAATTTTGGGTGGAAAAAAAATAATATTGATTTGCAGAATAAATGAAAGGGTAGCGGAGGGAGGCCACCCCTTCACTACCCCTGCTACTCTAAATGGCCTGCTGCTGACAGGTTCATGCAAGACATGGATAGCTAAAAGGCTTGCTGATGATGATGGTCTTTCTAAAAAATGCTTGGATATTACGTGAACCAGATACTGAAATGAGCATATCCCACTTCCCCGATATTGTTATGTTATTGAATAATTCTTTGTTTCTCCATAGTTTAATTGCTGTTGTTTACATGTTCTTCCAGGTGAGCTGGCAAAGCAGTAGTCCTCACTTCTCCGCTCCTTTGGGAGAAAAAAATGATGAGAATGAAATGAGAGGACAATATTTACAACGCAATAGGGAAAAAGACAGTAGGTGAAAACAAAAAAAGAAACACTAATGAGGAAGAAGTTTTTTATTCAATGCTTTTCTTTTTTTTTTTAATGGCTAATTTGTTTGCTTTTAAAATCACACATTTTCAGTTTTCCCTAAGTATGACTTTACCTTTTCTGCAATGCATTGCCTTCTTAGCCAAGCTCATCACCATGATAGGAGATTACTTCAGATGGCTTAAATGTGACAGGGTGCAAGGAGGAGATGATTGTGATGAGCTGTCACATATCCAGCACAAGTTTCTCTCAGCTAAGCCCCACTGTGAGTGCTTAGAAAACAGTGGGCATCATTTCAGAAGAAAAGAACAACCCCCCCTTAAATTCTTTTACTACAGACGATGGGGAACTCTGCCACCACAGATGGCAATGTCCTTTTTTTACTGCTGCACAGATATATCTGAATGTGGGCCTAATGATGAAGAACCTGCATTAGATGTAGGCTTAAATATTCTGGGTATCTAAACATTCTGAACACTGTAATACTCTGGAATCTAAACACTGGCTGCTATTTTGTTTGAACGAGCTATAGCGTAGTGATGTTCAGGGACAGGCCAGGGACCAGGTTCAGAGTTACTCTGTCTCAGTAATCTGGGCCACAGGTTTCAAGAAATGACATAAAACATATATATATAACAGATAGTTTGGATATGAGTATCCTGCAATGGAAACGTATGGCTGTAATTGTGAAAAGAAAGATGTTTTGCTTATTTTTAAATGTATAAGGAGCTGTAGGGAAAAGTTTTGATGCGAGACTCTGTTTCTTCAGGTGAAATTTAATTTGGGATTGTTCTGGATAGTAATGCATGAGCAACAAGCAAATACATTAATTTCTCCTTGCACCAATAGGGAAAAAGATCACGGCAGACCAGTAAATATAAAGCCCAGAGGTGAGAAGGAAGCATATCAACCATGAAATTGTGTTAATTCAATAATTAAAGTGAGTCTCAGTTCCAATGTAGACTCCGGTTGTGTAGCAAAGATGTGACAAAACAATTGGGAATGGCAGCCCATTACACTCATATTAATCGTCAGGAGGAAAGAGTTCCAGTAATTTGAACATTTTGTGAAGGCTGTAGTGTATTTAGCCCTGGACCTGATATCATCTCATTAATCAAGGCGATACACAGGGAGTGAAATTTCCACCTGAGTTTAGTTTTGAGAAAGAGGCAGCGAGAAGTGGGAGTGTCTTGTCTTTGTTCCCAGACGCTCGAGCAGAGCCAGGCTTTGTAGTGCTCTTCCCAGCAAGGGAATGAAAACAGTGCTGTAGGGGGAAATTAATTATTATCAGGGACATTCCAGCTGGAAATCTGTGTAGCTGCAAAACGAACACATTTCAAGGAGTTGAGTGTTTCCTGCTGATCGTGTTAGTTTCCCTTGTGCTTTAATGGTTTCAAAACTTTTATGGAAAAGCAAGTTCCTATTAGGGCTGGCAAGGAATTTAGTATTTGATTTTGCGTTTTAAATTTTTCATTAGTTTTCCATGTGCAATCCCAGAGACATGCAAGAAAGAGAGAGACCCTCAAATAAAATCAGCAGCCCAGTGACTGGAGTCTTCATCTGAAATCTGGAATCACCTCTTGTCCCCACTTCCAGTGTAAACCGCCTGCTTCAACAGGCGGGTTTTGTCGGGGTTACTATCATTTATAGAAAATCACCAATGGATGTTTTTGGGAGAGATTAGAGTAGCCCACAGAGATACGGTTAATGTTCTCCAATGAAATGTGTTGCAACAGGGGCAAAGTAGGGAACGAACATCCCAAGAGAGTGCCTTGGCCATTTGGTTGTGCTGTAATTAGTGTTTCTTGCCAACATAGATTCTCTCCTTCACCTGAGAAGGCATCCAAACGGGAGGCTTTTAGTCTTCACAACTCATAGATATTCTGATTAAGGAAATGTCTCATTAAGAAGTTCCCAGCCAGTTCCTGTGCCTAGTGTTCTCAGACAAAAACCCTTCAAAATGTTATCAGCAACAAGATTAGATCTGTGACTGTCTTATTACAAGAATATTAAAGACTGTACAGCCATGCGACTTGTATTCTCTCTCTCAACAACCATTCTTATTATTAGACATGAAGTTTAACCGCTAGGTATCTACGTATAGGTGGAGGAGTGCTTTATGTTCATTATTTACGTACACTATAGAAAATCAAAATAGCTCTAGGATTTAAAAAAAAAATGAAGCAAACATATGGCCTTACAGTTACACACAGTTGGAAATTATTGTGGCTTGCTTTAAAAGCTCCTTCAATATTTTTATACAACACTAGGCTCACAATTTACACAGTATCATTCAACATGAAATCAAATCTGACTTAATTTCACAATATCGTACCTGAGAAATAAAAGCTATATTGCAGAAGGGGTAACTGAGGCATGGATACACAGAAATTTGGCCTGGACAATCAATGAAACTTAATTCTAGACCCCGAATAACAGTTTTTCATTTCCTGATATTGTGTTTCCATGAACAGTTATATCCACCTTATATTTATTCCATATTAAAATACATGTTCATGAATACCTGCACTATTTATATATACTCACATTCTTGAATTTGTCTGAAAACAGAGATTCTTTTTAGAAGTACAAATAAAACAACATCTGATGAAATATATTTTTTGGTTGATAATGAGTCAGGTATTTTGACCAACCTAATAACCACCTAATTAATTATTGAAAATAGATCCTTACCAAACCCTATGACTGTGAAATAATTTTCCATTAAGAGTTAAATCAAATTTTCATTAACTAGATAAATACACATTTTTAAATCACAAAAAATTTTCTCTGCTTTCCCCCACTATATATAAGCTTTCTTACTGATTTTAGAATAAACTTTCCCTTAGAAGCTGATAACTAGTAGTTAATGAAAATAACACTGACCACAGTAAATTGCCATATGCATATTTGGATTTGCTAATTTAGAGCAAGCAGCTATGCTGAAAATGCAACAGCATATTTAAATAGCTGGTCATTTTCTCAAGACAGGCTCTAACACTTCATGTTTTTCTTTGTTTATATATTTCTTGGGAAAAATTGATAGGGCATAGGTATGTACCCTTACAAAAACAATTCTACAGACTTAATGATGTCAGTAGGAATCTATTTTTCTTTAAATATCATTTGTTAGTGGCTTGACATTCCTTTTCTTTCTGTGCTTTCCCAGGACCTAGCACACAGCAAATAGGTTGTTATTTGGTTTTGGTTTATCAAAAATATGCAGCACCAGACAATTTTATGCCACTCTTAGAATTAAAAAATATTTAGTGTAAGGAGTTTTAGTCTGTAATATGGGGCCCTCAAAACACCTGCAAAGTATTTGCTGGAGGTCTGGCTGGTAAGTACCATATCTTACATTCTGCTGTTCTCTCCTTGTTCTCCACTGAGAACAGTAGATTTGAAAGGAGTAGAAAAGTTAAAAATAAAGTCAGTTAGTTAGACAGTATGCTTGCACCTTTTGAAAAACAAAATGTTCCTGGTGCCACAGGAAATTGCCCCTTGCAATTTCTGATAAAACTTGATTTTAATCAAAATTACATTTTTTTCACTAAATTACAAAATCATTTTATTATTAAACAACTAAAACCTACAAAGTACCTCCCTAACAACTTTTCATATAATTATAAAAACATTTTTGTGCTTCATGGTGCTGTTTTATTATAATGAATAGGAATTCACAGATCTAGAGAATTCACTGGCCTTTATTTTTATTTCAAAATATTAAGCAAGATATACCTTACATATAGAAAATGGATAGAACAAAACTGACTTGCAGGACACAGTAAGAATTGATTTGCTGTTGTTTATACTAGCTGCAATTTACATTTCATGTTCCAGAGCAAAGGGAGAATAAGGGTACTAGAAAAGCACAGATTATTAGCAACAGCTTCAACAATATTATTCAGAACTTCAAAAATATGCACCTCTGCTTCCCAGCAAATTAAGAAAAACAGTCAGGTTGCATATCTGATCAACTTTCTAGAGAAAAGCATATATATATATATATATATATATATGAGCTAAAATAAGCAAAATCTGTGGTCTACAGCTTCAGACAAGACAGGTATGATACGCAATTATCTTGTACAGATGGAAAAATAATATTTTTCTGTTCATTGCCATCACAGTGATGGCTTGAACAATAAGATAAGTGGTCTGCTGTGCCTTTGATGACCCTGTGTCCTAGTTTTGGCTGGGGTAGAGTTAACTTTCTTCCTACAGCGCTATGTTTTGAGTTCAGTATGAGAAGAATGTTGATAACACACTGATGTTTTCAGTTGTTGCTGAGTAATGTTTATACTAACCCAAGGATTTTTCAGCTTCTCATGCCCAGCCAGCGAGAAGGCTGGAGGGGCACAAGGAGTTGGGAGGGGACACAGCCATTTCTGCTTATAGCTGAAACCAAAAGCAATAAAATGATGAAGAGAAATGAAAAAGAAAAGGTTTCTGAAGCTCTTCCAGCTTTCAGAAAGAAAAATCACTTCTGCATGTTTCATTTCAAATGTTGGCTGATGGTTTAATGCAGTTTCTAAATTTCAGCCTACATGAGTGATGGAGCCCTAAAGCAAGCCTCTGATCCTGTCACTCTGCTTCCTTCCATCATAAAGTCCTTGTTGGTATTCTATAATATATTCTTTAATTAAGGAATATTTCACATAAATATTCTTCTTGAGAATTATGGGGAATAATTTGGGGTCTGTTTCTGTTAAAAGTGATATCAGTAAACATAGATCAAAACTGAAGTATTAATTTGGGAATTAAACTGTGAAAAAATTTTATTCCTACATAAATGTAAATGAAAGCCTTATGACAAGAAAAGTACTTGGGTACTATTTTTGATGCAGCTGAGGGGGATTATGTCTGTAGTTCCCCTTAGAGAAACAGACACAGCACTGCCACGAGGCTGAAGGCACTTTTTGCAGGGGAGTAGTATCCTGGGAACCGAGGTATTCTGGGCATTTCTTACAACATACCCACAGGATGTGCCTTTAACCCTCCATGTACTAATTTATAAAATGTCAAGCCTGTGGTTCTTCCTCAGACATACATATTTACCAGCGAGTAGCATTACAGCAGTTTTATTTTCAATGTTTTCACTACTCCTTTTTTATCAGCTGCAAGGATTGGAAAGCAAGTTTCTCATTCGAAAGCATAAGGTGAGGTGAGGTGATATATGAGATATCACGAGGGGTGCAGGCATTGAGGAAGCATTTGAAAATCACTTCTGTACGCAAATCTTGTACGGGACCAAGCTCCATAGGGCCACTAGAAAGTAATAGACTTCTGTGCCTTTCAGTTGGACTTCCCTTGTGCGGGGAGACTGCCGGTGAACTCTGAGCCTTCTTTCTTTTCTCAAACAGTCAAGCTTTCAGCGAGGCTCAACCTGGGGCTGCTGTGGACCACTGCCCTCCCTAACTGCTACACCCATCCTACAGCAAATGGCATTGAACCGCAGGAACAAGCCATACAGCTTGCTTAAGGCTCCTCACAACTCAGAAACGCCAGTATTTCTGCCTAAAATTAGAGCCAAACCCAAGCAAAAATATCTTGCCCTGTTCTGCTTAGTGTTAGCATACAGCTTATTACCTAATCAATAAACCTTTTTCTAATAAAACCAGGACACAGAAAATCTGAACTCTCATGGTTCATTATTCATCAATATTGCCAGTCTGCCTGGATGATTATTACCTAACAAACTTTGTGTTTATTATCTGGGTCCTTCCCCAGAACAACACTTTTTAAAAGTTTTTGAAAACCTTATGTCCCTCAAAATTCTTAATGAAAAATCACAGAAACATTCCAACTTATAAGGCAATATTTACTTGATTTAGGTTTGGAATTTCCTATTTCTCTTTACATACATGCCAAAAGTTACTCAATACTACATTCTGAAGCAATAATAACTTTTTAAAAAAAAGAAAATATTTTCAACAGAAGAAAGCAGGAAATGTTTTAATAAGGATGATTTAACCTACCTCTACTGCTCAGTTTTAGTTGTATGAGAAATACTATTAAGCCATTAAAACCATTCAAATACTTAAAGGTAAGTCCCCAGGTAACTATTTTCCCATGTTTATATTTTAATTACTTTTGTTTGTTAATCTCACCATAGGAAGGTAAGTAATTCCTTCAGTTTCAGTGGGGATCTTGCGTCCACACAATTTTAGTGATACACAAGTTGCAACGGTCTAGAGACAAGTAATGTTTTCCATAGACCCAAAACTTTTCTTAGGTCTCCTTCCTCATAACTTAAGATTAGTGGTAGCAGCAAATGGGTCCTTTTTAAGTAACTGTATCAGTTAATCTGATATATTATCCTTACATACTGTAAAACATGCATTATGCCAGGTTTATATGCTTCTTCACTAAAAAGACCTTTCTGGACTAGAAAAAATGCCATCAAAATGATGCTTTCCTCAAACAGCAAAATCATAATCCTTACTGCAAATTTTACAATAAGTTATCTTTATTTGGAATATTTTCACAAAACCAAATGGCATTTAGTGGCAATACACATTACTAATAATTTCAGTTCCCACATGAGAATGCAAGAGTTCAACCCTAAGCATGAAAGAAATTAGTATGCTTAGTCATATTAAAACATATTTTTATAAACATCCCGTGAGACAATGTATCACATGAAGCAATATTATCACATTTCAAGACTCAAAGTAATTTCATATATTATTGCAAATCATTATGACTGGAAGAGCAAAGTATGTTTCAGAATGCCTTCTTCCTTCCATGAGAAATGAAACAGGGAGAGGAGAGGAGAGGAGAGGAGAGGAGAGGAGAGGAGAGGAGAGGAGAGGAGAGGAGAGGAGAGGAGAGGAGAGGAGAGGAGAGGAGAGGAGAGGAGAGGAGAGAGGAGAAAGGAAAGGGAAAGGGAAAGGGAAGGGAAAGGAAAGGAAAGGGAAGGGAAGGGAAGGGAAGGGAAGGGAAGGGAAGGGAAGGGAAGGGAAGGGAAGGGAAGGGAAGGGAAGGGAAGGAAAGGAAAGGAAAGGAAAGGAAAGGAAAGGAAAGGAAAGGAAAGGAAAGGAAAGGAAAGGAAAGGAAAGGAAAGGAAAGGAAAGGAAAGGAAAGGAAAGGAAAGGAAAGGAAAGGAAAGGAAAGGAAAGGAAAGGAAAGGAAAGGAAAGGAAAGGAAAGGAAAGGAAAGGAAAGGAAAGGAAAGGAAAGGAAAGGAAAGGAAAGGAAAGGAAAGGAAAGGAAAGGAAAGGAAAGGAAAGGAAAGGAAAGGAAAGGGAAAGGAAAGGAATCGGACCTATGTCTTATCAAATCAAATGTGGATGAGCATTTTTAATCTTTTTCTCTGGGTGCACTGTTTATACAAAAGGCTTGAAGTCTCTGACTCTTGATGTGTGGGACACACTTTCTGTATCTCTTCATTTCACTGACGCAGGGAAGCTGCATCTCATGATGCCTGCTTGAAGTAGTACACTTCAGAAGAGACACACTACTCTTGGCTCTCATGAAAGTTTTGTCTTGCTTAACCAGATCACCATTAGTGGATCTGTTACTTTATTATAACCACATGTTTCTACCGCAGACGTGTCCAAAGACTATAATCAGCCAAAGACCGAACAAAGTAACAGAGGGCTTAGCCTGGTTCTGAGCAATACTCTTTGTCCACTCCTAGCTTTGAAAATGACTACTGATCTCGACTACTTCAGTCCAGGATGTGTCTGGAATATAGGCATTTGTTTGACGCCAAATAGGGCAAATGCAGGTTATCTGAGCAAATTATATATATGTATGCAGGTATGTATGTGTATTTGCATCAGGCCCACCAAATCCAGTTTCTCCAGTGCATACTTACCTCCAGTGGCTTCATACGTAACAAGCCACATCCCTACATTGCTGTGCAAATTCTACTTTATTTTTATGCAGCTCCTCTAGAGTAATTTATACCTACGTATTTTGTAAGATTCAGTACATCAACCAAGAAAATCATTCAACATATGATAAAAAAGTGTTTGGACTAAGATGTGTAATAATACATCACAGGCTTCCCCTCCAAGATTAAATGATTGTTTGATTTCACAGAAGGTAAATTCCATCAATCAGCTTGTCCTTTGTTGTCAAAAAACAACAACAACAAAAAACCAATTAAGGTTTAATTCTATAAGATATGACCATAAAATGAACAAACAAGAAACTTAATTCATTAAATTAAAAACCAAGGAAAAATACACCAACTTAAGATATTCCCCAAATAAAACACTGAGAAGTTAATGTTGTGTGTGGATATGATTTTAAAGAAGAGACAAACAGCAAAAGCCTAAAAATACATGGGATTAAAATTTGACCAAAAATTTCATTTTTGCAGCAATCACATCTAAAGATACCCAGAATTTTTAAGGGGTGTTTTAACTGGTAACGTTCAAAAATAACAAAGAACAAATTAAACCTCTGTAGATTTCCCAAGGTTAAACCTCCATAGATTTCCAAGGCAGAGGGGTGGAGAAAAGGGAGCTGGAGAGGGAGAGGCAAAGGGGGAAGAGGAGAGGGGAAGGAAGAGATTGAGGGGAAGGGGAAGGAAAAGGGGAAGGGGAAAGGGGAAAAAAAGTTCACAGCAAACCTTATGAAGCTCTCAATATGCCTGAACTAAGTATAGAGTAATGATGCTACATTTTAGAGATATAATTTGAATATTAAATCTCACCAGAGGTGATCATTCCAGCACTGTCAGTGGGAGTTTATACAGGAGATACCAGACCAATGTCACACAATCTCTTATCCCAGCAACACCCTGTGTCAACTGACATAGATTGTGATCGTATCCAATTTAGGGCTCACTTCAGGTCAATTGAAAATTTTTTTCTGAATATTTCACATCTCATTCCTAAAACTGGCAATTTCCAGTTGTGCTTCCTAGGACACGAGGCAGTGCTTCCTAGGACACGAGGCAGCACTAAGGACTGGAAAACATGGATCTCTTTTAATGAAGCATTAATATTTATTAACTATTTGGCTATATCAGAATATTTTAATGAATAAAACTAAAGGATGGGGAAAGAATCGTGGCGGAGAAAGCGAACACAGAGCAGCATTAGCCTCCAAACAGTCATGCTCCTTCGTGCTCGCCGTGACTTTTGCTCTGTACTTTGCCACAGGACACCCCTGAGCACGTTCTCTGATGGATGCAGCCTCTTCTCAGGTAGGAGGATGCCCTTGGCTCGCTGCACCGTCTGTCTGGCCACGCACCAGAGCCCTGCCGAGTCTGACCGCGCGTCGTCTGTCACGTCGCCTGGCCGAAGCAAAGCTGTACTAAAACGTTGCAGGCTTGCTCTTTGTTGACCGTCGGAGTTCAGCTAGGAGGAATTTGTCTTCCTTAAATACTTGTTATCTTTGTTAGCTAACTCATCGTCATTTAGGCAGCTTAAGCCCATACGTGTGAAGGGCACAACGGCTAATGCTGTCGTGTGGACTTTGAAATGATCCATGAAGGAGAATACATGGCCACTGCTTCGTAGTCAGATACTAGAAGTGATTTACCTTTCAACACTTTTTACACCCGTAAAACCCGAATGCTGCCCATTCAAAACACTGTGGTTGTTTCCCCAGGGAGACTCCGTTCAGACCCTGCCCCGGTCCAAATACATCCAGCTTCACACCACAAGTCAAGATCCCAGCTTTGTGGTTCTCAGACATTTACCTTTTCTTCGAGCGGATTACGTTTGACAGGTCTTTTTAGGTCTTTTTCCACAACCACAACAGTTTGAGACACTTTAATTTTCTTTCAAAGAGAAGACCTTGCTGTGTTTGTGAGAACCACAGCGAGTCATACTGAACAGCCCACAGCTAACTCTCTGGGCCAGAGATAGCAAGCCCAGTGTCAAGTGTGTAACTCCATAAATTTCAGAGGAATTCTACAAAGATTTCACAAGTAAAAGCCAGCCTGGAGTCAGGTGCAATGTCCTGCATTTGCTACACACCTTTCACGCAGAAATTTTGGGTTAAATACCATGCAGTTACAACCCCGCAGCTAGGCTCTATATGGCCTCCTAGAACCAGACACCCAAAAAAGTAGAAGAAACTACCTACCTGACTAAAATGGCGGGATCTCTATGTCACATTTCTGTATGGAGTCAGTTTACGTGTACTTAAAATGAAACAAATAATTTTATATGTGCAGTAAGAAAGGAGACAATGAAACTAAAAATGCAATTAAAAGCAAATTTCAAACATTTAGATGTCTTTTTTTTCAAAAACCCAACTCCCAGCCTCACATTTAAATTTTATTTGCTCCATACACAATGACTCCAGATGCTTAACTGGCATATAAGTAGGACCAGTAGTGTTTTCCTTCTACCTGTGGGGAGCCAATATGGCTCGCATTCCATCACTTAAACACAGAACTAGTCCATTAGTTAAAATAATAGCGATGCCAAAACTCCTCATCTCCTGCAGGCGCAGCAAGGGTGAGAGTTTAAAAAAGGCCTGTGTATCAACCATACCTTAAGGCTTGCACCCAGCTTGGGGCAGGTGACTTTCCCACCTCTCATCTCCGTCTGTGTTTCATTCTGCTTTTTCTTTGTAGATTGTGTCCTGCTTAACTCGACGTTCCGTGAATCTCGATTGCTGGTAGCAAGTACTTCTGGACATCTGCTCTACGTTTACTTTTCAGATCATATCTATACGGGGAACGGGGCGGGTGTAATGTTGGGGTTAGGTTGAAAATGGCAGTCTGCAGGAGGGAAGGAATGATCAGTACCATTTCTAATAACAACAGCTATTTACAAGCCCAGGGACCTCAGCAGGTATCACTTTCCTTCCCAGTGACATGCAGCTATCTCAGATCAGAATACCACAGCTGTTTTGTACCAGTAACACTGTGCAACAGTTTTAAACAAAGGAAATTAAACATATATTTATGCATGTCTAAAACTACAGGGCAATTCCAGGGATGCGGAGTGGAATTCACCTGGAATTGGGCCAGAACACAGAGGCCGACTTCTCGCCCTGGGAAAGGGGTGATGTACACATTTCTGTGATCACAGGTCATCAAGGCTTCAGCTCTGTGCCTAGCCATAGGGGCCTAGAAATGCGGCATAGTCCGACTTTGGCACTGAAGAAAACATTAGGAAAAAGTGATCCAGCTTCCCCTAAAATAAATAGAAAGATTTCTGTAGGAGTTAGAGCATGGTGAATCACCAGTTGTTTCTTAAACACCCTGCTTTATCCTTGGGGCTCAAGTCACCTTCTTTTTAGTGATGAGATCTGATGGGATTTCAGCCTAAGCAGCATGGCTATGATCTTACGTCCTGTAATTCAACCTGCTCCAGAAAACCTCTATTTATTGAGTGATGAATAAGAGAATTGCTTAGCAGCTTCTTTTAGCTTTCAGAAAAGAAATCACGGTACCGTATGCACAGTTGCTAATGTTTTCCTTTCTTTTCCCATGGGGATTTATTCTTAAAAAAAAAAAAAAAACCAAACCAAAACCTCACTGAGAAGTACAGTAGTTAATCCAGACAGTTTCAAGTTGCCTAGAGCTATTGACTGATATATGCAAAACCTTGCCATTATGTTTTCAAAGCAGCAACAAATAGAATTAGGAGTGCAATTCCTTTGATGATACTTTGAAATTTTTTTTTAAATTACCTTCCATTATTGTCTGGGCTTGATCCTTCTCCCTCAGTAACTAGTGGGAGTTCTGCCACTGACTTCAGGGGAAGGAGGATTGGGTTGTTTTCAGCACAGATTTTAAAACAAAGGCTTGAAATTGGCAGGAACAAAACACTCTGCCATGAATTGAGACAGCAGGTTGCCAGATGGCAGCTTTTCAGAGTTATGCAAACAAATTTGGTTTCTTCAATATAAATATTTGAAGGAAATAGAAAAAAGAGGATAATTCTCACTTACCAAAGGGTCAGATCTGAGTCTTTTAAATTTTAATTTGGTTCCAAGATAAAAAAAAATCTCTACCAATGCTGTTAAATTATGGCTCTAGAAAGCACCTGAGCCTGACTTTCTGTGACAGTTTATACTACTAGAGATATGGTTTGGGATGAGTGAAGAAAAATAAGAATATTGGGGAAGAAAAGGATTCGCGCTGTTACTTGGGGAAGGCAGTTTAGGAGCAATTGGTAGACTTCCAGTTGAGGAGCACATGTTCTCTATATAACCCAAAGAGAGAAGGAGACACCCTGAGAGGGCTTTTTGAGCTTTCAAGCTAGATACTTGGAAGTTAGGCATTACAAGTAGCCCCATAATTTGCAAGTGAAACCTTCGACATATGGCTAACCACCCAGAGCCACTCAGCAGGTAACAGCAAAGAGAAGAGGCAGGTCAAGAATTCCAGAAGAGCACTGCTGTTGGGCTTTTTGGTGTATTTTGTTTTGTTTTGTTTTACAACAAGTAACACTCGGAAAAGACAGAAAGTGAATTAGTACAAACAACAGGAGGATTCTCTTTTTTCTTGAAAATTAAGTTTAGATCTACTTAGAAGAATGGCCTATGAGGAATAAAAATTTGATATTCCTGTACTCAGAAGCCTTGATTATTTTTCTGTTGAGTGAAAAGGCTAGGCAAGAACAGGTCTATATATACAGGTCAAAGTAAGAGAGCTCTAAGGACTTTACTCCACCGTCACAATCCTTTTATCAATTACATCTTGCATTAAAAAAAAAAAAAAGGCAGCACGTCTGTCCTGAATTCTCTCTGCATACAATTTCCTTCCGCCTGTGGTGAGGGGTGTGCATTTGGAATGGCAAAAGGCTTCATCTTTTAACAAATAATGAAATCCACATTCCAGTCAAATGTGATCAGCCCTGCCAGTGCGGGATTATTTTTATTGTTCGTGTTTGCCTTCAGAGTGCCACTGCACATTACTAAGTATGTTGGCTTTTTGCCACCTCTATTTTAAGCTGTTCAAAAATCTGGGAACTGAAGAAACATCTGCCTTTGCTTTTTAAGGAGAAAAATATTATTTAAGTAAGCAAATGTTTTAAATAACTTAGACTAGAAAATGTATGTGTTCTTAGATGGACATGCTTATTTTAGTAAGACAGAACTGACTGTATCTTTGAATTAACCTCTTGTTCCTTATACCCCCTTATATGCACTGTACTGCCCTCGTGGGAAAGAAAATCGAATCAGCTGTAAATTGCCTGAACAGATTTGTCTGAACTCATGGAGCAGTAAATCCTACATTTACATTACTTACTCAAGACAAGTTGGACTCGCCACACCTTCTACTCAAAAGGTCACACAGAATTTTTTATACTTCCTAAAAAAAAAATAGCAGCGGGCCACAAACTTGAATTAATTCCCTGCATATGATTCCTAGAGCATGGAAGAAGGGAGGAGAGAACAAATGACTAGCAGAAAAGACCAGAGGAGCAAGGTGAAAAAGCGGGAAGGGACACTTTCAGGTTCTGATGAAAGAGTTTTGTTTCAGAAGGATCTTCCTCTCAGCTTACTTCAGGGACTGGCATATGGCATATGCTACAGATGGATAGGCAGCGATACACGTACAGCTGTGAGGTGCTGGCACTCCTGGTCCTGGCCCGTGCTGCCAGCTGGCCAGCAGAAAGCAGGTTTGCAGGATGATTTGATTTTCCACAGCTGTCGTACAAAGCATGAGGTTAAGGGAGGTGAGGAGAAGGAGGAGATGTTGGAGAGAGGAGGGGGCCATAGCTGGCTGATCCGTGCTTACAGCACAGACGCTGAGTTCAACCCTGACAACTACAATATACCAGGCAGCAACTTTCTCCATGTGCAAGCCCTTCATTTAAATTATGTGCTAATGTAAGGTTTAGGTCTTGATAGGACTGGACAACTCTGGAATCGCTTACTGACACACTCTGAGTACTGCACAAAATAAGTGAATACCATGCGAGAGGGGTGATTCTTGTCTACTGTCCAGCAAATATACAAAGGAGGTTGGAGTACTCTTTTGTGAAGTAAGAACATCTTTTGTTGGTTGTTATATTAGGGAACACTCACTCTAACGCAACCATGTGTGTCAACAACAAATAGTTTTTTAAAAGGAAGATAAATAAAAACCCTTTGTTACTGGAACCAAAGTCAAATGCAAGGTTCTCTGCGCACTTCCAAAAGGCTCACATTTTTGTTAGTGTGGTTTGAATAATAATTCACTATTATTTTCCCAGATACCTTTAGGTAAACTTGTAGGTCACTTGTGGTATATAGGCCAAAAATCACTATACTCATTTTAAATAGGATGACTTACTAGGAATACTTAATTTCATGGCTAGCAATTTTAATGAAGTTTAGCTGGTTTATTAATTATTTGCAAATTTTTGAAACCACACAGGTTTATTATTATATTAATTATGTCAAGCCATTTGAACAAAAAGTTTCATGTGAAATAACCTGGTAACACTACTTTATTTAAGACACTGAGAACAAGGTTGGAGCTGAGGAATTTCAGATTAATAGGGCTGAACAAGTGGATAACAAAATGTCAGAAGAATATCAGTAAGGAAAAATTTCTCCTATGAAGAAAGGATGAGAGAGTTGGGGTTGTTCAGCCTGGAGAAGAGAAAACTCTGGGGAGACCTGATTGTGGCCTTTCAATATATAAAGAGGGCTTAGTGACAGGACAAGGGGCAACGGTTTTAGTCTGAAAGAGGGTAGATTTAGAATGGACAGAAGGAAGAAAATTTTCACAAAGAGGGCAGTGAGACACCGGAAAATGTTGCCCAGAGAAGTTGTGGATGCCCCGTCATTGGACGTGTTCAAGGTCATGTTGGACATGACTTTGAGCAACCTGAGTGTGGTGGTGCATTTCTTTCCCCTTCTCCAGGCTGATTTACGAACTCGGGAGGGGAATGCTCGCTAGGTCTTAGCATAAGTGTAATGAGTGGGGTGGTGAAGCGACCCTTGGCTGTGCCAGGAACTCTTCCCTAGCTGAGACAGGGAGATGCGCCGTGCGTCTCGAGGACTCTGCTGCCCGGCGGAGGCGGGGGACAGGAGTAGAGATAGCCAGTTCTCATAACAACCCGCAGCCAGTTCTTTCTCATAACAACCTTGAGACACCACAGTCCTCCCCCGACAATCTTGGAGCACCCCGTATCTATGTTTTGAGTTATTCTCCAACAGTCTCGGAATTTTCCAGCACAGCTGGGATTCTAGAAATTTTTTGAGGACAAAAGTCAGTCATCTCCTGAACCTATGAACAGCGGTACGAAGTGAGACCCTTTGAGCTCTCCTGGACCACAGTGGGCTGCGACCAGCATCTCCCTCTGAGTGGGACTCCTCTCAGAGCTCGCAAACTTTCTGGTTTGCGAAAATCAGAGGTCTGTTGGCAAAAGCTGACATGACCTGGGCTGATTCTTTCCACTCCTTGAGGCTCGACCCTTCACCCACTGAGACAAATGCCAAAGCATTCAACGTGAATATTTTCACTGACCTTGAGGGGCATTTTGAACAGGTACACCTCTTTTCTCTCCCTTTTATTCTCTTTTATTCTCTTTTATTCTCTTATATGTATTTCTCTTAGTGTGTTTATGCATGTGTACTAACCTGAATAGTCTGTAACAAGTAAGTTATAGCAAGTAAAAGATACTAAGTAAGTTATAGCAAGGATATTATAAGATACATTATAAGTTAATACTTTCAAATTTATACTCAAATTATTGTCATGATTTTTTTATTCAACTATGAATAAATTTTAGGTTGCTATTATACTCATAATCCCTTTAGATATAAACTGTTGACCAAGTCTGGGACTAGGAGTCGATCCAGCCACACCAAGACTCCGACAGGAGTTTAGAAAGCAAGGGGGTCTTCTCTGAACCTCATGACTCAATGGGAGTGTCTCGCCCTTTCCCACATTCCCTTTTACCCTATTTTGGGTTTGGTCCCTATATACATAAGTTTAATTTGATTATGATTTAATTTTCCTGTGTGCATTTCATCCATGTACTAAGTAATAGAGCGAACCTTGCCATTGAATTCTGTGAAGCTGCACTTTTATATAAATTTCTATTAAACAATTTTTCTCTTGCTAATACAATTGAAGGTGATTCTTTAAGTGATCTGACCCTTCCCTCCCCCTCTCATTTTTAAATTCCCCCACAACACTGACCTAGTGAAAGATGTCCATACCCATGGCAGAGGGGTTTCACTACGTGATCTTTAAAGGTCCCTTCCGTCCCAAACCATTCTATGATCCTATGATTCTATGAAATGGAGAATATGAGGAAAAACCCCTCTACCTTCAGATATGCAAGATAAGCTTTGAGCTGTCCATCACTCTACAGAAACAAGACCTTGAGGGTGTGATAAGCAGTTCCAAATAAGCATCAACTTAGTATTCAGAGGCAGTCAACAAAGAAATTCAAATACTAGGAATTATTAGAAAACAAACAGAGAATAAACCCAAAAATATTATTCTGGAATATAGATCTATTTGCTCCAACTTTTAATTCTCTACTCTAGTCATCTCATCTCAGATTCAAAGACTACTAGGATGGGTGTATGGAAGTGGTGTCTTACAAGGCAAGACTTAATAGGCTCAAATCTTCAGCTCAGAAAAGAGATGGTTTGGGATCATAAGACAAAGCTCTACAGAACCACAAATGGTACAGTGGTCTACAGAAGCAGTGCTGGCCAGAGACTCATTACTCACTGCTTTTCTAGTGCAAGAGGTGGTTGCTGGCAAAAGAAGCTAGTAGAACCTAGATTCAAAGAAGAAAGAAAAAGGTAGTTTTTCCTGCAACATGAAGTTAACCTTTGTAACAACCTGCCAAAGGACCTGGTCAATACAAGAAGTATACATGGACTCAAGGGGAGACTGACCAACTACTTGAAAGAAAGGTTCATAAAAGGTTACTAAACAGAAAAAACACAGATGTTGAGGGAAACACTTGAGCTGAAAATAACTGCAGACTAGGAACGCGTTAGGAAGAAGTATCACATGCACTTGCTCTTTTTCTCCTCCTTGAATGTGTACTTAAATGGCAGTGTTGCTAAACTAGCTAAATCTGAACTGTGTGGCTATTCTTTCATTCCTGTTATGAACCTCTTTTGTTATGAATTGTGTCATGATTGCCTGAACAGTTCTCCAGCAAGGAAACAAAAGTTTATATTCACAAGTATTAATAAAAGTATTTGTGTCTTAACAGATTATTATAAAAGGTGCTTGAGGAATGTTTTGAGGAGAGAAAAAGCCATTTATTGGAACCCACAATCTAATGCTTGTTCCTCTGTGATGCAAGAAGCCTATAACAAGAATTCAGAGAGAAAAGCAAGCTAAGTAATGAGGGACCAATGGTAGTAGCAGTAGGCAGTGGGGTTGTCCTGCATACTGCTCCACAAAGATCCATTACCTTACAAGTTAACCATCTTCAATTTGGGGATCATGGGCACACCTCTTCTTCACAAGCCAAATGTGTTTTTTCCTCTGGCAAAAAACCCAGCTCCCTTTCCCCTTACATGGCCAATATTTAAGAAACATACATTCTTACTTGATCTGGAATATGGACCTACAAGTTCTCAAGCAAATATGTCTTTCACAGCATGTACAAAAGGCTTTTTGTTCCTCTTACATTAAGCATTCAGAAGGCCACAGAGGTAGAGGATGAGATGGACTCTGAAACCCAGGAAGTCAGAGACTTGCACCAAGTTGTTATACCTCTGATATTTATTTATTCATTCAGTGAATAAATGTGTAACCAGACTTAGTAGGCAAGGCTGAAAGTGTCTCCTTCAAAATGGACCCTACTAAGAAGGAAGTGACCAGATTTAAATTTTTCTTTCTAAAAGACAAAGAATGATTTAGAAGCTGCTAGCCTTTATACTTGGAGTAAATTAATTTTTCTTTTTCCCCCCCTTAATAAAATGGTGTTGGCTTTGCATAAGAGCAACACCTTACTTCATTTTCTGGCTATATTTTAAGTGAACTTAGGCTTCTGAGCTTTCACTCAGGTCTGCATGTGGTGTGATAAGTAGGTAATTTGTCCCTCAAGTATCTTTCTGATATAGTGATGCCTACAGGCAGAGCTACACTCTAAGCTTGTGTTGATACTTATAAAGTCATGGGTTTGCCTGCTGGTCAAGGATCACTTCTAATGTTTAGCTGTAAATACATTCCCTGCTATAATTTTGATCCACATCAACTAACACTCTCTCAAACGATGCAGGCAAAAATTCAGGATATGGCATATCGCAGAGAGTTTCCTACAGACACTGTATGGGTATAGCCATTCTAGTTTGAGGGAAGAAATAACATGGGCATAAATGTATAAGCCTGCATCAGTTTGCCTCTGGACCAAATAAGACACTCTGGCCTTTTTTTTTTTACTAATGTACATGAGCCTTGGGAAACCAACCCGTACTGGTAGCTGAGTCCCCCTGGGAGCTCCAGGAGGTCTCACATAGACAAGGTGCAGAGCAGGCTCCAGCATCCCTGGCCAATACAGAACACAAAGGATGTGCAGCTGCAGTGTGTGCATAACTTGGAAAGCTTCATTAGTCAACAGGGCAAGGGAATTAACCACGCCTTCGCTTTTTCTTTTTTTTTTTTGCCTTTTTTTTGGCATACACATTGCTGATGGTGACTGTGCTTTGTATTTGCATAAGGATAACCCCTTTTGATGTGTACTTATTCAGATTTACTTGTGCTGTATTCTTCTTATTCCCTTTTATAAAGAAAGAAAATGCTTTGGTCCTCTGAAAATAACATCAATGAATCCCAGAAACTATTTATTGTTCTATGTACATAATGCACTTACGCATCGTTCTTTTGGAGTAAAAGAACAATAAATGATTCTTCTGCCCTTGGAAGGGAAGACAACACTTCTTGATGAACACCATTAACTGCTGTTAAAACTTGACTGCCTAAAAAATAAAACATTTGAAAAGAACTAACTTGGTTCAGATATCTTCTAAACTGCATGTGGAATCTGTTGGGATTTTATGAGATATTATTTCTCTAAGAATTGTGAAGGGATAGACTTTTCCCTTCTAGAATGAATCTACAATGGCTTGTGCCATCAGAGAAAAAACTTTGATGATGCATTAACATGGCCCTGACCCAGCTGGTTGGCATGCACTGTCACTCCAAAATTCCATTAATAGGGTGCCTGAGGACACGAACTCAGTTTGACTTGAAAGCTTCATGTGTTTCAATTAAAAATGCATTTATTTAATTAATGTAGACATTAGAGAGAACACTGCTTTAAAAAGGAAGACTGAATTTGGTAGACTAAATTTGTCCCCTTTTTCTAAGTCATCTGGGAAATGTTGCTTTTTTGCAGGTGTAAGATATAGGAAAGGCAGGAACTGAAATCTTGCAAATTAATAGATATGAGGCACTGAGGAAGATGTCAGGCCTCTTGGACTCAGAATAGTTATGTTTGGAAGTTGATAGCACACTCCTTTTCTTTTCTTTTCTTCTTTTTTTTTCCTTTTTTTATTCTCCTTTTTCCCCAGCTAGTAAGACAGTGTTAATTTCATTTCAAGGTGCTAGAAAAAAAGGGGGGGCGGGGGGGGGGGGGGGGTTGGCCACAATGGAAGAAATGTTTACTGGCATCATTACAAGTGTAGAATCAATGTTTTCTGTAATACAGTAAAGGGGACAAAATGCTACCATTTCTTACCCAAGTAATTTCATTGAAAGAGGAATGTGAAGAGATGAAAGAAAAATACAGCTAAGGGAAATTTCACCAGGGATCTTCCTATTGTACCTAGTCATCGTGGACCTTATTTTCAATTTTAATAAAATGTTCTCCTACCCTGACCAACTTAACTCACTTTAAAGATAATTTCCACTCCACAGCAAAGTTAAGGGCCTGATTAAAATAAGATTCAGACTCCAAGTACAATTGCTTGTTCATAACTCCCAGCCGATCTCATGAAGAAGATGCCACTTCTGTCCTGCTTTTATAGATGCAGTTTTCTGATGCAGTAATAGCAGAGTTCATGTTAAATAATTAGCTGTCAAGTGGATTGCAGTCACAAATGGATACATCTTTCCTAAGACACTCTGTATGGTATCCATTCTTATCAACCTAATGTAAACAGAGCTTTAGTTACCCACAGCCACACCACATAGATCTTATCTAGCACAGGAACACCAAATTAGCACTAACTGATTCTTAGGTAGCTATCAGCTAGCTGGCAGCTGTGATTTTTCATATCCAGTACATCTGTTCAATACCATATGCCAAGGCTAGATCTGGGGATTTTGGCACCTTGCTCTGATTGGACAAGTTCTTTGACGTGTTTTCTCCTTGATGTGAGACCAAACAATGAATAGTTTCAACTGCCTTCGCACTTAGTATTGTCTAGATTATTTATTTACTTTGAGAAGTTATACAAATGGGACAATTCTCCAATCTGATAAAAAGAGGAGAGCTTTGATACATATCACAGAATAACGATGTGTCAGAGAGTGTACACACAAGTATTGCTTTTTGAGCTGCTGTCACAAAGCTTAACCTTGCTTACTATAAAGGAAAGCTGGTAGTCTCTGAGGAAGGTTTTGTGGCCTGATGAAAGAGATTCGAAATCCTGGGAACATAAGAAACATACAGAATCTTTAAGATATCATGCAAATGGAGCCGTAATACCTCACGGTTATCCTGGCTTAGTGCAATAAAGCAACGGAACAGATCAGTCATTTTAGTTTTGCGTGTGTCCTGCCTGTTTGTATCATACACGACTCCATCTCAGCACCAGGGATGTGATTCTCTCTTCCCTCTTCTCTGCTGCTTTTCCCCCTCCAGTTTTGCCAGCTCCAGAGTTTGTGGAGATGCACAGTAGCTCAAAGAAGGAACCGATCCAGCTAAACTGCTCTGGGGGACACGGGGGGGAGCAGGAATCTGGTTCTGGGAGAAGGCTGTTCCCAACGGGTTTCATTATATGGTGGCTCAAAGGCTGGATCTGCCGCTACAGAGAAGACAGGGACAAGCATTGATGACCCACCACAGAGGAGGGCAGAACAATCCCTTTTGGGAGTCCTCTGCTTTTTTCCACATTCAAAAGACCAGGTAACCATAGCCAAAATGGTTTTAAGCAACAGCCAGCAGAATGTCTCTTTCTGAGGGACAGAAATTAAATTCATTTAAAACTGAAAATAAAAGCAGTCCTATTTTTGCTGGCTTTTCATACACGAGTCTTCACCTTCACTGGAAACATTAAATGGAAATTCCAATTTTAATAGATTGAAAGCCACTGATTGCTGGTGGATGGTCTCAGCTGTGGTTCTGAGTGCAGCTACAACACCGCCGATCTTGTGTGACCAACCAGCCTGCCAGCACCCGTGTGGGGACAGGACAGGTCACAAACACCTCTTCCGTGGGCTGAACCCCAGACCGTAATGCTGCTGAGGAGCCCAGCGCCCCAACTTGCTCATGTGGCCAGAAATGACACCTGGCAAGGACCTGACTACAAGCAGTCTACAGGCGCGGGATGCTCGTAGTGCTTCGGGACTCACCCTGCTCAACAGCCGTTGCCTTTGCACACCCTGCAGTCTGGTTTGGAGACATTCATGAACAGCAAAGCTAGGTAAAATATCTAAATATGGGTTTGTCTGTGTCTTGTTTTGTTTTGTTTTTAATTTATTCCCCACCTGTGGAACCACCATCAAAATTCAGCAAACCTCAATCAGTTCACTCTGGTTTTTTTGCATAAGCCATCACTGAGAGAAACATAAAACAACAAAGCATGAGCACAGCCCGTCAGCCTTTGGAGCAACACATTTTCTTTCCCTCAAGACTACATACCTCAGGAAAACTACGTGCTAAATGTTATAGATATTACTGCACACATTTCTTTCTCTTCCATGTTTTGAGGGGTTGAAATGTCATATGGCTTTTATCCTTTTTAAATTATAGCTCTTTTTATTTATAAAGACTTCAGCTTGAAAATCTGTTAAAAGTAATAAACCAAATCTTTCTGAGAATACAATTCCATTATTTAATCATGCCCAGAGGCAGCAAAGACACTGGGAAATAATTGTCTTTTCGTCACTCAAGCATGAAATGCCCAACATTGTTTGAAACCTAATTCTAACAAACCTTTAATATTCTAGTTCAGAAATCCCTTGACCATGGGCAAGTACAATCTCATTTCTCAGTCCTTTAAAACAGTTTGATGAAGTATCCCAGAAGGCATGTTGTGTTTTCTTCTCTAAATTCTGGGGTTTTTAGTCTGCAAGGTTTCAGTTTTTACATCCTTCTACCAAATCACAATTCCATTAATATGTTAGCGTCTCCTTAAGATACTCATTCATAAAATTTCTTCAATCTAAAAATCCTCTTTTAATTTTGGGGAAATAACATATGAAGAAAACAGAACATGGGGAACAATGCATCCAGAGTTACTGTATTTAAACAAGCATGGGAAGACTGTGTTACTGCAGTAACATTTCTTTGGCACAGTTTATCTTTCTCAGACTAATGCCAATTTCTCTACTAATTAGTAAGTATTTGCAGAGCCTTTTAGTATACTTTTCCACACCATGATCAAAAGATTTGTCCTGTATCGCAAAATCACAAGATTCTGGCACTTAGAAATAAATTTTCTGGTTAATGTAAACATTGTAGCTCATAATTAATAGGTCCAGTGAGTGAAGACACACACTAAGATGATGTTGTTATAGGACCAGATGTCTTGTTCTGACTCCATAAGCACAGGAGAATAGAATATAAACAGTGGATATAGGGGACTGATATTTAGTACAGGTGGCCCCTAAGTAGCAGACTTAGATTAAAATTCAGAGCTCAAGAATACAGTTTCATTCTTAGAATAAATAGAAAACATAATCTTTTCCTTTAAAGTGGCAAGTTGGGCACAAACATGTCAGGGTACAGACAGCAGTAGACTAGGAAGAGGAAGGTGGTATTGGAGACAAAAGGGGGAAAGAAAATGAAGAATTCTTTAACATTTGATATGATAGCAATGCACTTATAGCAAATCTTTCCATTGCCATCTAGTATGAGTACAAAATAAGTCTAAATCTTTGTCTTAGTCATAGTATTTTTCATGTTTTTTTAATAAAAAAAATACAGACACTACAAGTTCACCTGTGTAAACTTGAATAGCTGAAGACACTGATATTGTGCTTATTTTAATGATATCTGTACACCCCTTGAAAAACAAATGACACATGTAAGTACTATGCTTTCCGTGGACTTTCTCCACTGGTGATAACACCTATAAAGTGTTTCAAGTACATCAATAAAAATGCTATTAAATAATAAAGAGTTAAAAAAATAAAAACTTTGGAGGATAGGCTACATCCAGTGCTTTTTATAGACTCTCTGACTGAATCAAAAGAAGTTGAGCATGGACAGAAACAGGAATGCACTCAGGTTGCAAGGTGTGAGCTACTACTCCTTTGCAGAGCTCCAGCAAAGTAACTGGGCCATTTCATGTTGCAATTGAAAAGATCAGGGCCTAAAATAGTGCAGGTAGAACAGGGAATCCAAAATGTCTTCCAAGTCTTGCAAATAGATGCACGGTACCTAAATCAGTCAAGAAAACAGGCCACTGACTGCAGAAAAGGAAATTAAATAAAGACATGCTGGAGAACAGAGAATAGCCAGTTATTACAGTGTAGTAGTTAGTAGTAGTTAGACAAGAGTAATGCAGAAAAAAATCAGGAGAACACAATTTATATTCAAGATTTTAAAGGTAGGGGGAAAGGTTTATTTCAAGCAAGTGCCACCAAAAATAAATTGTTCCTGAGCCTCAGTCTAAAATGTGGTGCAGGGCAGCGTCTGAACACAGGGCCAAATCTCTCATCATAGATGGATCTTTCTAAAAGCAAACAGAGGTGAAAGCACCAAACAGCTTGTCAAAAGCATTGCTACATTTTATAAACCAAACAGAGCAAATGCAAAAGAGACACTTAACATTTTTTTATGTTTGGGCATATTATTTTCCATTATATTAATTAAAAAGTCAACCTATCTGGCTTTCCCCAAAGGTACTGATTGGAAACTAGGGAATGCACATGTCTCCATACACTAAATTCCAAGCTTTTATTTAGAAATGTCTAAAGAAAGTCTTTGATTATTTCTTTATGGAGTCTGTTCAGATTTACTTTGATTATGTATGTTTTCATATATAGGCATATATACCTCTCAATAATGTTACATTTTTAGCAGAAAAAAAGATACTACTGTAAATATGCATTTTTCACAAAACTTACACCAAATAACATTAAAGACACTCAAGGTACTACCCAGCACAGAGAATAGCTAAACCCTCTCTCCTCTGTCCTCTTGGTATGCTATTTGCCTTGCCAAATATGCAGTGAAACTGTAATAAAGGGACTCGGTGCATGGATTTTAAATTAACTCACAATTTGAACTTTGAATGATCACTGTTTTGTGACTGTTTGGGGAACATGACTGCTGGATTTAAAGATGGATAAAGACAAAAACTATTCTCCTCTGACAAACCATTCTTCTAAAGAAATTGAACTGTGGGGTGTTGGTTTTTTTCCTCAGCAGAGAAATGATACTTAATCCATCGAGATGTAAAAACTCTATGAAAGAGACTCTTTACAGGAGCACTTAGGTCACCAGGTTAAAGAAAGTGAATGGTATTCCTAATGGAAGATAAACGGTTGCCCTGGGGGGTTTTATCTGTCATACTAATCTCAAAAAGCATCTCGTATAAAAGTAGAGTTAAAAAGACTGTTAAAGCAAGCTTCGCGACTGCAGTAAACTAATATCTGTGGCTTACCGCCTCTGCCCTACACATGTGAAATGTTTAAAACGTTTGGCAGGAAGCTTTTTCCCACATTTGGCTAGGCGTACTCAGTGAACCCAATGTGAGATAATCCAAAACAATTCAGGTTCAACAAAGGTTGGGAAAATATTATAGTGGACATAAAGCTTTGATGGAAAGCTTCTTTGATCTTGAGATTATAAAATACACAATTTCTAATCTGACAAATTTTTAGCTGCAGAGCAGAATATCTAAACATTCTTCTTTTGTCATAACAGTTTAATCCCTTAAGAATGTGATTTAAACCATTGGGGAGCAAAGGTTACAACAAGATTTGTATGAAAGAGGAAACCTGCCTCAGACACCTAGATAGAAAAATGTGAAGGCCATTAAATTATATAAGTAAATACTATCTGCAGATTGGCACTGCCAGGTCACCCTCAGTTCAAGCTCTGTCAAACATCTGTTGTTCCAAACACACTTGTTCACTGAACGAATACTGAAGTAGTTACGATTATTTTAAAATTTGGATTTGAGTTTAAAATGACCCACTTTGCCATGTAGGGAAATCGCCTTGACACAATAAGAGTTTAGGTACCAAGAGCTGGGGAGGTGGGAGGTTTCGTTCTGGGGTTGTTTTCGAGTGGGGAGGCCACTGACCATTTTTAACATATTTATTAATCTCATAAAAGATATTGCTTCTTCCTACTACTCTTGCTTAGGCCCATACTACTACTCTACTCTACTAATGTTAAAATAATGATTTTAAAACTTAAACCATCCTTATAAAGCATTGACTACCATTAGACAAAGCAATTCCTGTGAGGAAACACGATCAGCAAAAGCAATACAAAGTTGTTTTATCAATTATTCACACAACATGATTCAAAACTGCAAGTCACGTGTGTAAAGCCATGAGCCGGAGTTCATAAAATATGTTTTTTTCAGTGCTGAAAAACTACAAATCATTTAACATTAATTTGAGTACCAAATCTAATAGAGCACTAAACAGCTTTAATGGCTTTAAAAGTCAGCTGGATGAGATCTCGACTTTTTCTATTTAAAAAACAGAACAAAACAAACCAACAAAACTCCTCTTTTTTTCCTCCCTTAAGTTGAAAGCAAAGTTCATCCTTTTTACTTGAAAAGCCAACAAGTAGAAATTTAATTCCATGGTGACTTGATTTCCATGGATCTGCACATTAGTGTTTGTCACTAATGTTTGTAGCTAAATATCTTTATCTAAACTCCATTCAGTTTTCAGCTTTTTAAACAAATTGTTCCCTACCCTATAATCATGCCTGATAAAGAGAAAAAGTCTGGGTGCAGAAGACAGGGTTTGAAATAATGACTAGAATAGGGTTTTTACAGCCATTATACAAATGAATATAAATAGTGATGATTAACACATGGAATATCAATTTAGAAAGCATAACCCAGTGCGATGTTGTACTACAAAATGAGGAAAACATGGATCTTTGTGGTAGGGATTTTTTAAAAAATGAGCTTTGGCTTATACTGTGCTCCCATTTGAGAGGACAGAAAACGTCCCGTTCAGTGGGAAAAAAGCATCCATAAGGCTGATACAATCTCAAATTCAGAAGACACCATATCAGAAATAATAGAAATATCAGTTCCTGACACAGTGTTACTTCTTATGTTTCTTGGCACTACATCAATGATAAAAGTCTGTGTTTCTATCTTGTCAAAACGTGCAACTACCTTTCTTAATTGCTCCAAAATTTTCACAAAAGTTAATTTTACAAGAAAAAAAAAAATCACAGATTTTGGTCTATGCTTACATTAAATGCAGTGAAAACTGCCTGATAGGTGCAAACATTCCTAAGAAGAGTGCATTGGGAAGACAGACACATACTCTAGTTGCACAATCCTCGTTCCTATTGTCAATAAGCATATACGTGATTAGAAACAGCATTAAAAAAAATAGCCGCACACTTACTAATCCTTCTGGACTCACATCTGATGTTCTCTGCATGCCCTCCTACCACAAAATGAGGTCTCTGACCCAGCGCAGGGAGGCAGGGCCATGGCTCCTGATGCACGAACGATGAACCAAGGACTGGGTGTCCCTTGAGCTCCCCAGAATTTGTAGGCTGTGTCTCTGCCTGGCTCCTTACCTGCTCGGGCAGAGATAACATCCAGAGATTAACAAGTCTTTTCCAAAAGATTTCCCTAGGGTTCTTTCTGTTTCCTGGCAGCCTATAGTTCGGACAATTAAACTACATAGACTTCTATATAAATCTAGGATAGTGTTGTAACAGACACAATTGGTTTCAGAGATCAGCACGTTGACCATTAAATCTTCCCTTAACATTCTCTATGTCTCTGAAATGCTATCCGTATTTCAAGATTACATGGTGTTCTTGGGCTGAACAATTTCAGACGTGCATTTGTGCACTGATATAGCACAGTGAAAAATCCCATAACATTAAAAAATGCTTTCAGTGCGTTTCCTTCACTAAACCTTATCTATAGCTGAATGGAACTGACAGAATGAATGCTTTCTCCTAAAAACCAGAATAAATTTTTACACAATATATCCACTACCTTTACAACTTCATTTCAGCCACAAAAATTATTTGCACGGGTTTCATGAAGTATTTACATAGTGTTTTCATTAAATATGCTATTATTCATATCCCTCAGAATCAAAGAATAGACACTGGGGAAAACCTGTGAGAGGGAAACAGGGAACTGAGAGAACACTCATGCTGAAACGAGCTCCATACACCCATGTGACTGACCTAGAAACAATTCAGTTGTTGCCAGTACAGCTGCCTTTGAAGTCAGCCAAACAACCATACTCTCCTGCCAAAAAAAACCCTTTCATAGTTTGGCATCAGGGTTTTGCAATTAGTTTGTCACAGTTTCAGAGCAGTTATTTTAATTTTTAAAGTGATTCTTCTCTAATTTTCGGTTCTTTATCTTATCTGTTTAACACAGTGCCTTGAATAATCATTACTTCCCTGAGAGAAACGTCTTCTCTGTGAATCTTCTTTCAAACTTGCCTTTGCTATCTGCAGTGTCTATTGTCCTTTCACTGACGTGGATGTGTTTTGTTGTCCAACTTTTGTCTTTGCTCTGAAGATAGAACACTAAAATAAAACCAAACCCCTTATTTGTTAAATTCTATCCTATCTGCAGTCTCACAGTCGTTTGACAGACCCTCAATGTCCCATCATTTTGCTCGTGTTTTCTTGATATTGTCAGATTGGTTTTGACTGAATTTCTTCTAAATACTTCTGGACAAGTTCAAGGTCATAAAATCTTCCTTCTTGCAGAACATGCCTTTTTACTCTCAAACACAGACTATTATTCCCCTCATTTGAGAACTTGTCATACGCCTAAAGCATATAATAATCTTTAATGACCACCTCCTTCCTCCACCTCAAATATCTTTCCTTTCTGTTGATCTGCTGTGTAGCTATAAATCATCACTAGGATTTATCTTTACTTTTACTTTATTACTCTTGAACGTTTTCTTGTTGTCTTAGTTTCCTTCCAGTTTTCCTGTTCCTTTATTTAGAATTTTCCCAATTTGTTATCTTATTCGAGTATTGAATTTTGAACCCAGACTAGTTCATACCAGCAAGTGAAAATAAACTGCCACATTCCCTTTCTGACCAATACCCATGCAGTACTACAAATAGTCATCTTAGATGTTAAGTTCTCTAGGAAGCATCTCCTTTTCTGCCTTATTACAGCTCACTTTGTTCACCCATCCTCATCCACCTACGCCAGAGGAAATTCCTTTGAGTATCCAAATTGGCACTACACATCTGCATTTAGGCACCTGGTTCGTTCCCTATGCGTCCAGTCTAAATTTGTTGTCTAGGCTCCCTCTTTAGTCCAGAATAAGCGTTTAAAAGAAGTGGCATGGATTGCCCTCGAGGGGTGAGTGTTTCTGTGCATTGACTAGAGAGGAACCTCCCCATCTCCTTCCCAGAGAGGTCAAGTTAGTCCATAGCATCCTGTCCTCAGTGACACATGCTTGTAATCATGGGAACGGTGGCTTTCACTTTCTGCTCTGTGTTGCCTGTATGCCTGATACTGCCCCTAATTATTGTTACATTCCTTTCATTTCAAATTTAAAATGAAAACTTTAACCTTCTGTGTAGCTCATGGCTAGCTCTTGCTAGTATGGCAAATCTCAAAGAAAAGAGATGTGGTTTCAGGAGCAATTATAGAATATATCCTCCTGGATTTCCTCACTTCAAGTCTGTGTCAGAAATGGGAATGAACTCTAATACTTGTGATACAGCAGACTGAACAAAGATTAGATTCTTCTAGAAAAAGATCATCAAACGAAAGGTGTTTGAGATAGCTCAAACAAAGCAAAACGTATTCACATTCCCCAGTTCACTCTGGGTAGGCTGACAGGAAGCTCTAAGGAGACAGCATTGAATTATTACTTTTTTTTTTTTAAAGATAAAATGTTAAATGAAGTCAACAACATTAGCCAGAGGTCAAGAAAGCCTGAATTTCAATTTGATGAGGTTGACATTCAATCATCTGAAAGACCAATATTGCAGACCTTTGACTGCTCTCTCACTGGGAGAATCAGTAGCGTAAAAGGCTAAGCATCATCCTTTCCCATTGACTTCAAATGGAAACGGAGGTGACTGCACCTCAAGTACTGAGCACCTTTCGGGACCAGGACTTTGTTTAAGAGAGAGGGAAATGAAACTAAAGCTGTAAAAGCAGCAGGCTGGAGATATAGTTAAGCAAAGTGGTTCAGGCAATAGAACGTTAGGAAATAGATAATTTCCACTAGATAGTACCTCTGTGGAGACCAGGACTTTCAGGAATCTCTGAATATGGCTTTCTTTATGTAACCACTTAAAGATTAAATTACATCATCAACTAAATGTAGTGACTGAAGTGGAGAATAAGATTCCTGGAGTGAAAGTAATGCTTATTATTTTAGCTGCTGTAAGGACTTCAGGCTCTCTCAGGATGATTCGAGCAGCATGTATACCTGCCGTGGTTTAACCCCAGCCAGCAACTAAGCACCACGCAGCCGCTTGCTCACTCCCCCCACCCCAGTGGGATGGGGAGAGAATCGAAAACAAGTAAAACTGGTGGGTTGAGATAAGGACAGTTTAATAATTGAAAGAAAAAGTAAAATAATAATAATAATAATAACAACAATAATAAAAAGGAAAGTAACAAAAAGAGAGTGAAATATAACCCAAGAAAGAAAAGTGATGCACAATGTGATTGCTCACCACTCGCCGACCAATGCCCAGTTAGTTCCTCAGCTCATCCCAGTTTATATTACTGGGCATGATTTCATAATGGTATGGAATACCCTGTTGGCCAGTTTGGGTCAGGTGCCCTGGCTGCGTCCCCTCTCAATTTCTTGTGCCCCTCCAGCCTTCTCGCTGGCTGGGCGTGAGAACCTGAAAAATTCTTGACTTAGTCTAAACACTACTAAGCAACAACTGCAAACATCAGTGTGTTATCAACATTCTGCTCATACTGAACCCAAAACATAGCACTGTACCAGCTACTAGAAAGAAAATTAACTCTATCCCAGCTGAAACCAAGACAATACCCTAACAGATCAAAGCTTGTTTTGGGGATGTTAGGAAGTAACTGACTGTTTGTTGGGGTATTTAAAAAATAAGGAGGGTTTATAACAAAGATTATTGGGAAGGTGAGGGGAGAGAGAATTCTAGACTATTTAGCTGTGATTTGTATATTCTCTGTCAACCTTATTTTTAACATACATATAAATACTCCTTTGGCTGGAATGCACATGCAGATTAGGCCCAGAGCAAAACCTTTTTTGGACATAAATGTCCTTCACACTTGTTTTCCTTCTTTGCAGATGATGGCATCGGTGAAACTTGCCAGAGAAACTTGTAATAATAATACTGAATCCAAATCTGAGACAAAGTGCCCCACATGAAAAAAGAGCCTAGGGCTGGAAGAGGTTGGTCTCAGAGCTAGGCGTGAGGAACATGAAGAGAAGAAAGCCGCTGAGCAGGATAGAAGCTTCATCTGGAAGGGACAAAGGAATTACCCGGGAATTAGTTAGAACAAAAGGGGAAGGAAACAGACTACACAGAACCACTTAGAAGGTCTAGTGTCAGAAAATAAGAAACTAATTTGATTAAGTAAAGCCAAGTAAGCATTGTTCATGAAAAGAAAGACAAAAATTCAATACTAATGCAGGCAAATCTGCAGAATGGGGTTGAAAATGACATGAAAATGAAGACAGACAACAAATAGCATGATCAGAACAAAAGATGAAAGGGAAAGTGTACAAAAGGATCTGGTAATTACCTACCTACATGGTTCTTTGGTAAAGATAGCACCCTCCTACTCAGGCTGGGTGTGCCAAGAAGCTTAACAAAAGTTCATTCTCTTGAGAATTCAGGTTCCTCAAGCTTTACTCTTACCCTACTAAAAGTATTAATGGAATATGGCTATCACTGACTTCTGACTATATGTTCAACTGGAGCCAGGACCAAGAAATTTAAAAAAAAAAAAAAAAAAAAAAAAAGAAGAAACCCCCACCTTTGGAAAACTGTTAACATGGGCTTCTTTGAAGAATAATGTGGATAATAAATCCCCAAGTTTAAAGAAACAAAATTACAAGTGGCTATATACAAAGCCCTATCCCCAAATTAGGAGAGGCTTGTTTAAGTCAGAATAAAACCCTGCCCTATCCAAAAACAGTGGGGGAAACCAGTCACTTCTCCTCAAAGTGTCCACTCCAAGGCACTGCTACATTTTTTCTCAAAACCTAAAACCTTGGCCGTTTCTTTTGGACAAGGTGAAGCAGGTGACATCTGGAGAAGCTTATGACAATTAGGAGGACACAATTAACTTATTTTTAAGCATTTGAATTAAAAGATAATAATTATTAATAAGCCTTAAATCCTCCTTTCACTGTATCCTAAATTCCCAGTAAAGTTACTTTCAACTATGTAGTTCAACTGTAAGTGCTAGTTTCAGAGCAGCATTTTCTTGGTAGCGCTTTCTAGCAAGTGTTTTCTAGTGTTTAGTGTTCCTGGCTAAAAGTAAGCTGCTTCTTGTAGCTCCTCATGTACAAGATTCTGTTAGCTGGCAGGAAACCTAAGACTTAGACATTGTAGTTCTGCATGCAAGTTCATTCAGGAGTCCAGTCTTTGGCTCTTTATCCTCTGTGCTACTGATGCAGAGACTTTAAATTGCTTTTTAAAAGTAATTTAATGAACCAATAATGTTTTATTTCAGCTTGATATGCACTTGGTTGGTTTACTCGGATTACAGTTACCAAACATGACTCACCCCAGGATGATTGCGTTTCGCTTTCAGCCAGGTGCAGCTAGGACTTGGCAACCATCGTCCCGAAGCTGGTGTCTGTGCTAATTCTGCACTTGGTGACCTTCATGATGTGGGTGTTTGGAATGATTCTGTTGGCACAAATACAGATTCTCTCATACAACCATCTGTTCCTTGTGGAGAGGAATTTTCAACAGGTATCTGCAATGTTTCATCTACAGCTTTCAGTTTTCAGCACACCTTCCATATTTATGGTGAGAAAATAATGCCTTCACTGCCCTGAAGAAAGTAGGGCAACTAGTGATATTTAGAGGTGGAATCCTTCATCAGTCTTAAACGTAAGGGGAATTTGCTGAACACTTCAAATCAACCTTAAGGTTGAAGATCCAAAGGCTGGTCTTCAACCCCAGGGTCCTTATTACTCCCGTTCTCCTATCACATAACTCCACTTTTGCAAGCCAATTCTTCCTTCTGTTTCTCATCATCCCCCATGCCTACCTACCCTGGCTGTGTCTGGAGAATGGCTAGTACTACATGGCAAGTTGATGGCAGAGTGTTGTCTAATCTAGGTGTGACATGGTGTGCCTAATGATAGCACTGATTGAGTCTCTTTGATGCCCTGATTTAAGGAACTACAAATGCCATTCACAGAAAGAGGCACATTTCTTTCTCTTAATTTGACCTATATCACACAGCCAGGGCTGGAAGAAGGTTTTCAGTTTTCCCTAAGCCTAACAACTACTTCTTAACATAAACCTTAGAGGACTCCTGTTCCATTGAATCAAATGCCGGCACCTGTGCGGCATCTGT
This sequence comes from Astur gentilis, assembly GCF_929443795.1. Taxonomy (NCBI): domain Eukaryota; kingdom Metazoa; phylum Chordata; class Aves; order Accipitriformes; family Accipitridae; genus Astur; species Astur gentilis. The sequence continues at coordinate 958,222 of NC_064892.1, forward strand.
TTTAAGACAGATATGTCAGTATAAAATGACATTTTGCTTGCTATATGCAGCTTAGTTTCCCTGAGGTCATTACTGATTTGTATATATATTTGGAGACTTCCTGCTTTTCAGAAATCCCAGCACAGTTTATCTACACTTAACTGTACTAAAAGAGGAGAGCAACATTTTGTACATAGGACAAAGTTCTTGCAATCTTCAAGTTAAAAAAAAAAATATAACTCTTATTTGAATATCAAAAATGAAGAGTTCTGTCTGCAGTAACAGATGTACTAACTCATTACGAGGCATTATTTGTACATACAATTGTACATATATTTCTGTACAGAAAATAAACAGAGTTCCTATATGGGTGCCCAGAATTACACATTACGTGACAATGATTCTGAAGCAAATATTATCATTTGTGTAGTGCACAGGGTACTTTTCAGTAAAATTCAGTGACTGCAGCAATTTCTTTTTTTGGTACTTCTGAGAGATCTTTTATTTTAAGAAGTTATCAGTTAGGCATAAATAGGTCTTTCGTTTTAATCGTTCCCAAGATTCCAAGGTTAAACCAGGCTTTATTGTTGGGGAGAGTGAGGAATTATGCTGCCTTATAGACATGACATATTTTCCAAATAAATTCAGTGCTACGCATGGAAATATTTTGAACATTTAGTTCAAATTACCTCATCTCATTTTAATTTGTGTTTCTGGGTTTCTACCCTCCAGTTTAGTGTGATACACTCTATACAATAACATAAAAGCTTAGGGTTCAATCCAAAGTAACCAACAACGTCAACTTCTGCTGCTGTCAGGACACTTGCAGGTGCTCAGTGCCCTGCAGAAGCATGGTATCACAGCCACTTGGTACAGAATCTCTGCATCCTTCTGCTTCCTCAACTTAAATTTCATAGAAACATAGAATCACAGAATCATGTAGGTTGGAAAGGACCTGTAAGATCATCGAGTCCAACTGTTAGGTTAACACTGCCAAGTCCACCACTAAACCACATCCCTGAGCACCACATCTACACATCTTTTAAATACCTCCAGGGATGGTGACACAACCACTTTCCTGGGCAGCCTGTTCTAGTGCTTGCCAACCCTTTTGGTGAAGAAATTTTTCCTAATATCCAACCTAAACCTCCCCTTGGTGCAACTTGAGGCCATTTCCTCTTGTACTAAATTTCTTTCTTATTCATATCCTATCAAAAATGTGCTGTCTTATGTGTAGTTTTTCATATATTCATTTATCGTCTAATCTTTGTAGTGGTTAAATCCTGTAATGTGTTATTTTTTGAGATAGCTGGCATACAGAATGATAAGCAACATAAGAGTCCAAATCAGGGAAGTCTCTCCAAGCAGTCGTTGTTTTTTTACAGATAGATAGCAGTCCTCGCTGCTTCTTCTCCTAACCAGTTGGATGCAGATCAGTTTCAAATAATAACCTATGCAGCTATGTCAAAGACAGTATTATGGCCAAATTATCAAAGCTTTTCAAAGTGTATGGCCCATCCAGAGTTTCTCATTTTCTTATGTTATTTAACTTCTTAGGATAAGCAGAGGTTTTAGAGCCAGAAAGGTAGGGAATCAAAATTAGTGTGAGCTGCAAACCTGAGTAACTAATGATGCACATGCTTCTTATGTCCATAGCACTTCATTCCAAGTGCAACAGTTGGGATAAAAATGTGCTGACAATATCTTGTGCAAACTGGTGCTTCATCAAAATTCCACAAGTGCTGGAATGTATTCTGCAAGCAGTACTCTACCGGTGTAGAAAGCTAGGAGGTCACTGATGCGCTCCTCTTGAAAGCTTCAGATTTTTGAAAGCATCAGCCTAAGCTGTTCTTCTGTCACATACTGAAAGAAATGCTAGGTCTTGACTGTTTATGTTCGAGCTTATTTCTTTTAGTGCTTAACAGTGCCTTCTAATGGCATCAGGTTTGTTGCAGAGTGACAGAGGAGGTTCCTTTCTCTTTTATTATTGTGGTCTAGAGAGAAAAAGATACCGCAGAGAACTGGATAACAGGTCAGAGAACTGGATAACAGGTGAGAGGACTGGTACAGATTTTCTCAGTCTGACCCATGGTTGTATGGAGGAGAGACTCCTAGGGTAACTACTATAAAGCCAGAAGAGTCATGGCATCTCCCTCATATTCCTCAAATCTGCTAATCCTTTTGCTTAACATTTTCCTGTCTATTTACTTTATAGCCACACCTTGTCGTACTGCTGTTTCTGCAGCAACTGCTGCTTTTCAGTTCTTCTCTTCCATTCTTTTAGCCTATTTCTTCTCCATTAAAGATGAGTGTAAGAGGGAAGAATAATATAAATCATCAATACACAAAACAGAGACCTAGAGGCTAGTCTCTTTTACAAGGCACACAGCTGTGCTGGGGACAGTCAGACACCCTGTTCTGAGCACTTACACTTCTGAATCCAACAGTTGTAGAAGCAAGTGTGGAAGATGAATCCACGGTAAACTGGCAAAGAGGAAGGGGAGAAGGAGAGAAGTTATCTAGAAAACAAACAAACAAACAAACAAACAAATAAATTAAAAAATAAAAATCCCAGTAAGGCCAAAGTATTACTTGAGAATGGCGTGCAATAGAACATGAAGAAAGGCTAAATGTAAAAAGACTAGAAATATATAAAAGAAGCATTTTAATATTCATAATATCCTTTGCTATTATACTGTTATTTTTGAAGTCTAATCTGTTTAGCAGAAGTCACCATAAAATGCACTACTCCAACCTAGATGGAAAGCTTCCCATAGCATAATCAGGGAGATCAGGGAGGCAGGGAGATGCCACCGGGGAGGTTTCCAGTATAAATCATATTTTATCCCACAAAAACTGCAAGCCTGCAACTATAAACTCTGTAAGCTAAACAAACTGTCAGTGTGATCCTGGTCTGTACATGGTTCAGGACAAACAATTCGAGAAAATAAAATTAATTCAGGTAAATTGGCAACAGCTGATTGCAAATAGACTGCATATTCTGAATTTGCACAATACAAAGGTGAACTTGTAACATAAAGACAACGAAGTACAATAGAAAGGAAAAAAAGGAGGCTGTTACAGTAACTAATAATTTTGAAAACTGCACTACAGACGCTGTAGTTTAGACACCTAACTCCTGATATGCCTTATTGGCAATGTTGATCTATACAGCTTACCTACGTGGCTATCCGAACGTGTCTGCCCACGGAACCACAGACAGCAGAGGTGTCACTGCCTAGCAATTTGTCAAGATACAGCAAGGAAGAAATCTGGGTCATTTGGATAATTATCACTTGAATAATCATTATCATTCCAGACAACTCAGTCTGTTGCCTCAGGCATCTAAGCAATTTCATCCAGTCACCTCAGCCCTGTAAAGTACAGAAAAGCATTTTGTGAACTTAACAGAACTTACAGAAAAAAAGAAGTGTGCAATGGAGTGTTTTGGATTCCAGGTATTCTAAATTTTCTATACATTTTCAGGACATACAGAGGTTTTATAGGCATGTCTTTCTAGTCATTACCTTTATCATTAACGATAGCTAATAACCTTGCTAGAGATCCCATAACGTTAACACAGCCAGGTAATTATATCAGGTTCTGCCTGAAAACGGGCATGATCCAAATATGCAAATTTTGAACCAAAACAAAAGACAAGGAAGGAAGCAGAGTCAGAGGAAAATAGTCACTTTGCATGTTATCATCTTTCCAAGCTCACTAGGACAAAAGATATTGTTAAGTTAAAAGAGAGGGTAGCAGGAAAGAAAAGAAACAAAGTGACGATCAGCACAAGATCAGCAGATGAATGAACAGGAAGACAGTGAGAAAAAGAAGCACATTTCTTAGAGATGCTTAGCAGCACCTCTGAGCAGGAGGTAATTGCCAGTGGATAAAAAGAGCAAACTGGATGCCAAGACAGAAAGCAATGATGGAGCACCAAGCGCCTTGGTCAATATATTTGTAAATCTGCAGAAGGTCCCGGGAGAAAAAAAAACTCATCCAGCTTTCTATTTCTTGAGATGGTAATCTTCCCATGATATACATTTTCACTAAATTTCCTGACAGAAAAGAAATGCAACAACTCCTAAAGGCTGCTAGACAAACAGAGAATTAGCTGGGTTTGTTTTGTTTTAAAACACACATACAAATGTAGGCCAATAAACAAGCAAATCTAAAAAAAAAAAACATTGGCCAATTAAATTTCTTCCTCTGGTACAGTCAGTTAAAATTAATTCTGGCATATGAGGCAGCCTAAAGCCAGATGGTACGTCCTCGCTGTGCTTTGAAGTGAGAACGTAGAAAACAATGTCTTCTTCAGGCTGACCAGGAGCTAACTAAACACCTGGCTTTTTGTTGAGGGAGACCTAGGTATTACAGTATTCTTGTCGTGGGAGTCACGTATTAGACAAAACAATAGCCTGTCTTCTACAGGAGCAGAAATGGGAAAATGGAAAGCTGTGCTCTGTTGGTTTTTGGCAGCAGGGAATTATTAGCAAACCAAAAAATTCAGTTAACTTTCATTTAGAAAGAATTTGTATTGAGCAGTCACGAGTTTGGCATGAATACTTCAGTTTAACCACCTAATTTATAGCATTTGACCATGAACTTTGTCAAAGTTTGTGCTACCCACGTAAGCATTTAAGGTCTCAAAATATTTCCAGATATATTCTTATGGCAATCACTTTTAAAAGGAAGCCACTACTGAATTTTTAATACTTATTTGGTTCGTATGAAATAGCATTTGTTGTTCTGGAAGTGCTAATGCAGGTATCTTGGTTGACAACTGAAAGCACCATACTTTTTACAGAATCACAGCATGGCAGAGGTGGGAAGCAACCTCCGGAGACAGGGTGGTCCAACCCACCTGCCCAGAGGTGCTTGGGGCCATTTCCAGTCAGACTTTTAACATCTCCATCGATGCAGACTCCACAATCTCTCTGGGCAACCTGTTCCAGTCTTTGACCACCCTCATGGTAAAAAAAGTGTTTTCCTGAGTTTAAATACAATTTCTTATATGCCAGTTTGAGCAATGCTTGCAGTGCTCCTTGCCAAAACCTGAGAAAACCAAAGAAAGCCCCAGGACCACAGCAGCACGTTAGGCAGAGCTGAAGGTGCTCAAACCAGGGCTGCCAACAGCAGCTTTCCCAGCATCTGAGCTGGAATCAACGCACCTTGGAAATGGCAAAGTGTGACCTTGTATGGTCAAGAATTGGAACCAGCCAAAATCTTCCGGTTTGGTCAAACTTGATTTAAAAAAAAAAAAAAAAACAACCAAACACACACACACACACACACACACAAAAAATAATCCAAAAGCAAGAGCAATGTGTTCTGAGGTAGGGCAGTGACTAAGCCCCAGGACCAAGGGAGGGGGAGGCTCAGGACTATTGTGCAGCACATCCGCCAGGGCGAGGAGGGAGAGCTGCGGGAGAAGGGAGTGAAGGAGAAAGGCAGCAGGAAAGGGTGATGACATCGTTTAATAGAATTGATTTATGAATCACCGACTTTTTGTGAAGTTAATTCCATATTCACCTTTCCCTCAGCCGCTCCCCCACTCCCAATAAAGTTGTCTCTGTTCTAAACCCTTGAACTCATTGTTTGTTAGTAGGGAAGTATTGCTCATGAGGGAGACACAGACAATGTTCATTTAATTTTGCAGCTTTCCCAGGAGACTCTTGCGGGTATTATTTAAGGAGTGTTTTCAAAGGAACGTATGTATATCGGCCCTCTTTACTACCCACAGCACCTCCACCTAGACAACTTAATACATCAGTCAACATTTGCAAGTCATCAGTCAATCAGCAGTGAGGAAAGGCAAATTGAAATGAAATACCCTAATTGAATAATTTCATTAGCTTTGTTCTAACACAAATAGACGCCCTCAGAGACGCACATTCTCGCTGGAGACTGGTAGTAAACGTGTTAAGCGCCTGAAAAGAAAGTGATACAATTGTGAAAGCACACACAGAGGTAAAATTTTCCCAAAGGCTGTGTGGGAGAGCGGGTAGTGGGAGCAGACATGATTTGGCTACCGCCTGTAGGTGCAAGGAAGGAAGTCTCCAAATGGTGGATTTAACAGGAGTCTCCGCAGCCACATCACAAAGCGCCCGGGAGTGGCTTGTCCCTCCTGGCCCCTGTGGGAATCAATCTGAGGAAGCCTGATGCTATAGAGATGTTTCCTGTATATTGTGTGGGAACCTCAACTAAGTGCAAACTACCGGCAACAATGAGACAATAAATTATAATAAACAGGAAAAATAGCATTGGCTCCTGAAATCAATGGCTGGAGCGCATGAAACTTTCACAGCATTGATAAATGAATAAATGTAACAAAAAGCATTGGGTTTTGAAAGAATGGGCAGTTTATCGGCACTGAAAGGCTCCTTTTCTATTAACTAAATACATGTAAAAAATAAACACCCCTAAAGGACTTTGGCTGAGTTTTTTAGTGCTGGAGAGGTGATTTAGAAAGCTGCACCGAACTCCAGAGTCTGATTCCTTTGCTCGGCCCTGAAAACAGCAGCACAGTCTGAACAAACAGACACCTTCTAGCAACCCCATTGCATCATCCATCCACGTCTGCTACTCGGCCAACACCAGATGATCACATCTGAAACATGAGCCAGCCCCCTCCTTCTGAAAAAAGTATAAAAAAATGAGCTAAAAACTACTGGAAGCAACCTGCTGTCCAGTGAAGACCAGGAATACTCTGAGGATTAAATCCTGTTCATCTTGTGCACATATGCTCTCTTATTGAATTCAAAGAAGTGAGCGGTGAGAGCTGAAGCAAGTGGGAGTAAAGAGTCTGCCGTACTTCAGAGGAGACACTGAAACACCTTGCAAGCCCAAGGGAGCTGCAGTATTAAGCACTTTTCATTTACAGCCCTTGTGAGATCCAGGCTCTGCAAAAGAGCTTCAGAAAATGCTGAAATTCAGTCCGGGAGAGCAGTCCCACCTGAGGCAAAATTAAGTCCATCTCCAGACAGTGTCCAGAAGGCGCAGGACCTTGTGTGGGGCCAAGCTCAGAGGGACAATACCTAGCTGGGGTAAAGCAGCAAGATTTAGCCTTGCATTAGAAATCTCTGCTCTTCAACAGCAAAAGACCTGAGAGAATCCCACCAAAGAGTTTTGAGGGGGCACAAGTAAACCGTGCAGAGCGAAAAGTTACTCTTTCAATATCTTTGGGGAAAAAATGGAAAAGGAAAAAGGAAAAAAAAAAAAAAAAGCAGCAGCAGGAGCATATAAACACACTCCAATTGTTCCCAAGTTAATTTATTTCAATTAGTTTTAGCTGAATCAGATATCAATAGCAGACCGTGACACGGGAGCAATAAGGTGCACAGGTTTAGAAAGAATATGCATTTTGCAAAGTGAACTGGATTGCTTGTTTTGTTGTGTTCCAGAATGAATTGTTGAAGAGAATGCAAGAAAAGCGATGCACAGGGATCTTGGTACAGTACCTGAGGCTCTACCTCTTGCAGTATATAATGAAGAACTAGTTTCTTCTATTCTAGACAGGTCAACTCTCCGGTTTAATGGAAACTGGCTAACTGACACATAGAAAGCAATGCTAGATGGCAATGATTTGGCTGTTGAATACTCAACACTATAAAGGCATTCAGCACTATGGTCATTTTAAGTAAAGATTGGAAGGGGGAATACTCATTGTCTCAATTAAATTAAAAATTATAAGAAACTGTAGGCAATAAATAGTGTAAAAGGGTGCATAAATTTTGGTTTCACAGAGAGAGGCAGCCTTCAATGGCAAGGGAAAGTAATCGCACTGTTCTCATCAGTGCAGAGTGCTGTGTTCAGATCTGGGTACCTCATCACTGATACATGCAGCGCACTCTAAAAGAAACAGGAAAACCAGTTAAGAACATGCAAGGAATTATTTTTTTTAAAAAAACAGAGTTAAGTATGTCTAAGCTTGGCTAAGGCGGTAGAACACAATAGCAACCCCTAAATATTTGAACAACAAAGAAAGAGAAATCTTAGCAACACGATTAACTGCAAGATGCAGAAAAGTGTTCTTACAGAAAGATCCATTAACGTCTGGGCTACAAATGATAGAAAGCCTGTCAACAAGAACATTCAAAGTTAGATTGGACAAAACACAAGTAGAAGTATAATAAAGACTTGTTCTGCGCCAACAGCTTGATCTGCTTGATGCCTTAGTGTTTTCCATCTCTTTCAAAGTAGCTAAACATCAGCATAAATAAACAACATCACCTACCTTTTACTTTATGAGTAGCAAAGCTATTAATTTAAAAAATATTTCTGAGAATTCTTCCTTTTAACATAAACAATCTTCACTTGTTCACTATCCATAAATAAGTTGCTATAATAGAAGAGGCACGTGAATAGTCCAACAACTACCCTGAAAAGTCGTTGAGCTGCATGCCAGCTTCACATTAACCATTACCCTAAACAGTTCCTACATCTCTAAATGCTTCCTATATTAAACTATATGAAGCAAACACAGTATAAACAACATCCAGCTGCAAGCACGAAGGTAACCATTGCGGCGGTGAGAATGAGCAGTAGAGGGCAGCGAAGACTAGGAGTAACTGCAGATTTACAAGGTCCTGGACTGGGAGGAGGTGGGGGGGGGGGGGGGGGGGGGGATTTTTAAGACTAAATGCATGCTGATCTCTCTTACGTGTGATGCCCAGTATATCTGAAACCACATGAAGTTGTTACCAGCCCTTCATCAAAGAGTCTCCACAGCTTCTGGCATAGCCGGTCTGTGCTATGTTCCTTTTCCAAGGTGACCTCACCTGGCATCGCAGTTAAGGTTTGCGCTGCAAGGATTGCGGCAGGTACTGCGGAGCTCCTCGGGTCACCTTCCTTTCCACAGCCAGCCTTCCCCCCCTATCCTCTGCCTGGTCTTAATCTTTAGGCAAAAATATCTTAGGCAGGTTTTACTGGGGTAAAAATCTGAATATTGATTTTCTTGTGTAAAAGGTCAGGAAAAATGTGGAATTTATTGGAAAAAAAGCGTGTTTATTTGGTGACAGTCTTGTGCAGTTGCATTTTTTAATGTGATCCTTCCTTCTGTTCCTTCAAGTCTTTCCACAGACTAAAGACACAGGATCTGGAAAATGTCACCTCTGGAACTGCATTAAAATTCTTACCTCAGTGGCTGTATCCTTCTGCCATCTCCTCTCCAATTTTTTTCCTTCGTCTGTCTGGGGCTGACTTTTGCCTGCTTTTTGTTTTGTCCTCTGTAATGCTTTTCGCCCAGAACACAGTCTGTGTCCTATGGCCTTCAACTCTTTTCTTCCCACTCCATCTGGCAGGTTTTCAGTCATTTGCAGCTTTTCCTTCATAATATTTTTATTTTCCTTCTAAAATCAAAGTAAACACAGGTTTTAAGATAGTGTTATTTCTAAAAAATATTTCTGCAGCCCTGTATCCTAAACTTCATTCTTCTATTGTTATGCTCTATACACATACATGCACGAGCACGCACACATACAATGAAAGTGCTTAACATAAACATTTTCCTTACATTACAGGATGAAAGTGATCTCAGGCCGACCACTTATTTTCTGTGAATTGAATTATGTTCAGAAACCATAGAAAGAGATAGAAAAAAGAATTATTATTATTTGCACCGATACATCACCTGGAGTCCTTTGTCATGAACCAGAACCATATTGTACTAGGACCTTTAAAAGCACAGGCAAAGACGACTGTCTCTGTGTTAAAAAAAAAAAATAAATAAAACCCCTTACTGTGAAAATGTAATGCGAAGCACTAGGTGAATTATTTATTTGCATTTTTGTGAGGCGTGGGTAACTGCACACAGTAAAAGTGAACAGGTCTCTGCTGTGAACCTTATACACTCTAAATAAACAGAGAAAACAAGGAAACCCAGAGGCATAAAGAAATAACATAAAAGAAGTTAGCAACACAGGAGTAGAAAGAAGCTCTCTCTACTCCAAGACCAGTGTTCGCTAAGGCTGTCTATGTCTTTGCACATTCCACAGTTTCATCTTTTTAGAGATACTTAAAAATAGTGACCTTTAGAGTCACCTTTATTGGCTGTAGCACATAGGATAGGAAAAATTCTTCCCTTTGGCTTTTTGTTTTGTCATGAATCCATTACCACTGTGGACATTCAGACGTGAATTAAAAGCAAATTTTAATTTTATCAGTGTGAATTATTTAGTGATATTGTTCCAGATACTCAAACTGTTAGCCAGTCATAACTAAGTCTAATTATTCTGCAACATTTGGACTTATTTATCAGTATTAATTAATTTAAGAGCCCTAGTACAAATATATAAAATTGTATTTTTAAGAAAGGAAGCCACACAGCCAAAAATACAAGCCCAAAACTTTCTTTAAACAGAGGTCTCAGACACACTAAGTCTTTATTTTTTCCTTTAGAAAAGTAATTGAAGATTCTTAAAAAAAAAACCAAAACAAAACAACAACAAAAACTCAGTCTTTTTATTCCTGGAGGAAGGAATTCAGTATCAAGGCAACAGAAGTGCCCACAGCCACATTTAAAGCAAGGATTCACCTCTTATTCTTACTTTCATGACGAAAGGAGGAAAGCTTGTCTGAAAATGGAGTGTCAACCCATTCTTGCTGCAAAACTGAGGAAAATCCATGCTTCTTTCTTCCAGCAGAAGAGTGATCAATTGCATACGTATATGCACAAGTGTCTGCATGTACACATGTAAGGGAAAAGGGCAAAAGAAGTTGGCCACCCTTTTTCCTCGTACAGCACTGCTGCTGTGACCCAAGCTCTCCTGCAGGACATGTAGTTAATCTGCAGAATCCTTTTAAATAATAAATGCACAGCATTGGCAATTGAAAGTTTGCTGAGAAGAGTACACACCGGTTTCTGTAAAGTGTTGAAGACTAGCAGAACTCTGTAGATCCAAATTATTTCAGAGCCGCGGGTTTCAGGACAAAAAGGCCACGCCGGAGAAGTTTAGAGTTCCAGTAGAGAGATGGCAAGAGTGTAAATAGTCACTGTGGGTATGAAGAAGTTCCTCAAACACAGATGGTGAACCTGCTGTGGTAGGGAGGCTTCGCCGCCCCTCAGAGCCTGAGGAACTGCCTCAAGCACAGCCCAGCTGCCCATTGCAGCCACTGCCTGTGAGTAAAGCTAAATGTAGCTTACCTGCCAGTCACCACCTGAGGAGAAGAGGCCTCCTGTTATCCCGAGGATGTTTGAGCAGACGACGTGGAGTCCTTCCTAATACCCTCAAAGTTTTCTGGCTGATCGAGCTATGGGAAGGGTTCTGAGGAAGCATTACACGTACTTCCTTTCCCTTCTCCCCAAAACTACGCTTTGGTAGTTTTAGTGGGCACTGATATTTCTCTGAGGGTCAGAAGCCTGAGGACACTATCTACAAGTGGCAGATCTTGGGATTCTGGACTCTTTCACTAGGGAAAGGGTCTGGGGGTGCAGAAGTGAATGACCCCGAGTAAGCAATTTCCATTTTCCGACACTAGATGAGAAGAATATCCAGCTGGAAATTTAAGCCAGGTGTCCATTTCTCCTAGATTACATCAGCCATTCAAAATTACGTAGAATCTCAGCCAAAGTTGAGGCACTCTCATGAATATGAGACTGGGAAGCTTGGAAAGAGGAAAAGCTAAAACCCAGGGAAGATAAAAGACTCCTAAGAGGCTCCACTTCCAGCTGAAATTATTCCACTTACATACCGTCCTTTCAGCATTACACTTAAGAAAATTAACACCATCTAATCCTTGATAATGGAAGGACAATCAGGCAGCACTGCAGCTGCTATTACAAGGTCTTCAAGGAGTGATAAATAAGCCAAGAGCTATTTGTCTGACAGTTTGGACTGTGAACACAAGTAATTCCAACCAACCTACATATAACAAAGAAATACTATAGATCCCAGAATGTGTCCCTGAGGGATACCAGATGACACTGAAGACACCAGAGATCAAAGCAATATATTTTACAAAATGAGAAAAAAGAGTACAATTACAGCCAATGGTCAAAGGAGTCAAATGCCACATGGAAGTTGAAAAGCAGCAGGCAAATGTGGTAATAACCCTGCTATGTACAAGCCCACATACACATTATCTGGATAGCCTTCAGAGAAAGAGAAAAATAAAACTCAAAATTATATCTATAGATTATCTCCAGAGCTGTTTGCACTAACCTTTGACCGCAATGACAGTGCAAAGGAAAAGTTCTTGATTTTCAGCGGACATTACTTTTGCTGCCATAATTCCCTCCTACAGCAGCCACCTTTCTCAAAGGACAAAAAATATTTCCCACATTCATTTGAGTAAGAAAGGAGATGTGATGATCAGATAGACAATTAGGAGGAAAAAAAACTGAAGAAAAAAAAAAAAACAAACCATGGAACAGACAAAACAAGACGCTTGATGTAGTCAAACCAACATCGTTACTTTGCCAGTTACTCCTCCACTTTCCCTATCCTTCATCTGTGCACTGTCTTCTTAGATTATAATACCTTTACCAAATGAAATTTGTTTTCATACTTGTCAAAAATGCCGGTACATATTATGGACTGAGTGGAATAGACAAACAACAATTTTATGAAGGTCTTGAGATGCACCAAAACATTTGAAATTTTCAAACAACAAGCTGGCAAATACAAAGACATTTCCAATAAATCAGAGTTTGTAAAATTCAAGTTTAAATGCTTTATAATATTACCATTTTATTAAGAGATCCAAATATTGTGAAAATGGTGAAAATGGTGGTTCTGAAGCAGAAACCTTTTGTATTCAGTTAACCCCTGCTTACAGTGGTTGTTTTTTGGTCAGGTGCTGCAAATGCATCATAATCATAGCAACTGTCATTATGTCACTAAACTCTCTCGAGATCTTGAATTTTTTTCCCAACATTAGAACAAACCAAGACCTTTCTAAGCATTCTAGGCAACCACACATCAGGCAGAGAGATAAATCTGCAGAATAGCTGATCGCCCAACAGACTTGTCACGCATTCGGCCAGAGAGAGCCTGAGTTGGCATCCCGGCACCTCCCGGGCGTGGGAGGCCCAGATTTAAGACTCTTCCAAATTGTACAGAACAGACAGCCGACTCTGAATCTCTCACATTTTGGTGGTGGCAGTGTCTCTCCACCAGACAACCTACCCGGAACATGAGAAATCCTTGTCCTTGAAGCTCTCTGCGCGGGGGGAGGGAGAATGTGTTTTTTACAGGAAAGTTTTATTTTGGGGAATTTAACATTTTTATGAGAAAATGACCAGTTAAAAATTAAACCCCAAAAGGCAGAATAAAACTATTCCATGGATACGATCTAATTAATATATGGCAAAATTTGATGAAATGCTAATAACAATGCCAGCACTGAACACAGAGTACTTAAATTTAGGGCAAAAAAGAAATAACAGATGGAACAGAGATATATGCAGAGCTCTTACATTCATATATTCATCTACTTATGAATATATTAGCATCTGACTCACAAATAAAACATATTGAAATAGTCACAGCAGCATTATCTACCAAAAGAGTCAATCATGAAATTTTTAACGTGCTACCATTTATAAATGTAAACTCATTTAAAGACTGTTTCTTTAGAAAATTATTGATTCTTTCTGTGCAATTAGGAAAAAGAAAATACTTTTCTCATTAGCAGATTCAGTCCTGCACCACTGCCATCAACAGGACTCTTACCATCAACTTCAATGGGAAAAGAATTATACCCTGTGTTAGCTTTCAGCAATTACATTGACATTATCAGTGATTTACTGAGTGGTATTTCAAACATGATACCATATGTCAGCTGATACCAAGCAAGTCTGAGTGTCAAACTTCTGATCATAACCACTTGGTTAATAAATATCACAGCTATTGAGCCTCTACAGCATTTAAACTCTGACAGCCAGGGTATCACCGCAAAAAAAAAAAGCCTTGAAAAACCCAAGGAGACTCAGCTCTGAGTTCAAATGACTTCCTCTTACGTCTTCCACTTCTCAAGTTGATTAAGATTCAGTACAGAGCTCTGATTTGAAATCGAGCAGTTCAGCTAAGGGGGAGGCTGGCAATGTTCTCTTGTTGATAGGTAGAAGTGGGAAATAGCATTGCTAACACTTTGTGATGATTTTCAACCCTTTCAGATGTGCTGACATCCTTATGAATTTAGGCTGCTGAAATATGTTTGCTTTCTGAGCTACATTTCAGAGACTTTTTAGAACCGCCCCACAGATCCAAGACGGTTTTGTAGGCCACCAGTTGCAAATCGCTGCTGTCTAAACACTAGTTTAAAAAAATATATGGAAAGATTTTTGTTCACTATAATTAAACTCGATCTTTTAAAATAGCTATATCATTTTTATCCTGTATTGGTCCAAAGAATCTCCAGGGAATTATTTTTTCCTCTTCCTTTCATATCAGTTAAATGACTTTTGATTCTGGTTAAGTTATTTCTAATTTGAAGACATTTGAGAGCAGAGTTGGGCCGTTTGTGCTTTAAAGAACATACACTTTCTTTCCTTCTCTTGCATTATTTTAGTTGCAAACTATGAACATCCAACTTTACTCTTATGGACTTCATTTACAGAGTGATCTTATGAGTTGCTCAACATTGTAAGAGATCTAGAGAGTTGAAATTTTCTCCATCTCTACATTAATTTCCCATATATTTTAATTCTATGCTAATTCCCAAGAGTTCTCTTGCATCTTGACACTTTGTCCAGTATCTAAAGATGTAATAACTCTTTATCAGTCAGGAAAGCAGGCTAAAAACCTCCAACATTCCTGTCTCTCTTAAATTTATTTTTTCTTATCCAAATTCCCCAAATACCAAAACCAAACTGAAACCAGAAAAAAAACGTCAAAAATATAAGGGGAAAACTATACCAAAGGAAAACTTAACCAGTGTCATATTACTGGTAGTGCACAAATAATGCTAGCTATTAACTTTCATTTTTAAGCAGCTTTTCTGAGTTAAAGATCTTTCAAAAGATAGAATTTCAAACATATTTTGTTAGAAAGGGCTATTTAGATAAGAACAACAACAGAAAAAGTGAACAAGCTACTCAACCTACAGAAGTAGTTTAAATCATTATATTGTCTGTTTTGAATGTGCATGGAGAAGTACATCATTAAGGAAAGGGCAAGGTAAATAATGAGGAGCTGACTATCAGCTGCAGAGAAATAAAAAAGCAGGACTCCACAAGCCAGGGAGCTTGGTGCTGCATCAGTCGGTTAATGGGCTAAGAGAGTCTGAATTAACATTAAAGCTCTGAGCTGAGAGATGGGAAATGCAGGAAAAGGAGAAACTGGAACATCCAGGGTAAAATCAGCTGCTGTGTATGCAGGCCAGAGGATGTTATTTGGCTGCAGGGGAACTGGTGTGGATCATCAGTTTGTACATCAGCCCATTAGCCTCATGCTGGTTAACTGTATTTTTTCAGCTGGGAAGTATTTAAGGCCACATGTTGAAGCTATTTTTTTCCCCTCCCTATTAGACTTCCAAGGAGGAACAGGAAGAAATTTAATGTAAATTAAGAGTAATAGCGAGGTATTGACTTGCTAAACTAACTTACTGAAGTCTTTCAGATCGTGTGAGGCTTGAAATCAGAGGGGCAGAAAGAGCGAAATGACAGGCAATGGACTGAAAATGAAAGAACACGAGAAGTTTGCACGGATTTGGAAGCTAGCAGGAAAACCTGTTAAGAGGAACAGGTGTTGCTTTCTGATTCAGCCATGGGCGATACCTGGAGTCAAGTCATGAGATCTCTACAGATTCAATCCTGCTCAGAAGAGGGGTTCGGTGCTGGGTGGAGAATCTGAGGGTGTGGATGAGCAATACAGCTGTGCTAGCCCTCGCCAGCTGTGGCTGAAGGGAGGGACGGCTCCCTCCCACCGCCCTCGCCTCGCTCTTGCACAGGCTCTGGCATTCATCTGAGCTGGCAGTGAGCTGGATCAAAGAGCTAAACTGGCAGAATATTAGTGGCCTCTTCCCCTCCAGCGTGAATTGTACCCAAGACCTGGAGCACCGTATCGGAGGAATTTTGAAAGCTGCATGTGGGCGGTAATGACATTTTTGAAATATGCCTCCCACCACCACTCGGAGCATACAAATGCCCGGACTTCGTTACAAGACAGCTTGCCATCCCACATTTTCAGCCCAAACCCTCTGCGCTGCTGGAGGGCGAAACTGGAACGGGCGGACAGCGTGCGGAGAGTCACTGCTGCTGAGGTGTGCGTGGACGGCGGCGTTGTTTAATTCTGCACACACTTCTGCTGGCCGGCCACCCTTCCAAACCTGCCCCCCCAGCCATTTAACCTTGCTGTAATCTGGGTGGCAGCTAGAAGTACACTTTTCTTTTTGCTCCCCTTTTCTTTTCTCATTTACAGCTGCTATTAAAAAAAAAAAAAAAAAAAAAAAAGAATTCCTCGTCTCTGAAAAACATAACACTGAGCTGGTGCAGCCAGAGTTTGTTTGGAGGGAAGCCAGCATCTTCTATAAACAGTTCAGCTTCACCATATTTAACACAAGTGCCTCTAAATAATAGTAATATTTTGCTTTCAAATATTATTTTGGCCTTTGACCAATGTTCCATTTTATGTCCAGTCCCTGTTACAATGGTTTTGACCTGTTATGTACTGATCTTTCTTTCAGAAGAGATAAACTTGTAAAAATAGCTCTTTATCTTCCCAAGACTCATTTATAATTTTATAGCAGATTAAAATTTCACTGATGAATGGGGAACTGCAGATGGAGCTGAGCCAACACTAAAATACCCAATCTCACTTCGGTATCTTCAAGTATTTTCTTCTTCTGCACAATGCTCTGATATTATTTCTGCTCAGTGACCTCCACGTCATGATTCTGCCATTAAAGACAATGAAATATCCAACAGTTGCATGTAACTGAGGTCAAAGGGATGACTGATATGTCTTGTGGGAACAGAAGGCTGAACGTGGTGTGAAAAAAGGAAAGAAGAAAAACAAAAAAAAAGAAGAAAAAAAAGCCCCAAAAACATATCCCCAAAATTCTGGCTTGTGGGCAAATCGCCTGTCAATTCAGACAAAATTGAACTGGACACTAAATGATTTTTACAAAGTGTGACGGAGAGATCATCTGTTCGTAGTAACTTTGTAATAAAGGCTCTAGTGTGTAATCACGTTTACACTACTATTTATTTGGAACAAACGCGATTATTTTGAGTACAGAGACTTCCTTGCCCCACAGACGTCTTCACTGGTTCTGCATCTTCGTATCTGCTTACAGGCACTTGTCTGCCAGAAGATGTCTTGCTTAATGAGAGGTTAATTTATATACAAGTTTAATAACAATTTAACAATACTGGTCTAGGAAGTTATCGGTATCAAATGAAGAATTTACCACAGGGTAAGCAAGAGTGTGAAGACAAATTATATTGGTTATTTTGTTTTGGTACCTATCTGTCTGGCTGTCTTTCTGCACCTTGCCCCCAGTGAAAAGGTATGATGGAGAAAAACCGAAATATGGAGAGTTATGGCAGAACAAATATGCATCTTGGTTGCACTGAGGCGGGAGCCAGTAACAGAACATCACAATCGTCGGAGCTGACTGGGAAGCTGCACATGGTGAGGAAATGGCGAGAGGCGGTGGAGGGGAGGACAATGTCTTCAGCCAGGCCAGCTGCGGGCAAGAATGGATGAGGGACCTCAACCGTAAACTCATGGAAAGATTTCTGGAGAAATTTTTCTTGATGCAGGAGAAAATTACATTCACTTTGCTTAGTACATTCTTCTTTTTTTTTTTTTGCAAGATACACAGTCTTATCATTAATACACTGTGCTCAAGATAAGGCTCCTCCTATTTTTTTCCCTACCCACTCACGCTCAGACAGGCAAATCCTTGCCTATGGCCTCAAAACCACGCTCTACGTCATGACCCTGGAAGTACTTACTAATCCGGCAGCACGCCTTTGCCTGAAAACCTCTCCCTAATTGAGCGTGCCATATTTCCAGCCTCTCTTCCAAGCCCTTATAAAACATTTGCTTACGACAGAATTCAGAAACGAATGACTCCTGTAAACTGAAAACCTCCATCAGCAGACAAGCAGAGTTTATCAAACTCCTGCTGCCTGTAACCTGACCGGGCCTGGCTAAGCTCAGGACTCCAGAGGTGAAATGTTACCATGTTTATGCACCGAACGATCTGTCTCCTAGAAATTGTACACGTGTAAAACATCTATAGACTATATGTACTGGGTTGAGAGAGAATATGGTACACCATATTCTCATTTGACATGGGCAAGCAAACACCTATTGACTCCAGTAGAACTAAATGAATTTACTTCAAGACATTTTTATTGTATTTTATATATTTATACTGTGTCTGTCACCAGCATCACTGCAGAACAATCATTTCCTCTTTACCCACTTAAGTAACTTAGCAACCTTTTTTTCACCCTACCTAGACATTCTTGTTCTGTTAGTGAATGAAAAACTTCCAACGACCTCTACCTCTCCTTCCAAATTGGAACATTTTGATTGGAATTTATTGTTTTGGGTTTTTTTTTCCCCAGAAAAGTATATACTCCTCCCTTACCACAGTAAAAAGCAGTAAAAAACATGTATGTTTTACAGGTAGCTATTTAAAGGATAGATTTTCATGAAATGTTACCAAAAAAATTTTTAAAAAGGCAAGTCATTCAAATGTTTATTTTGGAGAATATTTTCGTTAAATTATAAGATCTCTTGCCAAGAACATTGCCGTATTCCCTTCCCCCTGACTTAACCGACAGAAATGCCTGAAGATAATTGGTTTCTAAAAGGTAAGAAGGTACTTGAAACTCGATCTACTGCCAGCAGAGGTAGGTCCTTCAGGTAGCTAGAGAGGCTTTGCTAATGAGATCCTAGTTCAATCATTTACATTTCTTTGGTGGTTATTTTCTTATGCAAATTAACAGACTTTTCACCACCTAGAAACAGGCAACAACTGACTGTTAAATGAATTGCTTCTCTCTTAATGAAAACATTCAGCTTCTTCTTTCTTATGAGTTTACAGAAGGTTATTTGTTTGGATTATTATAATCCACACTACTTTGATGTTCACACCACACTGGGGTTTAGAAAACAACCCTATTATCTGTAATTGCAACTGCAAAGTTCTTCCCTTCAGAGAAATACTACTACGTTTTAATCAAAGGATGCAAAGACAAATATGTTATATACAACATAATGGAGGCAGCCTAGGATATCCAGTGGCTTTTTCTTTTTTTTTTTTTTTTCCCCTTCCTCTTTTTTTTTTTTTTTTTAATAAGTAAGCAAGCCACCCTAAATTTCTTTATAGATATTGAAAGGAAGGAGGTAGGAAGTGTCTAATAAAATTAAAAGAGGAGTTGTTTGCACATTTTCTATCATTCAATTAACATGCTAACAGGGTATAACCCTCGAAGCAGTTAAGTGAAAGGGACAGGGTAACAGAATTTTAAGCTCTGCATTTCTTTTTGTTCAATAGGAAGCAGGCCTTCAACCTGGGGAGGTGGTGATGGAGTGCATAAACCAAAGAAGTTAGGTCTGTGGGGAGCTTTCATGATCTTTCCTGGATTAAACACAGGAAAGAAAATAATACCCTTAATTCTCTTCTGCATTTTCCAAGAATGACAGTGAAGGACTGTAACTACAGTGTGGTAAAAGCAAATGGTTAACTGCATGCAAATGTAGTGTTAAGCCTTAATTTGCTTCTTTATTTCTCTTCTCACACTGAAAGCTGCTGCTGCTGCTGCTGCTACCAGGCTTCAGGAACATGGTCCTATTTTGTTTGATGTCACAAAAGATCAAGCTGAACTTTCCTTAGCCTCTAGCTATGCTGAATTCTGTAATGAAGAGTTAATCTATGCGCAACTTGAAGGTTGAAATTATACTCTCTTCTGTTCTCAGTAAAGGTGTAAATCCTTGCAGATATTCTGACACCACCACCACCACCCCCCACCCCCACCCCCCGGGAGATCCTTCCTCGTAACACATCATAGTCCGCTGGGGATTATTTTTAGATTTTTTTTTTTTTTAAAGCAAAGCTCCTCAGAACTCTGCAAATACTTACTGGTTAAAGCTCGAACAAAGACATCGAACGCTTTAAGAGGGTAACTTTTCCCCCTCAATTGTAAGGCACTCACATGCTTATAAAAAGAATTTTACTTATTTTCTTCAAGTTTATTTATCATTTACCAATAACCATTTCTTGTGGTGCTTGTAATGACATCAAGCAGGACCAATTCCCGTTGTATTATGCACTGCATATCAGAAGTTAGCCTCCAGTCACAAAGCTATTTCAAACACTGTATTGGGGAATCTCATGCATTTTCATCGGACACTGTTTGTACTTTCATAGCTCAAGCATACTTTTAAATGTCTCTTCCACTTTGTCATCTCTCAACTTTTATTACAAAGTGCTAAATATGCTTCTAAAGCTGCTAAGCATACATTCCCATCAGCTGAAGAAACAAGTGAGTAACTAGTCACCATGCTCTACTGACAGGATGGATATTGTGCAATATGCCAAACTTGACTCCATTTTCAATTATCATCTGCTTTAGTTATTATTTACATGCTTAGTTAAGATAGAAAACTTCTACATATTGTAAACATTTGCCCATTTAAGTGACAAAAAATTGTTTCAGAACCCCTAAAATACAGGCATTCATTGTTTTAACTGAAAGTACATATGAAGACATCAGAAAGTAAAACTCTACTTTCAGTAGCACAGAAATAAAGTCTGAAAAGCAACACCTAAGGAATATTCTTTAAGAATAATTACAGGTTATCTCCTTCCAGCTCTAGTTATTAACTTTACGTGACAAGAAATAAAAACATTTCATGAATATTTCTACCCCAGTTTGTCCATGTTACCGGGAAGGGACTTGTCCACAGTCAGGAGGGAGTCCTTTTTTTGTTCTTTCTGTTAACAATGGAGCATGAATAAGGGGCAAACAGAGCTTCTGCAACTATGTCTGTGCTGGCAAAAGCTGTGGGTTTATATCACAATCATTAGTTTGAGCTAGTCTTGTGAAGGATATTAAGTCCTATGTGAGAAGCATAACATTAACCTCAGCTAACAATGAGTACAAACTCTTATTGCTACTAGGATTTTAAACAAAGAAAACCAAATTAGCAGCATTTTAAAAGTGAAATGCAGTGAAAAGATTGTGAAATGCTGCACTGGAATAATGGGCAAATATTGGAGAATTAATGGATAAGGTCGGATTTCTGCATTGATTAGCGCAATAAAGTTCAAAGTCGCTGGGTTCCATCCAAATACCAGCATTAAATAAGAATAATAATGAAAAGATTCATTCAGTAAGATACATACCCATCTTTATCTGAACCTCTTGAACTCATTAAACTCTAATCAAAATAACAGTAAGACCTGACTTCATTTATTTCTTGCTTCTGATTGAACCAAAATACTTATGAAAACTACTTTTCCATAGGAATTTAGACAGATCTTTTTTCAGTACTGCTCATAGCTTGGAAGTGAAAACAATCTCTCTAAAGTATCAATAAGTAGTTTAAGTCAAGATAAATGATAAATTACACGGTTAAATTTAGGTGCAGCTCAAATTTGGAACAAACTTTTGGATTAGATTTTATACCTTGACTGAATTTGATCTGGATGCAGACAACTATCATTTAAGTGACAAAAATTGTTTCAGAACCCCTAAAATACAGACATACATACAGCTTCTCAAGTTGCTTCCATTTAGTGCATTTTTAAACAAAGTGCACTTGTAAAGTAAATTTCACACAAATCAAAGTACCATTTTACTGTTGATGCTAACGGAAACCCATTGCCCAGGAAGAATTTCAATTTCAGTTTTCACATCATGTGTTTATAGTGCAACACTTCCATATAGATGTACACTGTAGATGTAGTACATTAATGAACAAGTATTTATGGAACAGCTGTTAAAACGCATGAGGCAAATTGCATCCAAAATTAGAGGTCTTCTGGTGTGCCAGCAGGTCTACTCAGCTGATTGTCCATAGCACAAGTGTCATTGCTCCATTTCACGTGGACAACTGTTGGAGTATATAGGACTACTCATAAAATAAGAAATTACTGAATATATGGTAGAGTTACAATGTTTCTGGTTCTGTATGCATTTGCTTGTTCGGGAAAACTACACAAATATCTGCCAGTCTATCCTCAGTCCGATATAGAACTGCATCCCCTACTTTTCCCTGAAATGCCTGAACCCTCAAACACTGGTGCCATAACTGGCTGCTGATGGCCCTGGATACCTCCAGGCACTTTGACATCCTGCCAAAGCAGTGGGAAGCAGCCTGGTTTCGTGTAACTAGTCACACGAACGCTCAGTGGGCTTGGAGTCTTCCGAGGATTATCCTTCCCATCCCAGGTGTGGGTCATGGACCTCTAACTGTCAGGGCCTGATACCAGCTTCAGACAAGGGAATTCAAACACAGCTGGAGAACGTGGGTTTCTATGTGTTGGTGCAAGGAACGTGAACTTCCAAGAAATAATGATGGTGGGAGGAAAATACCAGGCATATTGACTGCTGACAGAAGCCACATTTGTGCCAAAACTAGGAAAGAAATAGTCAAGAACAAGCATTCTTCTGAAGCTGTTACCCCTGTAAGACTGCCAGCTGAGAGGGAACGTGTGATATTTAGGACACTGTAAAGCAGCGTCTCTATGGCGCACAGCTTTCAGCAAATTAACGATCTTCAATTTAGGCTATCTGTATGCTATGTATCAACAACACATATTTTTCCTCAGTCCTCCACTCTCTTTCAGAATTTGTGTACTGTATCCTCCTCCCTCTCCACAATTTAATAGCTTCATGATGTGTGTTGATATACGCAGCAGACAGAAACAAAGATAAACAAAAGAATGCTCTGTTTTGTTCCCCAGGGGAAAAAAGAAGCAACAAAACAATTAATTCACTTATAAAAGTAGGATTTTCTGGCTACACAATGATTCATCATGTTAACAAAATAACAGAGGCAGATTTTCAGACTGTGGCTAGATTCAGCCATAGAAGAATATAATGTGTTGACAAAAAACCAAAACTACATTATAGGCTTTTCATCTACACAGACACATTTCTTGCCTTCTATCTTATCAGCTCTGGCATAGTTTGCTAAAATTTTACTATTTTAATCTGATATTACTGCTAAATATATAAGACATAATGCTCTTATCCATGAACCAGCTCTGAGCAAAATCACAAGGATTCAGAAATGTAGATGAGTGCTAAAAAAAATACCAAACTGGGAGGGAGGAAGAAGAGAGAAAAAAGGAAGGAGAAGGAATGAACAGTCATCCAAACTAGCAATATGCAAACAGAACATATGGTTGAGCTTGCTTCTTCCACAAGCAATATACTCACTGAGGATGACTCATAAACACGTGAAGTATAATACTTAGTACAATCTAAAATAACAAAAACAAGCCCTTAAAACCAGTTTAAATGTAAGGTGTTTACACTGAAAAAAAAAAATAATCAAAAGCTTAAAGTTCTTTGTATTTGTCTTAAGTGCATGCTAGATACAAATATGCTAGCTGGTTTTCCTTCTTTTTTCCTTCTTTCGTAAGGAAAAGGAGCAGTAGCTGTAACCACAGTGTGATATATGAACTCACCTCTAGTCTGCAAAACTCTGAGTTACTTTTTTGAATAAATGCTAAATTTTAAAATAAGCTGATGTGTGAGTTCATACACAAGTTCACAAAGTGGAGAGGGCTTTATGTTGATAAAATCAGCATAACTGAGTTTGAAAACTATCAAAGATCTATGCAGTGTTCTTTAATCTGTCCAAAAATCAAAACATCATGAAATTCTTTGGTGAAACAGTAAAGTTTGCAAAATCTTTCTCCCCTACAGAAAAACACAAGCTCTCAGCTAAGTCTGAAATCTCTGGTCCGTAACTGCCTATAGAAAGTCAACAAGATGCTGGATATTAACTGCTGGATTTTAGCCAGTAACCGTCATCCTAACATAATGTCATGCCACGGTCAGGCCCTACAACCAAAACTTGACATCAGGATAATTTCCTAGGCCTGACACGTAGACGTATGCTTACACTTAGGTCATCAAGAAGCCAGCTCCCCAAAACACGGAGCAGGGGGTAACACTTTCTACATTACGACCAAAGGCACCAGCTGCCCAGAAGGGACAGGAGGTTGCTCCCTGATACCTGCACCTTGGCAAAGTCCTTCTCTCTGTGGACCAGATAAACAACGTCCATCAGACGGGCTCTTCTGGGGATGGACAGACTCTGGAGAACATCTGCCTCCGAGCCTTGACCTGCTCATCTCCCGACAGCACCAGCCTCCTCCCACCCCTGGCAGGCACAGCGGGCTCTCACCTGGTTGCGTTTGCTGATCGAGCACGTGTTCCCTCCAGGTTTCCTCCAGGCACAAGTGGTTACATCTGGCCTATCAACTGTAATTGGACGGTCTGCTGGTTTGCATAACCTAATTAGCCACTCTTTTCACCTTCCCTGCTAAGTGGAGCAAAGACCTTTGCTTAACCTTTCACTTTCACAATTTGGCTCATTACTAAAATACAACTACACAGTGACTCCTCTACCCTTCCCAGTCTTTTTTCTCTGTCCCCAAATCTTAGTTTTATTCCATAATCGTTGCTCTCTATCCTTGCCTCGGAAGCCAAAAAGAATGCAGCCTCACTAATAATTTGTCTTGCTACCAGGAACTGCACAGAGATAAAGGGAAAGAATAACAGAATAAACCTGTAGGAAACAAACACATACTACCCTGCCAGAGAAGAGATTTAAAGCATTTACGTGGGTAGAGTTCAACACATAGTGTCCTTAGAATTGAGGTGAAATACAAGGAATTCAAAATTGTTGGAAAAATATATTTGAGTGTGATTGTGTTCAAGCTAAATACAAATGATGGCCATTCTGCAGATTCTGCTTATATTAGACACCGGTTCCAGGGATCTGAAATGTTTACTACAAGACAGTGATAGTCCTTTTGATGCTCCTTTCAAATAACAGAATTAGAGGTCTGGGGACAGAGATTAGCCTTGAAAAGAGGAAAGGATTCAAAATTGCTATTTTGTTCTAACTGCAAAGAAATCTTAGACCCAATTTTCAGCCAAAGGCTGTCATGAAGGCAATAAGAGTGCAACATAGGTGTGCTGAAAGTATGCTCTTATGACAAAACCATGCAGTCCTGTCTCCGCAGTGAATACAGAGCACAAAGAGGATAGTGCTTGATAGGACATGGCAAATCCCTCATTCATGAAGCAAACTGCAGTGTAGATACCACAATGCGGTGTCTTAGGAGACATTGAACTACATCACATGTTATGGTGCATCCTTACAGAGGTTAATGCAAATGGGCTGGTTTTTTGTTCAATGCTTTATGAAACCAGGCAGTGTAAAGTAGGAATAATACTGGTATTATTAAATTAATACAGCAAAGCTCAACAGTAACAACTATTTTTGTGATTAGAAGTGGGTTTCAAAACATATTCTATGGAAAGGTCATTGAAACGTCTTAATAATAAATAATGTCTTTCACAGACCTTGAAACGTCTATGAAACGTCTTATGCTACTGGCAAACAAGGAAAGGCTATAGGGCCAAATTCTCCATTCATTTGCAGCAACTGTAGGTCATTATTTTCTGCAAAATGGAGAGTTGGCCCCTCTGAAGTTTGATAACTTTTTTTTATCTCATGTCTGCCTGGTCCTTGGCACACGCAGAAAATATAATTAGTTTTTTAATTCTCAGTTGGCTGGCTGGCAGATTTAGGGACCACAAACAAATAAAAAATGTTTTTAATAAAATATGTTCTCCTAGTCAATTCTGGGTGGTGGAGGGAAGCAGATGAGTATGAGAAACAAATTTATCCAGGTTCCCTTAAGTGTTATCTGTGTTTATTTTAATATGTTTGATCTTCCATAAGTTGCTGACTACTATCTTGGTTTTTTCCAAGGTATGGAAAGGTTACTTTAAATATAGGTACATGCATATCCCTTTGTGTACAAAAAAAATCACTTACTTTCTCTTTTTTTTCCCCTGTCTGCCATTTGTCTTATTACGAAGTAGAAAAAGAAACCAGTTTGTCTCAGCATATCTCAGAAACAGTGCTTCATTCTTGCACCCAGGAGTAAGTGAGGACTGTTAGTATTCCGTAACGGAGGTGTTGATAAGTCTCTTGCAGCAATCAAGATTTGTGGGACTTAATTCTGCTTCTGCATTAGTATTTAAGAATACTTACGCAGGTTGTCAGCTGCTTGATTTGGTGAACAACTAAACTGCTGTAACTTGTAATATCAGAATAAAGCAATGTTTGCAATTTCTGTCAAGGTCACTGAAGCTTTATCGGGTTCATAGAAAGCACCTCCGTTTACCTGCATTACTCTTAAGCTTTACCAAGTGCAGGGCTGCTCAGCTGCTTACAAAACACGCTAAGAAGAAAGGGCAAAGGAGAGTCCAGAATGAGATCTACAGAAAAAGCATGCTGATCTTGACGTGTCTGTTTGCCATTAACGGCCCTTTAATTTGTTAAAACCAAGTTTATCTCTGGCTCCTTCTCGGGTATATGATCACATCTGAGGAACAAACAAGAAGATAGGAACCCATGCTTGGGTCCATGCACTGTTTCTTCACCAGCTGTAGAACTTAAAGTGTTACAGGTATATTGAGCTAGACAAGGAGCAGTGGGAAGGAGAATGGACCGCAGCATTGCCCTCACAGCTGGCCAGCTGCAGAAAAGAATGGCACGCATGCTGCCCTGGACGCTGAAGAGCTCATGGGTGGCTGGTGCACTGAGAAACGCAACACCTATCCAGCTCCTTACAAAGTCAGGAGGTACCACTACGTGCCATACAGAGTTTTTGTTGATAGGCTCAATCTCACCCTTTTTTTATATTCTTGACATTTTCTCAAGAAACACTAAACAATAAACTCTGTGAATTACAGACACATCCAGAATCCTGCCAAAAGGTAAGAGAATCCCAAGCCTATTTCCTCTGACTCACAAATCTGCACACAAATAATGAACACCTCTGGTGCTGCAAGGCACTCCTCTCTATCTACTGTGCCCTTGCCAGCTGACTATTTCCTAAATATTCTAAAATAAAAATAAGAGCCAATCTTTCACTCTCTTTCTCCCATCTTCTTCTTGCAGCAGGCAATAAGAGAAATGGCTTAATTTGCAGAAATATTGGATTGGTGTAGGTGTATGTCCATATATACACCCATAAGATGTGTTTTATAGGTATAAATATAAATACATATATACTTTATATGTATATATAGATCTGTAGTTCTGTAGATATATATAGATGCTATAGATATAGGTATAGATATAGATATAAATATACACGTGTCTGGACAAAATGAATTTAAAAAAAAAAAAAAAAGTACTGTAAGTACTGTAAATGTATATGAATCAGTACCAGAAAATTGAATCAGTTCTGCATTTAGAGCAGGTATGCATGGGACAAAGCCCCACTATGTACACGCACTTCAGCAAGGCTGGTACGTGACATAGTGCCGGTGGTGAAACTGTGCAGGGCTGCTAGCCTGGGTTTGAGAAACAGGGCAGTGACTTTATTGCAGCGATTTTCCTAGGCTGAGCTGACTGTGAGTCACAGGAACTCCGACCCTAGCGGTGGCTCGCATGAGTCAGCTGGAGTTTTCTAACCCTGAACTGGTTTTGCATGGACGTCCAGCATTACCTGGGGAAGTACTGGAGTCCACACATGGTTTTATATGGGTCAAAAGCAAACTCAGCAGCCTAGCTCTCATAAAAGTTCTGGGTTTAGTGGTTAAATCAACACTGGTGATGCTGAAGCATCTCACTGGTGATTCCAGTGGAGGGAAGTTGTAGTGTTGCAAGGAGTGCTTCTTGCATGGGGCAGATTTGCAGATGAGGTTCGACCTATGCCACAGCTTTCTAGCTCAGCATCTGATCTAAAGAAGTTTGGAAGACACTGATCTGCCTCTTTATCTTTATTCCTAAGACAGGAGTTTTGTGACAGTGCTAGCTGAATGGAATCTTAGGTGTATGTGGAAATTATAGGCACAATCTGAATACAAATAAATCTTTAAATAAGAATAGGGCTGCAAATGAGAGTAAAGAAATACAAGTCAGAAAACAAAAGTATGGACAAAATACCTGGAAAACTTCCTGCTTTTGAAAATCCAAGTATATAAGACTTTTTTTTTTAGAGATCTTCCAAACTTAAAACTACAAAAGCGACTTCTGCATTGCAAATGAGGGAGTAGGCTAGGTTGAATGGTAGTTTTTGACTTGGATTAACTTGTATCACTTTATCTATTTGCTGTATTGAATATAAATGTATGTTGTCTCATTTGTCTTGCCTCTGCTAAGGGTTCAGTCAATCTGTGTTCTCAGTCCAAACATGAATAGGATACCGGGGTTCCTGTTACTGCCAAGTGAACTCAAATTTCTCTGGCTCATCTGAATTGGTATCAATTTGAGGAGTGTTAGCATTTAAAAAAAAAAAAAAAAAAAAAAGCTGCCCTTTTGTGACCTAGGTACTGTTTGGTTTACATTTCTGGGTGAATTTACGCAATTACAGCAGGGGCTAAACAGTTATCTTCCATCATATTCGCTTCGTTTATAAGGCTGGTATCTGGTCCTGAAACACAGCCGTTCCGATTGCACATTGTGTGGTGTTTCTGATGCATGACTGAATGCTTGCTTTGTTCATCTTTTCCCTGTGAGCAGCCCGTTTTCTTGTTAACCCTTTCTCAATAAGATATGTGTCAAGTCCTATCCTGGAGGGAAGGATGAAGTCGACCAGATAGTTATTGCAGTTATAGTTCAGTCACATTTAGGCGTTCGGCACCTTGTTGACTCAGTTGCAGCAGTATAGATTTTCCCACACTGTTTACTTGACACTTGCGAGTCCAGCCTGTACCAACTTCTATTGTATTAAGCAAACACTCCTCCTGCACTAAAATTCCACCCATTGTTAGCACTAAAGCAACAGGATTTTCTCCAGTTCGCAGACAGCAGAACCTATTGTTATAAGAAAACTCTCTCAAGATGGAATCTGAAAAGAATCATATGACCCAGAAAAGGATTAGCCTTCAGGAAGTCTTTGGGCTTTAGCATTTTGTGAAGGCATCCCCAGAGAGAGCAGAAAATAATAAAGTAAAACATATTTCTGGACTGAAGCCTGTTCCAAAATAGTTTATAGGCACTTTCAATTGTGTGAAAAAAGAACATGTAATGGTTACTAAATGAGCCTATGACTTAGGCAAGGGAGATTGTGGTGATTTAACACAAGTGAGGTCAATAAACTTTAATAAAAGAATGTTTTTACTAAAGGGAGGAAACAAAATCATCTTTGTGAAAGTAACTCCAGTTTTTAAAATACAAGGCAATTACATCACATACTGTTACACACGCAACCCCTACTGCTTAAATAGTCATTGACAATTCCTTCTTAGAAGATATTTCAGTTGTTTTAAGTTAATTTCCGTTTTCTTCAGCACATTAAATAGATGTGTTGTCATTCGATTTTTTGAGTCACGCTTACGAATTTAAAGTCTGTTCAAAGTATTTAGACATAGGCAAACTGTCTGCTAATAAGACAAATCTGAGATTTCTTTATACTGTAGGGAGATAGGACTTCTTTTTCTCACTGATAGGGATCAATACTATAAGTTAAACTGCTTTACTGAGTAATATATTTTAAATATAATTTATAAATACAAATAAACAAAGCTCTATCAGCAGTTGCGGAGAAAGAAAGAAGCAGCTACCTTTAGATAAAAGAAAATACATACACTTTCTTGGGTAGAGAGAAAAAATTCATGTGTATCTACAACACCAAGCGTCTCTGTACCACCAACGTAACTAACTTTCCATTAACATCAGCACCTTCTGGAAACAGCTCCTGGTACAAAAGAGCAGGCTGCCCTAAGAAGCCTTGAAGTGAAAACTGTGGCACCCAGTCATTTCCCTGAGCTAGAGCTATGGGCTGGAGCCCGCTTTCCATAAAGAAGGCTGGATCCCGGCCCTCAGCCTCCTTCACCACCAGCCCAGCAGGCAGTGCTACCCGCCACAAAGATGTGCGCCGGGGAGAGGCAAGGCAGCACCGGGTGTATGCGGCAAAAATCTCCTCATCTAGAGCTCCAGCGTGGGTTTTCCTCCTCACTCAGCATCCGCAGACAGCTTTTCGCCTGGCTTTGTGCCGGCCAGCCCTCCCTCAGCAGGCGGCACGGTGACTGAGCCCTGGAAGCAGGGACCACGCAGGGCTCCTCAGCACCACCAAATTGGATGTTATTGTCCCAGTGAGGCTGTCAAAAAAGCTCAGAGAAACCAAGCCAAGCTAAATAGGAGCACGGGGAGCTGAGGAGCCCAGACCTCTCCCCGCTGCTGGTTCAGTCTTCCACCTGCATGGCTTTTCCTAAGGCAGGTACCATGCCAAAAACCACTCCTCAAGGAGCTCTGCCAGCTGAGCAATGGGCAAGCAGCAGAGGTATTGTTATGGCTCCCCTTGTTCTACTAAGTTAACACAAGCAAAGATAAAATGATTTAAGGGAGGAGACGAAGATCAGATTGCACTCTCTTCCTCTCTCTCACTTCCCTAGCTTCAGCGCTGACCACCACTGTGCATATGCAGTAAGACCCTACAGTGGGAAAATGTTCTTTGATTTCTTTTTGTCCCCTGAGAACCTACGGTTGCCGCACTCGTAGGTGTGCTCCCGCTTACCTTGTGGCCGATGGGCCAGCGTGCCCCTGGCTGCTGGTCACCCTTCAGGCAGAAGAGGCGGGTGGTGTGGAACCCCCAGGCCCCATCTGGCCCAGATGTGCAGCCTCCCTTTCTTTCCACTGGCCAAGGAGGAGGACACACTCTCTGCATACCAGTTAGAACAGCTCTGGGTGGTACTTAAGCTTCTAGATATAAAATATACTTTTGTTTTTATTCTTTGAAATCCTACCCGAAGCCTCAAGACTCTCTTAGGGCAACCGTGTTCATTTTTAACCTTATAAATAATTTTTATATTACTCACCAAAAGGTAGGAATCCGATTTTCTTATACCACTATTTTGAAGGTATTCAAAATGATTCACATTATAAATCTTGTTGAAGGATACATGCCCGGGGTGTGATGAGGAGCCAGCAGGGTGAAGGGAAATGTAGCTAAAATAAGCAGATGGGTGGACAGATGGGCGTGAGAGGAAGAAGTAATATTAATCTGCAAAATAGATAATAAAAGTCCCAGGAAGAAAAAAGTGAAAATGAAAAAGCAATGGTCAAAATATAAAGAATGAGATAGTTTACTCAGTAGGCTAGCAGGGATTCAAGGTTTCTGCTGCACTGAAAAGGAAAAGGAAAAAAAAAAAGGCATCTTGATCCTCATTTTAACTGTTCCTCAAATTTATTAATGTAAAAAGAATGCATTGCCAGGCTACAGTGCTCAGTTGTGAATGGATATCTTTGTGCTAATTAAGGATAAGACAAATCTTTCCGAAACTAATGGAATGTTTTGACCTCTCTAGGCTTAGGGTGGGCTCTTGAAGAGATTGACACATTGAACTCGGGGCGGGGGCGTGTGTCATATATTCAACAGCTGTAAAAGTCACATGATTTATTATAGTGCCCTAATGTAAAAAATAGATCCTCAGTCCATATGGCGGAAGGGCTATATCCACCTAGGATTTACAGCTCTCTGTAGGTACGGGCTTGCCCCTTTCTGTAGAAGCTCACGTGCCAGATTTGATGCCCCTGAAGGATCAGTTAAGTTTAGCTAAAGAATTTGAGAGTAGCTATTATTCTTTTATAAGAATACATTAAATATAGTCTAAGAATATATAATCTAAGTAAGTTTTTATGGACAAAGAGTTCCATTTTTCTTCCTTTTCAATGCAGTACTGGGTAAAGAAAGAAATCTCCACAGAAACATTGGGATTGATGAAAAAAATGGTGGATCTCTTGCGTTTTATATAGAGCTACTTCAAATGAAAAACACATTCATAACTCTTCTTAATCTAATTTTCACTCTTGCTGGCCAAAGGAACTCAAGGACTTTTCAAAATCAGTGTATAAAATACACTTCAAAATAGAATAGACTCACCTATGACAAATGGAAATAAATTTGGGAAGCTCTTGGGATCTCTGAAAGAATGTAATAACTGCGTCCATTTCTACCTGATTCTATTGTTCAGGTTTTATGGTATGGTTATGCAAGACAACTAATAATCTAAAATCATCAACACTAATGAATGGTATGGTTAAATGAAGCCACCCAAAACCCTTACCCCACCCAAACACATCTAAGAAACTTGAACATTGCAGAATATTGCTAGGCTCATGCCTGTACAATCTTCTGTTTAAAACACAAAGGAAATGGAAGTTATGGCCAAGGCGGTATTTAGGAAGCTTGCATACATTATGGCTTTGCTGAGCCACGACTTAATAAGTACTCACCTTAGGATTGCTGGCACTTTACCTTCAAATTATCTCCTCTATTAATGGATATAAACAGGAGCAGCTCTTTTGCTTGACATTACTAACCATGTTGCTGAATTTCCTCTCTTTTAGCTAACATTTCAGTGAATAAAACTGACCAAAATTTGCCTTATTTTTCTCCCTTCAGGCAGGGCAAAGTATGAGTGGAGTTAAATACAAGTACTGTAAATACAATAAATGCACTAAACATACATGGGGAATATAGTGAATAAAATTCTGTACTTAGCTATGTAACTTTTTTTTTAAGTTGCTTAGAGCTGAAGGAGGGGTTTTGCCTGAAAGAATCTTTCCAGTTACACCATTTTATTCAACAGAAGATATTACCTCTTTCCATAAGCCTTGCCCAGCCAGTGCTCATGGCTATTCCATCCTGATGCAAACACGTTTTAACAATCCAGCCTTAACTGGAAGATACATGTCCATTGAGAAGTGTATCATACCGAGAACTATGTAACTGCTTTCAGGTGACAGACGTCTCTACTCATCTACCAGCCATGAGAAACTCCTGATGACACATAGGGTAGTAGTGAGCCCAGCTAAAACCTTCCCAGGTCCCATCTCACAGAGTAAATCAAACACCTTCATCCAGATGCACTCCTGAAATGCTCAGTTGCAACTAAAATTTACCTCTTAATTTTGGATCACAAAGTTCCTAATGCTCCCAATTATGATCAGAAACAAAGTGGCCTGGTGAAAGAGATGCCTATGCTCTGCTGGAAATCGGAGGTGTACAGAAAGCCACCTACAGAGTGACCTTACGGTGTAGGTATGGGCTTATACTCATTTGTACAACATTAAGTTCACATGGGTTTGGTGCCATTTGTATATTATCTTTGTGATTACAGCATTTATCCAGAGAAGGGGAAAACAACTTGAAAAGGGGTTGAGCATACATCCCAGCATACTAACCAAACCAGTGAAGTATGCTGTGTGAGAGCTGGCTAATTCATCTTCACAGTCCTTGGATAAGCAACCTGTAGCATTACTGTTACATATGGAAAAATGTATCCATTCTTTTGAAATACACTGATTCTGTGTACATGATTTCTAGATGAGTATCCTGCTGAACAAAAATAATTAGTCTTAGAATTAATAAAACCAAAAAGGCACTGAAGTTGACTTTTCTGTAACATCTCTCATATTCTGGATGTTCTGCTGAAATAAGAATAGAATCCAAACCAGCTTATGGTTTTGCAAGATTGATCTCTGCTCTGTCTACAATGTAAAACCATGACCCTGCAAAGAAGGGGTCTGCATGCTTGCTATTAGTTCCATAAATGTCAAAGGGTTTATTCATGGCGTGCATAGATATGCAAATGTATAGTCCTTTTCAGGCTTAGGGACTAAACTGGTAGCGTTCATGGTTATCTCTGTGCTTATGTTTGCATTTTACTTACATTTTTAAAAACTTTTTTTCTTTCCTTTTTTTTTTTTTTTTCGTTAATTCTGCATCAGATAATTTCCATCTGCTTTGGCAGATACACAGATCTGTCAGGTTTTATCCAGAGGCTCGAGGGAGATTTGCATAGACCTGGAAGGAGATCGGGCAGAGATAGACTGGCTTTTCTCATTCTCCCATTTTACATTCCCCACATTTTCTTCTTTTGCTTTTTTCTGAATGGCTTCCTTTCCCTTTCCACTCTGTCAGTCCCTGCCTGTGGAACTTGATTTCTTCATTTTCCCAGTCCCCCCTGTCCTTCTATGCAATCACCAGCACTCTCTACTGTCTCTGTAGCATACGGTTAGAGACAGATACATGTGGTGATAAGTTATTCTCAAGGAAACAGTCATATAATAAAGGGGGTAAAGAACAATTCATTGCTAAGCTTCCATCTAGGCCGAATCGCTTCAAAAGCAAGAGGCACGGACCAGTAGAAAATGGCATAATAATCTAATCTGTTGAGGTGTGTTATGTAAACAAGGCTGGGTTGGGGGACATAAGTAGACTGCACGTAAGATGCGTAATTGCACTCCCTTTGAGCAGGCACATGGATAGGTTTTGTTCCTTGGACAAAGAAAAAGGAAGAAAGGCCAAACGCAGCATGAGAGGAATCTTAAATGTGGAGGATTGGTACCCCAGGTAGAAGATTTGACAATACGAAATACATCTTGAGAAATATTTCCCTTTACAAGTGTTTTCCTCCTTTCACTTTCAACAGTCTACACTGGTATAGAAATCTTTAGCCTGATAACAACAGCCTGTGCTACCGTGTCCCACAAGTTTGACTTCCTCAAGGCTAAATTCCCCTTACATCCTGGCTTAGCTCTGAACCCTTCACAGGAAACCACAAGACCCAACAGGTCTGTACTCCAAAACAAATCCTCACTAAAATGGTGAAGGGACAACATAATAGATGAGTGTACACATGCACATTATAATCACACTATGGGTTTCAAAATTTTAGCTGTAGCAGCATAAAGTCGTATCCTCAGTAATGATAGTGGTATAAAACTTGTGCGTGCCATCCTGTCATTAAAGCAATTTTCTTCTCAAAAATGGCTGTAAAATCAAAGCTCAGTGTTTCGCTTATGAGACAACAACTTTTATCACTTCATAATACTATTTACAACTGTACACCTTTACTAATGCATAGAATTTATTGACATGATTTACATAAAGATGGATATTTCCTCATTCCTTCCCCAGACCCCCCTAGCTACAGATACATAGACTTTACATCAGTGAACACCTCTGAAAATCCCATATGTATGTGACCCGTTTCACTGCAATATAGGATAATGGTATGATGTTCTGATGTTCATATGACTTTACACTTCTGTACTGATTTAGAGACAAGGAACACATTGCTGTATAATTTTCACAATCAAGAGTAATCTCTTCTGTGTAAGTCATTTCTGCTACTCAAAATAGTGGGTCTTTTTCTCCTCTACTGTGACGCTTTTTCCAATGTAGATGAGCTTTAAATATTTCAAAATAGCAACCTACAGACTGGCATAGGCAGCAAGTCTTTTTGTAAAACTAAAATAATTCAAATTTGCTATTCTCTCAGTGACCCTGGCATTTCTCTTTTGTTACCAATTGGATGAGAAATGTCAAATTCTTGTGCCTTTAATGTCCATCACTGGATTGAATAAGACGCCTTTCATGTTTATTTAGGGTCTGCTATTTATGTTACGAAGCAGTAACTACTGTAAAGATCAGAAGTGCATGCTACAGATTAATGTCCCCTGCCTGGATATAATGCGCCCAGCAAGACAGACATGTGCAAAGAACAAGTCCCTGCTAATATCTGTCAAACCACTAAATGATGAGATCTAACAGAAATCTGCTCTTCAGTCTTTTATAGGTCATTAGAGTGATGTGTTTCTTGGGTGGAAACATCTACACTTCTTCCTGAAAGACATTGGTTTTCACCTGATTATGAGTATAGTTAATGATGGTATAAAGACAACAGTAGCTTTCTTTCTGGAGTCACTTTTCTGGGTGAAGGAGAAGGAAGAGGGTGGAAGGCAAGACGAATGGTAGATAAGATCAAGTATCTTGTTTCTGTTACTTTTCACATGTAATTAATTAGGAAACTTACAAAGGGCTAAAGAAAGCCGCACACAGATAGGACTAGAGTTGAGAAAAAAAAGCAATCAGTTTGGGGACAAACTTCCATTTTATAGACAAATCCTGAACTGCTTAAAGGAGTATCAGCTAGAAACAGTATAGTTTTAAATGCCATTAAAAGAAACATCTTGTTGTAAAAAAAACCCTTCACTGGGAACTACTCCATCAATATGAGCAATACAGTCTATATTTTGATGAGAGTAACAAAAAAAATGATCAGTACTTCTAGATGACTTTTTACTATAACAACTATTACAGTTGATTTTCACACTTTTCGAAAGGATCTTCAAAGGTACCCACAAGGTGTATATTTAAAATAGGATTTCATTCAAAATTTTGTTAAAGTTGTTCCTTCTTCAGCAGTTATTTCAGTGGGAACAGACTACTCTCAGTGTCACAGAGGAAACTTCCAGAAGCATTGATTCACTTGGGAGGATGAAGATACATTTCCTACACTTTTTCATACCTTTTCTTGAAGTCACGCATACGTGACTTCAATTTTTAGGTAACTGACATAGTGATAGGAAACTTCATTTCGAAAAATGGTCTTTTTAGTGCTGTGGGACATTTCTGAATGTTGTTCCAGATGTATGTTTCAAAACACTGAAATTCAGAAGGATATTTATATTTGGTGATGTCAGTAACAAGCTTAGGAATAATTATATCTTTCAGACATCTGTTTTTGAAAGCTTATTTACCAGACGTACCACACTAACTGGAAGACTGATCCAGTAAAATGGGTGCATTCTGGCCCCTAATCCAACAAAATGCTTAATCGTAACAACTTAATTTGACTTGCAAACAAAAATCACCTTGGCTGCTGGTCCTGCAAAACAAGTCTATGCAGAACCTTGAGATTTTGAAAAGCCCTATTGTGGAAAAGCAATTTAATTTGTACATGCTCCAGGTTAAGCGCAGATCAAAGTGGATCAGGTCAAGAGTGCTGGACACGTTAGAAAGTTAATTTAATAATTTTCTAGTAAAATTATCAGTGTTAATTTTACAGTTGCATGTGATCATTTTACAAATACAGAGATCAGTAACAGGAGCAAGAGACTGTAGCACACAGGGCTATCGCAGAATAAATTCAGACAATACATATACTTCCTTAAGTGACCAAACCAGCTGTTGGATGAATTATAACATGTATTTAATGCTGCATTTTTGCATGAGAAAATAAGAGCAACCAAACTGGATCATATCAATGGCTTAGTTGACATAGGTACTCTGTCTCCACTAATGACCACTAGTAGCTAACATTGTGTTTAGGATAACACGATCCTTACCCTGGCATTTCATCCCTATTTCCAGTAATCCAAGGGTAAGGAATTTCTTGAGGCAGAGTTTCTATAGAGTTGGGTCTGGCAGCCTTTGATGTTTGGGGTTTTTTTTTTTCAGAAATTTAGTTTTATTAATTTTTAACATATTAAATTTTGACAGCTGCATTGATATTGTCATCAACACAGTTCAAGATAACCCTATTATCAAGCTGATTAGCACAACATTTGCAAAAAAGTGAAGTATAACAGTACTGTAATTTCAGTATGGAGGTACAAGCTGCAGTGCAGAGACATTCCTTTGAGGCAGCTTCATAAATTTGCATGGTTATTTAATTCCTTTCTAGCTAACATGAAAGAGACATGAGAGCTGGTTGTCAAACAAAAAATTTCTTTCAAGGAAAGAGAGGATTTTCACACATTTTGTTACGAGAATGTCACACCTGAAAGGATTACATGTGGCATCCAAATCCAGCTACCCGTCCTTTTTCTCAGCATCTCTATAATGCTTTCTTCCACCCTGCCATTTGCAGCTGAAGCCACCGTCATGTCACACCTTGATGTCTGCAGCACCATTTTCTCCCTAAGGTAGCTATTTCGCAACTCAGCCCATGCGAACTGAGATCAGCTTATCAGCTGAGCAGCACACCTGTCTCCTTGGAAGTGTGACATGGTTTTCTTCTTCCCACTATGCCACTAGCACTGTTGCAGTGCACTATCAAAAGCTTGTCTTTTACCTCTCCCTACTGATCTACCTTTGTCTTGTCCTTCTCCACCTCTCTGTCAGTGATAACAACCTCATCTTGTCCCTACCCTCTTCTCTGCATGTGTCCAGCCTACCTTCCTTGCTATTCAGGAAAGACGATCTTTCCAGAGCTCAGGCGGAAATATGCTTCGCAGCCAGACTTCTCCATATTTAAACTCCTACTGAAGACCCCAAGGTCTTCTGATGTCCCTGAACAGAACCGGTTGAGAGAGTGCACCACGCTGCAGGATTAATCAAGACAGAAGTCACAAGTCTGATAGAAAATACGTATTTTGGTCCCCTTTTACCATGCCCTCTGTATGTAAGTTGTGTGTGCATACATCTACGTCATCTACTTAGTGAGTCCCAGAGTTTTTGTAAGTGGTTAAGAAACGGGAGAAAGGACCCAATGGCAATATCTAGAACTTGAAATGACAAGAACAGGAGACATTATAATCTTGCATTTTGGGCTTCCGAAGAATCTTCCTGTGCTAGCTCCCTAGAGATATTCTTTCTGAAGACTATTAATATACTTAAACTACAAACTACCCATAGTTAAAAAAATTCTGACAAAATAATTTTGGTTGAAAACAGAGTTTTGAAAAAATGGAAATTACAGTCTCCCCAAACATTTTATTTTCATTTCCAAAAATGAAAACCTGAAAGCAAAAATAAGATAGTTTCCAATTAATTTTTTTAATGAAAATGCATAAACTTTTTCATGTAAAAGCAAAAACATGCTAAAAAAAAAAGCCATTTTGAAATTATCAGAGGAAACAAACTTCTCTTACAAGTGATGCTTACAAAGTTATGGAGGGGGTCAGAAAGACTGGAAATACAGCCCATCTGTGCCAGGTGTATAACAGTGCCATCCAAAGGTTGCAGGAAACATTTACAGGAATAGAGCTAATACCAGTCAGTTTAGAAACCTCTAATATATGCCTTTTAAAAGCTGTGTCTCATCTCTCAAGACCATGTCTGCTTGCCTTGGAGGTGAAAGGCCAGGGGATAATCTGCTGCACTGTGCCCTGGTTTGAGTTTCTGAAAACATCTTAAAGTCTTGACAGGATTATCTCTGTTTAGCCCTAACCTTATCCCATGGAGAACGCTGCTTTGTAGAGACTTCAGCAAAACTCATGTGATGAGGCCAGTGAAGCTTCCTTGGATCTTAGCCTAGTTGTTGAAAAAGCGCCGGTTTTGCTAGTACATCATATATATCGTCATATAATAATAGCAATATTGGAGCAAGTTCTTTGTTATATAAATCATCGCTGACCGAACAGAGCTGTATTATCCAAATAAAAAATGAGGCCCATGTTGCATTGTTTCTCCGCCTGCTTTTCCTAGTAAACAGCTAGTTAGGTAGGTACACCAGTAAGGCCATTCCCTTCCTTACTCTAGCATCCACTTTTATAACTGCTTCCATCACAGCTCCCGTCTAGTTCCTTCTGTCAGTTGTATTAGAGACATAACAGTTTTTAAAAGCGGCTTTAAAAAAGCTATTAAAAATTAACGAGAGATACTTTTACTTTGAGAAAACTTCACAACAGCCATGCTTTCGCTGAAAACCACAACCTAGTAGTAGGTCCATCACAAGAACTACGCATCTTAGACATGTATGTGTTTTCAATTTGCACACATCAGCGACAACAATAAGGGACGACGGATTTAGCGCTGGCATCTTTGTCCTTGCAAAAAGCACACTCCTCCTGCTAACTATCTCCCCTGTGTTCCAGGTTAGCAAATTCTATTGACAAGGTTTTCTATTTGGATGGGCTGTTTGCATTAGAAGGGGAAACAACTGTCAAAGAAGAAGTCTTAACAGATACGCAAAACTAAAAAAAGCTTATCGTGGATTAAACTTTGTATCACTTTGTCTGGTGTAAAAAGGAGATAATAGGAGACATGGGGATATATGCAATGAAGAGAAACAATACAGAGTTTCTTAGGGGTTAATCCAGGTCTGCAGCTGAATACAACAGAGTTAATCTGACCAGAAGAGGCTTTAGGCTAAATTCTAGGGGAAAACTTGTCACTTTATGATCCAGTTGTACTAAATGAAAGGCTCTGTTTACAAAGAAGATTTTGGATCTGGGATCCATTGGGGCAGAAGTTACCTCCGTGATTTCTTCCTTGTTCAACACACCAGGGGACGTGTAGTCTGATAAATGATTTTTCAAAGATCTTCATTGTTACCTTCTTTCTTCTTTCTGAAAAAGAACAAGTGTTACGAAAAACATACTTAAGAAAGCATACAACTTTGACCTAAGGGCAAGAAGTCTTTGGTGATAAAGACTTTGCAGTTTGTTTGTCAAATTTTGCACTAAACAATGGTGATCGTCTTGTTTATTTCTACAACTGAGGACAAAGTAAAATGATAAATTTTCATAACTTGTTAACTATGCATTTAACAGATTCAGGTTTTGTTGATTATCCAACATGAAAATGTGGTAAGCAAATACATTAGATTACAGCACATATTAGCTACTGAGGAGAAAAATTCTAAAATAAAAGTTAAAGGCTAAAAACAATATAATTAAAATTTACTCACAATCTTGTCATTAGAGACTCTTCTATAGTACTTTAAACTCAGTTGTAGATGAAGAATCATCGGAATTAACATATGTCCTCGCTGATTAAGAACAAACTAAGAAATATAGTCACACAGTATTTTTAATCACATTAATAATTAAAAATTGAATATGTTGTAACTTTTTAATATAATGTTACACAGATGGAGATACAAAACTACATCTGTGACACTTCAGCTGAGAAAAAGTCTTAACAGGATATTAGTCTAAAAGTTAAAAGACTTTTGTGTGTAGCATATTTTTTTGCTTTTGCAATCAAACATTAATTAGAATACTATTTTCCAAAAAATACTTTTTATCCTGTACATAATTAACAAAAACAAAGAACTAAAATTTCACTGATTTGTAAAACATGAGTCCTGCAGAGTGAAATCTCTGATTTTGTAAAAAAGAGTGAAAAGTGTAAGACTTCAAAAGAGCAAATGGTTGATTATTCTTGAAGTAAATATACATATTTGAGTAACATATTCTTCCCAATTTGGGCAGTAGCTGTCACATATATAAACACTTCTATCTTTTGGCACCTCTTTTGAATACACAAGTGTCAAAGTGTATTTGGTAATTACAAGGTATGATCTTGTCTTCTACAACACAAACCCAACTTTTTTAAGGAACTCAAAATCCGAGGAAAATGTTGTATAATGTTTAGGACAAGACCAGCATTCAGGTATGTATTGAAAAGTAAAGAGAGAAACATCAGGCTTGGTCTTGCTTCCACGTAAGTGGCTGGGGTATTTTCTCATGTCGGAAATCAGGAACCATTTTTTCTTAACAAAGAGACATAGCTTACACCACTCTCCACGGAGGTAAGCACGTCACACTTACTGGCAGGACGTCCCTAATACAGCAAGAGGAAGGGAAAGAGCCCTCCTTGTGACAGACACCCTTATACCAACGCTACAGGCAGTCTTCATCTCCTCAGCTCATGATTCCTCCTCTCTGGGACAAGGACAGACAAGAAGGGGTGAGGACTATGGCCTGACGATGTGCTGTTTCTCATAGTTAATGAAATTCTCTTTCTCTACAACAGCTGAATGAATTGTCTGAACTGTGCTTTCAACCCATCAGCAAACGAGACACCAGGCATGGACATTAACATTGATATAATCTCTAAACACAAAGGTAGTAAACTAACTATATCAAGGACTTTAAATAACTCACCAGAGCAAAAAGATATGGTCGAAGGCAGATAGCAAAGAAACAAACGGCTGGTATGTCTTGGGTATCCAGCTCCGGCAGTAAGTTCATAGTTCAAGAGCCTACTGGAATGGGAATGGAAGGGGGTGGGGGGTGGTAGTAGGAACCTATGTCTAGCCTGTTGGGAAGATCAATTGCTAAAGCCATAAGAAAAATTAATTCTTTCCTTTCTTTTTAATTCATTTATCTACCCAACCTTCCACTAAAAAGCAAGGTGTCATTGCATCTGCAGTTGCAGCAGGTTTTTAGTCTTGCACGCGGCTGAAGCCCAAGTATGTACAAAATTGCTTTGTGAATCAATAAGTGGTGAGAACAATTGCTTCAGTGTGTTAACTATGTCCTCCATTTGGCTCTGTGCTCAGATGATAGCTAATTCTGACCCCCTTTTAGGTGCTTGCTTATCCCTGTTTACCTGATAGACACCCATGTGACCAACTCAGCCAGACAAATGAGGTCTGATAATTCCTCTAAGAAGTTAAATGAGGTTAAACTTTGTTCTGCCATTAGACCAACAGCTAAATAATTTTGGAAATTTTTATCAGTTCCTCAGCTGTAAGACAAAGAGAACATTGAGGAAAATGGGGGCGGAGGGGGAGAGAGAGTAGGGGAAAGGATGAAAAAATATTGAAGCATTCAGAGTCCAGAGTACTGAAGACTACAGCATTATTATAGATTCACTGCTACTACATAACCATAATATTTTACCACTTCTGATTACTTTTGAGTCCTGTGTTACTGGCCTAGATAAAATAGTGTAATGAACTGAAAGACAAATAAACAACAGCAACAACAACAACAAAACCCCACATGAAATACTGCTGGTTTGTTTACATGCAAGAGACATAAAAGAGATGTTCTATAACAACCATGGGTAAAATACGGTTTGTTGTACAACTGGTTTTCTCATTTTCTCTCTTTTTTACCCTATTCCTCCCCAAACGTCCTTCATGACATTGCCGTCTATTCAGTATCCCTTGGAACCGCTATTCCAAAGGGAACCTGGGCTCCGTATGGGATGAATGGCCATGGTACAGCCAGAGGTGTGGTGGATTGTCTTCCAGGACAGAGTTAGCGGTGTCTAGTGGGATGGAGACGGAGAATGACGTGAAGAGAACTAAGGAGGTGGCAGAAGGGACAGGAGAGCTGTATGCACCAGCATCAAGCCTACGTTACACACCAACACTTCCATTAAGGAAATTAAGATCCTGCACCATGCTCGCCTTCCAGGCGGAGAGTACGCACT
Source organism: Astur gentilis (assembly GCF_929443795.1). NCBI lineage: Eukaryota > Metazoa > Chordata > Aves > Accipitriformes > Accipitridae > Astur > Astur gentilis. The sequence goes on from NC_064892.1 coordinate 1,001,278, forward strand.
GCCAGTTTGAGGTAGATGGCACAGCAGGTCACTAACACAGCCAAGGGAAAGGAAAAGAAAACTGTGTGAGCTGGCTACAGATAACAGGAAAATTTCAAAAGACCCAGAACAGTCCCATGCATCGAATATGTTCTGATTTGCCAGCAAAAGGCACATTTGGTGGCTCTGAAGATCTTCTAGCCTAAGGTTGTCTTTTCTCCTGCCCCACACAGATACTAACCCTGAAACATCTACTCCTCTTGGAAGACTCACACTGGTGCCCAGGGAAGGACGGTATACTGGGACAGCAGTGGAGGGTTGGGCTCGGTGCTGGTGGAGGCCGTGAACTGCCTGCTAGTCATCTGGTGAAGGAAAGGCACCTAGGACTGAGAACACACTTGCTAATCTTAAGGAACATGTCTTGCAACAGCCTTTGATCCTGGCAGCCAGGTGATATTTAGGAAGACCACCCAGTTACATGGTGTTTCAGGAAGCTTTGTTCCAGCCATCTGAAATCATGCCTAGGGAAATCACCCAGGCATGCAAAAGCCAGTTTCTAAAGTGAGTGTAGGTTTATGTAGTGACACAACCAATGCCAGGACAGACAAAGCAGGTCCATTCAAACTCTCAAAGCTTACTAGAATACCTTGGAGACCTGTGATCAAGCTACCTGGAGCCGGCCTGGTCCCTGTCATGTCCACACAAGATAGGGGCAGAACTTAAATACCAGTTTTCTTTCTACTAATGATCTGAGTGTGAACTTGAGTCTCAGCTAACATAAACAAACTCATATCTTATATCTCTATAAATCCTACTTGTTTACAATATCAGTAATGGACTGAACAGGTGCCATGCTCTCTGTTCAACTCCGTCACCAAAGATTATCTCCTCCTGGAAGGTGGTCACTAATGTATGACCCACTAGAAAGGACGCCGGCTGAGCATACCATGTTATTTAAAGGGGTAAATAACATCTGATACATGTCTCAGTATTTCATGGAGGGCCTTTGGCTTGATTCCTCCATGCTTTGCATTTTGGTAAGGGCATTTACAGATATGCATAAAAGGAGAAGTAGATGGCAAACTGAGTGAAAATGGTAAAGTTTCGCATTCACTTTACTGACATGTAAACAATCTTCTCGAATTTGAGTCATAGCAGAGTCATGTCCCCGGAGGTCTGAAAGATCCCAAGGTAGGCTCTGAAAGAACTAACGGTAAGAAATATATTTTGCTTAGAGCTTCTGGGAAGTCATTGACAGAAACTAAACAAAAAAGAATAATGCTTTTCTACCTTCTGCCATACAGGGAGCTGTTTATCTGTCACTTTCTAACAGCCCCCAGCATCTCCAAAAAGACTTCGTTAGAAAGGGTTTTTCTGGTTGAGATGTAAGACTGTTACACAAAAGATACAAAAGGCTTGATTCTCTTTTTCCTGCTAACTTTACTGAATGGCAAAGAAATTACCACAATTTGCATCAGCATACGCGAAGGTGGAATCAGCCAAAGAATTCTGATCCAACCAGGAATTGATCAGCAGGAAAAAAAAAACCATGCAGAGAAAACACACAAGTAAGCGTGCAGGTATAGACCAAAGTGTTGCATATCTCAAAACACATATAACTTCCATTTGGAGGCTTTTTGCATTTTGGGGTGTTTTTAGCAATGGATGAGCGAGCAAACCGAAAGCCTTGATGGGCAGATAAGAGTTGAAATGGAAAAGGACAGTAATGTTAAGATGAGTTAAAAGCTCTTTTTGACCCTATCCTTAACACCATCTTCCCAAATGCTTCCCCTGTGAACTTTTTGTGTTGTATTCAGTTTGCTGAAATAGGGGATAGAGAGGCCAAGCCAAGGATCTATCCCGCTTCATTGAGTAAAGCTACCCTACCAGAGAAGGTGATGGGTTAGAAGTTAATACAAATGACAGTTCTAAGACAAAGTTAGCCAGCGCCTTCCTGTGGAGCCCAGTGCCAAGAAGGGGACCCCCTGCTGATCCCACTTCTTTACATTTCCTTTTGCTCTCCTTCCCCTTATCTGCAGGTCCTGCCAGGCCAGGGGATCCTTATTAAAATACAATGTACTGTCACTAATAGAAGTGAGCAAAGCCTCATTAGCACAAGGGTTAGAAGAGGACTAGCTCTAATTACAGCTCACTTAGAAGAGACAATCAAATGAATAGATAAACCCTTCAAGAGAGAAGTCAATTTTTTTCTTGCATTTGGCCAAGAGTGGATTTCTTTTATATACTCCTTTCAAAGGAATCGAATTCATCTATTGACAGTTTTTTCCTACAGAAATTCTTCCTTCATATAGCTTCCACCAGAGGACATTTCAGTTGGCTGGGTGGGTGGCTAAGGAGCTGCTTGTGTTATTCGTGCCTGTGTTGGCCAGCAAAGGCACACTCTACAGCACTTACTACCTCCCATCAAAGATACAGCTCGGGAGGGGTAGGCTGTTCATTCAGATCCATCACAGAGGAACTCTTCTTTCCCTGAGCACACAATTGGTAATCAAATGGTCCATTGCAATGTTTGGAGTGCGGTTGTCACAAAGCAGGCAGGTGACCGCTTCTCCTCTGGGCAGACATACCAGGAAAAAATGTAGAAAAGTAATGAGCACTGTGAGTCAAAAATGTCTCTTAAACATAGGGACTGTAGTTTTTACATCTTTGGTTTCACCTTCTAGCATCCCTGAAAGGCTGGAGTGAAGAGCACAGGCATAAAGGGGTTAGGAATGAACGATTTTTTGAGGCAAGATGATTTTTTAGTGATTTTGTGGGGAGTTCCTCAGATTTTGTAAAGCTCTACAGAATTTTCCTATTTTTCTACGCATGGTTTTAGTCCAATTATTTTAAATCCCTTTTTAGTAGTAAAATCGCCCCAGCAGTAGGTCCCAGCTGACCCGGTTCTGTCTGAGTGCCTGACCAAAGACATCCAAATTCTCCCAAGCTCTGCCTTTTAGGATTTTCCCCTGTGCTTTCATGTTCTCTCATCCCCACAGAAATACTTGTCAGGCATCATCAGTACCACAGTTGCCATAAGATATATATTTGGAAAATATTTTTCTAGACACATGGGTTGTTACTTTGTTATGACTCATGCTAGTTATCAATCTTACTGAAAGTCTTTACAATGGAAGTAACTTGCAAGGACATGCAGGTTTTATGCCATGGCATCAACAGGTGAATTTACCAGAGCAGGTGTTACAAAGGTACCATTTCAGACTCGTATTGCAAGTTATTTGGATGTTTCCGGATCAAACCAGTGGTCCTTCTAACCCCATTCTTTGTCTCTGACATTGCACTTTTCTGGTCGTAAATTCAAAATGCAAGGGGACTTTTTCTAAGTCTTACCCATTCCTCGGCCATTGGTTTATGCTGTGGTATCACATCCTCTGTACACAGGGTCAGACTACCTTCTTTCATCCAATTTAGGAAGCCTACACACTGGTTTTCCTAAGGACAGCTAAGGAAAAGCATTACAGCAAAGCGGGTGAAAATGCAATGGCCGCAGCTCCCTTTCACTGATTTATAAGCTGCTTCCTACGTGAAAGGAAGGCGACTGTTTTCCTTTTGCAGCCCTGCTTTGACAAATAGAGAATTCTCCTCTGTGTTCCCGCTTTTCTGCTTCACCACCGCACTACTAGCCACTGACTTTGCTGCTCAAGTACAGCCTAGTCTTTAGCAAGGATTATGAGAGGTAGGGTCTCTGGAGTTTTATTTCAATGTGAAAAGTTATCAGACTTACTTCCCAAGAGGACCAAACATCTGCAGGAGACTCAAATATTCTGACTGCCCATCTAAGACAAATAATATTCTTATCTAAAACTGCACCTTATCACAGGCTTTTTATAGAAAAGAGGGGTTTTTTAAATGAAAATGCTACAAACAATAATTAGTTATAGAATATTTTGTGGATAATAATAGTGCTTTCATTACAAAAGTTGTCTTTTGGACTTTTCTTGTCTTTAAAGTATTCAGTGGCTTTCAGTCAGCGAGCATAACACATCTAAATGTTTGAGTGGATCTGAGGCAAAACACATAAAACTGATTACATGGGCTAATCAAGCAACACCTTACTAATAAATAGAATTCTCTATATGAAGAAATGATTGCACTAGGACTTTAATCAACTTGTCCAACACTATTTCTAAAGAAAAAAAAATTCTAAAGACAGCCATGAAAGCAGTTTATAACCATAGAAGACAATGTTCCACATATCCTTTCATGAACCAAAGTAACCCCCACATTCAAGATCTAGATCCATTTGCTGCTAAGGCAGAATAATTCCTTGCAGTGTCATCTCCAACACTCCCTGCAGTCTAGCTTTTAGCTATTTATTCAAAATATCCTCTCAGACTATATGAGAAATTATGGCCCCTTTTTTCAATAGGCAAATTTAGATACTTGTTATAACATGGTCATAATTTATAGGGCTTTTCCCCTTTTTATTTTGTGTGCTTGGAGTGAGTTCTTTGTCCTAAGGCTTAATGAAAAAAAATCAAAACCAAATCCATGGAAGTCAACCTTAATGCAACAAATGATCAACACCGGTTGAACACAAAACCATAGATAACTGCATCAGCTAGAACCTTTAGATGGCAAAATGTTCATAATGAAAGAGTCCAAAATTAAATTGTTTTTCTTCAGTTATAGTTATATTAAATTCTGCTGTGTGGTATACCAACAAAATCAAATTAATTATGTTGGAAAAATGAAGTCTGACCACGACTGGTCTTGAAAAGAGAGAGAGAGAGATCAACAAAGGATTCGTTCATCTTCAAGTAGTGAGAACCTTCTTTTAAGTGCTTATCAATATGGAAGTTAATTTGCACAGAATATTATCTGTCAAAAGTCAGAATATGATTCAGACAAAGGGTTTTGTCTTTAAACAATAGGCTATTAAACATTTTTCTGTGGAAAACTTAATTTTGCGGTGATGTTGGGGGCTTTTTTGTATTTCAGGGGAGATTCTCAGCTGGTGTATAGTAGCCCCATACCGTTGATATGAGAGGATCTAAGATGGTTTTCACAGCTTTGAAGCAGAGATTGATCCATACATTTAGCTGAGAAAGTTGATATTTTTCATTATAAAGTTCACATAAAAGACATGCCCTACTTCGTATATTATTTTAAAATCTTTATTTTCTCTGTAATTTTCCCCGGGCCTCCCTGACACTTTTGCTGCCATCAAGAATGAAGAACTGGAACAGAATGTTAGCAGTTCTGAATCAGTACCACTCCACAATGATCTTTAAAGATATAAAGGACAGAGATTTCTTAAGCTCCTTAAATTCCATTAGATGTCAATAAGAATTTGGAAACTTTCAACATATTACAAGGGAACAGCACTGCAGAACCTGAAGAGAGATGCAGGAACTTTGTCTCTGTTATTTATTTTGTAGTATTATTATCTTTTAGAGACACCAAAACTACCCCCACTCTTTCCAAAGGGGGGGTGGCATCACATATTTGGATTTCTAGTTGCACCAAGTATAAAGCAGAAAGCAGAACAAACTACCCCTTTTTATGTTTGTGAGAATCCTCCAAAACCTCAACTACATTATAGTGCTGCCACATCTTATTGTTCTTCTCTGCATTGCTATCAAAATAGATAACTGCAGGAGTAAGTTGACCTTATCTTGCAGAAAACTTTAAAAATGGGAGTGAAAAAAAATCAGAACTCTTTGTCAGACAGTCTAAAACATCAGGTCTGAGCAGCAGGAATCATGACACAGGAAGAAAGCCAGCAGTTCACAGCCTAAAAATATCTTTCCTCTTCCACTTTGCTGTGGCCCTATTATAGCTTTAGCAACAGTCACTGTATTTTTTTCTCTATAACCTTTAGCTTAATAGCTGTCTGTAAAGACTTCCTTTAAATGCAAATACACTCTTTACAGTAAAAGTCATGACCCTATACTATATTACACACCGTAAATCCAGAAGAAAGCTATCAAAACCTATGAAACTATGTCCATAAAAAGGTATAGTAAATAAGTGAAAAATCTGGCCCAGTGTATTAGTAAGCTGAGTCATATTTTAATGGCTTACATTTTGCACTATTAATAATGTGGTAAACACAAAAAACAAAGGTGTTTTCATTTTTAAGTGAAGTCTTAGAAGTTGTGTCAAATTATTACGATCTCCTTGGGAGAGAAAATTTATTCCTTTCTGGTTTTATTTGTCACTAGTTGTATGTGGCAGAGGCTGCAAATTTTACACAACGCCTCACTGTCTCGAGGGATCTAGTATACCTGATACAATTAATATCTCCTTTACTTATCCAAGTATAAGGATCTGCTTCACTCTGCAAATCTGTGACATGCTTGCAGACTGCTTTGCGTGCAGAGGGAAATTACACCGTAACCAGAGTAAGAAGAGCAGCATCCCATCCCCAGAGGTATCCACAGCTGGGGGTACCTAGTGGGTGCACTCGGAGGGGACGTATGACGGGGATGCAGGAACGTTCTGGCCTTCCCCAGTTGTCAGCAGCCTGTAGCTTTTGCTGGCATGCAGCGAAAATGTAAATCCCCCTTTCCGCCAGACACAGAGGTGGAATGGTGCAAAGGTTATAATTTCTTGTGCTACACACGCCGTTCTCCAGTTACATTAAATCCTGCTCAGCTGTCATTAACTGTTTGTCCAGGGCTGACTCATGCTGAGAAGGGAAGCAGGATAAGAGAAAGCACAAGAGCAATTACAATTCAAACTAGGTATAAGAAGGATGAGTCTAACTACTGTACTTGAGCAGTACGAGTGTGAAAAACATTCGTCTTGTTATAATGGTGTTCTGACAATCCCAAATAAATGGAGCCCCTAATTTGGATTTTTCAAGTCTTAACTGCAGAAAAAGGGATTACGCCATAAATACTCAATTCGGTTACTTTCAAAAGGGGGTGAAAAATCACGGTACAGGCACACAGAGGTATGGAAGAGACAATTTTTCAGGCTCGGTAACTCAACCGGGCTTGCTGAAAGCACAGTGGGCCCAGTCTGGAGAATTACTGTGGTCTCTCGGATCCCATAAACCTCCTGTCAGCCTTTCCTCACCCCTTCCCCGTGGATTTCACGCAGGATTTTGGACGCTGAGAAGGTCACGTACCTGCGGAGCCTCCACAGAGCTGCGTGGCCTGGGCACGGTTGCTGTCCTCACTGGCTGCCCCCCAGGAGCCGCATATTTGCTGGCAGACACAGAGATGACGGCTGGCTTGGGGTTTTCTGCCCTGGGCGAGGGATGCCTCGTAAAAACACGCCGTCTTCCCACCAAGTCCTACGTTTGCTTCCCATGATAGGTATTGTTGCACAAGGACTTACGGCAGCTACAGGGAAAGGCAATCGAGAAGAGAGACGTTTTCTTTTTTTGTGTGTTTTTCTTTTTTATAAACCTAAGTAAATCTTTGTTTTTACTGGATAGCAGGGAGGCAAGACTTTATCAAAATAAGCTAGACTCAGAGTTCTACCTGGCCGCTAAAGCAACTCAGTCATTATCTTTAACCTTATCAATATCCTGAATGTCAGCCGAACAAGGCAGCTAGAAAATTTCAGTAAACAGAACAGGGAACAACGGGGAGGATGTGGTAATCTAAATCAGAAATCAATCATCCAAGAAGCTTTTTCAAATGGAAAAGGAAAAAAAAAAAGAGGCAATCAACTGCCAGCCATTCTCCCCCCACCAAAAAAAAGGGTTTTTTTCTCTGTGTCTCTTTCATGTGCACCACAGTGTTTCTGCAAACAAAAATAATAAGGGCTCTCAGGTCCTTCAAACAAAGTGAAACATAATCCCTTCACAGAGAGTGCATCAATAAATGAATGGACTTCCTCGGTCTGTTTAGAAGAGCAGTATCAGCTATGCTTGGGGATCTTAATAATACTCTTATTACGAACCAGAGCAGTTGAGTTGATTTGTTTTTCCTGTAACACCTGAAGCAACAAAAGTCCGGTGAGAGCACAAGAAATGGTTTTTCTTATGTCAGACTTCGAAAATCATTTTCCCTCCTTGGCAGCACTCTGTCAGTCAAACTCCACAGGAGAGGGAAGGGTCGTCTTGCCAATGCATTTTCTGAAAGGAAAGAAGCGGAGCTGCATGTTACAGAGAAATTAATATGCCATTGAGAGCAACCCCCAGGAAAAAAAAAAAAATCTGATTTATTAGTTTCCGAAATTACCTTTTTATGATGGGAATTTCATTTTCTTAGCAAAGCCACAGCCTGTACTCTAGTGGGTGTAAAATCCAGACGCTTGTTTTTGTATTTTTAAAATCTTTCTTGCTTATCTAGATGTACAGATTTTTAAGGCAGGGACATTATATAACCAATTGTTTTGAGCTGTTCTCACACAACTGGCACTTGCTTGAGCCGACAGACATTACCGCAATACAAAAAAATGCAAACCAGACCTCTAGCTGGTTAAACAAACACAGCTTCATTAAAAACAATAGGTCCTCATCTATATCTACCAACTAAGCAGCAGGATGCTGATTTTCCAAACACTAAAAATTATGGGTTTATTAATAATTTCTTCTTCTTTATTTTATCATAGGTAAATTGTAATACCAATTTGTATCTACTTCCAACCTCCTCTCCTTCACAAGTAGTTATTTAGACTGAAAGCCCATGTCCAGTCTTTCACTACAAAATAAAGTTACACATCAAACCTTATAAACTCGGGAAAGCTTACTGCTTGGCATCAGCTCAGCTCCTGAAAAATGCAAAATCTTGGAAACTGGCCGTAACTTACAGGTGAAAAATAATTGGAAATCTAACTCCCAGAAACTCAAAGGCAATAAATTAGCACCAAGCTATTAAAATCCCAGGTAAAGTTCCCTCACTTTTCAGATATTCTTTCAGTGGCTCTACTACATCAAATATTAGTGCTGCAAATTTAATGTTGATTTAATGCTGATTAAAGTATGTCTCTTAGTAAGCAATTCCATGCAATAAAAACAGAACAGTAGATTGAACCCATTGTTACTGCAGCCCCTCCATCTACTCAGGGAATTAATTTCAGATTAGCCAAGTCCCCTGGACTCAATATCCCTGTGACACATATTCTTCAAAGATGTCCAAAACTGCAGTCATTGATCTACAGTCTTATGGCCTATTTGGGATCTGGACAACACTGAGGGAGAGCACAGACTGGTGTCTCTGGTTCAGTTTCTTTAAATACATGCGATATGAGGACCACTATCGAATTATTTGTCTTTCCCCACACTGCAAAATCAACTACTGTATTTTAACATCTGGAAACTGTGGGTTATTTGTAAAGATACCTTCATTCAGCCACAAGCGCATGTTACACCTCTACACGGAGCAGGCTACCCCACAACTTTCTTTTCCTCCAACAGCTTTGCAACATCCAAATCTTCACAGCTTGCTCCCAGTAAGTCCCAGAAACACCGCTGTTTCACCAGACTGGGGTGATCTGAAGATTTCAATTCAAGGAGCAGCACTTCTGAAGGAGGAAAGTTATCTGCAGTTTGGGTAGTATGCATAAAGCTGTGGTGTATAACTTGGTGACCCCATCTTTTCCTCAGTAAATTATTCTCTGGGAAGTTAATTCTCAAATCCGCTATTTCCTGAAAGTAAAAGATGTTTTGCTGTTTACAGATAGACTGCTTCCACAGTCACAGGTAACTCAATGTAACACTATGCCTATGGTTAGTTTGAACATCTGCAATGTAATTTGTTTCCATAATAACCATTTGTCACTATTGTTTCAATACTGATAAATAGGACATTATTAACATCTAGTTGCTGTTTACTCATCACCACTACACCACACGTCACTTTTTTTAGATTGCAGGTGAGAGTAAATTAGGAGAGCAATAAAATTAGGATGATGTTCAGTTCTTTGGAGTAGGTATTTTATGAGTTGCAGTTTGTGGGAGTAGTCACAGAATAGAAGTCAGAGACAGTTTAGTTTGGTTTGTTTTTTTTTTTTTTTTTAATTTTGTTTCTGGAATTTCAGAGGAATAAAAAAGAGGTTTGGGCTTTGATTAAAAATACACCACTCAAATTATTTCAGCTGATCAATGTTGCATAATACTCCAAGACAAAACAACTGTCTTTTACATAAAAATCCTATAAAACCCTTCTAAACTTTTCTATTACAATAAAAAAGATATATCATAGTTCTTATCAATGAGCATTGACAGAGCTAATTATAGTACAGCACATTCAGTCTTTGGTACACCTGAGAAATCTCACTTCAACTAATGAAATGACATGGATCCCAATTATCACAGAATTTATTCTGTGTTGAGTATCAGTAGTCCTGAATCTTTCGGTGCTTAGTTGCTCACTGCCACTTGCAAAATTAACAAACAGTCAAAATGTTTGAATCTGAGAAGCTATGGGGCATGAGGGTGGTAATTTTTTATCCACGAAGTCTTTGAAAAGAAATCATCTTTTAAGATGACTACGCTATATCTTCAGCGAATACTTGACAACCCAAAAGCCTCTAATAGTTATATTGCTAAAAGAGGTTGTACACTTATTAACACCTGTCCTACTTTTCTAATCCTATCATTTTGAGCTCTACCAATTGTATATTACAAATTTAACAAGTGAAGAAATCTGCACCACCCTTAGTGTAACTCTTTGGGAACACTGTATTCTTTGCTAAGTACACATTGTTTCCCAAGCCATCTGTGTCAGCAATTCTATAGACCTTCTGTAATTGCCATGTTAACAATTTTGAGTCCAGAGATGCAGTATTTGATTGAGGCATTCCTTCAGTTTGGCTACCACTTATGGTTTAATCACATTGCTTCCTTGTTTTGCGGTATGCACACAATGGACCATAATGTAAAATTAAAAGGCAAGACAAGAACTGGTAATCCAGTAGTAAAATTTGTTCTTCTTTGCATTCCCCACACAAGGCCATATGGACACACAAAAGCCTGAAGCAAAAATGATCAACCGCTATTGAAGATCTAACACTGATTGCTAGCAATAAAAGTGCTCCCTGGACAGACAGCAACAATAAAAACAGGCCACCATTCAGGGTCCATCTAGCTATTGCTTTTAAAGGTAATTGCTGCATCTGCTTCTTGGAGTAGTTTAAAACCAACGTAAAGATCTTGCTTCTGTCCCACTGAATGGCAAGCAGCACTGAGTAAATAGTGAAAGGGTTTTGAACACAGCTATACTGGAGTGCACTACCAGGTCAGAAGGGAAGGCAGAAACAGCTGCTTTTTCAATAGACTCATCAGAGCTTCTCCATGCTCGCTGCACTTGCCCACAAGACTCCAGCACAGACTATTGTGTTGTATTTTTTTTGCTGTGGGAACTTCACTCTTAAGAAACAAATGGACTGGCTTAACTATTAAGTGTCAATCAAATTGATGGGGCGGGGGGGGGGAGTGTGGAACAATTTTTTAAATGTAATTAGCTTTCATCCTGCGGTCGTTCCATGCATTTGCAAGGTTCAGATTGCCTTGTTTAAGTCAATGCAATCCTGATAAGAAGCTGAGATGTATTTTTCCACCTCAGCACCTTATTTATATATTGTAGTAGCACTAAAAACAATTTCTGCTTTTGCATGAAGATTGACATATATATCTCCAATACAGAAGGTGATAACTGTTATAATCTGTTGTGCTATATATCCATATCCACTGATTTACATCAAACTACTCGTTTGGAGTCTGGATGAAACAAAATAATTCTTTTTTCTTTTCGGTAACACTTCTTGGATGTAAATAAGAATATAGAGCATTGGGTAGTCCTTCATTTTCTCTCTGTTATTCAGGCAGTAACATTGGTCTTAATAAATACTTTTTGCTCTGTGTTTATCTCCTTAACCTAATGCCATGGGAATAAGATTGCCTTACTCAGAGATAGAGGGAACATCCAGGATTCTCACCTAACCATGGAACCTATTTCACATTTCATTGGTTGCGTGAATGAGCTGTGAAAATTGCTTCCTGTTTCTCTAAAGTATCAGGACAGTGGTTTGCATGGGAGAGATTTCTTCTGGTTATGTGAAATAAAACTCATCCACTGAGTTCATTTCAAAGTCTTAAAACTACCATGCATCTTGTTAAGTTTGAACAAATCTTTTCTGCCCTGTGAATACCTGTTCCCAAATCAGAGGCATTGCAGTTACCTCTTGTTCGCAGCAAGCTATCTATATAAGGAAAGAAAGAAAATGAAAATAAAACAAAACCAAACCAAACAAAACCAACAGGAAAACACACAGCCTTACTCTTTTCTGATAAGCGTAGTCTTGGCTTTCCCAAATTGAGAGGAAGCTGCTTTCAGTGTATCAGGGGACACTTCAACAAGGACAGTCTATTTTAGTAAGAAGCTGGTTTTGTCTAACATTAAACACACAGAAAAAAATAGCTTAAATAACAGTGGTGGGAGCCTAATTTTGAAAGCTAAAGTAAGTGCTTCTCATCATTTTCTCTACCAACATCCTTCCACCTTCCTGAGATGTTAATCAGATTTGAAAGCACCTAGTAAGCCTGAGAATATTTAAAACCCGTGAAATGTAAAATCACAGATTCTACTTAAGTCCATGAAGCTACATCCATTTCCACTAATACTGGAGTACATATGGACTAGGTATTTACATGAAAGTATTCAGGTTTAGGACTTTCAAATTATTTTTTAAAAAGTAGAAACAAAATTTCTGCAAAATATAGATCTCAATTCTGTACAATTGAGTGGCTGAGAGCAGTGAAATCTGGGAAAATATTTATATGGAGACCTAGGTTCAATTTAATCCCATAAAAGCCAAAGGAAGTCAAAGCAACTGTGAATCCAGTCCTACCTTCAAAAGTGTGTGTACAGTGCTGAATGACCAACACCATACCTGCGGTACTCCTGCAAATTAGCATATACTGTAGCAGCCTTAATGTCTTCTATCTAATTTTAGTTCTGAGGGTTTACTTTTTACTTTCTCGGGTGGGTTTGTTGTGGGATTTTTTTTTTTCTGTTGAAAACTAGTTGATTTTCTTTTTGAACAAAATCCATTACAGGCAGGAAAGTAGGTGCCAAATGGTTCATCCTCCTTACTTATTTTATAGCCTAAGAGATGGCACCATAGCTAGAGGAGTAACGCTGGCACAACCCTTGCACAAAGGAATGTCAGCAATTCTGTAGTCCAAGCTCTGAACTGACGAATCCTGCAATTCGGGGCTGTCTGAATAATATGTATCAAAAAATCTTTCTGTGATCACCACATCTTTCTGTGATAAGTCACATTGTCAGGAGAGACTCCTGCTAAAAAGGGAAAAGAAATGTTATTGTATGTCAAATACAAAATCCTGCATCACAGACAATGTGAATAACAAAACCGTATTCAAATGCTTTAACCTAACACCAAGCAAACTAATGTCTTAACCAATGGGTTAACCAGCAACTGACTGGAAAAAAATCTCAGCTCTACAAAATTAAATTAGGGGGTAAAATTCTTTTTTGACCATTCTACCTATCCTTAACTGTCAGTGAGGCATGAATTCAGTGTTGTGATAAAGACTTGCCCACCTTTTACTCCCTTCCTTGCAAACCTAGATAAAAAAAAATAAAATGCTTAAAATACAATAATCATACAGATAGAATTCATATTTTCAATAGCAAAATGAAGGTGGCCTGTACATTATTCAGAAAGAAAGTAGAGATTTCTCCTCATGCTACTCAGACCAGCTTTCCCTTGGCATAAAGCCTGGTGCTCATCATCTCAACAGAGCATCGGGAACTAAAGCTAACTTGCCTTCAGCCAATTTCCAAACAAAATCATATGTGGTAAAGTTCAGCAATTCAAAAACATTTGGCATTAAGCCTAAAGATCCAATTCTTCAGATGTGACCTATAGAGGAGGAGCTTCCAAAGGAGGGTCTTGCAAAGGTGGCTACTGCAGGACGTTGGTTCTGTGAGTAAATCTAATAATAGAGCCAGAAAGTAACATGCTGCTAGTTGCGTGTCTGTAGCTGTGAGAGAGCGAGAGCATGAGGTGCAACTGTTAGGGAGTGGGAAGGTATTATTCTGTTTCTTTAGCTGGGGAAAGGAAATCCAGCACTCCAATTCTCCAGTGACTAAGGCTTATTTGATTCTAGTAGAAACAACTGAAATTTCAGTATCAGCAGAGCTATTATTTTTCTTTCAGAATTGCTGAGAATATCTAGCAGTGAATAACTCTTAATCAGACTTGTTTATTCACATTAAAAGTCAGCGCAGGTCACATTGTTCGCTTGGTGCCATTTGGTCTGCACTTAGTCCTTCCTGAACAGGAAGTCCTTAAGATTAAAGATTGTATTTTTATGGTCCCATGCCTGCCTACCCCCAGCTATTACCTGAAGAGCAATGTAACCAGGACTCAGTTTCTAGAAAGGATATTAACAACCATTAGTGTGTGTGTATGTCAGGATGAAAAATAGGAGGAAATCAAAGTAGAGCAATATGGTGAAAGCAAAATTGTAAGAAACAGCAAAGTGATTGTTCACAAAATTGGGAATAAGGTGTATTCAGACAGAGGTATTTGCTATCCAGAGGTCAGCAGAGTGCTAGATCGCTAGAATGTATTTAAATACAAGCAGCAAACGTGATTTAAATACCCCAAAGCTATTTGCCACTGGACATATATTTATGTCCATTTTATAAGGTACGAGGGATCTAAAGTGCTTGTTGTTCAGAAAAGCTAGGCTTTTTCCCCAGCATTGCAGAAACCATATAATGGCACAAGAATGAGAAAGAAAACTAAGCAGAGTGAATGGTATGTCTAGAAAGGTCAGGAACACTGCTTGCTTTCATAAACTAATCATTCTGTCAGCTCTGTTATTATATGGGTGTTCATGTTTCTATATTTCTCTTTTACTCTCTATAAATTACTCAAATAATTAATTTGACAAGATCTTAGAAAAAAAAAATGGAATTAGCATTTGAAATTAAAACAGCTATATACTATTTCAGTATGAACATGTTTTGCCATCATGCTTTCGGAACAAAATCCAAATGATCTTTCTGAGGAATCGTTTTGTAACCAATATCTGCATAAGCACATTGAACGTGAATACCTATGTTCTGTATTGAATCTGTGTAGTGGGTGTCCTTAACGCATTATCTGAGTCAACAGGGCTCTAGAGCAACAGCATGAGCTGCCTAGACAAAACTGCAGGCTGGACGCGGAGCTCATCCAGTGCATGCAGTGGGACAGGGGCCACTGCCAGGTGGATGGTGGTAGCTCCTGATCTCTGAGCGCGCTGGATACAAAAAGAGTCCGAGGCTTCAAAACCGCCTGTACGAGCCCTGGGCATTGCTAGATTGCATGCTGCTCAAGTTTGTCTAGATCGGGAGTGGCTATATGAACACACTTCTGTTAAATTAGCTAGCATATGTTGATACAGAGTTTTATTATTCCAGATTTGCAGTGACGGTGGGAGGACAGCCAATATTCAACTCATAATAAAAGCTACATTGTAACTCAGCTACCATTTTCAGCCAGCATTTCCACCAAATTAAGTAGTCCCCACTTCCCATCACCACAGTCACCACTTCTCACTCCCACACTGGTTTCTTCCTTGTGGAAAACCATGTTTATTCAGACACCCAGTAAGTCCCAGGTTAGTTCTTTCCCTTCCTTCCTTCCTTCCTTCCTTCCTTCCTTCCTTCCTTCCTTCCTTCCTTCCTTCCTTCCTTCCTTCCTTCTTTCCTTCCTTCCTTCCTTTCTTCCTTTCTTCCTTCCTTTATTCCTTTCTTCCTTTCTTTCTTTCTTTCTTTCTTTCTTTCTTTCTTTCTTTCTTTCTTTCTTTCTTTCTTTCTTTCTTCTGTACTGGTTTTCACCTAGGTGTGTTCCTAGTGCTCTTTATTAAAGACGGAAGGGTGTAGAGGAGGGGATGAGTATGTGGAGTAACTCCATTTAAGTGGTGCAGGCAGACAACTTCATTTAATATGAACCCTGCTGGTATGGAGATAAACTATTGATGAGAGACAAACTGTTTGTTGGAAAACTCTGCAGGGCAGAGGAATTATCTGCTAAGATGATCAGGTGGTTTTCTTTCTCCCTCTGCTTTTGGAATAGTGCAAATGATAAGAAATAGAATGAATTAGTACTGCTGTATTCAATTTTAAAAGCATTTTTTCAAAATCATTTCTATCACAGTCCACATTTCAGCTGCTAAAATCTCTCTGAAGACAGAACTTAATGCCTTGATGAGTATTGGAGTCCCATGTTTACCTATTAAAGCAGTTAGGAGTTAGAGTATGAATAGGGAAGTCCAGAGGCAAAGCTAAAAATCCCAGTCTTTCCCAGAGAAGACATTGTGCTAGAAGTAGCAAACCGTCTTTCATTCATTATGTAAGAATAATCTCCAGCTCAAGCAGTTCCACGGAAACATATACCAAGATAGAAGAATCCTGTCTTCCTTTAAACATCTTGTAAATGTTCAGCTCAAAATAATAGTTTGTTCTTAAGTAGATGTAAAGGTTTTAATGCTACAGATATTTATTTGCATTTAAGCATCTCAGACTTCCTTTTCTGTCAAACCTTTGCAAAGAAACAGTTTCACTAAGCAAATGGATGAGATGAAACTTTAATAAATTAAACAAGTCTAACATAAAAGGGTTATTTAACTGCAGAAGTCGTTTATGAGGAATAAAAGGTTTTAATCAAACTTGCCATCAACAATTTCAAAAGGAAAAACCATTTTTCAGTTGTGGCTTGGTCAAATTCTTTGAACTATTAATGTAACCCTGAGAAACTGGCTATTAGTCTCAACCAATTGCTGGACATAAGACACAACAAAAACAGGAAAAGTTCAAGAGTCTCTGTTGACTTTCCGCTTGATTGTAACAAACTACTCACTTTCTGGGTTTTCTTTTTTGAAGTAGAATTTTATACAGTAAAGCCAGGCTTTGTTGTGTGGGTTTTGTTTTTTTTTTCCTTGATACACAAAATTCCCACCAACCTGTGCTCTCTCTTTTAGTTCAGACATGAAGGACTGCTGTTTGTATTTAATGCACACACTGCCAACTCCGTTTAATTCAAAGACACAGCTCCAGCATACCTGAAAGGAAAACCTGGAACATCAGTGCATGGGTCAGAAGCAAATCTGGCTGGTAATTACAAGATGTTGTGAAATATCATGGCAATTAAATAGTGTCTACCTATGCAGAGACAGAAGAGTCTCTCTCAAACTTTTGTGTCACAAACTTTTTTATTGTGCAGTACATTGCTGAATGTCAGCACTTAGAGAGCCTTAAGTAAGGACCACTCAGGTAGCCTTTTCCACAGTTTACAGGGAAAAAACCAGCTGAATAAAATATTGTCCCATACATCTAGAAATGCTAGGGGGTAATCCACTAACATTAGTAAACTCTTGCTGCAAAACAGAGAAAAAGAGAGCAGTGTGTTAGCACCAGGATATTCCACGCTGAGGCAGTCTGACTAAGAAACAACATCCCACAAAGCAGACACACACTTCACACAATATTCATATACTTAGAGGAGTGTTCTTTTATGAGTGCTTTAATACTTTGGGATTATGTGTGTTGTTTTAGAGTTGCATTAGTCACACCCCGGGGAAATGTGAGCTTCCACGCCTGCCCATTTCAGTGCTGCGCTAGCTTGACCCACGGAATTTACCACATTAAGAGAGGATTTAAATCTTGATTATTTTCACCTGTTCATTTTCGACCTTTTTTTTTTTCACCTAAGAGGCCTGCCCCCTTAGCACGATACCATTCATAAAACTGGTGACCTTTGCCTGGCTTCTTGATTTAAGCAGAACGGCGGAGCAAAGGGACTCTCATGCGCTGGTAAGGTCCTAAAAATATAAAGCAAAACTGTTGCCAGTTCTTATTCGGGTGAAAGGGCTGAGAAAAGTTCTTTCTTTTCCATTTTTCTTACAAGGGTGGATGCAACTGCTTCCCAACGCTTTCCCGCACCATCCTGCTCCCCACTCCAGCCCTGAGGGCTGGGGGAAGCAGCACCCTGCTTGGTCCTGCCAGCCTGCCACTCATCCTGCTGGTTTAGGGGTTCGCTGGGATTCCATGCCGCCCTGTGTATAGAGAAATTTGAGTTGCTTCCCTGTTTTCTGTCCAGAGACAGAGAAAAGGAAGCAGAAAGAAACAAACACCTGTTCGACATTTTTGTTCCTAAACAAAACCATCCTTAAATTTTCAAGAATGCTTAAGGCTTTGGACAGTTATTTGGAAGACAGAGCTGATCACCACATCCCACAGAGATCTCCCCAAATCCCCCTGCTGTAACTGCGTGGTAGGAAAACCTGTTCAATTCTGGGAGTAGCTCAAGGCACTTGCAACCCGGTAAGCCTTGTAACCTACCAAATGGTGATACATCACTTCATTCATGTTTTATATAGCAAGGAAGAAAAATGTGGGGGGAAACTGAGAGGACATGGAAAAAGAAGAGAAAAGATGGAAAAATAAAAGAAGATAAAATAATAAAAATGTGTTCAATTAAATGAAAGTCCTTCTGCTTTCACCTCTTTACCTTAGAAAATTCACCACATTTTCCTGTGACTTTTCCCTGTCTAACATTTTTTATTCCAAATTCTATCAAAATAGTATAGAAAATTTTAAAAAATAACAAAACCTCAACCTTTCTCACCATTTCCAAGCCATATCATCACCACAAAATACACTTTAGAAGGACTCAAGAACTTCTGAGTATTCACTAACACAAAATCTTCAGGTTCACTATTCATCACCTGACACCTAGCAGAGGTTTAGTAAAATCCAGTTAAAATTAGATCAGGTGGAAATAAACAGGGAAGGAGCTTTTGACAGTAGTAAAGACAGTGGAATCAGTGGAGAAGGTGAAGGTCAGTGGTCAGAGGAGAGGAGGGATGGTAATATGAGAGCGCAGTAAAGGACGGGATAAATGGTCCTGCTGTGGTAAGGCTGATAATGATGTAGTTAGTGGAAATGGGGAGAGGATATTTAACAATCAGCATAAATGAATAGATTTTGGAGGGTAATCAAGAATGCAATTGAATTGGGAGGAGTAAGGGAGGAAGAGAGAAGCCCTTAGAGGTTTTGGAGAAGATTTATTTGAACTGAAACTTCAGCTGATTTACATCTCAAGAGAGAACTATAGCTTAATAATTCAAAATATGGCTCTTCTTTAATATTGCAGAATACAGTGACAAATGTTATTACACAAACTTCTCCTTAAATGACTATCCCAAGATATCGTTAATGCAGTTCACAATATTAGATTATCTATATTAAGCAATCACATCCCCAGCTCAGGCCTGTGGTAACACACAGTGGTACTCTTCCATTTGAGATCCATTGGACCTTGGTAATTGAGAACCTGTAAGGCAAGCAAGTAATACAAGAGATTTTTCTGCATCCTTCTTTCTGTTTTTTATTTTAGCTGGAATAAAATGTCAGCTGTTAAATGCAGTTACCCAACTTTCTTTTCTTTTTAACCTCTGAAGAGGTGCCTTGACTAGATGTGTAATACAGGTTTAATTGAACATAATACTGGATTCTGTCTATACCCAACACTTCCTTTTTCTTCTAATGATCTGTTTTTCTCTTCTCATAACTGTTTCCATTTCCTCTTGATGTCATTGCCACTGATGTTATTCTCTCAAGCAAACTTTCACTATTTCAGCTCTCCCAGCTGTCCTTGCTATTGTTTTCCTCCCCCTTGTATTGCTGTCCTTCTGTATCTTATGACCTTATTACTGTGCAACTCCTAACCTTTTCTTTTGGCAACCGTTTCCAGGAAGGACATGAAGGTACTGAGGTGACCTGCAATGAGCCAAATGTCTTAACTCTCATTACGGACAGCTAGTGCCCGAACTATAGGATTTTTATGGTAGAAATGAGGGGCAAGCAAGTACGGTCAGCAAAGCCTAATGATGAATGACAATGTGTTAGCCTGTAGAGATCTGGCCAGTGGCTTACTGAAGGGATCAGTGTTACGCTGTGTTTTATTTAAGGTTTTAAATTGTGACATGGAAGATGGCGTGCTTAATTCAGCTCACAGATGTAGCATACAGGCAGTCTGAGAATTACCAGACAAGAATGTGATCAGGGTATACCAAAGTCTGATGGCATCAGTGCAGCTGAATGAGAATATGGAGAGAGAGTGGTGACAGAGAGGAAAGACAAATTGGTAAGAAAAAAAAAAGGCAGAAAACAGATTTTCTCTGAAAAGTCTTCTCATATAAGTGACTTCTTCCTACAAGTGATAAAGGGCAAACAAAGCGCCAAAACAACCTTCTCCTCTGTTTTGTCCCATCCATAGCTCCTTCCTGGTTGTGTGGTTTTTACAAAGTCATTTCACTTCTGTAGTCCAGGGCCACTTCAATGCTGCTACGATTCTGTCCCTGGTTAGGAACCATATCACTGAACTCAGTCTGTTCTATGATGGCAGAGGAACAAAACAGGATCTGCAGAATTAAGGTCTTTAGAAGACCATGTCATGCACCCCTCTCTAGCAGGCTCCTCTCTTGCAGCTGCTCTGCAAAATATTTGACTAAATGTAAAGGTGCACAGATGAAAGATCATCTACCCATAACTGCCCTCCACCTTGCGAAAGCGATGAAAAGTTACTTCGGTTCCTTCTGTATGTAAGGACTTCACACATGCAGATAGTGCCCTAAATCATGGACTATTTCCAAACATTTGGAGTCTACGTTCAGTATTGGGCTCCACATACATATCAACCAGAAGTGGTAAATGAACAGGCAGAAATTGTGGCAAAGTACATACCTATGCTGAAACTGAAAGATGATGTCACAATTCACGCAGGCTTACCAGAAACAGTTCCAAACAAGATAGGTTGATGAGTAATAAAGGTGGACCAACATCAGCATGGTTCCCAGGCTGGCACAGAGTCCGGAGTGAGTTTTGCAGATACTGCCAAAACCCTGGCTTAGCAACTACACAACTCAAGTTTTCACGAATACGTTTCTATGACTTGCAATCACATCTAGAGTTCCAAGACGGTCATAGCTGTTTGTGTAAGTATTTATTAAAGAGATGAAAAGTGAACAAAAGTTATAAAAAGTACACAGTCTGGACAAGTAACAGAAACTCAGTCTAGGGAAAACAGCATCTCTTCAGTGGAAACCTATGAGAACAGTAATTTCAGCAATTTTGTGGGTAATGAGGCTTTTTTTTTCCTGCACTGTTGTCATGGTTGCATGCTTACACACTCATTAGTTTGTCCTTTGCTAAAAATAACTGGTGAAAGACAGAAAATACTCTCCCATCTCCAGAGGGCCTTCAGTCTTTCTCAGACTTGCTTCCTCCTCCCATCAAAAAAAACACCCCTAGGCTAACCTTGAAGTCACTGAAGTCTAATAAAAGATAAAGGAAAAAAAGTCTGTATTTGTTTATTGTGATATTACCTACTTTAATATTCTGATGTTGTTCTATAAGTGAATAATTTTCTTTCAGTAGTTGGTTCATTTAACTTAGGAAAAGTTAGAAGAATCTTTTCGGTAATTATTGCTCAGGCATTCTGCCAAGTCCATCTGCAGAGGCAAAGACAGCTGGGCATAAGGCGCTACATGAAGATACGCTATTTATTTTGCCTCATTTTTAAGTTGTTTTGTTTTGTTTTGTGTTTTTTCTAATGGCTACCCTACAATACGACCTTTGGTTGTTTCAGAGCAATGAAGCCTGCCCTCTGAAAGTTCAGCACTTCTCAGCCCAGTGCAGCAGAGTATCTACCACGTCCCCAAGCAGGACACGGAGAGTAACACAGAAACTAAAGCAAAAGCTCAAAACCCCTGCTATAATCAGGGGACTTTAAAGTACCCAAGAAGTCAGACCTTGAGTAATGCACAGATGAAGGAAAAAGGCAGCTTTCACTGGGAAAAGAAGCTGTAGAATAGAGTAAAAAGTAGAGGGAAGGAAGTGTGAAGGCTTTTGAAGTTGAGCCACAACTCAGCTAACACTGATTTACGCACATGATCTTTCTTATTCTTTCCCACAATAAATTGCTATTGCATGACAGGTTCTGGTATCTAATGGCTGCACAGAAGGAATTCTCATGCCATTTTGCTTTTGTACTAGGTAAGCCTCCCTTCTAACTCTTCCCTTCCAAATTCCCAGAATTTTGAATCTACATGCAAAGTTTGCAGGCAAAAAAATAGGCTAAACAAATCCGCTTGGAAATATTTCTGCAGAGTGATATCATTCTGAGTATTACCTCCAGATTATGTCTTCTATTTTATTTGATGAATCAGATCCCTTACTAGTGTACAATTGGCATATTTTAAGCGTATTTTCAGGTCTAACTTACCATGTCAATATAGAAAACGTAGTCCAGTATCTATTTGGATAACAGGAACATAGGAGGAAAAATCAGTAAATGTACTTTTAAAAACTTGAAGCCTAGCACAAATGTTCCATATTTAGAGATGATGAGAATCTCCTGCATTCACTGCCATAACTGTAAATTTCTGCACACTGCCAAAAATCAGGCAGTCAGAGCAGAGTTAATTCAGTAAATAATCACTCTTGTATATCTAACCTGAAAAAAATGCTGTAATTCAGAACTGATGCCTGAGGGCACACACAAATGTTGCAGCGTCTTGCTCTTGCATTCAAAGTAGTTGGTTTTGCTAAATCTTGTGTGCTACGAGTTACAAGTATTCACTGTCTATAGCTGGTAAGTTCATTTACCTGGGAAGCATTGTGTTAAGTGGGATGGTGATGCAACCACAAACTATCTGAAGCCACCTGTGCTTGTGAAGGATCTGAGTGAGGCTGTGGAGGAAAGTCTAACAGTATCAGAAGTTAAAGCTCACTGAGGCAACATCATAACATGTCTGCTTTGCATGTGGGGTGTCCGAATTGCTTACAAGGCCATGTGAAGAACCACGTTAGGAAACACAGCTCGTGTCATCTAAACTGTCCCAGAAAGATTATGGAAATGCACAGGAGCCATTAGACATGAGGCGTTAGACACTGAAATCCTAAAATCAGTAAATTTGCCAGGCAGTCAAGCAAGGATAGAAACAAGACGACTTGACTACTCAGTCCAGTGTCTAATATTAGACAAATAGCCTAGTAAAGCAATCTTTCATTAAACAAAAAATTTAAAATGCTCTTGGCATTGTCAGCCTAGGAGCTAATGATTGCCACAAGTTGGATATTAAAAAAAGTGGATCATCTACTAGCACAAAGAAACAAAGTGCTTGTGACAGAAAAAACAGTGGGAGAAGATGGTTTATGATACTCTACTTACATTTGAAATAACTTTTATCTAACTACCTGAATAAGTGAGACTCCAAAGGCAGCGCAGGAGAATATGATCTTCTATCAGTTTGACATTTGTTTTTCTAAGTGTGGAAGAACAGTCCAAAAAAAAAATTAAAGTACAGTTGAACACACACACACACATATATATGTATATGCATGTGAGTGTGTATATACATAAACACAGGCACACTTCAGCCAGTATCACTCCACTTGGGCTACACCCATCAAATTCCACAAGTGTTTCTGATGATGGCAATTTCAAATCCTTCCCCAAACTGGAACAGAAATGTGACTACATCATTTTGCTTCTAAGCCTTTCCTCCAGTCTCATGACACTTTCGTGGGGGTGCCTGCACATTTGGGTAGCACTTTTTGTATTCCATTGTACAGACCCTTAGTGTAAGTAGTGTGACAAGCACAGGCCTCGCCAGTAGTCACAGTCACCGCATATGGAGACACTGGTAGCCTCCCCAGCTGCAGCCCAGGAGAGAAGATAGACTGCATCTTCTCCCACCCCATGTTACTCACACAGACAACTGAGCAGGGATGGACTTCTGCACCAGATGTTGCTCTGCTGTAACCCAGCTCAGTTCAAATCCTGTCGTTCCCTTTCTCACTGTTACTGGTAACTGCAGCAGACATGGGGAACAAAGAACTTGCTTCAGCTACCTTCTCTTAATTGAATTCATGAATTGACATAATATCCAAGTCCCATTTAAACTGAAAAAAATATCTGCACCATTAAAGAATCAATCCTAGTTCTCACTAGCTCTTGTTAAGCATACAGGAAAAGTTAGTCCAGAATCACGTTATTGTAGTTTGGGTCATCATACTATTGCAATTTAAGGTAGGTGAATCAGCTGAATCATGGTAAATCATTACATATTCTTACCTCAAAACTTTGATAAAACATGTTCACTTAGATTTTTTTTATCTGAACTTTAAAGGAATATATTCTCTAATTTTGTCTTGGAAGCCACAAAAATTTATTCATAAGGCTAAGTCCTTAATATTTAGTCACATCTTTGAAGAACGCACAGCACTCAACCTCTCACACAAAGGTGCCCGTTACATGGTGTGAGTAGTATCTTAAAAAGCTGTACCTCTACCTAATCAGCACTCCTGCTGATTCAGGTCTGTGCATGATTTGGACATGACTCTCAACAGAAAGCATTTACTAGATGTTAGCACAGCTGGCAAAAGGAAGAGAACGGTTGTTTTTGTGGAGCCGGCACTGCTGTGGGACACCAGGCAGAGGTTTAGTCCCCTGGATCAGCCACAGAGCTTCCCACAGAGTTTCCATTTGACTTCAGGCGAGATTCTTCACCTACCCTGTGATTCAGTTCCCCAGGCCCAAAATAAAGACATTTTCTTATCTCATTGGGATGCTATAATGACAAACTGAGTAACTGTGATGTGCTCACATGCTAGAGCAGACAGCCACGGAAGTACTTAGACCGATAGTAAGACATACAACCCAAAAGTTTAACTCAAATTATCTGACACATTCTAGGGGCTCTTATCTTTAAAGGGAAGCCTTTCCCTAAGCAAACCAAATGATCTAGTCTCAAGCTAACTAGGCTAAGTGGGATCTTTCTTCTTTCCTTTGAACAGGTTTCAAAGTAAAACAAGATAAGCAGAAGCTCCTTAGAGGACCTCTCTTCACAGAGAGCTGGGATGTGACAAGAAGTGCAAAGTATCTCTAATTTCAGGAGCAAAAGCTTTAGTTTGGAAGGGTGAAATGTAGTGTTTACACCCACAATAGATGAAAGAAAGAAATTCCCCAGTCCTCAGGGGATGTGCCACGGGGAATTCTTTCCCCTTTTGTTTTTCCCTTTGTTTTAAGCCTGGATAGATGCCAATCAATGAAATATGTATCCTGCAGGAATTTACTGAAGGATTTCCACAAGGGACTAAACCATACACCTTTCTCCTCAGAGATGGATCCGTTTATGTGTAATTTATAGCTGCTGCTAAATAAATGAATCACCTTGAAAATTATTTTTTATTAATCACTTAGCACTAAAAATATACTGCTAGTATGTTTTTACAAGAGTTGTTTTGGCTGAAAATTGATACTTATTATTCTAATTTAAATGCCTGTCATGGTTTTTTTGACAAAATGATGACAATATTGAAGTGTAAAAACACATTTATACAAAAAGTATTTTAAAAAGACAGGATTTCTATCATGTTCTTAAATATGACTTATATTTTGCTCAATAATAACCTCATTCTACTCTCCGATAAGTAATGCACAGCTTAACATTGGTTAAGCACATTTTCTTTAGACAGAGAAACAATTTTCTCAGTAAATTTAGCAAGTTTTTCTATTCTGAGAATGACTGCAAACTGATTATTCTTTCCTAAAGAAAGGCATTTTCCTGCACTGTAGACTGAGTCTTAATGATTTGTTCCGAGTATTTGATATTCGATACTGAGGCAGTTCCCCATCCCAACTAATATGACATACACTATCGTCTCTGCAATGATACACAGTAATTGTGTGTGTGCTCAAACTCCTGTCTCAGTCAGTTAATCATTTTTGTACCAAGGCTCTCTGGAGAGACTTACAGCACCTGCCAATAGTCCTCTCTCTATAAAAATAGACTAATAGCCATCATTGTTCTTCAGCACACACTGAAGAAAAACAGTTATAGATTAACAGGTCAGACATGTTTGTATGTTATCTCACAAGTTCATGTCCCATCAATACCAGCTCTGAATCAGCCTCATCGCCTAACATATTTACTGTTGTGCAGGTAATAATAGATTGGTATGTCATCTTACCACTGCTTTGCCACTTGGGTGAATCTGAAGTGCATCTTTTGAGGTCGCAGATCTATTGTCCCAGAACAGCATGAAGCAGATTACCCAGATGTAGATGTGTTATTAAGCCAGGAAAAAAACTCAGCAAAGGATGATACAGTCCAAGTTACAGTGAGAGATGCTGCTTTTTGCTGTTCCTCCTTTTTTTGGGGGTGGACGGGGACGGGGACACGGGGCAGGGAAGAAGTGTCAGAGAAGCCACCTGTATGAGTGTGTTTTGATAAGCTGCTTGACATCTTTCAGTCTTAAAAAAAAGGCTCAACTCTCTATCTCTGCTCAAAATTTCCAAAAATCAATACAGCAGCTGTATAATAGAACATAATGACAATAAAAACAATGTCATTTACAGAATTTAAGCACCTAACCTTGACATACTAAAATGGGAGAATTAACCTCGATCTGGAGCAAAATTTTGCCCAGAATTTACCAAGATCTGTAAGTTGTGATACCTCCTGCATTCACAGTTTGCAGTGAGGTACATGACATGCAGCACTTGGCTGGTCCAACAATGAGAAAGTTAACCATCAGTGTGGGTCAACAGATCTCAATAAAATAACTAACTCTGATTTAGCATGTGTCATTTAGGAACACTGTTACACACTGAGTAATATAAATACAAGGGAAGAATATGCTATATCTTCCTTTGCCTGTCATTGAACACCCTCAGATATATAAGGGGGGGAAAACATTTAAAAAAAAAAACAAAGAATTTTTATTTCAACTGTAAATCTCCTAATTTAATCTCCTAGCATGATTTTTTTATTTCCGCTGTAAATCTCCTAATTTAATCTCCTAGCATCATTACGCTGTCTAGAAAAAAGTAGCAAAAGGTTCCTTCCACTCTTCCTTCTCTCACATTGCCTGGTTATCCTAAAGTAAAAGAGTATCTACTAAAATATAGCTTTTCAGATAAATCCCTAGAAATACAGAGGTTTCTTATAAAATATTTAAAGTTCAATAGGGAGCTTTACCACACCTATCTCATGCTTTTAAAACTCTGGGGAAAAGTTGCCCTCTCTATTAAAATCCATTAAATTAATTTAAATGTAAAACTCCTGTAAATGAATTGCATGCGCTCTTTTGAGATGTTCCCGGCTCTGTCAGGCCAATGGCGCAGGATAGATGAGTTCAACCAGCTCAGCCTGAACCTACTGCAAAACCTCCTGTAGAAGTGGCAGCTGGCGGTGATAGGCCTGACACCCAGGAGGAAATTAGCATTGCCTAAACTGAACTCCTCTAATGAAACATGATGTAACAATCCCAGGAACCTTTTTTTTCTGAGGCTGACAAAGTAAGGCCCTGAGCTCCTCCACCTTCCCTCACCCCCTAATTGAGCGTGGGTAATGAATATACATGTTAACCAGCTCCATTCTTCCTTCTGGGTTCCGTGGCAGGGCTGCCTGCGGCCTACACGCCATTGTTTGACGGAAGGGTGTGGGACAGAGACTGAAGGATTGTGACCCAGATGTTTCAAGCCACCCACGGAAAGTCGTCAATGGGCTATAAATTTCTGAGGGGAGAGGAAGATTTGCAAAAGAATTGGAGGCAACGGCCGGGGGATAAGGTTGAATAAAAGGAGCTCTGCTGGTGGTATGGTACCAGTAGATGGACAGGCTGAGGGCTTTCCTGTGGCAAGCTGTTCCCTGCTAGCCATGAATTTTAACTAGCTGTACACAGAGTGATTGCTTTACTTGTTTAGACTTCTCGTTTTATTGACACACAGCCGTGTAGTTAAACAAAGGTCGGAATTACCGAAATACCATAAACTGCCTACACACAACCATTGAGAAAAGGAAGCGGCTGGCTTACTGACATGGGGGGGTTTTAAATCCTTGTGCAATCGGGTTGGGGATTTTCTTTTCTTTTTTCTTTAAATTCCATATGGTGTTAACTTTCATTAGTGATTACATTTCTCTCTTTATGTAAATAATACTTGCTGCATTTTTTACATTTGTTTTAATTCTAAATTACAAAGGAGACAATGCTAAACCTAGACAACTTAGGAAAAAAAAGTAAGGTCCTGATTCCACCAGTTCTCCTCATCCTGAGTAATAACTCTTTCCCTACTAAAGTTCAGCCTGTAGGCTCTCAAACGCAAGAAAGAGCAAGCATTTTTATTTCATCATAAACCAACCATGGCTAGATTGTACCAGCGTGAGCCACGTGTAGGTGGATGCCAGCGCATTTTCCACCAGCAGGACTCATCTGCCTTCCTTTCTTCAGGCCTCTCAGCTCCTCATACTACCTACACTGCCTCCCACTGCAGCCCAGTTTCTCAACCAGATCATGTTATACGTGCCCGATAATTATCCAACGATTTCCTATCACTTTTTTAGGCAGCAGCAATGGGGCAGGAGAAGATCGCTGCCGCCCCTTCCATCGGAGGTGCCTTGAAAAGGGTGAGGTGTCTTCCTGAGGTTATAGTCAAAGCAGGAATAGCCACACCTGACTCCAATTTTCCTTAGGTTCTCCTCAGGGGATTTATTAGAGAAGAACAGAGCCCTCCTGGCTTTTACTCTGTTGCATTACTTTTCTGCATATCATATTGCAAGAAATTGTTGCAAAGGAATTTGCCACCAGGATTATCTCCCTGGGGCTTTTCATGCAGGACATGGCCCTTAAGTTTTAATTTTTAACTCAAGAATCTTAAAAAGTATCTGAAACTAAAATCAAAGAAAACCAGCATGACATTAAAGCTCAAGAAAGTTGCCATAGATTAACTACAATTTTAAATATAATACAATGTATATTAAAGGAAATGACACTGAGACAAACCCCTTCTGGTAAAAAGTTCTCCAGATGATCAATAAAAGCAGGGTGTTGTATCAGAGAGGTTTGACTAGTGTAGCTGCAGAGGAGGCCTGCACAGTTCATAGTAAAAAAGCCCTCTGGGGACAGACATCCTTGTTTCTAAAGAGTGTTATTTATCATCAGAGAGGCAAAAACCTCTTATGAAACACAGTATCTGACATTAGGGCATATGCATATGCACAAGATTGAGATACCTTAAAACACCTGACTTAAAACTAAGGAAGTGCATATTACAGGTATTTGTTTAATTTACAGCAAAGAACACAGATTGTTCACTTCATAGGAGGTCTCAGCCCGAAGCGGCCATACAAGACAACATGATTGCATGACAGAGCACAAGTGTCATGCCAGCCACCAGTGCCCTTTGGCCATAATATTTAGAATATGATCAGAAGGTTCATGGCCAAGATGAACATAACCAAAGATCCCAGTTGTATCAGATAAACACACGCTTTTTGAATTTTCACAAAGCATCAAGTTAGCTGATATTTTAAGTTAGAAAAGCACAGTCAGCACTGGCTTTGTAAGATTTACTTTCCTTCTTCAGGGCTAAAAATCCTTTCAGATGTCACGGAATATAAACAAACAGACAAATGAACAAACCATTAGACTGGATCTTGAGGACAAGTAATTTATAGTATTTGTAGTCTTCAAGCCCAGGATGCTGTGATTGTGCTTGCTGTTCCCCATCCCATTACGTGTCTTCTATAAGCAAATTCAGTGGCTGAGGTTGAGTTTTCAGGTTATTTCTAAAAGCTGCATTATGCATTTAGGGTAAGATTTTTAAGGACAAGACATTTTGAAGTACATTACATCTGACTCAAGCTAACAATGAATTTCTCTGTGGTCTTACTGGATGAAAAGGAAGTCTTGGGTGAACCTGTTCTCTTTAATCACAGTGAAATAATACTCTTTGATTTTCAGTGCATGTCATTCACAGTTATTTATAGGACAATGCTGGAAGTCAAAACAGTCATCAAGGGTTAGTAGATATTAGACTTAACATCATACGTTTTCATTAATGGGCTTAAATGAACAAGTAAAGAAATACTCCAGTGATTAAGGCTATTAGAAAACTAGTCACTCATATCAGCCACCAAACACGAGTCTCAAATTTCCACTTAAAAAAGTATTTTCTGTCTTAATGAATGATTATTTGGTCACAATATGATTTTCTGAAAACAGCTAAATTATGATGCATCACTAAGTACTGATGGCTCAAAAATTTAATTGCCTGTGTCAGACTCTTTTCCTAAAAATCAGGCACTAGAATCCAAGCAGCTAAAACTATTATTTCTACAAATATAGCTGGTTTTAAGCAACATCACAGTCTTTTAAAAGCCCATTGCCATCTGCTCTGTCAAAGTAATAAATGAAGAAGTTGGATTTACATGTGGCATTCCGTTAAATGAGGTAAAGTTCAGGACAGAGTTTCACTTCCCAGCAGATGGGGATCTCCCAGCAGGGATGGAAGTCAACAAAGAGGGTAGCAGGGGGTTTCCATAAATTCATGTGATCCCTGGGCAGAACTAAATGGATTAAATAACAAGGACTCTAGGAGTTAAGCTGTATCTTGTTATACTAAGATGTCTCTGCATATTAGGTACACAACAGTTATTCATTTTTTCTTGATACAGTAGAGAAAATGTGCTATCCTTTTTTCTTTGAATTTTGAGCTTCTTTTGCTTTGTGTCTTCTTTTGGAACTGCAAAGCACAAGACAAACTATAAATCTCTTCTACACAATAAGAAGATATTGAAAAGTCTATATTATCGTAGAGAAAGGCAGAAAGTATCTGTGGGTACTATTCAATGGTTTCACTCAAGTGTCCTAAAAATGCTACCGTTCATTGTTCATTAATATTCACGTCACAGAGACTTATTGTTAGAGGTTGTTAAAAGTCTTTTCATATCTTTTATCTTTTTCACTGGAAAAGTGGACAATTTTGCTACAGAAGTTTCCCTTGTTTTGCAAACTTCTTTTTATCACACAGATTCATCACACCTAAGGAATTTAGCAATTAAATGGTAGTGTTTAAAGAATGAAAATATACACTGGAAAGTGCTTGGATGAGTACAATATGTATCTTTAAAGTTATTTGTATGTATGTGGGCAAAGAAATCTGTATTGAGAGTTTGTGGTTTTATTTTAGGACCATTGAGCTTGAACAAAAAATTGAATTGCCAGAATGATAATGCACTACAGTGAACAGATATCTTTGCCTTTGAATAGACTTTCATGTTTGCTTTTGACAGCATTCCAAAATAAGTCTCTTGAATTTTTTATGCTTTGTCTGACATGGCTTCTGACATTCCTTGTAACAAACACCTGATCTGGAGTGAGAGTTTTGAGCTTGGGTTGTTTGCTTGTTTGTTTAAATTTACTTTGGCTGAAATCATTTAGTTATTTGCATTGTGGGGCTCTATTATCAATATCACTGCTTCCTTTACTAAAGCATGGCAAGGTTGTTCTTTTTTTTCGCTGTTTCATGGCATTGGATTTTTCAGCAGATGAAAATCAAAATTTACCTGCTTATGGTTTCGATAGGTCGTATAAACTGGGAATTTGCAGTGTAGCTGATTTGGGATGTTGCATTTCACTTAATGCCAACTGAAACAAACAAAAAAAAAGAAAAAAGTGTTTGCTCCTGTAGCAGAAGTAACAGATGCTTGTTTAGTCTGAATGGTATTTTAATTAAGCAAACTTCTTTGAAATTATACTTGGTGTTTATATAGAGAGGTGTATGGTTTTACGCATAATACAGATGTATGCACATCCACACAGATGTATACCTGTACATGAGTTTCCGATGATTTTACTTAGAGACATGACTACAAGGCCTATGTCACCCAATTGCCTGACTGCTGAAAAATAGTTTCTTAAGTTAGGAAGGATGATTGAGTAAATAATATAGGATAATTAATATGAATATTACAGAGCTTAAAACATTATTGTTTATGTACTTTTCTCTTATAACAGTCTTTTGTACATTTTCTGAGACAAAACCTGGTGCAGGAGAATCCCAAGGAGGGAACGCATTTCCAAAAGTCCTTTGTTAAGATGACAGGTTAGTAATTCTACCCCCATCAGCCGTGGTTTTCCCATATTACCAAGTCTTAGCATGTAAAAGAAGTTTAGGGGGAGGATCTCTTTGTCAAAATGAGTTAACTTCATCATAATCTCAACCAAAATTCTGGCACACATTCATTTTCATGTCTCCTCTAAAAGAGTATGGCAATGTGAACAGCTCTTAACTTTGAACTGACTGGCTTCGGGTCCCCTGAGAAGAGAAAACACAGGTCCAACAGAAGAGTGTAAGCTGATAGAAATAGATTGCCAATCTCTGCAGCAGTAGGACTAATTTCCTACTGCAGAAACACTGTGAGCCATTCAGTTCCCGACCACTTGGTAGGATATCACCAGTTGATTTGTTGATGAGCATCTACAGACAAGATAATGGTGAGGTGGGGAAGCTTTGAACTTCTTGCACATTTTTGTTTTCACGCTCAGCTGGGCTGTCTTTCATATGTGCCTCCCTGCTTCCTAGCATTACCCTGGTTCTGAGTGGATGGGATAGCAAGTACAGTTTGGGCATTGAAATATGTCCTTTTGCTCCTATTTTGTTGGCAATACACATATTTATTTCAAAGGATGTTTCTGAAAGCCTCAGCTTTTTTTTTAAGAAAGCTGCAACAATAGAGAGATGGGTCTTTCATTTGCTTCCCCTGAAGTCAGCATCCAGCTCCTATTGTTTTCAGAAATGAAGGATCAAGTTCATGACATGTTTACAAGACAATACAAAGGGAAGGCAGAAAACATAACAAAAGTATAAATATCCCTATATACCCATCTATATATAAAAGTAAAAACTTTTAAAGCAGCCTGTCTGTTCCTCTTTCAAGAAATACACACATGGTCCTATTAACATCTGAATAAGCTGTATCACATTGTTTGACTGAAAGGGAAGGAAAAGAAAAGCAACAGAAAGTTTGAGAGCACTTGAAAAGTGCGATACAGGATTGTGCGGCATTAGAGAAGGGAATACCGAAGGCAGGCTTGGATCCTGAAGTCATTTTGTGAAAGGCTCTTTGTGTGGACTTCTTCAGAGAGCACGGGGCTGTCTCAGAGCATCTCCCTGACTTCAGAGTGTATGTGAGCTGGGGAGCTTCGCAGGAGCCACAGATGCGAGCTCACATAGCAGCTTAATCCCTGCATGCGCTTAAGGGAACACGTGTCCTGAGGTCTCTCCAGCTACTTTTTGGACCGTCTTCCTAGTCTGATAGCATTTTTTAGCAGTGTCCTGCTTTTACTAGCCTCAAAAGCCCATGCTCCATGATCATGTGGTATTATTCACTGACATGGACTATTTTAAAGTGACTACCAATTTGTCACATCCCCAGGAATGCCTGTGGCTGTCAAAAGTGCCAGGAAGCTTAGTTCATGTCTGAGTGTCATAGCATTTACCTCTTCAGTCACCCTTCTGTCTTTTGTAGTTTCTTAGCCCTCACCATATATCTTCCAAATATGTATTGCAGCTGGGGAAAAGGACAGCCATGGGTTATAGTTGATAGTCCCGGTATTTTTATGCTGCGATGTAAAAAAAAATTAATCCTGTCATTTTCCCCTCAGCAGAGCCATTGATATCATAAGTAAGGCTACTTTCAGAACTGCTGCAGTTATTGACTCTCATTTCTTCAGAACAAAACCTGATATTTTGCCTTAAAATTATTGAATATTAATAGGGCAATCTAATTAATGTTGTTCAGAAAATAATGGATTTAAATTCTACCTCCCTTCCTTCCAGCTCCAGGAAAAGATAGGTTTTGTTTATATTTTCATCAAGCTATTTTTAGGTGCCTTGGGTTAAACCCACACAAGGACTCAGGCAATGGTGAGAAATGCAGGTCATATCCTCTAGACACCTTGCCTCTTATAAGGATCCACCACCCTGAGTCAAATTAAATTAGATGTCTTGTCCAGAACACATGAACAACACACAGTTTCAAAGGAGCCTCCAGAAAAAGCTTAATCATGAGGCTATAGGTTGTTCTGAGGTGACACAGTCTGGGCATTAAGCTAGTCGTTCAGATGTTGGGCAATGTCAAGACTTAGGTTAATACATGCGCAGACGGGGCAGGGCTTTAAGAAACATCACAGACAGATGCCTACCTATTTTCATCCTCAAGAACTGAGACACAGAAAACGTATTCTTAAGGTTCTTAAAAACTTGGGTTAGACCTGCAAATTAGTCAGCAAGGTCTAAAATCCGTCTTAGTCTTTTAATAGAATTAACCTTCATTTGCTTCAAATGGCAATTGTTACTTGGACAGAGGAAAGCTGTGCAAAATGATGCAAACATTGCCATTTTAAGGTGGAAGCGTGCTATTGCAATGTTATTTCCAACAGAAAGATTGAAACAAAAACCCCTACTTTTTAAACACAGCAGCTACCCTAACATTTCTTTGGTAGTTTAATTACCCCTTATGATTTTCCCTAGGGTCAAATTTCCCTTTACATAGTACATACAGAACTACGTTGAATTTGCTGACAAATGCTATATGCAATGTGACAAAGATGCAAAACAAAGGAGTTATTGTGATCTTAAATGAGATGTTCATGGAAGACCTTTTACTTTTTTAGTAGGCAGATTCCATTGCTTTGACTCAGTGCAAATCTGTAAAACAAGTTTCAGATGTAACCTACATTATGGTGTCAGGTTAGAAGGAAAAAATCTTGTCCAAAAGTGTGCAAAGAATTAAAACAGTATTTTCCCTCAGCTGGCTACTTATAAGCAAGATGCTGAAAAGTAGAATTATCACTTCATGGGAGAAGCTATTTTTAAATCAGTTTTTAATTCCATGGTGAAATAAAAGCAAGTTTTACTGTTCCAAAAGATAAATTTCATTTAGAAAAATAAAAACCAGATTTTTTTTTTTTTATTTTGAAGTGATCCTAAAATTACTTTCTGAAGCCATAAGGTATATATTTCAAACTTTAACTTTTTACACAGGAATTATCAGTAAAATTGATTCCACTTCATACATTACAGATCAAGGACAGAATTGATTCAACTGTCCTACACAGCATTCACAATTTTTCATCCAAAGATGGTTATTTATAGTTAATGTGAATTTTCACATGCATGATAAAATGGAAGAAAAACATATAAACATTTTTCTGTAACTGAGGTAAGCCTTTCGTCATGAGCTTTCCATCCAGCACGGGTGACCAGAACCTAGGAAATGTGATTGTTTCATTAACATTGACCATAAATATCCATTTACACAGATGTAAGTTCAGAACAAATGTGGTAAAGCCCATGAACATATTCTGGATTTTCAGCAGCCTAAATGACAGTAGAAGTGTATCCCTGGTTGCCCCTGACGGTGTTTCACTTAAGTGTTATTTAAAACAAATTTTCAGTGCAATAAAGCCTCTCCCCTCTGCAAATGTAAATTATATTTAATATGCCTGGGAACAAGTGAGGCTGCCAAAGTCTGAGGCAAGCCAGCCTTTATGACTTCAGTCCGTTCTCAGCCCTTGATTACAATTTGATTTCCTTTGGCATCAAAAGACAAACTATTTTAGTGAACAATGTTCTTCCTTTACCAAGAGTGAGCTCTAGTTACTTGGCAGAGGGCCCATTTACTTGCAGACAACATGTCCAACCTCCCAGCAATAGCAGACCCGTGGACTTTGATTTAAAGCAGCACAAAGTAAGAAAAACAGAACAGAATGTATATTGCTCACTTGAGAGGCTTATTGTTTAAACGGCCTACTTATCATTAGACTGTGCTCCAATCCTCAACACTTTCTTTTGTGTACTTTATGTCAGACATATGGCCACGTTGGGATGCTGACAGCAGTTTTAACACTGCTGCACTATACGTACTACTTGTAATTTGTTCTGTCTTATAGTCAGGGCTTTCTTCGAAGAAGAAAGTGAATTTTAAATGCTGCTGTTAATAACTGTAACCGTCTGACAAGAAGATATAAGAGTGATGTGCTTGGAATGATGGCAGAGTTCATTCATCTACACTGAGAGCCTCATAGACGTTAAAGCATTCAAAATGACATATCTATTATAGTAAGAAATGAAACCCACAAAGGCTTCCGAATTCAGTAACACAAAACAAAATGTTCCCATACTCGTAACTCTCCAGTCCCTCCATGTCACCAGAAAAAAAAAAAAAAGAAAGAAAAAAAAGGAGAAACACATTTCAAACAGACACAAATTTCACTCAGCCTTTTTGTTTACCTCCACCTTTGGGTAACCATATATCTCCCTCGGGCTTGCAAGAGCATGCTTTTCCCCTTCTCATCACTATCTGAGCACCAAGAATGGCCTTTTACCTCTTTTTCTGTTTATTTGGTTTACTTAAGTACCTTAAAACTGATATAGTGCTCAGGAGGGCAGAGCGGGTGAGACAGGACTCTGGTCCCAGGCAGTCCTGCCTGCAGAACAGCACCAGGGTTTCCTTGCTCTTTCCCCCAAAATCTTCCCTGTGGCCAAGGCGCCTCCTGAATGGATTAGGCTCCTCTTTGATTTCAGCTGAATTCTACACCTTACAAGACCTTATCAGCTCCACTGTAGAGTAAGAAGCTCCCAACAATTATGTTCTTACATTAGAAAATGACATTTCATTTACAGGGGAAAAAAAACCATGTGAGGAAATAGCCTGGTTCAGGGATGGATTTGTTTAAAAAATTCTGATAGAAAATATTGATAATGTCAGAACTGTGTTTCATTTTTAGTGATTTATTTTTTTTTAGTCGAATGTGGAATAAAAAAATTACAGGTCTGAATCAGAGCACAATATTTCAATAGTCTCTGAGCAGAACATATCCATTGGTCTCCCATTATTTTGTGAAAATTTTAGTCAATTTTTGAATTAAAAAAAAAAATTAAATCTCAGAATTTTCCAAAGAATAAACATTCCAAAGTTTAACCACCTTCACTCAAGATTAAAATCCAGCTGAACAGAAGAATGAGATTATATAACCTAACCTCTTCACTACTATGGCAGAGGCACTAGACTGAAACAGAAGTGAACATCACATTATTATAATACCAGGTAAAACAACCAAAATAATTAGAAAAATGACATGTTTACATATCTTGCTGAAAAAATTCAGAAGCACATTAGTGAGGAAAGGGAGGAAGGGGGAGAGAGGGGATTATATATGTCTGAACTATTATTGATAGCAAAAATGAAATTGCAGAAGATCATTAAGGTCTTGAGCATTGTGTCACTGTCATGATGAATAAAGAATAAGGTCTGGGGAAAAAAAAAAAAGCCCTCTGAAGATTGTCATAAGTAATAAAAGGAAAGTGCAGCTGGGTGTGCATTCTGAGAACATGTTCACTGTGAGTCTGCTGGAGTAGAATAAGAAGGTAGGCTGGAAGGAAATAATGTTATTATATCTCAGTTGGAAAATTCCTGTAATATTTAAGGGAAAATATCAGAAAAAAAAATCTACAGGGATTTTTTAACCGTTCCCAGATTTATTGAGAAATAAGTGCAATATAGGGTAATTCAAAAATGTCGAAGGATTATTACTGTGTAGCTTTTAGGATAAATTTCGTAGAAGTGTAATTTCTTTTATATGGAATCTTACTGAGCTAATGTAAGTGAAATATGAAAGATTTGATTTGCTGGCGTAACTCTCAGAGGTCTTTGGATTGCTCGTCCGTTCTGGGAAACAGGGATAATTGGAGAATTGCTACACTGCAGCCATATTCTCTGTTCCCTTAAACATAGGGATAGTCAGGTACCTCAAAAACTAGCTAAGCAGGATTGTGCACAATTTAACAAAGAGTAATATTCAGAGTCAACGCTTATGCCCCTGTCACGCTGACATGATCCATGTGAAGCACCGGGCTGAGCTTTCTCTGCAGTGAGACAGACTGTCAGGCATGAATTTACTCTGAGGGCATTTACATCTAGTTTTCCCTATCAGTGAAAAACCACAGAAAGTCAGAGAAACCATCAAGTAGATGCTTTCTTGGATCATTCACCTGTGCTTTAAGAGACTTGAATCTAAATAATCTCTCCTGTAACTTCACGGAGGCAGTAATCTGAACTCCTTCTATCAGAGACTACCCTTAGCAGTGGGTTAGTTACTGAATATTATGTTACTGGTCCACGTCATTCTCCCTGTTAGAGAAATTCCATTTTGCTCACTGGACCACAGATGGAAAGAGCCGCTGTCCCCCAGTGCATAAGACACATACCCAAGATGCTGGTGCAAGTCTCGGCTCCAATGACTACCTCATCACTTTCGTGAAATAAAACTCCCAACAGCTTGATGGCTGGAGCTCTCACAGACTTCAGTCTGAAGTCCTGTCGTCAAAAGAAAGGACTTGGATACAGCTTGTTACAGTCAACTTGAACATGCTACTGTCAAGGACAAAACCCAGAAATCCGCAGACGAAAAGTACGTTGCGTATGTTTTAGGCATCAAGCTCACAGGAGACAGAAGGAGACGAATGGTGCATTTGAGGAGCGATATTTTGGAGGCTGGGAAGCTTTTGTTTCCGTTGGGAAACCTGCTGTGGGATGGTCAGCAGGCAGAGTGGCGATCTAACACACCACCCAAGCTGTGCACGCTTAGACACTCAAATGTTGACAAGGGATTGCAGCGGCTCAGTGCAGCTGAGGAGGACTTTGAGGGTGTCAGTCATGCCTAAAGGTGAACCTTGGCACTTTTTAGGGAGAGGTAGGTGCCTTATATCTTTAAGACTCTGGATGTCAGATGGCAACGGTCCCTCCACATACAGAAGTGCAAAGCTAATAAACAAACTTTAAATAATGATTTGGACAAGGACAATGAGAGCTAAAAAGGAACTAGCTCGATATTCTACTCTGCATCCTCCCTATCTCACTGGTCTCCATCATCCCTGAAAATATTCTTCTCTCAGGCTTCCAAATCTCATTTGCATTCTAAGCAAAGAAGAAAATTACGGTAACACCACCATTTTAAAACTTCAAATACAAGAGCCAAATTCATCCCTGATGTGATCTCATTAGCTTAATGAGATTACACTGGGGATGTAATTGTCCCAAGGACAAAATTAAATGAACAGTAATATATGTTTTTTGTAAAATCCTGTAATATGCTTTCATTAACTTTGTTCCCCTAACCACATATTTAACCTCTTTTCCTCTCTCTCCACTCACCATCAGTGTAAATGCAGCTCATCGCCTAGGTAAGATTAAGCACATTAACTACATGAAGGAGTCAGCATGCTGAATTTACCTATTAATCTTTTCTCCCACCCTCTTAATGGACTGATTTCAACTCCATGAAGCAAAAAGCAAATATTGCTTCTCCCCATAATGAAAAGTTTAAAAAAAGGCATTAGATAGCAGGTGCATTTTTTGATTTTTTTTTTCTTCATTCTCTCTCCCTCTCTATCTCCTTCAAACTGGCAAAAATCCAGTGACTGTTTTGCTGCATCATGTATGAAATGTTTTGTCTCATTGTAATGCCAAGGCTGCAATCCTTCTTTCAAACTGTGACTATTAATATGTATTTCATCCTCTGGCTTTCCTGAGCCAAAGCAAATGAACTGTGGCCTCATTGAAATGATACGGTCTCTTGACCCTTTGTGCAGTTTAAAATGATGTAACCTGAACCATTTTAATCTGAAGGCTGGAACAAGTCAAAAGCTGTAATGAGTTCAGGACACTTCAAGACATCAGAAGAGCTATCTTGCCATAAAAGATGAATCTTTTGCATATAGAAACTATAACATCATATACCTCATGAGCGACACAGACATAAAAAACCTGCCCAGTAGTAGATTTTTCTACCTCTTCCCAGTGATGACTTCAGAGACCAGATCTTGCACAAGGGATGAAATAATTGATAATAAAAGTGACACCAGAGTTAAATGCCTCTGTCGACTTTTCCAACAGAATAAACATTATGGTGAGGGTTTAAACCTATGCAATTTCTCAACTGGCAGACTATTTAAAACTTTGGGAAAATGTTGCATTTCAGTGAGCTGGATTTGTTACAGGGTTTGAGAATAACATGTTTGCCTCTCCAGTCCACTGTAAGATGCCACTTCTGAAAATAACCTTCAGATATGTCTGGAGTTCCTTCTCGCTTCCACTGTGGTCACATGCAGAGATCTCATGGACTACACAGACCTCAGAGACAAACTTTGACTCCACTAAAGTCAGTGAAAAAGGAATATAATAAAACTTTACATGTTGGTTTGGGGTTTTTTTAAGACCTCTAAACACTTTATAAAATGAGAGGAGTCCAGTCTTACAAGTGGGAAAACTTAGGGGTAATGATCCCAGCCTGGAAAGCAATTAAACTAGGCACAAAAACTCTGTCCCAAATGTCAAATACAAATGATCATCCTATCTTTTTTTCACAGTTTAAGAAACAGCTTCTCCTCCTACTATGCAGTGGTGACTTAGTGCTCTGTTCTCATCTTGAGAGCTAACAGTCTAATGGCAGAGGGAAAAGGCAAATTAAACAAGGCAGAATGAATTCAGACTACGGAGCATCCATCAGAGCTGAACGTAACAAGCTTGAAT
Source organism: Astur gentilis (assembly GCF_929443795.1). Classification (NCBI taxonomy): domain Eukaryota; kingdom Metazoa; phylum Chordata; class Aves; order Accipitriformes; family Accipitridae; genus Astur; species Astur gentilis. The sequence goes on from NC_064892.1 coordinate 1,041,647, forward strand.
TAAATAATTAGAATACCAAGGAAAAAAAAAACCTTCAGAGAGCAAAGGGTGTTCTTGGTCAGTGATTGCTATTTAAATTGGTTTGGCCTCTAACGATTTAGAGATGGTCGGAATGCATAAATTTCCCCAAGCTTTATGTGCTTGGCTGTGATGACTGACCAAGGGAAAAAGTCCAATTTGCATAGTATATTTTTATAGATGGTTAAGCCTTTAAGTGGATTAATAAATTTTGGTACTTTTAAAGGCATAGGTTTGTATTAAATGACAGGCATTCAAGTTAAAAATAAAATGAAAACAACATACACACACTGATTAGAAACACGTGCAACACCTATTTACCAAGGTTAAGGTCAAAGAGTTATTATAGTCAGATAACCAAAACATCTGCACAGGAAAAGCTTTCAAATGTCACCAAATTATGTATCAAATAATTTTATAGGTCTTGTGGTACTGCTGAAATCCTTGAAGAGTGGTGTGTGCTGAAATAGCTTGCCAGCTTGGAACTCCAGCTAAAACCCTTCTCATAGTTATTCATGCACTTTCCAAGTGGGATGCTATTCAAGCTCTTCAGTTTAACTCTCCACCCCAGTATTTTTCCATTAAGTGATGAAAAGTATTTTGGTGACATGGTTTGACATCAGAATGAGAGGAACAGAAAAATACTACCTGCCTTCAAACCCAAAAACCTAAATCCTATCATGCAAATTTCGCCCCAAAGGGGTTTTTGCCCATAGAGAAACTGTGTATTAAAGAACAAATTACGACTGGACTGGTGAGAAAGCGTTTTTTGTTTTTTTTTTTTTTTTTTTAGTTTCTGGTTAAATCAGAAAGAAAACTTGTGACCTGCCTGTAATTCATTTTTTGATACATTTGTGACAAAATGAAAGAGAAAATAATTTGCAACTGGATGATATTGTTTTACATGAAACAAAGTGGTTTAATTTTAAAAACCATAAAAATAAACTGTGTACCAAAATATCATTTGGAAATGAAAAAAGTAACTATTGCAATTACATGATGTTAAAATGGAAGTTATGTTATCTGGTAAAAAAATTCTACTATTTTAGGACAAAGCAATTTAACTAATGAGACAAAAATTCACAAGATGTGACCCAAACCAACATTTTACAACTTTAAAAAGTGAAAACAAATAAAAGTCTTGTGCTGTTATGGCAAACATTAGTTTGGGCTACCTCTGTCAGCAGATCAGAATTGTCATGGCATTCTCTTGGATAAGAACTGCTGTGTAAATACAAATTACACTTCCATTTCATAAAACGATGTAATTAACAAAAAAAGGTAAATACCTGTAGTCTGCCAGTATCTACATTCATGATACCCATAGTTAAGGCAGTAGGCATGGTCTCAAATTAGTCTAATATTCCCTACTAGTCTTTTGTGATTTGAGTGTCTGAATGACAAACTGAAATTTTCCCTTCTTTTATTTTTTACCAGTAAGTCAAGGCACTTGATGTTATTTTTATGTATAGCTTTACTTACACAAAATTACGTTATTCAGGGTTTGACTTTTATAAGCACACAATGAAAAAGGAACATGCATTTCCATTACTTAAGGTGCCCATATTATATACCCAAATACAGAATGGGCATATACCACTCAAAAACATATGTTACACAAACTTTTCTTTCTGAAGAAAAAACTTTTCATCAGTAACTGAATGTGAATCTGCAAAACACAGAGAAAGAACCCTCAAAAAAGGAGCCATTTGAGAAAAATACAAAGCACAAAGTATGGAGGTAGCCAAGGCCTCCCTCAGCCCCCAGAATTTGAGTGAAGAAGCTCGCTTAGTACAAGCAACATGTCCTCCTCCTTTTAAACGTCACATCTATATAGAAACGCTAGTATTATAGAATTGGATGTAGTGATCAGTTTAGCTAACAATACCTCGATGGGACCTTTGAAAGACAGTTATGTAACTAAGTTATTAATCACAATAATAAATGGGTATAAAAAGTCACTGATTAAGAGTATTTAAGAGGAGCTATTAGAAGAAATGTCAGTCTTAGTGGAGGCTCTCGTACTAGCAAAATTAAATTCAGGCCTGGGGAGCACTGCTTCTTGGGGAACATTGCCAGTAATGCTCTGCCGGGGAGTCGGTGCACCAGGGGTCCGGTTTGCCTCGGTACCTCTGGTACCACCACCAACACTCCAGCTGTTTGCAGTTGTGTTCAGTGCGCACACAGCGCGCCTCTAAGTTACGACACCGGGCTTTGTTTCATAGCTTGCATTTGGAATGAGATTGCAAAGGGTTAGCCAAATGTTAGTCAGGTGGTATCTGCTGTGGTTGCGTAAGTTGCTGTGAAAATCTGGGAATCCCTGAGAAAGTCAAAGGAAACTGCTTTGTGGGCGTTGCTTCAAAGGGCTGGGATGGACAGTGTGCTGGATTCTTTTTCCCAACAGCATCTAAACTTATCTCCATTGTTCTTTTTTTTTCTTTTTTTTTTTCTGCTTAGCACTAAACCTGGATCCCAGCCAGCGAGGGACAACAATATCTTGACAGAGAACCTCATGCATCCCACACGGGTCATCTACATTGTCCGGGATCCGTGTGCATCAGAGATTACAACAGTGGAAAACAAAAGAATTACGCAACAGAAAGGTCTTGATGAGAGTAAACAAGAGAAACGTGACTTACTGCTGAAGCACTTTCCTGCCTGCAGTGGAAGCAGAGGGACAAGAGGAGGTCCACCCTTCAAATCTTCTCAGACAGTAACATAAAAATGCAGCAAATAAGCAACTGGAGTCTCGTGTACTGTTGTCCAGTGTTTCTGTTTAGTCAGTACTGTTCCTTAGAGCAGAGATAAAGGACTAATGCAATTTCATACAAAAACATACATTTGTTTTAAGATCCAGCTGATAACATTGATAGAGTCTTAGGTCAATTAAAAGTGTGTTACTAAGGTCAGTGCCGGTTTATTCAAAAGGAAAGTCAGCCATACCCGTGAGAGAGCTTGACTGAGAGGAAGACTGTGGGACCGTTAAAACCCTGATCTGTTCTGAAAGAGGTCGCTTGACCTCACATCAGCCATCGAAGCCGTGCAGCCAGCCTCAGCTCGCTCAGAGCCCTTGGCACAACTGCCCCTCTAAGCGCCCGCTCTGCCAACGGTTCAGCTTGGCAAGGCTTGGCAGGCTCTCCAGCCCCAGCAACGTGTGCCCGTGGCACCACGGCCCTTGCTTTTAACCCTGCCTTTGGCTCTGCAGGTGCCGGTAGTGGACCATCCCAGCCCTGAAGGAAGGGGATTGCAAAGTAGGGAGCATTAAGCTGGGGTCTGGCCCCTGCTCATGCCCTTTTCTCCTGCGACTCGTTGGCAACAGCACGTTGCTTCAGCGGGCACCTCGGTGTGGAAAGGGGAGACCCAGCCAGAAACGGGCTGAGGGTGGGGTTGAATATATACAAAAATCCATGGGGAGCTTATCTTCAGGGGGTGCTCGGAAAGATGCTGCCTAGTGACCTAAGATGTTGGGAAGCCTCAAGGCACACAAATAGTATATTTTTCTTACCTGTAGCTACGCATGCATTGACTACTTGGTATAGTCAGTCTTCAGGCTCTTGCCCTTCTGGGGGGAAAGCTTGCGTTGCCTGTGTATAAGCTGTGTTCTGAGATATCCCTAAGGGCAGTGCAAGTTGAAAGCAATCAGAGGTAGCTCAAGCATTGGATTTAAGCAGAATTTAGGCATATATGACAAAGATGTAGTATTCTAAAAAGCCTTTTCCAGCTGTTGCCTAATCCTGGAGCTACCTAAACTCCTTTGGTAAGTCCGTGGAGTTTTGTGGTAGTCTAGAATGCACAGAGGTATCTCCGCTTTCACAGGACTAAGTCAGCAAATACATTTGTCTTACCTAAACCAGATCACAATAATAATATCAGATGCTTCTCAACCTGTTTTGACGTCATGATCCAATAAGCATTCTCAGAGCATACCTAGCATCCACGCGCAAGCATTAGGACCCACACAAAGTGTGCTGCTCCCCTTTAAGATAAAACCTAACGATTGTTACATTCAGCCAGGGCATAGAAAATAGCTTCAGCTGCCTCCCTTATTGAACAAATGCAAATCCACAACTCCCATCTCCCCTAGAGAATGCTCTAACCACCAGGCTACAGATTATTCAAAATAAGGGTAGTCTCAAACCAATGCTGTTGAAGCAGTGTTGCTGTGCACCATAGTTAATTGTAGCCAGCAGGTCGAAAGAAGTGTTTATTCCTCTTTATTTGGCACTTGTGAGGCTGCATCTGCACTCTCCAGTTTTAGGCACCCCTCTGCAAGAAAGATGTTGAGATACTGGAGCAAGTCCAGAGGAGAGGCAGCAAGATGAGTATATGGCATATGAGGAGAGGCCAAGAGTACTGGGTTTGTTCAGCTTTGAGAGGAGAAGGTGAAGAGGAAATCTTACTGCTCTCTGAAGCTGCCAAATGGAAGGACGGAGAGATGACAGAGCCAGGCTCTTCCCAGAGGAGGAGCACTGAAGTTCTCACACACTGATGGTATGAGAAACGATGGCCACAAGTTGGAAAACAGGAAATTCTCTTTAGGTGTAAGGGGGGAAAAATGTACCATGGAGGTGGTTGGATGCCTGAGCAGGTTGCCCAGAAAGGCCGTGGAATCACTACCTTTGGAGATACTAAAAAATTTACTGGCAAGTCTCCCAGCAACCTGATCTACCCGAGCCTGCTTTGTGCAGGGAACTAGAGATGGCGACCTCAGGAAGTCCCTTCCAACCTCGGTTTTGCCATAATTCTGTTACTCTATGAAAGGAGAGAACAACAGATGAAGGCCTGCTGTAACTTCATAGTTGGAGCACTTGGTTTGCAAGAGGAGATGTGAATTCTGGTCCCTAGAACCAAATGTCTACTTATATACGTGTATATACACACACAGGTACAGAGAGAGGTGTTAAAGCCCTGTTAAAAACACTAGACCAAAATGAGCCACTCCTTCTTAAAATGCTTTATATTCCTGCCTCCTGGACAGAGCTTGCATTCTGCGCTGCAGGTTACACATGAAGAGGAGCATCTCTAGAAACCGCAAGCGAAGAAACCAGTGAGTGGGATTTGAGACATATCCCCAGCCGTCCAACTCGTTAAGCGTAGGCAGAATTACACCCATTTACTGACCCCAGGTAGCTCCCTCGCTCTATTCCAAGATGCCAAATCTTCTCCATGCTTTTCTGCAAGAAACCTGTGTACCTCATTCCACCCAAGCCTTTGGGTGCCTTAATTGAACCATTCCCTAGCACTTCTAGATTTCCTACAAACGTACCAACAGTCTTGAAAAGTTTCTGCTTTCCTTGAACTAAATTCACAAGTTTTCACCCGTTCTGTGGTCGATTTCTAATACACTTTACAAAAAGGCATTTTAACCCCTCTAATCTTCAAGTTAGCAGATGCTCTAGTATTTAAATTATCGAAGTGGACACCGCCTCATTCAGAGATAGCCCGATCTTTATACATACATACCTTATTTGATATTATTGTTCTCGTGCAGCCTCCCCATAAGCGTGTATTATCTGTCTCCTCTTGTCTTACAACGCATTCTCTTGAGAAACCGTGAGAGGGAAAGCTAATTTCCAGTTCTGTGCTTTTTTTTGAAAGCCCTCACCACATGAGGTCTTTGTTACGGCTGCAGGCCCCAGGTGCTAGAGTTACATGATATTATTTTATTATAATCACTGATATTATTATAGAGTCTGTAAGAAAGAGGGAGGTGCAATTACCAAATTAAGCAGGAAGGTAGTATGGTCAGTGAGGACTGAAGCATAAGAAAATAGTTTCAAGAAAAGGGAAAACTGTTTTTATATCTTATTAAAAATAGGCATCAACATTTCAACTTCTTATATACCCGTACAAATAGAATAGTCTTCACCTATGCAAAAGCCTGAAAAGGAGCTCAGCATGAAAATAATATTTTGTGCATGCAAATCTATTGTAAATAACTTTTAAAAAAGATTTTCACCTTTGCACCATGTGATTAATTCCTGAAATAATGCTTCTCTTACTGTTCTTACCATTCTTACTGAGTGTGGAGGTTCTGAACTATATATTGCTCATAAATCAGTGCTGAATTTGACACTAGTGATATAAGAAAGTAGAGGTGGATGTTTAAGAGATTTCGAGCAGGCAGGAAATGCTGATATGTTACAGAACAAAATAAATTTCCCACTGTGATAGGTAGGTTGGAGTCTATTTCTAAACTATAGCAGAAGTCTCCGTCTTAATGTTGCTAATCATATTAGCTAAATATCACAGCAGGTAAAATGAGTTTTCAATAACACTGCTGAGTAATTTTCCAGCTAGTTTCATGCTTGGGATAATCTTATTTTTTTCTTTGTAAGTTTTGCTTGGATATACTGGGGCAATTATCTTCAGGCATTTGGAAACTAAGCTAGCACAGCAGCTTGCCAGTCTGCCTTAGTGTGACCCACTGTGGTGTTTATGTTCTGCATGCCAGTTGTTATTAGCTCACATGTGCGTGGAATACCATTTTCCTCTTTATTGGTTTAACATAATGGTATACCATGGGGAGTGTTTTACGGAAGGGACAGGATCTGAATATAAAGGCCTTCCTTCAAAGCAGGTATTTATTATCCATACACAGGAAATTTCACTCATTCCTCCCATTTCATTTTATACATGAGCACCAAAATAGATATAATGGAGGAGCTTAAAGATGAATAGATAATGGAGAAAATAATTGCAATTATCTTCTGAGCAATCACAGTTTGCTCAGTGTTGTATAAACATTTTCCCAATCTGAGGCATTTGTGCAATAAAGGACAGATTAAACTGTCCGCAACAGGAGAGGATAAATTTCACAGTAAAGTTCTCAGTAAATTCAACAAGTGCAGGGACACAGTGCTCACTGGCCTCCTCTAACACTGTGGTTACATCCCTCTCAGAGGCAGGGCTGACTTGAATGTCTCTTTACTTCCCCACCATAAAGCTGCCTCCAGACTGTCCCTTCAGCCTGGGCATAGCCTGCCCCTTCACCTGGAGTCAGGTCAGAGACCCATCCGGATTTAAAAAAAAAAATAAAAAAAATTAAAACCAAACCGTTACAGAAGAACAGTTGTTTTTCCTTTATCCTAATCTAGTGCTTACTCTGCCTCATAAACAATTGTAGCAGAGCAACGCAGGGAGCAACGAATGGGAGGAACACAGAGGCAGGGAGGGCAAGGTAAGAGCGGTTTATGTCCACAAAACCGCAGAATAATGTGCGGGGAAACAGGACCCAAGAAGAGAGAAAAGAGAAAAGTGTCTTGTCCCCAGATTTGCCCAGAATTTGAAGTTTTCATTAAAAAAGAGAGATAATATCCTAATATGAATGAGGAAATGGAAACCAAGCCGCGTTCTGCATCCGACCAGACAGCAAGCTTGCATACCTCAGGCTAGCTCAGGGAAGAGAGCAAGCCCATGGTAAGGGACTACAGACGCATGGAGGTCTCCTTCTTCTGCTTTTTCTCCCATCAGCACAGAAGGCAGAACGCCTGCGCCGTGCCGGGAACACGCGGGTGCAGTCCTGCAGCAGCGGGGTGGACAAGTCGCCCAAAGCCACCGGCCGCTCTCGAGACGCAGACCTCCGGCTACGCGGAGGGGACGCTGCTCCTTTGGGCCCAGTCATTGGCGACTTCTTACATTAATGCCTCAGCTGATGCCAAAAAAGTGCCGGACGAGAGGAGTTAAAGAAGTGAAAACTGCAGGGCTAGAAAATATGAAGAGGCTTGCTCAAGTGAGCTGTATTAATTTGAAAAAAAAAAACCCAAACCCAAACCAAAAACCCAACATCCACAACTTGGGAAAGGACCAATGATGCAGCAAGAAACAAATTTTTCTTCCAGTCTAACGTTACTCTGCCTTTCCCCCCAGAGTCCATGAAGTTTCAGTCTTATCATGCAGTTCATGTCCAAAGTCCTCTGTAATATCTGGCAAAAATGGGAGGAAAATAGATTTTGGCCTAATGTCCCTCATCGTATGCGAGGATTCGCTTACACTGAAGGCTGCAACAGTGTAATCAGTGCTGATATGCTTTGAAATAGATCATAAATATGTATATCTCATTCATTTTATGTTGTGGGTTAAATGTTAAAAGCCACCACAAAGAAAATGCTGTAGGAAGCGATTTGAATAAGGACAAGCTAAATTGCTAAACATAAAGAAATGAAGAGGTCCTGAAACAAGCATGAGTGTAAACACCCAAATGGACAGAACTCCTCTAATTTCGACCCACACCTACCTCTTGATCTAATGTGAGACTCCAAACCCCCAAAGCCTAGTTTCCAACAGAGTTGCATCACATGTTTCTTTTCCGTTTTAACTGAATTAGAATAAAGCAGCAACTTAATTTTTATATGTACTTTTTATATACTGGGTAGTCCATGCAGCAGAAGGACAATTATATATCCTAACTGTGGGGAAAACTTGAGTCAGTGTTTGCGTCTTATTAGATGTCAGCTGTCAGTAACATCATGTGTAGGTTTCTTGATCTCTAAAAAATTATAAACAACGACTAGGAAGATTGGGGTTTGCTTTGCTTCCCCCTCTCCAGTTAAGCCATTCATACCATACTTGTCCCAAGATCTCTGATCTTTGCCTGAGTCCATGTCCTACCCCTTATTCTCACTAAAGGCATTAAGCAGGTTCTCGACTTGGCTGTTATTTTTGAGAACTACATGAGCAGTCTGTATCTGTCATACACCTACCTCTCTGTCTAATTTGGAAGTTGGCCGGTGGGTTCCAAAGTTATTAAGAAGAGAAAAATGAGAGTGAGCAGAGTGACGGGCAACATGGTGACAGCAGCTTCACTTCTTTTGGAAACCAGACAAAAATAGATGCTTGCGTATCCTAAATGCCAAAATTAAGTGGAAGGCAACTTTTCTGGGCTTCCGGTCTAAACGGAAACCAGATGTTCCAGGGTTATTTTCTCTGGTCCTTCAGAGAAGAGTTGTTTTGTCAGTAAGTTGCTTCCTCCATCACAGCCTGAGACTTTTTCTGCTGGTATTCAAGTGCACTTAAGGCTGGGGGGGGGCAGCCAACAAACCTTTCTCCAGAATTTTGGAAAATCATTATAAAAAACATGTTCAGCATAAATAAGAGTGTGCTCATATTTTTGAATTTTAAATCCGTTTTCTTCTTTCAGATAAAAACAGCCAAATCCTCAGCTTGTCTAAATCAGCACAGAATCATTCAGCAGCACTGTGCCAATTTAAACCAATTGAGAGTCCTTTAATGTAAAAAACAGATTTCCCACACACACCAGGTTTGATAGTTGTGCTGGCAGAAGTGTGGAAGCCACTTCTTGTTTGAATGTTGCTATTGAAATAAAGAAACTGGTCTTAATTCTCCAGCCTACTGATGTGCTCCTACAGACAATCAGGTGGCAATCCCCAGGATGGTAGTGTTGGGAAGGTATTGGGGAAGGAAAGCACGTGAAAGGCCAAACTAAAAAAAAACCAAACACAACTGGGCGATGTTTCAAAAGAAATATTATCTAAATTTATTTTTTTAAGAAATAAATAAGAAAAAAAAATAAATCTAGGATAATAGGCATCCCATCAGACTTTCTTCTGATGGGAAGATAAGAAATGAAATTTTACTGAGGAGGATAAACATCTATTAATTCAACAGATTGCTATTATATGTTGGAGATGGCTAGCTCTAATTTGGGTTTAACACACTCCAGTTTGGAGAATATTGATGTAAGACCTTAATTTTACATGCTGAAAATTATCAGAAGACATTCTCCCCATCAAGGAATCAATCTTCAGAAGTTTACACATGCATTTAACCACACATGCTACAGTCATAAGACAAGCCGGGATGTGTAAAAGTTGAGCTAACACATCTTTTGCAGGGAAAGGACTGTAACTAGTAAAACTGAGGACACGTATTCTTTGAATCCAAGTTTTAATGTCAGTTCCAGTGTCGATACAAGCAATGATAATTCCTTACTCTAATGTGATAGGCCATACCAATGGTTTTTCTGCCACTATTCTTTATTTTTCTACATGAAACATCACTATGAATTATATATGAAGAACTGAGGGTTAGTGTATTGGTTTTGTTTCAGGGTGTTTTTTTTCATCATTTATTAAAAATACTTCCTTTATGAAGAAGCAACATGCAAACTGAAAGGGGATAACGACATAAATTTTATGAAGCATTAAACTATGAACTATTGCAAAATGCCTACCAGGCTATTGTGGGTACTAGGGTGAGAAACCAAAATAAGTTTAGGTAGATTTGACAATATTTAACAAGCAAAAGAGGAATTTACACACACAGAGGTAATAACAGATACAAAGAAAGAATTAGTTTAGAACTTTTTCATTTTCATTTATAAGGAAGTACATTTCATATATCCCAGCAGATCCTTTACAAAGATCAACACAGATACATATAAACACATTGGAAAACAAAGATGAATGAATCCTACTTTAAGAAACATGCGGTCTTTCCAGGAATTTGTTATTTATTTTGATTTATTCTACAACGATAGCAGTCTTTTGACATACATGTTATGTGGCTGAAGAACGTCACACTTGTATTTCCTGCTTCAATACACAAGACGCATTGATATCCTAATAATAAGCATTCTAAAATGCCTTTTACTATGCTAGATCCACTGGTTTCTCAAGTCGCAACCCAGAAATGGAGACATTGATTTTCTTTTCATAAACACAGAATTTTCATAACAGTTGCTATGTAAAAATCAACCTACTCATTTTTTAAGGATCTACTCCATTATTTCACGTAAAGCTGGCACTTAGCTTGCTGAAATTATTTCTTGATTTGGGAACCTAGCAATAGAAACAATCTTGTGATCTGCATTTTTTGTATCCTTTGGGAGAGTTATGGGAAAACGTATTGCACATGTAGGCTCCTTTTTATGACCACGGGCATTCAGTCTGAGTCAGCTGGGTTTGCTTTTTAAAAAATGGAGGCAATGCTGTGCCCTATCTTACAGTATCGTTGTGCAGCTGCACACAGGCTGCGCCCGCATTACTTTAAAATGAAGTTTGACAAGTGCCGTAAACAGAGTATTGAATGAGGCAATGGCAAGACTTAAACTACAGAAATAATTCCTCTGCTTATGTTTTAGTGGCCAAATTAAGCGGTCTGTAAAGCGTATTCCTATACATGTACCCTCCTTATCATTTGTCCAAGTTCATTTTTTAGGTGAAATTAGCATTTTAGTAGCAAAAATGTCAATATAATAAGAAAAAAATATTGCACAGGAGTCATAAAGGTTTCAGTCTTCTAAAACTCCTGCAAAATTTTGGAGTATCACAGAGTTTCAGAAAGACCAGGAAAATTGATCTGAAAAATGTTTCCTGACAAATAGAAATAGACCTGTCTCTACCAATGCCCAAGATCAGACCCAGAAGTAATGGCTCTCTTCAAAATTGAATGTAGAAAGCACAAGCAAGCTAGGACAGGGAAAGCATACAAGGAGAAGTATCGCTCTAAATTTGATTAAAATGCATACCTATTAGCTCATCCCTCCACTACTAGCTGTCATTGGAGACAGGACTCTGGGCTGGACAGCTTGTTCTGACTGTGTTATATCCATACGGCTAAATGCATCTGTCCCATGGAATGAGTGTTCACCTCTGGGCAGGTGCTGCAGCGTTCCTTCACCTATATTACTTGGCTGTCCCCATGTAGACTAGACCAGCCTCATCCACATTGCACGGCATTTCCTATGGGTCTTCCTTCTGCCCCGTTTTGGTGGCCCTCGAACACACTACTTTTTGTATGCACGGTTTTTTCCAGTTCAAAGACTTGAAAATATTGCGAGATCAACACATCCGTCCACCAGCACAGCAGTTATATGTCACATACTAAGGAAGTTGTTGCAGGTCCTGGGGCATGATGTGAAGGCATTTGGGATGTTTGAGAGTGCAGAACTTGCCAGGAGCATCCAATAACCAAATTTGTTGAAATCTTGCCTATTTTTCCTACAATGAGGGGCCTTCAGAGCGAACCGTCCCCAAACCATAGCTGGGTTTTGTCTGATGGAGAGCTATTAAGCATACTTCAAAAGGAAGACTTCATCTCATTTCACTCTGTGCAATTTCTTAATATGGATGGACAAAACGATTACATTGCAGCTGTGAGAAGGAACAAGAGTATTTGGGACAGTATCCCAGTCAAACATCTGCAGTCAGGACCCTGCTACTGGCCCTTTACCTCCACCCACATGTCTGTGTTTGGTTCATACCTGAATAAAAAACTAAGCAGCATCTAGATGAAAATTACTTCTAACGGGTGCGAATGGGTGCCCTGTTCAAACGTTCAGAGCGAAGGATATCAGAGAGAGTTAATGAGAGAAATAAGCTCATCGCACTCCTTCAGAAGCTTGTCAGATCAAGTCCTAGGGAAGGCATGGATATTTATATATATAAACACAAGACCACTAAATGGAGATTAGATACCACTATGTAATGCAAACGGCTTGAACATGAACAGCAGTATGCCATGTGAGATTGTACAATGAAACCACAAATGTAAATATTAAAGTTTGCCCAGACAAGCACACCACTGGTGCAGGCAAGTTATTACTTCCCTAAATACTGTTTACCAATGTCTGACTACAGTAACCTAACGGTTGGTTTGAACATGTATTTTAAAGGTTGCCTTAGCTCAGCTGTTCCAGTAGCCCTACCTCGAGCAAACCCCCAGCCTAGACAAAAGTTGCAGCTGGGAATTTTTAGGGAGGGACTTCATGTATTTGTACAAAGCACTGAGGCTGAAGACCTGACTAGGAGTGCTGGTGGGTGACTGCAATTTAAGTGATTCTTATAGTTCTGTTTAATTGCACTGTTCAGGTAAGATTACATTCTCTACCGGAAACCTCTGTTTATACCAATTCGCTAAGCATAAAATAACATCAGTTATTTTTCAAAAATATTTTTCCAAGGTGCGGACTGACAACATTAGCGAATAAAGATTGGAATAGAAAAAAAAAAAAAAACCACAACACAAAAAACCCCAAACAATGAAACGGGGGGAGGGTGTGTGTGATTGAAGTTAAAAAGTACATAAATCACTTCAGAAATATAATTTGCAAATTCATTGTGTGAAGTAATTAATCAAAGCATGGCTGAGTTATAGTGCTTGAGAGACTTTGATCTGACAACTGGAAAAAATATAAAGAAACTACTGGGTATCAAGCTACAGTGTTAGGACATAAAATGTTTCTCCATGCTAGTCACAAGTTTAATTACTTCTTTTTTTCCACTGACAGACCCAAATTAAAATAAATGGGCCACATCGAGACAAATTTCAGATGCATGGAGCACTTAAGAATATATTGTTCCCATAATACAGGAATACTCTGGAATTTATTAATAAAGCTGTTCAATTTTTTTCTTTCACTTGGAATTGTATTGGGAAAGTAAAATGGAATACATAACAACTACTCAACATTTTCCAATTCAGGTGCTTAATTTAGAGATTTTAAAGTGTTGTTTTTATTTTTACAAGAGTATATATGCTTACCCAGATTTACAGCAGCATGTGACAAGAAAAAGTTATGGTAAAAAAACGTAGACAGTAGTCAAATATTAACTGAACTGCCATAATACTGTCGTTCCTTAGTCTCAATATGTAGAATTTCAGTTCAAGTAACACACAGAGATTGTTCTGCTAATCTGTATAGGTTTGAAATGGCTGAAAGTGACTTGAGATACTTTTAAAGTAACTAAATGCACTTTGAGAGTGACTCATTGCAAGGCTAAATATGAAAAGATAAAATATTTCTTGTCAAATGTATGCAAATCTATGTTACAAACTTAAAGATTTTAGGAAGTAAATGGCACTATTGCCGAAGGAAATTATTAAGTCCATATGTACTGCTACCATGCCCTGTGAAACATGGCTGGGGCTGGTCCATCATACTGGAACTCATGTCATTTGCCTTAAATGAAAAAGCACAAAGCTGAAAAGAAGTGTCGTTGCTACATCACCTGTGTTATGGCTTTTAAAACCATGGGAGAAGTTTATTGCCTAGTCTGTATCCAATAGTACGGATGATTATTATGCGTCCAAAAAAAGCAGAGAAATTAACAGCAACATGTAAGAGCGTTCCCCCTACCATCCTAATCCTGGCTGACAGGAAGAGGTCTTGAATTGCTCTTTAATCTCCACGGTAATGATCTCACTCTTTCCCTTTCCTCTTTCTCATCCTCCCGAAGCTACCTTCCAGTATATTTCTCCCTCTGTTTCACACAGTCTCTTACCTTCTTCTCACAGTTTTCTGTAATCTGTACGTAGCAATCAGCAGAGACAACCCCCCATTGCTTACGTTAACGAAGAAGTAGGAAAAAATCCTCCTCTTCGCCCATCGGAGTGGCCAGCCAAATACAGATGCTTCATTGGCGGCTGCTGCTGTTATTTAGCCGTAACTCCTCTGCTTATGCTACACACGACGGCAGTGAAGGAGCCTCATTCCCCTGTCCCCGCTGACTGCATTGCACGAGCGATTGCGCAGTCTTGCAGCAGTGGGCTCCAGAAACACTTCTTTTTGTGCCTGAGCCTGCAGTGCCCGTGGGTAGGCTGGAGCTGTAGGCAAAAGAAGGAGAGTAGTAGTTAATGTACTAGCACTTCCTCTGGGAAACGTACCTAAAAGCCAGGCAATGCAGAGGATGGGAACATCTTTTTTCCTGTGCAATTCACTAGTGAAACTATCCGTAGATAGGGTTGTTTTAAAGCAGACCCTTTGCTCTTAGGAGTCTGAGACTTTTAGGTCCCCAGCCCCTGGGATGCACTGGCATCTTCAGAGCTGATTTACTTCACGGCAATGAAGGAGCCAGAAACTCCCGTGGACTATCAACCCTGAAGCATCAGTCCTAAAGGAAAAAAAAGTATAATCTTGCTTTCTACAGACAAAACCGAAACACAGTCTTAGAGAGACAAAACGTCCCAATTGCAGTTCTAGACACAATGTGCTTTGCAAGCCCCAGCCTCACCGTATCCTTCCTGAGGCCCTGCTTCCTTCCAGACATCGGTGCTGCTTCGCAGGCGCCTGAGCTCCGCTCTCAGACTACGATTTGCTGACTTCTCATGTCACCAAAACTTCGTTTTGCAAGCCACCCGTTCCCACAGCTTTCCAAAGGTTGCCCGGATCTCCTGCAAGGCTGCAAAAGACGGTACAGCAGGGGTGAAGAGAAAAAGCAGGTCCTGTTTGGAAATGAAAAAAAAAAAAAAAAAAAAAAGAAAAAACCAGAAAGAAATGAAACAAAACGCTTGACTCCTTGCTCTACATGAATCTATATAAGCAAACAAGATTAGGGAAGGCCATCCCTCAAATGGGATGTACTCATGTTCCTACAAGTATCTTTAAAACGTATATGTATGTCTAAAATCCTAAGACATAAGTAATGATTTTCCTTTTCAAGATATCCTTGTCTTCCACATAAGTTCACTGAGAAAAAAATCATGCAAAACCCCCTTGTCTTCTCACTCACAATGAGAAACTAATTGAGTAGTTTTCCAAAAGAACTTCATCAGGGAAAAAGGGATTGCAAGGACACTTGAAAAATACAACATCAGACAATCCAGAACATCATGAACCCTAGTTACATTTCTTGGAAATTCATTCTTACGCACTTTCTTCAGTACCTTACACACAGAGGGAAGATTATGTGACTGTAGTCTCCTTCCTCCTGCCTCAATTCCATTTTCTTTCAATAAATGTGTTTACTGTGAGAAAACAGAAAAGAAGTATTTGATTCAGAAGATGAACCTGGAAGGAGGATGGAGACGAGCAGTAAAGCAGTGAAAAGCAGGCAGAATAAGGATCTTTGTGAATAAAGGGAAAAGGTAAAGGGAAGAAAGGAGAAATTGTGCAATGTCATATCAAATGGTAGAGAATATTTTTTGATAATAACCTAACTTTTACCTTTAAAGGATAATGTCTAATTGTTGTTTTAATTAGTCATTGGAACTTTATTCTGCCTGTATAAATAAAACTGCCATAAGCTCTGCTACCTCTGTAGCCGCTTTTTTTTTTTTTTTTTCATTTTCTCATGTTTCTTTTTGCCTGTCACAAAGAGAGATAATATTCTTCTCCACTGGATGAAGCACTCTAAATTTTTGCAAGTTCTTATGTTGCCTTACTGCAAGTAATGTGAGTGTTACATATGTCTGCAGATATTTAATCTTGATCTTCCTTCTATTGACATTCAAACCATGTAACCCTCATTTCTCACACAAAAGTGAACAATGGTCCACAAAAGCAAGCATCTGTGTCTTTCATCACTTCGCCTTACCAGGAGGTTATTTCCAGAATCTTCTGTCCTCTATCCTCTTTTGCTTGAAGGAAGTGAAAAATTACTGATTCAATTGCTAGGAATTCTTCTCCTTTAGCAACCTTTGAGGCTCCTTGAAGTTGTTAATTTGCTGAGAGGTATCCAGTGAAATCAAGTCATTACATGTACACCACCATCCGTGGTTCTCCACGTTCTGAATTAAGAGCCTATATGATATCAATAGCAAGACTCATGAAAAATATTATTGCTCCTTCTTTCAATGAAGTCTTCAGCAAAGACCATCTCTCTGTCTTAGGTGGCTGTGGCTACATTTAATTTGTTTCTTTTCTTTTCAAAATTGAGTAGATTTCCACAAATTATGTGTCATTCTATATCATCTGCGGCTCAGAAGATGTCATTCAGTTTCTATATTGTGGACATAGTAAGAACTGAAAATTTCCAACAGGAGGGACCCAGTCCCTTTTAACGTCCTTTTCTCTCAGAGTCACCGCTTGCTCCTCTTCAATACTCTCTGATTACTTTTCCATGGTGTTCCACGGCACCCCTTCTTGAATCTGAGGTGGGGAAATTTCTTAAATCTGGTTGTCCAAGAAACAGTTTTATTCTTTCTTTTTTTGCATCTGAAAATTCATGGGAAATTTTAAGTATAAAATTGCCAACTTTTTTGTGAAATTCCCTCCAGGAGGAAATTTTATGATCCGCATCTTACAGTTAGAAAACAGAAAAAGGGAAGTTAATGCCATAAGCCCAAAGTCAAACACGGGAAAACTGCGGTTGCGTGTGGACTAGCACCTGAAAGTTTTGGGCAGCGTCCCCTCCTGCATACCCTCTTCGGTTAAGTTTACAACTTAAGCTTGTGGAAATGTATTTAACTGGCACCGAAAAGTGTTCTCTGCGTCGGTATATCATACTGCAGAAAAAACCAGGAGACATCAGAAATGTGTGCTTTAGAGGTGTGAGATCTGCCAGCACTCAGCTGCAGGATGGAACAGGAGGGGGAGCTCTCAGAACACAAGCCGGGGAGGAATGTTTCCCAAGCCGGGAAAGCAGGCTCAGCCCTCCCTCTGCTTTCAGCAGGGAAAAGGTACAATTTTCTCCCCTGCGGAGCCTGACCTTCGGCATTTACTGGCACAATAATTTTCTTAAAATTGCATCTTTCCTTCATCAAAACCTTTCTTGGTCACTTGGTAATATGTGGTCCCTTACTCATTGGATTACACAGGGAAAAAGGAGCTAATTACCTTCTCACCTTTGCCTTTTTGACAAAATACATAAAATCTAACTTGGTTCAGCAAGCAACTCTAGCAAACAGCTAGAGAAAGAGCAAGGACAACACCAGTAACAAGCCAGAGATCCAAGAAGTGTTGTGCATCGAGAGAACTACACACAACTGCTTTCTGCCTCATTTTCTCTCCTAGTTACGTCTTTACTTCGTCTGTTTGCAGATCAGCACCACAACCTTCTCCTGCCCTGTGGCCCCATATGCCAAATGCAAACCATGCCTTGGTCTGTGATCTACCAATGACAAGATCACCACTAGAAATCACATTTCCCCTCTGCAGCTCTTTCCCCATTTATTGCAAGGTGCTGCACTCACCCAACTTGAAATCAAGTAGAGACACTTGGGATGTCTGAAAAGGAAACAGCTAATTATAGAGTAGCTACACATGCAAGTAACAGGGCAAAGAAGTTAATTTTATAAGCAAAACCAAAATCAGCCAGGAATAATTCATCCAGCCATTGCTGCCTAGCAATTTTATAGCAGGTGACAAGAAGAACATGCAGAAGGATTGAAACGAAGGTTTAATAGACATAGGACAGGCTAGACATAGAAGTTAGACTGTACATATTTTGAATCATCACCCATCATAAATTTTTAACAAACCAGGATGATTTCTAGAGTAATAACCCTAGGCAAGACATGCATGACACAGGAAAAAAAAAAATTAAATGGTTCTAAAATTACCTAATTTTACTCGTCTGGTAATTCTGCAGGTATTATACCTTCAAAAGAGGAAACAATGAGATGTTTTCTATCCTTTTGTTAGGAGTCGGATTCAGCCCACTGAATACTGTAAAGTCAATAGATTTTAGGTAGGCTACAATAAAAAGAAAGGCATAGAGAAAGATTATTAATAAAAACAATACTTGAGACAAACCAACGGTGAATGTTGATTATTAAATACTTACCAACTGTTCATGATTACCCTCTGAAGTTAGAAAATACAGCTAAATTAAGTCAAACTATAATAAAAGTAAGAAATCTGAATAGATGGAAAAAAGAGTTTCTAGGATGGTCCAGGGAATAGAAAGAAGATTTAGATGAGTCTTGCTTAATTTAGCAAACCAGATGCTGAGAAACGAGTATACGCTAGAGAAGACAAAGAGCTAGCAAAGCTGAAAAACCGAAGTTCATCCAAGAATGATCAAAAAAAAAAAAGTAGTCTTGGGTAAGATTAGACAGGAAAATTAGAAGAAGGTTTCTAATTGCCAGCGAAGTAAGATAGCAGCTTAACTCCTTTTAAGATCAAACTGGATAAGTTTATAAAAGGAATTATACGACATGGCTGCCAGCAACAGCAGAGAGCTGTTACCCAGGAGGTTGTAGCTGCTCCCCATTACCCAGGATGTCCTTTCTTATCTCGTGTCCTTACCAAACACAGGCCTGTCAGCACTGGTTGGTATTCCACAAACAGAAAAAGAGGCTAAATTTGTCAAATGCGCTTCAGAAGTAAATTATCCACTGCAAATTATTCACTAGTTTTATTATTCTATAACTCACGTAGTGAATGAAGTTCATCCAATATTAATGAATTCCCTTCGTAGGACTAAATTAAAGATTTGTGGTTAAGCACTCAAATGACACGCATCAGACTTTCAAAGAATGCTGGCTACTGTTTACTTCCCTGACATCAGGATTTTGCATTTTTTCTTTTTTTTTTCCTGAGACACATATTTTCCATCAAGGATTTATGTAAAAACTTCTAAAGTTAGATGTACTTTGAAAGTAAGAACTGCTGCGTCCAAAACCTGTATGTATTGACACATCATCAAGGCACTTCACTGACCTCGCAGCCAGCCCCTCTTATGAAAGTTATCTATATATGATGAAAGATATATATATATATATATAAAGTTATAGGGAAATATCTAAATTGTGATCCCAAAGTTGTAGATAAGCAAACACAGTAGTCTTATTTACCAGTGGAAATGAAGGAGACAGTATCAGTAATGGAAAACATTAAATGTTGTGGCAAAAGCAGAGACCACAGTAAATCAACTTGGAAAGACAGATATCAAAAATGAGAAACAGAACCTCTATATTCTGACTTGAAGGAAGGATCTAAAGGGTTGCTTGGAAAAATGTTCAACCACTAAACAAAGAATATCCAAATGTATAGACAAGAAGTTGCAGTTGGCTAAAAATTTGAGAAAAGGCAAAAGGAAGACAAAGCAAATTGATTGTAAAAGTTTCAGTTTTCAGCCGGAAAAAAGAGAATGTTGTTAGTAATACAAGAAAGCAAAATCTGTTCCACAGTGGATGACTTCTGCTTTCATCCTCAGCTTTCAAACATTTTGACCTAAAAATGCATATATAAGATGATTTTGTTTTCAACCAAATTTGGGGTCAACCATAAATGAAAAAAAAGTACTTATTTTCAGGCTGTGAATCTTAAGCATCACTTTGAATGGAATTGATAGCAGAATGGAGGAGGATAAACGGGGATCAGAGAAGGATGCTGAAGCTCAATGAAAGGTCCGTTTGTCATCACACCTTGTGATTTGTCATAGCTTCCTATGAATTTACTAAATAGGGGATTGAGCTACAGGTTTAGGGGTGTGGGTGTTAAGAGTTCCATCTTTAGCTGTACTTAACTGATAGAAGAGCTTTCAAGGGGAAGTTTTAATTTATTTACTTGTAATGGTTCCTTACTTTCTTTCTGAGTTGGATCTGGTTTACTCATTGTGGTATACAGATAAGAAATTACCAGTTTAGTCATGCTGTTGGTGGGAATGCCACGGCTTCTCGTTTCATTTGCTTCTATCACCAGGAACATGTTTGCTGCCAACGCTGTTCCTGTATTTTGTTCAAGGATGGTTCAAGATATTAAGACGATATTAACAGCCCTAGGAGCAGGAACAGAAGCCATATATCAGGTGCATGTCCCAAGCTTCATTCAGTCTGCTGCTCCCTCTTCCCAAGCCAACGGTTGTTTCTATTTCTGCAAAGCAGCAGAAATTTGGAAGGCCCCTTACTGAAACATGTTATGGAACAGCCTTTGGGCAGTAGCTGGAGAGCTCTGAGCTACTGAAAGCTAGACCTCATGTTTCATGGGGTACCACACACACGTTTTTGCATGGCTACTCTTTTTTCACAGCGTTCATTCCTGGCGTTACATGGTGTTCATGATCCAGACCGGTCTTCAGGCACGCAGGTGTGAATCACTAGAATGAGCCTGGGTGTGTTACAGCTAGGAGGACTTTCCCCTTGTCCAAATCTTCTGAACCTGCATGGTCCAAAACCAGCCAAGCGGAGAAAGTGGAAGACCCTACCCTTAGTCAGAGGTACTTAATTTACAGTCATGTACCTTTAAAATTAATTACCCACTTGCAGGTACAGGTCCTTCTACTCTATTGTTTACACTTACAAATTAAAAGAATGCTTTATCTAGCAAGTTTAAGCGATGCTACGGCTCTGCAAGTGGAGCGACACAATCAGAAAGAGAGAGAAGGAAATAAAACCTAACCACCAAAATGAGTCCCATCATTTCCTGGGAGAGAAGGGAGAAGGAAGGTAAGGTGTGGGTCACTCGCAGATTTAGGTTTGGAGCTCGTTGGGAGGTACTCAGCTCCAGCTAAAATGGCTGTCATTATAAAACCTTGGGTAGGTGAGATGCATAGTAGATAAAAGTGGTAACTAGTGTCTCCGTTGGAGCACTTTAACAACTCGGTTTGAATTCGTAAGCGGTCTGATTGTACATGTGCAAATGCTTCCATATAAAGGTTAGGCACCCATTGTTGTTGCAGCGTCTGTTAAAAAAGATAGCCATATCGGTTGCTAGGAGATGGCAGACTTCTCCTGGAGAAAAATCACTCCTGATAAAAAAAATGATTTTACATAAAGACCCTCTTAAATATAAATATCTTTGACAGCAGCTATTATTATTCACTGAGTTGCTTCACAATTGAATAAATGGGAGAAAAATATACTATTTGAATACCATTATAACCTAAAGTGTTAAATAGATTTTTCTCCCTTTTCTCCCCTCCCTTTTTTTGTTACTCCGAAGTGATATTTGCTTTCAGCTAAAATTGCTGCCTTCCTTTTTCTGTAGATCATTCCATGAAAGAAACATTTGGAGACCCGAGCTCAAAAATTGAACTCACTTGTCTTCCCTTCCGACGTAAAACCAGCTTCACTTAAAACGAATTGTACAGTAGCATAAACACTTTATTGGGAAGGAACTTGGATGCAAAAGATAAAAAAAAAAAACAAACCTGGAGCAAGTCTTCACAAATGGATGGCTGGGAGAAGGCAGGTGGGAGGCTATGCCACATGACGGCAACCAACCATCCAATTTCATTTCAATAATGTTTGTAATTTTCTTCCTACTGGGATGGCTGGAAGTACAGCTGCCCTGTATTTGTGTCCGTGTGCCCAGCTTTTGGTGAAAATGACCTTAACAAATAAAACATGAAACAAACGATATACTTGCTCTTTTAAACTTGTGTAGTCAATAAATGAAACAATAATCTTCCCTAATTTAGTGTGCTTAGACTTGCTATTGTGGACCTGAGAACTCCCCAGCTGCAGAACACAAAGGCACGCTGCCCACACAATATGGGGTTTCAGCAGCTGTGCCTTCCACTGACCGGAGCTGGGAAAAATGTAGCTCAAATACCGACAATAAGAGATCGATGTTGTAAATATTAGCATGAGAAAGAGCGCACCAAACTCTTGAGTGTGTCCTTTTTTTGTGTGGTCGTAATAACGTTTCTCAAGAATTTTGCATGCAGAGGGGCATGTGTGTGTGCACATGTGTATGAAGCGTCTCTGAATCAGGCGGCAGCATGTTTCCTTATACAAATATTGACAGGAATCCTTCGCTTTATTTGGAATTTTCCTAAGAAAGCTCCAACAATACGGTAATACCTCTTCACTGCTTTTCACACAGTCGTTTCAACTGTTGGCACCAGGAAATCCTTATTGTTTTAATCAATAACACTTGGAGTGATGACATGTTTCTTTTTTACTTTTAGTGACAGACACGGTGCATTTCCTCGCACAAAGTTCTCATGAGAGACTTTCACGCTGTGCTCAGTATATCCAACAGCAAATACGGATCTGCCAGAGGGCTGGAAGAAGGGGTCACTATTTTTTCCTCTCCCGTTTTTCATCCTGATACTTCATGCTTCATTGCCGTACTTTCAAATTCACAAATGACCCCAAGAAAAGCAACGGGACTACTGTCAATGGTTATAATGAAACATCTGAGGAATATCTGGAAGATCAGGAGTTGTTCATTTAGTGAAGCTTTGAATTTAACCTTGATGCTGCCTTCCTCTTCCGTCTCCTTTCTACTGCTTACACTTGAACAAAAACCATACAGGAATGCTTTAAATGCATTCTTTAATGCTTTACATTAATTACAGACTTGATTAAAGTTATTAAGGTAATTTGAATGTAATATGTGTATACCCAACTAATATACTATGATGAATGTTATTACAGCATCGTACTTCGTTCTGCCACTGGGTATAGCGTATAGCACAGACAGAAATGAGAGGTAAGAAATGTCTTCTCTTAAGGCGTGTGGAGAACAGTGTCTGTCACCGTGCTGGTGACAGCACGAAACGCTCAGTTTCCACCGCTTAAAGAACTGGCAGGACCTTCACTCGCTGTTCCCACAGACCCCAGGCAATGAAGGAATTCGCCACCCGCAGCACTCATGTCAATGTTTGGGACAAACAGAGAAAACGTCCTTGTTTGCATAGTGCTACAAATGTTCATTGCCCAGCACAATGAACCACTGTGCAAAACAAACATTTCTGACTTCAAACTTTTACAACTTAACACATGCCCTTTAAAGAGCTTAATTGCAGCAGCTGCACATCCACTGATCTGCTGAAGCTTATGTGTTTTGACATCCTCTCCCTTCTTTTTTTTTTTCTGCCTTGATCAAGTAAATTTGTAGCTTCCAAGCTTCATTCAGTTAAGTATTGCAAAGCAAACAGAATATTGCGCTGAGGGTTTGGGTTTTTTGGGTTTTTTTCCCTTCATTTCTCCTCTTTCCATGATTAAGACTTCCTGTTTA
Source organism: Astur gentilis (assembly GCF_929443795.1). Taxonomy (NCBI): domain Eukaryota; kingdom Metazoa; phylum Chordata; class Aves; order Accipitriformes; family Accipitridae; genus Astur; species Astur gentilis. The sequence continues at coordinate 1,065,255 of NC_064892.1, forward strand.
CCTCTCAAAGACCTTGGCATCATCCTTCAGTCCCAAACTTCCTCTTTCTGCGCCATCCTGTACCACTCCAGACAGCAAAAACTTTGACATCAGCTTTAATGAAGGCGGGATTAAAGTCCAAATTTTATTTGTTTCACCATGCTCAAGCCTATGAGATGTTAAATGCATTTTCCTCTCATTGATGCTTGAGTGTAAGCGACTGCATCATGCTCCACATTTGCAGTTAAGGCACAAAAAGCCCTTGAACCATCTCAACCTCTTTTGCTGGTGCAAAACTAATGCTGGTAACTGAAGGAAATAGCAGTAAACTACATTTTAGTTTCTGAAAAGATGCAGGTATGACATGGGGCACACAAATGGTTGGATTGCCATATTTTCAAACTCTGAACTCATTTATCTGTTTCGAACACAACCAGTCTTAAGAGAAGAACTCAAACAGCCAGTTCAAGGAGGAAAAAATCACTATTGACACTTAGACCTTGCAATAGTATAACAAAGCAGTGTAATTTTTCCATTCTACTAAGTTATAAATCAGTCACTAGGCAAATGCCGGAAAACAGTTATTTTTTAGAACACTCCTAATTAACCGTCTTATCTGGGGCAAATGCAGGGCTTTTTTCCCTAACACAATTTTTAAGAGCAAATACTCCTATTTGGAAAGAGTAGAGATTGTGGTAATTTTCCTGGAAATTCTTCCAAAGAGAGAACTATGTGAGTGGTAAGTTATTAATGCTATGTTGCAAGATTTATAAGGACCTTCTTTAAAAAGTTTATAAACTGAAAAAAAGAATTAAAGCATGGATAGCACTTTGTATATTTGAGAGACTTAAATTCAACAGTAGAAAGCATACAATAAACATAAAGGGGGAAAAAGCAATACATCCAGAAAAATACCTATAGCCCTAAAGATTACCTTCACCTTTTTTTTTTTAATGCACATAAATTAATTGCTGCTTCATATACAGAAGCAACTTTGGACAATGGGACTGTGATTGTAAAATGCTCTTGAAAGAGAACTGGGTGCAACTTGTCTATGTTAAGCTTGAACAACTTTTTTCTGAAATTCCTTTAAGAAATAAAGAAAAGAAGAAACAATTCTAGACATGCAGGAAATACCTGGTTTTGTGTTGCAGTCAATCATGAAAATTAAGAAATACATTTTGAACTGTCTTGAACTACAGCCCATTTTACTATGATAGACACTTGGCTCTTATGTCACCGGTGTTTAATGCCAATTCTCTGACTAATAAATGCACCTAGCTGGGTAGGACACAGCTGGGTGCACAGCTGAGTACAGCACAAAACTTTCAAAGTGTTAGGGACTGTAAAATTACCTTTGACTACAGTGGAATAGGACATACTTCACTTAAATAACTAACTCACACACAACACTTCTGACATTTATCTCATCCATCTCTATCTAACTAGTTGAATTTGATCCAGACAACTTTTAAAAATTGCAATAAAAATAAATAAATCCCCTGATTTCCCCATTTTACTAGCAATAAATAGAGAAAAGTCTGAATTTAAATGCTAACTTTGACCCCTGCTCCTGGCACAAAGTTAATGTGGAAAAAAAAAAGAGAGAGAGAGAGAATCCAGTATGTCTTTTATCAAAAGTCAATTCAAAGCTCAATATAAAGTTCAAAGCTTTTGCCGCACACATTATCATTAAGATGAAATATTTAGTGGCTCTGTATTCCGGTCACCTTTTGACAATAACGTACAGCATCTCAGAGGAAGAGGGTGCTAGAGAATTCAGTCAATTTTTAAAGAATATCTCATTTTTCAGGAAGAAGGGTTGAAAACTGTTAATTTGTATTAGCACGCCATCAACTAAATTGCACCTTCCATTTTAAAGTCCTGAACAAATTCTATAATCGTTAAAAATTTTAGCTGCTTTGAATCTCTTACAGTAGCTTTATAAAACTTTGAAACATTGCTATTTAATAGCCATCTCCATCTCTTGCCCCAGTGAATGAGTATAAGTCTTTGTCCTGGGGACAACAGGAAGTCACATTTTTTGACTTCATGTAACGTTCTTCAGAGACAAGCTTGTCACAAATTATAGCCACTAATAATATTTCAGGCTTCCCTATGTGATAGTTGCAAGGTGAACGCAAGGTTGGAGTAAAATTAAAGTAGAACTGCTCTTACACATTTTTCAGATTAAAACCTCACTAATATTTAATATTTGAATTTAAGCAAATGTTTAAAAAGTAAAAGCTCTTGTGATTATTAAATGAGCATTAAAGAAAAAATGGAAATTGGATTGCTTAACATCCCATTGCATTCACATGGATACACATACAGGAGATGTCACGTTTTGGAAAGCATTTGCCAAGAAAAAAGTTTTTAAATGCTTATTTTTGTTCGCAACTCTGCTCACGGAGTTAATTCACACCACACACAAGGCAGGAAAAGAAGTACTTCTCTGTGGGGTTTCAGAACAGCGCTCTGAGGAAAAAACACTCTGAGACCTCCAGTATCATCATCATCATCCATTGTGTTACACTTCCATGAGACTTCACCAACCAAAGGGCACTAGGCTGATCTGGTGCCCAGGGGTAAGATCTTTGGGAACGCTGCCACGTTTCAGGTCCGCTGTTATCAGCCATGCTTACAAAGAGCGTCTTCTCCGTGAGCGGTCCCACTCCAACCAGCAGGCTCAATGGTGAGAGCCCACCGCAACCGGAGCGGGCGACGGTCCAGTCGTGCCACGGCAGGAGACAGTGGGGGAACCTTTGCCACCAAGAGGTACGGCCCAGGTCTCCCTGGCCATGGAGGAGACAACGTCGGACACCTTTGCCAGATCTTCTGATGAGCGTTAAGGGCTCCGGCTGAGCACGGCTCTGTCATCTCATTTGTCCCCTTCATCTTTCTTTTCTGTGATGCCACAGAGAACAAAACAGCAGCTCTTTTGGCCTGCCTGAATGGAAAGTTCTGGGTAACACTTACACATGCCACGCTTGAGAAGGCAACATAAATCTTAAGAAAAGAGCATTTCTATAAATGTTTCTACCTGAGTATATGCAGAACAAAACATTAACTGAAAAGGATGGGAATGAAGCTGAAGTAAACTTACAAAACCAGCTGCACTAACAATGGAAAACTTCTTTTTTCTTTTAATTTCCTCTCCTCTGGCAATAACGTTCCAGAGAAACCAGCTTCACAGAAAATGAGCAAGCGAACAAGTGCCTAGTGACTAGACGTACACTGGAAATAAGAACTGCCCAGATGAGATCTAATGCCATTTTGAGGCTGACTTCACAGAGGAAATGAACCCTTTGTTTAATATTTGACTATGTTTCCCCATCTTCCGTGATATTTTTTAATCTGAGACAGTAAAATCCAGATTGTTGTGACAATTGTGAGAACAAATTTGTCAGTATTTCTAAATCGCTTGGAAGAAAAAGTGCTATTGCTGATAATTATGAAATCAGATGAAATCAGCAAAACACGTTGCATGGGAAAGCAGTTGTTTCCTCTTCCTTTACATCTCAAAGTTGGAAACACAGAACTGCAGTAATCTATTGGTGATGCAGGCTCTAACACTCCAGTCAAGTCTGTTGGACTCCACACTCCTAGTGGAGTATTCACATAATTTTGCCTTTCCAGTTTTGTAGGAATGTGAAGACAACTGACTCATTTACACAAAATGTCAGCATCCGAAAACGTTAATAAGTTTCCCTTTTGCTCACAACCACCTGAACTGCGCAAGAAATAACTCTATGCTCTGGTCTTGAAAAAAATACATCGGATGACTCCTGGCTTCTTAAATGTATAATTCACACCTCAGTTAACCCATATTCCCTTGAAAATACTGGCATTTGATTGTGTGGAATTGAGGGTAAGAACTATTGGGGAAGGAAAGCCTCAGGGATCAGCTTCCCCTGGAGCCAGCCAGCCCCACCTGCACACACACACACACATACACACATACACCCCATGCTTCTCACAGCAGAGTTGTGTTTTGTTTGCATTTTATTTTATTTTGGTTTGTTTTTACAATTAAACTGAGATTTGCATGCACAAAATTACAATAGTTCTTTCTTAGTTGCATGATGAATAAGGGCCACTGTTTGTATGTTTGGTCTTGAGTGACAAAACATTGGTAGTAAAATATTTAAGAATAAACACTGGAAAGAAGGGGTAAGGTTTTGGTTTTAAACATCTGTTTTAAAGTGATATGAGGGAGTGAAATTAAATTTAATAATCTCTCTTCCTTCCTCTGCTTTTGAAATTGTAAGGCATTGTGGTAGGACATGTGTTTCAGATCTAGTGTGGTATTTTCAGATGTAGACAATTCATTATCCGTGGTTCTCCTTTTCTGCATAAACCATGATTTTTCTAAGTACAAAATTGTCTGCTAAATTGTCCCCAGGTTACACAACACAAAACAGCATTTGTGTATAATAAGGCATTACCTCCACCTGCTATAGACAGTGTTTATTCTGCACATTTTGTTTTCTCTGTTGGATTGCGGCCAGTGAACTCAATAGTTTGTTGGAAAGCAAAGGATCTTACATGTCAAATTGTCCAATTTATTTTACATGAGTTTAATCAACTGTCAGCCCTTTTTCAAGGGAGTAGAAGAGAGGTTCTTGCATGCTTTTTAATGGATATTTATCCAGTGAAAAATTCATTTTTAATATCTTTGTCATATCCTAACTCACGTATGTGTGTGCTTAAACCAGGCCACAGGGTGTGAGCCGATTTAGACACCCAGCTCCGGGACTTCTGCACCCACATTAATCATGCACTTAATGCTCATCAGTTGTGCCAACCACCTGCTCATTCTGATTTACACAATGTTTTCTGGACAGCTTTGATTATACCTGTGCCCATCTTTATGCCTATAGCTGTACGCCTCAGGGCATCACCCCTTCTTGGACCAGTACACCAGCCTAATCAGAAGGGGAACTTTACCACACAGAAGCTAAATCTTTTGACTGACTGTCCATTTAAATCACTCAGTTGAGTACAAAGCAGCAAGTGACATAACATTTTTTCTCTCTGTGCAGGACAGAACTGTGCTTAATTAGGCATTTAAGAGAGACTTAACTTCTACAGTTCTCACCACACATGTTATTTTCAAGCAGCTCAGTGATCTGAAACACCAATTAGTTTCAATTCACACCTATTATCCTCCTTTAGTTCACTGCTAATTCAAAGTCCAAATTCCCCTCTTTGTCAAAAAGTGGGATTTTTCTCTTTTTGTGTTTCCTCTGAAGTTCTGAAAACTGTAGTGCCAAAATGCCATTACTTAAAACTTCATACCTTTTAGGCCTTATACCATTGGCCGGGTTTCCTATTTTCATGTTTTTATGCCCAGCATGTTCTCTTGCTTTCCCTCCATTAATGAACATACTGTTTCAAATCCCTCGAAACATATTCTCTCTCCAACATCCTTCTTCCTAAGCCAGTTACACAGTTTTACAGGACACCACAGTGATACCACCAAAGGGGACTAAGATGACTGCAGTCTCATAAAACAGTGCAAATAAACATACAATAGAAATTAAAGCAGAAAGGTGGAAACATCAGATCTTCCCCTCTCTCACACATCACAAGCCATTCTGCAGTAACACCAGTAAAACACTCAATGCTTAAAATGAAAAAAACAGAGGCCTTCAAAACCTACATTAGTTAAGGATGCCTACCAAAAAAAAAAAAAAAAATCTACATTATTTATCGTTAATTTTTAGATCATTCATATTCACCAGTCAATGGTGCAAAGGGTGAGGAATATTCTTAGCCAGGTTTTTACCATATATGCTTACCAGCTCATAAAATCAGTGATATCTACAGCTCTGTGGACATAGCTTATGGTAGTCCCTTAATTGTTCCAAATATTACTATTACTTAATATCTGACAGTAATGGGGGGTGAATAACTTATTCCTTAAATATGCCTTTTGTCTGAATGTCTTTTCTGCAACTTAAATCAGGTCACATGTAGAAGAAGAATCAGAAAAAACCAATCAAGTATCAACATAAGCACTTTAAAAATGCAATTGTTACTACTACATACCATTATTTTTTCCTTTTGAAAACTAATGTTCATAAATTCTGATGACTGATTATCTTAATTGCCCTTATTAACTTTGTTCAGCTGTTCCTTAGTTTGTGAATGCTTATTTTGAATTTTGTGAGAAATATAAGAGGTGGGATGGCATTTCAAATCTCCTGCTGATGAGTTGACAGTACAGAATTACCCATCACTACCAAATAACTTTCCCTCCACATACAGTACAAAGTTATTTACCTGGTACCTGCTGATGTTCTTTCATACACACTGCCTATACAAATTAGAATGTTGCATATACTGCTTCCAGCTACTGCAAAACAAAAAAAATCAGTTAAACATTAATCTTTTCAGTTAAGCTGCCATTTTTGCTCAAAATCTGTTGGAGTGCTTTCTCAGTCCAGCCCACCATCAAATCTCTACACATTTCACGTCCATCTGACAAGTTTTACATGTGATTCTCTTTATTATGGTGACAGACTGCATAAAAATTTGTGTTTGTATTTTAAAAAAACACAGGGTTTTGTCCAAAAAGTGGAGAGACAGTTCGACACTTGATGATGGGATTTTCAGAAAAACATGACGTGAATCTGTTGGTTTGGCTGGAAATCTGGAACTACCTCTGATATGAACTATGGGCATGTCTTATTTTGGCACAAATGTAAACCTCAGTTTATACGTATGCATGCTGTATGCTACTGCCAAACAAAATATCTCCAAGCTCCGTCTTATAAGTCTCCTGCACACTTGAAGTCAAATGTCCATATGAAAATCACCCAAAGTGAAAATGGAGTTTTCCCTCATATCAGCAAGCTGAGAGCTCTAGCGTATGTACAAGGGTCAAAATGTGCAGGTAACTGTGTCAGAGACACAAATAACCCCAATGCCAGGTGAAATCTAAAAGCCAGTCTAGAATCCATCCAAGATGGACTATCCACTTGAGACAAGTTTTATTTAGATTTATAAAACTACCTTCTCATACTCATTTTCCAAATTGGAAAGGCTAGACAGTGCGGAGTAACAGCAAAGTCCCCCAAAACTGTTAAACAAAACCATCCTTCTCTATAGGTGAATTTGCACAGACCCTCCACAGCATTTGAAGACGTCAAAACAAAGCAAGGATAAATCTTACCCACAAACACAATTAATAAACCTCCTATTTGTATAAGGGCAGTGAACAAGGATTAACAAAAACCAAGCAAAGCACACCTATAAGTCATAACCACGTCCCTAAACCAACGAGGAACAGAACTGCACTTGGTTTGCCAAGGGTTAATTCTGGATATCTCAACAGCACATTTTCTAGAGATTTTTGTTCCAGATTGCAGTTAAATCTGGCCTATCACCAGGGATTCAGCCTCTCAAAATTGAGGATGTTCAACCTCTATACAGTCACAAATGCTTGGCTTTTCATCTACAGTTCCTAACTAATATAGAAACATCTTTCATATGTTTAGTTTTTACACAGATTTCAGTACTCCTCAAACTTATTTTAAACCATTTCATAGCTATCCTTCCTGCCTGTTAAACACATCAAGTGCTTCAGTGCCAGCTGGTGTCAGAAAAGAAAGTCTAAAAACAAAAACCATACTGCTGGCTGTCTTCTATCCTTGCTGGCACCCACTGCTTGAAGACAGATTAAAACACTACTTGTAGCTCTTCCAGCTTTCCTCAGACACCAGAACTTTATAGTGGGAGAGGCAATTAACAATACCGCTCTTCGGCAAGGGGAATTTTCTGAGTTCCTTTCCTCAGTTCTGTTATGACCTTCGAATCCGATTCCCTTTTGTTTGCAGAACAGCTTTCTATGTAGCGAATTTTATTTTATTTTTTTTTTAAAAAGGCAACTGGCAGGGAAATGCAAGGTGGCTCCAGTGGACTTTATTTTTTTTTATTCTATTCTGGTATGACCAGCCAACAGACGCAAAAAAAAAAAAAAAAGAAAAGCTCCTTTATATTGTGTGCATTCAAAACTTTCATCAGATTTATGCATTCAATCCAGTACTGTCTTCACCTTCCCTTCCAGCTCCCCCAGACTCTTTGTTCCCTCACAAAGAGCTGGCTCCAACCACCTTACTTCCCTCCATGGTCACCACAAGCGTTGGAAGAGATGCTAAAATTCACCACCACATCAGATGAGACAGAGGCATACAACTTGATGTGTACAAGATTATTATGATATTGTGAGGAAAGAGGGATTACAGAAATATTTTCAAACTAACATGACTGAATTAAGCCCTGCTTAGGCATTTAGCAAAAAAGATAACTAGGAGATGTCTCATTCACTCCATACATTGAACTTGTTTCTTTTGTTGAAACCATAATTTTTTACAGTCACTGTGACAATTTTCCTATAGGCAGGAGGTCTTGTACATAAAAACATTTTGAAAACACTCAGGTTTGCAGTTCCATTGGCTTTAATTAGATCCATTTTGTAGAGCACCTTTCAATGAAAACTATGCATTTTAAAATTAAATCCTATAGGACTGGGCTGTTAAGCAGTAGCTGTATGAAGATTTTAATAAAGTAATTATTTACTAGTTTCAGTTGTTATTTTCATAATACAATTTCATTATTAAAAACAAACTATAAAACAGATGAGAAATGGATACCAGCTCTTCCACCATTAGAAAATTTTAAATATCTGCAATGTTAATCTGATTACAGAACAAGGTCTGACTCAGTCAATGTTAACCAAATTTGTGGAAAAGTGTCAACAGATTAGAAATTAAAGTATGTGAGTCTCCTAATTTTACCTTCTAGTAGTAAAATTGAAACATCTGCATCTAATATAGTAATTCTTTTTAATAAAAGTAATGTGCACTTTTCTTCCAATAAAATGTTTACTATCAGTTTTACAATATTTTCATCACTATTGCTGCTACTTTTAAGCAATACCTTACATTTTTCACCAAATGCTCTACAAATAAGTGTATAAATAACATTGATAAAAATAGTTGCAGCTGAATAAAAACATCGGTTCATGTAACTGGCATTCATGACTACTACTTTTATGAGACACAGAAGCATTTCTTACTTATAAATAAATGTTTTAAATGAAAAATTCAACCCAAAGCATTATTAAAACTTTAAATCCAATGTCTTTGGTTATTATTCATTGTTGGAACAAAAAGAAACAATAGTAAAAACTTCCATTGGCTATGCCCATTCTGGCAGACACTTTACGAACCAAACTAATAACTACTTTGCAAGCAATAAATTTTGAACTTATATAATACTAGCCATTTTGGCATTGCTCTAGTCGCCCTGGTAGAACTGCAGATGCTTCCCATCTCAAAATTTCTGGACAGAGCTGAATACTTCTACACTTTATGGCTCAGTTCCATCTAAAGACAGATAACTCTAAATAAACTATCCAAATTAGCAGAGTTAGTATAACTGTGTTATGGAGATACTCCAGCCAGACTAACTTATCTTTCAGAGAAACCAGTTCCAGTATTTCTGGAGGCCAATTTACTGCGCTTTGTAGACAAAACCAAGAGTGAGGTCCAAGTGAGGATGCAGGCATCTAAAGCAAAATACAGGCCAATGGAAAGGCCTAGGTACAAAATAGCAATTTCCTATCAAGCTGCCACCCAACCGTCAGGACAGTTAAACTTACGTGAGCAAGAAAGATCACTCTCAAACTTCTCAGCCTATTTTGCAGCAAAAATCCTGAATTTCAGAGTATCAGAAAGGGAGCCAAGGAGGATGAACCTATCTCCTGGAAGTGAAAGCAGCTGGGTGGGACAGGGGAGTTCTGCTGCTCAGCCGCCACTTCGGGGAGTCTTCAAGGAATCCTACAGCACTGGCTACGACATAAAAAGTCATAAAAAAACGTATAAACTTAAGAAATTATGGTGTAAATTCTTTTCTGCTGTTTCCAGTAGTCATGCATGGACATCTCTTAGCGGTGGCTTCTGAACTCTTGATCCCAAGTTGATGGAGGTGCCTACCTACAGCCCAGAAACAGGCAACGGAGGAGAAAGCTTTTTAAATACATCGCTGTACTCACTGTTTTCTAATTCATAGCTCTGGAAGCCCTCTGGAAAGCCCTGCAGACTCTCAGAGGCTATGTCTAAACAACTAAATCAAGAAGAATTCCCAAGCTCCAAAGTCCACTTACGTTCTCCAAGGTGGCCTTTCACGTAGATGGTGATTCTCTCTCTTCCCTCCTGCTCCCATTTCTGAGTTACCAGTGATGGAACCCTTACTGCATAAGCACAGTTATCTTCCTAAGGCACTTGGACCTCCTTGCACGTGGTATAGGAACACTAGGTGTCCAATTCTGGCCCACCACAGATCTGGGCACCCAAAATGGAAGAGTTTTGGTGCCTAATTTATATATGCCTCAGTACTGAATCTAGACCTGCAAGTGGTTATGTTGCATACATAGTTATATATAGTTGCGGCCAACTTCACAATCTTGCTGCATCTAAAAGAAACACTATAAATGTGCCACATTCTGTAAAAATCAGCCTGAATGCCAATCTCAATCTGGTCATGTAAGCAAAGATTAGAGTGCCTATTTCCGAGCCAGATAAAATAAAGCAAAGGGGCGCTCCACAATTACAGAGTAAGATAAATAAAAATATACCAAATATAAACCAGAAGTTTAAATTCAAATTGTTCTAAGTTCCAAAAATCATTATTAGGAAGTCTAAAAATTAAAAAAAAAAATATTTCAAACTGTAACTCAGGTCAAGAATGCTGAAGTAAGTACACCTCGATGAAAGTGGCACTGTCAAACTTTTAGCACCATGGTCTTTCATAAAGCCTGTCTCAAAGTACATAAAGCAAAGAAATTCCAAATCAGGAACAATGCATTTCTCCCCCCCCCCCCCCCCCCCCCTTTCAAGTAACGCTTTCAACACTTAGAAAACAAAAACACATCTTATTGCTATAGCTGCTCATAGTTACTCATATTTGCTGTTGCTAAAAATATCCAGCTTTGACAGAATAACTTGGACAGAATGTCAGATGATGCTGTATTTTGAACTAATCTTAAGGAAAATAAAGATATTTCATCCCAAAATATTCAAGCAATTTATAAATATGATGCATAGGCAATTCATTATGACCCTGATATTCCTGGCTACACCAATAAAAATAGTAATTCAAGACTTCAAACCCTTTTGAGACTAGCCCAAAAACTCTTATGATTGAAAGAGATGTTCAAGCCCAAAAGTGTTAATCTGCAATAGGATTTTATAGATTTGATACAAAATCCAAACATGAACCCAAATACAAGTTGATGCTTAGCAAAATCACTTTTTAAACATAAGTGTTTGTAATAGATGCAAAATGCCTGACGCTTTCTCACTGCAGTCACTTAGAATTATTAACTTGTTATTTTTGGTTTGGAAATTGCTATATTTTGTGAGAATTAAGAAAATGTCTTTCTTCTATATCATTTAATATTCTTGCATTGGTTTTAAGTGTTAATATTCCCCTTTTGCAGAAGATTTTAAGTAAGGTTCTAGAAAAATATATTTAATTTTATGATCAACTGTAAAGTTCCAGCTTCTCAGAGACTGTTCATTATAGATGATACATAAAAATAACATAACCCAGCCAGAAACAAAACAAAGTCACTCAACTTCTGTGAACCCGCCTAATGACACGGGTCTAGGATGTTTTTGTCCCTGTTTCTAGGCACTACATGGTGCCAATGAGAATACAGTTTATGCCAATCTTTATCTGGCCATAGCAAAGAAACAGCCAAAGATATATAGCCAGAACTGTTTACAAGATAAACAAAAAGTTTACTGCTTCCCACATACTAGGGAAACAGTTGGATTACACATCAGCATCTGGTTGCTCCAGACAATACTACCAGGAAGTTAATGAAATTGGAACAAGGAAATTACTATGACTCGGCACTCCATAAAAAAGTGTAATTTATCATCAGTAAAAAAACAATGGGAGCTTTGCTGATAAATTAACAAAAGAAAATATAAAGGCTGTATTGCTGTAAAACAATAAATCAGGTTTTTTTCTGGATCAATTAGTTCTGTTCCAAAAGCTGATGTCACCTAAAATTAGAAAAGGGTAACCTCATTCTGATGAGAAACGGTGATCTTCTTGGATTACAAGTAAGATGTGAGGCAAGATGTTTATCTGAAGTTTCAAGGTACTCATGTTCAAATTAAAACTCTATTATTTTTTTTTCTAAAGGGGTTTGATTCCACCAAGACTAGGAAACCAGAATACTACTTTCAGCATTGAGAAGGTCTCCTCCTCTCATAAAAGGCTAAGTAAGTGTTTCTGTTAAAAGACTCATTTCTCAGGAGTCAAACTTGAGCTGTCAGTTTGGTGACCAGCCAGGTGAAATATTCTGAAAGTCTGGAATTTGGTTGCCTGAAACGTCTCGACCGGGCAGCCTTCAGTCAGTCCACATTGTCTGTGGAGTGTTACAAGATGTCTCGTATGAAAGTTTCTAAGAAACACTTTCCTTCAAAGCCAGAAAATTTCTGTTTCGGGAATGTACTCTTCATTCTCTTTGACCATTTCCACGGTAGATTTATTCCTGAGAAGGGTCTCAGTTATGGCACTACAATGGAATAGACTATTTCCACTTCAGGCTCTTGGAGTGTCTTCAGACCACCACGGGCAGAGCGTACCTAGGTCGGTACACCCTGCGGGACTGTGTTTATCCGCTGCTCCTCACCCAGCAAGATTTTCCGAGGCTGGTCCCATCCCCATGCCATCATCTGTGTGCCAGCAACCTGGCGTGCCCATGACCTACACAAAATTTCCCTGTCTGACTCATATCAGGAACTGCCAGCACTTCTCGACAAAAGAAGGAAACTTCAGCCATGGTCTGGGCTCCTTATTCATAAGGCATATTTGTTCACGTGCCAACACAGGAGAGGGCAGCAAGAAGACATGTTTACAGTCTTCTGCAAGACTCAGTCTTCTCCCACTTGCAAATTCAGCTTGCCTGAAGACTGCTCGAAAAGGATAGTCCTACATGGTGTGTCTTCTCTAATAATTTCTCACGCACATGTCTAGAGACACAGATGCCCCATACCTAGCGGGACCTTCCAGTGGTTCAGTACAAATAGATCACAGCAGCATGCAGAAACGCAGCTCTTTACTCTGGAGGGAATAAGGCATAGGACTGTATGTATATCTGTTGGGGACAGAAGATTGAGTTAATGATGAAGAATCCTAGTTCTCTGGGAGTGTCTATTAGAAAATGAATATAAAATTAAATATGTTATTCCCTTCAAAATAATATTAATAAAAAAATCCTATTGCGTTTGGGTTTTTTTCTGGAGCAAATACATTGCTCTCCTTATTCTTGTCACCGTTGAAGAACAGGCGTTCACTGCCACCCCCCAAACTACATCCTCAATATCCTTAGTCACCTTGAAATCATTCAGTAGCAGTAGACGGGACGGTCTCTTCCTCCAAGCAACCTCTACTCTAAAATTAGGCCCACCTAGAGTCAGGCCTAAGTTGCTTTCCACTACATCAGATTCCAGGAAAGACAGGCAACATTGCAAAAAGCCTCTTCCCTAAAGACCCTCCAGAGATGCTCCCTAAATGAATAGTGTAGCACCTACAGTCCTTGGCTCCAAGCAGCACAGAACTGCACTGAAGACACACACACCAGGTGTCCCTTGGGGCTGACCTTCAAATCAAGATGAATGAGGCCTCTTTTTCTATCATCCAACTGCCCAAAGTAAGTGATTTCGCTCCACGAGGGAAATTCCCGTTGGAAAAATAGCACTCTCAAAGCAAGGATCACACAGCCCAGTGTTTGGCCTCTACTTACATCCAGCATGTGTTCCCCAAAATTGAGCTCAGGGGCTCTTGGGGAGAAGTTGGACTGTGGGGAAGCTTGCTTCCGAGATGGTGTACGGTTTGTCTGCAGAGCTCTTTTCTCAGACAGTTGTCAATACAGAAAGTAAGCTGTCATCAGATCCCTTGGCAAGCCAATGCATTTTACTAATCTGGCAGCAAAATACAGCAGAAGAAAACCTGACTAGCTTCCTGCCAGACTAGTAAGACGAATTGCCTTACTGCAAAAGCTGACACAAGGGAAGGGCTGGAACCATATGGCTAGAAATCGGTGCAGGGGTACAAAAGAATAAGGAGAAAGGATTGGAACTTCAGTTTTCTCGGCAACAATTACACTGGACACTTACTCACACCCTGGGTGCTCACCCGGTTCACAGAGCAAGACTGTAAGCACTTTGGAGAACGTGCCGTTGATAAATGGCAAAGGGCAGGGCTTTTCGGCAGCATTTCATTGAGCCACTGAAGATCAGGGGCTCGGTCCTGGCCCTCCTGAAGTCAGTGGCACAGCTACGGTCTTCTCCATCTGGTTAGGCTTACTATCCGCCTATCTCATCAGAATCTCACTGCAGTGTTTCAAAAACAATAGCCACTCAGAGGAGTACTCATATATTAGATTAAAAATATACAACTGCAGATAAAGGAAAAAAACGCACCACAGTAGGGTAGAAGTGCCTCTAGCATTTAAAGCTACAGTTCTCTGGAAATATATTGTCTCATTATCAAAAATGCTGCTTACTGGTAAACTTTTACCAACATTTTGTCGCTCCATAAAGTTAGTACCCTGTGACTGTTCCCACTGAAACTGCAAGAATTTCCACTGTATAAAAGGCATGTATAAGTCATTACATGATTTAAGCCAGAGATACGAAGCTCTCTAGCCTCGAAAAGACAAACAGTAGCATTGTAACAACCCAGGAACCGCACTAAAAATTAAACAATGCCTTTGGACATTAAAGATAAGACATAGAATAGGCTAACAAACTACACAGCTGATGAAAACAGTAGTGAATTGAAGACTTGAACAAAAAGCATGAAAAGGAAGAACATCTGCAAAACTGAACTACTGAAGGAAACAGAGGACAAATATCCCTGTTTCTTTAGCTGCAGTCTATATCCCCACAACAGTTAAGTTAAAATTGAATGCATCTAGGAGGTAGTACAGCCCAGCAGGAAAGTGTACAGAAGCCAAGGATAATCATACGTAATTTTATCACCCCATAGACAAAACACTAATGCTATAGCTATATGGAAGAGAGCAGAACAGTCAGGGTTTTTTTATCCCAAGTAGATAAAAAAATCTGTGAAATATAGGAATCATAATCTTCCAGAGAGAAATATAAAGTATCCTTATTATTGAGAATGCTTTGCTGACAACTCAGTCATTACACATATGCTCACACATGTTAAAGCTAGGAAGGACCACAGCATTTATTTAGACTGATTTCATGCATAAATTATTACAAAGTTTCTTAACAGTTATCTTTTCAGCAAATTCCTAACTTCTACTTCAACTGTAAGGGATCTTCCAGAAAGACATCCATCATACTGTAAACACTTCAAGGGATGGAGGTATAGTGCTAAATAAGGGAGAGCTAGGAAGGGAGCCCAGCCATTAGACCTGATCATCTGTGTTGTTTAACTGTAATTTCAGTCCCCGGCTCTGTTTTGGGCTGCTCCAACTGGGCATCTCCAGTACTGTACCCCCAAACCATACATAGTGCCATTCAGAGGATAGCTTACTCCAGTGACAACTCACAAAAGTGAAATAGAGACAAAAAATTTGAGAAAGTATGTCAGAATTTAAGTAAATTCTTTTTGCCATCAAAAAGAAAGAAAAATTAATATGGCAAACATTATTTCAAAATGGCAGTTTTAATACAGTAGCTTTTAGTCCTAGCCAAATTTGAAGAACCAGACTCAAAATGACATGAGGAGGTAAAACTTCTGATTTGAAGACAATTTGACAATGGGCAGTTAAGTACTGAAGGTAGGTAGGAAGTTAGTAGGTACTGAAGAGTCTCAAAAGAGAGTGCTGCTGAATGTTGTGTACTACATAAAACCATCTTAAATCCCGATTAAAGCCACAGGATACATTCTCCCTATTAAAGCAAAAGAAAATGCACTAAAATTAAAAGAATAACCAAGCCTCATAATGATACCATTAAGACCCTTTTGTGAGACACTTAAAAAGGACATGATATAGAGAAACGTTGGGTTGTGACCAAATAGTTCATTATTAATGGATAGGGAGAGCCCAAAATAAAAGAGAGATTGAAATAAATAGGCCAATTAAAATAAAGCAGACCTTCTCCTGTACTGCTAGGTAAGGAAGACTCCACAGTCTATATTTATCCAGACGATGTTAAAGTAACACGAAACCTAATGAAGGACGCTGCAAGTCCAACACCTCAATCTTGCATATTGTACACTCTGAAGCCTAAGATATGGGTTGACTTCGATTCGCAAGTTAGTTCATCTGGCTAACGCAGGATTAATAAAGGGCACTGTTTGCTGATCACCATAATGAAATTGCTCCACGCAGAATGCTCAGCCAAGGTAATTAATGAACTTAAGAGAATTTCTGGACCATGAATGCCAGCGAGACATTTGACTCATGAGCATTTTTCTTCTGCAAAGGTTTTAGAGGAATGCAGATTTAGATGGATCTACATACTGTATAGAAGACCAGTGCACCCATGTGGATAATTAATCTGTAATTAGATCAATAAGGCTAAACAGACGGATAAACCAGGAATGTTGTTATGTGTCCTGCATTACTTAACCAAGCTATTGCATTCTTATCTTTATTAAATTAAGAGATTACTGCTGTAGAAGGCATACAGATATCGGAACAGGGAAAAAAGATCATTTTCTCTGCTGATGATGTCAGAGTCTTTGTTAAGGATTTATAAAAGGTCTGGCTATGTTTATGAAGGCTTAAGGAACAGTTTGGGATTGTGGTAGTACAACGTGAAGTATGCCAAATCTGAAGTAACAAAAAAGGACCTCAAGCAGCAGCCTCATTTGTCCAGTGTTATTCGAGTGGAATGAAATAAAAATCAAACCAAAAAACTACTTAGGGATTTGTCATTCTCATTCTATTAATTCTGAACCTCTGACCAACAAAATATATTGTGATTTGAAAAAGATATACTCAGTCTCATATAATAATGCAATCTGGTATAGGTGAACACATCTATATGTGAGGGTGAAAAAAAAATTTCTTACATGTATTCAGCAAATTCTACTCAGACTCTTGGTGTGCATATCTGTACAAGCATAGGCTTTACAAGTGCTTCAGAAGATACATAGCTATAAAATACTTTATTTTAGGAAAAGGGTCCAAAAAAATGCATCATCGGCTAATCCAATTCAAATGGAGAAAAGAGAAAAAAGCATAATGGATTTAGAGTCCTAATCAGTATTTTACAGCTCACTATCCTTAGCGCTCTGTGTATAACCTGCAGATGTTCTTGTGAAACCTCGGTAACATTCTAATATATCTATCTTGCAGACTAAAACTCTTTCCACAATCAACTACCATTGCCTAAACTCTGCAGTTAACTGGGAAGCATTTTCCCTCGATGGGAAAAGGCAATTAATTGAGAAGTTTCCCTCCAAAGTTAGGACCTCAGAGGCACAGTAGTTTCCACTGTTTCCTTGTACGGAATGGAAAATGACCTGGCAACACTGCTCCCCGAGAAAACAAGACTGTAGCTAAAATTTGGAAGAACAAAATGTCACAACCATATAATTCTTCTGTGTCATCATCACACTAAAAGATTTTATTCCTAATGCTGCCTACAAGAACAGTGTGAGAAGTGGTATCTCTGAATTCCAGCATATATTCCATTGATGAGAACTGCATCTCCTGGGCATATGTAACAACAACCTGCTTTTGTACAAAAGGCACAGAAGACTATAAGGACTCACAAATTATATATGATTGCATATCTAAATGTAAATGAATTACATAATTACTTCTATGTTTTTAGGAAGATAGACTTCATCTTCAGAACTTAATGTGTTTGTTAATGTAACAAACCTCAAAGTCCTCCGCAATAAGTGCTTTTATGAACAGCAAGGAAGAAATATGAGATACTTCAAATGACAGCCTGAATGCTGCTTTAGTACCAGGGATAATTTAGTGGTATCCCTCAGCTTCAGTTGCTGTTTAGGTCAGCTAAAGTTGTGAATCCTTAAAAAGAGAACTGTGATCAAATGAAATATAATTCTCTAATAAAACCTAAGTTGTTGCAAAGCTATATTTTATATACTAATTCAACCCAGCAGTTAAAACGCAGCTCCCTGAACAATAAAACCACTTATGCTGAGCACAGTCCTTCCAGCTTCTAAGCCGCTCCTTCCCCCAACTGTCTTCTATGTATCTAGGCAAATACAAAAGAGACCAATCAAACAAGATTTTTGTTTACCTTTCACTAAGAGACAGAAAGTGGTGAGCCTGCATATGTTCCTTTGTCCATGGAGAACATACACTAGATTTTGTTTGATACACATTTTAAAAGTTCCTTTTAAGTTTTCACTTCTTAGAGAATGGTTGTGTTGCTATAGCTTTTGGCCCCTTGCTAACAGCAGCTTTCCCCCCCCCCCCTCACGAGAATCTGAAGCTTTTGATCTCTTTTATCTTCTGCTTGCTCATGGCCTAAGAATTGCATCTGTGGCAAAGCTTGTCCTCTTAAGAGTCCATTGACTTATTGCTAGAAAACAAGGAAATAGCTTTCTTTTCACTCTGAGTCCCTGTTGAGATAATACATTCTGAAGGGACACAGCCTGTGTGGAGTAATCAGAGCTATTGTTCATCACCGTTTGAAACGCACAGTGAAAATATACTACTGGGAAAAAAAAAATCAAAAAGATCTTCTACCTAAGAGAAATATACAGACAGCAACCCAAAGTAGGCTTTTCTTAAATATTATGCATCAGGTAGCACCAGGCTATGCTACAACTTGGACAATAGCGCATACTGGACATAAAGAAACAGAGCATAAAAAGCAAATAAATACATACATTTTATTTAATTTCTGCGCTGCAGGAAAGGCAACGCATTAGTAACACTCATGTTTCTGTTTCAGAATGGTGCAGCACAGCCCACCAGACTATCCCATGGTAAAACTAGACCCTGATTTCAGACTGATTTTCTGCGCACTGGTGACTCTCCCACAGCATCCTTACTAAAAAAAAAAAAAAAAAAAAAAAAAAAAGCAGTGAAGCCGTGCTGGCCTCCACTGTACTACTATCCCCAGAGCAGCTTCCAAACCACCTTGGCCAGAGGATCGACATTTCCCAGTTTCAGCTGGAAAAGGAGTTCTTCACTTCCATCTCACACCGCTGCACACTGCCAACCCAGCAGCTAGACAGCAATTGCAGTACTCCGAATGGTTGAGACCAAACATCCTCCCAGAAAAAGACAGTTGTAAAGGGGCTCTAAGTGACCCACTGGCTCCCGAGCAGGTCCTTCACTGCACGAGAAGATCCGTGGTGGTGCGGAATGCTTCAGACACTGCCAGTCTGTTGTGCTGCAACAGTGCAGGGACTGCGGTCACGCAGCTCCTTATTCTGCAGCTTTCTCCTAAGGAACAGGCTTGTCCAGAACAATTTCATTATTTCCACTCTTATTGAGTGGAAAGGTGGGTTGAAAGCATATTTATGTAGCTCCTCAGTTGCGATGCACACTCCTCGCAACTGAAAATTTGTTTCTTTTTAAAATTCTTTGAGAATAATTACACTCTACAAAAGTAGGATATCTTTATTTTAAAAGCTCTTTTTTTTCTTCCTTTTCACTTGTTTACAACGCTGTAGAGACTCTGTACAAATGAAAAGAAATTACAAACACCTAACGGGAAGAAATTATTTACACTTAGTAGCCAAATTCTTAATTAACTCCATTACCATGTAAAGCAGGCCATGCACTCACATCTTAAAGCTAACAAATAAGAGTGGAAATTGTGTGTGTTCATATTTAACATCCCCCTCTTTATTTGTTTTCTGCAAACAGATGAAGGAAAACAATGTCATTTTCATTCAAGGGAACAGCAAATTTCAACACTGGGAGTAGAGAAACCCTCTACAAAATTCTGCCAATGTAGATCTAAAGCAAATTAAATATGAAAGGGTAAAACCCATTAATTTTACTTGTTTCTGAGTGCAATGGCAAAAAGAAGATACAAAAGCATATTAAGTCATGAATTTCACATTCCACATACAGTGTTATAAGGGAATAAAAATTTAAAGGTTAGCACAGCAAGAAAGACAACCATAGCAGTATTAAAGAAATGAGCAATCTTGCCTCCATCTCCAGAAATAAACAAAAATTAGTGTAGCAGAACCAGTATCGAATGAGTCCTTCACACCTTCCACAAAGAACTGTAAAAAAGGGTAACAAAAGAGCCTTTGGTCTTCTATCCCCTCCCAATTACAAAATATTTCTTGACAAAAGCCACCTTTCCTTCTGAGTAAAGACAGGAAAACTATACAAAAAAAAAAGTAATTTGGCCCATTTTTAATTTTTTTTTTTTTTTTTAACAGAACCATGACATTGTTTGATTTTCTTTTCCTTGCTAATTCTCTTTTCATAGTTCAAGTCATGAACCACTAGGGTTATTTGTGAAGAAAAAAAAATAAAAAAAAATGGCAGAGATATACCACATTTGGACTTGGATTGCCCTTTCCCCTCATAAAAATCTACAGGACGAGATTTATTATAGGTCCCATGTGAAAATTTTCTTACTAAGTCTTGCCTCTGGAGACATGTAATTTTCAGGAAAATCCCTCAGCGCAGTCCCACATCTGTTCTAATTTTGGTAGCTTCCTCAAGGTACAACTCAAGTGAACTCAGGCAGCATGGCATTCCCACCCTGGACAGTTGTGTCTCCAGTACGCACCATCCACCACAGGAAGAAATCAATGACAAATTCAATATCACCTGAAGTTGCGCAGCTCCAGAACAAGGGCACCAGACATTTCCTCTATCAGTTCTGATCATAAATGAGAGTCAAAACTGACCCAGCCAGGTAGTTTGTGTCATAGCTTTCCACAAGAACAGAAGAAACAGTAAAAAGCTGCATTGGTGAGGACATCAAGATAACGCCCTATTCCCTGCAGATCATCTCCTATGAGTAGAAGTTAACCTAGGCTAGACCTTCAGCTCTGGTGACAACACTGGATGTGAACTTTTACTGCATTTCTTTGGGTTTGTTTTTAAAGAGTTAGCTTTTCCAAGATGCGCACTTAAAAATAATGTGTCATAAAGTATAAATTAATTCTGTAATATATAGTTCTGCAACAGTGACATAATTTCTCAGCAGTAATGCTCAGTATCTCATTACAATACTTTTGAAGTCCAAAAATACCTTCACAGATGTTTTAGTAATCTTTTCAGCTAGGCTTTCAAGCTGCATATCAGTTGGTTTAACTGTTTTGCATACAATACTGCAAAAGTATTTAATGTACTTATTTATTGCCTAAGTCCCTTTAGATTCTGTTATGAACAGACAAAAGGCAACATTTTTTATACAGCAAGCCTGACAAAAAATCTTAAATACGCTTAACTTGTAACATTAGAGCTCTACTGAGCTTTGAAAGGTTGCAAAACAGATACTTCCCGGGCTTGACCAAGAAAAAAAATATTCCCCAATCAACTAAGAAACAAACAAAAAACTTATCACATAAAGGGCATTTTTTTTCCACAAGAGATCTTTTCTTGCCGTATCAGTCACAAAAGAAAGAAGTCCAACTGCCCTTGAACTTAATAAAGTCTGCAGTGATGCATTACTACCAGCAAAGGGACCACCACTAGTATCAGTAAGAATGATAGCAATGAGGACAAAAGTAACATGTCACAGTTATATGGTCAATCAAAAAGCTGTCCCTGCCTACCAGTACAGACAGTCTTCACAATTTCATCATGATTCATGGGATTTTTGGTATCTTTTTCTTAAAAACTTAGCCCCCTGTTTTTCTGATGATACTACACCCCTCAGGTTTAATTTTGAAAAGTTTCTATCCCATGAAACTTCTAAGAAACACATAAAAAATAAACTCTAGGCATTCAGGAAAAAAAACCCCAAAACAAAACAACCCCAAACAACAAAAAAAAGAGACCCAAATATTTATTTTTTAAATCTGCACATTTTAAAGTGGTCCCCTGTTTTCTGTACATTTGAAGAGGGATTCAAACCTCAGCTTAAGGTGTTGCTCAAGGCAGTTGTGTAGACACCAACCCACCCCACCCCTCTCCCAGGGAAAAGATGGACAGGCAGCTGCCAGGGATAACGGTTCCCACTTACACTGCCATACATTTCCTAGGACAGGACCTCAGCATTTCTCCATTTCTTCTCATCAGCTATTTAGGGGACTTAACTGACCCTTAAAGTTAGATAAGAATTCATCCACTCCACGTGGACTAAGAATAAAGTACAGTTACATTTTCTAAGCTACACATCAATTAACTAATATTAAAACCAACAACAAAACCAAACCAAAAAAAACCCAAACAAAAAATTCTTTAGAAATATATGAATTTTAAGGGACATTTTTAGTTCTATTACAATGCATTAGTCATATAGGATACATGCATTAGGATATATCCCAATAAAACAAAACCAATTAATTAATCTTTGATCCCAAAGCAGGGCTATGAAATCACTGTAATTTTGTATTATTATAAAACCAAAATTACTTCAGGAAAAATACTTCATCACCTTTTTACCACCAGCAGTCCAATAGTAGCTACAACAGCCAAGCCACAGAAAGGGTTCATTTCTTGTGCAGGTTATCATATTGCAATAAACATCTCTAAAATGCCATCCTCAGAAACAACAAACTCCTTAATTGAGACGACTGCCAAGAACCAAGTTCTGTGTAATGAACTTGCCTATTCTGTGATGTTTCATATGCTCCTGTTCTTACATGACTTCACAAGAAATCAGTATGATTCTAATACAGATTTTTAAAAAGTTACATGCTTTACAATTGTTATTAAAGGAAATAATTACATAAAATATTGAATCTCTCCAGTCACATTGTATTCTTCTAACATTTTTTTACAAATGAGGGAATAGCTTCACTGCAATAATTCCATTTCCACCAGGGTTTGCCAGTTCTGAGCTACTACTGTAAGGTTACTCAAGAAAATCTGAAACCCCTGTGGTTTGACACAAGTAACATGCTGCCAGAAAGCTTCTCCCCTCACAAAGCTCTATTATTATACATATTTGCAGCCCAGCAGGGAAGGATAACAGTGAGTCACCCACAGTCACTGCCCCAGGGAGATGATCCCTTCTTGATGTCAATCACAGCGAAGATTGTCTCGCTCTTTCATTTGCAGTAAGGCTGCAACGGCCAAGGGTGGGTTCAGGAATGCAGGTATCAGAGCCAGAAGAGGTCCTGCTTAAATGATGTTATGATGATGCTACCGAGACAACGTACTACAAACGTAAACATTTCCCTTAAAGAAAAATGTTTTTCAACTTTATAAAAGATCAAGGAGAAAGTTCTAGGGTTCTAGGATGAGTGGTGAACCCCTCTGCTGCTATGCAAAATATATTCTCTGGGTCTGAGTTAGTGAAAAAACCTCTGCCTTTCCTAAACCCAAGATAGTTGGCTTCATTTTCTACTACGGCGGCCTAACGTAACTGCATATACAAGGCAAAAGAGGGTGGTTGGAGGAGCAGAAGAGGAAACATTGATGCCCACAGCCGCAGAATGGTCAGACATTGACCTGCAACATCTTCCCTGGAGCTGTGCAGCATCACTCAGTCCGAGGCCTGATTTTGAACTCTTCGTAATGATGACGACGGTAATAACAATAATGCATTTGGAGCAGCCAAATCCAGCATCTTAAGTTGTAATGCTGGAGTCGTCACTAAATTTACCACAAGCGTTTCCCTGACATTAGACCAGAGCAGAATCACCTTGGATTGATGTTAAACTTCGGTCTCTGCAAGAACCTGCTCAGTAGGGGCATTCAGAACTCTCTTCTCCTTGGTCTTTGTACCCACAGAGCCTACTAACATCAGCTACAAAGACAGACGCCCAGCCAGTCATCATACCTGTCTTTCTGAGACCCATCCTATAGTGAAGTTCCCCAATTTCACGAGGATTCAGGTGTATCTAAAAGACATGTACTATAAAACAGTATCAGACTGCATTTGTTCACTGAATACACTTGCTTTCAAATGTTTTTGTGAAGCAAGACATTGTATTTCTATTAAGATCCATTATCATTTTCACTGTCATTGCTGCTACCATTATCACTCATCATTAAAACGAAGCACAGAAATCAGATGGGCAAAGAAAACACTCTGATCAGGAAAAAGTCTACAGACTTTGAATATGCTGTTGTATCTGCAGACCTACCTGCTATTACAAATACACTTTGTTTCTATAAATAAAAATTACTTTAACCCAATGATTAAGTTATTTCTTCATCAAGGAAGTTAATATGCTTTTCAGAGAATTGTGGATTCAAATGTGTGGACAATAAAGGGAAAAGTGCTTATTTCTGTGAATTGTTAACTCCCCGGTGGTTCCACTCTAATATCAATGCTGCGGAGGTATTGCTTAAGCGGGGTTTTATCATACAAAGAACCGTGGCTAGCAAGTAGGATGATACTCCATTTTACTTACCAATTTCTAGACTTTATATGGAATATAAGTTTTTAGATCTTTTTACCTCATTAATGTTTTAAAATATTTTGTATCCAACTAACTTCAACTATAAAGCTGGCATACTCAAGTATATAAAATTATGGTATTTTTTATTTATGAGGATCTAATCTTGAACTAGTGTTCAGTGACAGAAAGCACCCTTAAAAACATACTCTATTTCTCCTGGAACAGAGTTTTAAAGAAACTTAGAGATATTAAAGCAATTTCTATTACATTCTGTTACTGTCTATTACAAGAAAGAGTTTATCTAGATTAAGAAAATTATTCAAGACTAGTTGTGAGCTGATCCACACATGAGCTAACCTCACTTTTTTCCCCTCATGAAGGTGTGGGTTAATACTCTAACTTAGCTTAACTAGGCAAGTTTAATTCGGATGGGCATTGAGAATGGATGCCAGCTAGGGAAATCAAGGGGTGGGGCGGGACGGGGTGGGGGGGGGGGGTGGGGGGGTGGGGGGGGGTGGGGGGGGGGTGGGGAGGAGGAGAGATATCCTGGATTTTAACTTGGAAAAAGGTCTAAGTTAGATAACAACTGCAATGCCTTATCTAAGCTTAGCTTACCTTCAAAGGCATTTCCTAGCATCAGCCTACTTGAAGACTTGCTCTCACACAATTAACACTTAATATAGTCCTTTATTTACAGATCACTGACAGGAGAGTGCCAAGCAGTCCATAATAAGTGAATCCGTTTCTGTGAAATAATATTATATGCTAAATAAGACAAGGTGCACAGTAGCTATTTTCTAATGTAAAAAAACCAAAACCAAACCCAAAAATCACAGGTTAACAGTATGTATTAAAAACTTTCTTTTTAATGAAGAACTTTTTAAAATGAATTCCTGCACTGTTACAGAAATGTAATAAAGCATCTGAAGCCATAAAAAATTTATGATCTCCCACATAACTTAAAAATGGACAAACTGATTTGTCTAAAAATTTATATAAAAATAATTGGACTGAGAATTTACATGCCAAGTTTCCACTTGGAAAGAAATTTTAGGGACTGTTACTATTACAAAACACTGGAAATTAAGGTTCATAATGGAAATGCTGACTGACTACTCTACCAGTGCTAGCTAGACACATAAATGCTCACAGACACTCTAAGAATCTGAAGCTTTCTTTGATAAACTCTGCTTCCGTAACCAAAAATGAACAACCACCTTTCCCAGCTTTTCAGCTCAGCACAGATACAAGCGCAGAAATCCCTATATTGCAAATTTCCTGACTTCCCAGAATAGCTTTGAAGCAAGAATTATTGTAAGTCATGAGTGAAGATGTATTATAAGAAGTGCTAACGAGGCATGAATTACACTCCTTACTTTTTTTGTTAAGAGACCATGCTTTAAAGAAGTCACCATGGCCAAAATATCATTGCAAAGTTAACTTTCCCTTTCCAGGGCAAATTGAAGGCATTTGTTTCAAATCATCTATCCAATACAAGCTGGAGAAATAGCAATCAAATAACGCATGGCTTTCATTACAGTTTAGCAAAAAGTACTACCTGACGCTCCCAGAAATTCATCAGATATTTGGGTACAGTAATTTCTGTACAGCAGTAGGCCAAGGCCAAACATGAAATGAAACTCATGGTTAATGTAAAATACCTTTAAACTATTCTTAAGACTTTTTCACTAGATCCCTTCCACAGGGAATCAAACAGCATATTTCTGATTCATGGTTTTTTTCCTTTTCTGGGAGTGGTTCCCAGTATAGTAATCTTCACCAATGGGACCAAATCATGGTCTTTTTAGGACCACGTTCCAGATGTAGTGCCATGATTGAAGCCACCATCTGGTTTTAAAGGGGAAAACCCTTCTCTGTGGAAATATTAACCTGACATGTCTCCAGTCTAGACTAATAATTATGGTAAGGACAGAGTGAGTCCATTATCCACATGGAACGGGCGGAGGCTTTGATAAACTGGTAATAATAGGCGTCAGACTAGTCACCGAGGATTGCTCTTACTTACTTGCTTGCTTATAAAAGGGAAATTTAGGCTCATTCAAGAATTCTGCTTCTACTGGGACCGACAAACGGTGCGTTTATTTCCATCAAAGGCAAGGGGCTGCGTTTAGCATAGTGCCCATAAAGCAGGAAATGGAATGTTGTTCAACAAAGGTCGACCTGCTCCTGTAGATTTTTGTCGACACTGCTTTTGTTCAGAATGGGAAGCAGGGTTCCTCTAATTGTACCATTCCAATTCTTCTCATTGCAGCCTTTTATATATTCAAATGGACGCATTCATTTAAAATCGCCTATGCTTTGAAAAAAATTGCACAAGCAGAACAAGCGTTGAGAACCGGAATGAAGCCGGTGAACTTCAGCAGAAAAATAAACGTACAATTCACATTCACAGGGTAACAGTTTTCAAACGCAAGTTCCCCAGGCCCCGTTTTAGCAGTGGGCTTAAAATAGGCTTAACTTGCATTAAGAGCACCGTGCAAAGAACTTCAGGTAGGAGTCAGTCGCACCAACCTCACCGTGGTTATGGAGCCTACACGGCCGGACCCGTCCAGTGGGGAACGTGCTCTCGAGTGCCATCTCCTGGCACCGAAAGCATCAACCGGCCGTTCCAGCATCTCCTCCTGCGGTCAGAGATCCCAGCACACGTGTAAATACATACTCATTTAGGCTATTCCTATTTCAGTCGTACTCGCTTATGAATTCTAGAGTAGGGCAATCCAAGGGTGCCTTGCAGACTGTTTTTAGAAGGGCATGCTAATGTAATATTTATACAATCATCCTGGCATTCTTCTTTAACGCACACAGCTAGACCACCACCCAAATCCACAAGCATGAGTGCAAATCCTTTTGCCAACCTCCGTGAGTCTATCCAGAGCTCTTAAAAAGGTCTTTTCAATTCAAAAGTGTTAACCAAAGTACCTAGCTACACGGAAAACTCTTTATCCCATCTTGGAACAGGCAAGAAGAAAATAGATTTTCTAGCACACTCTACGGGCAAAGGAAAATAAACTGCGTAGAGCACTGTTAGAAAATATTTGAATTATCTGCTTGCATTTTCCTTCTACATATCTCAAAGAATTGTAAAGACACTGAGAAGCACTGTTAGCACCATTTTCCACAGAGGAAAACCAAAACAGGAAACTAAAATGTGGCTGTTTTTTTCTTACAGGCAAGGCAGTCACCGAAAAGGGAAAGAAAAAGAAATCGGGAATTCTCACTTCTACATGCTCTTTTTCAGATCGCTGTTTCAAACAGCATATTTGAACTGATCGCTTTCATACTAATTCAGGAGGTTGACATTTTTAAATAAGCTGCATACAAATGTCTAATGAAACATAAATTTACAACCTCTTTGGAAAATACATACTGCTGATATCTAACTTTGCAGAGCTATGTCAGAAATAAGAACAGTTACTTTCACTCATGGTATAAATTCCTATCATAAATTAACACTACAAAATGAAAGTCACTTGCATGCACAGCCATATGAAAGGGTCCCTGCACAATGACCACTATCAGTCTTCAGCTACCAGTGTAGTTTCAGATTTGGCTTTCTTTCAATAAAGAAAATGTAATTAATGTTAAAATACCTAAAAAGCTACAGGCAGAATAAAACCCCAGCATTATTAGTAACACCAATTTGCATGGTCTGTGTTTTTCACTCCTGCAATGCAACTAAGTTCTAAAAGATGATTCTGCTTGTAACCAATATTCAGTTTTATAATCTGGTTTCGTGAGAAAAAAAGCTCTAGAATTCAAAGTGGTGTTTTTCTTTCTTTTCTGTTCTCCAAGGTACTAAGAGGAAGTAACAATCCTAAAAGACTGATGTCATTTAGGGGGTAGTGATGCCCAACAGAGACACAAAGGAGATAGAAGAAAAACTCAAAGATGCAGTAAAAAAAAAGCAAAGATGACCCTGAAGCTCTTGAAGACCCACCCTAATGTTAATAGCTAAAAAAAGAAATGGACACCGCTGAAACAAAAAAATAATCAGGAAAGACAATCTAGCCAAATGGCTTTGTCTTCCTGCAGATGAAAAGCAGTGTGCTACAGCCCTTCCAGAAGGGCAGCAATTGGTGTGTTGGCAACACCCAACACCTTTCCATTCTCTAGCCAAAAGAGGACTGAGGTTGTGTTACACAATCTAACCCTTCCCACCAGCATTAGCTCCGACTCTTATCAGAGTGCTGCCTCTCAAATCACTTTCAGCATGTGCTCAGGCTTGAGAAAGTGAAACTACCTCTAGCACACTGTTTTCCGTGTAACCCCCAGTGAACTAGGAACAAACCATCCCACAACTGGGCTATACCCTGCTAGCAAAGATAAGGTCACTGGGAATGCAGAACAGCTGTTTGCACTGTGACAAAGCTAAACTAGATGGTGCCATTCAGTGAGGTTACCTCTGAGGAGGTGCAATTCGGGCTGTGGCTGCATCGTCGGGCAGACTGGAAACACGACCAGAGAGCACTGCACAGCTTCCTTCTGCCCAGCTCACCACACACACCTCCATAAAGAAATAATAATGCCTGTTGCAATTTGGCCTTAACAGGCTTTGCCACTTTGAACTTAAAATGAAACTGTACTGGTTTTAAATACAGTCTTGCTGCTGTCCAAACGGAAATATTTCATTATTGATGTGTTTTTTTCCAGACTACATGGATCTCTTCTCGAAATTGCTGAAGTCATGATTTGGGGATATCTTTTTGCAATAGCGAGCTTTGCTCATTTATTTCCCGGTAGGGAAACTGCACTGTCCAAGACAAAACATTATAGATGCCCTCCCAGTACTACTATTCCATTACCGTTTCTGCCACCGCAGAAAGCGAGCGAAGTTCCTGGCCTGTGATTTGGAAACTCCCTTGCCTACCATAAGCTGTGCAGCTCTAAGCACAGCTCTCCTGCAGGCTCTGTTCCTCATTTGTGAAACAGAGATTACAGCAACTCCTTGCTTGATTCACAATAGTGTTGAGACGTTAAACACAATAAACCCTCAGGAACACTGTGGTCGTAAGAAGAGTAAAGCAGCAAAGGCAAAAAGTCAGGGCATATTTATTTTGCTGGCAAAGCATTGCTCTCAGAGCAGTAAGGCAAACACGTCCATGATGTAATGACAGGTAGGGTTGCAACTGAGATGCAGTTGGCCTGTTGCTTTTAGCTAGTATTGTTTCTGTTGCTAGCTTTTCAGGACACTGCAATCAAATAATTATTGTTTCCTTGGTTGCCAACTATTTTTCTTTTATTAGCAATACCGACCTTTGTTTATTCTTCTTCCTCCCATGGGAAATTTCAACACGCCTCCAGAAGGGATGTTGTATGACTCTCATTTATAATGGGATCACTCCCTTTCTTCCCAGGGGAGGCTTTCTCTTTCCATTCCCCCCCGCCCTCTGTATTTGTAGATGGGCACACCAAGTCAAATCTCTGCTGTGTTCACATTCATGTGATCTGAACAAGATGAACAGATCAGCAGTTCTCCCACACTTGCCTAGGAGACGTACAGCTGAAGAGAATTCATCTCAGACACCATTCCATTTAAACTGTTTAACATTCATTCTGGCAACATTAGCAACAGACCATACAGAAAAGTAGTATCGAAAATACATTTTTGTAGTTTTTTCTTTCCTTAATGCAGTGAGTGTTGCCTGGGGTTTTGCATCCTTCATGTCTTTGCTTTTTTGCTCTTCACTTCCTACTTGTTTTCTCACTGTGTTCATTCCTTTCTCACCAATGCACGCATTTTACTATCTGTCCCCAATCTTACTCACTGGCAGCTTATTTCTTGGTGTGGTTTTGTCCTCTTTACTTACCCCTCCACCCTACCCACCTGATCGTCCTCTTTCAGGTACATAGTTTATTTTGCCTTCTTATCATGAACTACTACCCTTTGTCCTAGAAAATCCTCTTCTTTCACTAGGTCATCATGTACTTCTGTCACTCTCATTTGTAGCCCCCAGCTCCACTACTGGCAACTCCTGCTGATGACAGATGTCTCACAATCAGCTACAAGCCTGCTCTTGGCTCCAAGCCTGAGGGAAGCTCCAGACTTTCTTCACATTTGCTCTTTGCAGCAGCACTTTCACACAGATGCAGCAAAGTCACCTTTTCCTGAAGTACAGCTTCTTAGAGAATTTCAGGTCCCTCTGCACCTCCAAGACTGAATATCTGTAGAAGCAGCTTGAGAAAAATCGCAGACAATGCTATCCAGCGGGGTGAGTAAGCATGGATGGCATTTTGCCCTGGGAGTCCTGTTTTGAGCAGTCAGAGCATGTCAGTGTATTATTTCATCCCCTAATATACACAGCAGGAGCACCAGACTTGAGTGGGCAGATGAACCTTCATCATACCAACCCTAAACTACATACATCCTCCCTAAGCATCTAGTGCAATACCATCATCTCTTCCCATGCCTCCTGTGCCATTCAAACTCAGTATTACCTTCCCCTACTCGTTTCTTCTAGTTACCTTTGGCAAGCCAGAAAGACTACATAATTGTCCAGTGAGGAGCTAAATGAAGAGAGTCTAGGGTATGCTAACTCATCAACCAACTAGCAGGAAAGTCTACAAATTCAGATTGGCTAGATATTCCAATGCTATATACATTCAAATTGGCCTAGTGCCTATCTATCAGATGCTGGCAGCCAAATACCACAGTCTTCTAGCCTGCAAAAAAAATGGCTTAAGGGGCTATGTGTGTATAAATCCAATATACAAAGTAATTGTGTCAACTTTTGGCCTGCGCTTTCTGCAATATCTATGTGCTCCTGAGCAAAGAAGCTAACACCAAAGGACTTGCTAACTCAGCTCTACGTGATGTTAGTGGCTAAGTCCACATTAGCAAGTAGCAGTTTACAACAGAAAGTCTGTGAACTAAGACAGTGCCTGCTGAGAACTGGATGCCCACGCTACATGCTTTTGGGAAGTGCTTTACTTTCCACTAGCTCTAGACCAGTCCTGCAGACTGAAACCTCAACAGCAGTCCTAGAATACACCATCCGATTTCATAGAAACACAGAATGGTTCATACTGGAAGGGACATCTGGAGGTCATCTTGTCCAACCTGCCCTGCTCAAGCAAGTCCACATAGAGCTGCTGGTTTCCCAGGACCATGTCCAGAGTATCTCCACAGATGGAGACTCCACAACCTCTTCGGACAACCTGTGCCAGTGCTGGGTCACCCTCACAGTAAAAAAAAGTGCTTCTTTATGTTCAAACAGAACCTACCATGTTTCAGTTTTTATTTTAGACTTAGTCTTATCCAAAAAGAATCCAGTTTACCCAGTCTGAGACCACTCCAATGCAATCAAATTGATGTTTGAGAGATTTGCTTCAACAGCAAAACCACAACCATTTATCCAAGCTGAAATGCCTTTGTACACTCATTCACTGGTTCTTCTATAACAACCATTTTCCACCACCCTTACTCACAATCAGCAGTGCCTGACTTTAAAAAGTGGTGTTTAATACAGTATTTCTTTAAATGTTTTAACACGGTATGGGCAGTTTTCTTCTTCTTCCTTAGCTG
Organism: Astur gentilis; assembly: GCF_929443795.1. Classification (NCBI taxonomy): domain Eukaryota; kingdom Metazoa; phylum Chordata; class Aves; order Accipitriformes; family Accipitridae; genus Astur; species Astur gentilis. Next base: position 1,097,269 of record NC_064892.1, read on the forward strand.
CTTCCCCATCCCCAAAAACAGGACACAAAGTAAAATACAGAGGACTGTTTAAATACAAATATACCACCACACTATGCGTTGCAATGGTTTAAGTCATAGAAGGATGTGCTTCATCCATTCAAAGCTTGGTAATAATGCAAATAAGAGATAAAGGAGAACGACTGGTGCATTCCTTTCCACATTTACTTTGTTTCCCACACTAATGAGATTATATCCCAAGAATTCATAAAGCTGCAATTAGCATCTGTTGTAGAAACCAGAAAACAACTTTATCAAACTTGTATGTGAACACAGAACACTACCAATGACCGGTAACCACATACACACTGACAATGTCAGCTATATGTCTAGAGAAGTAGTACATATAGGCATTAGATATTCCATGCATTTAGAAGCCTATCCTGCTCTAACACATTGCCGCCTTAGACACAGACCCAAACGAACCAGGCCCCTAGCCCATTTTGAAACCAATGCACAGCAGGGCTGAAGACAGATTAAATACACTGTGCACAGACTCGACAGGGTGCACAGCTGTGTACAGCACGACACTACACGACGTAAGCAGTGGGTTAGATGGCTGTGTACGCCGAGGGTGCCCACTGTTCAGAGCTTTGTGATCCATCAAGACAGCCCTGTTCTAACATTGCTGAAGTCATGGCTATAGCTCTGTGGCAGATCAGCTGGGACAACAAAGCCAGCCAGATCACTCACAAAAATACAATTCAGTTTGACCAGCACAATTGCTATCACTGTGGCTTAAAAGTTATCAAACCATCTGCAGACAAGTACTACTGATATAATTTAGGAATAAAAGACATGAGGAACAATAATAGAGTCAAACAACACATGCCACGATGCTTTCAATGCCTTCCAAAAAGAGTGAAGAGACATTCTAATGAAAATCCCCAGAAGGGTGGACTTCAAAATGACCATTTTTCTCTAGTATTTTGTTTCTCTTCAGATCATTAGGGAAGACCTCTACAAGTATAGTCTCTCAGCTTTTGCCATTTTAATGAGATTTTCACAAAAACTTGAAAAAAAAGTTTAAAAGCTTCTGTTAAAATTAAACTATATAATAAAATTGCATCATGCCCAAATGCTTTATTCCTTCAACCTTTAACCTAGCTAGTCAGGGAAATGAATTAATGAATCTACTTGCAAAATGAAGCGCTACTTTTGTGAATACAGGAGGCAGGATCTGGCACACAGAAGACTTCCTGCTAAACTGGCTTGCCCATATAGACAGCATATTTGTCTTATACTTTTTAACAAAACATTTTAGGAAAGTAGTAACTCTTATTTTCAGCCTGTTAATATGTGCAAATTTTAATTTTAAAGTTCATCAATTTGCATGGTAGTAAGAAAAAAAAGTTTCATTCAACCTTTTTTGATAAAATTTTAACAGAATAGCTGTTAACATTCAAAAATGCTTCAGGGTCAATTCTCATTAATTGTGGTAGCATTGATTTAATTTTTAAGTGTAGGTAGGATGCTTTTCCCATACCTGCAACCCTATTTTTATCATAAACAAGTTACTTCTTGACTGCTTTTCAAAAAAAAAGTAACCGCTCCCAGTCATTTTCATATTCACATGGAAAAAAGTAGTACTGCTAGACATATTAGTGTGTTTAAAGAAATTGGGGGGAAAAAAACAGGAAAAATTCTGCTTACAAATAAACTATGCAAAACATTCTGGATATAAAATTTCCACAGCCAGTACTTCATCCAAATAGTTTTTCAAAGTTAAACGAAGATTAGGAACTCATAAAATACACATGCTAACTAGGAGTCACCAAGCCAAGCGGAAATGCTGCACAGAGAGGCATGGCTGTTCCCCCATTAAAGCCAAGGTGTCTGAGTCAGCACCGCAACAGTGGCATCTTCATCTATGTAAGAGCCAAAAACTGGAGTCCTCTCCTGAGGGCAGTGCCTACAGTAGCCTTTGAAGAACTGAGCACAGCTCACCCCTTTGGAAATGCAAGCTGCCATGGGAGCAGGCACGTTATGCAAGACCCAGGCAGTTACAGCACCTGCCAAGTTTTGTGCTCAAGCTCTCAAGATTAGCCCTGTTTCTTTTCTCATGATTATTTAACAAAATTCTAAACCTGTATTTTGAATAGACTTCAATCCAGGACAACTTGATCCCCCCCTTCCAGAGTACCACAGTGTGGTGGGTTGACCCTGACTGAACACCAAGTGCCCACCAAAGCTGCTCTATCACTCCCCCCCTCAGCTAGACAGGGGAAAGAAAATACAACAAAAAGGTTGTGGTTCAAGATAAGGACAGGGAGAGATCACTCAACCAATTACTGTCACAGGCGAAACAGACTCCACTTGGGGAAAATTAACTTAATTTATCGCCAATCAAACCAGTGTAGGGTAATGAGAAATAAAACCAAATCTTAAAACACCTTCCCTCCACCCCTCCCTTCTTCCTGGGCACAACTTCCCCCCTGGATGCTCTACCTAACCCCTACCAGCAGCACAAGGGGATGGGGAACAGGGATTATGATCAGTTCATCACACATTATTTCTGCTGGTTCATCCTCCGCAGGGGCAGGACTCCTCATACTTTTCCCCTGCTCCAGCGTGGGGTCCCTCCCACCTTCCCAAGGGCTGAAGTTCTTCACAAACTGCTCCGGCACGCGTCCCTTCCACAGGCTACAGTCCTTCACGCACAGACTGCTCCAGCGTGGGCTTCCCACAGGGTCACAGCCTCCTTCAGGCACCCACCTGCTCCGGCGTGGGGTCCTCCCCGGGCTGCAGGTGGAGATCTGCTCCACCATGGACCTCCCTGGGCTGCAGGGGGACAGCCTGCCTCACCAGGGTCTTCCCCACGGGCTGCAGGGGAATCTCTGCTCTGGCACCTGGAGCATCTCCTCCCCCTCCTTCTGCACTGACCTGGGGGTCTGCAGGACTGTTTCTATTACATGTTCTCACTCCTCTCTCTGGCTGCTGTTTCCGTGTCTGCTGCAACTTTTTTTCCTTCTCAAATATGTTGTCACAGAGGCGCTACGACTATCGCTGATGGGCTTGGCCTTGGCCGGCAGTGGGTCCGTCTTGGAGCCAGCTGGTATTAGCTGTGTCGAACACAGAGGAAGCTTCCAGCAGCTTCTCACAGAAGCCACCTGTATAACCCCCCCGCTACCAAAACCTTGCCACGCAAACCCTATACACACAGTCATTACGTTAGAACCACATTGCCTCCAGCATCTGAACGTGTCTATTTTGTATTTTGTGAAATCCACTTGGTTTCAACTGAGGAAGCAGAGGGGGACTTCACCCCTAACTCCCTTCTCACCTTCCTCTAGCCTAGACACTGGCCTGGTGATTAACATACTGTCATGGGAAGGAAGAGACATTGATGTGAATGAGGACACACCTGAATCCAATTTTCTCGCTTGTCCAACTAGTCTAACCACTATGCTAACCACTGGATCATGAGCAGCCTGGTTTTGAATAACAGTGTATGTTGCTACTCTGGTTTGTTTTGTTGTTGTTTTTTTTTTAAAAGGAATTATCCAAGTATTCACATTGCATCAGTCCCTCATGAGGCTTAGATGACACTTCAACTCATTTCTGATTGGCTTAAGTCCCTAGTTACACATACCAAACACTACAATTGCTATGAAGTCTTTCAGATAAATCAGAATATGCCTACACAGTTAAAAGTAGCTCCATGATTATACAGCTGCTGAAGAAGGTTGGCTGGATTTTTATTAGTCAGTCTTCAATGAACCACTCTTAGGTCCAGATATAAATACTTATATGTGATATTAAATCTGCATACTCCATATAATGATTTTTAAAAAGTATTCATTATGAGAAAAAGGCATATCACCATGGTTACACAGCTTGCAGATCAGTGTTGCAAGTTGTGATCAAAACTTATATTCACCACTTCTAATAGTATTTGAGAGCTTTTGTTTAGGACCTAAATGGACTAGGCAATGTGAACAAAGCAAGCGAGTGAATGTTCTTTTTCCCTTCTTCCATATAGAAAGTAGTCCAAACATTAAAAAACTGGTAAGTGGATTCACGTAAAATAAAAATTGTAAAATGATCTCTGACATTGATAATTAATGTTATTTTAAAATTCCCACTAAGCTAAATCCACATAGGAATGAAAACAGATATTGTTTTAAATTAATTTGATTATCATATATCCACACACTAGTCCTGATTACTCAAGCTGTGCCTTTTTTCATATCCAAATTACAAAACACTTCCAACAGCATTCTGTACAGTATTGCTCATTTCCCAATGATATGATTATCATCTGAACATATGGAAAATAGGAGTACTTTGGCTAATAACTATACTTATGTATACAATCTACCCAGCCTTTCTGTGTAGGTACAATGTGAAAACCCTTTCCATTTATTTAATTTCTCATTGTACAGGGTTTCCCCTCCATTCTTTCAATTAAACTTCCCCCCCCCTTTTCAATAGAGTCCTTTGCAGCAGCAGTTTTAATGGCTTACTGTCTCAATTTTTAGAAAAGATACTTCCCTTTCTGCTAACCGTCCCATGCCTTCCTCACAGCTGTTCTGCCAGTCTCCCAGGTGCTTCATCTCCCCCTACCTCTACAGCTTAGCAGCTCGGAACTCCATAGCACTGCTAAAAGAGAAACAAAGCAGCTGACAGAAAATGCATAAGCAAAACAAGCAACCTTGGCATTAGGTGTAAAAAAAAAAAAAAAAAAAAAAAATGCGATTAAGTAATACAACTTCTACACCTGCATAGCTTCTGTGATCACTGACTCATACTTTAAAAAAACCAAACCAACAAAAAACCAAACCCAAACCTTGTACACATAGTTTCTGACCTTGTAATAAACTCAGGCTGAAGTAACTACTTTGAAAGAACCAACAGGCACACATTTAAACCACTTTTTTTTTTTTTTCCTTCCAAGAACTTAGCTCTTCAGTGCTATTCCTGCCCTCTTACTGTTGTCAGCCAGACTACACCAGATGACAGTAAATTATATACCAAACACCTTATCCTAATATGCTCTTGCTTTCCTTCTCTGCTTACCCTCCAGACTTCTTTCATTTTAGACCCATTACAAAAATCTTGCATCCAGCTGTGCCACACTAACACAAACCAAAGTAAATGACATTTAACGTCCCAAGATTCCTCTTGACCCAGCTAATGACAAAAGTGATGGTGTGAGAGCAGGTATGATCTGGAGTTTATCAGAACACAGTATCTCCACAAGGCTACCCCCAAATGCCTACAGGTTGAGAGATATCATGTGATGATAGCAGCCAAAGTAAAGAAGGGTGAGGTGCTTTAATTATGCCACCATTTGGCTGTCAAATAAGGTGTTTTCCAACTCTAAGGCAACCAGTTTAAGAAGCAAATTATGCTGAGATATATTAAAATGGAGAAAAATAATGCAAAAACACAAGAGTGCATAGAAATTAAGTATGGCTACCAAACCATGAATAATACATGGATTTAAATGTGATTAAAAACTAAAAAAAATTAATTTATTTAATCCAGAAAAAAATTACATGAGTTTAATCAATTATTGAAAATTTTTAAATGGAACTGACATGGGAAATGACCATCTTTTCCAATTAACTGAAAACAAGAAATGAAATTATATAATGAAACAAGGTTCTTAAATTTAGAATTTATTAAAACTTTCTTTTGGCACTGTAATTCCATATCAATTGTAATTACACTGGGGGGGGGAACCTAAATATTAATATTTTATTACTATTAACCTGGGAAAAATAAGGCGATACAATAAAAAAAAACCAACCAAACTTCAAAGTAAAAAAAGAAACCACAGATACAATGTTCTTCTACCAATTTGTCAGCTCTCAGGAATGTATCTTTTAAGAGGAAAAGAAGCTTTTTCCAGAAGTAGCAGAGTTTATTTCTCATAATAACGAAGTAAATGGACTAATGACCTTAACCTAGTATAGGTAATAAAAATCTTGTGCTCTTATTAATTCAGGAGTTTTAACAAAACTGAGACGGAGCAATACAATAATGGATTAGGGAAAGTTATTTCATTATAACATATTATATAATTTCTTAATTCCACACAACCTATCATCACGAATTGTTCTCATAAAATATTGTATATGGCATTTTATAGCTCCAATGAATCAATATTACTAAATAGGGATAGAGTTCTGCAGTCCAAATTTATATTTCTTCAGACAAGCAAGGTGCTAAATATAGGTTGTTAACCGTGGCTTACCAAGGAGAAAACTCAGCTTATAGTGAATATTTTAAAACTCATTTATACTTATAACTGACTGCAAAACAATTATCGATGTCCCTCTTCTCCCCCCCCCCCCCCCCCTCCATTCCAGGTCAGGTTTGGTACATCCAATATGGAATGTAGTACCAATAAAATTATGATAGACCTTATAACCAGAACCTGTTGCATCATATGAATTTAAAAGCTCCGGTACTCAATTGTAGCCAAGTTGCTGTAGAATTTATGCCAGCTGGAAACTCACCGACCCAGTCTGGAGCTAAAAGGTCTGACTGTCAACTTCCTTAGTTACCTCTTACCTGTTGCATGTACTTCCAAAAGCGCTAGAGACAAACAAGTGCACCCAGGGTCTCCAACTCTTGAACTCCTGCCATGCAAGTTTCACAATGTCCATTACTCTGCTGTTACTTGCAAAGTGGTCTGTCAGAATGATGCTTCCATTTTATTTATTTTTGGTACTAATTAGAGTAAGTTTGAATTTCAAAATAAGGAATTCCTCCCTTCAAGAAAAATAAGACAAGTCAGTCAGACAAAAGAATTAGATGACAAGACCTTAAGATGAGATTGGATTTTGTCCAGTGACCAAAGGAATGTTTTGCAAAGTTGTATTGGCTTTGTGGGGCAAGGTTTTAGTAGTGGGGGGCTGGAGGCGTGTATTTAAGAAGGAAAAAAAAAGTTGCTGGGACAAACAAAAATGGCAGCCAGAGAGAGGAGTGAAAATATGTAAGAGAAACAGCCCTGCACACCCCCAGGTCAGTGAAGAAGGAGGGGGAGGAGATGCTCCAGGCGCCGGAGCAGAGATTCCCCTGCAGCCTCTGGGGAAGACCCTGGTGAGGCAGGCTGTCCCCCTGCAGCCCAGGGAGGTCCATGGTGGAGCAGATCTCCACCTGCAGCCCGGGGAGGACCCCACGCTGGAGCAGGTGGGTGCCCAAAGGAGGCTGGGACCCCATGGGAACCCTGCGCTGGAGCAGGCTCTTGGCAGGACCTGTGGCCCCGTGGAGAGAGGAGCCCACGCTGGAGCAGGTTTTCTGGCAGGACTTGTGACCCCGTGGGGGACCCACGCTGGAGCAGTGTGCTCCTGAAGGACTGCAGCCTGTGGAAAGGACACATGCTGGAGCAGTTTGTGAAGAACTGCAGCCTGTGGGAAGGACCCATGTTGGAGAAGTTCGTGGAGGACTGTCTCCTGTGGGAGGGACCCCACAATGGACCAGGGGAAGAGTGTGATGAGTCCTGCCCCTGAAGAGGATGAACCAGCAGAAACAATGTGTGATGAACTGATCATAAACCCCATTCCCCTGCGCTGCTGGGGGGGAGGGGGTAGGTAGAGCATCCAGGGGGGAAGTTGTGCCCAGGAAGAAGGGAGGGGTGGAGGGAAGGTGTTTTAAGATGTGGTTTTATTTCTCATTACCCTACTCTGGTTGACTAGTAATAAATTGAGTTAATTTTCCCCAAGCTGAGTCTGTTTTGACGGTGATGGTAATTGGTGAGTGATCTCTCCCTGTCCTTATCTCAACCCATGAGCCCTTTGTTATATTTTCTCTCCCCTGTCCAGCTGGGGTGGGGTGGTGATAGAACAGCTTTGGTGGGCACCTGGTGTTCAGCTAGGGTCAACCTGCCACAGAAGTATACTTAAAACTTACTAAAAATGTAGACCTATTAAAAAAACCGCAACACCAATTGTGAAAGATATCAAGGAGCTGATTTCCACTGAAAGTAGAGAGCAAGCTTAACTACCTATAGCTTGCACCAGTCCACCTGAAATCAAGAATAACATCAGCTGAAAATTTTGTTATGGCAGAACAGGGACAAAAAAAATATTCGTACAGAGATGCCTACTGAACCGCTAGTTCATACTCTGCTTGACCTGAGGCCGCTTGCTTTGCCTACATACCTGTTGTTAACAATAGTAACACATACAGGCAAACTCACCCTAAATACAGTCCAAACAGCCATTTGCTGTGCCACGTTAAAGATTAGCTACAACAAAAGAGACCTCACCGCCTATGTGGCTCGACAGAGGACTCAGGAAAATTAATTTTCACAATTTATTGGGGGCTTTGTTTTTCGTAACTTCCCTTAAAATCCACAGCGACAGATTCCCTCTCCCTCCTACGTCAAAACAAAAAACAAACACACAACAACAACAAAAAACCCAACCCCCCAAACCAATCAAAGCTTGAAAAAAACTTCAGTTCCAAGAAAGATACGGTAATTCCTCCTATGCCGGTCCCCGGACAGCGCACCCCGGGGAAGCCGGCCGGGGGGGGGGGGGGGGGGGTACCCTGCAAACGGGCTGGGGGGGGCGGGAGGGGAGAGCCGGGAAACACCCGCAGGCCCTCACACGCTTCCCGCTCTCGGCTGGATGGAGCTCCAATACCCGGCGACCCCCCCTTACCTTTCCCTCCTCAGCACCTCACACACACACACCCCGCCCTGACTCCTGAGGGGCCTGCCCTCACCACAGCCCAGCCGCCGCCCGCCCAGCCCCACTGCGCTAACGGTAAGGACAGCACGGCTGCTGGGGACACCGGCGAGCGAAGCAGCCCCCCCAGCGCACCGGCTGACCCCCGACAGCCCGGCCCCGCCGCCCTGAACCACCCCGGCCCAGCGTAACCTCCCCGAAACGCCTCCTGCGGCGGCGGCAACGACGAGACTCGGCTACGCGCATGCGCGGGGCACACGGGCTGCCTGAAGAAAGTGTGTGTGGGGGGGGGGGGGGGCGTTCCTCATGATGCGACGCTCGCTATTGGTCGCCGAAGATTGCCGAGTGCGTTCGTGCTCCTCCGGCGCGACGCCGAAGGCGGGGGAGCGAACGGCTCGGGTGCGGCGCAGCGCATTGTGGGGCGGAAGAGGAGAGTCACCGCTCTGCTAGGGCCGCCATCTTGCCTGCGTCCGGACTCGCTCCCGCTTTCGGGGCCTCCTCCTCCTCCTCCTCCTCCTCCTCCTCGCAGCGCGGAGCCGGCGGGAAGGGAGAGGACGAGGGGCCCGCCCGGGCGGCGCCGATGCGTGCGGAGCCTCCCCGCACCTCCCTCGGGCGCCGCTAGCGGAAGGGGACGGGGGCGGCCGGGCGGTCGCCGGCGCGGCCTCTCCTCTCCTCGCCTCCTCTGCCGGGATGGGCCGGTCTCGCAGCCGGAGCTCGTCCCGCTCCAAGCACACCAAGAGCTCCAAGCACAACAAGAAGAACCGGAGCCGATCGCGGTCCCGCTCCCGGGAGAAGGAGCGGGCGCGGAAACGCTCCAAGTCCCGGGAGAGCAAGCGGAACCGGCGCCGGGAGTCGCGCTCCCGCTCCCGCTCCAACACGGCCCCCTCCTCCCGCCGCGACCGGGAGCGAGAGCGCGAGCGCGCCTCCTCCCCGCCCGACCGCATCGACATCTTCGGCCGCACGGTGAGCAAGCGCAGCAGCCTGGACGAGAAGCAGAAGCGGGAGGAGGAGGAGAAAAAAGCGGAGTTCGAGCGGCAGCGGAAAATGTGAGCCCGGGGGCGGCCGCGGAGGGGGGGGGGGGGGGGGGGGTGATGGTGGTGGTGAGGGGAAGGGCGGGGGGTGCCCCGGCGGCCGTGCTCTCCGCGCCGTCCTCCGCCAGCCCCGGGGCCGCCTGCGGCCGGGGCGACGGCCTTCAGGCCCTCGCCGAGGCCCGACTTCTTCCCGCCGTCCCGCCTCCGCTTCCTGAAGGCCTGGTTGCGGGAGAAAACGCCGGCGCGGGGCGCCGGCCCGCTCCCGCCGCCGCCGGTCTTCTCCCCCCTCCCCGTGCGCGGAAACCGCGCTCCGCGACAGAGGCCTCCGCGCCCCGTGGGCTTTGTGCCCCGGCCCGGGCCCCGGCCCCGGCCCCTCCCCTTGGCTGCGTGGAGCCCGTTGTGCGTCGGGCGGAGGCGGCCGGAGCTCCTCGGCGAGGGGCTTGGGGGAGTGCTGGGCGACGGTTGTCTTAACAGCTAGGTTTGCCTTGCTTCTTTCTCTTGTTTTGTTTTCTGTCCATTTTCTTGCCGAACGGGACGGTGACATCCGGTGACTTGTTTCATCTGAAAGCTTTTTCCGGTTTTCCTTGGGGGGAATGTGGCTATTTGTGAAGTCTACAGAGATAGATGAATTCTATTTTAATGAGCATTGGGTGCGCGTTAAGACGTTTAGCAATACTGTCGAGTTGTGAAGGAGGCCTTTATGCAGTAGAGATAACGATGGTTTTAACGGTTGTGATAAAGTGATTCTTGTTCTTTGACTGTTACCCTTGCTCGTTGGAGCACTGAATCCACAAATAGCACTATAGCCAAGTGGTTCTGTTAATTCTCAGGTGGAGCTTTGAGTTTTATTTCAGCTATCTTATGCTAATGAAATATTGATTGTAGTTCAGAAGGCTTGGTCGCCCTGAGTTCTCGCTTTCATTTTTGTTTGTCCATAATCTCCTTTGCTAACTTCAGAATGTGACAGCAGCGATGCCATCAAAAACTTGGCTAGTAACACAAACTCGCGTGAAAACGTTGAAGGCTTTTTGAGTTGCTGATCCTAATTTTGTGGTTTATAATTTTAATCAGTACCTAAATTAATAAAAAATACTCCATGCATATCTGCAATGAAAAATTGGGATGTGCTTAACAATTTGAGAATACAGTGAATAGTTTATCTTAGTCTTCCGGACTCATGTGAGTTCATATGCAGGTACGTTTTCTATATGAGTTACCTTTGAAATTTTAAAATACTCCAGAAGTCTGTATAGGAGGAATATGAAATTTGAGCGATATTGGCAACAGAATAGTAAACTTTTGAGGGTGAAACAATATTGGAAAAGAGTGGGTGTAGAATTTTGATGCTTCTAGAATGCGCTTTAAATTTCAAAAAGATGAGATAACAAAACTCAATAGAGTAGAAAACTATGGTAGTTGAGTAAGTCATCTGTAAATCCCGTCATAGATGTTAGTATATACTCATGTTAAGGAATGAAGTACTTTCTTGCTGACTGAATTAACTAGTGGACAGTTCATATATTGAAAATGACCACCTTCTTCTCGTGTCTGTTCAAATCTTAATATATAGCCTAACTTCTGCTTTTTCCTATAATGCTAGTCTTCTGTAAAGGCCTTGCAAGTTCAACATTTTTTTTCCTCAGAAATCTGCTGAAATGTAAGCAGTTTCTTTTCTGCAGATTATACAAAATTAGTCTTTTAAGAAGTAAGTAGAGCATACGAAAAAAACTTTATTGACTTATCTGTTGCTCTCAAGTCATGGCTCAGTAGGTCAGGATGATAAACTTACACCTGTTTATAAAATACTGTTAAGTTCATGCAATGTTAAAAAAATAATTAATGGTTGGTATAAACTACACAATAAATCCTTGATGTTTATATCTGTGTTTATAATTTGATTTTCTTGATAAACTCAAAGCCATTATATATACTATTATATATTTGTAATAATGTCATAGCCTATGAATGTGATAATGAAATTTGAATGGAATTTGTTGGGGTGAGAAGAATGAAATGTATGTGAGCACAGTGCTTAATTTGAGTACATCATCAGTTGCTGAGCATGTTTGAAAACTTACTTCAGACATGAGTGTCAGGGGATTTTTGGTAACTATGTACTATCTTTATTCAATGAGCTAACTTTTATTCTAGATTTCCCCGATGTTAAATGTAAAGCTGAAATAGTTGAATAAAATGTAAAGCTAAAATAGTTGAATAAAACACATCAATATGAGCTTTCTGAAAAATTATTTCTGTAGAACAGCCTCTTATGTATGCTAAGCTGTATCAGTACAGGACGGTGAGAGTACTTGCAGTTGAATAAATACTTATAAGAGGGAAGAAAAGCCTTTAAAAATAAAGGGTATTTGGTACATAAAGGATGTTTAAAAATCTGTCCAAAAAGGATTGTAGGTAGTGGCTTGGCAACGACACACTAACAGAATGGGGTTGATGTGTTTTTCTGGATGGTGGTGGTCTAATTTTTTTTTGGCTTTCTGAAAAGATCACCTCAAGGTGTTTTGTGTCGCTTTAGGAAAAGTGAATGCTGGCCTAATGCACCATGGGATAAGTTTGCTATCTCTTGAGGAATGTAAGAATGAAGTTTGTCTTCTGGGGCTGAATGTTTAAGTTGAGGGTTCCAGAACTTCTTACTGAAGGAGATAGACTATCTGTTTGGTTCAGTACACTTTTGAAAAGAAGAATCAAGAACAGGGGAAACTGGGAGCCTTTCACCTCAGTATTTCACTTGTTTATCTAGGTCAGTAGTCCTTACTTCATTATCTCCTATTGCATGTTTGCAAATTGTACCCTGGGAAATCTAAAAGTTAGTAAATCCTGTGACTTTTTTTTTTTTTAAATGAGGCTTTTTTATGTCTCTCAATATAAATAAGATAAGAAAATGCAAACATTATGAAAATGACAGGATATTAGGATATTATAACAGTAGTTGCTATTCTAAATCATGGATTTCTGTTGCTGACAGGCCAGAAGATATGTTTATAAAATTGTTCCGTTCTTCAAAGAATACTTAAAATGAAAGTTCAGTTTCAAGGTTAAAAAGAACAACCTTCTCCCCAAAGCCCATAATGATTATAAATAAGCAGTGCTATGTGAACCATAGCTATACAGTATTCACTTTTATTGGTCTTTGGATGTCTAATTGCCATATTGTACTAGTAATTAAGACCTGAAAGATTTTTTTTCCTTCATTTGGTAATAAACCTGCAAATTGACCTAATCTTTTTGTATCCTTTTTAATGAAAACTTAAAACAGTGATCAGGCTAAGTGGTAATGCTGCTGCTAAACAAAAATAAAGACAAGAAGACATTTGAAAATGCTCCCAAAATTTGGAACATGGAAAACTATAAATTTTGCAAGAATTTACTTGGCGCTCGGTATTGGTATATTTGGATAATTATGGTAGAAACAGTGCTGCGATAAAGAAGTTAAGGAGAGCTGAGGTATTTGAAATTTTATAAGGTAAATGATTGGATAACTATATTACAGATACAACACCTGGAATTCTTGTTAAAATATTCAAATCACAAATTTTATTGCTTCTGTCTTCTATTTAAGTTATTAGAGATAAGTTTGTTGCATCTGAGGTGGTGGCTTTAAGACAAGGTTTTGCAAAACATTGGTATATGTGGCTTAAAATTGAGACTATTTAAATTCCTGAAGGGTAAAGGATGGCCAAAGTTGACTGGGGTCTTTCCCCGCCCCCTCCCCAAATGGTCAAGAAGAAGTATGATAAACAGTATTCTTAATCGTTGTCTCGAAATATGAAGAGATGCTAAATATGGTACAGTTTGAATGGGTTCCTTCTGGCAGGAACACTGATTGCCTGAATATTGACTTTCTTTAAATGTAGGGCAAAACATTCTTTTAAGTATACGATCTGTGTGTATGAGGTATAAAATCACTGTTTAAAAGTGATTCAGTAGCGTGGCTGATGCTGTGTATTTGAAAGAGTTTGTTTCAGTGCAACCATTCCTTATTGATTAAAAAGGTAATTCTTGTGTTTGCATTTTGTAGTCGCCAACAAGAAATTGAAGAGAAACTCATAGAGGAAGAAACTGCTCGAAGAGTGGAAGAGCTTGTGGCTAAACGTGTAGAAGAAGAGTTGGAGAAAAGGAAGGATGAGATTGAGCGAGAGGTTCTCCGCAGGGTGGAGGAGGCTAAGCGCATCATGGAAAAACAGTTGCTCGAAGAACTCGAGCGACAGCGACAAGCTGAACTTGCAGCACAAAAAGCCAGAGAGGTAACGCTCGGTCGTTTGGAAAGTAGAGACAGTCCATGGCAAAACTTTCAGTGTCGGTTTGTGCCTCCTGTTCGGTTCAGAAAGAGATGGAATACAGCAAATCTAATTCCCTTCTCGTATAAACTTGCATTGCTGCGAAACTTAATTTCTAGCCTATTCAGAGGAGCTCACTGATACTTAAACAGTTATTCTCCTAAAACCTGAACAAGGATACTTGATTTTAATGGAACTGACCTACATATTTCAGAATTGTTTGAAACTTTTGCCATGGCTGCAGGATTTATCAGCGGTCCTTTCATTTTTGGGGAAGGGTATTGAAAATCTGTAATTATGTATCCTTCATTTGTTTCATTTTGTTTACATAGACTGTAAGAGGCTTTTGCCTTCAGTCAGGCAAAAAGCAGGGTCCAGCAGTGAGCTGCAGTACCTGTCTTTAACAAATAGGTTTCTTACTCTTCATTTAAAATGAACATTTTCCTTGAGCGTACATTGGACTAATTCTGGGACTTCGAGCATAAGCCCATCCACGTCTTCATGAAGGATCTATGTCCAAATCATTATATCCATTTTTAATAACTACTAACAACTTTTTTTTTCCCTAGAAGTTATAAAAGAGCAGGTTGCCCTTGTCTGAAGTCAAGCTGAACATGTGACTTGGGTTTTTGTGGGTTTTTTTCCGTTTTGGTTTTTTTTTTTAATCAGCAGCTGGAGCAGAAGCTGAAAATGTCTTTCTGTGAGACAGTAATTTGCTACTAAAGGCTTTGACGCCTGCCTGCACCAATCATTCCAGGATCCAGAAAATTCAAGACAAACTTTAAACTGTAAAGGAAGTTTGTGCTAAATAGTCATAAGCTCAGATGCCTTTTTCACTCTACTTCCTGCACAATTTATTTTAAATTAATGTTTTGATTGGCTTACAAAAGGAAAGACAGTAGCAATGAAGCTTTCCCCTTCATACTAGAAGTGACTTGTCTGTCACGTACTATCTTTAAATTAATAAAAAATAAACGAACAAAAAAACCACGGGAACACTGAGTTACAACAAATATTAAGAATATACATTACACTTATCTTGCAAATTCAGACTTTACTATGAAAGAATTTAAGTTGAATTTAGACGTCTGTAGTCAGCAAATGCTTCATGTATAGAGGTTTTCATTTGTTCAGATGGATGACTTTTTTTTTTTTTTAAAGTATTTTTGCTATTGTCAGTGTGATGTGGAGAAGTCCCATCAGTTCTTTATAACGCAGAATAAACTTCCATGCCTGGAGTGAACTGTGCTAGCTAGTAGCTGGTTACTAGTCATAGTAAGAAGTTTTCTCTTCATATGCTTGCTTTGTTCGTATTAACTTTTTTTTCTTACACAGACACAAACCTCTGGCTAACTTTAAATCTTCCAAATACTAAAATAATTCGGATATATATATTACGTGATCTGAAACACCTCAAAAGCTTTCACGCAGTCTTCATATTTATGACTTGCATAACAGAGTTCCATAAAATTCACCAAGAAAACAACAATTACAAGGCTTTATTTCCTGATCTTGCCTTCCCTGGACTCCTGAATTCCAAGTTCAGACTGCAAATGACAGTTTCAGCTGTCTTTAAAATTGTCAAAATATTGAATGTTAAGTCCATTCTCCCCATGAAAGAAGCCCATAGCTCCATGAAGTATGGATTACCATTTGTATTTTTCACTAACAGTAAATGTATTTTTCTTATTAATTGTTTGCCTTAGGAATGATTTACATATTTTTGTTCCTTCTTATCATAAACATCTGCATTCCTCAGCTCAGCCTTCCTTGTATGTTGTTTCTTTATAAATGGTTGAGCTGCTGATGCAGGTATTGCCAAGCTAACAGTACAAATCATTTTAAAGAGGAAGCTGGCGCGTATGGCAGCCGAGGAGCACACTCTGCAGGACACTGGACAAGACAGTAAATATTCAACTTTTAATGCTGATTAAAGGAGTATAGGTAAAGAATACGTAGGTATACTTAATTGGTGAGACAAACTATTCACTTTATTTATATTTTCTATTTTACTTTTTAATTTGGTAAATACTATCCAGTTTTTGTAGTTGTCCTTGTTGATTTGTGTGATATTAAAATTCTAGTAATAAATTGTCAGGATTCTATGATTAGGGAGGGTTTAGTTGGTTGCTGTTTGGACTGGGCGGGGTGATTTAAATTGAGTACTAGAAACCAGTTTTAGTGGCTGCACAATTTACCGTTGTGAGACAAAATAGGTGGCTGTAAAGCTGCCACTTTAAGTCAGTTCACAGAAGAATTCTGAGAAAGATTAGTGAACATGCAGAAATGAGTATTCTACTTTACTAACATCTTGCCCTGTCCTCCCCTTTAGGAAGAAGAGCGTGCAAAGCGTGAGGAACTAGAGCGAATACTAGAAGAGAATAACCGAAAAATTGCAGAAGCACAAGCTAAACTGGTATGTGAAGATGTAGTTAACCATTCTGTAGGGGAATACAGGTCCCTCTGCCTGCTTTGCAACACAATTAAACAAATTGACCCTTTCTGGAGTTGAACTCAGGATGTTGCTGGTTACCTCAGTACTGTTGCTCTCCTTCCCTTCAGCATGAGAGACCAGATCCGTAGCAATAAGACTAGTCTGAAAAAATAGTTCAGGAGCAGTTAATTTAGAGGAAGGTAGTTGTGTTCAGAATTTAGAAAGTACATTCTTAACTGTATCTCACAGGGAAGGTTGAAGAAAGTTTGCAAACTTGTTCAGCTTCTAGAGCAGAAGTGACTAATTCTGTTCTGTTGAGCAGGACAAGTACAAACTGGATTTGAGACTAGTACAATGGTGATGTACAAGTGCTGAAAGGGGCTTTCAGCATAAGCTTAAGGTGTCTAACTTATGAAAGTCTAGCTTGCGTTGGTACTCCAATCCTATTTAAGCAGGTGCCTGTCTCATGAGAACATTCAATATGATTTAGCCGATTCTAATCAATTAATGATAAGCCAAACAAAGCTGCTTCTAAATCCTGATTGAACTCTTTATCAGCTTCGTTTACCCAAGTAATTACACCGTTTTCAGGTAAAGATGACGCTTCTTAAAACTGTTTGCTTGAATGACATCTGCTTTAGATCTTTTTCTCTTTTACCCTTTTCTCAACTTCGTATGGTAGAAGTGGAACAAATAGAAAACGTATAGTATTAACTGACGTAATGAACAAAATAAGCAGCTTTAGAAGACCACTGGAAGAGCTGTAAGAACCATAAGTCGGTGTAAGAATTGACTTGTTACAAATCAAGTAAAGATGGTTTTGAATTAGGAGGGGGTTTTAGGTGGGTTTTGGAGTGGGGAGACCTCAGTTTGAAGGTCTGTTACTTCATTATATCGTGCCTTTGTCTGACACATGACCGGTGTCAGGGGAATTTCTCTCTCTACACTGACTTCCTTAATTAAAATGTAATGTGTTGTTTGCAAGGCAATGCTGAAAAACGTTGCATGTGAGCACTCAAGATCTTGATACATTAGCTGTAGGAAGTTTTCAGTGTTTCTTCTAAACTCAATTCACATAACCATTTTCTAAATAGCTTCCCTGAAACCAGCTATGGCATCTAGCTCAGGTAGGACTGCTTACATACCTGTGCAGGATTGGACGTGTTTGGAAGTTAATATGGACTTGTAAATTGCTTTTATGACTACAAAATATGCTGGCCTAAATTCTACCATTTTCATATATAGGCTGAAGAACAATTGAAAATTGTTGAAGAACAAAGAAAGATTCATGAGGAGAGGATGAAACTAGAACAAGAGAGACAACGTCAGCAAAAGGAAGAGCAAAAAATTATCCTGGGCAAAGGAAAGTCTAGGCCAAAACTGTCCTTCTCACTAAAAAGCCAGGATTAAATTGCAACTCTGAACTCTTAAAAGAAAAAAAAAAAGAAACAAACAAAAAAAACCAACAAAAAAGGAAAACAAAAAGAAACTTTGTATGGTAGCTTCATGTTGAAGTGTTTTTTGGGTTTTTTTTCTCTCATATTTTTTTTTTTTGTCTTTTTTGAAAGTCTGGAAAGTTAGCTTGTTCTAATAGGGGCTGTGCTCTGCAATTCTTAATTTTTTTTAAACTTCCATTAAGTTAAACCCTTATCAGATCATTGTTGCCTTTTAGAGGGTAATCTGTTCTCATCAATTTTGTTTCTGTATTAGTGGTCTGAAGCAGATCAGGTCACTTCATGAATCGTGGATGATCTGATAAGGTTTTACTGACCTACACATCAGAGTTTGACTCTGATAATTGACAGAAATTTATACTGGGTATTGCTGACTTTTAATTATTTTTTTTTTTTTAAAGTCAGTAAATACATGAGTAAATTGCCATAGTATTACTGGACCTCTGTGGTTTATTGTTAAATCAGTGTCCTATGATACTGTCCCATTGTTGCGCTTGATGTTCCTGATACAGGTAAGGAAATAGTTTGTCACTTCTGCTATGAATACATAGAGAGAGTTCAGTATTGTCTCTGTTAGATTTGTTTTTATTACATTGACAGCATTCAACCAGCGTTCCCCATTGTGTAAATAAACCAATTTGCTGAATAAAGTGAAAGTCTTAAATTCATATGTTTAAGTAAATTTTTTTAGTACACTTCTATAAACGGCTATGAGTGACAGTTCACATTATTAAATTCAAAACTATAGTGGTATTTTTAAAATTTTGCTTTAAACTATTGTGGCTTCTCCTACTTATAATGCAAAATTACACATAGTAAAAATTCCCTGCAGTTGTGAATGTTTTTGATGGCTGCTGCTGTTTTCATGAATGTTGGTTTTTATTCTGACAGAGACTTACTTCAGCTGTAGTATCATGTTCAAGCAGCTGTTTGGCTTACTGCACCCAGACCAATACTCCCATATCTAATCCCCTTCAGTTCACCTAATAATATAGTATATTGTATAAATTAAGGTCGTTACCACATAATGAATCTGATGGATCCTAAAGGATTTAAAAATGG
This sequence comes from Astur gentilis, assembly GCF_929443795.1. Lineage (NCBI taxonomy): Eukaryota > Metazoa > Chordata > Aves > Accipitriformes > Accipitridae > Astur > Astur gentilis. The sequence continues at coordinate 1,116,208 of NC_064892.1, forward strand.
AACTTTTTTCCCAAAGGACTGGACCGGCTAGCTTACTCGAAGTGAAAAACAGAAAGTGAAATTCTGTCTAAATGTATTGTTTTAGCCAGAAAGCAACTGTTATTCATATACAGATCTTGAATGTTATCCATTTATATATACAGGTTTTATTTTGAAAAATGAAACTACAGATTGAAAACTATATATAAAAGTCCCCTTTTGTATATAATTCTTCTAACAAAACCTGGATTAATATAGCTTGTCCAGTTCTAAAACTTTCTTTTTCCTGTTAGTGTGCAACATCTCTAGTAACCGTAAAATGAAAGTTACCGGTAGTTGCCTGAGCATTTGAATGTCACTGGACAAAGGTGGAAATAATTCTGGGTATTCCCAAAGGATCTGTTTCTGTAGATTTGGCAAATTAAATGTGGGAGCAAGTTAAGTGTGCCACTGAAAGCAGTGTTCAACATGGCTTGTATGAAACCTGGGCTTGGGGGCCGACCGATAATGTATCGCTTTGTCCAGTATGTCAAGAAAAATGTGAAGACAGTAAAATACCTACACTATTACTGTACTTAAATTTGTCTATATATTGTATTACAAAAGAAGGTTGAAGGTTGCTTAACGCATAAAAGCAAAAACTGAAGCCAAGTAAATCATGTACATGACCTGTTGGCAGGAGCAGGCTGTATTTAAAGCTCAACTGATACCTGTATTTCTAAAACAGAAAACATCCCCTGTTCCCTTATGAGAAACAAGCTATTAAAAGTCAATACTCAAAACAGACCTATGCATTTTTGTTTCCTCTCCTCTTCAAAAAGCAAGAAGCTAAGTTCTCATACACACAGCTGTGGTACCTAGCATTTTGTTCTACCTCACTAATTTGCTGCTAAATGATAACATTTGTTCTTTACGCTTAACATTGCGTAGGCTTAGACTCCGAGAGGTTATTTTCAATCGCACCTTTAGGACTACTGTGTGGACAAAATCACAATTAGATGGCCCTTTCTGCCGTTCCACACCTCCCTACCTGTGTGTCCTTCCCTGCTGCCCTCATAAAAGGAAAAGCAGCTAATATTTATTTTTCTGTTGGGCAGAAGTTCAGTGGGTGGAAACCACTGCCTCTTTATTGTCCTAAAGCATGCTGCGTTTGTTCCATAGCTTTTTGTAGACCCGGTGTGGGTTGATGTCACATTTGCATTATTCTGGGCTTTGCTTTCTTTTTAAAATTACTATAGGACTTTGGGATACTATTGATTTCTAGGAAAACAGAGGTGCGTGCGGTTTGGGAGGGGTGTAAATTGATATTTGGTGGTAAGAACTTGAGATGTTCTTGTAGTCCCTTAGAACTTGATACCCGTCTAACGCAAAGCAGGTTAGAACATAGGCTGATGTTTAGGTAGTGATTAAACTGAATATGAGCTTGGGGTTGGGGGGGGTCTACATGAGGATATTGACTTACCTAAAAAAATTGCTATTAGAAATTATGTTGGCTGTTTTAATTTTTCTTTCAGTTCTGAGTTTGAAGTTTCAACTTCACATTTTGGTTAGACAGTTTTTGGATTGTGTTGGGGTTTTTTTCTTCCCCCTTCCCTCCCCAAGGAGGCAGGTAGGCATTTTTTGTTGCCACCTGCCTTGAGCAGTATGCATTTCCCTTACGTCATGACAGAAGAGATCTTCGTTTTCCCAACTCGTGTTCATAAATGCCCTGGAGACTTATTTTAATACTGAACAATGCATCTCTCCGGCAGAGGCAGGAGCGAGCGGAAGGCCTTAACAGCAGTATCCTAGTAGTGTGCTGTTACTTTGGAGATTTGTTAAACTGCCCTTTGAACTTCCCATGTTCGTTACCATCATTTTTCCAAGCACAAGTGGAAAGCTGACTGCTGTGAAATGTATTGGAGAGCTGATGTCCTTGAAGCTTAGCAAAGCAGAGGCAATTAGGTTGGCGAGATGTCTAAAGTGCCAAGCAACTGCGTACCTATGTATAGACAGATATGTCAGTCTTATCTTACAAGTATCAATACTTTATTCGCTCCTATCTTGTCCTGAAAAAGAAGGATCTGTCTTCGTTGTCTCTCCTCTTTTCTTAAGCTTTGTGTCACCTCGGACACCTCAGGCTGCCTATCGCCCTTGCCGATGCAGAGATCGTAAAGCCCTCTTTCTGATGCTATTAACGTGCCCTCCTAGCATCATTTTGAGTTTCTGTGCTGTTTTCTGCACTTTCACCAAATGTGAAGGCGTTGGTTGTGATTCACTCTTAACTGCGTGGAGGGTCTCGTTAAACATTTTCAGAGTATTTGGGGATGTGTTGTCCCTTTGGCAAGCGGGAGGAAAATGATTAGCTCTGTTGCTGCAGGGTCTCAACTCGGTGCAAGTTCAGGTGAAATTCAAGTTGATAAACACTCTTCAGTTCGCATTGCAGAGGTGATTTCTTTCTGAAGAGAACAGTGGAGCTGCCTGTGTGCCCGAGGCTCATTCCAAGGCAGGAGGATATGGTCCAAATGCCTGGGCTGGTTCAGTTTCGGACCAACAGGCCCGTCCAGCTGGCACAGAACCGCGGCTTTCACGCACTTCTGTTCCGATTTCGTGCCAGTACCACCAAATGCGTCCACGTCAGGGTTATCCCCCTCTTCCCATCCCACTGTTTTGTTAGCCAACTGAAGAGTGCTGAGCCTCTGTTGACATTTCCGTCCTGAACAACCTAATTCTTCCGATCGTCTTTCCTGGACTGACATGTTGACGCGAGGGTTACGCTGGCTCAGCAGTTAGCTCTGCGCGGGGGGGGGGGGGACAAACCCTTCTAAAGGTCGGTCGTGTAGCAGAAGTTTGATCCCCGCTCTTGTTTCCCATCCCACATATCTCATTGTAGACCACAAAATACAAGAATTTTTGTTTTCACAGAGTGAAACTGAGGATCAGTATAAAAATAAGTCAATCAGAGTTAAAATGCATGGTTAGGCGGTACCGACTTTTCTTCTGATTTTTATTACAAGGCTGCTTGAATTTTGTGGCTGTATTTAGGAGGAGCCAAGCTCATTTCTAAGAAGCTACGGTTAACCAAAATTGCAGTTATAAAACAGACATGGAAGAGACCAGTTAACATCTAAATAAATGCTCACTCTACCCGTAAGTGCAGAAAACGCATTGTTATAGTGTGAATGGTATTTTAGGAGCTGTTTCAAGTATCCGGCATACTTGGCCTTTTGTACAAGCAACAAACAATCCCTTTCAATCAGTAAGTGTCAATCATGCAATCATTTGTCTTTATAAAATTTAGCAATAATTGTATCTATTGAGTTATCTCTTTTCAACATCATTGGTAAATTTTGCAGTAACGGTGAACGATGGTGAGCTTTTCCACTTCGTACAAAATTTCATGTGCCATGTATTCTCACTGTGGCTGATGTTTAAAAGAGGATTGGGGGTTGTGGGCCCAATCCTGATCCCGTTCGGATTAGCTGCCTTTTTGTTACAGATTCCGTAGGATCTGAGCCAATATCTACGTCCTTATTGCCCGCATCGCTGTCAGAAAGAAGCCGAAAGGGGTCATTCAGTGAGAAACCCGCTTTTGGCCGTGAGGCTGGCTGGAGGACCAGAAATAAAAGTTTTCTGCGGTGCCGGTGGCGGAGTCCCATTTTTTTCCCCTGAAGGTAGAGGGAAAGACGGGTCTCACCTGCTCGCTGGCCCCACTGACCCACCCACGCCCCCCACACACACACCCCCACGCCCGGGCTCCCATGGCCCCGCGGCAGGATTTCCTCTCCCCCGGAGCGTGTCCCCCGCGAGTTTGTCTGCCAGGAAACCGCGTTCTCCGCAAAACCCGAAATATCTGCCGGGCCCCTCCTCCCAAACAAACCCCCCCGAAGCCGCCGCTTCCTCCTATTTGTGAGTTTTTCTGGGGTTTAACCCCCATCCCCCCCGGCCCCGACGCGTACCCTCAGGTTTCCTCCGTGTCGGGGCCGATTCCCGCTGCTCCTGGGAAGAGAGACGGGAAAATTGGAGGCCGATGGAGCGGGGGGACGGGGACGGGGATGGGAACGGGGATGAGGTTGGGGATGAGGATTGGGATGGGGACGGGGGGCGACCGCGACCGCACCGCGGCTGCCCAGGGTCTCCGCGCTCCCACTCCCGGTCCCGACCCCTTCTCGGACCCGCAAATAACTCCGCGGCGCAAAAAAAAAAAAAAAAAAAAAAAAAAAAAAAAAAAAAAAAAAAAATTAAAATAAAAAAAAAAGCAAGCGGCCCCTCCGGCAGAACAGGGGGAGCGGAGCGGGGCGGTCAGCGAGCCCGAGTTTCTTCGGCTGCCTTCACCTTTGTGGCTTGGGTTATCTCGGAGAGAAGTTCTCGGGGTTTTCCAGGTTCTTACTTAAAAAGTGACTTTATTAACGCGGGTTTCTGTACCCCTACAGCGTGCATCAGTAGGATGCTGGAGAGTAAACAGCTGTATTTACGTAAAATGATTAGCCGCTGGACAATAGAAGTCGAGCGATATATTTAGCTACAGGAGGATATTTTCAGACAATACCAGGGCTCTTCATTTCCTCTGGTTTACTTAAAGCAAGGATACGGGGAGTTAGAGGTCACAGTTTACTCACAGCTTTTACAAAACACCGCTCGTAACCTTTTGCTTCAAAACAAACAGCAGAAGCGGCAAGCCCCAAATTGAGGTAAACCCATTTCACACGTCTCCGTCGCTAGAAGCGTTGATCAGGTTCGGTGTTGACACTGCCTCGCCACTGGACACCCACCGTACATTTGCTTAAAAGTTTAGTAATTGAGGGATTTCCTCCCCCCACGGGCGGAGCTCTCCTTTGATGCCCCTCGATGTGCACAGATACCCCAGCGCCGCTTCCCACTCGAGTGCCAAAGTTTCCGTCCTGGGAATCGGATCCTTTTGCACCAAATTGTGTCTCCGGATCTGCAATTCCTTCCTCACTGCAAATTAAATTTAATTAAGCAGTTTACTTAAAACGTATTCGATGTTTTGTGTGGAAAAGCAAACTGATTTCCTCGTTTCCTTGAGCGGTAGATTTCATTAGAGAACTCCCAAACACAATTAACACAAAATCTATGGGGCATCGAGCGAGCCTCAAATCTCCTTTTCCCTTCTGTAGCGAGGGAGAGGGTTAGTTAAAAAAAAAAAAAAAAAAAAAAGAACGGGGGGGGGGGGGGAAGCAATCATTTTCTTCCAACTTGATCAGGGAAATAAATTAAATAGATTACGAGGCCAGTCCTTTTCCTTATAAGGGTTTCTTTGCCTTCGTCCGAAAGCCGAAGGGCCACCACCACCACTGACCCGGTTTTTAAGTAATTTATTCCCGCACTTCTTCGGGAATAAAACTCTGCGAAACCGGCTCTTTTCCACGCTCTGTCGCAGCGTGCTCTGTGCGTGTCTCAGCTGAGGGGCAGGGAAACGGGAGAACGCCGTCATTTCCCCGGGATTTCGCTTTTAATCCCTTCTGCAGGTACGAGCTTGGCAAGAAATCCCCGCTGGAAGAAATTGGGTAATACCCCCCCCCCCTCCCCCGCTTCGTTTTACAGCAGCCGCCCCGACATCGCATCCACCAGCCTTTAAGCCCCGACCGTGTGTGTCCCGTCATCCCCCTGCCCCCTCGGGGGGCCACCCACCCGCGACAGGCCGGCATTTCTTTCGGCGTGGGGGGAGAAGCGGCTGGGCAGTGCGGGGGGGGGGGGGGGACAGCCCCAGCCCCAGGGACAGACAGAGGGACCGAGGGGGGACCGCTCCCCACGCCCACGCCCCGCGGTTTAGCTGCCGCCGGCCGCTAGTGGGAGCTGTGGCCCCGTGGAAGTGCCGCGGGAGCTGCCGTGCGGAGACCCCCCCCGTCGGGGTGGGGGGAGCATCTCCAGCGCTGCTGTGGGTTGCTTCCCCCCCCCCCCCCCCCCGGGCAGAAATGAAGTAAAAGAGCCAGGGGTCGGGTTGATACGCGGGGGGGGCTGAAAAGAACGGGGTGCTAAAACTGACACCCCCCCCCCAAAAAAAAAAAAAACAACAAAAAAAGGGCAAGGGAGCCCGCAGCCGTCCCCGTGGGACGCCCGCGGAAAGTTGCGCGGGGAGCTCCGCGCCCGCGGAGGGCCGGCGAGCGGCTTCTCCCGGGGGGGACGACGACGACGGGGGGCTCGTCCCGGGCGAGCGGGGAGGGTGCGGGAGAGCCCCCCCGGCTCTTCCAACCGGCGGCGTGCTTGAGAACCGCTCAGGTTCAGCGAAGAGGCGCGTTGGGGCGGGTTTTATTTCCTTTTATTTGACCCCCCCCCCCCCTATTTTTCTCCCCCAGCCGCGCTCTCCCGCACGGCCCCGCAGCGGGACTAAGAGCGAGCGGGCGGGCCGGCTCTCCCCCATCACCCCGCCGGCCGGCTCCGGGGTTCAGCTCCCGACGGCGGCGCGTCCCGGCGCCGGTGCCGGTCCCGGTGCGGGGGGGGGGGGGGGTGTTACCTGCCGGCCCTGCTCGGCCGGCCCCGGCGTCGGCCCCGCCCGCCGCGGTTGAAGTGACACACGCGGCGCCCAACCAGCGCGGCGGCCCGGCGGCGGCCCTATGAGCGGCGGCGGCGGGGCGGCGGGGCCGCGCTTATATGGCTACGGCGGCGCGCTGCCGCCGGCCGCGCTCCTGCGCCGGGGACTGGCCGCCGCGGTGGCAACGGCAACAGCGGCGACGGAGGCATCGCGGGTGGAAGGCGCCGCGGAGGGAACGGACCGGGCCGGCTTGGTGTGCCGCTCCTCCTTCCGTCCTGCTCTCCGCGCCGGGCTGCGCGGCGGCGCAAGTCCCACGCCCGGCTCTTCTCCTCCTCCTCCTGCCGCGGCGCGCACTGCGGATCTCGCCAGGGGAGAAAGAGAGGGACGTTTTGGCGCTGCGACCCCCCCCCCCCTCCGCGTTTTGTTGGCTTTGTGTTTGTTTTGTTGTTTTTTTTTTTTTTTCTCCTAATTTATTTTTTTTAATTCTTATTTTTCGCCCCCTCTTTCTTGCCCTGTTCCGCTCCGGGGGCTTTGCCGGCGACAAGAACAGCAGTGCCCCCCCCGGGGAAGCCGGAGCCCTGCCGATGCGCCTCCCCGGGACCGGGGGAGCTGACTCTCGGAGTGGATTTATTGACTCGCGGTTGGTTCCGAGCTCCCCGAAACAGCCCGGGCTGGTGTCTGTGCGGATTGCAAACTGCGGGGAGCAGTGAGAGACACGCAGGAGGAGCCTCCCGCCGAGGCTGTGTCCCTTTCCTTACCCCCCCCCCCCCCCCCGACCCCTCTCTCATTTCTCTCCCCGCCGCTTCTGTCCTTTTACCTTTTTTCGCTCCTTTCCACGCGAGCCGTAGACACTGTGAACGCGTCTGGCGCACTGGATCCAAATGGGAGTTGGCAGTTTGAGTGGCATCTTCCGAGGCAGCCGGGAGACCCCCGGTCAGAGGGAGGACTGAGGCGGCGGCGATTTTTTTTGTCGTTCTTGCTGTCGTTACTTCGGAGGTAGCTTTGGATCTTACCTCGCAGGAGAGTTCCCTACGTGCGAGTGGCATACGTGACTCAGTAGATCTGCTTGCGGCTCTCACCGAGTGCATCGTCGTGATTTTTCTTTTTTTTTTTAAACTGTTTTTTATTTTTTTTATTTTTTATTCTTTTCTTTTTCGTTCTTTCTTCCCTACCGACCGTCCCGGCTGTTGGGATACCGCCCCCACCCGCCCCGCCGTTGCCGCTCAGGTGCCGGGGCAGCGGCGTTGGCGAGGCTCCGGGAGGGGACGGACGGACCCGGTGCCGCCCGCCACCATGGCAGCGCGGCGGCGCGACGCCTCCGCCTGGAAGTACTGCTGGGGAGTCGCGATGGTCTTGTGCAGAACCGCGCTGGCCAGGTCCATCGTTTTAGATCCCATCTACTGGAATTCCTCCAACCCCAAGTAAGTTCCCATCCCGGGGGCCGGCGGTGCGCGGAGCTGGGAGGAGGGGTGCCGGGAATCACGGGGGGGGGGGGGGGGGGGGGGGGGGCTGCGAGCGGCGGCCGCCGGGGACTTTGGGCCTGGGGCTTCCCCGGGGTCGGCTGGTCGGTGTGACGGCGGAGCTGGCCCGGGAGGGGGGGCGGCGGCAGGCTGGAACCCGCGGGACTTCGGCCGCGGAGCTGCCGCCTCCCCCCCCCCTCCCCGGGGTCGTAGCGGGGGAGGCGGGCGGCCGTGGGCTGCCGGGGAAGGGGGGCGATCCTCTCGGAGTCGTCCGTCTGCGGGTGCAGACTCATCCCACTGACTCCCGCGAAGTTCCGTCTGGTTATAGCAGGGCTAAATTTGGTCGTGGAGTTGATGGTATGGAGGCACATGGCAGTGAGTAATGAAGTAAGCATTACCCGTCACACAACCATTTAGTGTCATTCTTCATTAACAAACCCAGGCGAAAAAGTACATGCGTTCCCAGGACTGCGCTCGCAAAGCCCACTCCTAAAACAGAAGCGTATCCTTTAAAAGACTTCTGTACTTAAACAGACAAAATTCTTGCTGTGGGAAGAGGAACTCTTTGCGAAGTGGCCCGTCTTTCTAAAGAGAAATCCGAGTCGGTGATGAAAAAGTGTTCCCACTTCTCTTTTTGTCCCCTTTCATTTTTGACATGCAAACTAAAAGTTGGCTTGGTGCGGTTGTGAAATCCTCTGAACTTCTGTGATTAGAACCACTGTTTTGGAGAACGCAGATCACGGGGGGAAGAAGTGGTCTGTAATGAGTTTAGGGCGTTTTACACCAGAACTGGGTTAAAATAACTCCTTTTAACTCGTGCTGCGTCTTCACTTCTGTGCATTTGAAAGCAAACCGTATGCACTGTTAGCTGAATTTCGACTTTCCGATGAAACCCCCGTCTTGTTTTCCCGGGGGACTTTTTAGAGGCAATGTTGGGGGGCGATGAGGCAAGGCGAGCAGAGCGAGTGTTTCCTGGCTCGGGGGTTAACGCTGGGTAGGTGGCAGGGTCTCCGGGAGTGGGGTGGAGATTTCAAAGTTCAGAGCAGCATCTCCAGTTTATCACTGACGGCTGGAAAGCGAGACTCCTTACCTACCCTTGCTCCCTCTGAAGGAAAAACTCTCTGCAGATTTCTGCCAGTGTTTTTTCAACAATGGACATATTTTCTGTAAAGAATGTTACAGAGATGCAGCAAAGTTTTCTGACCTCTCTTTAAAAAAAAAAAAAAATTCATATGGAGACCGACAGGACTGCTGCCGACTGCTCAGTCCGGTGGCTTTATTCCTAGCACTGTGTGACAGATGATCGTTTTATCTCTGCGCCAGGCGGGAAGCCAGTTATAATAAAGTTTAGCTCCAGCCTGTGGCTCGGCAGCTTTGCTGCTGCCGCCCAGCCCGAGCCTCCCTTCGCCGTGAGAAAGGTACGATGGAGCATCCGCGAACCAAGCGACCTGGCCGCTGCATTCTCGACAGTCGGGAGGCTGCGAGCCGGGGTCGCGTCGCCCGGGTCCGTGGGCCGGCGGGGAAGGAAGGAAGGAAAAGGGTCCCGGCCGGGAAAAGGAAAAGGGTCCCGGCCCGGCCGGTGCCTCCAGAGGTCACTGTGCCAACGCGGGAGAGCCCGGGCCGCGCCGGGCGCTGCCCCCGGCCGCTCCCCCGGCCGCTGGCCGCGGTGTCCCCCGTTACAGCCGGCGGGGACGGGAGGGCGTCCGAGCCGCCGCGGTCAGCCCTCCGTGCGGGCCTGGGGATACGGTTCCCGTGTCAGCTGCGAGCGGCGCCTTCGCGTTCGGCTAATTCTGAACTCCCTGATTAAAAAAAAAAAAAAAAAAAAAAAAAAAGGTTTGGATGTTGTTAATGGTAGATCTAATGATAGTGCCTAATTACTTTTTTAACTTAAACGCGCGCTTAAAAATAGGCTGTGCTGTTGATGTAATTGAGTTTTCTTGAGTGATTCATCGAGGCTTAATCACCACGGTGAAGGAGTACACTATTAAAATTAGTCTTTTCAATTGCTGGGGCTAGTGATTTATAGGGCACTCGCAGGCCCGGAGTTCGAGGAAGCTTACAAACCCATTACTGATATTGCTGCCGGTGAGACTGCTCCGCTTCTGGGAGCAGGATTTCTTACTAATTCTCATCACAACTGTTCGCCTGAAGGATACTGAATAATTTCTCCTTAGACGAGGTTGTCCTCACTCTGGATTCAGGCTGGATGTTAGCTCCAGAAGTAAGCTGCTGAATGGGTCTTGGCGAAGTATAATAATAAAGCTCCTTCCTCGGTTTGAAATAATAACTATCTTCGGTGCCGGTTAATTTATTCAGGGAAGCTGTGCATTTAACTCTATTGAAAGCCTCAACGCATAAATCTGCCGAACAGGTAGGCAATTAAATGCTGGGAGAAGTTGTTAGTCAGGTAAATATAAAGTATGAAATAATAAATTTTAGGTGAAGGTGAACGTATAAACTGAATTGGTTTTGCACAGAAGTTTAGAGGTTATAATTTCTAGCAGGTGGCTGGGACGGAGAGCACGCAGTAGCCACTTGAACACAGAGCTCCCTCCCCCTTTCCACCCCCACCCCTCCTTCCCTTCATAGAGATCTGCTCTTATTGCCTCAACCAAATCGTAAGATTGAAGTGACATACATAACGTAATTATACCTGCGACTTTATTGCTGGGGAGGTTAAACATCAGTGTTGCTGGATGCTTTTGGTAGACTTTACAGACTTGGCCTCTGAAGAACCTTAGATCTCATGATCCTGAAAACACAAGAGAAAAATTGCTCTGAGGACTTAACTCCTGTTGACACTTTTTAATGGGGGACTTTCTGCCTGTGTTGTTTCTGCCAAGACAAATAATGTATATAAGATAGCACGGCTTACCTCAGTTTCACCTCACAAGGCCTCAGCACTGCCTTTGGCACACAGGACTGCGCATAGTGGTCTATGGGGTGCCTTTTAGTCAGCCGGTGGAGAAATCTCATTGAAAAAACCATTGCTTATGTCCAAGTGTCGCTACTCACTGCGTGCTATAGGCCGGTGAGCAACGCGGTTCCCCTTGGTGACATGTGGAAGGTTATCCTCACAATTGGTGCCTTTGACACTGATTAAGTTAGATTATATAGCTGTTTTTCTCTCCCTCTGATAACCAGTTATATATGGGACATTTCACAGCCCGCCTCTGAATGAATGCTAACATGTCAGAAACTGATAAAATAAACTACAATTGATGACCCTGTTAAATGTTCTATTCAGTAGCATATAGACTAGTCTGCTTCTCATTGTATCTGAAATTCTTATTTTTGTAGGTAAACAAATGCGCATTCACTGCGGATTGAATAGCCCCTTGAACTATGCTCTGCAGTTTGCATTTGGGTTAATCTTGTCGGTTTTAATATAGAGAGGGGAAAAAAAAGGAGAAAGCACCAGGGGTGGAATTGTTAGTGCTTTCACATCCACATTCCTCACATTTTGTCAGGATGATAAACTGTAGGTAATGGACAGCCGTTGTTCCGCAGGACAGGCGAGCCAGCCGGAGCACAAAGAGCTTGCTGAAACGATATCTCACAACGTGTTTGGGAGCCTCTCAGCTAGACAAGAATTTATTTGGGAGCCCTGTGTCGTGGGACCGCACTTTCTAACCTCGGCAATTACAGCTTCAAGCTGGAGAAACAGGAGTGGAAGGTTAAAATGATTTAAACACATGCTCCTAAATTGTACCCAAAACATAGCTGTTGACACTTGGCATGCTAATACAAGGAGTGAGTGGTGGCTTCCAGGCCATTTGATATCTCTGGCATTCGTAGCCAGGTCTCCGAAGCACAAGTGAATTAGCAAAATGAATTCGGAACAAACTGAAGGCCGAATTCTTCAGCTGGTTATTTTCCTCTGCCTTTTATACGTGGAGTATAATTGCTGTATTATTTATAGTAATTATCTTAAGGCATGTTATCTGTAAGTTGTGCTATGTTATTTCACTTTGTTTAATGAACTAATTGCCTTTAGAAAGGCAGTGACTAAAAGTCAAGCTAAAATCACTCAAGTTCTCCCTCTTCCCACATGCAAGAATGCCTCCCTCTCCCCCCCCACCCCCCTTCCCTTTTCCCCCTCTTTTCCTGTTTCATTTTGAGGAAGTCCCATCACTTTAGGTGTGACGGATGGTCTCGAATTCAGCCCAGGCTCCTGTAATGGGAAGTCAGGGGAGGACCCGAGGTGGCTGCCCTGACGTGCTGGCACAGAGAGGGACCTGCGCAGCAGCCAGGGCCAGGGTTGCTTTTGGGGCTTTTTTTTTTTTTTGAGAATCTGATCTTCGTGTATTGCGCAACCTGCAGTACTTGAAATTGCTTGTTGCAAATGAGAAGAAAGTGTTCTTCTGAAAAAAAATAGTGATTAAAATGTTATTCATGTGTGCCTAATGTCTGCCTGCCTTGGCTGCTGACATAAAGAAACCTGTTTTTCTGGTCATTTATCATACATCTACATGGATTTGCTTATGAGCTCATTCTTTGCGAGGCGTTGTGGAAACTTAAATAGGAATGTTAAACTGCTCGAAATATTTTGATTAAAATACGCAGTGCCACAGAATACAGACTTTTAAGTGGAACACTGTTGTCTTGAGCGAGGGGAGGGTTTTTGGGGGGGGCGGGGAGGGAGTGGCAAGGGAGAAGAGTTTTGAGGGGGGGAGTTGCATGAAAAGCAGAGGAAGGGAGGGATGGCAAATGGACAGTGTCAGAAGAGCTTGGAAAAACTCCTGTGGCTTCATTGTCTCTTTAAAGCCAGAGAACACAAAGGCAAATGCAGTTCAGCCTTTCTCCCATGATGGAAAATGTAAACCGTTGACACAGCTCCCATGTTTAACTTGTTTAATTCTCATTTTAAATTCAGTACTATACCAGCCGTGTGAACTCTGAAGATTTCTTTAGTAATCCATTTTGTAGTTCCGAATCAAAAACAAAGTGAAAAGGTCTGACACAATTTGCTTTTATTTTTAGGCAAATCAACCCTGGTCATAGTTAATAAGGGGATTACAACCCAGACTAGGTCTTTACAGATGTAATGTAAATCAAGGGCAGAGTATAAAGAAACTGATCCCTTTTGATTGAAGTATGGTAAAAAGGCATAGAGAAACTAGCAGCAGTAATCTGATTGTATGGCAATAAAACCACCATTTTCTGTCTTTCAGATAAAAATAATGTGGTAAATCCATGCAGTTCATAAGATGTAAAGGCAGATAAAGGGTGATGCCATGGCAACATATAGATTAGCTTGATGTTAGAAATGACACGTCTCTGAAAGGGGTGTTGGAGAGGAAGGGCCTTGCTCCGGGCTGTAAGGTATTATGTGAGAACCACACAAAACTTGGGGGCCGGGATTAGAAAGTATGAAAGGCCTACTTGTGGCTTGGGATGGTTAAAGCAGTAAAGAAAAGCTGCTCAGTTCTTGCTCATTGGTGGCGTATAATATGGTAAAGATAGATTTCATTTACTGCTTTCTGCCGAGATGGGGACCGATTATAACTTGAGATGGCTGCAATTGTTAGGTGTGGAAGATTTTCCTTTTTAACTCCTGCCCTAGCAGCAGCCTTTCTGAAGAATTAGCTGCACTTGGGGTTTGTTGCCTTAATCTGTTTGGGCTTTGGGCAGGGGCATGCTGGCAAGGAACAGAGCAGAGGGGATAGGTAGGACCGGGGTTATCTGGAAAGAAAACAGACCTTTTGATTTCAGCTGTGTTTCAGGCTGGGGTCTCCATCTCACACTCCATGGGAGCAGCAAAGATAAACATGCTGCATTGTCTGTGCCTTGGCCAGGTGATACTTCAGCATCTCTTGTGTTTCCCATCCTGCAAAAATACAAAAGAAAAAACCCAACCAAAACCCAAACCACAAGCAAACCAGCATCCATTTCTATTTACCAATAAAGCTACAGATAAGCAAATTGATCTGGCTTAGTCTCTAGGTGGTATTTATTTCCGAAAGGCAGGCTGAAATCTAGAAATGAATGAGATAAGCATCTGCCTACCCCTTCTCCCCAATTTAAAATCATTGGGATGAGTTTGCCGTCAGCCTCTGGAGTTCAGCCGGCAGACAATTTAGCCATTGTTTTGTCATTTACTTCAAGCGATTTGCGGCTGTATAGGTAGTAAAATACCTCTCCTAGTGCAGCTGCTTGGATTTTTTTTTCCCTTGCCTTTTCTCTTCAAGAGCCTTCTAAATAGTTAAGACTTGCTTTTCCACCCACCTGACAACCGTGAACAGCCACAACTTAAAGTCAGCATTACATTGCAAATCAGGGGCGCGATTCAAACGAGAAATATTTACTTTATTGCCTGCTCATTTCTCTGCTAAGAGGGGAAAGAAAGCACTCTGCATTTGTTAGGCAGAGTCTAGACATAAGGAGAAAAAACACCGAAGCCTACAATAACAGTTGTGTCTTTCTTTAGTGGGAATGAGCCTGGGATGAGCTCGGCAAAATGGAATTCATGCTGTTTCTTTGGCAGTGGCTCGGACACTTTTTAAGTTTGGGGTTTGGTTTTTTTCCTTCATTTTCTGGATTTTTTTTTTATAAAGATGTTGATTACATGCTTGATTTTGTCATTCTTAGCCTACCCTGTAGTAAGCTGGAAAGCTTCACAATTCTGACTGAAAAGGGAACCAGAACCAAAACTGTCAAGCTGCTGGTGCCGAACAAATGCAAAATAAACAAGTGCATATAGGGAGCCGAACGGATTGGCGGAATATACGGGGCCTGAAGAGCTGAGATACGTCTCCTCTCTTGCAGCTTAACCTTCACAAACGTATATCAAAAGACCCGATTCATTTGCTGAAATTCTCCAAAGCGCAGGGGCACTCTCATCTAATTTACAGGCCGGTCACATCCAAGCACCTTGCATTCTGCATTTGACAATGATTGCTAATGGGCCATTCAACTAAAGTATTTGCTTGTTAACAGGGAACAGAGCATGATAAATGTCCAGCAAGCTTGCGGCCTCCTTCAGCTTTTCAAATGCAGACTGGTGCATATTTATGGCAGGCAAATGACAAAGGGAGAAGCTGAATTACTCTGGCCTTATGCTTTCTGTTCGAACAAGGGTTAAAGTAATTAAAGAAATAATGCAAAAACCGATGTCCTTTGTTTGCCCACCATTATCCAACATTTAGCTTTCGAACCTGCCTGTCACGTCACATTTCGGAGATGTACCGGATCGGGCTCGGCGGGTTTGGGAGAGCCAGAGCGGGGGTCGGGGGGCAATTCTTCACGGGGCCCACCCCGGGCAGAGCAGGCCCGGGCTCCCTGGGCCCCTGCCCAGGCTTCCTCCGCAGGCTCCCCTCGCCTGACGCGCACGTTTTTCACTGACATACATCAACTCCAAGATGTACTTAAAACACAGAGGTTTTGCCATTTGCACTCCAGTTCCCTAACTGGGGGGGGGGAAAGACCCCAGCGCCAGCCCCAGGACAGCGGAGGGGCTTTGGGGAGACAGGCCCGCCGCTCTGAGCGCCAGGCCTGACGCCAAAATGGCGGCACAGACCCGGGCAGCTGGGGCTTCAAAACCGAGGCTGGAGAGCGGGCGCACAGAAATTCCCTAAACCTGAAGTGTCCTCAGGGTCACTTTGAATTATTTGCTACTTTTTGTCATTTTTTTTTTTTTTTTTGGTGCTTGTCAATGCACGCCTTTAATCTTAGCCTGATTTTCGACAGTCTTCGAGCAGTCTTAGACGCAGCATTACGAGAGACAATTTTAAATTCTGTATTCAAACGTGTCATTCAGTACTTTGTGTTTCTAGTTGCAAGTAGATAAATAAGTTCAAGGCTTCTGTCTAGCTCCTGTCCAACTCCATCAAAATACCTCCAGTGATTTCAGTGAGTATTACATGCGCCTACAAGGGCTTTACATTATAATTGTTTTTTCGTTATAGGCCAAATTTTAATTTTCTTGTAATGAGCAAAATCTATCATTTTACTCGAGGAAAAAGAACATCCAGATTTCCCCCCCCCCCCCCCCCGCCTCCGTTAACTGTGCTGCAGAGAACTTTTCCTTTGATGTGATTATATACTTTGTCAAAGACAGCAAATAAGGGCAGGACCTCTATCTTTTTTGGCAATCCTGGCCAGCCAACACCCAGTGTTTATTGCGGTATCAGCATGATAATTATAATGCAGCTGATTTAAACTTTGATGTAATAGTCTATGCTTTCTTCTGGTCTTAAATGTAGGTTCCGAGCCAAAAAAGATAAAGGCTCCTAGAGGATTATGTTGCTAGGTGAATCATTCCTGATGTATGGCATATACATAACTATGAGATGGGGTTTCTACCTATAGTGTTCTTTTGAAGTATCTCGTGGTTAATGGCTAAAATAGGATTTACAAGACTTTATTTAGTAGGCTTCAGAGCTGTGTACACTTTAAAGCATAATCAAGTTTTACACATCGTCAACAGAAAATGAGAAATTATATGGCTTGTCTTACGCAGGAGGATAGGTTAGGTGGTGGAATGATACGTTAGGCTGAAAAATCCGTGATGCTGCAAATTACTTCTCACCGTTTTGTTAGCTTTTGTTTGAATAGTGCATTTACTCCGGTACCCAAATCAAAGAACAGCGGTGGGGAAGGTGAACAATGCACTGTAAAGGGAAGTGCATGTTAAAGCTAATAAGAGGGATTTAAAATTTATTATTATTATTAGTTAAAGCCCATTCGCAATTGAATGCTATTTTATTTTGGATTGGGAGTTCTGCCAGACTCCAGCCTGTCAGAGCTCAGAAGACTCAAATCAAGTCCAGGCCTATTTCTGCAGCAAACGGGAATCCTGGCTCCTTGCCTGTGGATTCATTCAGGAAGACCCATCTGGCTTTTGATGTTCTGCAAGTTTGAAGCAGTTTGTTTAAGGAACCTATGCAGCGAGCACTGATGAAAGCACACATAACTGCGCTTCTGACTCTTCGAGTGGTGCATCGTTTCACATTTTCATTTTTGCTGGTGCTTGCCATCTGCTTACCTACTGCCTGAGCAGCAGTTGGTTTCTATACCTGACTGGATAAAAGTGTAAATTTGGAGTTGGGAACATCTTGACTCCTTTTGAGGATTTGCAATCCCATAGCATTCACTGTCCTCACTTCGGTTGGTTTCTTGATGTTTAATTAATTTCAGTTTAGTTCATAAGCAGGCTAGCTTAATTGCTGCACAACACCTGACCTTTAGGTTTTTGGGGGTTTTCTTTTTCCAAGGTATTTCCAAGCTATATAGATGAGCTGAACAGGGAAGGTCACATTGGCAGGCAAGATTACTAGTCTGCATGATAAATATTTTGAAAGAGACGATTTTTAGTGGTAATCGTTCCTTCTATCAGACAGTTTTCAGGCACTTTTTGAAGAAAAACAAAAGCCGACTCTTCATAAATTTGTTGCTTATTACAGTCTTTTCCATTCTGTGATTGGTCTGTGACAGCAAGGCGAGCAAGATGGCACTGACGCCTGACTTGGGAAACCGTCCTTGTTGAGAAAATCTCGTGTTAAGCATGTGCTGAATGCTGAATATTTTTGCTGAAGCGGGACGAATTTAAGCATGAGCTGTCTTGAACCAAGGCCAAAGTGAAAAGTTTTCTTGGGGCTGGACAAATACAGATCTCTCTGAAGCTTCATTACAGTTTTTTTTTTATATCAGAAAATGATGTCAGAAGCTACAGCCCTGTCTGCGTTTGGACAGAGTCTTAATTTTCACGTGGCTTGCCAGTAGTCAGCGTAGCCGTACCAATGGTGATACCTTATGCCGGCTGGGAAGCTCGAGCGGGTACACCAGCTTTGTTCTTGGAGGTCTGGCTGCAGCAGTAGCTCTGCTGGAACCCAGTTTTCTGTGCTTTTGCTTGCATTTCGGTGTAATGCCAGCAGCACATTTCCACTGATGACTGATTGCTGAGAGCAACCTAGCTGTTCCCAGGAGCCTGGGTGACCCCCTGGGAGAGAACCCAGTTTGCACGGAGTGCACAGGCTGAGCATTTTGTTAAAATGCCAGTGTCTGGCAATTTCAAATTTCAATCAGTGGTTTCAAATGGAGTGGCTGGAGCTCCTGCTGTTCCCAGCCGTCAGCTGAACCCCTCTGATGGACTCTTCCACCCGGGGTGGGGATGACTGATCTAGTCTTGAATGCACTTCTGGACCTTTACAGGAGTTTTTAAACTATTCCAGCGTCAGTTTAGCTTAGTTCGAGAGGCTCGGACCTGCAGTGGGCCAAAAACTGGTTCTTGGGAGGTCATATATTACTACTGTCTTGGAGGTGGCAGCAGCCACCCCGTTTTATGCTGCTTCTGCAAGTCAGTCAAACTTTGGAAAAGCTGGTATTTAATGTAAGAACATGGGATCTCCACACTTGCAAGTGGCTGAATCTTGGGTTTAATGTGAGATGCAAGTTCAGGCTGATTGTAATCTCCCATTTGGATTTTTGCTCAAGGTCATTTTCTCTCAAATGAAGACTGTCTTTTTAATATAAAGAGGAAAAGGTTGCAGTATAGCACTGATAGAGAGTTGTAACTGGATTCTGAAAATCTTTGCATAAGAATGATTTGCCAAAATAGCTTTGGTTTGTCATACAGTGCTGTTATTGATTTGGCATAACTTTTCCTGAAAGTTGTGAGTTAATGACTTCTGCTGCTTCCAGTGTTTACTTATGCAGGAAAATGGTATGCAATAATATATTTTCTAACAACTGCAAAGCAGCTGAAATTTTTTCTTTGAATTTGAGATCTAATCACCGATTATTAATGTCTCATCAAGTAACAAGACAGTCCCCGCCCTCTTTTATAGACTTTGCTCGGAGCATGTCTTGAAACAAGACTGTACAGGTGTGAACAAATTGTAGTCAAGAGAAGGAAGACTGCAAACTTTGGTTGGTATCCTTGTATTGTGGCCGACACAAGACATTTGTTTTTGTAATAGGAGCGGTGGAGAAGAGCACAGAATAGCACAGCAATAGAACAATCTGGTTTTATTGTTTCTCTCTTGCGATTTACAGTGCCCTTTTTGAAAAGTAGGTCTTTGGCAAATGCTGGCTGCTCTCTGTCAGCTTTGTAAAACCAAAGACTTTAGTGACTTGTGTAAGAAGCACACACGGTTTGGTTTGACTTTCCATTCCATACTAACTACTGCTCTGCAGCTTTTCAGTAAAGCACCATCTTTCTTGGGTTTGGCACACCCCACCTCTGTGAGCACAGGTCAAGTAGAGCAGTGGGTTTGTGTTAACGCTGAATTCATGGCACAGATTCCCCCCCCCCCCCCCCAAGAAAAAAAAATATCCAAGCCATATAAATACCTGATTATCTTTGCTGCAAGAGGAAAGAACTATTTTAATATTCCCAGTAGCATATTTTGAACAACAATTCTTTAATTAAAACAACATTGGTTTCTTCCTGTACTTCATGGCTAGCAAATGAGAGAAAACACCAGTGTTAATATCAAAGGGAGTCAGTTTTCATTACAGTAATGGTTCAATTGTGCAATGCTGTAGGCAGTGAAATTTAATATTATTGTGACTTGTATTGTAATTGTAAGATGACAGAAGAAAATGGATTAAGTTTAAATATAAGTCTACACAGCGGCACATGGACTTTGTCAAATGGAAGCTGAGGGTTGGGGCAGGACAGGTCCCCCTCTGGCTCTGTCATAATGAATTAGTGTTTTGTAAATAACTGGCCACTAGACTGTAGATTTATTACCTTTTGTAGATATAGGTGGACACACGCAGACATACGTGGATTCCGTACTGACTGTAATTGCAGTGCGGAGTTGCAGAACGGGTTTATGCCTGTAGGCTTGCAGGGTATTTGAATGTCTAGGCTTCTTGTCTTCACCTTTCATGAAAGTATTCTTGCCTGCCAGTTTGTGAAGTTTTCTTCTGAAGGGTACACCCATCCTTTCAGCTAAGGGATCGCTAACACATGAACGGCCTCTGACTGGAAAGCCCTTTGTCATTCTTTTCTTCCTGATGAAGAAAACCAAATTCGAGTTGCAGATGAGCTTTGCTTTTGAAAACTCTCCTAGAGAGACAACTAGTGTTAATGAGCAATATCCCCTTCTTTCCGGGTTGCCCATATACATGGAGATGAAAATGGAAGACGGTGATTTAGACCATCCATTCCTGATCTCTTCCATGGAAGATGAGGGACTGTGAAGGCTCGGTATTTTATTTATTCACAGCGCAGGCGAGCAGAAGGTGTCCCCGAGCAGGGGCCTGCCGGTGCGGTGGTCTGTAAGGGGGGGTTCCCGGTGGCTGTACCCTGAGCCCATACCCCGAGACCCGCTGTGCTGCTCGGGTGTTGTGCTGAAACCTGTCCTAATGGGGAAGTGCCAAAGGGGGCAGTCACGGGCTGTCCAAAAAATAGTTATTTTTTAAGGGTCCTTTTTGTGGCAAAAGTTGCATTTCTCAATAGGCTTCTAAGCTCCCCTGTTTAAAATAATGATCACATGAATATCTTCGGTTCGAAAGGCTTACAGATGTGGCCAGAGCATATCGTTAAGCATTGCTGGAACGGTGTTCGCTGTGTGTATTTCCATGTTCTGTCCCTTAACCCAGTCCTGAAACATGCTACGTATTTGGAAGGAATCGAAGGAAGGAAGCTTTCGTCGGATATATTTAGGACATAGTTATACTAAGCACTTCTGAAAGAATTCCAACTTTGCTACTCATGTCTGGTTCTCAAGTTGTGCATTACCAGCACCGCATTTCTGGAAAAACAAAAGAATGCTGAGGCTAGGGGTTTCAGCTTGAAGTACTAAAGTGTGTAGTGGTGGCATGGGTCAAGAGTTGGGCTCTCATCCAGACCCGCATGCATCATTTGTCAAGAGGTAACTAGAAAGAGCGACTAATTACAATGCACCTACTGAGTGTTTTCTCTTTCAGAAATTCCTCAGAATAAGCCATTTATACAGATTGGCTGCTGCTCTCCACTGCAGCCACTTGCAGTTTTTAAACTCTATGTAGAAAGCATGTTTCTGCTGAAATGCAATAAAAAGGAGAATGTGCCTGTGTGTGTTTCCATGCTTGTGTAGGAGAGCGAGCAGTGATTTGAGGAGTGATTCCCTGTTTGCTGAAGCTGAGAAAGTCCAGCACTGTTGCGAGGGTTCATATTTCTGTAAATGCTGATGAAATGTTAATATAATACACTTTAAAATAGAACATTGGTCATATCCATCCTTCCCCCATCCCCCCCCACCCCCCCCTTACTTAGAAGACTGTCCTGAAGCACATTAGCGGTTCTTTTGTGGTAACAGGAATTGATTTAGTAAATGGATCAGAATTCTCTAGTGCTTTAAGTACTTTTAGCAGAGCAGTAATTGCTTTCTGCACAATAATACAAAAAGTTAATTGCTATTAATAGTGCTTTATGTGGAGGTCATGTATGAAAACTGAATATAAAATCTAGATCTTTTTTAAAAAAATACCTGTGTCAACTTTGGTAAAAAACCAAATCGTACATCTTCTTAGCATTTCAAGCCTTACCTATGTGGTAGATGTTCTAAGCCAGGCTACATGTCCTTGTGCAAAAACCCCGGATCTCGGTTCTCATTGTAGAGGAAAAACCAAACAGATCTTTGCTCTCAGAGGGGTTTTTTTAAGGCAGAGGAAAATGTGCTTCCCTTTTACAGGAGGAAAAACTGCGCATCCATTTTTGCAGCCTGGATTTACATTGGGGACAGAGGGGTAAAAAGCACAAGTTGGTCTGCAGGTTTTAGTTATGCGAGTGGTTTTTTTTGCGTTGTTCTGTGAGTGAGAGCCAAGCACCAGGGGAAAGGGCAGCTTTCCAGCAAAACTAAACCATCTCTTGCAGGCAGCGGTGGTGTCCAGTTGAACCAGACAAGGCCATCTTACAGCAAAACCCTCCCGGCAGCTGCGCGCCGGTGGGCTGAAGGCAGGGAGGGCACTGCCTCTGCTTGGCTGGGTGGGCTGGGGAGAGGGGGCTCCTGGCACCCCCGAGTCCGTGGCCACCCTGAGATGCCCTGGTCCCCTGGGCAGGAACAGCAGAGTCAGCTGCCTCTGCCGGAGCCCAGGATCGGGCTAGCCCTGCAGGAGAGTCTGCGGCACCTCCTTTGGCTCGTTTCCTTTTTCCACGGGATGAGTTCACATCCATAACCTCGTACATCACAGCTTTTAAGGAACCAGGGTTTCTCTTAGAGTGTCTCCAAGAGGATGTCTTTGGTGCTGCCTTGCAGGTGACCTTCCATATCTGCGAAGGATGACGGGGTACGGTTCTTGCCAAGTGTCACGTCTTGGCTGCAGGTTTTGGGCTCTCTCGAGTGCAAGGCGCCTTTAGACTTGTGACCGTCCTAAGCTGGATGGAGCAAAGAAGTGAGTGTCTGTATCTCTGCAACAGCAATAGTCACACCAGTTATTTGGTGAAGGAAGCTCATGACACATCTTTCTAGGAGACCGGTCAGGGCATTTTCTGACATGTTTGAAGAGGGATGGCATCTGTGGGTGTCTCTCTGTACACTGGAAGCTCTGTGCCTTTAAGGCTGTGATGAGATGGTACAATTTGACTGTCAAATCCTGCAGGTCCATGCAAAAAAATGTTTTCTTTGGGGAGAAGTGTATGCACTTTCAGCCCATCCTTGTTTTACGCTTATTAGAAATCCTTTGTTGTATTTTAAATGTGTTCCTCTAGTATTCTTCAAAAGGTAGTGCAATGACTTGTTAAATGAAACAGTTAAAATTTCATACATGCTCCTCATTCCCTGTCCACTTAAAATTTTGAGAAAATGTAATAATGGTGCAGAATCATTCTGTATAGGTTATTAAGATTTCAGTTGTAAACTTATTGCATTGTTTTGCCCTACTGGAGTCAATGGAAGTTTTGCAGCTGATTTCAGTAAGAATGGGTCCAGGAAAAGGCACCAAGAACAGCATCCGTTGGCATGGCTACTTGAGAGGCACGAGATGGTGGCACCACTACCCTTTTGTGTCCAGGGTGGTGATTAAAAGAATAAACCCTTGACCGTTCCCTTTCTCAGTGCCCTGCAAGCATTTCCCCCAGGTAGTCCCAAAGCAGACGGGCTCCATCAGAGGCGAGGAAGGAGGTGGACAAGGAGGTACCACAAACCCCGGAATGGAGATGAGCTACAGTTTCAGGGGACTCTTTGAAATTATTTATGGGCTTGCTGCAGTATTTTATTGCAGGAGAGCCCGAGCCCCGAGAAGAGGTTCTTCCCTTCCAGTGGAAGTGAGGAATACAAGTGCTGCAGCTTTAGAAACTTGTGTTATGGTATTTTATAATCTGGTTTTGTATAATGTGGTACTCGCCATTAAAGATCTTAAGGGATGAGCGTGAATGTATTTGTTTATTTATTTGTTTGAATTCCATTTAGTTTCTAGCCTGCAAGTCCTATTAATGCAAGTAACCATTGCTTACATTAATAGTTTCATTAACTGTGTGGAAAAAAGTTACATATAAATAAAGGTCAGCAGATTAAACTTCTTAAATTTATTTAAATTCAAAACTGTCCCTATTTAGCATGTTCTGTAAAACTTTGTTATAGTATTAAAATAATCTAATAATACTGCACTGGCAAAGAAAAGTAGCTTCCAAAACTCACTTTAAAAATTTAATAATATGAAATGCTGTACTTACTTTGTTTTCAAAGTTTCATTTGTTAGTCTGTGTATAAAACCAGTCTGTCGTCTTGCTGTGTCACACTATGGGAATTTTTCTTGCGGAGACTTCACCTAAGAGTGGTGCCTTTCTTTCTAACGAAATTCCATACCCATTTTGAGGCAGTGACTCCACATTAATCTTTTTTGATAAAGCTTTTTTCCTGTCTGTTCCACAGCAGTTACTGATCCTCTTCTCAGTGAATTCACGTTTACTTAATCCATTTAAACTGGAGTGAGATCAGTCCTATAAAATCACTGCTTCTGCAAAAAAAGCATTTTGGGTTTACAGCTGGGTGTATACCTTATATCCACATGGCATATCTTTGTATATGATGTTGAGTATGACAGAAACTAATGTGAAGGCTCTGTATGGATCAAAGGACTCTGACAGAGAGCTCTGGTCTATGTTTTTGGATTTTAGGCAGTTCAGAGTCTTTGGGAATCGGTAAACTGGTTTTCATCTGGTTCAGCAGGCTGTGATTAGCACACTGCTACTTCACTGAAATCACTAGGACCTTTTCTTGGAACTTTTATTTGCTTTGCATCAAGCTGGTAGGACTTCTGCTTTGCATCAAGCTGGTAGGACTTCTGCCTTGCTCAAATATTTCTCCTGTGGACAAAATGATATTTAAAATATGAAAGTTGTTATTTTCTCAAAAGCCAGATGATGAATACATACACAGTTTAATAACTATTCTTTTTAAACAGTAAGGACTTGCATGTGGAATGCTATTCTGTATTCTGTTTCGGTTTGCACTTGTACAAGTAACGGGCTAACGTACTGTGTTATTAGCATTCATGACATTTCCTTAATAAAACTTTTCAATGAATAACTTTATAGTCAGGCTGGTAGTTAAACTTCATAAAGTTAAGTGGGTAGGATTCCCCAGCAGAAGGTTTCAGGCTGCATTTTAAGAAGCGTCTTGATTGTTCGCATTTTTAGGGTTATTTTTTTTTACATTAATTTAAAGCTAACTGCTTACAACAATTAGTTCAGGTAAGGTATTAAAGCACAGAAATTTGGCATTGTTTCCCCAGTTAAATAGACAAGACTAGCAACGAGTACTAACATGCTTTCTAAAATTGCATTTATTTTATAATTACTAGGATATAGTTAAAGCTGAGAGTGCACATATATATTTATAGTATGTGTATATATATAGTTTTACAAGTTGGGAAAAGCATGACAACACATTTGTTACATCAGTCAATACTGATTAACAAAATCTCTTTAAGAATTTATTTCTCTAAGAATTTTAACTGTCAATAGTCTTACAGTTTCAGAAATGTCTGTGTAGTAAGGAATAGTAGATATTTCCAGTGAAAAAGTGCTGACAGGTAAAGTTCTAATTTTTTTTGAGAATGTACTACAATGAAATTAGGCAGGTTTGAGTGGTTATCATTAAGGAAAACCCCTTTATAATTTAATATGGTTGAATGTGCTAACTTTCTCTAAACAAGAAGTAGATTCTTAAGAAATTAGTTGGAAACTGTGCATAATATAAATTTTATTTTTGGTAAAATTTCAAAATCAAATTTAACTTCACCAGGACTTTGAACGGTAAGGGTACATTAGTGCCAGGAACTGCTGGGCTTTAAAATAAGTGCGGTACAGAAAATTACTGTAACATTGGTGGGAGTGGGGAACGGACTGCTCTGTTCCTATTTTCTGTTTGTGTCTTGTGACTTTTTGGTCTAATATAGTACTTATTTTTAAAAAGGTTTGGAAACTCTGCATGTTGCTGTTATTTGATAAGCGGCCTGACTAGTTGGACGTGGGGGAGGGATTCACATCCATGGGCTTTGTACAGATGTCAAATGTCACCCGCAATACACCAGTTTTGGGCTGACAGTAAAAAATGCCCTCTGTATCCAAAAGTGCAAGACAGAAAACACACTAATTTCATCGTACAGTTTTTACTGTACTTAATATACTTTTCTGTGCTTTCTCATGGTAAGCACTAGGTTATTAATTGCGAGCAAGATTCTTCAAATGCTTTAGCATGACTATATCTGGCTGCCGACAGAAATGAGTCGGGAAACTCGCTAAGCTTTTCTCCTAAGTTTCTGAAGTTGGGGTACAGGGGCCTGTATTGGGATGTAGGTTTCTCAGTAAAGAACATTGAGAGCTGAAAAGCAGACAGTTAGAAGGTTAGCTTTTTATAGAAAGAAATTGTTCCAGTGCTGTCTCTATCCCAACTGCTCAAAGAGCACGTCACTGTCCCAAGCGACTGCTGGAGTAAAGCAGCTTCCTCAGGATCAGTCATAGGGTTCTGAAAACCTCTTGCTCTGTCTTTATTATATTTCTGTTTGGGGAAAAAAAAAAAATCATCCAATTAGTTGAAGGCACGTTCTGATCAGACTTTAAAAGCCAGTTCATTAACTTTATTTTTACAGATGCCATCCTGCAAACATTTCGTGTTGATGCTACCTCAGAATGCTTAAGGCTACCTCAGCACTTGCAGAAATAAAGATTCAGAAGTAATCCCGAAGTTTTTGTTAACCTCTACCAAGGCTGAATGTACATTGTCCTTCCCCCCCCCCCCCCCCCCCCACGTATAAGGTTTTCAAAAATAGGATCATAAAACAGTAGTCGTAATCCTCCTGACATTTAATAAATACCTTCAGAAAATGCTTAGTACCCAGCAAATGACTTATTTAAATTCTTCATGAAAATACAATAGCAAAAGTACTATACTAATGCAGGGATAATCATCATGCCTACTACTCATAGGCCACTGTAAGTTTTGTGGTCGAACTGAAATGCATGAGGTGAAACTTTTTTATTCTCTCCATCCACATTTGTGCTTTATTGTTGTAAGAAAATCAGGAAAGTAAATTGGAAAAATATCTTTCTCGCAAAGGTCACGATCAAAACTGCAAACTGTGGAAAAAATTTCAATACAATCAAGTTCTTAGATTAATCCTTTCATTTTCAGCCTTTTTTTTCTTTCCTAATCCCACCAGCCTTAGATCCTACAAGTTCAGACCCTCAAGTGGAAGGAGATTTACCGAGTTCAGTTCTCAAACCGTACAGACTTCAGAGCCATAGCGAGAATATTCCCCTGCCATAAAGTCTAACAACGAGTGCGTCGGTTTAAAGCTCCTGTAAAATGTGTTTTAGCTGTCTGTTGGGGGTGGTTCTGTCCTCTACCTTTCATGGGGCAATTCCTGGCTGCTTCCCCAGGGCACACGGGGTGCTGTCTGTCCGGTAGCCGTTTCCGAGGGTGGCCTGGCACACCCTCCCTGTTGGCACTCGGAGAGCGTGTACTACTGCTGATTCATTACGCACACCTAGATGTACGCAAAATCTAAAATTAGAGTCGGTGGGGTTTTGTTTTTCAGGGCAGCATTTAGGTCATATTATTGATAATGACAGACAGGTGCATGTTTCTGACCACATGAATTTCATATTTATTATGCATGGGAATCTAAATTGATTAAAAGCGAAGATCCGGTGCTCTGAAATGTCACGTGTTTCATGTTACACATTCCCATTACGTGAAGAAGAATTACTAGCAAGAAGAAATATTTGCAGCGGTGGGGTCACAGCATGACTGGCCTTTGTCCTGGCATGCGGATGGGGGAATCCGAGTAATTCTCTTCTTTCTGGTACACCACCACCACACAGCAGCGAAGCAAAATGGGGCTGTGGTCAGATAAGGCGGTAGAGTCAGTCGCAGGTGATGGAGATCAGCTCAGAAACTCTGTCCTTTTGCCTTTGCCCGGTTGGAGTCGATCCCTGAGGAGAGCCCAAGTCCGGATCCGTGCTGCTCCCTTGGGAATGTTTGCAGAGCTGGGTTCCCCGCCGTCTTCCCTCACCAGGGTGCTGGCTCCACGGAGGATGCGTTTCCACCTTTCCATTTGTTTCACCCTTTTGGCTTTTGGGAGGTGGTGGTCACTGCATTCCTTCGGTGTCTCCCAAAACTGGAGGAGGAGGCACGGCTTGGCCCTGTCTTCAGCGCGTCTCGGTCTGAACAGCCACGGCCAGGGCTCGCTTCTGTAGTCTGGAAATTACACTGCACAACACAAAAGAGCGCAGTGATTTATACATCAACGGTCCCTTTTCTTGCCATAACTTTTCATTGTTCTTTTTCCCTAAATCTGTAATTACGTGTATTTGTCCTCCTACATGTTGCTTCCCAACAAATACAATTCTTACACAGGTTTTGTGAGTGAAAATAATCCCGCTCAGTTAGCACAGATGATGAACTTGCCTTGTGTGGGAGCAAGCAGTTGTAAATGATGGATTTGAAATTTGGGGCGTCACATCATCCTTTTCTCTAATTTAGCAAGTTCTCCCCCAGCACTACTATATGCTGGTGGGCTCCTTTAGCCAAGCCAGAGGCTGGAGGTCACCGATGCCGACAGCTTTGTTCTTCTTGGGCCTTAATACTCTAATTTA
Source organism: Astur gentilis (assembly GCF_929443795.1). NCBI lineage: Eukaryota > Metazoa > Chordata > Aves > Accipitriformes > Accipitridae > Astur > Astur gentilis. The sequence continues at coordinate 1,144,151 of NC_064892.1, forward strand.
GAGTTTCCAGGAAGGCTGCCTGTGAATAAGCTAGATTTACTATGTGTGCTGTTTAAATGCTAGCACTTGGAGAAGGGTGTTCATTAGGCGGCAATTGTTTCAGTTGGTTTTTCAGGCCGATTCTCCATTAAGGAAGATCTTTGGAAAAGGCTGGCAGGCAGGAGAAAGAGGAAAGAAAGTCAGTCTTTTAGGTCTGTGCATTCAAGGATGTTGTGTCATTGGCTGTAGTTCTAAAACACGCACTTCTTGGCCTTAATTGGAACAAATACATCGTACGGAGAAAGAAACAAACCAACCTGCTGTGGCTTTCGTCCTTGTGAGAACAAAGCTCCTCATTTTGTGGATGAATCAATACTATAAGTAATTATTTATATTTTTCTTTCCTGGAGAAGTGGTGAAGTTTGCCTATTAATTAATAGTAGTAGGAAAGATACAATATTGAGTCTAACCCCAAACATTAAAGGTCACTGCCAGTTTGTGTAAGAAGTCTTCATCTACACTAAAGTGGCAGAAGCACACCCATGTTTCACTTGTAGCACAAGAAATTTAAAACGCTAAAATAATTACGGTAATGGTGGAGTTTATGAAGAGAAGAAATCATTGTAGTGTAGCAGTCACACTGTCTTGGAGGCGTGTTTTATCAGAAGCATGTGTGGTCCTTGGGTCAGGTAGATCTCTGTCCAGCCCAGGTCTGTAAGCATGATCCTGGTGAGTGACTGATGTTCCTTTGTGTTGTACTAGTAATATCAATCAGCATCTTAATAGGTTGTGAACTCTTAAAGTCTAAGTTGTTTCCTTTCCCATGTGGCCGCTCAGGGGGTTTGAAAGATTATTCTTGTCGTTCTCCCATGTCCAAAATTAGCAAAATACGTGCAAGAATAGTAGAAATGTTACCAAAGCAGAAACACAGGATAGTAGCCCACCAGAGGTTGTACTAGCTGCTGTAAATGGCCAAATGTGGAAGAAGCGGCAGTGCCTGCCAGAGATGTAAAACCTACCTGAGTTCCCCAAACCAGGGAAAGGACCATAAGACTCAATCCATCTGTAATTTCGAAGATCTAAATAAACATCTTGTTGATACTAAATTGAGTCAGGCCCAAACTATTAAGATCTGGTTTGCTCAGTGTGTGATTTTGGTTTTGGAAACTGTGTGTTTGTTCCTTTCTGTCCACTGCAATTGCCACTTTTCTGGATGGGATTTTATCAAGTGTCTCACATTTTCCTTTTTTTGTTTTTCCCTCTCCCTCTCTCTTTTTTCTCCTGTTTTCCTGGTTTAGATTCCTTCCCGGACAAGGATTGGTACTATATCCACAGATAGGAGACAAACTGGATATTATATGCCCAAAAGTGGACTCTAAAACTGTTGGCCAGTATGAATATTATAAGGTCTACATGGTTGATAAAGACCAAGCAGATAGCTGTGCTATTAAAAAGGACAATACACCTCTACTCAACTGTGCCAAGCCAGATCAAGATGTTAAGTTTACCATCAAGTTTCAAGAGTTCAGTCCTAATCTCTGGGGCCTGGAATTTCAGAAGAACAAAGATTATTACGTCATATGTAAGTTCAAAATTTCAATTGTTCATTCTTTTAAATGTAATTGTTCGTTCATATGTTGCCTTGTACATTATAAGCAAACAAAGAATATGAATGGGTTCGTATTTTTTTCTCTGAAAATATTTTCTTGCCAGCATATTTTTGACATTGTTGTTGACTTCCATGGGGCTTCTGTCTCCTTGGTCCTTGGTTTGTGTCAACCAAATTAGATTGTATTTCTGTGCCCATAAAGGTCTTCTCCTTTTGCGCACAATATGGTCTCCTGTATTCACACCGAAAGTTGCATGCAGCTCAACCATGATGTCTCCTGCTCGCAGCCCTGGCAGTGTGCCGTGTGACTGGCCTTGCCCTCGGGTGGTCTTACACCAGGAGGAGCGGTGGGGTGGCCCGCCGTTCCGAGCTGAGGTGTTCTACCGGAGGTGGCTGGCCGTTGCTTTAAGCGGTCCAGGGATTCTCGCAGGAAACACCTTTTCGGTGCCAACTTTAACAGTACAATTTCCCCATGAGGATTACTGGTGGGCTCTAGTTGAGCATGCCTAGCTGCGATACATACCTACTGTGTCCAGACAGTAGCTAGGAGTGTTCTTGGGCAAAACCTAGACTGGGATGGTCATGAATTTCCTCCTTTTTCATGGTCCTGGACTTCTAAAAAGAATGTGGGTGATACAGGCCCGTGTCCAACAATATAAACGTTGTGCGAGTTTTAGTCTGATCAGGCGTTTATGGCTGAAAGCGAGTCTGGAGGTAACCGCTGTGTTTAGTGATTCAAATTAGTTATGATGTGTAAAGTTAATGATGTGAATCAGGAGTTAGCATAAGCTGAGACCTCAGCAGTGCAACAACAATTTACATTCGTTTAGGTTTTGTCATTGTAATACTATGGTCTGTGGATCTCGTTTGGCCCCATGGGGACTTTTGAAGTCTTGAGCAAGGATCACCAGTTAGTAGGAGACGGACAAATACCATGCATTGGCTTTTCTGCAGTTATGAGGAAGTTAGGTACTGGTGTGTCTTATTTCTTAGAATCATAGAATGGTTTGGGTTGGAAGGGACCTTTAAAGATCATTTAGTCCAACCCACCCTGCCATGGGCAGGGACATCTCCAACTCGATCAAGTTGCTCAGAGCCCTGTCCAACCTGACCTGGAATGTTCCGGGGATGGGGCATCGACCACCTCTCTGGGCAACCTGTGCTGGTGTTTCACCACCCTGATCTTAAAAAATGTCTTCCTAATGCCTAGTCTAAATCTATGCTCTTTTAGTTTAAACCCATTACCTCCTGTCCTATTGCAACAGGCCATGCTAAAGTTTGTCCCCAAACAGATTTCTGCCACCTGCTTGAAAACTGGAGGGCTGATAACTATTTCATGTAAAGTCTGCCACTCTAAATATTTCTTAATTTCTTAATTAAAATTATTGGTAATTTTACAAGTGCTCTGAGCAAGTACTTTTAAAATGGAAATGGCATTTAATACAAATTAACGCTCCCTTCCCAGTTACATCCATAATGGTACACACTCTGTAAAACAGGTTGTATGTCACAGAAACTAAGAATTCACTGTATTAAATATTAAGTGTAGAAATTACTAAATAACAGTTGTGGGAGATATAAAATAGCATTCTTTGGATTTTCAGGTTTGACAAAAAGATCAGTTAATATAGGCTCTTTCTCTGTTTAGTCGGGGGTATATAAAAACCTGATCCCACTTACACAGCATTTAACTTTGACGAACTTCCTGCTGAATTCCAGTGAGATTTACTGGGGTAAAAGCTGCAAGTTTAGATGTTGAGAGACAGTTGTCTGTAACTCCAGTGAAAATGTGTAGCGTAAAATGACCACACTCAAATAGTTGGCTTTAATGATGAAATATGTTCAGTCTTTAATGCTGCTTTTAAAAACATCCACAGCAGACCAGCTGTAGTGGAACAAATGGCACTGTTACAATTATTACCTGAAAATTATGGGCACAAATGGAGCTTTCTGATACCCAGTCAGTTCTGTCACATCTATGTCATGGATTTACCCAGAGAATTATTAAATATGTCTCATTTTCATTAGTTTTGTATAATTGTTTCATTATAGCAATAAGACATAATAGACGTTGCATTTCCTGGAAGATTACAGTATCGTTTGGTTGAAAGAACTTGCTCAGCCTTCAGCCTAATGCCTCAAAAATCACACTGGCCTTGCAGTAATAGTGGAGTGCCTTAGGATATTACTTTCCCTGCTCATTCTGGCATAAACAAATGGCTAATTTATCACTATATTGCTAGCATACTAACCGAGCTGCAGCGGGGGTACCCGTACATTTTAATAGGTTGGACAAAAAAAAAACCCCAACCCTGAAAACCCAGCCATCCTGAAGCTAAAATTCTCGCTTTTCTATCATTCAGGGAGAAAACAATGAACTCAGTGATGTCGGTCTCAGAAACACTAAGAGGGGTAGAAAACTAGGCCAGGGCTCAGCTAGGACACCATTTTACAGCGATACCGGAGCTAGATAGGATTTTAACAGTTTGTGTTCAAAAGCTCATGACCCGACACAGCCTTGTCAGATGCAAGTTCTGGTAGTCAGGGCCTTTACTGTCATTTTTATAAGTAATATAATACATCTTAATCATGTACGCAAATCAGGCCGCAAATCATTTGCATACATCCCTATTCCCAGACCTGTAATTTAACAGGTGTGCTCGGGCCCCAAAGGGGAATGCACTGGGTCTCCCACCAATACTGCTCGCTCTTTCTCTTCTCTTCTTTTCTTTTCCTTCCTTCCTTCCTTTCTTCCTTCCTTCCTTTCTTTCTTCCTTCCTTCCTTTCTTCCTTCCTTCCTTCCTTCCTTCCTTCCTTCCTTCCTTCCTTCCTTCCTTCCTTCCTTCCTTCCTTCCTTCCTTTCTTTCTTTCTTTCTTTCTTTCTTTCTTTCTTTCTTTCTTTCTTTCTTTCTTTCTTTCTCTTTCTTTCTTTCTTTCTTTCTTTCTTTTCTATTTGTTCAGGAGTTTTGAGTTTTGTCTTAATTTATTAAGGGCCTTTTTTGCGAGTTGGGAGTGCTGTGAAGTGAAAGCAATGATGCATTTTGTGTGCCAGCTTTTGATTTTGAAGTATTTTAGGATCTTGTATTCCCTCGACTAAGGGGCATCAGACAAATCTGATGCAAGAGTTTACTGAGCCCAGCATCTTTGCAGTGCTTGCTATGGCTGCATCTGCAGCCTAATCTCACGCTGTTTATGCTGGCAAGCTGTTGTCAGTCCTTTAAGTGTTTAGTGCATTGTCATGTACCTTTATCAACTTGCCATTGTTTGAAAACACAGTTTGTTTTCCTGAGGTAATAGTGTGTGGTTTGTGGAGCCGTATTAAACAGTAAAATCTCTATTCAGATTAGGGGGTTAGTCATTTTGGGATGAGGAGTTGTAACACAGGGTGAAGCAGCTTCCTGAACCCTGTGTACTTTTAGGGAAATGTGATTGTACAGGAATTCTTCAAGCCATAATTTTTATATCATCCAGGTGTATTTGTGATAGGTGTAGCAGAAAGAGATCTTTTCTACTCAATACTCCCTCGGTCTAAGCATATAAAAGAAGCAACTTTTCTCACTCCACAATTCACATTTTTTTAAAAAAGTAAAAATGTAGATGGGTTTCTGATACGTTTAATGGTTCTTTAATCCAAAAATAATCTAATCCACTTCTTGGCAAGATATTCCTCAATATGAGTGTCAGGGTCGAAAGAGTTAATTCTGTGAACAGCAGTACTTGGTAAGATGATACTGATGGTATTGTGAAAGTGAATAAATGATGTAACAGAGTGTCCTTGCTTTTCTTTTCTTTGCCATCATCAATTTTTGGTTACTGGGAAATTAATAGATTCATTTTCCTACAGTTACCTGATTTCTTTTCAGCAGAACTGGAGAAGGTCAAATGTACTCGAGATCTCAGAAGTATTAAAGTTAGATTATCCTAAAATATGCGACCATTTAGCTAACATATCGTGAGTCTCTAAGGAAATCCTTAATCAGATGCATGAAGGAAGATACATCATGCCCAACAACATAAATATCTTCGCGAAGGGCAAAGTTAAGCAGAGGAAGGGTGTGCAGATTTGCAACTCTGATGTTTGCATTAAAAAGTCTTTGTGTGTCTTTGGATGGTGAGGGAATGAAGTATAATTTTCTGCTGTCGTGGATGGCTCGGAAGGAGCAACGAGCGTCTTCTCGGTACTAGGGGACTGATCTGCACGTACTTGGGTGGTGGTGTAAGTGCGTGCTGCAGCACCTCTCTCGGACGCAGCATTTCTCGTACGGCAGGGAGAAGTGTTAGCATGGCGCAAGCGTATACGGTACGCCAGAGTTGTTTACTTTGGGTGAACAGGAGTTGCCCTCAGCCCTTCCCGACAAATTTGGCCCCCGGTCAGAGGGCATGGAGAGCGCGGCGGTCCCCTGGGCATGCGAAGCCTGCGGGGAGCTGCGCCGGAGGGAAGGGAGCAGTGCCGCTCGCCTTCCAGCCGCCCTCGCGCTCCGGAGATCGCGTGGCCCAGCGAGCATGTCCCCTGCTCTCTTCGGCTCTTCTTTTGCGTAAGTAAAGCAAAGATTACGAGCTGGCATCATCAGCGTTAAAAGATAAGTCGCCTGCGATGAAGTCTTCGCCTGTTCAAAATTTGCGAAGGAATGGCTTGAGGCTCGGGGAGAGGCCACAGGGTGGTCCGAGGAAAGGTTCCTCGCAAACGCGCGCTCTGCCTGCGACCTCGTTAGCCAAGCTCGCCAAGCTAACGATGCTCATTGGCTTTGACATTGGCAAAACGGAGTACACAGCTTCCCTTAAATGTTTTTTTGTCAACTTTTTTCAAGTGACCCACTTACGTAATTGGCCTCTGGCTTAAATTAAAAAAAATAAAATATATACATATATATATTTGATCCCTGGCTGATTTAAAGGTTTATACTGGCTAGTAGCGCTACATTTTGGATAACTGCTTTAATGGTACTGTGGCTTTTAAAATTGAAACAGTCATTCTGAAACTTTAGCATTAGCTGGGTTTGAAAAAATCACAAGGCTTTTTATGTTTTCACTTTGTCATTCTGTTACAATTAAAGGGCAATAACTGTCTGAGGAAGAACACATTAAAGGACAGTATAGATTGTGCCCTGAAATACGGCCCAGCTGGGAAGAATAAATCTCTTTGCGTGGCCAAATAGATTTACATTAAAATGTTATTTTAGTATTCTGACCAAACAGTTTAAGCGCTGGTTGATCTGGCTGGCTGGGCATTCTGACACCTCTCTCGGGCAAGTTTCAGTCCGCAGCCCCCTGCAACCTCCCGAACACCTAGTGAGAGCTACCCGAAGGCAAACAGTAGGTTTTCCTTTGTTTGGAGGTTAATTCCAAACTAGCCAAAAAAGGGACAAAAACCGTATCAGAATTTCAATTCCATTTCTTTTGCAACAAAGACATTTTTCGTGCTTTTTTGTTAAAGACTCTGTGGTCCAGGAATCTATTGTTCTTTATTTTTTGGTGGTGGTGGCGGTGTTGATGAAAGCCTATGTGATAATAGCCGCCCCGATTCCAGTTGTAGAAAGATCACATTTTTTTCTTTCCTTTCTCCTCCTCCTGCCTCAGACAATTAGATAAATGATTTCTTCTTAGTGCAAAATGATATCCAGAGGTCAGTCTTTGACTTTGCTGAGAGTCTTTTAAGCGATATATCAGCAATACCACTTAGCTCTTGTTGAATTAAATATAAATACAGCTCATACAAATAATATTATTGGAGAAAAAAATCAGTCTGTGCAGCTTCAGATTTCTAACAGAGTCTAAGACCTACAGGATTAATGGAGTCATGGTCCTTTGGGGTTTTGTCCCAGACCACACAGGTCTTGTAAGGGAATAAGGCTATTTTAGATTGATGGACTTTGTTCATATTTGGTGCCATTACCTAGGCAATACCGACCGTTTATCTCCTTTAAAGTAGACAGAGATAGTTCAGCAGGAAATCTTTTATTATTTCTCTATTCCTAAGGGAAGGAAATGACAGATTGGAAGGCTCAGTTTGTTAATTGATGGCATCTTGTGAAAAAATACATTTATCCTCCCCCACACCCCCCCAGGTATTCCAGATAGATATGGAATCAGATAAAAATGAAGAATAATTATTCAGACTGGAAGAAAGAATTATTCAGGAAATACTTAGGAATTAAACAGGTTTTAAAAATTCATAGGAAGCTGTTTAATATTTTTAGTCACTATTTATTTTCCTCTTTTTTTTAGTTCCTCATAAACAATTTATAAATACTGAAAATACGGTACATTCACAAAGAAAGATACAGTATTCTCACTTAGAAGTCTTTATATATATAGAATACATCTCAACAATAAGGGTCACTTGAAGTGCTTTGCAAAAACCAGCTTAAACCCTGATCTTCTACACGTTGTATATGTTCTTAGATTTACATATACATCCTTAATAGGACTACATCCAGAAGAAGGTTGTGTTGAGTGTGTATTTTATGCTTTATATGCAGGGTATGAGTAACTGTTTAAATCAGGAGAGTGTGTATTGGGGAGACATGCCATGCGGTGAGGAAAGTACCTGTCTAAACTGAAGCTTAGAAGTGCACTAGCATAGTGGAACACATTTGGCTTTTGATTTGTACCTAAGTTCGGTGATAAGCATTTATGTCCTCTTTATTTTATACAGGTGCTTTTATTATATCTGTTACATATCATGTCCTAAAATAAAAGACCAGGAACTGCCTAAGTGTTTATAAAGGCTTTAGTGAAATTTAAATACTTTGTTTGCCTCATTAAAGTCTTCACACAGCTGGATCGGAGGGAAATACGTACTTTTGCCAGAGACCTGCATTAGCTAAAACACAGGGTTGAAATGGTTGAAAAACAGGGTTAAATGTCAGTCCAGACTCTCTTTCCTGACTTTAGTCAATCCTGGAAACTTCAGAGGATGATTATTTCAGGATTTATTTCTGATAAATCAGACTGTAAAACTAAGCCCTAGTAGGCAGTCTTCCAGTTGCTTTTTTTCAGTCTCAAGGAAATGATGCAGATATTTCTGTGAGTAAAAGCAGGATTAGGCTTAAGGTAGTCTTAGCAGTTCTTGGAGAAGAGTCCATATTAAGCTGATAAGGCTGGTTTTAAAAAGCATGTTCGGATCTTTGTTAGCACGATTCATCTGTTTTCCATTCGCTAGATAAAGACAGCAAAAATGACTAAACCGCAGCAGCAGACTAGTCTTTTGTGCGCTCGCCGAGCTGCTGCGAGAGAAGCAGAGGTCTGACTCCAAATCCTGCCGGGGCAGCCGAGGGGGATCTGTTTCTTCAAGGATTCCACGTTAGCACGTAAACGCGCTCGACCACAGCGGCGCGGTTGAGGGCGGAATCACGGAATGGCTGCCTTGGGACGGCGCCCCTGGAGATCATCCCGTCCCGGCTCCAGCCCTTGCTGGAGCAGACTGGGCTGCGGCCAGTCGCCCGGGACCGTGTCCACTCGCCTAAGTCCCGTAAGTCCGGCTCCGTCGCGTGCCGGGGAGCCCGTGGATCCCCTTCCCTCCCTCGGCCGTGCTCTGCTGAACGTGGACCGGTGGCCGGTGGCCGCCTTCACCGTGAGGGCCCGTCGCTGGCTTGTGGTCGGTGTCCACCGGGACCCCCGCCGCCGTTTCTGCCCAGCTGCTTTGTGGGTTTTTGGCCCCGGGGCCGTGCTGGTACTCGAGTCCAGCTGCCATCCAGGGGCTGCTGCAGCAGATCTGGTGGCAGAATCAAGGTGTTAATTAAATAATCTGTGTTGCAAAAGGAAAAAAAAAAAAAAAAAAGGCTTACTAACGTTACACTATTGAGACTCTAGCGAAGTATTAAAATCTGAATGAACCTAACTATTAAAAGTATCGGTTCTCCTCTCTAGCTATGACTTTTCAAAATTCCGAACGCTGGAGGATTAACATACCCTCCCATCAGAGTTTCTTAAAAAGAACCGAGGTGTGCCTGTGTAATGATTTCTGAAGAAGCTAAACCCCTTAATTTCTTATGGCGAGTATTTGAACTACAGGTCCTGTAGCACTTTGGAAATTCAGATCGCTTTATTTCAGCAGTGTTCCCTCATTAAGTTTTACTCGGGGGGTATTTTAAAGTTCTAAACACAAACATAAGCATACTGCAATCAAAACAGTGCTTAGCTTCTGATCTTTGCCAAATGCACAGTCATCCAATGGTATCATAATTGATCTCGGTACTGAGGTGCCAAACTCTGTGTTGCTGAAGGATAGTGAGATGATGTAAATAGCTTTTTGTGTTTTGCAATAAAGCACACTTTTATTGTGCTTGATGTAAAAGCAGGAGATGAAGGTATTCTTTTATCGAAGCAAACATGTGGAAAATTGCTCTAGATTGTTATAGTACAGAGCATCTCCCCTGAAAGGAATGAGGTTCATCTATAGGCCAAACTCTGACTGTGGCACTTTATTGGGGTTACTCCTGGACTCTGTGTGGTCAAAGCAAATAACATCATGTCCATCTAAACTGTTATAACCATGAGACTGGCACATTTTCTCATCTATAGTGTTATATTCTAAACTGTCACTAGGCATTAACTCAGCCACTGGTGAAGTCCTACCACCTAGAGATGAACTCTGCCTCAAAATGATGTTTTCCACTTCAGTGCTACTCGTATAGCAATTACTGGGTCATTAATATCATTGCATGCAATTAGTGACAGTAGAATGAGCAAGAGGTTTGTTATTTATTTAATATGAACTTTCACTATAACCCTTTCTTATCCAAGTGCTACAGACAGCAACCAGAGAGATTTTCAAGGCAGATGACCATCCTTGAAAAGCGGTGTTGCGTTTGTATGATAGAGAAAAGAGGTCCTCGTTTAACGTTAAAGCTTCTGCTTTTGTTTCCAGCAAGCCTGCTTGTCATTAGCAACAATCAGTGTAACCTGAATGCTAACTAATTCTATTAGTTATGTTCAGCTGAACTGTTAAGCAGAGCCTGCTGTGGCAGTGGGGAGATGTTTCTCCCCATCCGCGAGAGGCTTTTGCTGGTAGTGTGCAGGGAGAAAGGACAGACTCACGTAAAACACCTGTTTGTGGTTGGTGAAGTTAACTAGGTAGTGATCTGTTTTAGATGCATACTTTCTGATATATGCTGAATACATCATAATTAGTGGGCTTACATCTGCCACAGTTACTTCAGTGCTCACCAATGTATAATTTGTTTATGTAAACTAGAAGCAACCATGTGTGCAGTAGACCATTATCTGACAACATTTCTCAGAGTATGTGAAATATAGAACTGAAATACTTTCAGAAATGCTTAACCGTCATGAAAGACTTAAATTGTCATTCATGGTGATGCAGTATTGAGATGCTTTTATTTCTTCTTTTTTTATATATAATCTCTAAACCATTCCAAGAGAATTTTGCAAACGGACACTTGACAGCAGCAAAGCAAGCAGGATTTTGTTGTGGGTGGGTAGATGCTGTGACCTTCCGTAATGGATAATAATTCAGCAAATAGTTTACTGTTTAGTACACTTCAGCTGTGGTGTTCCTTAACCCAGAGATAAAGTGGTGCTGTTTTTAAAATGATAGGCAGCAGAAACCAGTCGGAGCTCACAGCTTTTTTGATACTTTCCAACTCCGTCTTGCTCGCTGTCTCTTTTTCCCTTTATGGAAAGATTTGTTGACATAAAGGGCCTTTTCTTTTTTACCACCTGTATTCTTGTTGTATGATGCCGTGTCTCCCTGGAATTAATAGAATCATTCTGAATGTAGGAACTCTCTCCCTATTTTGTGCTTAACGCTTGGGTGGTCCTTCTCAGTTGGACGACATGAGATGCGGGAAAGAGAGTCTATGGATTTCCAGAGATGTGCCTGGAGTTAAGCAGTTGGTATATACCAAGGTATATTACACTACAGAACGGATTGGCTCGGTCTTGTTTGTGTCCTCCTTGTTGCATCCCCCCAAAGAAAATTGAAACAGTAATAAAATCTGTCTCTCTCTTAACATACGAATACAAGCGGGGATTTTTATGGGGAATTATATAAAGACCCCTATATCATGAGTCCCATCGAAGTACCACAAGTCACGCCATTCGCATTTGGACAAGATACATTTTAGAGCAGTGGTTAGAAAAGTGAATCACTCAAGTTTCACTGCGAGCCTTTGTCTTCTTCCAGGCAAGAAGAGGCCTGTTTTTTATTTTACTTCATTTTGTTCTGGTTTTAGCTTGACTGGGGAGAGCATTGCTGCTTACTTGCTGTGCAGAATATAACTTGTGGATCCTGTTCAGATATAAATCCTGAGACATACGACATAGGACTTAATTTAAAAAACAACAAGGATGAGAAGCGGAAAAGAAGAAGGGAGAATTCTTGTCCTTTCCTTCGCATAGAAGCTTTGCCTTGTGGGTGGATAGAGGGGAAAAAGGACTGGCTTCAAGAGTATTTATAAACACTCTGTAAGCCTTAGTTTAAGAAAAAAAAAAAAATCTACCTTAATTTGAAGAAATGTGTGGAATAAGATTGAGAGAATGAGTTGCTGAATGGCCTTTGGGTTGAGAAACTCCTCAAAATTCTGCTGCCACCTTGGCTTTGCAAGTAGGACAAATAAAAAAGCAGATGTTAGGAAAATGCAAAATTATTGGTAAACCATTTTTATATATTTTTCATTACAGTCTCGCGGTCCTAAATCGTATTAATTGAGCAAATTCAGCAGGTTTTTATCTTTTTTTATTAAGGATCCTTTTTTGTCTCTATAAGATCAGTAGAAAAGTTAGGATATGGGTTTTTTTGTCTGTAGATAGAAACACAGACAACATATTGACACTAGTCAGCGCAACTATTCCTAATGCCTTTCAGTTTTAGCACTTGTGGTCCAGGTTTGGGACTGCTGTTAGTTAAATTTTGGAAGACAATTTCATTTTTTTATAAAGTGAAGATTTCAGTGTCAGTCTCATTTTTTGTCACTACAGGCCAGGGTAAACCGTTAGTTGCTAGTAGTTGAAATTAGTATATTTATCTTCTCTTCAAACTTTCTGCAGCTCACCCAATGTAGTGTTTGCCAAGCTACCTGTTCTTTGGTGAGTGGCCTGAACAATTTCTTTTGGTTGTTTCAGATCTCCATGCAGATCTGGCATTGCTACTAAGTGGGAGGAAAAAAAAAAAAAAAAAAAAAAAGAATTTAATTTCATTTAATTAAAACACTCTTTCTATTACCTCAGCTGCCTTGTTCTTCATCCCTGGCTGGTCTAGAAACAACCTCCGTGTTGTGATCTGTGATTTGTGGTTTCGCAGTGTGTGATTTCTGGTGTTCTTAAACCTGTCCCATAAATTTAGATAATTTATGGGAAAGAAGAATTATTTATTCGGTGCTTTACTAAGAGAGTCATTAAAAGGACCAAAAGCAGATGAAAGCAGCCAGAGCACAAACACACAATGCCTGGCCAAAATAGTGTTCTATTACTTAATAAAATAAAAAACCCTCAAAAGCTTTACATGCGCTTAGTAATCCCGTGAGTGCATATGAGATCAAGTGCAGCTTTGCTTTAAGAATAACTTCTTACTACTGTTGGATCTAAAGCTTTCGTGGATTTTTGCTGCTGTTTAGGCTTTTCCATTCCATTTCTAAGCACAGCTGGGGAAACGTGGAGATGGGTAGGGTTATTTGATTTTATTTAGCTCTTGATTTTGAGAAACCTGTTTTCTGATGCTGAGTTCAAGCAGTATTTAAGACAAAAAAAATGGTGAAAATCACTACTATTGGACAGTAGCGATCTACACCGAAGAAACCTGTAATTCTCATTTTTCTATTAACAGATCCACACCAGCAGCAATTAATTCTTGATGACCTTGTCTTTGATACACTGCCAAATGGCTTGTATCATCCAGCACATGGAGGGGGGACAAAACCAATTTTGCCCTCACCCATCAGTTGACATCACTACTCATTCATTCCTATAGTCTGTGGCTTAAGGTCCATTTAGTTTTCACAGGAAAATTAAATACGACAATCACAATTTCTCTCTGCAGCTATGTAGTCCATTTCATATTCAAGCTCTAGAAAGAAATGTGTTATAAAGTTGTGTTGGTTCAAAGGATGTGACATTTAATTTGCAAGTAGGTAATGTTTTTCATAATCCTAAACCATAAAAGTAGGGGTAGTAATTGTGGCAGAATTAAGAGGCTGAGATTTTTGTCTGCTGGTGTTTTCTTAAAGTAATAGTCATGGCATTTTTTCATTTTGTAATGTGTGTTTTCAGGAGCGAAGGAAGCTGAATTTTTGTGACTGTGCCTTCATTTCTAATCTCTTTGTGAATGAAAAGCTATATACAGGCACAAATCCAGCAGCTTAATTCTCCATCTGATTAGAGCAATGTTACCAACCTGATAGATTGAAAACAGCCAAGATCCATGCAGTGGCTTAGCCTGCTGGGAGGTAGAGTAATAACAATCAAATGAAGATATATTAAAATGTAATATTACTTCCTCTCCACGGGGACTGTATAAGAATCATAGCCAGGAACTATTCTTGTCAGCTGACTCTGTTTCGCTTACTGATTCCCTGCCTCTGCATTTATGACTAATGCATTTTGTACAATAAATACTTGTGAAGTTTTAAAAGCAAATAAATGTAGAACATCGTACATTGATTTATGTGAGTTCCGGGGGTTTTGTTGGTTTGTTTGTTTGTTTTTTAATAATTTATATATTTCGAAGAAGGGAAGGGAGAGCTGGAATGAAAATCTTCGGTCTGAATCATTTCGTTTCCTCTTGTGTAAGGGAGAGGATATGTTAAGGCAGTGGTTTACGAAACTGAAAATGTATGCTAGCTTCTCCAAAGTGAGTATGTATCAGCAGACTCTTAGCTATAATTTTGTAAGGAGTCAGTTTTTTCTGAAAGTTAAGAACCCAAAGTGATACTCCTTATAAAATGGCAGCTGCTGTTATATTCAAGGAATGCAGACACACAGTGTTTATATGGGGCTCAAACATCATTTTTGACTGACTCCTGTAAACATTGCCTATAAATTATTATGATTTTGTCAGAAAGTCTTAAAAATTAGTAGAGATTTTAGGGAAATTATATGTGTTTATTTATAGATGTGGATAAACTGCTGACTGAATAATTTAGTGCGCTTTTGACTGTAATTATTAGTTTTGCAATTGACACCGGCGGAACAGGACAGGTCTTAGAAAATCAGAGGTACCTATCCATCAAAAAGATGTGAAAACGTTTTGCTGCCTGTTTAGCAACATTGTACTTACTTTTAGTTTCCTATGTCTTGCTGTATTAAGTGTGGCATCCTGAGAACATTTAATACTCATGAGAAACTTCATATTAATCATTAATTATGTTTATTAATGTTAATATTTAAGTAGTATCTAGTCTTCTTAGCACAGGGCTGTGCATGGTAGTTTGTGTGTGAGTAATGGCCTCTAAAATATTCCCATATTTAGACCTAAATATAAAAAAACCCAAACCTGTTCTTTTATATATATATATACATATATAAAAATAAACTGGATGGAAGGCCTAGAATTTGATCATATAAACATACCAGAGGGTAGTAGCATTTCCATTTTACGTGCAAGGAATTTGTGTTACGTTTCTGTGTTTATACCCACAACTCTGTCACAGACACTCTTTTTTTTGGCAATACCCTTTCAGTGTGAGCAGAGCTCCAGGTACGGGGTCCCATTCCTGCTGAAGCGTGAGTACAGTGGGGGAGCTTACATGATAGCGGGTATAATTTTCATTTGGAGATCAATATAGAAAGGCAGCAGCAAGCGTTTGAGGAATATTTTGGACCCGATCCCTTGTTTGACTTCTGCACACTAAACTGTCAAGGGACATTAGCAGGATGAAACTGTTTTCTCCGATGTCCCAGGTTACTTTTTTTTCTCCGTGCAGCTCTTCAAAGCTTGAAACTATGTGTTTAAAACTACCCACTTTCTTCCTGGTACGCTAGGGATATATGAGGTTATATTTCGATAGCCTTAATGAATTTTGAAAAATAATTTCCTCCAGTGGCCTTGGGTAATTGTCAGTTTAATTACAGGGAGAAGCTGAGATGGAAACTTTGCTTTGTCGCTGAAATGCTCCTCTTTGAAAATTCCCCGGTTCTCGGGACGTAGCAGTCTCTACTCTGAGCTATAACATAGGCTTTTCGAAAACCCCTTGAAGAACTGTGGAAAAATTGAATACTTCTGCAAATTCATTCATCTGACATCAAAGCTATAAAGCATTCTTTCAGCAAGCAGGCGAGGCAGATTGCGCTCACATAGGCACACAACCAGACTCATTGTGCATCTGGGCCTTCCCGTTTGGAGACTGTATTTGAAATAATTTTGCATTCTTTTTGCCGTCTTACTTTCTTACTCTGTACTGTGGTCAGACTGCATCCTCTGCATCTTATTGAGGTCTCCTGCTCTGTGGGTTAAATGGATAGGCCTTTAAAGAATAAAAAGGCATTGATGTTCAGAAGCAGCAGCACTCTATTCAATTAAAATCAAGTAGAAGGTGTTTAAGGAGATGTGAGCCCCCATCGCCTTGATTGAAAAACAAACGAAGAATATAAAAAAATGCAAGACAAAGTCAGTATTTATTAGTTGTACTTTCAGCTGATGCTCAGCTTTGGTGTTTCTATTTACTGCTTTTCTTCCCTTGTCCTTGTGCTGGTACATTGGCAAATAGGTCATAAAAACCACTTTCAGCAAAGACACGTTTGATTTATGTCCAGAACTGGTTCTTAGTATTGATTTTTTTTCCCTCTGGAAAAAAAACAAAAGAAAACAAAACTATATGTCTCCATTATTTTCTGAGCCTGGCAATGCAGTGGCACATTTCAGATCGGCTTTTATCTTAAATTACTCATTGTGCTCTTTTATATTTTAAAAAGTCTTTTTTGTAAGTTGGAAAAAAAAAGAAATAGTTGCATGTACGGCCTTTGTCACGTTTTTACAGGGGGAGGGAACAAGAGGAGGAACTGGGAGGGACCAAGTATGAGGAGAAGGGAATTTTGGGAAAAGAAAGCACAATTTAGGAAGTTTTTATGGTGGCTGTAATTTGAGTTAGTCACAAAAGAGGCAGAAGTGGAACAAAACCAAGAAGTAGATCAAAGGCAAGGAAGCAGGGTTCAGCGGTATGGGGTTTATATCTTTATGGCTAGAGAGAAGATTAGAGCAAGAAAAATACTGCCATGGGGCTAGGAGGACATTGTGAAGGAAAAAGGAAATACACATAGGCTGCATTTGAAAGAAAATCCCCAAGGAAGGTGAAAGAGAAGGAGTGAGAATTAAAAACAAAGATCTGAACAGTGTGAAGCCCTGGCTGAATTAGATCCCGAGCTGAAAGGAGAGGGGCAGAGGCAGGAAAGTGCGGCTTAAGCAGTTCACCGCAGCCGCGACAAGCAGCGAGCTCCGTTATATCCCGTTATATATAACGAGCTCCGTTACATCCCATTTTCTGTTTGTTTTCTCCGCCTGGCGGTCTGGCGCTGGTGCAGGTGCGCGCACCCGCCGGCATGCGCGTCCTGTGCCTTGGATGAACCGGCTCCGAGAAACGACGGCGAAATTCCCACCCCCAGGACAACCGGGGTGGGAAAAGCCCCTCTGCCTTCCCCACGTAGCGAAGCCGGAGCCCACCGTCGGTGGCCGTGTCTGCTTTGCCACCCGTGGCCGGGACACCAGCCCGCACGCCGACACGGCCGGTGCTCGGCACGGTGCGGGACGGCCGCGATGCCCGGAACTGAGGAGCTGTGGAATAGTTTTCCAGCAGTTTTGGGGGGTTTGCAAGCACCAGCCGGCTGGGGCGGCAGCGGAGGTGAACCCCTAGACTGTGACTCAACGTTTTGGGTCCTCCGAGGCGGTTGCGCTTGGCGCGTAAATCGCGCGGCAGCGTCGGCTCGTGGTGGGGTTGCGCGGTTCCAGCCAGCGCCCAGATAAGTGAGAACAATATAAACGCGGGGGAAAGCACCCGTTTGTAACGAGCTAAAAGGTTTCCGTGAGAATAGAGTGTACTCCCCTCCGCCCCCGCGGAGGCTCCTCAATGCTGAGAAAAGTGAGATTGTACTTTAAAATATTAAATGGTTTTCCAATCGGCACAGAATCTCAGCTTTCACCTGGGTCTTTTGTATGCGTTCACTTCTTCCAGCAGGAGATTTGTAATAGAGGAAGCAGGTGTAACGTGGTGATTATAAAGATATTGTTGGGGGGGGGGGGGGGGGGAAAGGTGAAGTTTCAGTGCTTTGCTCCTCTGAGGCTGCCAGGGCTTCCTTTTCAGCTGAGTCCCTCACCTTTTAGCAAGGTGCAGTGTTTTCAGCCAAGTCAGTCAGTCAGTCAGTCAATTGTGCATAGAGAAAAAGGTTGCTGGGTAAATCTGAAACCTTGACAACACATTCCTCCATTTGTATATATTGTACGACTTACCAATGTATTCATTCCTTTGGCTTTCAACATTTCACAACTTTCCATAGGTCAGCCCAAGCAACAAGAACAGGTCCTGGTAGATTGAAAGATTTCCGCTTTCAGACACTCATGTTCACATCACTTTGCCTGTTGATTTTCCGGTTTTTATTTATTTTTATTTTTTTTATTTTTCTTTTATTTTTAATCAGCAACATCAAATGGGTCTTTGGAGGGCCTGGATAACCAGGAGGGAGGGGTGTGCCAGACAAAAACCATGAAGATCCTCATGAAAGTTGGACAAGGTAAAGACCATCTGCTGTTTCATGAACTCACTTTGATCAGTCTCAATGTCCTTTTAGTTTTCAGGCTTCTTTTAGTGGTGTAGAGCAGAGAGCCAGCCGACTCCAGTGTGGTCATTCCTCCTCGACAGTCTGAAAGCAAAGCCTATTTTCTCTTCCTCGGCTACTGACAGATTTCTACAGAAGGAGGGTTAGCGTAATAAGATCTCTTCACTGGAGAGATCCCTAGAAGGAAAGGTCACCTGGGAGTAGTGTGTTTTAGTCATTTTTATTTTTATTTTAAAAACAAAAGCCACAACTCTGCTGCTCAGAATTATTTAAAATACATGAAAGGAGGGAAGCTAATATTTCTATAGTTTGCTTGTTATGAATTCTGATTACAGAGAGGTTTTTGTTCATTGTCTCTTTCACATATAGATAACCTATTGTGCAGGAAGAAAGAATTATTCTTCCAAGTAGAAGTTGGTTTAATAGTCAATCAGCATCCTCAGTTAAACCGAAATGTCATCTGCAAAGCTTTTCTTGCCAATTACAGGAGTCCCTATAGTTTCTGCAGATGGCCTCACAATTTAAACCTCTGAAATAACTAATATAACCATTTCGCTTTAGAAGGGAAATTACGGTCTTATATCTCCCAGTCCTTTGCATAGAGATTCCTCTGTTAAAAACCATTCGTGTCTCACGAGGTACCTAGAGCCGGCTTATAAGGCTCCATACCATCAAGCGCCGAAGCTGCATGAGTTCCCTTTCTCTCCCCCAGATCCCAACTCGGCGGGGCTGCCCCGGCACACGGATCCCACCAAGCGCCCCGAGCAAGAAGCTGGCACCAACGGGAAGAGTTCCACCACCAGCCCCTTTGTGAAGGACCACTCAGGTAGGTGTGCTGGGGCTTGTCCTTGCCGTCGGGCTCTGGCGGAGTCTCCTCCTTTTTCCCCAAATGCCTTTTATTTTACCATTAAAGTGCCAGAAAACCGAATGTTTTCGTGCTGAGAGGAAGCGAAAGCCAGTTCTGATGCTCCGGTGGATAGTGTCTGGGAGCTGCAAGTTTTGGCAACAGCCGCTCTCTCCCCTCTTCCGCTCTGCAGTAGAAGTTAATTACATCTTGGGAGAATATCACTCATTTACAGGA
The DNA here is from genome assembly GCF_929443795.1 of Astur gentilis. Taxonomy (NCBI): domain Eukaryota; kingdom Metazoa; phylum Chordata; class Aves; order Accipitriformes; family Accipitridae; genus Astur; species Astur gentilis. Next base: position 1,163,542 of record NC_064892.1, read on the forward strand.
AACTTTTTGGATAGGACATGCGCTAGGCAGCTTTACGATGGTAAATGCTGCCTTACATTTAGTAGTCTGGCAGACGAACGAGTCTTTCTGTCTATCTCTTCCCGTATAATACATTATCAAGTGGTTCTCGACAGCCATTTATAAAGTTTATTTCAAGGCATCTATAATTAATGTCCTGATCTTTTAACTGACCCTATAACGTCTACACATGAATGGCTGGTCTTTCACTAAATTTAAAGATTTATTTATTTTTTTATTTATTATCTAAACAAGATAAACAAGATGGTTCCAAACCAGTATCTTCAGGATGCATTTGAGACATTAGGTGAACAAGAAAAAAACTCTTAGGACCCAAGGATTCCAGTCAAAAAATTTGGTTAATTGGGAATGCTACAAAGCAGAACTTGCTGACACTTGATTCTGGGGTTCCCGAAAATGGCTGCAAGTTTTCCTCGCTAGCTCTGTCATTAGTTACTGGTCTAATGAATCTTTGATATGGCGGTCACTGGGAGGCTTCAGCCATTTCCTGCGGAGGTTCCAGTGGGAAGAGTTCACAGTTAGGTGGACATAGCATCTGCAGCGTTCTTCCACCTGTGAGCGAGCAGCAAGAGAGGGAAACCAGTTCAAATTTTCAAGTGAGAAAGTGTCAAGTGAGTGTTTTTGTGACAAATAATACGACAGTGTGATGGCACCAGATATTCAACAGGCTGTTCGGCACCTGAGCTTTTCCCGACTACCAAAGGCGTGGTGTTGCTTTCTTATAAGTAAATATAAGTTAATACAAACAGATACATGCCATAGGCATTTTGCCTATCTATCTCCCGCACTGACTCAAGCTCCTTTGTTTCATGTGGAAGCAAGAGGATTCCACTTAAAGAGGCACTAAGGACGGTTTAACTTACATCGATATGTGAAAGATAAAATAGCGGAAGAATGGTGTGACGCTGAACAGTACCAGTTGTCCTGAGAATTGTCATTTCCCTGGGTTATTTTCCCCTCGCAGTCCTATCCCACCCCTCTCCGCTGCCTGGGGCTGGCCGGCATCTGTTAAAAGATGCAGTCTGCATCAAAGGCTGCCTTGTCAGTGCCAGTCCTCGCCGCTGATGGATGGTGATGTATGAAACGGGGTGGTTTGGGAGCAGCACAAAAGTGAGACCAACAGACACAAAGTCTTGTTTAATATTGATTGCTGACTTCGGCTGTTTGCATTTAGCTATCTGACAGGGTAATTGGTTTGTCAAAGTTTAGCTGTCAGTTAATTCTTCCAGTCGTGCTTACTCTACACATTTTTAAGCAGCGTAAACGGGTCGCAGGATGGCAATAACTTCTGTCTGTTGTATTTCCGTTCTTTCCAGGATCTAGCACAGATGGCAGTAAGGCTGGGCATTCCAGTATACTGGGTTCAGAGGTGGCCTTATTTGCAGGGATTGCATCAGGGTGCATCATTTTCATCGTCATCATCATCACTTTGGTGGTTCTTTTGTTGAAGTACCGGAGAAGACACAGGAAGCATTCCCCGCAACACACGACAACTCTCTCACTTAGTACGTTAGCCACCCCAAAACGCAGTGGCAACAACAATGGTTCTGAGCCCAGTGACATTATCATTCCTCTAAGGACTGCAGACAGTGTCTTTTGCCCCCACTATGAAAAGGTCAGCGGCGACTATGGACATCCAGTGTACATAGTTCAAGAGATGCCTCCTCAGAGTCCAGCAAACATTTATTACAAGGTCTGAGAAACACACAATCAACTCTGTGGTACAGTTGAGTCGTAGAGGAAACTCACTGGTCAAATGCTTTCTGTTGGGGTTTGTGATGACGCCTTGTGCGCTAGCATTGACTCAAGCACAGGGGGGAGAAGGCGACAGCTCTTTCGCTGGGAGCCGACGCGAGCTGGACAGCTTACCTAGTCTGTAGAATTCCTATCTCAGTGAATAAGTATTCACTAAAAGCTGGAAGACTTTTACGTAGAAGATGCCCATTCCGATTGCTGTACTCTTGTTACATTCATCATCCTCAAAGCCATGTGCTGCGGGCGTTCAGGCATGTACAAAAAGCCAAGGGAAGACGGAGCGATCCGTGGATGTTAATAGCTCTAGGCATCCTGGGAAGATGCTCTAGGATATATCAAGCTTGAAATGCAATCTTCTGACTTTTGTGTGTCTCTCTCAGTGCGTACTGGATTTGTCACACAAACCTTAGTGTCTAAGTAAGACTTGTTAAAGTTCTCTTGCTTTTAGTCGGTCACTGTTCCATTTGTTTCTGTTATCCGGGGCTCTGCCATCCTTCACATAAGATTTCCTTTCACTCCACCTCCTGATTCACTAATGGAACATTAATGTTTGGAGATCCGCACTCCATCCATCTGCTACAGCAGCCTCACTTGAATGGGTAATGCATTTATAGAAATTGTGTTTGATAGTAAGGAGCCTTCCAGCCAAAAAGTTAGGCTGTCAACAAAGTCAAGAGCAGGACTGGGTGGTGGAGGGAAGGGCTGACTGCAGTTGCAGTTCAAACACTGCTGCCTCAAAAATAGAAGCTGGGAAGAAAAAAAAAGACAAAAAAAAAAAAAACATTTAGGTAGCACAGCACTTTGGTACGCTAAGTTTTAAGAGACAAGTAGGAGACACAGTAACGCGCAGTGGATTAGGGCTGCATTTGAAGGAATTCATCGTTATCGAATACCAGTGTGCAGAAAAAAAATAGTACCTTCAATACAGTAGAACAAAGGGGTATTGTTAGTAAGCGAACAAGCTTGGAGAGGACAAGACAATAGCAGGCCGCCGAGGATACATTAGGGCAGGGCTGTTGTGGTACTGGCAATAAAATACACAGCTTTGAAGCTGTAGCGAAAACGTAGTCTGCTGTGGATGACTTTTAAGCAGACTCAGCTGCTATACTATCAGATTGTAGTAAACACAGGGAAAGCGTTTAAGAAAATAGCAGAGAGCCAAATCTGGCCAAGATGATTCTAAGCCAACAGGTCAAATGAATTGTAATTCTGTCACTGGTAAAGTTGTGGAAGAAAATGAAATAAAATTAAAAAAACCAACCAAAACACAAAACCCCCTTTCTCATCTCTAAAAGTAAGACAGAATTTCGTTCTGACTGAGCCTTTTGACACTTTGGTTTATCGTAGTGCTGTCCCTGCACAGCGGGGGTAGGTACTGTGACTGACACAGCCATTCGTTGGTGCTCTGTTGCAAAGTTAAAGCACATATGGCAAACCTCTTGCAGTCCGTAAGAATCAAATAAATTATGACACTGAGATGGAGAAGGAAGATATGTCTTATTTATAATAGGTGTATAGAACACAAGGGATATAAAGTGAGAGTTTTTCTTTCATTTGTTCTTTCTTACTTTTTTGGTTTGGTTTGCTTTTTTCTACTAATATATATTTTGAGATTGCACAGTATCTACACCAGAAGATGTGAAATTCATTTGCGGCAATTAGATAGTCTTAACTTGTCATCATTTTACATATATATGTGTGTGTTTGTATATGTGTATACAAACATATGTATGTTTATATATGCATATATATATATGTATACACACATGAAAAAAAAAAAAAAAAAAAGAAACTGCTTCTGGGAAAAACATCAGCCATCCAAAAATAACAATGGGAGCATATTAAAAAAGAAATAGATCCAAAGCATCTCATAAGAGAAAACTAGGAAATATAAGGCCCAAAATACCAGGAAGTCAATGTTACTGCATCACGGATTTAACAATGACAAGGTGTGCCGGCATTTATTTTCTGTGTTGTGTTTTCCCTTGCCTTACGGGCTGATGTGTTCTGTAGATTTCGTTGAGGTTCGGGGGGGGGGGGGGGGGGGGGGCGGGGGGAGGTTCAGGTTAAAGTTTTGGTTTTACCGTGGCTATTCCCCTAAAGCTCCCACCCTGGGGAGGAAATAAAAAACCTCTACTTTTATATGTGCTATGCAAATAGACATTTCTAACATAGTCATGTTACTATGGTAACACTTTGCTTTCTGATTTGGAAAGAAAATGTAGCAACAGCATTTTGGGGTTCTCAGACCTCCGGTGAGCACCTGCAAGAAAAAAAAAAGGAAAAAAAAAATCTGTCATAGAAATGATCACTCTCTCTGTTTCCTGAACCTGAAAATGATGTTGGGATGTTGGTCCAAAAGAGAGAAACAAAACAAAAAAAAATCCCAACCCATGGTTCTGTGGAAGGTTACCATGGTGACTAACTACAGTACATATGTAATTCTTTTCAACAACCCTTCCTTTCTGTGAATCCATCCATACAAGGTTCTCTTGTAAGTCATTAAGGTTTTATTTTGGGGGAGGGGGAGGAAGGGAAAAGATGGGTTTACCGATACTGATTTTTATTAAATCAAATTACGCTTCATCAGTTGGCTACATTCTAGTTATGTACTAAACTGTGAAAAAAAGAATCGGACGAATTGCTCAAGAGCAACCTGCAACCAATTGAAAAAAAAAAAATGTATTGTGCGTCTGTTTTGTGTCTGGTGCAAAATTATGACAATCTACCAACTGTTCCTTTATTTGACGTTGGTCCAGCTTTGAAAAGTTACTGTGAATGCCTTGCTTGTATGATCATCCCTAGTCACCCGACTTGGAATTTGCACCATCATGTCTAAGTGAAGATGCTGTAAATAGGTTCAGATTTACTGTATATGGATTTGGGGTGTTACAGTAGCCTTATTCACCTTTTTAAATAATAAAAAAAACCCACATGAAAACAAGACAAAAATGGCTTTTCTTAACCAGATTGTGTATATAGAGCAATGTTGGTTTTTTATAAAGTCCGAGCAAGATGTTTTGTATAAAATTTGAATTTTGCAATGTATTTAGCTACAGCTTGTTTAAAGGCAGTGTCATTCCCCTTTGCACTGTATTGAGGAAAAAAATGGTAAAAAAGGTTGCCAAATTGCCGCATATTTGTGCTGAAATTGTGTACCATGAATATTTATTTAAGAATTTCTTTGTCCAGTTTGTAAGTAACACAGTATTATGCTTGAGTTATAAATAATTTCTTCTTTCTGTTTTTTTTTTATTTTGTTTTGTTTTGTTTTGTTTGTTTGTTTGTTTTGTTCTGTTTTAAAACTAGCCGGTCATAAGTTTGAAATCTGCTTTAGTTCCACATTACAATTAGTTCCCAGAAAATGAAAATTATGAAAATCACATTCCACGTCTGTTTCAAACTGAATTTGTTCTTAAAAAAATAAAATATTTTTTTCCTATGGAAACCTTGCCTTCTAAGTATTTTCTTCTTTTGTTTTGGGATTTTTTTTCTGTTTTAAAAGATGAAAATAAAGCAAGCCACCAAGCCTGTCTCCCTCCCTCCCTCCCTCCTTCTCTCTCTTTCTCCTCTCCCCCATCTCTCCACCCTGATTGCTAGTGGTTTATAGGAAAGAAAGCGCCTTCTAATACACTGGCTTCTGTTAACCTACTTCTTCCCCAGGCTTTCTCTTACACCTATCAGCAGATTTTAAAAACCACATGGAGTTCTTAAGCCCTTGGAAGTCCGTGAGCTTCAGCCAGGTGCAGTAGCCAGGTTGCCCGGATGATCTGGGAGGTGAGATTATAACCACACAAATAATTCCCAGACATTATGGAGTTGAATTATACTGTGGGCAGAGTCAGGGGAAAAAAAAAATAATATATATATATTTATCTGAAGGCGGGTGCTGTTGCTGTTCGTGCTGCTCTGGAGAGGAGGAGCGGCAAGCCTGGGGTGGCGGGGTGAGCAAGAAGGGACAGGAGATGGATGCCCTTGGGAGAATGGCGACGGGTTAGAAATGCTGCAAAATCACAACATCTCTGCGTGGTTCTTTCGGTGGGGCCATGCACCGTCCCATCCCCGCTTTACTGTGCCTCGAGTTACGGGAGATGGGGCCGATGTGTGTGCAGGTGACACAAGCCTTAATGCAAGAGCTGTGGCGGTGTTGCTCTAATTTTTCATTAGGATAACCGATTCTCTCATTTAGTAAATAACACCTTCATTTTTTGACACAGCCCGGTCACCTGGAAAGTGAAGCACTGTTCAGTTTGTTAGCAGCGCATAAATGGTGTGATCATCCAGGGAGTAACAGGTGGGGAGGTCTACGGAGGGGAAGGACGCATTTCTCACTTTGACAACAGATGCCAATTTGTCACAGAATTTTCACTGAAGAAAGGCGGCTGGTTATTCATAGCATTGGTCACGCAATTCCTGTTTGTCAAATTATTTTTTCTTTTCTGAATAATCGGGGGAAAAAAGTACTCTGTGGCAGAGGCGCTGTATGTATATGTTGCAATGGCATAAGTATTCCGAAACTGGACATACAGAAAGCCCTAGAGGCTGTGGAGCGGTTGGGTGAGCGTGGCTTCTTGCTGATGGAGCTCATTTTGCAGGTCCAGTTTACCGAATCTGGGCTGGAAGTTGACCTTAGAGGGAACGTCCCGGAGTGGCACTTAGGTTCACCTCCTGGCTCTGCTACGGATGTCCACGGGCGAGTTACTTGCTCCAGCAGAAGACAGTAAGTGTCCGTGGGGCAGCGTGTGAGCACCCACTGGCTGCTCGGGAGCTGATGTGGGTCCGATCCTGCGCCGAGGGCTGGGAGTCGCCTCCAAGGAGGTGGTCTCGCGTACTGGGAGGCACAGGCGTACTCGTCTGGGCTGGAACTTCGCTCCCCGCTCCGGGCTGGCGCACGGGGGGGGGGTTCGCCTGCTCGTCCCAGAGGGTCGTCGTGGGGGTCCCCACGCGGTGAGCGGCTGTGGGTGCTCAGGTCCTCTCCGTGCTGAGGGCTGGTCGGGTAGAGCTGGCTGTTAGAGCTGTGGCTCCAGCTCAGTTGAGGCCAAGGCTGTTGGGTTTGGTTTAGGCCTTGGTAAACGCTGGGAGACAGTGCTAAGAAAAATAATTTGATAGTGTCGAGTGTACATGGCTTTTTCATTTCTGAGCCTCTTTTTTCCATCTATGATAAACACGTATAATGATGTACGTATTTATAACTACCGTGTATACTGACACCCACACGGCCCTATTTTGGTCACTCTTTTAGCAATAAGGGAAAAGCAGCGTTGCTATAAACGGTGTCTCCACGGGGAGGTGGGAAACGGCTGGCAGGGGAACTACCGGTATAGGTACGCCTGGGGACAAGGCTGCCGGGTTAACGGGAGCGCCTTGCACACCGCCCTTTACCAACATAACGGAACCTCCACCGAGCCTGCTGAACTCATTTTCGTAAATGATATGTGCCTTAGACAGTCAGGATAAAGTCATTGACTTATAACCCATCTTTTATAACTTGCAGAGGGGGGAAAAAAAAATCATACTTGCATTTTGCGCTGCTGCTGACAGTGCACTATTAATTATCAAACAAGCACAAAATCAGAATTTACTGCCTTTATTATGAAACCGGTTCCCTGGCAAGAACTAGTCCAAGTCAATAGGCTCTGCTAAGTGGAAAATAAAATTATAATTCACAGTTGTTATCCATCTAGAGTGGAATAAGGATCCGTTACATAAAATAGCACCTCACAAAGTAAGCATAACAGTGTTACTGCCTAGGTTTAAAACGTTATTCCTCTTTCTTTAGCCTTTCTCTTTAGCTTTGCCGTGATGCATTGATCAAATGCTCAGTCAGCAGCATGCTCGTTTTGAATCTATATCGGCACCGCAGATTTTCTTTTTGCAGAAAAGCTTAGAATTGTGTAGTGGTGAGCAAAATAAAGGCAAATGAAAACTCAGTCTTTCTAAGAGACGCTCTCCACCTTTGTAGCCACAACAGAAATTTTGGTGGGGAAAAAGCCCAGGGTTTAAAACCACCATACACTCCTTACACAGTTGGCATGTCATTACATGAAGCATCAGATCAGAAATCAATTAATATTTGTTTTGGAAGAAGACGAGTGTTGGAGGGTATACCACCGTGTATTCATGACTGTGCCGTTCCTAATCCGAATGGTGTTGGATTCAGCTGGCTGAGCTGTCGTCTGTGAAATAAAACAGTATCTGCCTCTCACCTGGCTGACGGAAACACTTTGATGCTTAATTAAGGCATAATGCAACCAGCAGGAGTGACCCCACAGACGAAATCACGGGGCTGACGGTGGAACCGGAGTTCCCATTGGAGGTGGGGTGCAGATGCTGTCCTCCGACGAAGATGATGGGCCCAGCTGTGGGGGTGGTTGGAGAGACAGGGTCTTCACAGCTCTGGTAAAGGCTTCGGTGGAAAACAGGTAACAGCAAGCAGAAGAAAAACGTTGACAGATGAAAGGCGTAGTGACTTGGTCGGTGTTGGCTGTTGTTTCGAGCAGGTGAGGAGATCAGGCCAGGTTGTTCTGCCAGGCACTGAGAGGAGAAAGAGCCTACGTGGGATGGAGAGCCACCATCAGAACTCCGTGCTTTCTGCAAGCTGGGTGCCTGTGAAAAAGAGACCAAAGATCTGCAAGAACTGAGTAGCTGTAGGACTATTAAAAGTCTAAAGAGCAGAGAACCTTGAGCATGGCTGTCATAACCTCTGCAACAGGACTTGCGTTTTCCTAAGTGCATGCATTGACAGCCTCATGTGCTTAGGCTGCTGGAGAAGTGCAGTTAATTTAATACGGGCAATCCGTTGAGTGTGGGAGAATGGTTGCTTCTAGATCAGACCTTCAGTGGATATAAATTAGTGTAGTTCAGTTTGATACCTGATCCTGCTTATCACAGTTCAGAATTGCAGATGCATAAGCAATACTCATACAGATTTTATTATACCTCTTAGCTATGAGAAAGTGCTTTATAAGAGTGTTGTCCTGAATATTACGAAGACTGTACTCAAAAACATACCAACAATGACATGCTTTTATAAAAGACTGCTATTAAATGCCATAAAAATTGTAATTTGCATTTTATTGAACATCTTCAGCAATTTGTTGTATCTGTTCATTAAAAGAAGGTTGGATTACTAGCAAATGTATAATAAAAAATTGTTCGCATTTTAATGTGTCTTTTTGTCCGCTCTTCTAATATTTAAACTCATTCCTTCCTATTCCTGCATTCAATTCATTCCATACGCATGACCAGCAGGTCAGCTGTCCGCTGTTATTACATTATCTGTTAATCCCCACACGCCGTGTTCCCAGTGTTTCCAAATCCTGAAATTCGATCAAAATACCGAATTTTGGCTTCGTTTAAACTCAGCTGTTGGAAGTATATGATCACGTGAACAATTCAGTAATTATTCAGAAGCAATAGCATTTTAGCCTTCATCACCGTGAGGATTACTGGGGGACATGAGGCCAGAAGGCAGAGGAAGATGCAAAAGAATTCTTTGTGCGTCATTCCGAAAAATCTCAAGATTTGGGGAAGCCCAAGTGATGATGTAAGAGTTAAAAATAGTTGCATGTGCTGCTTTTGCTTCACACTCTTTCCTTCATTATGTGCTATGTTTTCTTTTCGTACATAACCAACAGAGCACATGTGAATTTTCCAGGCCCCGAAACAGCGTTCAAGCTGTAGAGATTCATACTGGTGGGTCTGGAGGTCTTTCGAATTTCCACTATTGAGAACGTGGTGGCTGCTTTCCTTCAGCCTGTTGATCCCATTCTCCGATGCCATGCCCTGCTCACCTGCCTGCTCGGTACCCCAGACCTGTCAGTCCCAAAGCCCTCTCTGGGGCTTCCTATCTTCCCAGATAAGGTTTCACTTCTGGACAAAGCTTTTGTTGCTCACCCTGAAAGTTTCTTTTCAAACATTGCCCTAGGCTTTCCTCCTTTTATATGACTGGCTCTGGATTTCAGCTGGTGACAACCTTTTCCTGGGGAAAAAAAAAAAGTTCTGATGGAACACAGGAACAGTCCTTGTACCAAGAGTGTGTTTTCTTCCAAGCCCCTTATTTTCCAATCAGCTTTAGTGTGAATTTTTATGTGGCTTTATCTTTTCCTTCTGTATTTATTCAATTGCATCTGAAGGAAAGCAGTATGCAGTAAAATTCCTAGATACAATTTAAATATAGCTCATTTCAGTCCAGTTGGTTTTACATCTCCATTCATCAATAGCTTAAGCTAAAAATATCTCAGATTATTTTGTCTTGTTTCTTGTAAATTTTAAAAAAAAAAAATCTATTAAAATCTCTTTTCAGAAAAGTGTAAGCAGTTCACTTTGGAAGGCATCATTTGAGCAGAATTAAGAAACAGTGATTGCTGTGCGGCTCCAAATTGAGTGAGCATATTTGAAAGACAGAATGACTTTTGGCAATAGCCAATATATGGTTTTGTTTTGTTTCCTTAAGCCAGCGCAATCTTGAGAAGAAGAAAGTGCTGTTGGTTTTTCTGTCTGTGCACCAGCCTGGTGGCAGCCAGCTTGGGGCTTATTTACGTAGCTTTGTCCTTTCAGTCTCTTACGACGAGCAGTGATAAAACTAAAGTCTGGATGCTTTGGCCACCGGTAGGTGTAACCTATGTGATTACACACAATACAAGGGATTTATACTAAGACATTGTTCCTGCAGGAGAAACGTAAATCCCTTCTGCCAGCTCCCCTCCGCCCCCTTCTAGTGCTGCGTTTTGAAACAGCAGACGTTTTTTTCCTTGGGATTTTTCACCCAGTCTAAATATTTCAAAGATAGCATCAGAACTATATTTATCAAGTTACACAACGCTCTTGGTTTTTCTGTGTAGCTGGCTGCTTGCAACGTTTCCACAGCATCCCGTCACTCAAGACACCGTTAACAGACCGGTGCCTACAAACGTGCAGATGAGACTCAGGAGACTTATTTTTGCATCGTTTTTTTGAGACGTATCTCACCGTCGTGTTTTACTTGTGTCACATGGGGAACGACCCAGGGCTTTTGGCATACCTCCACGCATCTGCCGCGCTGCTGCTGAGCGCGCCGCCGGCCGTGCTTTGCAAGAAACGAACGGCGAGGAGGATCCGGCTTAATTAAACCCTTGGAAGCCGCACGGGTGGCAAGAATCACAGAGGCAGGGAGAAACAAGTGCAACTATCACAGCAGCATCTTCTGCAGACCCGGAGGTGGGCTTCTCGGGAGAGGCTGTTTCTGGGTCGCGGAAGGAGGTCGGGGAAGGCTCCTGCTCTCTATTTATTATTTGACGGCTCCACTTAACATTACTGCCGGCTCCTAGAACAGCGTTTGACCTCAACGTGCTTCCTTAAACCTGAAGTGGAGTTTTTTCATTGATGCAGTTGACTGACGTCAGCACGCTGAAGAAATTGGTCCCAGATTGCTAACCGATTGACACCCGTGAATCGGGTGGCAATTAAATCACTGTAAAATATAAGACCCATTTAGTAACATTTCCAAGTCTTAGAAATAATGGCTCTTGCAAAAATCCTACCCGTTGCCAGCTATTTTAAGATAAACATAATCGTTGAGTGTACCAAGCTCTTCTTCTTTAAAAACAATGAAAATCAGAACTCTCAGCACTCTTAATCAGTGTTCAAATTCTGATTTTTTTAATCTTCCTAAATTCTAGGCCTGAGTGGCTTTCTGTGGAGGTGAGTTTTATAGTTGAGTCACACATCATATAAAAGAGTGTTTTCTTTGATCAATTTTTAGCTTCCCACCTTTGAAACTCTGTTCATTTCTTCTGAGACAGAGAAATCAACTCCTAAGTTCTATCACTTCTTAGCATATTTCTACCTTTAAAAAAAATGGTTCATCTCATTCTCATTGTTATGGTACCCATGCTCCTCAGTCTGTTTCCATTTAGTGAATTTTCCATGCCCCAAACAATTTCCATGCCCACAAACAATACAAAACTGTATTTTGAACTCTCCTTTAGTCCTGCTTTATCCTTTAAAAAAAAAAGAGAGAGAGAGAGTATATATAGTTTGCTAGCTGACACTGCATGGCTTTTTCCTATAGTGTAATCTTAGAAGAGCTGAAGAGGAACTGCGTGTGGAAGAGTTTGGATGTCATCATGGCCAATTGTTTTGTTCACAGCATTGTGGGAAACTGCTCCTGTAAAACATCTTGGATGGTGATAAGCACTTTAAGCTTGCATTAATAGTAGTAGGATTTGAAACTGCTCAGCACCTCTTAGGCATCCTATCCAGAAAGAGAGGATTATATTTTTGGCTGCAGTCACAAAGCTTAAGAGGTTTCTACGTATGTTTCTCTAGAGCAAAATCAGGATGTTTCCTTCATAATACATTAGCAGGAAACGTTTCTCTGAATACTCTGTCATTGTATCTTCCAACCTGGTGCATAAAACTCCATTTTCAAATAGGCCTCTTAATCCATTTTTTTTTTTCCTTACAAACTGCATGAATCTCCCCTGTACTAACAATTTGCCTTATTTCTCAATCCATCTTTTGTAGACAGACCACACTTTGAGCAAAGGCTGGGTCCTTTCCCATGTACTAAGGGTCCCTGCTAGCAGCCAGGCTGTCACCGCCTCCATCGCCTCCAAAATCATCCATTTGCCTTCCAGTTCAGGGCATTCGCCAGGGGTGTGGGAGCCCCGGGTTTATATACACGGCCAGCGTGACTCGGGACAGAGATGGATGTATGATCTCGGGTTAGTGCCCTGCCGGGTGTTTTGAGCGTCGTTCTTTTCTGGAGGAGTTCTACCATCACTTTTGGCAGCTGAACCACTCGGTAGAGCCTCCAACGTACTAAAATTCAGAAACCAGTGGTCCAGGGAGTCAGGCTCTAACCCTGCTGGGCCAGCCCTGCCAGCGACGTGCAGTGGCATTACCTTGCAGCCGTTCAGTAAGGGGGGCGGATCGAGGATATCCCCAAACCTGACGTTTAGGGAATTCCCCTTTAACATGGAGGGCTGGCTCATGTCGCAGAAGAGGCTGCAAGCCCATCTACACAGCCCAAATCTTGTCTGAGGGCTCCGACCCTGACATTGTCCCGATTCGACACGTGTCCCAAGTGGGAGATTGGGTCTTACTGGCAGTGTGCCTGGTCGTAAGCTCTCCCCTGAGCTTTTGGCTTGGGCTGAGACCCCACACACTTCATTAATGGTGGAGGGTGAGCTCCGTCAGGAGGGGGTTTTTCAGAAATCAAGGCATCTGCTGGGTCCAATGTTGGGAACGGGAGGGATGTCAGCAGTGCCCATCTGAAGGATTCAGATGAGGACAGGTGCAGCAAAGAGCCTGACCGCGTCTGAAGATGCGAAAAAAGATGAATCTGTCAGTTTTTGCTCTAAATGGGAAGCTGAACTTTAAGTCATGGCTTAACCAAAGGGCAGCATATGGCGGCACTGCAGCTGTTGGAAATCCGCTCGCACTTCGCACTGGCACTTTGACAAACGCTATTGTGTTACGAATACTGGATGACCCAGTAAATCCAGGGCCGTACTCAGCCCTGGCCTACGCAGGCATCATTCCTGCTGACTTTGTACATGTCTACACCCAAAAAATGTAGGGAAGTGCGTAGGACCAAAGCAAATATATGGTGCTGGTAGGCAATCCTTCTGGCAGGCTGCGAAACAATTTCGTAGCAGGAAGCGTGAATGCTGTAATGTGGAAATGGAGGAAAAAATGGGGAATCCATGAGGTCTAGGAGACACCTGGTGATTTTAAAGACCAAACTTGAATTTCTGCATTGGAGCCAGAGGCAGGCTGGCTGGTTGTTATACGGGGAAAGGGGCTCCCCCCGCCGGGATCCATTTGCCATCCTTCATACTTTGTTTCTCATCTCTCTGCCAGTTTCTATAAGGAAAGAAAGAACTCAGAGGGATTGTTTTCTGGAGTGAGGGCCTGCAGGAGGCCTGAAAAGAGCATTAAACAAATATAGGAGAGAAGAGATCATGTTGCAGGGGAGCGGTGGCTGCCAGTGATGAGATCTTCAGTTTTTTAGTCACTTTAGGTCAGGAACCAGGTGTTTCGTTGTTGATCCCACGGCTGTTTGCCATCCCCTGCCTCCTCCGGTGACGAACAGCCTCAGCCGTACAGCTTTCGCAGCTCCAGATGTTTAAAAATACACTTTTCGAGTGCTTGAACAATAAAGTGCTCTTTTCAAAGCACTGCTTTCTATGTTCAGTGGCTGAGCCGGTGCTGATGCGTATACGCTGATTTTTTAGAAGGCATTTTAAAAGCTTCAACAAGTCTGGACACACATTTTCTTTGCTTAAAAACCTGCTTAACCCCTTCAGCACTGTGGTTTTAGATCCCCTGAGGTTCATATAACTGCAGAGGGCTTAAAATCAGAACAGTGGAAAATAAATAATAGGAAATCAATGCCCTTCTTTTTCTCAACAAGAGTAAAGGCAGACGGGAAGACTGCTGTAAACATATCTTATGAATTCAACTTACTTGTGCATTTTCTACCACTAAGAGCCAGAACAAGCTGGCTTATACCGAATGGTGAGGCAGCAGGGACAATTTTGCAAAGTGTACAATAACTGAAGAAAATACCATCCCACTGGAACATTTGGGGGACTTTATTTTATAACAGTCACAACCCCGAATTTATTAAACGAAATGTCATTACGAACGCTTGGAAAAACAAAGCAAGAGAAAAACATTGTTTAGGGTTCAAGAAATAAAACCTATCCTCATGTCACAGACACGTACTTTATCCTAAAAGAGGCAGAGCTGGTACTGGCATCAAAGACAAGGATGTCAGCGGGAAGTGCCGAGGAAGCAGCTGAGGCCTTTCGCTTCAAAAAGCTTGGCTCTGGGTGAGAGATGTTCCCACCAACAGTCAAGAGTCACAGATGACATTTTCAGGTGTCTGCAGTACTTGGCATGCAGGCAATCGCACGATGTATCCCATGCCGCACGTCTCTTCCACGGGCTTCAGTTGCTTAGGTGTCTACAACTGCTTTCAGTTCTCCACTATGAGGTGGAAAAGAAGTGTATGAAAGCCTCCCTGGTTTGTCTTGTTATTTTAGAATTAGTTCCACGAGATTTGGACAGATTCCTATCTCTCTTCCATTAGCAGAGATGACAATTTTTCACTGCTTAATGCAGTGTTAACCATTTTCTCCGACAAGGACATGGCCGACCCATCAGATTCCTGACAAATGACTGATTTAACCTAGAAATGTCGATATACAAGCTAATGCAAAAAAATATTAAGGATGAGTGAACTAATTAATGAGCAGTGTATTCCCCATGGCAACACGAATAAAATTACTGCTAGGTCAACAGAGAATTTAACATTGCTCCATATGCTTCTTTTACTGGTGTTCCAATAGTACAGGTGTAAACTTTGGGTCACCTTATTGTTTCATATTTAAGTGGGTCATTAGAGGAAGCTGTCCCCTATTGAACTGGGTTTTTTTTTTAATTCCTTCCTGCTGCCATGAAGAGGAATAATAAACTTCTTATCTTGCTAATACATCTAGAGTTCTTATAAAACTCCTGCTTTTAGAAAAACTCTGTATCCCTGGAAATGAGGCTGAATTTTCCCCTAAAATCAGAGGCACCCTCTTAAACATTTGTAATCTGAAAGAGGGAAAGGGAGACTCTGTGTCTTTAATGCCCTTCATCCATTTATTTGCTAAGGTGGGGCAGAAAACCTCAGTCTGAAGGGCTGTGGGAGGGAAAAGCAGCCTTAGGCGCAGCTGATGTAGGTCTCCGTGCCCAGATACTGAAAGAATTGTAGGCATGGCAATGCTCAAACCTGTGCTCAGACCTAAACTTCAGGTGTCTGACTTCTGCCAGAGACCCAAATGTGGTGCGTGAATTCCACATCTAGTGCCTGGGGAGAAGAACTAGGTGAATCATAAGCTGCACAACTACATTCAGCTATTAGGTACAGGCTCTGAAGTCAGTGGGGTTAAATTAAAAATTAAATGGGGACCACTTGGCCTGTGGTTTACTTGAAAGAGAAGAAAAAAAGAGTAAAAGTGTGTATTTCTTTAAATTTTCTGCTGACAGACCAGAGATAATTAGCCTACAGCTGCAAACTGGGGAGAACTGCTCTTTTTTTCTGCCTTGAAGCAGCAGGTGAAAGCCTAGAGAGAGAAGCTGGGTGCCATTGACTTAATTTAGTTGCTTGAATTGAAAGCAGCGTATAACACCACAGAGAAACAGGGAAGCGGCAAATCTTCAAGACCAGGATTTTTAAAGAGTGGCAGTTAATAAACAGAGATGACAATATGGCTAGGGAGAAGAAAGGATTAAAAATATGTACTTATGACACCCCTGTAGTATCTTAGATACCTTGGAGACGGATCAGCTAGACACAAGCCCGGTCTCAGAAGTATTGCAATCTGATGAGAAACGTGATATAGCGATGGAGAATTGTAAACAACAGAAGACAGAGGAGAGTTACCAAAACCATCACGCACTTATATACTGCTGCAGACATATCTTATGTAAAAAAGCTTTCCCCAGTTTTTGGGTGTGCTCCCACACGTCGCTCTGCACCCTACCAAGGGCTGCTCTTCAGCCAGGTACTCGCTCCCGTTGTGAGCCAAAACACGCAGCCATGCCTTGTTTGTAACGCTTCTTGTATTGTGAGAACCTCTATTTTAGAAATCTGTTAACGTGCAGATTATTTGACGCGTGTTAAGGGGGAAATTATTTGTCTGTCTTAATAGGCAATAGTTTAGGAATAGGAAAAGGCAGTAATAATCGTAATAAATTAACGTAATTATCTGCCCACATAATTTCATATGATACCTGTTCTATTGGGCATTTGTTTGAAGAAGTTTTTTATCTGCATGAGATGACATTTATAGACACAAAATTGCTCCATCTTTTTTCAGGAAGGATCTTCAAAGTAGCCTGATCGCTGTACGCTGACATTTTAATAACATCAATGGGAGGACTTGTGGAGTAAGTTTAAGTAAGTGTGGCAAAGTAAGGCACAAGGTTAAAATATATTAAAATGAATGGCTAGAAGTTGTCTTTCCAGCACTTTCATTTGAAGAGGAGAGAAAGCAGTGTCAAAAGACTACTGTGCTGCTTTGTGAATCAGGAGATAAGGTTTCTATTACCAGTACTGGCCACCACCAGTCTCTCCTTCTTCCCATGGGCCAACGCACGCACGAGGTCAGGTCTGGAGAGGTGAAAGGAGGAAACCTCCGTCTGAGACCTCGGTAGATACATTCGAACGTGAGTCCAGCCGTGATGTAAAGCCAGGTATGGCTCCACTGAAGCAACACGGATCTGGCCATACTTATTAGATCAGGTATCCTGCGGCGTGAATACTTGGAGCCGTTGTCCAGAAACAATAAAGCTGCATTTGACCGGCCTTTACCCAAGATGAATATTCTAGCATTCTAATATCTCTAGTTAGAAGAGGGCTCACGAAGTAGGGCACAGATCCAGGTGAAAAGAAGCCGCAGTACCTTGTGGACCGGGCTGGGTCTTGTTATGCCAGGATATGGAGAATTTATTTCTGAGATGCGATAATGAAGCATGCCCATCCTCTAGTGCAGTATATGCTCGAGGTATTAGAGAATGTTGTGGGTTTTCTTTAAAGCCTGCTCTAGCAGCTGTTGAGTTTGATACACCGTCACATCAGCAAATCTATATGCTCTTGATTAAAGTTCTTGTTTTAGAATGACACCTCATATTAACGCACGCGAACAGAGCCAAGTAGAAGAGCAAACGGAAGGTGGAAGAACGCTGGGGGAAAAAACCTGCGGGCCTTGGAATAGCTACTTAGAGATTTTGTGCTAAAACACGTGAAGATTTCCTCTGTCACCGAGCAAAAAAAAGATGGTTTTAGAGGTTTATAAGAAGTGTTAACAACTGCATATTAGGCATTATTTTTCCCTTGTTAAGCATGATAAATCATTAATGTACCAAGGCTTTTCAAAGACTGTACTAAGTGGCAAGTGCCAGCTTTTTGTTTATTTAGTTACTTTTATAAATTAGTGGTATATTGGATGCAAAATCATTTGAAGGATTGCATATTTATCCAGTGAGCATCAATTGTAAGACCCGCGTTAGATTTCTGGTAGCGCAGCGAGACTCAGCCATGCCCACACACCTGCATGAAGTGGGTGGTTTTGTTCCTTGGATCATATGGATTATCTCCATTGTAAACTATGCATTAATAAAAAGCAGACCAGGCACTTACCATATTCCCTTTTGGAATTAAGCAATAAAAGGGAACTTGCATACTTGGCTGCCTTTGAGGAAACTTTCAGAAAAGAAAGTTCAGAAGGAAAACGCCAGGAGTATAATGACTAATAAATTAAGGAAAAACACCGTGCCATTTTAAGTGTAAATTTATCTTGGAAATACCAACGCAAAATGCTACTGAGTAGCTAAGGAAGATGTCTGTGTTCTAAGTGCCCTTTTGCTGGCCATTTAAAAAAACAACAAAAAACCCCAAACAATGAAATCACCAAACCTAAAAATCCTCTTTTGCAGTGAAATCATATATAAACTACAACTGCTGATGAGTCTTACACCTAAAAATTTGTATTTATAGACAATAAGAAATGTCATGCCAATCCCTTTGATTTTTCCACCGATGCTGGCCCCGGGAAAGGAAACAGAAGCCAGAAAACAGTCACGCCGGACAACTCTTTCATCATCAGTTATCATACTGCAATGCTGGGGCAAGGAACAGTTCCATTGGGAGATTAGGAGTGTGCAGAGCTGGGAGTGCGGAGGGGAGGTATTCCTGGAGAAGGATGGGCAGGGAGACTGGGATGCAGGACAGGCTGGATTCGGTAAGCGAGGGCAACACCGTACAGACCCAGAGGAACAAATGCTGGTAGGCAGGGAGCAATGCTTTGTAGAGACCCGCTTCATGTCCTCTTAGTTCCTTATTCCCTGTACTGGCAGCTTGAGGTCGGTGTGGCGTGCACAGGGCGTGGCACGTAGATATTAAAATCTGGTCTCCGCTAATCGGAAATATCGTGAAGCTTTTGACCACTAAGATCCGGGGCACTGGGAAAGTGGAAAGTAGTCCTATTCTATTGGCTGTGTTTGATTCCTTGCTCATTTTGTAGTAGCATATACACCTGGTATAGAACAGATCAATTTTTTTTTGTTTGTTTGTTTGTTTTTTTGTTGTTGTTCTATTACATTTTTTGTTATTTTATTTTCTAAAAATATTTTTTTTTGGTACCAAAAATGTCACAGTAGTATATATTAGTGCCACCTTGTTTCAAGGAAATGTGTATACATTACCACAAGACTAATCGTGTGATTCACACGCCCTTCAGTGCTTCGTGGCTGTAGGCTTACATTACCTTCCTCTTACGGGAGGATCGTGGCTACTGTTTCTTGTTGATTTGTTTTGTGCAATATCTCTTATTTTTCTTAAGGCAATATGCAACTATTGTGGATAGGCACAGAACCGCTCTTTCCCCTTTGTCTCTTCATTTTGAAGGTGTGCTCACGCTGTAAAACTGTGTAATTTCACGAGGATATAAATGAAAGAACAGATTGAGAAATAAGTAACTTCACGTATGTCTCATACTTTAAACTTGTATCTTTCATGCACAGCCAAGAATTAGATGATGGTATATAATTTTTTCCTCTTTAGTTTTGTACTTGAACATTTATTTCAAAAAATCAAGTCCAAACTAATCAGGTCCGCACCTTTGTGCATATACCCATTCCCTGAGGCAGAACTATTAGGCAGATTGTTGTACTACTGTCTTATTAAAAAAAAAAAAAAAAAAAAAAAAAAATTGCCATATTTTTCAGGGTTTTTTTTGCAGATTGGTCAGGATAAATTCCATCTCTTCTCACGTGTTTGGCTATTCAGTCTCATCTGATGTAGCTCAATGAGTGTTCGCGCCCATTAACGCGTGGGCCAACTTTGCAAAGCGAAGTGCTAATTGAAAGAAGCCGCCATTGCCCAGGGCTGTCAGTTTTGTGGCTAGGACGGCTGATTTTACTGACAACATTATCAGCTGATGTTTCCAACCCAGATGATGAAAATGGGACAGTATGAGCTGGGTCGTCATTTTGATACGATTAAAATGAAAATGTTTGTTGAGTTGCCGGGGTTCGGTAATCTGCCAGCGGCCACTGCAACTTTTAGAAGGGAGCGTATCTGTGTCTGATTCAGTTCAGATAATCACGGGTCAGCTCAAACGCTACAGCTGGAATCTTGATCTCTTTTTGTAATAGAGCTCATTTAGGCACATGGGTTCATTGACACCGGGGCTCTTGTGCAAGAATTTAGGAAGGCAGAAAAGGTTCCTGGATTACTTCATCATTGTGAAGGCCTTGTTCAGCTTTTAAAAGGACAGTTTACAAAAGCCCCTCAAAGCGAGAGCCTGGAGGTATCCGAGCCGCACGCAGCGAAGGTGCCGGTCGGTCCCTGGCGTGGGTCACAGAGGTGACGGCAGATAAAGGAGTTTTGCAACCCCTGCGCAGGCGCGGCGTGGCTCGGCGCGCCGCGCGGGGAGCGCACTCCCTCCGCCCAGCAACTTCATGTCCCGGAGGAATGAAATGACAAGTCTGCTCCACGCCGCAGGCCTGTCAAAAACCAGTAATAACGACAACGGGATTCCCTTAGGAGAACTCTGGAGAGTTTTACTGGGAAGATTTAAAATCCTTAAGTTTTGTGATGCAAAGTCGTAATTAAATCCAGTAAGCTCATGTGGCATATGGCGAAATCAAGTTAAGCACTAACATTCAGAAATACTGATTCAGCCATTTTTAACCATTGCACGTGGCTGAAATAGTTAACTCCTGGTATCCCTGTGGAGCACGATGGTTTGCTGGAGAGGAAAAGACAGCTTGGTCCAGGAACTTACGTTGCATTTACTTATTGGTTTAGCTTCAAATTAAATGGAAATTAGAACCCTCAAATTAGACCTTATCACTCACTCGCAGGTGTACTGAGCCTCTCTTAAAAATAATGTGTACACATGCATGTGCCACAGTATGTGCTTTCATGTCCGTGCTCCTGTAATCTTCGTGTGCTTGTATTTAATTAAAACTTATTAAATTAATACTTGGGGAAAAAAGGAGGACAATATGTCACAGCTGCTGCTTTTCAGAACAATAACCATTTATAAAAAGCAGGAAGAATATTTAAAAACAAGTGAAAACTGGTAGCCTATTATAATTTTTTTTCATGTTATGCATTCACACTCTGCAGAAGGACCGTACACTTTATTCTGTGATAGGTTGCAACAATTTTTTTCTAGTTAGAGCTCATTTTTACAAGCTTTGCTCAGGTACAGCAGGATGAAGGATGACTCCTTTTCCATCTAATGAACACTACTCCAATTACGCCCTCAAAATATTGCTTTAAATTTAAGCAATAAGATGGAGCCTCTAAAAGTGTGAATAAAGGCATTTTATTATCACTGCTGATAGCATATAAGCTTTAGATAATTAATTAGCTCAGTTTTTTCTTGCATCACACATCGAGTTTTGCTTTGGTTAACCACAAATTTAGGGTAAGCTTGTCACTAGCACAGCAAATACATGAATAACAGCCATTTAGTATTCAGCAGTAACTGGGCTTTATTATATTCAGTAATATCCAGCACACAATGACTTGGAATGAAGCCATTTTTAGAGTGCAGCTTTGAAACTAGTTTCAGAAATCATGCATAATAGGGGAATGAAATACGGTTGCCATACAGGAGTAATGTTTGGACAGTTGTATTGTAATTGTATGCTGTATTTCCTGAAGTGAAATCCATATTTGAGTACCTGCAAATGTGAACCTAAGTTCCAAAATCTGCAGACTTTCTACCAAGAGTTCCCGTCTGCTTTCTATTCTGCTTGGCTCTAGTGTTATGTCAGAATATCTCATGTCACTGTAAAACAAAAGGAAGGTCATTCAAAAGCATATATATTACCTTGTTAAGCTAAATTGCATTTCCCACTGAAAGATGAAGTTTTTAAAGAAACCCCTCAACATTCCCAAGTTTCATAAAGGATTTTACAGACCATGTTACCTCTATCCTGACTTAAGGATAAAGCATCTTTATCACCTGACTTAGCAAATGAATTGGTTGATTACTCGATTGTTTCTCTCTCTCTCAAACCCTTAACATTGTGCTTTGAAATATGCATTTCTAAGTGCAGGGCTAGCCTGTGGAAGGCCTGGTAACAGCTCAAGGGCCCAGATAAATATGGTAATTCATTTAACCTTTGCGTCAAAACCACTTATTTGTTACAGGCACCAATCATGTGTAAAAGCTTGAAGATGAATGTACAACCTTGTCATGCTTTAACCCCAGCCGGCAGCTAAGGACCACGTGGCCGCTTGCTACTCTCCCCGGTGGGATGGAGGAGAGAATCGGGAAGGGTAAAAATGAGAAAACTCACGGGCTGAGATAAAGACAGTTTAACAGGTAAAGCAAAAGCCGTGCACGCAAGCAAAGCAAACCCAGGAATTCATTCCCCAATTCCCATCAGGTGTTCAGCCATCCCCAGGACAGCAGGGCTCCAGCATACCTAACAGGGACTTGGGAAGACAAACGCCATCGCTCCCAACGTCCCCCCTTCCTCCTTCTCCCCCCAGTTTTATATAACCGGTCATGACGTCCTATGGTGTGGGATGTCCCTCGGGTCAGTCGGGGTCAGCTGTCCCGGCTGTGTCCCCTCCAGCTCCTTGTGTCCCCCCAGCCTGCTCGCTGCTGGGGTGGGAAGCAGAAAAGCCCTTGACGCTGTGCAAGAACTTCTCAGCAATAACTAAAACAGCCCTGGGTTATCAACACCGTTTTCAGCACAAATCCAAAACACAGCTCCATACCAGCTACTGTGAAGAAAATTAACTCTGTCCCAGCCAAAACCAGCACAAACCTGCATTTGGATGTGTAGTTTGTGTGGCCAGGTGCATAAACACATAAAGTACTCATGTCGTGTAAGCAGATGAAATCCCTGCAGAAGTTGGCGGCACAGTCAAGGTGTGACATAGCAGCCTTGCAGCTTGAATACTAGATCAATGAAGCCTTTTAAAGTTGGTTTTAGATATCTGCTACTAGATTGTTAATGCCTGCATTAAATATTTTCTGGTTTTATAGTTATTAATCTATTCGGTTGGCTCATACAACTCAACATTTTTAGTTTTCTTCAGCTATAGCCCTTTTTATTTTGTGCTCTATATCACAGAGATACCATGTCAAACTATACTTTTCTAATCCTGTTAGAGCTGTATCTGTTATGATATTAATTGGTGGAAAGTAATATTTAAGAGTTATCCTATTATACAGTCTTTTCCTTTATCACTGCTTTGTTTTGTATCTCTAGAGCTCAGATTTTCCTCTGGCTTTGATTCAGTACATTTGAAAATTCAGAGCCTCAATAAAGGCATGAATGGAAGAACGATATCCTCACTCCTTCTTTTTGGCTAGCACAAAGAAAGCGTAGTATGTCTCTTCTTTGTTTCTAGGTAAGGATTTAGAATGGCTTTTAAAATATCTCAGATTACTTTTCTCACATTGTTTATCCAATATGACCAATCATAGCAGGCTCTCTGCCAATCCTCTTGTTTAACTTATCAGCTTGCTTAGTTCTGTGGAATCTTTCTCATACATTTTTTTCCCTTCACACTACACTCACCACAGGTGAAATTCATTCCTGGGTCTAGAGCCAGATCAAGGCTCATGTGATAAGTTATTGTTTAAATTTATAGCAATATTATGAGGGCTTAAATTCATTTTAAGGACCTGGCATGGTCCTCTGGACAGGTGTGAGTTTTAGCTATTAAGATAAAGTTCTCTTCAGCTGGAAAACTTGCAGCTTTGGCTGTACTTTCAAACAATTTAAAATTTCAGTCTCTTTTACTATAAATGCAACCTGCAGGGAGTGAAGCCCATGGTAATGTGACGCTTAAGCTTCATTTGTATGGAAGACAAACAATGGCTGATAGAGAGTTTCAGCATGGTGTGGGGGACCAAATTATCCAGTAGTTTCAGTACGAGCGATTCAAGGAAAACATTCAGAAGTTTCAGAAAAGTCAATTGACACCTGCATGCTTGGTATTATCTACAGCTGAATTAACTTTGAGAAGCAGCTACCAAGAAAGTGATTACAATAACGATATGAAAAAGGATGAGCTAATTTCACTGCTTGCCTTCTTGTTTTTGTAGATTAATAACTCTGTACTAGATCTAGTTTAAATTAGATCAAGAAAATACTTTTCTTTAAAATCTTTTTTCTTTTTTTTTTTTGGTTTAAAGAGGAAGGGAAAAGAGTAAGACAAAAAAGCTTACGTAAGTCTAACATTTATTTTACTTTCAACCAAGAATCGACTTCTCTGTTGGAAAACCAAACATTCTCATGTCGACATTTTCTGTTCTATATCTTAGTCAAAAATTCAAGAAGATTGATTCATGGATGATATGGTATTTTTCATTTAATTCTATGTATCCAGGGTCATGTTTTCTGAGGCATTTAATTACAGCTCTTTGCATAATGATAAAGTCAGGATCTGTGCTGGAGACAAGGTCTTGTATTAGACCTTAAGCTGGAAGTAGAACTTTTCTTGTGGGGCACCCTCCGTCCCCTGCAATGCAAGGCCCATCGCATCCATAAAGATCAGTCTGCTTTTTATTCTAGAAAGTTCACTAAGAGGGACAGTAGGAAAAAACAAGTCTTGGTGCACCTTTCCCATCTCACGTGTTGAGCAATCTGTTCAGTCACAGTCCGCAGTTCATAGCTGGTGCAGCGGTACCCACAGCAGTTGTGCTGTCGTCCTGGGGGCACTGGGGGTTACTGATGGGGGGTGCAAGTACAGAGGGAGCGTGTCTTCTCATCAGGCTCCCTGGGAAGGACGTCTCCTTTCATTTTTAGTGACGCAACTCTGCCGTGAAGGTGTCTTTTGGAGGGAATGGTGTCTCGGTGGGAATGGTGTGTCACACAGCGGAGTGTTTACCTGGTCGGACTTGTCCTTTGCTGAGGTTGTGCAGTCCTACCCCCCCACGGGAGGCTGATACCGAGGGGTAAATTTGGTACTGAGGGTACCTGCTAACAAAGGGAGTCTTTACGAAATGCTTCCCAGCAGCAATGTGCCTGTGAAACAAAAGCAGCTATTAACTGAACAGCTTTGTAATAATAATAGTAAAAACCCAAATACAGTAAAGAAAATAAAAGTCAGTAACAAGCAGCAACTATTGCTGACCGAGACAAAAGAATAAAGATGAACTTTAATTAAAGGAAAAAATTCACAGTGTTTTTGCTTCTGTATTTTTTCTTCTTTGAGATGCCTCTCTCTTTCTCAGTGTTCCCTTCTATGCTTTCGTTTTGCCTCTAGTGAAAAATATTCTAGCCTGGATTACATTGTTTTCTCACTTCTTCTCTTATTTATTTTCAAGTGTTGTATTGAAACTTCTGATTCACCATGTATGATATCCAGCACTTGATATATTAGACAGTGTTACTGCATTGACCATTTTTGCCATGCTTCCTTCCTGTCTTAATATCTGTCTTCACAATTAATCAATCATTATCTTTTATATTATCCTGTTTCTCTTGTGCCTTATCTCTGTTTCACTCATCTTTTCCATCCCTGCAGCTGGCCTCCCTCTCCTGTCACCTCTTTGGAGTCTAAAACTAGGCATGTGTCATCAAAGAAATATCTCATATGCATTGATTTTTTTTCTAAGTGCATCTGCTTGTCCCTTTAGTTCTGCTACTTGATCTTTCAGTACCATGAATGATAACATTTGTAAATGTTCAGTTTTGCTTCACCATTTCATCCCTTTACGGGCAAAAAAAAGAGTTTTATTGCATACCTGAAAACCTGTCACCACTTGAAAAATCCCCAGTATATTACAGGAATGCAGATGATGATTTACTGTGCCCACATTAAAAGCTAACTTTAAGAGGAGGTTGTACACCACGTCTACAGAAACTGGCAATTTCTTATTCTAAGACTACCTCCACCAAAGTTAGAGCAATTTGCTCTGTTGAGGAGGAGAAATTAGCTCGGACTGCTGCCACTGGAGTGGTAATGATGTCTGAGCTAACTAGGTTAAGTTAGTCCAGATAGCTCTGTGCTTCAGGGAACTCACTTCTCAGGAGCCATATCCTAGGAACAGTGAGATAATTGGGGAGCAGTCTCAGATAACCGGTGGCAGAACTTCACTTTTTTAAGGTATTGCTGTATATGCTGGAAAATTGAGATTTTTTTTTTGAATTAGTGTTTTCAAATGCCTTTAAAAATCAAGCCTTTTAAACGCAGGATGGTTACACGAAGTCAGGGCAATCAAAGTCATACATCAATGTTAAACACAGTGGTAGTATAAGTATTCTAAAGGGCATGTTTGGAATTACATTACCTCCTGATTAACAGTGACTTTTCTGGCTTCCTTCACTGCGAGGATGACAAAAACTTTTCTATCTTCTTGGAAGTTTTGCAAATCCCTTTGGGTAGCCGAACCTCAACGGTAGCTTCATTGTTGACTTCTGGTGGTGAGATCCTTTTCTGGCTATTGTGTTCGGGAGGGTGGGAAAAATTTATTTTTCCTTTCTTTGCATCTCAGAAAGCCTCATGGGATGTCCAAGGAATCCCTAGAGACATAAATCTGGATCTTCAGCATCTCTTCATTTTGTCTCTTCCAGGCCCCTACTGAATATCTGAAATGGTGATCAGTGAATGCTTAAAATAAATGGAGATTGTTGTATCAGTCTGTACCGTATTAATCAATGATGTTTCTTTAAGCTCTGTTTCACAGCTATCAAACAATGACTTTCTGGTGAGTGAGACAGGATTTTCATAAACAGCATATGGAGCTGACTGCAACCCACATTTACTTTTTACTTTTTAAAAAAATAATTAACCTGACTCTGCCAATGTTAGGTGACGTTGGTCACGTCCATGAGGTCCTTCTGGAACAAACAATAGCATACTCTTCTGACTCGGTTTTTTTCCTCCATTTTCTTCACAGCAGGATTTTTTTCTCCTTAAACATCACACTTATGGTCGTATTTTTACATCCATTAAAAATAAACAAAAAGAAAAAAAAAATGTGGGGAAGACCTACCCAGCCTATTTTGAAGGCATGTCATTTGAGGGGTTTCATCTTGACCATCATCCGTTAAAGGAACAGCAGAGATGAAAAGACGGGGAGCACAATCATTGACCCTCTGGAGCCTGAGAAGGCAGAGGGAAATTCGGAGCCCTCTGCAGTGTGGTGGAGAGGGGTTTTTTTGGCGAAGGTAGGACTTCAGTAGGGAATATCAGAAACTCTCTTCCCGCAGTGACCGTCTCTTCTGCCACGCACAGCTCTAAACCGCGGCAGCCTCTTGGAGAGGGACGGAGTTCTCACGGGTATAAAGGGGCAAACAACAGCAAACAACGGCATAACAGTTTACAGCTCCCTCCACATCTTTTTATTGTTCTTTTCCCCTCCTTTTCCTTTTAGTGGGAGGTACTATACAGTCGAATATCAGATTTTAATGTGAAACATTTGTGCACATATTAAATCTTGTGATTGCTGCTTGCCCGGCACTATTGGGTAATGATTTGGATGATGGCTATCTGCATATTCTGTACTCTAAAATTGTAATAAACCCCCTGATTATTATGTTTTGCTGTCATTCTCCCCACTCTCTGAGTAAATATATATTGAAATGAGGTAGAGTTCAAAAACATTACATTGGACTGTGATGGAATCAAGATGTAAGGACATCTGTCAGAAACAACCTCATGGCTAATATTTTCACAGTAAAGTTTCTCTTTATTTATATATAGAGTGAGAAAATGATTCTCATATATGATCTCCCCTTGTCTCAACTACAGGCTTTTCCTGAGGAAAGGCAGTTGGCTCAGATTTTAACCCTTTGTCCCCTTTCTTTGTTTTCTTTGGCTACTTGTATAGCAAAAATTATTATTTTTTAAATTAGAGCCAATTACGTTACTGGCTGCACATGTCTGACAGACCATCAAGATTTAATTGCCACAAAAATTGCTTGCAAAAAATCAAAGTTACCTACATAGCCTGCAAGATAAAGACTCACTCTGATTTTTCAAGCCTATTTGATAACAACAGGGTACAAAATAGGGAAAATGCGAGGAAACTGGAGATGATAATTATTTTTTATTGGTGCACCAGCACCAGCGTTCTTGTAAATCCTCCTTCACAGATTAAAACAAGAATGTCAGCTCTAAAGATCTTACAGTTTAATAGGAATCTGATTTATTTATGATTTGTTCTTCCCAGAACCAATGCTTACATACAAAACTAAGCTATACATAAACCTATGAAAATACAGAACACGTAAAAAAAGATTAGGATCTATCTGTGCGAGAGAACTATGCAGCATGAAGTATATTTATTATGCCAGTTTATTGGCAAGTGGTTTATATATTTGTCAATGCCTTTGAATGAATAGAATTAGTAGACAACTTAATGTAAATGTTTCCAGCTCCTTCTATCAACATTATCAGAATTAGAATGGTATCATGGGGACTGGCTAAAAAAAAATAAAATGAATGATAAACATGAAGTTATTTAGTCATAAGAATATTTTCCAGCTTTTCAGCTGATAAAATAATGGAGCCTGGAAAGTAGATAAAACAATCAAATAATATAAATATTCCCTCCCTACCTCACATATGTGAAGAATTAAAAGTCCACGATTAAAAATACATTCAAAAATACCTACAGAAGTCTCTTGTTTTAACACAAAACTGGCAAGAGCCAGCTCGTCATTTTGCAGATAAATTGCTTCTGTTGTTATTTCACTCTTGCAAAACAAAGATTAGGGGTTGATTGCAGTGGAATTCTGACACCTGTGAAGCCCATTTTGTTTATTAACTGAAGTAGGTCGTAGCTTCAGCCTTAAGCTTCGCTGGTGGGGCTTATGTTCTTTTTAGCTATAACCTGCCTTGACTCAATGGGTCTTTGATGTGTTCGGTAGACATTAATAGAAAGAACGAGGTATGCCACTGAAAACAAGAGGAAACGATGTCGCTGCGGTACATGAGCCTGTTTAGGGCTGGATCAAACATCCTCGGAGCTTAACGGCAAAGTTCCCCCCGATGCCAGCGGAGCAGGAAACATAAGGGGAACAGACATAACAATTGGTTTTGCTTGCTTTTCACACAGAATACTACTCATAACAGGGAAGGGGACCTCTGTGAAAACAGAGAAACTTGCATAGACGAAGAATCATCCATAAAATAAGCTGTATCCACTGAAAAGAGTTTAACCCTCATGGGACATTTTGTAACTAGTTTTATTTCGGGTAAAGAAAATAAAGCTTATGAGTTGCCGGTTGCAGACTATATGAATCGGTAGCAAGAAGCAGGAGATCTTCAGAATCTGACCTGCATTTGAAAGGAGTGGAGTGGGATGTGTTTCTTAATTTAGGTGCTCCTGCTGCCTCTGAATCCCCAGTACGAGAGTCTGTGCTCGACCTCCCGCATGAGTGCAAGCGTGTGTGTACGTGTGTGTGTACCCAGGGATAGGAGAAAACTAAATGGATGAGTAATTCCCAGCAGATTGGCAGGAAAATCTGAAGTACAGGGAGATAATTGAAAGAAATGGCAGACAGATGAGCTTGAAAACCTGAAATCCCAATCTTATGTGCTATACGGGGAAATGAAGGCTGTTAAGGACTGCCCCAGATCATCTCAGCTGAGGAAACAAAAAAGCTAAACGCTTTCTTGAACTGGAAGTCCACCCAAGAAAGGATCTAGGCAAGCGTTTAAATCTCCCTGGTTCTATCACTATTTCAGTTAGAGGTGTCCTTGCCTTTGAGGAAACCCCAGGCACAGGAGCAGGGAAGGTGCCGATGCACGCCCCGCTAGGTCCCCCCCGGTTTGGGTGGTTAGGGGACCCTCTCCATGGGGTGTACGGTGGAGAGTGACAGCCCTGCAGCCGGGCTGGGATTGGGGATCACGCACCTGCCCCGCAGGCCAGAACAGCCGCTACCGACCGCTGGGCGCTTCAACGCTTCCTTCGGTGGCATCCCTCACAAATGAGATGCAGGACTCGCTCCCTGTCCTTTCTGTGGTGGAAGGGGATGCTCAAAAATGAAGCACTGCGAACCACTCCCCCAATCTAACCCTAAAAGAAACTTCCTGCTTTCCCAACAATGTCATAACTTCAGTTTAATACAATTTTCTACCCGGACCCCATAGAAATGTAGGGTCAAAGTGAAGGAAAGAGGTTGTTGAGGGAGTTTCTATTTTAACTCTGAAAATGACCCCACTGGAAGAGGTATTGTTGTAATTACAGGTAATGGACATAGAAAATTATTTTTTTTCTGTAAACAGATCTCCCAGAAGATATTCCTATATTACCGGCTAGTGGACATAATTGTATAATTCACCAGGGAGACCAAGGCTGTGAATATCTTACCTTCCCCCCCCCCCCCCCCCCCGCAAAAAGGAAAATATATATATATATATTCAATTCTGTGCCCCTGAGTTTGCAGCCAGGTTTCACAAGCAGTTTAAAACTGGTGTCAGCATTAGAATTTCAGCCTTAAAATCAAATTCTTTTGCTGACTTGTTTCAATTAGTTTACAAAGATAATCTGTGTTTCCAGTGAAACTGCTGTGGCAGATAACTATGAGAATGTTAGATCTGGTTGAGTAGTAATGATTTTTTAAAATAAAGTATGGGGGGGGGGGGGGTTAGCTTTTAGTTGAAAAAGAAAATACTATATTGTTTTGTTTTCAGGAGCCATAAATATGAAGGGTAGTTGATTAAAAGCAGAAGTGCTTCTAGAAGTGCATGATCAGTTTTCATATGTTTAGTCAAAAAGTGACTGATTAGATAAAATACATATTTTGTCACATAATAGCCTCAAAATACCCCCAAAAGAAATTGAAAAATAACATTCTTGGTTTACAGTGATCATCTGTATGGCCATTCAAAGAGCATATACCAACTCATTCCTTTCTATCTAAGAACCGGATCACTGTTGTTTGAATTTGTGATTAGTATGAGCGTCTCTTTGAACTTTCTGTATCAAAAAGTCATCTTTAAAGATGCAGATGTTAGTAAGGTTAATATTTTGGACCAACATACTTTTAAAATCTCCTACGGAGTCAGAATGTCTCCAGCATAATACGTGCAGTAGAGCATAGCACCACAAGCTATTATTATACAGGCAAAACTTTCAGAGAAAAACACTCCTCCTTGACTAGCTGTATTAACAAAAGAATCAAATTACAGGAGCCATCAAACCTTGTGCTTGCATAAATAGGTAGATCACCATCTGTACTTTGGCAGAAATGTTGCTTTATGGTATAGAAATCTATGGTTGCATACAATGTAAGGGTTTTACAGCTGCTTCTGAAATATCCAGCTTTGACTATTGTTAAACAGAGGAAGAAAAACTGTATGAAATTGATTAGTGTAAGTCGTTCTGATCCTTCCAAAAAATTTCCCGCATTGTGCTGTGTAGCTACTGAGCCTATTACATGTACGTATAGCGCAATCCATCCATTCAGTGAGACATACTTAGGCTTACTGCAAAGTTATATTAATAAACAAATGTTGTGAAGGTTGAGCAACAAGAACTTTCTTCTAATGAACAGAACTTTTGTCCCAGATTGTTTTGTTGTGCTCTTGATAAAACATAGCCTTTTAAAGATTGCTGGTATTTCAGCCTCTGTGTTGGTGTATTTTATGCATAGTTTTTTGTGTTTATGGTTAAAAGCTATAACATGCCATTTATGCTTTTTTTTCCCTGAAGCATATTGTGGTCAAAAATAATTTTTCTTTGTCAGATAGTATAATTTAATGTTACCAGCTTATCTGTTGTATTTGTGAACATCCATGTAAATTACATGCTGGTTCGGTGGATATGCACCAACCCAAGGAAAGATGAACTTGTAGACCTGGCAAAACGAAACCTTGTATACAATATCCTGAACAATTCCCTCTCATTCACACAGCAGTGATTACAGTTGTATCTTCTTCTCCATTTAATTTAGGAATAACTTTATGGGATTAGATCAAGTGTACCTGATCGCCTACTACACCTAGATGAGAGAAGAAAGCTCGAGAGAACGAAAACATTGAGGAAAGATGCACACGATTTGAGGATAATTGCCTTAAGCGCCCAACATTTGACCAGAACACTAACACGTCCAGTAAGGCTGGCTTGCCTGCCAGTTATTGTGACGGTGTCACAGCACGACGATCCCTGTTCATTTCAGACTGATCCCACGTAATTGATATACAATATATCAATCATTTAATAAATCTGCGTTAGGAAGCTCTTTGCAATTTTGCATCTCATGGAAGTATGACATCAGATTTCACGGTCTTATCCTATTTTACGACGTGTTCCCCAGTTGCTGTAGCAACGCTGTTGCTATGGCTTACGCAGTGGGAGTCAGTAGGGTCAGCAAAGATCAGAGCCCCGCCATTCTTCATTCAAAGGCAATTGTCCCTGAAAAATGTGACTTACTTCAATATTTAAGGCCTGGGTACTGATATTAAACCAGAATGATACTTCTGTTAAAAACCCATAATTAACCTTGTCTTCAACTCTAGGTCACACACTAATAGCAATTTCATAAAGTGGACATTCCTCTGTCTTTCATTCTCGAAAGCCTAGACAGGTTTTAAAAAATATGTCTCTTGGAAAAATACATGGGTAATCGTTGCAATTTATTTTATGTCATTATCTAAGCCCTTGAGACCTCACATTCCCAGCTCCTCTCCCTGAGGTAATTGCATACATCTTGGGAATGTGTGAAATGGTGTTAATATTCAGTACACCATGCCTTCTCGGAGGATCTGCAGCCTACAATGGTGCACTGTCTAGATGTTTCTCTGCAGAAACTATTTTTGGGCAAGTGTAATATGAAGCAGTTCTTTACAGTACCAGGGTCCCAGGATGTTTAATGATTCCCTGGATCCCAACAAAGTTTTTAACGATTTCAGTTGTAAAGATATATCCTGCAATTTGGTGGTGCAACTAACATCAACTGATACATTCCACCAATATTTTTTTTTGCTTTCCTCAAACAAGAATCAGCAACACCATTTCTATCTGTAAGTCATTCTTCTGTCTAATGCCTGTTTATTAATATTTATGTCCTCTCTGAATTTTCTGGGAGAGAAATTTGCTTATAGAGAGACTGTTTCAGATTGAAAGCTTTAGGATGCAATGACTGAACTATTTACACTCTCGTATCTTGCACTGTCATTACCTTGTACAAACTGCATTCAAAAAATACCCTCACTCAAGGGCAAGGCAATGAACAATCAAGTTCCAGGTGCTTAAATGCGTTAGAATTGAATTTATTTTCTGTAGAATTTAACTTGAAAAATAGTATGAGTGACCTCATTTCCTGCTTACTTCACAGTATCAGTTGTAACTACATAAGATACAACAACTTCTTGAAAAAGGTAGAGCAAACATTGTCTTCACAGTATTTTTCTTTGTTGCTCCTTGATTAGAGTTTCTGATAAAGAATACATTCTCATCTCTTAAAGGCACAGCAGTCAATAACATTTCTCTCCAAAGTATTTAATTACTTTACAAACTTACTGTGTAAGTGAGCCTTGAGCAGCCCTGTGAAGCCTTCAGGTACACCCATTCAACAGAGAAGACAGCTGATGCATGCCACGGATACAATTTTTTTTAAAGAGTAATCTACTTTTCGAGTAATCAAACACATATTCCGCACAAGAAAGTGAGTACTTTCACACCTTTGTTTGATCAAGCTGAAGCTTTGGCTGTTTTCCAAAAATTCCACCTAATAGACCCTTTAAAAACAAACCTATTCTCCTATCCTTCACAGATCCTGAGCAGCTACCTGAACGCTGGTGACTTGCTGCAAAACCCCCCAAAAAGAGGACAGAGCACTCGGGGTTCATCTCATCACCCATCAGCTGTGTGGAAGTGAGGAGTCTAGTTTAAGTTTTCTATCTAAAAATCTCTCTGTAGCAATGGAGAGAGATATGGCATTCATTCTGTCCTGATGAGGTGTTTAGGATGGATGGGTTTTGGAGGGGAACTCCCACTCCTACTGCTTACCTGTAGTCCAAAGTGCCATGAAATTTGTTGAGGAAGAATATTTTATTGATCCTATGTTCGTGGAATTATCCAGTCTCCATAGGCTGACATCTTGCTGTAGGTTTCGGTGGAGATCTCCTTCTTTTGAGCAACCCTATGTATACGCCTTTCTCCTTTGCGTTTACCTTACCTGATTATTTTAGGTATCTTAAATGTTAAGCTGTGAGTGTTCTTATTACAGCAATGCTTTGTGTTATGTCTGAAAAGAGAAGGCTCCGCTTCCTCTGAAAAGGTGACGGTGGTACACGATGGTCAGTTCTGTAAATCTTAATCAGAGGTGTGGCTTCTGTGAGCTCTGTAGTGCTATTCAAGCAGTATTTGCCCATGACAAGTTAAAGAAAGCATACTATTTGTTCCTCTGATGACATTAGCTATGCAGATGGAATATGAAAAATAGTGACTTTCTCCAGCTACAATTTTTATTCTAATTCAATTTAAAAGGGATATCAGTGATGTGACGTGCTCAATTCAGAAATCATATGAAGCTTATGACTGATGTTGGCAAATGTGATGATTCCACGCTTGTTTGGTTATTAGAAACATTGATTTCTAAACAGCCAATTACTTTCTTGGGTAATTCATACTCAGAAACTCAAACGTAATTTTGAAAAATGTAAGTTATTTCAACATCTCACAGTGAAATGAAAGTTGATATAACTGAGGGACTTGTTAATGTCATAACATCACACAAACTAATGCACATGGGAAAACAAATTGTTACACATTTTCTTTGACTCTGAACTTGGATCCAAACTTCAGTCATATGTCAACTCATCTTTTCCAATTAACAACACTGTTTGGAATGACTTTCCGTTTTTTCATGTAATCATTTTTAATGAACCTTCTGATCAAATACACCTCATTATCTTTCATGAAGAGCTGAGACAGTCAAGCTGATTACTTAAAACAGTTAAAACTGCTTTACATTCATTGAGCTTTGATGCGGTAAAAAAAAAAAAAAAGAAGGAAAATAGAAATATTTGCTTTGTTAAATTCTTAAAGACCTTTAAATGTAAGTTCAAGTCAGACTATCTTTTGCACCATAAGTAGCAGAATATAAATAATAATTTTTATCTTCCGTTTGCAACTTACAAAAGGTCTTTTTTAAAGGTAATGCACTTAAATATAATAATTTTTTTTCCAATATATTTTCCTGTCGTATCCAAACAGCAAGCTATTTAGAAATGTATAGAGAAAATCAGGAGCCAAAGTCAAAGTGTATCGCTATTTGATACAACAGTGTTATCATGTCTAAATTCTTCTACTATATTTCCTTGTCAGCCCAGACTCTTTTTGTTTGGTTTGTTTTTCTTGGCTTTGTAGCAGCCAGCTAGGGTAATTACTGATCTTTCTATATGTCACCTATAACTCCAAATTAATACATACCATTGTAATTGGATTTGAAATACATTTCTTCTAAAAGGGTGAAATGACCAGTTCTTACTAGATAAATCATCACAGTGCTGTTAACAGTCAGTTTAACCTCTCCTGCACCTTTGTGGTTTTTGAGAGGAATATTTTGCAAGTAGACCAATTCACTGAAATCAACGGGGCTACCCTAGGTGGAAGAGTAATTCAGAATAAGTAGGCAAAGCAGAATTTAGCCCTGTGAAATGTGTGTTATAAATAGGATCTAATTTCTTCTCTCTCTCTCTCTTTTTTTTTTTTTTCCCTGTTCCCATTTTCCCCATCTCTTTTGTAATTATCTCTGTTTAATTAGAAATAATATAAAACTGAGTCACAGCTTTCCTCTCACCCCACAGGTCACTAAATACTGTCCTCCCTCTTTCTGTGTCGAGGGAAGCTGAATGGTGTTTCCTGAATGACATTTCAATAGAAACCTACAAATACAGTTTAACAAAGAGATCAAGGGATACTGTAAGGACAAGGCAGATGCCTTTTTCTTTTCTGAAGGTGTGAACAGCCCCACTAATTATACACCTACGCACCGGCCGCCTCCGCCTCGCTCTTCCCTCCGCCTGCCCTCTGCGCCGAGGGCGTTCGAAGCCCGTCGAGGCACCGAGCAGGTACCATGTTTATTCCTCCTCTAAACAAAACGTGGGTCCCCGTCCTCTGCCAGCTCACTGTTGAGTGAGATAAGCGGACCTCCTATTGCTGAATTATGATCTTTCTTTCAGGCTTATGCCCCCAGGATCTATAGCAATCCCTCTAACAGCTTGAAAAATGGAAGCGTTTTCAAAGACAAGCTCGCTGGTGCCATGACTGACAGACTATGAAACCTTGTTGTTATTCACACTCTGAGAAAGGACCATCCGTTTGATTTCGGCTCGTCTTTTCATCGAATTGTTTCCCAAGCAGTTATTTAAGTGATGATAACAATTTTTTAATTGCAGGTTTAATTACAGGGAAAAGTCAATTATCTCATAGGTACAGCATTTTACATAACGAAGGAGCCAATTTAAAAACAACAACAACAACGACAGCAACTAAATTATGGCTCTCTCAAATATTTAAGTTCTTGAAATTTCATAGTGTGATTTTTTTCAAGTAATCTTTGTTTGGTACGGCTATTAGAAATGATTTATCGTATTTATATAATATCAGGAGTTTCTGATAAAAGTAGCAGCCGCTTCTCAGAAAAATATTTTGGATGCATTTAAATGATTTCTTAATAAATTTACTGATCTCTAATGCTGTATCAAAGCTTCCACTGGTGTAAATCAAGCCAGCTGTGGTGAGGGCTGTGAAGGCCCCTTTATATCAGAGCAACTTTTGGCTAATTTTATCAGGCATGTCTCGGGTTGGGTAAAATTTGCGAACAATAAGGTGAGAATCCTGAAATGCCTGCCCAAACAAAAGTCACATTGACCCTTCACATTAAAAATACAGTGCTTCACTGGAAGTTTTGCCTAAATAAAGGTCGACCCCATATTTTGTGCAATATTGGACCATAAGTATATTCAGTTACAGCTTTTGATGTCAGTCTCACAGGGAAAATCCCAGTCATTTTTCAAAATTTTTTCCAGATCACTACTACAATAGCTGTCTGTTTTTCAATACAGTAAATATTTATAAGGAAAACTGCCTGTCCGAAATAATATACCAGCTGTCTGCTCCAACATCCCCCTAGTGATTCTGTCTATTACTGTACTGCTGTTCTAGTCAATCACTCCAGTTTCTTGATTCAGCAAAGTCTTCAAAGTCTCTCATTCCCGCAGCCGGAAATGGAGAAACCTGTTGAGTTCACAGCAGATCCAATCCGAAGAGAAAAGGAAGAAAGAATGATCTCAAAAGGCGTTTAATGCTAACAAAATAGAAAAATGCATAAAAGCAATATCAGACAAGAGCCGTGTTAGACAACAGGGCACCGTTGGTGGAAACACAGGGACAGATTGAGTAAATGTGCGTAATCTGCATCTACCCAAACAGGAGTAGGAGGGAGCCTTCTCCTCTCATGTAAACCACCATGCGAGTACAGTCTGGCTATGGTTTTGATGGCACTAATCCCTGATATGATACCATCTGATGGGTGTGCGGTTCAGCTGTGGCTTTCCTGTTGCAGGACCAGTCATACCGTAGGCAGTCTGCTAGCACCGCCCAAGGCTGATGGAGCGGCCACGCTTCTGTTTCCTACCACCCTCCGTCATAAGCCACGCGAAATGCCGGCAAAATCTACGCTGATGACGCTGGCCATAAAAAAATGCCTCTATGGTGACCTCACTACCAGCCTCAGCTACCACCCCTTTTGTGCGTTCAAGACTGCGGAGCAGCCGAAGTCACTGCAGAGCAGACAGGAGGCTGGGCACATGCGGGCATCGCTGGGCACGATCCTGCAACCCCTTCCAGGCTGAGCGGACCAGCAGCGGGATGTAGAGTATTCTGCGAGACCACGCCAAGGCAGTGTTGTGCCTTTGGATCCCCTTGGGGGGAAAATCTCAGTGCCCTTTCTTCACACTGGCCCACGAAGAAGGGGTGTACGTTGGTGCTTTCTAGGAGTGGGCAAGGTGGAACGTTAGGTTTTCTTAAATCAGAGTTCAGAGGTTCACATTTAATATCAGTCTTTGAGTGTAATAATGTTCTCCTTCTCTCACAAAGAGGTATATGTGCTGAGTTTAACCTGAGGTGCTAGAGAAAGGAGCCCAGACATGGAGTATCTTCAGTGCTCCTGATTTCTGACCATAGCTGTTTAGAAGAAGGCTGGGTGCATTTCAAGGCTTATCACCTGGAATGCAGTACTTCACTGCCTACTTATGCATCTGTTTAACGCCAGGATCTCTTAATACCCATTAGACTTCTTGTTATATGGGCTCCCTAAGCAGCCCTGAAAAAGGAAACAAGATGGAGTCTGGAAGGTCTGAGCATGCTACCTTACAAAGACTGAAAACAAGTATTCTTCAGTTTTTACATGGTTGTCTTTACAGGGCAAATATGCACCTTCCAGCCATGCATTAAGCAACGTGCATAACGACTGTTACTTGCGGTTGTTCTCTCTCTCACACAAGATGGAACCTGTGTAGGCAATGCTATGGGCCAGGAATGGTACATCCCCTGTGGCATGGTTTTTTTCAGTGAAAGCCACAAGGTTGGTCACTCTTGGCTTTTGATAAAAGAAATTAAACCACTCATTTTTTACCACTGCTTGCTTTCTGTTGCCATTGGCCATGAAGATCACGTAGAGCTCTTCTTTTAAGCTGTGTCATGTTCAGAGGAGTAGGTATGGTGTAAGTATGCGACTGATATACTGTATGAATCTTGGGCTGATTTTGAGATCTGAACAGAGATTGCAGCAGTCACAGAGATTACAGTAGCCACAGAAATGAGATTTTGGAAGGCCACCTCTCCCATTGTTCTTTGGTTAGCATGTTTGATGGGGTTGCCATAGTTTGAATCTCTAAGCAAGAAGGATGATATTTTGCCCACTAGAGATTTCAGGGCATAATGGATATCCTCTTTGTTTTTTTGGAGTGAGTTTAGGGCTTCGAATAGTCTCTCCAGGTTATTTCTGTGAAGAAATGAACCTCAAGAAGGGCTAAAGGAGTAGTTGTCCTATTTATACTGTATATATTTGGACAAAATGCAAAAAAAAGTCTTAAAGTATAAAATTCTTTCCTTCAGAGCACGTCTGAAACTCTCTGCAGCAACTTTGGTCTGCCTTGGTAGTTCTGCCAAGGTAGTTCTGATGGTAAAACATGGGAAATATGGTCAAATAGAAAGAACATAATTTCAACTGTGACAGCTAAACATATCTAGAAGTAGTATCTGAAAACAATTAATATCTATATAATTGTATGTGTGTGTGGTGTTCCACTGTGAGTGTTTTTGGAAATTCACACCAAAAATTGTCTCAAATTAATATTCTAATAAATTCTTGACTAAGAAGTACATATTATACACAGTATTGTCTTTGCTTGGACTTAAGAAGTCAAGTGTAAAGAATTTTACAAGTCTTTCAAAAGCTTCCCCTGATCCATTGAACTTAAATAGATTAGTCTCAAGGGAAAGTCAACTTTCCAGACACTGCAATTACAGTGAATGATAGCAAGCCAGAGACATCCATTTAATGAAAACCTACAGACCAATACAGCTAACTACATAATTCTCTTTTTCTTCCTCCCTACACCAGGGATTCTGTCACGTGCTGCTGATCTGATCTACTTAATACCAACATCTCTGCCCAGTCCAAGAGTCAAAAAAATGAGTAGTAAGAGATATTTGGCATACAGTGGGAAAATGTAAAATTACAGGTGATTGAAATTAGTCATTCACTCACTAGAGAGACAGACAACAGAACACTAGGAAGAGATATTTTACTCTGTTTCTGGAGGTACTCATCCAGATATTAATAAAACTGCTATGCAAGAACATTGAGGACTGAACATTATAACTTTCACAGAGCAACTTGCTGAAGAGAATAATTATATGCAAAGCATGTATTCCTCTATACAGCCTGTTAAGCAGTGGGATTAAAAGTGCTAAGCACAAGAAAGCTCCAAATATAAGCAATTCCAGGGGATAAACATAACGTTAAGAACTCCAAACCCCACCTATGCAATGACTACAGCTCTGCAGCCACGTTTTTTTGTGCTATACTCCTTTCAGCTGTCAGAAAAAGCATGGTTTTGGGCTTATTTCTAAAGGAGCATGACTGCTACTTGGAAGAGATGTTAAAATAGGCCAGAAAGTACTTATAGAGTAGGAAGCGACAGTGCTGGTTCAGTGAGCCATAGCCTGTCCTTTCAGTCAGTGTTGGTATATGGGAACTCATTAGCATTATGTTTTTGTTGAGCTGCAGCATAGAACTAATGAAAAATGACAAAAGGGGGAGTGAAGGTGGTGTTATCTGGGGGAATTCCCCAAACAGGAGGGAGATTCTGAAAGGCAAACCCTGCTGTCTCACTGCAAACACCAGCTGCTGGTGAAGTTTCTTAGGCTATTATGGGTAGATGTAATGTGGAGAGGTTCTGAGAGTGCTACAATTATCCAGGAGTCAAAACTTGATTTTTGTTCGTTAGAGGACCACAGGATGGACACAGAGGAATCTTCGTCACCTATTTCCCATTCCCCATGTCTGGTATAGCTTGGCCAAAGTTAGAACATCTAATTCAGATTGCCAAAGCATGTTGAGAAAGACATCACAACTGTATTTGGCTTAACACAGGGTTTTAAAATGGGCGTAGAAAATGGTTTCCCTGAACGGTTTCAAGGGTGGCTCATTTTGGGGCCTTCTGTGTAGTTTTATACTTGTTTTACATCGTGGTGTTTTTCACTTCTGTCCTAGCATTGGCTGGGATAGAGTCAATTTTCTTTCTAGTTGTTGGTATAGTATTATATTTTGGGTTCAGGATGAGCAGAATGTTGATAACACACTGATGTTTTCAGTCGTTGCTAAGTAGTGTTTAAACTAAGTCAAGGATTTTTCAGCTTCTCCTGCCCAGCCAGCAGAGAAGGCTGGAGGGGCACAAGGAGTTGGGAGGGGACACAGCCAGGGCACCTGACCCAAACCGGCCAAAGGGGTATTCCATACCATGTGACGTCATGTCCAGTATATAAACTGCGGGGAGTTGGCTCGGAAAGGTGGATCACTGGTCGGGGATCAGCTGAGCGTCGGTCAGCAGGTGGTGAGCAATTGAATTGTGCATCACTTATCTTTCTTGGGTTATATTTCACTCTCTTTTTTAAATCTTCCTTTTCATTACTATTACTAGTATTATATTTAAATTTTTATTTCAGTTATTAAACTGTTCTTATCTAAACCCACCAGTTGTTTTCAATTCTCGTCCCCATCCCACCGGGCAGCGGGGACGAGTGAGTGAACAGCTGGATGGTGCTTAGTTGCTGGCTGGGGTTAAACCGCCACATCCCTCCATCTTCTCATAGAGAGGGTGCAGAATTTAGCACCATCTGAAGAGTCTACAATAGCAACTTGACCATCTCTTGCTGACGGATAACTCTCAAAACCCCCACTGTTTTGGTGCCCTTCATTTGTTAGAGGAGTGTATCCTGAAAAGATCTGAAGCACATGGAAATTTGTAAAATAAATAATAGAAGAAAGATGGTTCTGGGTGATTTTTTGCAGCTATATTTCACGAGAAAAATTGTATAAGCAAGCAATTGTCCATTGGAAAACTCTTGAACAAGCTTATGATGTGAAGCTACGGTTTCTGGAATATAAATGCTCACCTGTAGCAGCTGCTAGTACATAAATTTTGTTATGTCAGTGGCTGCTCATAAACCTTCGTCATGGTTTAGCCTTCTCCTCTCTCCCTTATGCAGTAGCCCTTTCCTGCTGAATCCTTAAAATAACTTTTTAAAAATATAAAGATAAGCAATTTGCTGAGAAGTATTAGGGAGCCTCCATATTAATACACAGTCCACTTACATCCACAGAAAATTAGGAAACGAAAACTTATTTACTAATATATCAGTCTCTTGTTGCCTTCTCCAGAGGCCCGTGCCATTTCATGGCCATTTCATGCATACCAGAAACTACGATCATCAACCATACCCTGGCTTTCTGGACTACCTCTGCTCAAAACAGGGCACTAATCTGAACACAAGCAGCAAAGAAAGAGAATCAGAAATAATGTTCCTGTGCTTGGCTGTTGATTTTCAGGACTTGTGATATCACTAAGTTACTGAGTTTTATATGACTGAATGGCTTAATGTATTGCCTTGCTTTTTACAATTTTGAGCGAGATATTTGTAGTATGGAAGAGATCTAATTACAATGATTACAATGAATCCTCTGCAGTCCTGAAAATCAAGTTGGGGTGATCTGGCTGCCCAGCGTGAACACTGGGTTTGTGGTGCTAACAGGGCCATGTGTTACTGGCCCTGTGATACCTCCTTAATGATTTTAGATATTTCAGAAGCTGAGCTATTTACCAGCATTTAAATTTAGATATTTAAGTTGGAGGTAAAAGAGGCTAATGTTTGAACTGCAACTGAACCATATATTTTCTCATTCTTGTAATAACCTTTAAATAAAAACTTTAAATTATCCATCATCACTTTGTGTTCCTTGAAGCATGCATTTAATGACAAGCTTGTAATGCTACATAACAATCTATTGTATAGCTTATATCTGATGCATTTGCTTTTTCCTCAGAGCCACTAAATATCTTTTCTAA
Organism: Astur gentilis; assembly: GCF_929443795.1. Taxonomy (NCBI): domain Eukaryota; kingdom Metazoa; phylum Chordata; class Aves; order Accipitriformes; family Accipitridae; genus Astur; species Astur gentilis. The sequence goes on from NC_064892.1 coordinate 1,205,951, forward strand.
ATGTTCCCAACCCCAACCTATATCTTATCAATCTTTGATCCTAACAGTTTCTCACACCTCTGCTGCTTAATCAGAATCTGTCTGGATGAGGCAGTAGCATTGCTTCAAAGCTCTTTAATCATTGTATTGAATTAATGCAATTACATGCCTGATGCATTAGAAATCTCACCTCTGGTCTCCATATTTGCAGCTCCTTTTGAGTCCTTTGTAGGCTTTTTTTTTACCATCCTGGAGGCAGGATTTCCAGCCTCCACACGCTTATCTGTTAATGTTACTAAACAGAGCAGTACATAGAGAGATGTTTGCAGTAGAAAGAAGGAGGAAGAATAAATAGTGCACTAGAAAATAAAATAAGTGTTGCTTTACTTTCTTAACTAAATGGAGTCACTATAGGTATAATTGGAAAGGGTTATGTATTCAAGAAGGAACTTTTTCTGTTCTAATACCATACTCTCGAGGTTTGAAATCCAAGTGCTTAGTTATACATGTAAATTGCATAAAGTTATTGTTCCTTGCAATAATGAAACACTGAGCCCCTTGCATTTCAAAGGGAAAAGGCTTCAAGGGAGTTGAAGGTAACTCAAAGAGAAATATTCACAGGAATAAAATTTAATATAAAGTTACAAAGAAATAACATTCTTTTGTAAGCAAAGTGGATTCTGATAAGGGGCAGGTGTAGGTTTTTCAGTATTCCGCCTGCCTGCGAGATGTGGTACCACTTTTCAGCATATTCTCAGCAGGGTTGGATCAATACAACCTTAATGACATCAGTGGAACAGCAATAACAATTTATGTTATCTGAGGATCTGCCCCTTCATATTTAATGCTTAACCTATTCAGTTTTGTCCTCAATTTGTAATGGTTACTATCCCCAAAGAGTATTTCACCATTCTGCTATGATCCATGCTTGCTTTAACCTGTTTTAAACCAAAATACATGAAACACTGGCAGGTATCTCTATAGAAAAAAATATTTCAACCCTGTCACTCGTAGACCAGTACTGACAAACGGATCAGCAAGGTCTAATTAGAAATGCAACACTGATGCAAGCCAGATGCAGAATGATATGGGCACTCTATCAATGGGGGTTTAGCCGATGTCTTGTTGTAAAGCTGATTGCCTGCTGATTTCCAAATTTCATCAGAACTACATACTTTTTTCAAAAATTCTTTATTCTAAATTTAATTCTGAATAGCTAGGTAAAACTCAGATTAAAATTATTATTGCTATGATATTTGGTTATGGTTTAGTTTTAATGAAAAATGCCTTTTCAGTTCATGACATCAGTAATAAACATAACTTTGCTTTGGCTTTGTTCTGTGGACTTTGGTAAGGAAGACCTTTCAGTATTTTCAAGGGGATTTAATTAGGGACATTTCTGAGAGATTCAACGAGTAGTTGTTAAACATATGATATTTACAATTGGAGGTTTTCAATTAGAAACTGTTCCTTTTCTGGTTCCAGCTGTTTGGCCTAAAATGTGAGAGGGAGGATTTTGGAAATCACGGAAATGTGTGAGGAGACTGAGAAGATGGTTGGCTGGGGGACAACAAAGAATAGTGGGGTCAGGATACTGAGATGATGTAACGTGAGCATGAGGGAACCGCGGTCACCGGGGGATGCAGTAGGAGAAGAGGTTGCAGGCGAAGGGGAGACTTCAACAGGGTCAGAGAGACAGAAGGCGGTGGGTGCGTGCAATGGTTAGGCAGACAGGGAACCGAGGTAACAGGAAGAAAAAAGAAATAGAAAAATGATAATTATTTCCCCCATGTATTCTAACCATATCCTGTATAGCCTTAGCTCCCACACTCAAAAAAGTCCTTTTGCTTGGCTACCATCTGCAGCACATGAGCTCTGGTTGGGTCAGGCTTGTACAAAATATGCTGGGGTTTAACCTTTCTCCAGCAGACATTATGATTAGCCCAGTTTAAACTGGTGTTCGTTAAAACAAATCATAAGCAGAAACTGCTGCCAATAGGGAGTTAATGTTGAAAGTATGCTTCAGTGCAGTCCAGCCAACAAAATACCCTTTTCCACACAAGAATTCATCACCTTTCGAAAACCCAAATGTTAGGGAAACTGGTAATGAATGGTTCAAGAGATGCAGCCATTTCACAACCGAAATTTAATCCTTCCCTACTCTTTGCTACTCTACTCAGCATATGCCCACCCATCCCAGCTTAAACGGTCCCAGAGAAAAGCTTGCAACAAATGTATGCAAAGGTCAGAATAGCAAATTGGTATAAAAGGTCCACTGTGGGAATCAAGTATGACAGGTGATCAGTGCTAAGGAAACAAAGAATGTACTGTAAAGGCATTGCCCTCTCTCCCTGCCCCAAATGGCCTTGAAACGCTCTAGCTCAATAAGAAAATCTAATAATGTTCTGCCTTATTAATAAACACACCATTTTTATATTTCAATAGATTTCATTAGGACACTAGATTTGGCTTTCTCAATGTTAGTGCAGGCTGCATATCGAATTGCTCCATATTTTTTGCCCATCCTGCAATGAAAAAGCAATGTTCAGCCTATTATAATGAGGGCATGAGGAAGGCAGAGGATGATGAAATTATCTTCTTTCATGTTACACATGTAGGTAAAGGGACCTTTTCCAAATCTGTGCTCTTCTTAGGGAGGATCTTCCACATCTCCTAAGACTGAACATGTTTTATGCTGTTCTTCTCTGGACAGAAATCAGACAAATCAGAGCAGACTATTTTTTTTTTTTTTTAAGTGAAAAGCAAATGCCTCTGGCCAGCAGTAATTGCATTTGCAGCTCTGAGGTTGCCTCTGGCTCTGTCATGCATCTAACTAAATATCCTTTTTCTCAGTGAATCACAGGGTTTCTTTGTTTTCAGCTAGTTACAAATGTCTTGTGCAATGCCTGTCCTGAAAAGCTATGAAAAATACTTCATACATTGTGAGTAAGGATGGCAAATTTAACGCTCATGCAGCCAGGTGCAGGCTGCCCACTTTATGCACCTCATTTAGGAAATGCAATCCATTTTTCTATTAATTGTTGCCAGGTGACTCTCTGTTTAGTCTGTACAGTCAATGGAGAGAAGGAGACACCTCATTTACACATCTCGACTTGCTCTTAATAGTGGACTCTACCCAAAGCAGCTGGTTTTGGAGGTCATATATAGATTTTGGATTCATTTCTTGGAGTCGTGAATCACAAAATTACAGAAAGCCCTTCCTATTTGGGTCCCAGTTCTAACTTTAATACTCAAGGAGACAGGATCCTGTGGTGATTCTGGCTGAAGCCTCCTGAGACTTTGTCCTATCCTGGTGTGGAAGAGGTTGCTCTTCCCTGGATGTAGAGGGGCCCAAAAAATAGCCATTTGGCCTGAAGGAAAAAAATCAAGTGATCTCCTTGTGCTTGAACAGTTGTTGGGGCACTACCAAAATGATTGAGAGCTGCCCCAGATTTTGATTTCATGGGCCTCTAAGTCTCAAGAAGGACAGGCAGAAATGGTTCCACACCTCCGGAGGAAGAATATTTCCTGGAACGAATTGCTCATCTGCGGTGTCCCTTCCAAACAAAGCAAAGGAACAAAACAACCTCTTAGCGCCAACCACAAGCAGAAAACTGCCTTTTTTTTTAAAAAAAAAAAAAGAAAAAAAAAAGAAAGAATTAATTCTATAACTGTGAATATCTGGAAAACTCTGATGGTCTGCAACTTCTCAAAACTTTCAGTCTTTTAGGTAGACAAAACCATTCACTGAGCAGTATCCACATAGTGTCACCCAGTAGCACATCATTGTCTTTTATGTGAAGAGTGATTTACAGTAATTACATACAGTTGTCAGGAGAAAGAAAATTTAAGACTGTTGATATAAATTTAACCCATTTTCTCATTTGATAAAGAAGTCACCTCTGTTGAATAGGATTCAGTCTTCAACACAAAGAGTTTTCATTTTCTATAAAAAAGATATTTAACGATCCAGCATGCCAGTTCTTAGAATTCACGATAGAGCATTTGTCAACTGCTTGATATAAATGACAGATGTTTATATGTAACAGAGCAGTGGAACAAATTTTACTAAGAAGGGTATGAACCAGATGTTCACAATATTGGCTTTTTGAGAGGAAAATGTCTTTTTACATTGTCTATGACTCATGAGCCAAAAGAAAATGTATTTATCACAGGAACTCACACTTGAGACTTTATCCTTTCAGCAGCAACATAAAAATGATAAAGTATCGGGTATAAGAAAGTATCTAAACAGCACTTACATTTTACGAATACTTGTGGGACCATGGTATGAAATCTTTCACACTTCCTTTATCTGCATTATTTCAGATTTAAATCTAAACACAAAGGGTTTAAAAACATTACTGCCTGTAACATCTGCTCAATTATTTTTAATCAATCATAATGAAATCCGAAGGATTTTGAGGAGTAAAAAATGACACAGTACTTTGTTTTTTTCTTCAACTTTATTATTGTGTGCAGCGCAACTGAAGCATTTTAAATTGTCTGCGTTCCTCCAAGTGATACCTGCTTACTATGCTGAGAAAGAGTTAAAAAACTTCATTTTCCTTAGTCCTTGTGGTACTTCTGGCAAAGTTTTCCTCCTCTGTTAATCGAAATGTGAATGGTAATCCAGAAGCTGCAGATTTTACCCCAATTAACACTCAGGGTAGCTTGAAAAACAACAACCAAAACCACTTTAATTTCGACTTGCAGAATGTTGGATTTAATCCCCTGCTTTATAGATTGAATTGGGGCCATAGACTAGGGAGAGGGTCCCTTGTTAAAATAGATTAATTCTTTGAAAGTATGCAAGAGTTGGATGGAATGGAAGAGAGTCCCCTTTGATAAACATTCAGCATTCAGTTCCTCATTAGTCTGTTAGGGTTATGCATTTTGAGAGTCAAATGAATGTTGTTGGGCTAGGGAGACTTATTAACAGACGTCCATGACAACCTCAAGACTGAGCATATTAGTCCAAGGCCAGCAGTGTATCTAAAAATGTTCAGAAAATTGGCTGTATTTTGTGATCTTTTCACAATATTCTTTATGTCTTCTCTACCCCCATTATACACTGTGTTGCTTATGGTCACATTCCACACCAAAAATAGGATTCTAAAACCTCTGAGAACACTTATTTTGGCAAAAACATTGATATGAATGCTGAATTTGTCTTCCAACACACTTGACATAAATGGAAAACATTTGTGCGTGCACTTAAGACAGCTTTCACAGGTGCTTAAAGGAATCTTAACCCCGAAATAGTGGCAAGACAAATTCATACTTTTTGATTCTTGTGTCCAAGGTTTAATATGATAGATTAAAAAAAAAAAAAAAAAAAAAAAAAAAAAGAGGAATGTCTTGTTAATTGCAACAATACCTTTTTTTTACATAGCTAAATACATCCTTCCTAGGATATATGATTATTTTAGTAAATTGATGCTACTCTGTAATGTTTAAGAAAAACCAGTGATGTAAATGCCAAGACAGAGTGCAGGCCCTTTATAATGTCCTTTCCAATCTGCAGGAAACAAAAATGAATTATCAGTGATGGTGATAGTCCATGTGATGAAAAACAATAAAAGAACAAGTTATAGCTCAACACTGTTCATTCAAATATTTAAGGTCCTTATGAAAGTATAAGAAATGGGAAGAACATATGATTTTCTTAGATCACTTTCACTGCATGAGGCATTGGCACTGCACTTCACTGGAGTGCAAAAATGCCAGCAAAGCTATAAGTCAGGTATTTGTAGTTTATTTTATTAGTACTAGGCTGAACCACGAAATAGATAAAACAGTTTTATGGCTTACATCTGGTTGAATAATAAAACATATGGCTCTGGAGTAAAGCATGTGCAGCTGTAATTTACTGTAAATATCCAACTCAAGATAGCTATGGAGATAAAAAACTTACGGCATGCACTCAGGGTTTATCCCACTATCCATCACTACTCGAATATTTATGATACTCCGACATTTGTGGTTTATATGTTAATTAACCATTTTTTAGGAGTTTTCTTTAGGGCATTCTCTCCTATGTACAACAGATATGAGTTCACAAGGAACGGACACTACTGGACTCATTTTTTTCTCTAGTATATCTGTTTAGCAAGTCCTTAATTACAGAGTGATTAGAATAAAGGAGCTACTATTGATATTGTAGGACATTTTCCAATATAGACTAAAATGTGACATTTTTCTCATTTTTTTTTTTTTTAAATGCTTTCCTTAATCAGATTTTCTATGAACATGGGCAAAGAGTTTCTTCTCTTGTTTTTATTCTTTTGGGTAGTTCTGATAATGGGACCAAAGAACTCCCTGCTGCACTTTTCTCAGTTCACTATCCCCTCCCAAGGGCCTCTGTCAGACCTTTGCTGTGCACTTAAGTCTCCTTTCAAATCATTGAAGGATCCCCTTGAAGGATTTCTGCTAGCGGAGAGTATCCTTGCAGGTACGTGTCATACCTGAGAATAAAGGAATGCCATACACACGTAGATGGACCTCTTCTGCTCTTTCCTCTAGTGGAAATTGTCTTCTTCATTTTCCATACCCTTGGGTGAGAGATGCCATGGCATTGAGTGGGGAACTGAGTTCGACAGTTTCCACCTTTCCAGACGCAGTAGTGAGTGGTGAGATCTTCTGAAGGTTTCCTCCGTGTACAAGATTTTTGGTTGGGAATACTGCCTATGGAAACTGAGTTTGCTGATCCATTAGTGAAATGCGAGTGTCAGAAGGAATGTCGGTGAGTGAAGTAGTGAAACTAATTGCAAGAGAAGGCTTGAACAACTGAAAGATGAAACCCTGTATTTATCCAAAGAGATTCCTGTAGTCACAATGAATCAAGGATGCAAATGCCACCTCTTAGTCTGTCTGAAAAAAGCTTCAAGGGTATGTGATTGCTCCTGCAGAGAAAAAAAAAAAACCAAAACAAGGAGAAATCAGAAGCGTTTATGAGACCTGGAGATACTGGGTCTGCCATTGTAACTTATTTTTCCTTTTCCTGCTCTGCTAAGTGTTTGGCCCAAGACCTTACTCCAATCAAAAGCAGTGTGGCTTTGATCCATACCTGCGGGATAGTTCATTATATAGTGCTGTCTTTTGGAGCTGTCTCTGAAAAGCAGTTGCAGTTTTCAGGCAATGCAAAATGCAGCGCTGATCCTTTAAGTCAGGCAAAGGGTAATAACAAATACATACTTCTAGAGGAATCCCAGCTGCATAACCAAGGACTAGTTGCCTGCCTGTTTTGAAGGACATTTAATGATATTGTCTATGAAGTCTAATCAATTTGTGTCCTGGCTATTTCATGTATCAGTTCTTCGCTTCTGTTACTCTAAGGGGTTTGCAACATCCTACATTTTAGATGGACTGTGATCTAGCCGAGGATATACTTATGCTTGGCTCCAGTGAGTTGCAAGAATCTGTGTTAGAAATGCTTGGTTTAGCTTTAGATTCTCCTATGCACTGATGTATTCTTTTGAGTTAGCAATGGGGCTGAAGTTGTTACTATGCAAGAATTTTTTTTTGCTGAGTGTCTAAGTCCCAGTGCAAATATTCTTCTGCTTCAAAAGTGATTTTTTTAACTCGGTGGGGTGTCTGGCCAGAGAAGCGATGGGCACATTTCAGGGTTTATGACATTGCTATTGCTATTTTTCTTCAGCAGCTGGGGGGAGCAAGAGAGCCAGATTCTCCACCTGGCCCCATATTAGAATTCTCACCCCAATCATTTGCTATAAAAGAAAATAAGGAAATCAAGAGGATGAAAATTAATCAAACAAAGAAGAAAGACTTAGAAAAAATCACTGAGAGAGGCTTATCTTAAAGCAATTTCACAAGAAAATAAGATCAAAACCAAAGCAAATTGCATGCAACCTATGAACCCAGAAAAGCAACAATTACACAACAAGAGACTACACAAAAGACTATGCCCTATCATTAACTCTTCTTACTCAGCTACGTACTCAGTCACTAATTATGACGGAGTCACGGACAGAAAACAGATTGATCAATGCAGAAGCTCTTGGAAGACAAAGGAAAAAAACCCACAAACCCAAACCAAACAATAAAAAAACCCCTTATCAATAAAATTTCTGCCAAGCTACAGAAACAAATGAAATGCAAATTTAACAAATTAACCATGTGATTAACACACAGTAGGATCACTTCAGGCGTTTTGCTTTGCTTCTTGCCAGGATGTAATCCTACTGAGAGTTATTGCTGCCTCAACATTTCCACAGTGGTATCATAAAAAGAATTCAGTGACATTAGAGAATCTGCAGCCCCCTACTTTCAAAGCTGTAGTTTGAAACAAATCTGTGTTTTAAACATTAAGGCACTTTTACTACTACTTGTTACATACCTTAAAGGGGAGAAGAAAAAAATAGGCAGTCTTCTGGAGCTGATTGTGGGCTTGAATTTGACATCACTTTTATTCTGTTCCTTTTGAAAGCTGTCTTTGAGTCAGTGTTTGGCTCAACCTCCTCAGAATGATAAAAGCCTTCCATCAGTATTGATGGGTCTGTAGGTTGGGACGCTAAAGCTTAAATGATGTAAAATGAAGGCTATATAACCAAAGTGTATACAGAATCCAGAATTAAACAAAAAATTCCCTCCTTGATGCATGCAGTTGTGCCCAGTATTAAATAATCCAGCTATTGATTCCTTTAATTTGTGGGAGGAAGAGAAGTCTTCAGTGTGCATCTCGGATTTTAGGAAACAGAAATTCATTTCCCTCCTTTGTGACCCCAGACATTTAAAAAGGGTTTGTAATGGTTTAACACCAGGAAGCAGCTAAGGGCCATGTAGCCGCTCACTCACTCCTCCCCTGTGGGATGGAGGAGAGAATCAGAAGGGTGAAAATGAGAAAACTCATGGGTTGAGGTAAAGACAGTTTAACAGGTAAAGCAAAAGCCGTGCACGCAAACAAAGCAAACCCAGGAATTCATTCCCCACTCCCCGTGGGCAGGCGGGTGTTCAGCCATCCCCAGGACAGCAGGGCTCCAGCATCCCTAACGGGGACTTGGGAGGACAAACACCATCGCTCCCAACGTCCCCCCTTCCTCCTTCTCCCCCCAGTTTTATATTACCGGTCATGACGTCCTATGGTGTGGGATGTCCCTCGGGTCAGTCGGGGTCAGCTGTCCCGGCTGTGTTCCCTCCCAACCCCTTGTGCCTCCCCCCAGCCTGCTCGCTGCTGGGGTGGGGGGAGAAGCAGAAAAGGTCCTGGCTCTGGGTGAGCCCTGCTCAGCAATAATGCAAACATCTCTGTATTATCAACACTGTTTTCAGCACAAATCCAAAACACAGTCTCATGCTAGCTATTATGAAGAAAATTAACTCTACCCCAGCCAAAACCAGCAGAGGGTTGAACAGCGATCTATATTTAAATCAATGTCACCAATGCCATTTAATCACATATGGGCTTCTTATTTTCAAATAAATGAACAATGAGTTTTATTAGTAATAGACACTTACACTACCTTTTTTTTCTTACTTCAGTCAGATGTAGGTTTGTGTCCTAGAAGTTTTTGCATGTGGATGTAAGGAAAATGTAGTGTTGACTCAAGCCAGTGGGGGATGATGGCTTAGACATTTTTGTGGCTGGTGTCAGGATTGCGAAACATCTTTAGTGCCACTTCACAGGAGGTTTCACATCTTTTTTCAGCCTTTCCCTACATAACGTCCAGTTATTAGGTTTTATGTGAGTGAAGCGATTTTCACTCTGAATGCATATTAAAGAGAACACATGTTTTCATTTTATGGACCTGTAACACTGAATCTTTACTAAAAGAGAATAAAATACTTATGAAATGTTGTTACAGAGAGTGCACAGAAAAAGCAGTCTGTGTCTTATTGCCAATTCCTTTGAGCAGTTATATTCCTACTCCCATGAAAGTATCAATACGCACGAATTTTCCCTCATCAGAGTTACACTAAAAATTGCTGCTACACTGATAAATCAGTATATAACCTTAATATAGATGGGAAGAGGAGAAGAGACCACACTTGCAGCCATGGTGAAGTACTGCAGCATATGGCAGATAGAGAGGGGGTTCTTGTACCCGAAGCTGAGACAGGCTGCTGCCAGCATAGGTGTAACGCAGCACAAAGACATGGCTTCCATGCATTGTGCTAGCTGGTGCTCACCATTTTGGCTTCTTCTGTAGCAGTAGTAAATTAAACATGTCTGGGACTGTTCTCTGGCCAGCTGACAGGGAACAGCTAATGTCGATGCCATTAAACACTCTCTCCTGCTAGGAATGGTCCCTGGCCAGTGCTAACTCCTGAGCCATGCCCAAGAGTTGCTTGGGAGGGTACTGACTGGCATAAGCCAAAAACATATCACAGGCTGCTGTGAGTCTGGTAATCACTTAACAGTCTTTACCGTTGATTTTCAGTGCCTAGGTATGTCCCTTGGTAGGTGTCCTGGGACAAATGATTTTATTAGTGGGAACGTAGCCTAAACACTGAGCACAAGAAAAGAATGGGCTGGTGTCTTGACGTTCAACCTTGAGTTTATTAGGTGAAAATCTCTTATGTTTATTTCTTATCTGTGAAATGAACAGAAGCATTTCTGTACTCCACAGGGTATCAGGCAAATAAATATAGTAAAGGCTAGGCATGAGATGATAGTGAGGCCTGTGATTTCCCTAATTAGAGAGAATAACTGCATCCCTTCCTGTCCCACACCGTTTGTTCCATTCCAGAAGTTGCAGGGAATGAAGCAGAGTAAAGTGGGATAACAGGCTGCCAGCTCCGAGTATTCCTTTGCCATCTGGGGAAATGTGACAATTTTTCAGCTCTGCTTTCTTCACCAGATTGTGGTTACTGTTTTCGATCAATATGTGTAATATAGAAAAACATGCCCTGCCTTTCCCCCCTACTGAAAAGCCAACATTTTATTAGTCCTACAATTCTTTTAATACAATTTGTAAAGGAAAATTCTACTCTTTTTAATAATCAGCCAGCCTAAATTCCAGCCTGGAATGCAGTCTCAAAGCCAAGGCACAAGTATAAAACCACTGCAAAGGAGGGAAGAGATTTACAATGGAAATTCTGACAATCACTTTGCAATAATAGGACTTGGAGACACCTGCTTTAATCAAGATGGTGTGAATATTTAAAGTGGTCTACTTCTTGATTTTCAGTTCAGCTGATAAAATCATAATTTCCAGTGAAATAATTTTTTTCTTAGCGATGCATGAGAAAGAGAGAAAGATCCTAATTTTCTATTCACTTGGTAGAAATAAATTATAGCTTCTTTAACCCTCTTGATTCCAGGGCTGGCAGATGGAGCTGAAGGAATTACTTCTGGTTAGGAGTGGGTTTTTTAAGTGATAATGCAGTGTAGAAATATGGCTGGTTTGGGATGAGAGTAACTTGGGTAGTATGATCATGGCATGGTTTCTCGGTGACATGAGAATGATTTCCTAAACTTTCTTTGGATTTGGTAGCCCCTGGTGTGCTGTAAATAACACAGAGTAATTTGGGCTTCTGAAGAAAGACGGTTGTTGACTGGGGAGGCTGACTCCCACTACTTCGGGCTTTATTTCCATCAGTAGTGGAGTGGTCTTACTGATTTTCAGGTGCTGTATGCTGATTCTTGCCATGCTGAATGAAGATATGTTACTAAGGGTAACAAATCCATAAGAATCCATAAGGACAGGGGTACCTTTTCAAACACTGAGTTACATCTTCATGCAGGATAGGTCAGGAAGCTCCACTTGCATCCACAGTGCTGTGTCACTTAGTTCAGCCAAGGATTGTCTTCAGCACTGCAAAATAGTTGACTTATTCAGTGAGCTGTTATAGAGAATATATGACTGACAAAAATGTGAAGTCTGAATGCATTGTGAAGTACAGCTCATGTCCTGTGAAGAAAATAGGGAAAAATGTATGGCTGGGATAAAGGGGGATGAAGGAAAAATAAGACTCCATAGAGAGTTAAAGTTATCTAACGTACCAACACCATCAATAGGATAGGATATATACCATAATCATAATTATAATATCAAAAGATTAAAATGCAAAGAGTATAGAGCAAAGGGAATGCTACTTTAGCTGTCTTGGTAGCTTAAAAATTAAATTTTTTTTCAGTAGTACTCTGTTTTAGTGCTGTGGTGCATTCTTTATTTCTCTAGTCTCTTGGTGTATTAGCATAAATATGGGAAGACCCACCGGTGTCCAACTTTCAAGTTTATCTGAGCTTTAATATAAATTATAATGTTATAATATTTAGCCAAGTGGCTTTTTAGCTGCTTTTTCCCAATTCATTCCCAGTTGCTTCGCTGGCTAGTATCTATTATTTAGATAATAATGTACAGTTCCAAGAAATAACATGCAATCTCTACTGGATGGAAAAGTAATTACTTTTTGACTATGGCCTAATTGTACTGTTCAGTTCTGCCCTGCTTTATTTGATCTGATTTGACCTTCTTATTCTGTGACCATAGAAACAACTTGAAACACATGAGGCACAGTTAAGGATGTCTTTCTTTAATTCCCTCTGTTGCTTTCTTGCTATTATTTCACTAGATTTTCCTCCTGTTCAGGTCTTCAAGATTCTTGCCAGGGTTTGAAGTTACCTTTCTTGCAGTGGCTTTTATCTTTCCTCATGCTTTTCCTTACTCAGTGGCTCTTGACTCTTTAATTGGTGCAAACATAACTCTGCCAAACAACGATGGTCAATGACCATTAACTCTTCTTCAATCCCTCAAACTGTCATACTAAACATTCTTTGCTGCTTTGATATTTGCAAGTAATACTTGTTATCTAGGTAAACAATAATGACTTGTCTGTCCTAGACTTGGCTCAGCTTCTTGGTTTAGTTAAGAACTTGGATTTAAGAGGAAATCTGATAGTGACATAAGCTGACAAATGTGCAAACTCTTTGGACGACAGAAGTAGAGTTCAAGATGGTCATGATAAACTGTGAAAAGAAATTTGCGAAGTAAAACCAATATAGATAAGCCTAAAGTGCTATGCTGAGGAAGAGGAAAAAAAAAAACCCAGGAAAAAAAAAGAACAAATATGAAAAAGGGATTAAATAGGTGGTGATTAATATACAAAAAAGAAGGCAGGAGACTACCTGGGATCATATCTATTGTACCTTTATAAGACTTAGTAACATTTATGTCTATACTACTGCAGTCAGGAGAAATTCCGTGGCTTCTAGTCTATATGCTAGCTACCTGCAAAGCCACACTAGGATGGGACCCACATGCACACAAGCATCTACCTCCCAAGAGCTCTGGCTCCATCCATAGAAAGTGTGTTTGTGCCACACTGCTCTTTGAAGAATGATGACGACAGGACCCTGTGGTGTCTTACAGCAAGCACTCATCAAATACAAAACCTTGAAGCATCTGTTGTGCGGCTACTGCAAAAGAAGAAAGGAAATCCTGTTCAGGAATATACTGACTGGAGTCCTGTATGCGTGAAAGGGGAGGTAATTTTTTACTTCCCATTAGTATTTAAGTTTCATCAGCCCAAACTTCACCTTCACATGCAGCTATCACACTTCAAGAAAAAGTGGTGAGAGTCCCCAAGAGGTTAGATAGATGCCCTGTGATGACGGGGATTGTTTTTTCCTAGTCTAAAATAGGAAAGACTAAGTAGGGACATGATTACATTATCTTCTAGTGTGTAAAAAATGCTGTAAAGAGGGCGGTGACTAATTGGTCACAATCACCCACTGATGGAAAGATGTGAAACATATTCCTTCACCATTTCTGAGGGAAAAGAATGTCTACAAGAACCAAAAGAGGCTGGAACAGGCTTCGTAGAGAGACCATGGACTCTAGTGTATAGGGTTCATGACAACACACACCATCATATAGAACTTGCCCCACTGCAGTTGGATGTACTAACAAAGTCTCTTCCAGCTCAATAAATGAAGAAAGTGACGGCATGAGACAATACCAAGATATTGTATTACTTGGCACCAGGACTGCATTATTTGTCTTCCGGGCAGGAAGACAATACAGTGGCTGGAGCAGTGGTTTTATGGATGTTTCTGACCAAAGCATTATGGAAAAGCAGTGATGGGAAGGACCTCAAAGTACCCTTTGCTCCAGCCCTTTAAACTGGAGGAGATCCTAATACCTCTGCTGCTTCAGGACTGGTGCGGTGCACTGTAATTCTACATTGATTCGTTCTTAGTGTGGAATTTGAACATTATTGTAACTTCCTTTTGCTGCTATTTTGTTCTTCAATAAAAACCCCACCTTTATTTAACTTTAAGAATAATTTACACCTCTGGGGAAGCTACATTACTATAGTAATAATTAACCTTGGGCCTGCACTTCTGATTTTTTTCATAACTTCAGTAAAGATATTTCAAAGGATGTAATTTTGACACAATTTTTTGACACCCTCCAATAAAAGGTATATTATTTTAGTGAATTTTTTTTTTGAAGCTTTATGAAATATTTTGGCCAGATATTTTGCTAGTAGAAAAATTTTGAAATGAGAAATTTCTACTAAAAAGACAGTAAAATCACAGAAGCTTTTTATTAAAATTATGTTCTCTTTTTCACCCTCTGCACTTTTCTCTGTTTCTGCAATAATTTATGTTGTTGTAAATATGTTGTAAACAAGTCCATCAAGTTTAGTGCCTAGATTGTACCACCATAATGACTGAAGATCATGAAAATAAAATCTTTTAAACTTATCAAAAAGCAAAGGTAATGTGCCCTCCAGGATCTGCTGGTAATTGAACACTATGTTAAAGGTTTTGATTTGATGAGTATTTCTGTGAGATAAGTGAGGGTATGGATTTATACCAAGTTACTCTGAAGAAACTGCCTTTGGATGCACCCTTCCTCTAAGCAAAAGGAAAAGTGGTTTACTGCAGTCATCATCAGCAGGAACTTTCCTTATATTTACCGTGGCCTGTGAATGTTTAGAAGGGCTGTTTTCAGACAATTCCTGCCCCCAAACCCGTATTATAAATGCACACTCTGGCTCGGTTTGCAATAAACTCTTTATGTAAGTATGCTTTAAGAAAAGCAGTTTATCTATAGGGAACATCTCTGAATTAAACTGGTGGAGCAATAGCACTGTTTTTGATGCCACTGAGAGCCCTTGGTGCTTTTTGCCGCTAAAGTATAGAGTGGTGTTCTCTGGAGAAGTGGTGTGTGTTTGTGTGTGTGTTTGAGTGAGAGAGAGAGAGAAACACAGAAAAAGAGAGAACGGGCGAGAAAGAGAGAGGGGGAGGAAGGAAGAAAAAGCAAATGAGAGAAAGAAGGAAAGAAAGAGAGAAAGAAGGAAATGAAAGAAAGAAAAGGAAAGAGAAAGAAAAAAAGGAAGGAAAGAAGGGAAGAAAGAAAAAAGTGGAGAAGGAAAGAGAGAGCAAGCAAAAAAGGAACAAAAGGAAAAGAAACCCTCGTGTTTACGAGCGTTTCGCAGGTCTGCTGGTTCCAGCAGTGCTATTAGAACCCACAGCAAGAGCTGTTTTGGGTCCTGGGGCAAACGGGCTCTTCTCCCCCTCCCTCCTCACCTGGAGAAGCACCTGGGTGGTCCCGTCACGCCGCTCCCCTCTCCCCACCGCCCTCCTCCCTCCCTTCATGCACTGTAGCACACAAACCTTAAACACGGAGCGGCGGCGGCTGCCAAGAATTGGGAGAGGCTGAGCCAAGCGGAGGAGAGGGCTGCTGCCGGAGCAGGACCGGCGTCCCCCCGGGCCCCCCATTCCCCCCGTGACGGGGAACCCCTCCGGCGTCGCCCAGCCCCGCCGCGTCTCGCCTCAGTCCTAGGCCCGGCTTCACCCGCGTGGTGGGAGACGGCCTTGTGTTCCCACCGTGCTCGCGGTGGGCCTGAAGATGAGGGCTTGGTCTAATTACCGCGGCTTCATCACAGGTTGTTGGGCGTCCGCCCGGGGCCAAAGCGCGGCGTATCCGTGTTTCACCAGCGTTCAGACGGTCTCGTGAAATCGCGGAGCGTTTGTGTTTCTTCCCTGCTTTCGTTCGTTGGCAGGAAACAAAATGGCGCCCCTCCTGGGTTATACAAGTTTTCCAGGATGGAATCCCCTCTCCCCTGGAGATTGTGTTCTTAAAGTCGAAATTAAATTTTTAAATCCACAGAGATCCGTTAGGCTGGAGAAGGTTTCATACGGTCCCATTCTAGTGAGTTGCAAATAATGATTTATGTGACTGAAAAAAAAAAAGGCGTTTTGTTCAACGAGGTTTCATTACACTGGAAAAACACTGATCATGATAGTGCCATTAGCCTAGTCACACTGGAAAAGCTTGAGAATTGTGCCTGCGAGGGAGAACACTGAAAACACCCTCCTACTTTTCCTAAAGCATGAAGGGTATATTGATTTGCTTTTTATTTTGAATGAAACTCTGCCATATTCTACAAAACATATGCTTCTCCAAGACAAGATGTTAATCTATATCTAATACATGTATAACGTTAAATATGGCGTGAGAGGCAATAGAGATTACTGCAGTTCTCTGGTTCACTGCTTTAAGGGAGGGAAACCTAGCACAAATCTAATTTTACAAGGAAATTGCTGAAAGAATGGATGTAATAGAATGGATATAATAGAACAAGGTATTTAAAAATTCTATGCTCAGATGGATAATAAGCACTTCAAATTTGTATCTGGCCACTGAGAAATGTGCACTTACTCCAAAGCAACTCCTGCTCTTTAACAGTCACTAGCCAGAGCATTTAATGTCTGACAATTTGATTTTTAGTATTAAGGTGACTTTGGTTTGAATATATCTAATGCTGAATGATCTAACAGAATTTTTGAAAAATAAAACTCTGTGTATTTCTGACTTGAAAGAAAGCAAATACTAGACTTTTCCTGAGCTGTATTAGAATAATCATCTTTTGAGGATGGTGAAGGAAATACCTTAATACCCAAACAGTATGGCTGAAAAGCAAATAATCATACTTTCTGGCAAGCCGGATATAAAATGAAAGACAAAACAGATTTCTATTGCACTGTGTCTCAAGGATTTTTACAAGCCCGACAGAGGGCTGATTTGTTGTTTAAAGCACAAGCTGACAATCATTACAAAAAAGGGGAAAAGGCAGCTCATTTGCTTTGCTGAGAATATCAGCATAACATGAGAAGAAAAGTTGCTAAATGGTTAAAAGCAATGCGTGGTGCATTGGGTCCAAGTTAACAAGTAAGCTTGTGTCTGTCGACCTGACCTGAACTGGTGCTTGAGGGTGACTCAGCTGTTGCTTGAGAGGTGACTTGATCAAACAAGATCGTAAAAACCAAGGTTTCAGAGAGACACAAAGGCCAGCGGTCCCTCAGTGCTACTGCTGTTTGATTCAGAGATGGGAGACCTGGTGTGTGCTGGACGAGGCAGTGACAAAAGGACCCACCCTTTGCAATTTTAGGACAGACGTTTGCTATGTAGGAGAAGTTTGAGTTGCTAGTTCAATTGTCGCTAGGGGGATTTGATTTCACTAGCTGAAAAAAAATGATAAATGTATTAAGTTGTTTTGCACGCTGTGACAGATTAAGGGTAATCTTTTGAAAAGCTCCTACATCTTATTTTCAAGAGAGTCACCGAGGTGTTTAAAGGGGCTTTGGATCAGTGCCTCAGTTAACTGGTGTCTGATTTTCCCTGTCAGTTGCTCCAACAGAGTCATACGGCACTCTGCAAGCTGTCTTGCTGTTCCTAGAGGAATCACTTTCTGACTCACATCTTAGCAGCTATGCATAATAGGGGAGGATTGTACTCTGCGCCCTGGGGGCTAAACTGTGGCATTTGTGCCGCTAGTCTGTGCAAGTGGTATTAAGTCAGTACGGTCTACAGCAGGTCCTCTTAGGCCACGTGAGATACCGGGGGTCCGCACATACTGAGGCTGGGAGAGGAGCTCCTGCAGTGTGCCAGCCCTGTTGCATGAAGCGTAGTGGGCACCGCGTTAACAGCAAAGTCAGGGCAGTGCTCCTGCTCCTCGTCTTCCTTACGGCCCCTCTGTCATTGGCTTGTTCAGGTGTCTTCAGAGAAATGCAAAGATATTCTGCAAGAGTAACACACGCGATGAAACGGCGTAAAGCACGCGCAGAAGATACCTGGAATCAATAAGTGTTAGGCTAAGCACTTGCGTGCTCATCACTCTGATGAATGAGGCAAGCAAAAAGCTGCTGCTGCCTGGACCAGTGGTGCCAGGAAGGGGCAGGACTGGCCCTCACGGCTCTCCCAGAGGTCCCACAGCACCCAGGAGGTCCCACGCTCTCCAGCGATGACACTGAAGCTCGGCTTGAGATTCCTGCCTGCGACCTTACCGCCCTAACTCCCACCGCACCTGGCTTTGTCCGTTCCTGTCCATGCTTGTGTTTTCCCTCCTGAATCCTTTAGTTATAGATTGTCCCACCTAAGCAATCTCAACTTTGTAATTTTGGCCTTTCTCTTCTCTGTGCAGTCGTTCTCACAGCTCTTTCTCAGCAGAACAAGCCCAGATTGGGGCAGGGGAAAGCTTGCTGTAGGAGCTACAGACTAGAGCATAAACCCTCGAGCACAGAAAACAGAAACTGCTGCAAAACCAGAAGTTGCTGCAATGGGATAAGTGTACTAAAAGGGTGGGGATCCTAGTGGTTTTTTCTGCTTCTACACTCTTTATGCATTATACCACATTCTTGGGATCTCTTTTTTAGTGCTAGCCTTTATTTTGACCTTTGTCCTTAGATGACAAAGACGAATTCTTATTTCTGTTCATTTACAAAAAGTGTACCAAAGGTGTGCTTTCCAAACAGGGTTGAAATTGAGCAGGTAGCAGCTTCCCTGCTCCATATTCTAAGCATTGTTTCCAATTATATTCCCCCTGCAAACACTCTCCCAAGGTCATACCTCAACTGTTTGCCCATAGTTTTCTGAGTGTTTATATTTCTGGCTCTGAGCATAACTCAAACAGCACCACCAATCCTATCTAAAAAACCCTTTCTTGGTCTAGAGTTCACCCCAGTTTACTACAGGCCAGCTGATTTGTAGTAACTCGCACGGCTAATGTGATGTAATTCATATTAGCACAGCTGTCGGTGAAAGAGGAGAAATCAACCTATGTCAGTGGAAAGTGGCTGACATAAGTCATATTTGTATTAGGGGTTGAAAATAGATACCTGGACTGTTACTGGAGATTCACCAATGTCTGTAATTTTTTTATCCAAACCAGTTTTTTAATGTGCTTATGCTTTTAGCTACGTACCAGCCTCTGTGTTGAGTGGCACTATCCAAATCTTCAGCTTTGCTCTAGAGTCATAATTCCTTCCACAGTTTTCGTGCGTGAAGAGTAGCCATCTTTGTCAACATTTTGCTCTATCGAAGCCTAACTTATCAGGCTTAGTTATCAGTACTAATAGTACTTATGCAAATAGAAAGATTGAATCACAGAGGTAATGACATGTGCCACTTATATACAATTTACTCTGGACAGTATCAGTAAAATCAGATCCGTATAAAGCACGTATTAATGCACTTGTTATGTGTTCTGTCAAAATTTTTTTTGAAGACAGATTTTCTGAAGCAGTCTTTGCATTGTGGATGAAAATGTGATATGCAAGCCTGCTGAAAAGAAGAGCGCAAGAGTGCAGAAGAATTCATTATATCTATTGAGAGGAAGGGAATAAACTGAAATAAAAAGCATACCACTGACGCTTCTCATGACAGGCAATCAGATAGGGAGGCCGAGTCCATCTAAAACTTCTAGGTGCCTCAGGAATTGAGCCAGTGCAATTCTCTACAGGTCAGCAGGGGATAATAAGAAAATCTGTCAAAGTTGAGGGAAGAGTCAACTTTCTAGACCACAAACCTGATCCGAGCAGAGTCGAGAGACAAAGAGTTCAAAAGGTTAATGCTGCTATGCTTATTTAAGTGAACATTAACACTGTTGTGAGAGAACAGATGGAGAAGAACTGGGGGAATTATTTGACTGGTTAGGTTGATAAAACAGCGAACAGAACGACAGACATCTCACGCAAAGAAGCTTGTCACAGTGAAAGTGTAAGATGAGGTCTTCTTTTTCTGTTGCTTACAAGTAGTTTGAATCAATGGCCTCCCAATCA
The DNA here is from genome assembly GCF_929443795.1 of Astur gentilis. Lineage (NCBI taxonomy): Eukaryota > Metazoa > Chordata > Aves > Accipitriformes > Accipitridae > Astur > Astur gentilis. The sequence continues at coordinate 1,225,962 of NC_064892.1, forward strand.
TCACAATTATGTGCTCCTATTTAAGAAATCAGTGGGGAAACATCTGGGTTGTACATAACATTCACCATCATGTCTTTCGCCAGATAAATTAACAGCTTTGTTTTGCAGTGGCTGTAGAAAGAGACAAAAACGTTGGAGCACAATGGCGCTTACCATTTTTCTGTCAAGATGGAGCCACTATTAAGGATGCTACTATCAGTGATGATCAATGTGAAGCAGACATATTTACTGGGAGTCTGTTGGAACACAATACAAGGGAACAAATGGCAAGGTGGGGCCATTTTGTGGATAGATTACAACCTATTGCTCATGACCTGCCTTTATTACATCCCTTTCTTTCCATCTGAAGAGAAGAGAAACCCAAATAACAGCGGGTTCTGTTGCTCTGATGACAGCTTGAGAAAAAGTAATAAGGAATTCCTACAGCTATAAAAACAGAGTGAGGAAAGGGAGCCAAGTTACCCTTGGAGCTGTCACTCTTTGCAAGGCTCTTTTCTTTTCACTTACTTTTGTATAATACTTTATGGCTAAACAGCTATTTTTATAGCCAGATGAGGACATAACTCATTCTTTGAGGAGTCTTGGAGAATCAGCAAAGAATTTCTGGTAAACCTTCAGATGGCAAGTGTTATTTCTTGTCTGCTTTGATACTGTGTATCTTGAATTTTCAGGCATCTGAAATTATGGATTACCTCATGTTTATTGGGTCTGTTGTTTGGGCTTGAGCTACGTCCAATTTGAACAAACAATGAATCCCAAAAAGTGTTTTAACATAATTTATTTTTTGTAATCATTTGTCTTTCAAATACAGGGCAACAACCTGAAAAGTACTACACCAGAATACATGAACTGGTTTGGAAAGCACAACTATTTCATAGTCTTCGTTCCTTTACATCCTATTTTAACTTTTTGTTTTCTTTTCTATAATGCAGGAAAAGCCAGAACTGGTTGAATATTGTACAACAGTATTCATGAACATTTGCAGGAATTTGAAATGGCTGTTTGATCTATCCATATCAAGGCCCCTTGTTATCTGCTGCTCCTGCAGTTTCAGACAGAAAGGTTTTTGTTCCTGAGGAGGTTTGAGGAATGGCTGATTTGTGTGAATACCCGTATTTGCATGCGAACGAGGCTATTCCTTTACAAACAAGAGCGTTCATTATTCCTCTGCTTAAAAGGATACACTAACCCAATTAGTGAGCTGGAAGAATATCCCGTGACTTAGCTAACCAATAACATGCTCCAAATAGGAGGCAGTGAATACTTAAACTGCGCAGTATCTGAACCCCCAGGTTGGCATTTCCCAAACCTTTGAAAGTTGAACCCTCCCATTAGGAAAATAAGAACAATTGCACTCTTCACCCCTCCCATGTGTTATTAAAAGCATACCAAAATGAAAAGACACTCGGAGATGTCTGTGTGGATCTGCATGTTCAGATACTTCCTCTCCTTCCAAAACACGCTTTGAACAGTGTAGAAAGAAATGTATTGTTGATGTTTAAAACAACTTGCTTAACTCCTCTTGAAACAAAGAATGCCATCACTCCTCTAGAGCCACTGCTTCAGGCTTTCTGCAAACTCAGGCAGTTATCAGTTACAGTCGAGCAACATTTACTGTAAAGCCTATGAAAGAAAAGCTGAGATTAGAGAGCAGCTGCAAGATTGAGACTGTACCTTTACATATTTCCTCATGTTCTGCTTATAGTCAAATATAGTCCACATTTGATGGTGCTGAGACAAGTTAGAGTCTACTCACCTAACTCGTGCAAAATGCTGATGTCAGACAGTGACTACATTAAAAAGAAAAAAAAAGCTCAGAGGAATCAACAGGATCAAGAGGCATTTCACATTTTGGAGATCAGGCTCAAAGCCTATTCACAAATGATTCTCAAACAGAAAAAAAGGTTTTATTTGCTATGAGTATTACTGAGGATGAATAATCCATCCAGCTGTGCTAAGTAGCATGAGAAAAAATGAGTTCTTAAGTTATTTCTGGCTAAGATATAAGGAGGTTTATATGATTTAGGTAAGATCTGGAAAAGTATCCAAACTTCTGAATTTATACTCAAGCTTCCACACCTCTGGGTTCAGGGTAACAGGGAAGATTTATAGAGCCTGGCACAAAATGAAAAAGCATGCATCGGCTGCCCAATCATCAGCACTCCCAACCCTTTCCACAGCTGCTATTTACCTCCTCCTCCTCCTCTTCTTTTTTTGTTTTGGTTTTTTTTTTTTTTTTTTTTTTTTTTTTTTCACTCCAGGCATTTCTTCCCCCCCCCTCCTCCAGCTTAACCCCTAGGACATTTAATTAATTTTCAAAATTATGCTCTTTTTATCTCAGCTTCTTTAAAAACTGTTATTTCTTTACCCCACACTATTCACTTTATCTTATCATGTGGCTTCTTACATCTACACTGCAGATGTGTGTTCAGGGCTCTTTCTTTGCAGCTCTGCCCCAGCACCTCATCTTTCATCACTCCACCTCTTTGCTACTCTTTATAGTGCCTCCTCTTCATACCTTGTTGCTGCAGCTGAACCTATGACACTTCCACACTCTTGCCTGGGCTTAGGAGAAAAGCAAATATAAACCAGTTGAATTCCAGGAGGTGATATTGGCATGAGAATGTATACAGGCACTGTAGTAAAGCACTGGTAAAACAAGACCTCCGTGTAAGCCATAGAAATACAACACATAGGCCCCATTCAAGATAGGATTATACTCTGTTGCTGGAATTTGAACTTTTGATTTTTTGGCATTGACATCTATCTTCAACCAGTATTTGTTCTGGGTTTAAATCAGAGAAAACCCATGTATCTTACGGAAGTACTTTGATGACAAAATGACCTATCTTAGCACTGTAAAATATTCAATGACTGTGGTAGAAATTTTTCCTGATTTTACAAGCTGCCTACCAAAATCTTCAGATAACTGAGAACTAGCGACAAGACAGACACCATATAGCTCAGGGAAACAGAGGAAAAGTATCTCTGGAGCTGTTTAATGGATAAGAAAAAAATAATGGAGGTTCCATATGTCCTTTTCAGGGTGTTGTGTTGCTGGGATATGTGATGTTGCCCCCAGAAGTCCCTCCTGACTTGCTTTCTTCCACAGCCCATGGTCTGATCACTCAGTTGTCCTGAAGCATCACCAATTGCTTGCAGTTAAGCTTGAGCTTAAAGACCCTTCTTAGGACAAACAGAAAAGTATGGCTATCAGGAAGCAAATAATCTGATCTTATTTCCTCTTCCTTGTGTTCTCTTATCTTCTCCCTTTATTCTTTTCAAAAATAGCCAGAGTTTATAAGCACAGTGTATTGGCTTTAAATGACTTATGCTGTTTGTATGTATTTCAGAATTCCTTCTTTGTTTGACTAGTTTCAGGTTCTCTGCTGAAATAACGTACCTGCATACTTTTCAGGTCAGTCTTGTCTTTAGCTCCACAAAATGCCTTTCAAATGGCTTTCCTTAATAAACACTAATGCTAAATATTCCAGTGTACGAAGTACTTATATATCCAGTTGACCATAGTGTCCCTGTATCTTTCAATCTTTTAAATTAAGCAAGGAGGTTTAAGATTTACAAGCTAACCACAAGCAGTCATTCAGTTGCTAAAGAAAATAGCACATAGAACTGCTGTGCTCTTCTAGCTTCATTCCTTCAATTTGCTTTCTGAAAAAACACACAGAGAAGATTCCTGTTGCTGGATGATCCCATCCCTCAGAGTCAAAGTGGAATCAAGATGGAAGAGTTGGCCATATTGTCTCCAGTCCCCAAAGTCTCCAGACAAGAAGAAAAGGCTTGTTCTTTGTCACTTCTTGAGCTTGGAAGAAAGGCTTAAAATCTCCCCTTCCTCACCCTTGAGGTGAATGAGGTTGCTTGAGGACTTCAGCCAGCCCAGACATGGTATTAAAGTGCAAATTGTACTTTTGTCTCCCTCCTCTCCTAGGTCTTTCTGGAAGTTTTGGAAAATTTGGCATGTCTTCTTAAGAAAGTCTGTCCCAGCGTAGTGGAAGACACTTGTGTACATGTCCTTTATACCTGCTTCATGTAAAGCCCCAGGGCTGCAGAGCAAAAAAGCAGGATCAGATTGCTTCACCGAAGACTGTTCCCATCTTTTCTGTTAATGTTTATGTAAATCCCTGTGTAAGTGATTTCAGCTACTGAATGGACAAGGCTGTGTGTAGTCACTGTAAAACTCCTTTACCGGCTAAGGAGAAGGATTCTGAGCTGCCTTTCCCCAGCTCCCAGACTCTCTGTATCACCTCCGTGCTTCTGCCAGCTACAGCACACATCTGTATCTGTCCCTTTTGCACACCCAAAGTTCCAGTATTTCAGGCTGAGAGAAATATCTCCTCCCTTGGTGTCAGTGTTTCCACAATAAAGTGGCTCTTGTAAAGCAAATGGAAGCTTTTAACTGAGGGTGAATTGCATTCCCTATCTAAAGAAAATGAAGATGCACAAGAAACAAGCATAGCTGTAATTAATGAGCAAGTTGCACTATTATGCTCTTTAAAAAAATGGTCGAAATAGCAACAACAGAAATTCCCCAAGTACTAGCTTAATTGAAATCTCCAGGTCAGCTTTAAATCAAGTAGCCATCAAGTTATGGAGGACACTGCTAAAGGTATTCAGAAATCCCCAACAATTAGTTCTGTGCCTACAAACCTGGACATTCCAGTTCCTTCACTGGAAATACACCTGAAATGAGCAACTCCTCCCAAAACACTTGATCCTGCATTCTGATTTACGATCTTATGGAGACGGGGATATAGCAGCAAGCCCTAGTATTTCTTTTGAAACAGCCCTTTCCACTTTGTTTCATTTAACTTACAGCAGAACTGGGCACTGGTCCTGACTGAAACCTTAGGGCATTTCTGAAGCACTGATAAGCAACTTAATTAACAACAACGGACATTCTCTGAACATTCAGAACTGAAGCATAATGCTAATTTCAATAAAATAAATGAAATATTTTATTTTTTTACTGCACTCAGTGTAGTACTAGCTTTGCTGGTACTATCTTAATAGCAAAACTACTGTTGGTGCCAGTGTAGGCAGGACTTTTTACCCATTTTTCTTACCACAGCATGTTCTCAAATGTTAGTTTAGCTTGGACAAAAATAATCTAGAAGTTAGAGCTGTCATTAGTACTTGGAAGGTGGCCCTAATATGTGTGGAAGCCTTGCTGAGGTCCATGGAAAGTGGGTATTGCTGATTTGGTCCAGGGTGATTACATTTTGATCCATGTTCTTAACCCCAAATAAGTACCTTTTGCACAACTGTAGCAAAAAGAGCTTAAAGCAATTTACAGCAACAGTGAAAGACTCCGCTGGGGAACAGCAAGACATCTATCCACTTTCTGCCTCTGTTCCCAGAGGGCCAACTTGAAATGCCTTGGGGGAAGGACAGGCTGTTCTGGCTATGCCAGCTGTTCTCTGTAGCATCATTATTTGCTGGTGCAGCTAAGAGCGGTTCTGAAAATGCTCTAACTTGCACAAGGAATTGATTTGTATGTAGGAGCTTCCATGACCAGAGGACTGGGGGGTGATGGGGGGCTGGTGGAAAAGTCATCCTTCTAAGGTTCACTAAACACTTCTCTGACACTCCGGGGGACTAGACTTTAATGTATCGCTGAAAATTAAATGAAGAATTTTATTTCCACTCCCTTTTATCAATCATGCTGGTTTCCTGTGCAAATACAGACATTTTTGTCATTAGGCTAAAAATAAAACCTTTTGAGAACTCAAGCAACTGGTCTGTCTAGTTCTTTTCATGTGATGTTTTTGCTGGTACTAGCAATAACAGGATGTGCTGACCATTTCTCAGTGTAATAATCTGGTCTAGTCACTGATATAAACAACTTGCTCTTTGACCTTACAATCTATTCAGAGCAGGCCTAACCCAAGACAGTTTAAGTAACAAAAATATTGATAAACAATTAGTGATAGGTGTCTTTCATAGACCTGACTAAGGTAATATTGTCATTGCTGTTGCTTTTCCAATTATATTTCACTTAAAACCCCAAGCATGGTTATAGCTCTTTCTCCAGTGCATGAGCCTAGGGAGTCTAAAGTGTTGTGCAAAAGGCATGTCCACATTTGGGGCAACTAAATCCTTCCTTGCAAATTGGTCATGCTAATAACTACAACGTATGCATATGAAGGAGAACTAAAAAAGAGTTTGTATGGGATTGAGGGTCCACTGTCATTTCCCTTGTCCCTCCCTTATTTCCTCTTTATTCACCAAGCTCTCATCAAGCCTTTCATTGCCCTTCTCCCCTGCTGACTTGAGGAAATGTTTGTGAATGGTGCTCTCAGAGTTAATTTTAGGGTTTAGGTCGGAAGGGTCCATGTTTCTGTTTCCATCCTGATCAGGAAATACAAAGCTACGGTTCATATTCATGCTCAGGTTTGCAAAGAACCATTTCCCCAGCACTTATTTTAAATCTTGTTCTTCTGGGAGGAAAAAAACCCTTCTGGTTTGAAATCAAGCCAAATTAGTTTCCCTTTCCTGAAGTATTTCTTGTGTTTCCAGAAAAAAAAAAAAAGAAGAAAGCTGAAAGTCAGGAAAACGTATTAATCCTATGTGCAGACTTACATGGATGTGCATGTTTTGTTGAGAAAAATAATCGGATTACAAATAAAGTTTCCAAACCTTATCTCATGCACATTAGATCCACAAAGGGAATTTTAGTTCTACTGGAAAACTTTTCCCTGAATTGTAGGAATATATCTTTAAAGTGATTCATTACTATAATGAGTTATAACAAAGAGCGTGACTGTAGCGAACTGCTGCTTTACTCAGCTACTCTAGCCATCCTGTGGGCTGAGTATTCACTGCATTTATAAGGGTTGTGCCATTTATATTATACTCAGGGAGTTGTAGTTAGACTATTTAAAGCAGAAGGCGATGTCTATGGGGAGACTGGATGTGAGACAATGTTTTATGCTGCACAAGCCAAAGGCTTGTAAGAATTTCTTGTTCACACGCATTCCTTCCGTGCTAATGCATTAACAAACTCTGGTGAAATATCCATCATTTATAAATAAATGTTACAAATAGTCCCACAGAATATATAAGGGAAGCCTGAAATTACAGCCAGAAGTAGGGTTTTGTGTCCCACTAGCCCAGTGCAGATACAGTCTCTGAGGGATCTTGTTGGAGCTGCCGCCCTGGTAGCCCATGCCAGGGGCCATCAGGCACCACCTACAAGCTGGCTGGTGGTTGCCAGAGCATGCTCGCCTGATCCTTCTGATCTGAACATGTCAGAGGGAGAAAAATCTTCATACAGCTTCAGTCTGGGGGTGAAAGATGGTGGCTTTGATTCTTTGTGCTCACACCGATCCCACAACTGTTATTTTCTGGGAGATGCTAACTTCAGTGGAGTTGCCTGAGCCCAAAGCCTGGAAAATCAGGTCTGGTGCCCCCATGAGAGATGGAATAGACGACTAACCTTCTTTAGCTTATATCTCTTGAGGGAACAATTTATGGAATACGGGATATGGGAGATTTATTTGGAAACCATATGGAAACATTTATGTGTTGTTTTGGTGGGTCTGGGATTAATGTAAGAAAATATGATACTAAATATTTGTTGGCAGGATGGTGTTGGAGTGGAGGGTTCATCTTTCTATGGGTTCATTCAAAAGTGTTTGGGCTCTTTTTCCAGTACTAGAGTGTACTGGGGACCAAACATTTACAAGATAAATGGACATATATACAGCTCAGTTGAAAAGGCTGGTTTTCATAAAAAGAGCAAACAACAACAACAAAGTAAAGACTTTGGCCTGGAATACAGCATATGAAATGGCTTAATTATTTCAGTTAGTGCTGTCATGCCCTACTGAAGTAATTTTTCCAGGAATCACTCGTAACTGGTAATTCTGGTAAACAGTTGCCTTATGTCCATGTAGCCGCTTTCCTTTACTGTATGAGAAGCACCAGACTGATGTGACGATGTCAGATTAGATCTGACTTTCCAATCTTGCTCTGCCTGCTCAGCTTGAGGGGAGATTTAAGCACTGATGGAATAACCCAAGGAAGATTCCAGTCCGTGGTCTCACCCAGAGCCTCTGGAAGTGCACAGGGAAAAGCCAGCCCCCCTTCCCACCTGAGTTTACATCACCACTCTCTACTGCTAGAGCTATTTGGGTTTCAGTCTACTGCAGCACACAAGTTCCTGTGTGAAGGCTCACAGCAGCTTTGCCTTTAGGTAAAAGCAATGTCAGTTTTCTTTGTAGGGATTGCAGCTGAGTTCGCTGCAGAGATTTAATAAAGAATGATGACCTGTGAGGCTGCTTCTCTTCTTTGAGCACCTGTAAAAGATGATTAATTGTTCCCCCCAGAAATATTTTTAAAAAATGTTTTCTCGCCTTCCTTTTTCTACCTGTCTCCTCTGAGACTACATCCAAACTTAGAATTTGTCACAAAATGTAGGTGGTGGAAACGCCTTACCTGCTGCCACACAATTGTATATTATTTGGAAGAGGAAAGTGGAAAACAACATACATAGCAAAGTGAAGTGTGTACAGACCAGTACCATAAATTGTATGAGTCTTTCTCTAGATTATTCCTTTATCTTTAACATTACAGAAATTAATATAATCAGATAATATTCTCAGAAACCTTTAATGAGCACGGGAGATAGACAGAAGGGCCAGTTTGGAGAGTGTTGCCAAAACTTCAGCTATACAGAACACCGAGGCCATAGGGGCTTAATTTTTCCTGGAACGGGAGGAAAAGTTAGTGTGATATTTGCTGAGAATAGCGTCCATGTTGCTTCATGCTAACGAGGAGCCCCGTGGTGATAGTGATAGTGATATGAGTCTTCTAGGGAAGGCAGATTAGAAAGGGCCAGTTGTTTTAAGGCCAGGTGGCCCCAGGCCAACAAGGACTACACCGTCAGCATCCCCAGGGCACCTGTAGCTTGCACTTCAGCTGGAAAGTACCTGTCTTCTGCTGGGAAGAATGAATTCGGAATAAAGAGAAAGATGCCAGAAATAGTGAAAAGCTCTTGGGGGAGGGAAGAGAACATCAAGTAAAAGAGAAAATGAGGCTTATGAAGGGCTAGTGTTTCCTCATACAGTCTGGGTTACTTGGACGTATCTGCGGTGGTGAGCAGCTGACGTTCAGCTCTCGGTCTTTCCTGCTAAGGGACTCCACGGAGGAAGTCCAGGGCCTGCTGCTCCAGTAAAAAAAGCGTAAGCGACTCCAGGATCCTTAGAAAGCACGGAGCTAGCCGTGACCTGGAACAGGGGCTCACGAGAGAGGAGGGTGCCAATGCTCAGGCAGCATGTCAGGCACGTCAGCCGGTGAAAGAACTTGTTGGCATTGCACCCCAGCTGGTGCAGGTAGTTGGCCTTTTACAATTTGGTGGAGGTGCTGTAACACCTAATGTATGCTGCGCCTCCAAAACTGCTGGGGTCGGCATTTTTCCTGCAAATAGCAGCACTTGCCCTGAAAGCGGGTAAAAGATTCTGTTTTATGAAAGTGTTTCTGACACATAGCAACCTGGGGATAACTCAAAGGATGGCATGCTTAGGCAATGAGAGTCCTGAGGAGGCTACTATAGCTAATATCATTGCCTGGGGAAGTATTCAAAACACATGTCCTAAAATAAACACTGCCTGCTTACACACAATTGTTTCTACCGCTCCAGTTCTTTGACAGGAACACTGGCTTCTAGGTTTAATCCTTTAAGACTTCAATATTATTATTATTTTTTTTTAATTATTATTTTCTCTTTCCTGTTTTCCACAGCTTTTCAAGAGCATCTTCTTTAGTCTTGTGTTGCCTTTTACAGCAGAAGCCAGGTGGTTTCTATTAATTGTTAACTGGTCACAAACGAACCAGTCCTATTAATTGTCTGGGCCTCACTAGTTCTAGGTGTCCTGCTACTAGAAGGAGCAGGCTGGTTTGTTGTGTCCATCTTTATCATGATTTTGGCTGCTTTCCAGTATATGCTGTAAATAAAATGGTAGGCATATGTGCTTATTTCCCTTATGAATCATGGAAGAACATGTGTGCATTGAATATGCTGCTATTGGCAATTTTTATGCAATGTGCTCTATTTTCTTTATTAGAGCAACATATATCTTATACTAGATTGCAATACACAGTTGTTTATTTATGTACAGATAGCGGTCTCTAGGTATTCAAATCTTTCTACAAGCTTTTTGGTAGGTCACTTTTTGTATGGGACAGACTTTAATTCTAAGCCAATGAATAAAATCCTCCAAATGTTACTTAACAGAATCAATAATCCTTGTTTCTCCAATGATGCTGACTTTACAATCCTTCATTAAATAGATCAATGCATTTCCATCACATTGTTATTCTTATTTTACTGAGAAATTAATCGTGTGTCTACCTCTTCGGGAAATTGCATAAACAGGTAAAGAAAAATCAAAGTTGGCCTTTATCTTTCTTTCATATCTGAAGGAAAGTACCTCATAGAATTTCTGTTAAGATCTGCAATAAATATTAAAAATTCAAATGCTTCTACTGTAAAAGGAGCTCTAAGAGGTCTTTCTTCCAGGGAGACCAAGTTTCTCTGAGCCACAGAAGGCTCCAGGATTATTACCGAGTAACTACAAAATCCAGTTATTTCAACTGAATTGCAGTTCTCGGGGCTTGACCTCAACTGTGACTGAATGTTACAAATCATATGGTATGCACAATGGAAGCGGAAAAAAAAAGTCAGTAACTGTGAGATGGAAAAGACCTCAGAGAAGTAAATTTCTATGAACAGGCTGGTGTTCACAGTGCTATCCAAATTAGCTTTCTGAGTGCTGCCCTTTACTGCTATGAAAAAACCCCAACATTCCCACAAAAACTTTAGTATAAACTCCCCTTATTAACCTGGCTGCCACTAACATTTCCTCCCTGGGTCTTTTTTGCTCTAACCCACTAGAGAATGGCTCCCACTGTAATCATCAGCAGTGGGGAATTAAGCCACAATGAATCAGGTGAACTTCAACAGGGTTCTAGCACTTACGAACATAAAAGGTCACCCAAAGAATTGCTAATGCTTAATCTGGCCTTATCAACAGGGAAAGAAGCATGTTTTGAAGTGAAGCACTAAAGAAATAGTCTGAGAAAAACCTTACAAGAATAGTAATATTCAAAAAGGGAAAATATCTGTTAACACATCTTATTCTGTGGCTGAAAACCTTTGATAGAAGATGTCCTTTTTTTACTAGATGTAGCCTGTGTTTGATTCTGTTATTCATCTGAATTAGCCTTAGCAAGCCCGTTCTTTTTCCTTGCTTGTAAAACTGATAAAAGAAGTTTTATTTGTGAAAAGCAGCTGTTGGGATTAATTGTTGCATCTAAGTGATCGGATCTTTAAGATTTGGTATAACCTAATCTGCAAAGAAACTTCATTATCTGGGAAGTTTCCTGATGATAAATATCTCTTGTACTTTTGTTAACAGTCCTTGGATAAAGAACCGTAGTTACTTACCCATGACACTTATAAAATACTAATTCTGTCCTCCTTTTTCATATAAAATGTCAATTCTTTTCACCAATGACAGAGTTTTTATACATTTTTCATAATAAGTAGAAATAAGTAAAACAAGTGAGCAACTTGTTATTCTAGCATTTATACCCTAAATTATGTAGAAATTGATCAATCAAGTGAAAAATATTTGCTTTTGAACATATTTGTCATTCTTTTGCTTAACTTATAAAAAACTTACACTTAAAGAGAATTATAAAGAGGAAAGAGAATTGGAAAGATAATTGGAGAAGGAAGTGATTTCTCAGATCAGTTTTTTTGTTGTATATATGGAATGTAAATTGAGAAACGTAGGGGCTTATAATGGCTTGGATTACAGGAGCCTCTCCCTCTTTCTGCGGAGCCCTGTGTGTTTAAGGCACTTGCTGGTCTTTTATGGTGTCTAGGAGTTGCTAAATGAGTATAAAAAACTGTAAAAACCTTCCACCAAACTACCGCGGTTATTTGCAAAGATCAAAGAAGGATTTTGTTTGTTTATTTTTTGGAGAGATGGATTGAAAGATTTTAAAAGGTGACAAGCCAGTCAGGAGGGTTTGGAGTACTGAAGAGATCCCTGATAGCTGATAATTCAAGAAAATACTTCATCAAACAGGGCTGGCAGGCATCTCTTCACTCCTTTGAACCTTCAGTGTTGATAAGATGTCATCTGTAAGAAAATTTGTTTTTCAGATATCTGATTTATAGGTAGTGGATTTTCAGAATGAGGGACATAACAAAAAGTGACCATGTCTTCATTTGAACGAAGGACTAATATCAATGTCACACAGATCTGCTTTTCAGCAATTTTATTCACAAATCCAGTGGCAAAAAAAATATCTCTGGAGTCACTTAGAAACCCTGACAGTAGTAGATTGCATGTGTCTGGACTATTCATAGGAACTTTGTAATTAATGACCGAATGTTTCGAAAGATCTTGTTAGTAGCAACACAAGGAGAAATGGGGAAAAGGATGGTGTATCCATATTTCCCCTGCAAGGCAGATAGTGACTTTACAGAGCATTAAGATGTTTCAAGTCCTTTCTAAGATTTTTCTTGGATGAAGCAAACAACTGGATCCTGGAATACTTCACTGCAGTCTGCTTTTGTCAAACACAGAAGAAACAAGAGAAGACTGACCTCCCTCTTGGCTTACAGAAAGTTTTATATTTGCTAGGATTATGTATTTAAAACACTTTCTATAACAAGCCAGGCACTAATGTTATGAAGTCACTGAGTGTACATGTATTGAAGAGATTATACAATGCTTCCAGCCAGCAGCAAGAGGTGGACTGAAGTTTTTCTGGAGACCCAAACAGTAATTGTGAGACAGCTGAAAATTGATCTTTCCCTGCTTGAAAATAGCAGAGGGTCTGCTGGTTGGAGGCAGGAACCCCCAAACAAACTGATGTTAACTGATAGAAAGAAGTGGAAAAAATGCAATTCTATCTCGTAACATACAAACCCAGCATACCTCAGCCATTTAGTCACTCACTTCTTCCATCACACTCTTATCTCTGTTTTATTATGCTTTATCTTTTTCACAAGCTATTCTGGGTCTATGTCTGTAACATATTTACATTGGGTTAGTTTTTAACAAGATTTTTTTTTTCCCCCCTGCAAGTACCTGCACAGTACAGCTTATTCTTCTGGTGTGACAATATTTATAAATAAAAAATAATAAAGGAACAGAGTTTTCCTTAATAAATGGATCCATAAAATTTAGGCTGCAGCCTTCTCATCCACTTGCTAAACATATCTATTTCATCTACAAGAGAAGCAGAACCTGGGATGTGAGTGGCAAAGCAGAATCTGACCTTGACAGCATTTGTAAATGTGACCTAAGGAGAATTTTTTATCTATGTACTAGAAGCATGTGAAAAAGTAAACTGGAATTGATGCTATTGATTTGGTTCTGGTATTTGTTTCTTTGCAAGCCTACTATAGTTTCCAGGACTTTTGGGATTTTTCAGAACAGCATGGTTTTTGCTTCAGAAGATGGATGTGGGAGAACTGCAGCAAGTTGGGCTCGTTTCCATTATGCTTAGAGGCCTTTTCTGCTGTCACTGAGGTTTAACTGAGAGGTCCAAGTTAAAGCACCCATCTGTTAAACTTTGCATGACATAAAATGTGTTACTCTAAACCTATGAGAAAATTAGAAATAAATCCTTTAATTCTAGGAGTGAAAGAAATGAAAAGTAGTCAAGCAACAAGCAAAGTCAAAGGGAATAACCAGTGCCAGGACAGGGGAAAAAGCGGGGATGTAGCTGGCAGCAGGATGATGTGGGTTATGGCAGCGTAGGTGAGAAAGGGTCTTGGACAGGTCTGGGTAAACGCAGTTTTGAGGAAAAGGCAGCACCTTTCACCAGTTACAGTACAGAGCCAAAACGCTTTGAGGGTGGACTGCTTCTGAGGTAATGAGTGAAGGGAAGGCCTGCCTCAAAGGCTGAGAAAATCCTTTTGTTTTTCAAGCAGTGTGTACGAGCTACTTCTTTTATGGATCTTGCAAGGCATTGCTCTGAGGAGCTGGGAAGGACTGGCTGGTGAGATTGACTTCCCTGGCCCTTGGTGAACCCCCACCCTGGGGTCCAGCGGTGAACCTCCCTTCCTTTGCTATCTCAAGAGCATGTCTAATTTACACAATCCATCTCCTTCTGTACAACTTCCACTGGCGTCAATGGGAGCTGTGTGCCTGAAGCCAAGGGCAGAATTTGGCTCAGAGCGAGTGTAACAGCTCCAGTGCTTTGCCAAATGAAATACATTTAGAGTCTGACATGCACAGTTGGATGCAGTAAGTAAAAAATCAGTTTTGCTGGATACAAGGCTTCACTGACTAGTGCTACTTCCCTCTCACCATTGTTGAAAGATGTGCTTTATAAGAAAAACTGTGCTAGATCAAACTGGAGACTTATCTTACCTACTGTTCCTAGAGCGATACTTTATGCAGTTCCTCAGTTTCCAGTGCTTTGTGGCTTAGGACTTTCTGTGTCAGAGGACACATTTTTTATTTGGCTCTGCATCGATTGTAATAAAAGTTGTGACAAGTTTAATTGCTTTCTTTGTCATGGTTCCTTGAAACACAGTTCTTTCAACTCGTTCCAAATCATTTCCCAAAATTCAGCAGCAGTAGCAGCACAGTTGACTGATATGATCTGTACCTCATTTAAAACAGCCATTCAGCTTGTCTAGTCACTGCTGAACAACAAGTATTTTACTGCTAAGACACTGTATCTCACAGTTCACCAGTGTCAGGAACACAGGTTCTGATGTGGCTTTTTCTTGTGAGGTTCCTCTCATTAAAAGCTATGCTGAACTGCATGCAAATTACTACCTTGTGGAAGTAGCCTTTTAGTTATCTTCTTTCTTTTTCACATCATGTATAGGTAATTTCTATGGGATTGCCTCTTCTTGTAGTTATAAAGACAAATTGAACAAAATTACACATATGGACGAGAACTCAGCTATTCAGACTTTTACAGCCTACAGGAGTCTTCCATGGGAACCATTAGTTGCGGCTGTTTGTTCTTCCCTAAAAACACAGTGGCTTAGTCTATTTCCCTATATGAGTACCTAGAAAAAAATCCCAGTACTTTAAAGTGTTAACTGCATTCCCCTAAAGTGAACTGAGTTTGTTTCTGGGTTGCCTTTTTTGAGGCTTTTGTTTTGTTATGTTTCTCCTCTGTGAGACTTCTGCTTCTCTTCCCTAGTGGTTTTTATCTTTGCCTTTAAATTTACAGTTGCCACCTCTGGTGAGAAAACCCAAATGAGGAAATTCCTTCACTAGAAATTATTTCATAAAACTCACCAGTTTGTTCAGCCTCCTTAAAGCAGCCAGTCTGCACTCCAGTAAGGAATCTGGTCTCTCTGACCTGTTAAAGTTCAAGACTTTTATTGGTTGTTTCCTTTAAAGCGACAAGGCAGAAAACCTTGATTTTGGATTATGTGATAGTTTACAATACTTCTGTGCAGTGCAGCATACAAGGCCAGATAATTTCCCCTTAAAATTATGTCAGCACTTTGTGCAATGTTCCCGGAAAACACTTCTTTTCCAACTAGATGTTTCACGAATGGAACTGCCAAAATTTTCACAGATGCAAAAGAGATTGGCTTAACCAAATCAAGGTGGAAATGTTTTGATTAAAACAATGGAAGATGTTTGGGATTCTTTTCCCCCTCAACATGTGGATTTTAATAACTGCTGTTTGTTATTAATTACAGAACATACTGCACCTTCTAATAAACACGTCAGAGGAGAATCAAGCTAATTTGGTTTATTCCCCTTTGGATATGGTTCCCATACACACAATATTTAGACTAAATCCTGTGACTCCTTTTCATCCATTGACAGCTTAGGGAGGCAGGTTCTCAGCAATCTGAGCTACGGGGGATCTGAATCACTGATCATGCTCATAAACTAAAATGCCTTGCTGTACATGACTGTGAAGTTAGGCGCCTAGAATAGACCAAAGGTGCCTAGCTCATATGCATTTCTTTGAGCAATTAAACCTTAGCACCTGATGCTGAAAGCCTGCACGTATGTGTGAAGTTAGCTTTCAGCATGTGAGAAAGTTTGCAGAGCCTGAAAGAAGGAGAGAGAGAAGCACCGGTAAGATTAGAACATTATGTAACATGGTGACTATCACCTGGGAGTATCTTAGAATATTGTATGCAGCATCTGAAATATTTCCATATAAGATTACATTAGATGATGTACAGCTATTAGTTAGATGTGCCACTACTGGTGCTTTTTTTCTTTAGTCACTTTTGTGCAGCACGTACATGTAATACAGAGGAAGCAACCTATATGGAACAGACAAAGAAATGGAGGAATCAAAGGCCTGTATTTGAATAATTAAACAGCATGAAGTTATTGCAATCCAAGCATATTTTTAATTAACCAGAACCAATCAAAAAACCTTAAGTAAAATATAATTAATTTTATAAAAGTTTCAGGGCTTCTTAACAGAACAAATCTCTTGTGTGAAATATTTAGGTAATGACTATCATAAAGGAGACTGCTTTAGAGTGCAATAATGTGTTCTGAAAGAGTCTTCTGTGTCAGTTAGGAAGAAGATGTCATTATACTTGGCAGTGTATTCATTGTGCCTAATACTCAATGAGCTATAACTGAGTAAACCTGGAATGTACGCCAATACTTCCAGAGTACCTGTCAGCCTGCCCGTAAACCGGCAGTGTCACTGTGATTGTCCCCAAAATATTTTATAAAGTTTGTGCTCTCACTCTCTTTCTTTCTTTTTGTTTTTCTTTCTCACTTCTTGACATCCTGAATATACCGGAGACAGGCTGAACTGATGAAAAAAAATCTGAGATAAGCATCTAAGAGCCAGTCTATTACTTGTCACTTTTGTAAATCCAACCCACGGCCACCCACAAACAGAACAGTTTTTTTTTTTAATTTATTCTTCTTTCTGGCTTCTGACAGATTTCCAAATTTATGACTGTTTTAAATACCAGAATTCCCAGAAGTGAGTGAAGTCAGGAAATACCCACTACAGCTTTGATACATTCGTTTTCCAGGGGTACTGCTGTACAGGAGTGATGCGAGAACACCGTGATTCTCTGCCGTTCGTTGTGGGCTGTACCTGCATCTGAGAAGGTTTGCTAAAAATACCGTAAAGTTCATTATGTACTACTATGGCTAAATATTCTCATTAATTTTGAAAAGGCCTGCAATTTATATTGGTATTGAATGCACTGATTGCACAGTGAAGGAGCAGATGGTCTTTGCCTTGAAAATACAAGAGAGGAGTGGGGTGAGGGTGTGTAGGTGGAAATGAAGGGCTCGCCACAGGAGGAGAGCGGGGATGGGAAGGGTTGAGTCACAGGGGAGGAATGAGCAACGGCCTGTCGGGAGACACCCTGCGAGTTCCAAGCATTTTTATTTTTGTTTGATAGGGTTTTGGGTAGGTGGAGGTGAGTTAACCAGGACACCGACAAGGCAGAGAAAGAGACGCGAGGGCATTTCGGGATGTGGAGGAGAGAGGGGGGAGCGGGCTTGCCGTGAAGAGGAGGGCAGAGAAAGGGAGAGGCGCGGGGGCGAGGTGGGTTGCAACAACCGGCACGCGGGAAAGGATAATTAAAAATCATGGGTGTCTGTCAGCCGTTAAGCCTCCTTTACCTTTGCTGTGTCAGGCTGGATCCTCCCGGTAGTCTCTTCCTCATTCCAGGCTGCTCCTGTCATTGTTTAACACAGCTGTGCACGCACCGTGTGCGCGGACCGAGGCCGTAAAATTACACAGTGTGCTTAACTGAAAGATTGAAAAATTACTTTACAGTGACAGTCGACACAATGGTTGACACTTAGGGACTGATCTTAGTCTGCTGTACTCAGTAAGTGCAATTTAATGTTGTAACTTTTAAGTATGAAACCGATGATTTTTCCTTTGGCAGATGGAAATTGTTCTTACACCACATTAACTTTTAGGGCTGGAAGGGGAGCTTCTCCCCTCACCTATCCCTCTTAAAGATTCAGATAGCTAATAATATTTCTCACTTAGGCTTGAGCTAGAAAGCCTGAATCTCAAAAACGGTCCCTGTGTGTGTATTTCCTTAGGTCAAGTGATAGATTGAATTCCCTTAATGTTGAAACGTTTTGCTTATGTGCTGAGAATTTTTATTTTTGCTTTCAAAACTGATAGTAGATGCATGGTAAATAAATATTGTGCTGAGAAATCCCAGATCAGCTCCAAGTCTTTTGTCACTGCCACCCTTCCTTTCTCAGGGAAACAAAACCCAAATAAGGTCCAATTTTATCAGTCTTTCTCCTCGCTCTCCACAACTTGTTTGAATACAGAAGCTTATTTTTCTGAAAAGGTACATTAAACCAGAAGAGTTTGAAATGGAGTCTCTGTGTTCCCTAATTTCTTCCGTAAAACATGATGAAAACAGCAAAGTAGATCCAAACAGCATCTAAATTGTTTGAATTGTGACAGTATCATGTCTGAGCCATACAGGCTGCATGCCTGGTTATTTAAGTTCTCTTACCGGCTGCCAGAATTACACTCATGGGACCGCAATATCTCCAATACATAACCTTATTTTCCAGTCAAAAAAAACCCCCAAACAAACCCACTCGAAATAATAAAGTAAACCCAGACAAACCACTCTCTGTATGAAGCCTTTTTTTTTTTTTTTTTTTGCAATTCAGTAAATTCAGCCCTTCTATCCATAAGCTCAGCATTTGCATTGTCAGCACTTACTCTTTTAAGTGGAATTAGAAACACAAAACATCAATGGAAAAATCAAGCTGATTTCAATATTGTTCAACAAAGCAGGAATCATCTGACACTGTAGGAACTTCTTATCCCATTTTCTCCAAACAGCAGGGTAGGAGCACTTTAGTATTAAGATATTTCATTTTCTCTAAAAATTATACTGAAGACTGCAGTTTCTTGTATGTAGTTTATAAACATTTGAATTTCATAATTGTTTCCATATAATTCGGAGACAGAGCCCACTAGAATTCCTGACGTATTGAATATTCTTACTACTGAAGTCTCACTTTCAGTACGTAGTGTCAAACTTGCATCTTTTGATCACATATGCTGAATCTCTCACATTAGAATATTTACTTTTCAAACAGCTTCTCTCATGAAAGTGCAGCTAATGGCACACTATTTGCAGTCTCCGTGTTCAAACTAACACCTCTACCCAGAGATTATTAAATCAGCACTTACATGCCTTCAATACAAAGGGAATAGTTTCAGGATGAGCACTGGATGTCTGATCTCCTTTTACAGAGATTATCCTTTTTTTCGCCCCTGCTCTAGGCACTGCATGAGTGAACTTATTCCTGAAATACTGTTGCAAGAAATGGCTTCTTCCACTCTCTTATTAAAGTGTCACAAAACATATCTGAGAACCAGATATTCCACTACAGTGTATTAGGAAATTTAGGAGATCATGTAGAAATTCTCACAATAGAAAAATGCGAATGTTCGTCTTCTACCAACCTACAAATTACAATTCCTTGTAAGCATTACTTTTTTCAGCTTTGTAGAATTAAAGCCTTTTCATGAATTAAAAACATGAATGTTAAAAATGAATGTGTTATAAGTTTAATAGATTTAAAAATCTAAGTCTGAATCCGATTGAATGAGATGTGATCATATTGTCAAAAAGCCTCCTACCTTTTTTAACACAAAAGTGCTAACATTGCAAACGTAACTTCAGACATCTCTGGTTTGTTTTTACTTTCCTTTTCCATTCGTAGCTTTTCAAATTGCAGCCACTGACTCCCAGCTAGTGAAGGAGAATCTCATTCCCGTGGAATGATCAGGCACCTCATTTCAAGAGTCAGGCGACACTTACCAGGCACATCGGGTGGGTCTTTTGGAAAGTCTAGTTGACGACATCAGGCTTGGGTCTCAAATAGTTAGATGCTTACTTTGGTTAAAGTCTTACCCTACTGCCGTTATATAAATAAATGGATTCAGATGTTGTTGACGAAATAAATACCTAAATAAATTTGAGTCTTCTCCTTATTTTGCCCAGATCTCCATTTTACATACAGATCCCTGAACTGAGATTCCCGGGGGGGATGAGGGTGGCACAAGGAGATAGCTAAAGCGGAGATACAACTCCTTTGCGTGTGCAAACAGTTAAGTAACTGCAGCAGTGCCTGTATTCTCCTGACTAATCATTCTGACTTACCTCCTGAGTTAAATAATGCTCCAGGGGAAACAAGCAGGGGACTTAAATATCCCATCCTTGTGTACTTCCCAGGAAAGTGAACGTTTAGATCGATAGGCTTGCCAGACAGACATGAAAAGACTCCTTTCCAACTGAACTAGCAAAGTCCCCATTGTCTAGTCTCTACCTAGGCCTACCTCTGTGAGGGAAATCGAGCTCCATCTTGGCGATAGAAAGCATCATGAAGGAGAGCAGTGAACAATGCTAACGCATTCAAAGTCCTACATTTCTGATACACATTATTATTTATATTTGTTATTGCGATAGTACCTTGAAGCTCCATCCAAGAATAGCCAACAGCTCAAGAATCACTGTATGGGTTGTCACAGACAGCCATAACAAAATGCAGCTTGTGCCCTGAAGACCTTAAATTTAAAAGGGATGACAAATATTGAGTAGACGATTGGGACCCGAAGCTAAGAGAGTTATCAAAAACATTTGCTACACATCACAAATCTGTGGCAGAGTCATGAATAGACCACTGTTGCAGCATGTTGACTTGCGTTTAACCATAAAAATGACTTTTTTTCACTGTATGTGTTAGAGATTTAAAGTTATGGCACCAAAAGCACATAAGCAACCACTGCAATGCTTATTACTCAGATGTTCAGATGTCTCCTAGAATTTACAGTTGCAATTTGGATTAGATCCAAAACTGGTGTTGGTTACTGCGCAGCTGAGCATTGTAGTGAACACCTTTTTGGCACCTAAAAGGACATCAGGTGCAGTTTGGAACCATGAGGCTAATACGTAAGCTTTGCTTTAAAAAGCAAGAAGCAAAGAGAAGGGAATTACTGTCAGTTTTTTCCCTGGGAGGATGTGTCAAGTGAAGACCCTTAGGGGTCTCTCCTAGATCATATACCTTTCAACATAGCCATAAATTGTCTGGACAGAGAGCAACTAACAGAAAGATAGAGTTTGCTAAGAGTCATAAGTTATTAAATGCAATAAGAAAAAAAGCTTCTTGCAAAGGTCTTTGTAGAAGTTACTGAAATGAGTGAATGGGCAACTGACTGACAAGTGAAAAACAATACAGTGAAGCTGAAAATGGTTATAGCGAAGGATGAGGGCAATGATTAAAAGTGTGGAATGGCTTCAGTACAATCGGTAACTAAATGGACTAGGACTCTTTAGATTGAAAGAGGAATTAAGTGGGATATGAATGATTTCTGAAAAAGATGGGTGGCCCAGAAAAATTGTGTTGGAAACCAATTATTTGCTGTTTCTCCTAATGCAAGAACTAAAGGAAATCAAATGAAATTGGCAGGGGCTAGGTTGAAAATTAACAAAAAGAGAGATCGCCTCCATGGTAGACAAGTTGTGGAAATCTGCACCTTAATTTGTTGTAGACACTGAAAGTTTACCTGGGTTCAGAAAGGTGATTAGACATAGGGTAAAAAATACCCATAGTATTCAACACAAAGTTCCTGACTCTGGCTCAGGAAGGCTTTCTGCTGCAAGTTTAGGGAGGATGAGAAAGTAAATAAGGGAACTACGACTATATTCTAGTCCTGTTCCCTAGGCACCTGCTGTTGGCCACAGTCGAATACGATATTGCAATGGGTGGATTGTTTTGCCTGCCACTTTACAGCTGTTCTTAAGGTATTATAGGCAGTGAATGGGCACGATTGGGTCTGTCAGTATAACTCATAACAGCTCTCATGCTGAGACGGCAACGATCTAACCCAGCCATACGTACGCTGAGGACAGGTCTGTCACAGTGGTAAAACTCCCATTTGACCCCAGTGGTAACGCAGGATCCTGTTTGAGCACGCGGCCATGCTTTCACTGGAAGATGATGGACCTTAGCAGGAAACACTTAGCACCAAACAGGGTCAGGCCTCAAAGCATAATTAGGTAGGAAACTATTATTAGATAAACGTTTGCTTTGAACAGATTGCAAAATCTCACTCAGGCAATTTGGCTGTTTTTCCCTGACTGAGCAACAAAGGAAAGACAAAGGCAGGATCAGCTCTGCAGTAGGGTTCTGCAGAGTTCATTCTTGCATTGCGTGGCTCAGAAAATGAGCTCAGTCTTGCTGAAGTCGAGGCTGATTTGCGATCACGCTGACTGTCCTGGATCTTGCTGCCTTTACAAGGCAGATGCTGGCTGGAGTGGAAGCTTTGCATGAGCAGGTTTTGGAATAGGTAATGCAGACCCTTTAGGGATCTTCTGTGGTGTGTAGTCCCCTTGAGAGAAAATGGTTTCCCTTCACCTGTCACATTACCACTCCAGATTCGAAATTAAAATTTTTAAAAAAACCCAACACCACAAAAAACTCAGGCTTGATTTAAAATTAGAAAGGAAAAAAAAATTAAAAAATTAAAGCATTCTACTTCTTTAAATGACCTTGCAATGTATTTGGCAGCTTTGACAGGAAGTTTGCAGGGTGAGGAAAAAAAAAAAAAGAAAGGAAGAAAAATCCAGTGAAGTTTATGAGTGTTTTTACAAACTGTTATTCTCCCTCCTCCAAATCTCTGGCATCGCAGGTGAAGCATTGTGCGGCTGGTATCTTGACTTACCATTCGCTCTCAGGCTCTGCAGGGAGTGTCAGGCCATCAGCACTGATGTTCAGAGCAAAGCTGTGAAAACAAACTGCAGCAGATTAGTTGGGCTGCTGACCAGGTTATTTAGTGCTAACCACTTTGTGTGCCCTTACATCTCAACCAATTACCCTTTTCCATTCTTTTATTTGTGCATGCACTTATCGAGGAAAACAGTGTTTGCAAGGGGACAATTTATTAAATAGGATGATTCATTTAAGAAGCGTTTCTTTGACTCTAGAATGCCAATATATTCTGCTCTTTAATTAAGAAGGCAAACAACACAGAAGACAAATATCAAAGTGCTAGTTATCTGAAATTACTTGATTGTCTGAAAGAGAAATTAAAGACAGTTCTAGAAATGTTGGAGCCTGATTCTGCCATTTTGAACAGTTGTTCTTATACTGATAGCTTGGCTGTTTATAGTAAGGTCACTCAGGAATTGAGTGCTATTTTGTGAAAATTAGTATTAGTGTATAGCCTTTAAAATGAAGATATAAAAAGGTGAGGTAGATACTTCAAAGCTGAACATTTTCCTCTCCATTTATTTTTTCTCACCTTCCAGAAATGTTTTAAAATGATTTGTCAACTTGATTTGTGCCTTTTTTATAACTTAATATGTTTGTGGTTAGAAGCAATGGCAGATGAATGAAGTACAGCAGTCATTTCTAGGGTGAAATCACAAGGAATTAAAGAGGAATTGTTACCCAGCTTTTTATTAAAGGCACGGGGGATCATGTTCCCTTAAAAGAAAACACTATACAATGTACTTTGAAAATCAGTTTCGTTTTTTTTTTTTGACATTTTAGAACTACAGCACTTTCTAAAGGGTTGTCATTTGTTCTTAAGTATTGAGACTTAGCATCAACTTTTTATTTAGTGCAGCAGCAGAAAACATTGAGCTTGCCCTGGCTTTGTTGTAGATGCTTCAAGTTACTAATGCTTCAAGAAATTCACTAAGGTATTTATCCTGCTTTTGCTGCTTTAAGGCTTATGCTCTTTTTTTTTTTCTCTCTTCCACCCCCCCCTCCCCGGGGTTTCTCTTGAATTGTACACAGACAGTACTTGTTCACAACTATCCACGGAAAACCCTGGCTAATAATTTCATTATCAATTGCTCTCACGGATGGTAAGATTTGCTGTTACCACACACATATATGCTACAAGGTTAGTATCTGTGACAAGCCTGACCCAAGATTAATAATTTGCATCTTGTCCAAGTAGTTGATTTCAAGCTGACTTTGAGAAGGGAGGAGAAAATCAAATCCTCTCAAATACATCTCTCCAACTCCACACAGGATGGTAGATTTGTCTTCTCTGTGCAGAAAAATTGGCATGACAAATTGCCAAAAGATCCTCCAGAGATGTGCGCCAGTACTAGAGATCCCATTTTAGCCTTTTCCCATTTTGAAGCATCAATTTTAAGCTTTCAAACAGAGAATGCAAGCAGGAAGGAGAGATTACCGCAGGAAGAAAGGAGTTAAAGAGGTGTCTTGAAATCCATTGCTAGCCTGCATAAATATCACTGTGGTTAATTCCTCCATTTTTAGACATTCCTCACTCAAGTTATTTTTACTCATCAAATTCACACTTCATACCTTAAAAGAAAGGTTGAATAAAAGATTCTTGCTCCAGGCTATCTTAATGAACCTGAGATGCAAAGTCTAATTTTAAAAAGTAGCTA
This sequence comes from Astur gentilis, assembly GCF_929443795.1. Classification (NCBI taxonomy): domain Eukaryota; kingdom Metazoa; phylum Chordata; class Aves; order Accipitriformes; family Accipitridae; genus Astur; species Astur gentilis. Next base: position 1,250,398 of record NC_064892.1, read on the forward strand.
CTTTGACAGCACTTCCAAAACCAATACTTTACACACAGTCCTAGCTCAAAGCAAATGCTCCAGGAATAACTTGTTTATTGTTTATGTATAAGCTCACTTCAAACTATTCCTCCTGGGGTGGAGAGCAGCTGGAGTAGGCAGGGCACGCATTTGTTTTCTTTCTTTCCAATGAGATTATCTCAAAGACATTTCTCCCCTTCTCCTCCTTTGCCTTTTTCACATAAAGCAGAATTAAGCACAGCTGTCAGGGAGCAGGAAAGGTGAAACCTCATCTTCATGCAAACCTGTACCTTTTCATTAAACTAATTCACTTAAATCAGCGCTAAACTGGTGTAGACACTCTTATTTAGCTTTGAACCATCTGATTTGCAATTGGCTTTACCAAACTGGAACAAGTGTATCTACACAGCCTCTTATTCCTCTTTAATAAAGCAGGTTTTAAACCATCAGCAAATCCCGAGCATTCCAACACTCTCAGAGAATCAGCAGACTCCAGCTTCTTTTCTCAGTGCTTTAATTCATCATGCACTAAAAGTCTGACAAATGAGTGGGGGAATGTCTATTTATTGCTTGTAGGGTCTACTGGAGCAGAGCTGTCTCAGATCACCCAAATCCCAAGATGCAGTGAAAAGACTATGAAGTCCATGTCTTTTAAATGGGAAATTTGCTGAATATTAGATTATAGCCTGAATTTCAGCTTTACCATAAGTACATTTAATGAAGTTTCTCTGGTTATACGATTAGACATGACATTACTAGACGGTTTTAAGGAACTCCGTCCTCCTCCCCAGGTCTACTGGAGAATCTATCACAAATGCAGCAAGACTGCAAAGCTAAATGCCTGCTCTGAGCACTCTGGGTGGCATCTGGGACACCAGTATGCTGCTAGCTGAAGAACCAGTTCCTCCCCACCCAAGAGGGACTTCTCCGCTCTTGCCCTACAGATGGCCTAATTACAAAGAAAGAAAAGAGGAATATTGTGGAGATGAAAAAGACATTTCCCTCTGCCAGCTCCGCATTTTGGCCTGTGTGGAAGTGATTTTGTTGGTTGGGAAATACAGAGGGACACTCGGTCTATGGCTTACGCGCCCCAGCCAGCCGTGCCTCCTGCCTCTTCGTGACCCGGTGATGGTCCAGGAAAAACACTTGCTTTTAGCTGCCATCTTTTCAGGAGCCTAATGGTGCCCCCTCCATCATTTTTAGGCTGAGGCTTTTTATGCCTTACATTCAGGGTCTGCTTTCTTCCCCTGCATTAGGACACAGTCTTCAGGAAGTCTTCACATCAGAGCACCAGGACTTTAATGACCTTTGTTTTGGAGGAACGTTTGGCTTACTCTGATGCTCAGACTGATGTTCTGAGTAAGGGATGGACTGTGGGATTGCTCATTCTCTGTCACAAGAACAAGAGATTTGGTTTTCCAGGTGGGCATGTTCTTTACTTCTGCTTAAGGGGCAGTTTTATGTGTCAGCTCTCCACATAGCTTTTCTCTTGTATCAAACATGAGCAAATTCTAATTTCTCACTGACACACTGGCCTGGAAGTGACAACTTCTAAGTTAAGAGGATAGGGAGAGGTGCTGAGTTTCTGCCTACTTATTATGAGAGCATAATAGGTGTGTAGCATCTGGTGGTTTTTTTTGTTTGTTTGTTTGTTTGTTTGTTTTTTTGCCAAGGTCCCACCAAATCTTGAATGGAACTTTTCTACCTCGTCAAGCCACTTCGCAGATGGGCAGTCCCTTCCACTGTTGAAGCCTTTCTACCAACTGTGTCAATTAGGTCTCGTGTATTTATACCAAAGATCAACTGAGATGACTATATGCACAAGCCACCTCAAAGATCTTTGTAAGAATATGATATGCTACCTCACCTGGAAATACCTGTGAATTGTCCAAACTCGGGGAAAAATGTGTGAATTTTACCGATTTGGGTGGGCCAGTTGCTAAGCTGTTGTTTCAGTCCTGGGAGAAGAAGCTGGAGCAAGGAATCAAGAAAGCAGGCTGTCATGGAGAAAGGACATTGATGTAAGTGGAATAGAGGGCAGCTAAAAGAGGGATGGAGCAAATAGTGCTGAAAGATGCTAGCAGAGATGCTTGGGAAAAAAAACGTGAGCATGTATCCTGATTGCAGTCATTGTACAATCTTACAGGTGGCAGATTTATACGACTGAGAAATCATCTTATCAGAGCACGGTGAGGTACATCCCAGGAGGCAACTGTAGATAAATGCAATAAAGACCTCAGATCATTCTGCAAGAAAAACAAAATAAAATGGAACAGGCAAGGCTTCCTGAATGCCTGAGCATTTGGAAATGGCCTGAAACTACTTCTATAGAGTTACGGCAACGGTAGGAGCCCTGCTTGAAGACAACTGGGGCTGTTCTTCTCTTAATTCCACTCTGGAAAATGTTCGTGCATTAAACCCAGAAAGACATTTTGCAAGTGAGGTAGTGAACATATGCCTTTCTGAGGCAGAGCTGTGCCTTGGGGAGGAAAAATGTGTGTGCACGCACGCATCTGTGTCAAGGTGGCTAGAATCATTATAGCTCTGTGATGTCTGTCTTAAAACACCTCCTCTGGATTGTGTCAAACGCTAATGAAAAAAGATAAAATTAGTCTGTCTGAGGAACACATGTGAGACTGCTTGCAGATTTGACTGAATTTTGGTGATGGTTATTAGGATGCGTGTAGGAAAAGGAAGAGAGTACAAGAGAAAGAGCAAGGGTGTTTGTGGGAATTGTCATTAAATCCAGACCAAGATTCAACCTTGACAAAGAAGATACTGCACTTCTGCTGTAATTAAGGAAATTAAGTCAATAAGGGGTGCATTCTCTCAAAGTCAGAGGACTACAACACAAGCTTGTTTAGAATTACCTTTAAATTGTGGTACACTTCACAAAGAAATAGATGTGAACATTTTAGAAAGCAGTCATCAAGCACCTTGTTGTTTGCCAAGAAAAATAGGCAATTATGAACATTATGTCCAACTATGCATCACATCGGCTCCAATCAAAACCATTTAAATCCAGTCAAGCATTGCTTTCACACATAAAACCCTACCCTATGCTCAATTGTACCTCAGCATACCAGGTATGCAGCCTAGGATGTTGGCCAATAACAATATTCCATTGTCTAGGAATTTTAATCCATGCATCTATATTTATAAATGTCATAAATTTGATTGCAAAAGATTACAATTATCAAACCCTTGCTGTTTTCACTTTACAGTCCAAATCTGTTAAAAAGCCTTTGAAATGGAAAGCAAACAAATAAACAGAATCTGATGAAAAGGGGGCACTGTCAAGCTTTTAAGTGGAAAAACCGGACATAGAAAATGACTTAACTTTTCTACAGTTCTTTACCCCTCCCCAGGTGATGCTGCCTCTCAGCAGAGTGAAGTTATTGTATGGAGAAAATGGTTTAGGCTGCACATACCCAGACTGAGAAAAAAATTACTTCAATATAGATACATTAAAAACAAACAAACACAAGCCTTACAGGCACTTTTGTGGTCTCACAGAAACAATGAATTCTATTCCTCCTACTGCTCTGCTGTGGTAATTAATTAGCTTTTTTTCCTACAAAAGCCCTTTATATTGCAGACTTATTCTAAAAATGTGTCACTTGCTGGTATGCAAGCACCAGGTCATATCAGCAAGTGTCAATAGCACTGGGAGTCTTAGCACAGTTGAGTGACCGGTGTTTTAAGATTGTGTCAATTTGACCTGCTGTGAGTATGCTATTGGATTTACAACACTGACGGACCAGCTGAAGTAGGGCTCTCCACACTGAAAGGAACTGGAACTGAGTTACTATTAGCAAACCCAGGAGTTTTCTGTTTCCTAAACCAGCTGCTCAGGGATTCAACCTTCTGGGTCTATGCTGCTCAGCCCTCCACTGGATGAATACTTCCTTTCACCTTCTCCATCCTAATTTGCTTTTTTTCCGAGCGCAGTTTGCAGTGAGAGACACTTGCCTGACTTCTTTTCATAGTAAAAATGATGGCTAAAATATCTCTGACAAAAATCTCTTCCCAAAAGCAATGTTGCTGTCAAACACTCCAGACAAACTATGTGGCTAAATGCTCGACTCCTGAGTACAATGGCCACAGCTTAACTGAAAGTAAGATTTTATCACTGGTATTAAAAATGGCAGGTATAATCTTAAATAGGAAAAAGGAGGGATCAAATAGCTTTGGGCTGTCACTTCATGACCAGATGTTCCAGGAATCTTCGAGAGACCCTTACCCAGGGAAAAGACATGTACAGTAGCTGACAAAAAGTATTTTTTTTTCAGATACTATCAAAGGTGAGGCTGCACAGAGGTAGCTGATTTCATTTTATTGCAGCCAGTGCTGGAATGTACCTGCCAGAAACAGGAATGCTTCCTTCATTTAGCCTGATTTATCATTACAAGAACTAACAGAGCTCCTTCACAAACTACCTGAGCTTAGCGCTGGCACAAGTCCAGCAAAGTTACACAACCTGCTTAGCACCACAACGAAAATAATGCTTCTATTTTACCCTTAAAATAATGCCCACCATTTTCACAGCATTGTACCAGAATTTATGAATTAATTCTGACAACACAGAGGGACAAAGGAGATCTTTTTTTTTTCCAGCAGAATAGAGAGAATAGGAGCTATATCTTGAAAGCCACCCATGACCCGGAAACTTCAGGTAGGTATCTAAGATACGGTTTAGACCCTGAGCTGAATTTCTTGGAAGGGCTGATAGGCACCTAAATACCTTTGGAGTGTGCTGGCAGCAGACAGCGGGGTTCTTAGGCAGAGATGTAGGCATGAGCCGCTCCCTCCTCACACCCACCTGCTGGATGACTTGCACCTCTACCTAATTTGGAGGAGCCCTATCTATCCTTTTCTCCCCTTAGGGCCCAAGAGAATTTCCCTGGTTATTTGCCCTGTGGAGCCAGCTCTGCCTTTAAGCATCTGTGGTCTAGCCACTTTCTCTAAGACCCTTTCGCTGTGGGTCCAGGGTAAAGCGGTGTCAGACCGGGAGCTGGCTTAGGTAGACGCTGTTGGCCGCCTTTCACATGCTTTTTGTGTATTGCATATGTGCGTGCGAGGGGAATGGTAGTCTTATGCAAACCGTGATCATGTAATCCAACGCGTCAGTGCTCCACGACTCTCTTACGCTTCACTTTGGTTCTCTTTCCATGCTTAAATCTAGCAACCTCACATGCACTGTTTTTCTTCTTATCTTTACGCAGTAACTAGGAATTTGCATTCAGAAAGATATTAAGGTACCTAAAAAATACAGTTGCTTAAATTCCTTTGATTTTAGCAGGAATTAGCAAACTAATTAAGAGCTGGATGTTTGACTATGTTTGTAGATCTGAGCATTGGTGAGTGGTTAACAGCCATCTCAGTTTGTCAGAAAAATAAAAGATTTATGAGAGGGGGGTTTTGGGGCAATGTGAGAAAATACTTTGAGTGTTCTGAGAATCCTAACATTACTGCACAGGCATTAATCTGATTTAACTTTTCAGTGTTGATCTCTATTGTCGGGGTTTAACCCCAGGAAGCAACTCAGCCCCACACAGCCGCCCGCTCGCTCACTCCCCTGGTGGGGCTGGGGAGAGAATTGGAAGAGTAAAAGTGAGAAAACTCATGGGTTGGGATAAAGACAGTTGAACGGGTAAAGCAAAAGCCGTGCACCCAAGCAAAGCAAACCCAGGAATTCATTCCCCACTCCCCATGGACAGGCGGGAGTTCAGCCATCCCCAGGACAGCAGGGCTCCAGCATCCCTAACGGGGACTTGGGAAGACAAACGCCATCGCTCCAAATATTCCCCATTTCCTTCTCCTTCCCCCAACTTTATATGCTGATCATGACGTCCTATGGTGTGGGATGTCCCTTGGGTCAGTCGGGGTCAGCTGTCCCGGCTGTGTCCCCTCCCAACCCCTTGTGCCCCCCCAGCCTGCTCGCTGCTGGGGTGGGGGGAGAAGCAGAAAAGGTCCTGGCTCTGGGTGAGCCCTGCTCAGCAACAGCTAAAACATCCCTGGGTTATCAACACCGTTTCCAGCACAAATCCAAACCACAGCCCCATAACAGCTACTATGAAGAAAATTAACTCTATCCCAGCCCCAACCAGCACATTACACATAAATACATTAAATGGTCAGCAAATCAAACTCTGAATACTATATTAGTTTAGAGCACAAACCAGGAACAATACGAAAAATGAACCTGGAGTGCTTTTTACTTGAACTTTGTATGTAACCGTATTAAGATGCTGAATATTTCAAAAGCTGAAAGTATTTATAGCTTTTGACTTTTAACCATATTATATCCTTTGCCTTATTTCTTGTCCTCAGCAAATGTCAAGTGGGTGTTGTGTAGAGCTGAGAGAGACCAATCTCGGGAGAACATCCGCCTTCAATAAGTGGAACTCCAGATTACACAAAGCTGCAGGCATAAAAGCAGCTGCAAAGCAAGTTCAGTCTGAAAATGAAACAATTTTCTCTACAAAAATGAACATGAACTTAAAAGTAAGGACTTAACTGAAATAATCATGCTTTTAGAAAGTGTTCTTTATATCTAACAGTATTTGCAGTCAAATTAAATCTGTGATGCGGGTTTTAGTTTTAAAACTTTCTATTTCCTTTTCCTAGAGTTGGCATATTTATATAAAAAAGCCAGTCCAAATATGCACTCTGTTCCCAAGAATTATGATCTACCGGGTAAGCTTGAATTTCTGAGAATTATAGCATACCTAGTAAGGTTGAATTTCTTTGTAAATTCAAGACATTCTTTTAAGAGGAGCAGATAAATGCTCCGAGCAGGATGTTTTTTCAGAGATGTAACTCAACACCAAGGGACTGTATCTGACTTATCAAAGTATAAAAGAGCCCAGAACCAGGGCTTGTTTTGTAATGCATGTACAGAGTGCAGAGCGCAGGTGATGACTTGAGCTGTGAAAGCTTGTATTATAAAACCTGCACCCACACATTCTGAAAGCTTAGCCAGGTTTATCAAAAGGTTAACTAAAGTTGTGAACCTTTCAAGTAAACCTATGGTTAATTTTGAGTGAATCTTGACTGATTTATGGTTACATGTATCTGACGTGCCAGGTTCAGCTTTTTTTCTTACTGTGTTACACTTGGAGTTATTTTGGTTTATTTGAGCCTGGAACTCAAACTGAGTTTCATGAGAGACAATCCCCTAGAAACTAAAACAATGGACACTGATAAAAATCTGAGGACTGAAATTGCTGAGTTTCAGACAGGTCTGGATGCAGCAAAGCCTCTTTTTCCGCCCCTTTAAAATCCTGCAGTCCGCACTGAGAATAAAACTGAGGTGTGATTAAGGGAGTTTTGGCTGAGTGGAATGATTGACCTTTGAGAAGATAAGGGCAGAAGAAGTAAACAAATGCAGTTTGTCAAGAGGAGATGCAAAATAGTTGTATATGCTCCACATCGTGTTGTGAGCTCAAGTTTCTTCCTAATTTCCCATGGCACAGCTCTGTAGGAAAAATCAGGACACGGTGCATCCTCGGAGCCAGAAAATGGAAACAGCACATCTGGGATACTCTTATGTCCCATCTAAGCTTGGCTGCCACAGCAAACAAAACACAGGTCTGCAACTGTAACGTGCAGAAGGCCCAGACCCACTGGTGTCTGTTGACGGTTTTTCTCTCCTCTTGGTTTTGGTGTAACTCCATGCCTGGTTTGGGGCTGGCTGGGGCACGTGGAGGCAGGTAGAGGGTCGACGCGGCCACACAAATGCACTAAGACATGCCACGTGGTGCTGGTGTTGCTAGCCTTTCACCCCTCATGTGAATCCATGTCTCAAACCTCCATGAATCCAGGGTCTCCGTGGGGCTGGAGGCATCTCCCCTGCCAAGCCGGCAGCGGGGCTGAGCCTCCCCCAAAGGGTGAGGTCAAAGCCCCTCAGGCTCTGCTCCGCAGGAAAGGGACAGGCAGGGGAGGGAAAGCAGCATCCCTCATTTTTTTTCCCCCAAGACAGCTGTACCTGGGTCTCCTGGAAAGGCAGAAATGCTCCCAGTTCTTGCAGCTTGACATAGCTTTGGTTGGGCTTCTGCTCTGACTTGCCCTCTGGAGGAATCTGTCCATGTCCCATGGGAGCCCAGGGAGACCTGTGTTTCTACATAAGTATCCAGATAATGTGCCTGAAGAGAGGTGTTCTCATCATCTTCCAATGCCTTAGACTGTTACATAGTTTTTCATAATTTTGTTTCACTACTTAAGTAGATTAAACAGATAATAATGACCTTGAAGTCAAGTATGACAACTTTCACATTAAATTTCAGCCTCGTGTCCCGAACTCTGCTCAGTCTATAAAAGGCACAAGTGAATATATATACAATATGGAGTCTATTGTTTCCTGTCATCTGGAGTATGATTTTTATTGTTCTAGGTGATTGCTTTTTATGTCTAGCTTGAAATAGAGTTCTTGTAATTGTACTGTTTACTTCTCTGGAGAAGCCAGTTTGTTTTCCTATTCTCTTTTGAAATTTAATGAATTCCTTCATGAAAGGTGAGGAGCTGAATAGAAAAGAGCTGCTTATGGGCCAGATTCTTCTGGCTGTATACTAATATGTGTCCCCACAGTCTCAGTACACAAGGGTTTCCCTGCAGCAGCATCAAAACTTAAAGATCAAGAAGCAGTCAGGACATAGAGAAAATAATTACTAATTATTAAATAACTACTACTACTACTTAATGAAGCACTTTGCACCAAAAATAAGCTGACTCTATGACAATCTATTTTTGGTAACTGTGGTAGTACAGATAAAGGAAGAGGATGGGACTAGATCATTTATGAAGAGAGTTATAAAAACAGCTAGCAGATAGTTAAGTGTTGACATTATCTTTCACAGGATGAACAAATGTCAGCTATATAATGAAATGAAAACCGACTATGTTCCAACCTGGGCTTAAATGTTTGGAAAGGAACACCTTCATGATTTTCTTAATGTGTTCCGTTAATTAAGTCAGTAGGACTGCGCTCCCAAGTCCCTCAGGCGTTGCTGAAAGTGTCCCTCTACGTCGAGCTGACAACCTTTATTTATGTGATTCAAAAAGCATACCCAATCCCACCCTGTACTCCAAGAACCCCGCCAGGTATTTAAAGCTGCAAAACTAAATAACGGTCTCACAGACTCGTGATTCACAGCTCTACCCCGTCCTTCTTTCTGTCCGTCTCGGACGTCCACCAGAACAAGTAGGTCTGCAGTGCCACCTCCGGGGCACGGTGCCCCCAAAGGCAGGGAGAGCACCCTAAGGCGATGGTCGCGGGGTGGGTGGCCGGAAGACGTCGCGAGCGATGCGGGGTGTCGCGACGAAGCTGGGATGGGGCAGGCTTCACGCTTTCGAGCTGAAGGCTGAGGATGTGCTACGTCGGGCACTGCGAAGGGCGGTGGGGCGGCTGCGCTGCGTGACGGTGCCGGGAGAGGCATGACGAGGGCAGACCTCAGCAGCGGGGAGATGCTCTTATAGCGTGGGTATGGATGGGTTTTACCAGCTGGGGAGGATTTCACTGGGCGTTAACAGAGCCACGTAGCTCTGACCTTTCAAAGAAGGCTTACGTGAATGGGAAGCTTTTGTTTTTATGATTGCAATGGAAGGACCATGGAGACTAAGTAGATGGTTGCTAGTCTTGCAACTCTGTGTGCTGAAAACTTGGTATTGTTTCTGACCCATGGGCTCTATGATGAGTCCATAGAGGCCTCTGAGGACACAGATAACCTTAAGTCCAATTTGAAAATCCCTGAGCTCTTGAATACGGCAGCTTGGTTGCGTTTTTCATTCTGCAACCCTGTATCACATACTGTTTGGTAAAGTCAAAATATTTGAATGGACTGAACTGACCTCAGTCTAGGCAACGAACAGAGTGACTAACAGCTATAAGGTTGTCAGCCTCTGTGTGGATATGAAATAGAATAATAGAAACACAGAAAAAAGAACTGGCTATGACATGAGGTGCTCTACCCATGGCTCTTTTTTTTCCTTTGTCGCAGCAGCCACCCTCACCCTTGCCTGGAGGACCTGAGAAAGGAGGTGCAGAGGAAAGTCTCCACTCTTCGGTCTCTGCACAGGAGACCATCAACAGCACTGTCGGTGTGGGACCACCACACCAATGAATTAAAAGTGCCTGAAAATGTTCCCAGGCTCTGACTGCTGGACCAGGGAACAGACCACATTCTTGCCACCAAATTCCCTCACTCGCTCAAATGAGGTGGCTGCATGAAAAAGTCACTGTTGGAAATGGTCCCAGGAATATTTGTACTCCCAGGCTGGGTTGGGAAACTTTTGAAAGAGTACTGGATGGCATGTGTGCCAAAAGTGTGCCAGGAAGTGGTTTGAAAATTTAGGGAATGTCTGTATTGGGAAAAAGTCCCAATAAGAACAGATCTATGGAAGAAAACAGCCGGTGCTGAGGATGAGATCCACACTGACATTCACACTCTTTGTATTTCAGAGGCTTTTACTGTTGCTTAGCTCTAGCCTGCTCCTGTGGACTGAATGTCCATTAGCAGTCAAAATGCATTAGATGCCCTCGAGACCGCTTCTCCTGGTTTATTTTTATCTGAAAGGAATTCATTTTGCACATTCCAAATGTGATGTGAACCAAAGTGCAGGAAGTGGGAACTACTGGAAGATTTGCTTCAGTAGTGCCTCCTGATCTGAACTAAAATGCTACCACAGATACACCCAGAGACAACTGTGTCCCAGTGTCTGAGAAGATTCCCAATCGCAGTTTAATTTACCAGTTCACCCAGTTCAATTGCACATAAAAATTGTGTGAGGCTTTGGCATGCAAGGTGGAAATTCGATTTAAAATTTTATTGCTAAAATTGGGTAAATCTCTACTGAATGTTTGAACTGTCAATCTTCAAGTGCCTAGAATAAATTTGGAAAAGTTTGCAAGTGGACACAAAAAGCACAACTGTTATGTATAGACGGTGTTCAAGAAGTGTTTTAAATGTGGCTTGCTAGCGTATATGAGAAGGGAAAAGAAGGAGGGAGAGAGAGAGAGAGGGAAGGAGTGAGACTGTGAATGTTAAAAGGAAAGGGAAAGGCCTAAGCAGGATTTCTTCTTATAGATTAGAAAAATCTTCACAGTAAATTTACAACCAAAATTTCCAGTCCTGACTAAAGCAAGCGATGTTTGGCACGCTGTATCTGTAGGTCGTGAGCTTTAATTACACCACATTATCTTTCACTGTAAGATCTGGACAGCAGTTGCCTTTAGGTTGGAATCCAAACTGATAAGGGGCTTTTTATCATTACACAGTACATCAGACATAGTTTGTAAGGAACAGATAGTCATCTGCTGTACCAACCTGCCTATTCTAGTTGAAGTTGCCTCCAGGGAACAGATACCAGAAACTTTACATTTAGAACACTTAAAAAGAAAGATTCCTGGCAAATGTGACGGCATAAGTGGTATTTAAAGAAGTGCTGTATAATATAGTACCTAAATCATTTTATAGTCCCACTGCTGTTTTAGTATGCTAGTAGGATATCTGAACCACTTGCTCTTGACTTGTACCTTGTCTGTAATGATGTTATGCATAATGCAGCAAAAGGAATTCTTCATTCCTGAGCAGGGGAACAGAAGTGCTTTTTACAACTCATCTCTTATGGATCAAAGCAAACCTCAAACTTGCCTTATCATGTAAGCCAGGCTAGCGTCCTTGAGCTTTACTGTTACACTTACACATGCTTATCCCGTAGTTTTTGCTATGTTTGTGTTAACTGAAATTGCATGTTTATAGATTGCACAGGCTTGATTTCTGCTGTTAGGTGTTCAATGTGTCTGTTAAAAACACTTATTTTCAGGGCGTACTGTAAAATATAGGCAGAAATGATTAAAAAAAAGTGTAGATACTTACTTTGGGCTAATACTGGCTAAAAAAAAAATAGTCTTATACCAGAAATAGTCCTTGGGGGGAGAAAAGGGATTAAGAAAAAGAAATTCCCAATAACTAAATGATAAATGGTAAAGTATTCTTTTTGTGTACACTTACTATACTTTTATTTTCCCTACTACTGCTTGTGCTTTCTGTATTTGTAAAACATAGCTTAAAACCAGTAGAGATGCGAAGGCTGAAAGTTGGGAAATGGATCCTTATTGTGGTCATATGGTTAAAATGAATGAGGTATTTTGTTGCTTACTACACATACGTTTCCTTCTGAAGCGTTTAATACCTTCATTGTATATTGTGTATTTGAAGTACAAATCATATAAGTGATAGGGTAACTGCTTTTCAGTGCTAATCAACCCCATAAATGCTGTTTTAAAAACAAGCAAACAAAAGGCACTATAATGTTTGACCTTAATGCCTTTTGGTGGTGATCTAATACATTATGTGTCTGGACTGCATTGCTTGTCTCATTTAGATTTCAAGGTTTTTAGGGCAAAGTCTATGTTCCATCTGGGTTTTGTGCCTTGCTGAGCAGTTTGACAGTTTCTATTAAATCATAATAATTTGAACAGCAAAAACTGTAACTGGTGTCTCTGAGAAAAAAAATAATCCCATGAAGCTTCCCCTGTGGAATGGTCAATACATACTTTCTTAACTAAAGAGAGCCATAATAGCCAAGAAACTTCTTATTCCTAGTCATGTATTTACCTCTTCCCATCAAGTCTATATGGTGCTCTTGCTGTAGGAAAATAGCTTAACTGGTTGGGTGGTTGTGCTGCTGTTGGCTTCCTAGCTTTCCAGCCTGCAGCTTTTACTTTTTTGCTAGTTCAGCACTACTTCAAAAGAATGCTTATTTTCCAGGAAAAAAAAAATGCCTTAGAAAGGATCCTGGAAATGCACTCTGGGTGTATTTATGTGTTCAGCTACTCTCTATTTTCATCTGTTGTGTTTTTGCAAACCAGAAAGGCATGAGCCAGTTCTCGTCCCAAAGCCATGTAGCTATGTCAGAAACTCAGGTAGAACTGTGGTAATAAACCAGGATTTGCATTAAAAATATGGGTCCAGTTGCCCAAAGAGCTCTGAGACTGGAGCTGGCATTCTCCCTGCTGGATTTGGACCCATGGGCAGAAGTAGCGTGCAAGGGACTACTTAGAAATTCCCCATGGCTGAATCAAGGACTGGCACACTGTGCCGGTGCCAGCCTTCTATTAACTTTCAGGCCTCTTCCCCAGTGACAGATCTCTGGGTTTGGATGCCTAAATTGTGGTATTCTCTTCTTCCATGGTGCTTAGAAAAGAAACAGTGGGTGCCTACTTCAGTACTGATGTTAAATATTTACCTAACATTGCCAAAATTAGTGATAAAAAGAGAATCTGTGCTTCAATGGGAAAATTATATTGGCAGTAAGTTTTGTTTGTAACAGTAAATCAATATTTGTCTTACCAGTGTATGCTTCCTGGTTTTCTTTTTCTGTAAGCTCAAAGAGGCAGACGTTACTAATGGAAAGCCCAGAGTAAGTTTTAGCTCTCATCTAGAATAAATGGCTCAAATCTCAGTTAATTTTGCCCATGGATGGCCTATTTGTTCTTTCCTCCAGTTGACTGTACTGGGGTTTTGAGCCCGTGAGCAAAAATATTTTTAAAGTAGCTTCTATTCTAAGTCTCATTTTGGCATTCAGCTCCTCAGGCTTTTTTTGAACCCTAACCCTCTTTGTACAAACAGCAATACTCCTTATACGGCTGTGTTCTGGCATCATTAATACCAATATGAGTTTTGTTGTTGACTGAATACAGCCAAGATTTCACCTTTGCTCCCCAAAAAACTATGCAAAACCCCCTCATATTTTCATTCTCTTATTTGTTTTTTAAAGTCTACTGAACATGTTTGGGCTGGCATAAACATGGGGATGCCATAAACACTGGACTGGTTAAGGAAGATGTCTGGGCTGGCATGAATTAAATATGGTGCATGATTTAGATCAGGAGTCTGCAGACTTCATGGTGTAGAAGTGGTGGCAGCAGCAGCAGTCCCTCTCATCTCTGCACAGGAGCAGAAGAAGGAATAACTGTTCATCCGAAGTTCACATGTACCACAGTCAGAGAAACTGGTCTAGATGTGTCACTTAGAGCTCATTTATGCGTTTCTTCAACCTGATCAAAAAACCTTGGTACGTGTGTGCATGTGTGTATGAATATAAATAAAAAGATTATTCTCTGAGCTACCCACTAAATATTCAAACAGATGACAAATCCTCTGTTAAAAAAACACTAATATTGCCTGGTTTAATAATTTCCCCATAAAACAGTTACACAGAATCCCTGCATGTCGATGCAGAAAACAAACTACAATATGGAGTCTATGTAAGCTTAGATCTGCTTTGCACAAAGACAACACGCTCAACTTTTTCATGTATAAAATACTCCAACTCTCTCCCTTACACATATACTAGACATGCGCTACTCCAAACTTGAGTCATTTTCTTCTCAGGGCAAAGAGTAAAGATATTCTGCTGTTCTGTTTTCAAGTTTTTGAGAGGTGCTTGGTGTTACGTTTTAATTACGTGAAGAGATAGGTTCCATAATTTATGAATTATCATTACTTTACAACACGGATCCAAAGACTTTGAAGCAGATTGAGGTCAAGTGTCCTTAGTGCTCGTGACGCCTGTTGTGGTCTTGAATCTTTCAGACTTTGGCCCTAAATCAAGTAAAGAGTACTGCAGAGAAACATGGAGTTTACTGAATTCAGCATTTTTCACTGTTACTGATTATGAATTACAGCAACTCCAGTGTTAATTAGACTGAAATAAATTAAGTTCTGGGTGGATTTCATGGAGCTTCTCTTCAGGAATTAAAGCCTTTCCCTGATCTAGTAAGTGATATCCTTCCTTCCCTCATCCTCCCTGCCAAGGATAAATGTAAAATCAGTTATAAGCTTTTGTACCTGTTTATGTATAGCATGAAATTACTCTCATCTTTACATGATTAATGCTATTAACTTCAGTGGACTACTAAAGTAGCGGGTCAGCTGGATTTGACTGTGTAAATATGCACTGTGTCTTGTGTACAATGTATAGATGCCATCTCCTTTAGCCTCTATTATTTTATTTTTTTTATGAAGTGTCTCTTTCTGTCTGAAAATCAGTTATAGCAGGAATTAGACGTGCCATCTGTATAGCAGTTGCTGTTGTTATTTCATCACCTTTCCAACTTCAAAATTTGTACATAATGTAATGTAATGTTAAACTGTGCTGTAAAAGGTTAGGTACCTGTTATTTTAAAAGATATTTCCTTTTGAAAAATACAGGTTGAGTACCTGCTCTCGTTGATGTCAGATAGACTTGACACTCATTTCAATGGGAGCAGTGTTGGGCCCATAATTTAATTTGATGACTTGATTGTGAAGTCCTTCTTCCTGGACCTAGTTGCCACTGAGTATGTATCAGTGACTTTGTTGCAAATGAGCAATCACATTTATTTCGTATCAAAAATGGGGGAGAAGGTAAAGACAAAGTTCTACAATACAATATTGTCTTTTGTCTTATTTTTATAGCAGTTATTTGCACTTTGAAAATTACTCCTTGAATCATGAGTGATTGCAGTGAAATCAGTAAGGTTGGGGCCTGATCATACTAAGAGATTCTGAATGTGGCTCTGATCCAAGGCTTATTCAAGCCTTTTGGGATTTTTTCATCGACCATGAATATAAAGTTGATCTGGCCCTTCATTAGGAATCCTTTATTTCCCCAGTTAGTACTAAGGCTTGAAATTTACCATGTACAGAGGGACAACACAATGCCTAAGAAGCACAAATAACCATTAAACCCCTCACATTAGGCCTTAGTTCGGAAGGAAGTGATGCAGAGGTCTTTTGTTGGACTAGTGTATGGGGTGAATTGTTGTGAGGATGAACCTTTGTCTAACTTACCCTTTCTTCCCATATTTTTCTACATTTTTCCTGGTAGCATTATCATTTTATGAATTAAAAAATAGAATATTGGTATTAAGATAAATGTGTCATATCTTTCTCTCATATGTTGGAACTTCTGTACTCTACTCCTAGTAAGAAACAAATATTATGATAGTGAACAGCACGTGGTGGTGGATTCTTATATTAAACCCAGTTTGTACCTCAAAACCCTTTTTGCGGATTTCTGATTTGCTGCTATAAGACATTATGATTATTTCTAGTCTTGTTGATAAAAAAAGTCTTCTTTTCCATAAGGGCAAAACATGATTCACAAATACACTTCAAAAACAACCATCGTATTAAGTGAGACCCCTACACAATGAAAGTTGGTTTCATGCTGTCCCATAACCCAAGTAATTATTATTTCTCCAAATATTTATACTTGATAGTCATACTTACCAAGAGATGCCTTCTTGCATAAACTCACATTTAGTATCTTTCAGGCTAAACTAAATAGTTTTACTTAAAAGGAAGGTAAAATCAAGTCAAAGTCTCATAAAACCTTAGAATGGCAAAACTAGTTTTAAACCAGCTTTTTCCCCTCCCCTGCTTCGATCCACTAGCAACTCAACTTTTGCACTATTCAAAGAGCTGTCTTTTGTGAATGGCTTAGATTTGCCAATTAGCATGAGAATGCTTCCTCCTTGCATAATGTCAAAATCACCATCTAAGGAAGCCTAGTCATTGTATGGCTTGCAAAAATACTAAACCGTGTACGAATGGCGATTTACTTTGGTGTGAAATGGTCTTTTAGAACATTTTCAGAATAAAAAAAGAAAGAAAAGTTTGGTGTGTTTCTTTTTTTTTTAAATTTCTGTTGATGTTGACACAAAAGTAAACACAATTTCCCTCGTACATTATTGATAGAACTCCAGCATCATCAGAGTATGTAGTAAAGATGGTGATACCGTTTTATGCATTGTTAAATTGTTTAAAAATTCGGAAAGATGCAAATCCCATAGCATGGAGCACCTTTTCCTCTGGAGGGAAAATGAATAGCCTAGTAAGTTCTTGCTTTCCTTCTGCAAGAAGTTTTAGCTTCACTAATTGAGTGGTGAAAAAGCTGAAGTTTATACAGAATGCTTACACTGTTAAAGTAAAAATTGGGTTTTTATTGTCCTACTAAGGAAACAACTGCTCCCATCTATGGGGAAGAAAATGAGATTTTCTAATAGGGAAGGACTCTTCCAAATGCTTCCAGAAGAAATCTGTCTATGTTAGTGAAATAATAGGCCTCAGAAAATATGGATTTTTAGAGTGACTGCCATAGTAGAATAAGTTCGTCCATCTGCCCACTCACTGGTCCCCAGGGTCTGGACTTTGGATTCAGTCTCCCCACCACAGAATTAAGTGAGATTAAAGATATGCTTATATATTTGGTATGAGTTAAATTCATCTAAACATATGAAGGTCAGCAGTAGACCTAGAGACCCTGCATACCTTAAATTAATATCTAAGCGCTACCTGGCTCTGGCCTTTCCCCAGGGATAAGTGGCCACGAGAATCACGTCTCTGCTGGCCTTGCTCTACGGCGAGCAGACAGGCCAGAGCAGCGGGGAGACACGCAGGAACCCTCGTCCCATGGTGGGTGATGGCTTCCACGGCAAGGCCACGGTGACGGGTCTCTTCGCGGGCCCTCCCGTGGGCAGTACCTCCTACCCCCGCTGTGATGGGTAGCGGGTGCGGGGCGCGAGCCGGGACCCTTCAGCCACCCGCGCGGCACCCAAACCTGGACCCCTCTTGTCCTGGCCAGGGTGAGGGCAGCAAGTCACTGCCCCTAATTGCTATTAGGTTCTTTACTTTGCTCTTTCCCTCTTGTTCACGTCGCCTTTTGTGCACACTCTTTCCCTCTTTCCTTTGCTATGTGTTGTCAGCTTCTCCACTTCTTCCTCTTTCTCCTTGGGCTTTCAGAATGTTGTTCCCCAGACCTTATTCTCCCTTTTCTTTTTCTTTGCATTTTCCTCAAAATGCTTTTTCTTAGGCCCTGTAAAAGGTCTTCCATTAAAAATATCATCTACAACTTTAGCTTCTATTTCTAACACACCTTTTCTACAACTAGTTTTCCTCCAATTTCCCCTATGTTTGGCATAAATAAATCATAATCTGAAAAGACCTTATGACCTAGTTATGGGTTGAAGGACATTTTTAGAGGAAAAAAAAAAAAAGGGGATTAAATACCTCCAGTGATGCACAATGGAAAGAAAGGGGAGTTGCGGGGGGGAAACCAGTTGTACTGAGAGGCTGTCTGAGGAACTCTGCCGTCACCTAAAGCAGACACTAGCACCGCCTGTGAAGATTACGGCTACCCCGTTTGCAATGTCCTTCCCCATAGGAAGCACTCAAAGTGAAACCGTGTATCTGAAGTTTGAATGCAGACTGCAGAGAAGCATAAACAGGCAATCAAATCCAGCTATAAAAACATGACATGATCTATACATAATACATTTGAACCCTAGCATATTGGATGCTTTTTATTATAGTTATTAAGAAGAGTCCATGAGATCTGAAAAATAGCCTGATCCTAAAGGGAAAAGAAAATGACACTCTTTATTTGAAACCATTACTTACTGTACCACTTTGGGGGGCTTAACTGCATTGTCTAGCATGCATCATCTTGGCACGCTACTTTTTCATGGGGGAATTCAGTTATGTAATTCACTGTTTTTGGTACTTACTGGTGTTACATGCTCTATAGAGGGGAATACAATACGGACTTCTGTGCTTCACGTACTTGGTAATAAACATATGGAATGAATTACCAGGGAAAAGCAATTTGAAATAAAGAATACAAATGGGTTGAGTTTGTTTCTGTGGAAGGAAGAAACAGAGACTTGTAATCCAATAGCAGAAAGCCTGGGACAGACAAAATGGAAATGGGCTGGTAAAAGCAGGCAGCCCTTTCTTAATTTTGTAACTGTATGCATTTGAAGCTCTCATATGTGCCTTTCATATTAAATACCACATTTGTGGGCATAATTACTTAGCTGTACTTTCATATGTCATCTTCAAATTCTTTAACCTCAGAGTTCTGAGTCTACAATCATTTCCCAATTAATCACTGCAAATTGCCTGACAGCCTTTAACAGCCACTGTGATGAAGCGGGAATGAATCTATACATTCAATTCCAAGGGACAGGTTTCAAAACCCCTTACTCTACTTTTAGCAGATGAAGGCAATAAAGATAGTGTGACAACTTGCTAAGACACCATTTCTGCACTGTTACTAAAATGCTAACTTTTGTGGCCAGAAAGTATCACAGCTGCCTACAGGCAATGTCGAGAGCTCTCATGACTTATGGGAAAAAGACACAAAATAAGAAGCAGGCCTTACTGGTCTGTGGGAGGAAGATGAGTGACTGAGTTTAAGGAAGTGTCTTAAGTAAAATTTAGTAGGAAATGCTGATGGAAGGAGGCTAGTGTTGCTAGAAGAAAATATCAGTGACCTGGTGAGTCTAATTGTGAGTAAAAGACTCAAGAGATTTGTTACCTCCTAATAAATCTGGGAAGAAAAAATGCTGTGGTGCAATGATTTCCAGAAATACAGAAGAAAGAGAACCTGAACTCAGCAGAGCAGTGTGTGGAGTAAACCCATCCGCCCATACAAAAATATTGTACTGTCCAGCTGCTTAGATGGGATTTGCATGTTGTGAAAGATTGAACTTGGCTCTGTCTATAGGTTTGATTTTCATCTACTCTCTGTGCTTCTGGCAGACTTTAACATGCGGTGTTAAGAAACACGGAAAAGATTCTGTGATTAAAATACTGTAGTAGTTGGCAAGGCACTTCTGCCAGCATAGGCAAGAGTAGTATTAAGGTGAGGGCTCTTCTTGGTAGCGGGCAATGGAAGAGCCTGAGGTTGTCCTTCTGAAAGAGGAACTAAACCAACGAAATAACTGGTTTGACATCTGTCCCTCCCTCAAACCTTGAAGATCTCACTGACTTCAGCGTACTTGCTGAAAGAGCTGTATTCCCTACAAAAGGAATGGTTTTATTTGGAGATTCTGTCAATAGCGTAAATTACTTCTTTCTAGTTTTCAAATATTTATCTTCTCACTTTTAGTTAAGGTGAAGAAAGAATGTGATAACTAAGATACCCGAACTAACAAATGGTTGGTATTCAAAACCTGTAATAAATGCTTTTAATAGTGATAGGATTACAAAGCTACAAGTATAAAATGCATAAATAAATCCTTATAAAATAAATCCTTATTCTTTAATAATTTTATTTTTTAAAAACTATATAAAGATGCAACATATTCCTATGGGAAATCACATTTTAAAATACGGGGACATTTAACTTTTCTGACCTTTAAAGTGAGATTTTTTTTTCAAAGCTGTCCCATGGGCTTTGGAGTTGCAGGGAGCCCTAGCATTTAAATCCCCCAACAGGGACTGAAAATGTCAGCCTAAAGGCAATGTTAGAAAACACAATAGGTCAAATTTCTTCTGTAAGAAAACTGTCCAGTGCTATCAATAGAATATTGCTCTGTTTCCTTAGGAGAGAATTTGTTTCAATGTGTGCCAGATGCTACAAAAAATATTTAGAGAAGTTAGTCTCTGCATGGGCTACAAAGTCAGCCAGACCCTCAGCATTTGTTATGTTTCTACTGCCTGGCTGCACACATGTCAAGGAACTTTCTTAGCGAATGCTACTTACTAAAAAATGTTTATTTCACACAAATACCCAATCCCACAAGCTCCTGTGGTGCCTCTCAGCTTTTACTGGCTATTCATTGTGTTGCCCTTGAGAATTATAAGAAGATGCTGAGCATCTGTGTTGCTGGTCCTAAGGCTTTGGGTACTGTTACCATGTAGTTATCCTTAATGCAAAACATCCTGTGGCAAAAAAAAAAAAGAAAAAAAAGAAAAAAAAAAGAGGAAACACAGAAGACCTTTAAATATAGACAACACCATTGCAGACATTTTAGAATCAGATGAACTGGGGAACAAAGCACACACATACACATGCTCTCCTCGTCTCGTATGTCAAAGTATTCTCTGTCTATGAGAAAACCAGAATTTGTTAACAACTGTCCTGTTGCTCAGCTAGCTATAAAGAAATCATTAACCTATTGCGATGCACACATGCTGTTCCACCTGGCAGGAAGATGTTTCAATATTAGTTTTTGACAAAGATTTCAGGAAAGACGGAATGCTCAACAGGAGGAAAATCAACTGAGAATGATGTAGAACTCTGTGGGTTTTTTTTAAGGCTCGTTAAAGGGATCTTTACTGAAAGCAGCTGAGTAAAGTGTCACAGAAAGAAATAGTCTCATAGAGGACCTTGAGTACATTTGGGGGAGAACAATGACATCCTTATGTTTCAAAATGAAGTAAGAATGTGGGGAGGCGGGCTGAGGGTGCTAGGGTAATGAGGCTATATGAGGAGGGCTGTTTTGTCCCAGAGCAACCTTTTCCCTCACCCTTGAAGACCTTAGGGCTGCAAGAGGTAGATAAGACCATCCTGTGGCCAGCAGCTATCGTTGTTCAAGGGAAGGTCTCCCTTGCCTTATGCTGAAGTGCTTTGTGTTCATTTTCTCAAACTCCTGTTGGTCCCACTTGTTCTTTTCTAGTTAGGTTAAGCCTTTCCTTGTGTTTGCCGAAGCTAGAAAGCTGGGAGGGGTGGATGATACATTAGAGGGTTGTGCTGCCTTTCAGAAGGACCTGTACAGGCTGGACATTTGGATCAAAAGAACCTCACAGACTTTGACCATGGGGAGTGAGAACTCCTTCCTCTGGGAAGGGATAACCAATCCCATGCACCAGTAGGGACTGGGAAGCAACCGTCTGGAAAGCAGCTGTGCAGAGAAGGACCTGGGGGTCTTGGACGACAACAAGTTGAGCGTGAGCCAGCAACGTGTCCTTGCAGCAAAGATGACCAATGTTATCCTGATCTGCATTAGGCAAAGCATTGCCAGCAGGTTGATGGAGGTGATCCTCCCCCTCTACTCAGCACTGGCGAGACTCTTCTGGAGTGCTGGGTCCAGTGTTGGACTCCCCAGTACAAGAGAGATGTGGACTTACTGGAGTATGTCCAGCAAAGGAACATGATGATGATGAGGAACATCTCTTCTATGAAGGAAGGCTGAGAGAGCTGGGACTGTTCAGCCTGGAGAAGAGAAGGCTCAGGGTGATCTCATCAATGTATATAAATACCTGATGGAGGGGGTAAAGAAGACAGATCCAGACTTCCCAGTGGGGCCCAGATACAGGACAAGAGGCAATGGGCACAGTATTGAAACACGTGAAATTACTCTTGACCATAAAGAAAGGCTTTTTTTACTATGAGGGTGGCTGAACACAGGGAAAAGTTTCCCTGAGACATTGCAGTTTCCATTCTTGGAGATACTGCAAACCCGTTTGGACATGGCTCTGGGCAACCTGCTCTACGGGACCTTGCTTGAGCAGGAGTGTTGGACTAGATGATCTTGGGAGTTTCCTTCCAGCCTCATTGATTCTGTGGTTCTGTGATTCTGCTATTGTAAAATTCTTCTTAGGTTAATGATGTGTTTAGATAACACAGAATTAAAACAACTCAGGAAAAAATTGTTTGGATTCAGTATGGATTACTTAAATTCAGAATGCAAATAGAAAATGAAGAAAGCATAGCTGATATATAGAGGTTGTGTTGTATATGGTATGTGAAAAGAGTTATCCTAAGAGCGGAACTGAGCTGTGGATTTCCCTAGTGCAGTAAGAAGCAGTGCTGTATTCATGTAAAAGTCCTGAAATGAAAGTTATATGATTTTTTCTTGTATCACAAGGACTGATAAGTCCCATGTTTTTGTTGAAATATCAGAGGAATATTCTATATGGATAACTGGATAACTTTCACAGTGACCACAGACAAAGCAAGCTTGATTCTGTCAGTCATTTTTGGCATCTGCTGAAATAATTCCTCAGTTTCTAAAATCCAACCCCATGGACAAAACCTGATGTTGTACCGATTTTACATTTGATTTATCACCATAATTAAGTCTTTAAGAAACAGTGCAAGACTAATACAGTCCTTACTATAGCTTGTAAGAAGTGAGGGGAGGAGCACCAAGTTGTCTGATGTGAGCCATTAGAGTTTGGTGATGTACAGAGGCTGCCACTGCATAACGCAAATTGGTCAGAACTTGGGAAAATCGAGAAAGAAACTATTTTCTTAAAAACAAAAATATTTTGGAATAAAGAATGAGTGTGTAATCTAAGAAGCTGAAAGGATCTCTGGGGCACAACTGGAGAAGGATAAAAGTCATTAATTTTCTACCTACAAACTGTAGGTGCAGCAGTCGGCAGGTAGCTGTACTTCTGGCTCAGGAGCCCTCGTGTCTTCTCAGACAGAAAGCTGGCTGCGAAGCCAGAGGAATTATGCGCACACCTCATTCAACAGAAAAAGTATAGGTGTTCTAAATGAAGTTTAAGTCATAAAACTCCACTTATTTTAAGCCTGAAATCTTTAACTGCAAGGCAGAAGAAAGTACTTGGTAAAACCCAGGATCTCGTTGTGAGCTGAACTGGCTCTGTGTGTGGATTAAGTGTATGAGCAAATAGCAGTCTGGAAAATAAACTGTTTGAAACAGTATGATTACAAAATAGCATGTTGGTTCAGAAGCTATGTACAATAGCTTAAAAAAATACGTCAGGCTTTCAGTCTCAAGAAAAGACATGAAGAGGAATTGAAGTCATTTACTAAGGGTAGGGATATTCTCAATAAACTACAGAACAGAGCTAAAAAAGCCCAACTAATCCATGATTCATACCAAAAAAGCCCTCCATTCACCTGAAGACAAAGGTTAAGGAGAACAGCTTGTAAGGTTCAATGCAAATAGGACCAAGTATGCACACTTGCTAGTCACTGTATTGAATGTATGACCTTTGCATATGCAGGGACCCCAAAGAACTAAATAACTGTATCAGAAGGGAATATTTTCCACTACCTGCAATGGGAAAAATTCTGGAAAAGTTGTTTAATTCAAAGTCTTTCACTCAGCTTGATTGATAGCAGGGTTTTGGCATGGGTCATTGGAAAAATTTGCATCTTTGCATGCTCAACCCTTGCTTAAAGAGATGCTATTTTTCAGACTGTCTTATGGGTTATGCTTTGCTCCTGAGGAGTGTCACCAAAATGTGTTGTAAGGAAGTTTGATGTCACAACAGCTATTAAGTCTGATGGTGTTTTACACTTGCCGTGGTTTAACCCCAGTGAGCAACTAAGCACCACACAGCAGCTCGCTCACTTCTCCCCCCGCCAGTGGAATGGGGTCGAGAAGCAGAAAAAAAAAAAAGTAAAAGTTGTGGCTTAGGATAAGAACAGTTTAATAGAACAGAAAGGAAGAAACTAATAATGATAATAACAATAATAAAATGACAATAATAATAATAATAATAATGAAAGGATTGGAATATTCAAGTGATGCACAATGCAATTGTTCACCATCTACTGACTGATGTCCAGTTAGTTCCCGAGCGGCGATTCCCCCACCCCCAGTCCCCCCAGTTTTTATACTGGGAATGTAGAGCACATTGTATGGAATACCCCTGTTGGCCAGTTTGGGTCAGGTGCCCTGGCTGTGTCCCCTCCCAACTCCTTGTGCCCCTCCAGCCTTCTTGCTGGCTAG
The DNA here is from genome assembly GCF_929443795.1 of Astur gentilis. NCBI lineage: Eukaryota > Metazoa > Chordata > Aves > Accipitriformes > Accipitridae > Astur > Astur gentilis. The sequence continues at coordinate 1,274,882 of NC_064892.1, forward strand.
GCATGAGAAGCTGAAAAGTCCTTGACTTAGACTAAACACTACTGAGCACCAACTGAAAACCTCAGTGTGTTATCAACGTTCTTCTCATACTAAATCCAAGACATAGCACTATACCAGCTACTAGGAAGACAATTAACTCCATCCCAGTCAAACCAGGACAACACTGTGGGAAAACTGTTCAAAGTGTGATAAGAAAGAATGAACAACTTTGGAAATATTCAGAGTGTAGGCTAAGACTATAGAAACAAAAAATTAAAAATCTATGTAACAGAAACAATGTACCTAGAAGAGAAGTTAGCATAGCGAAGACTAGAGCTAGGTCACTGTATGAGCGAGCTCTCAGAGATGCTTGTTCTCAAATACAAGAGGGGCAAGCAAAGATTTCTTTGGAGTAGTGAACTATGGAGGATGATGCGTGCCTAATTTGGCTGCTAGCAATCTGAGAGTGCTCTGGTGCAAAAGTGCCTAACAGATATCAAATAAGTATCTTAATAAAGAGCATAAAGAAGTAAAGGCATCTTTTCTGAAATAGTGGGAGAGTAAATTAAAAAACAAACTGTCTATAGACATATGTAATAGGAGGCCTGATACAATTCTTTGAGAAAATCTGGTTCAAAAAGAAAGACCAAGGGAATTCTTCCACATAATGAGCTATCACTAAAATTGTTCATCAAAATGCTCAGGTAAAGACAGAAGCTTTGATCTTGGTCCGCTGGGATAAAAGGTTTCATGTCTTTTTAATGGGAATTCAGTGTAAGTGAACACAACACAATTACTGGAATTGTCAGGTAAATAACAGAGTAAGGTTGCAGAGATTTATTTATTTTTTAGCCACATATGTATGATTTTCAAATTGAATACTAATCTGGAAGAGAAACTGTATTGTAAATGCATGCTCCAGAGAATTTTGTGTAAAAGGACAGCTGAGATAGATTATATACCTCTCGATCTGTTACAACAATAAATCTGTTTGCTCTTCCATGAATATATGGAATATCATTGCTAGAAATATTGCAAGGCATGAGACATACTAAAGAAAGTATTTAAGTCATAGGGTGTGGAGAGCAGCACATTCATAGAATCTCGTATCGATTGAAAAGAAATATCTGAGTAAGAGAGGATTTTTTGGAAGGCAACTGGGTGGTGATTCCTAAACTACTCAAGTAAAGAAAACATAACTTTTATTTTTTATGTACATTCAGAGAATAATTGAAGTTTTAAAGCGAAGGAACAAGGTTGCTCTGCATCCCCACAGTATGATACCTAGGCTGGTACAAATTGGTTGGGCATAACAACCTTTATCTGCATGTCCCAAGGAAATTCCTGCGCCTTTGTTTTCCCTTGGGATTTAGAAACAACATGCAGGAGAAGAGACTGCAGAGGATTAAGCTCTCCAATACGCAATTCAGTATCAAGGAGACTAGTCTGCATTCTGTTTGTGGTTGGGTTAACCACGGCTTGCTGCCAGGAGCTCCGCAAGCCGCTCTCTCAGTTCCCATTCCTCTTCACCGAACTTGGGGTCTGCACAGTCGTTTCTTTCATGTTTTCTCACTTCTCTCTCCCGCAGTTGCTGTGCAGCATTTTTTACCCTTTCTTAAATCTGTTATCACGGAGGCACTACCTATGTCACTGATAGGCTCAGCTTTGGCCAGCGGTGGGTCCGTCTTAGAGCCAACTGGAACTGGCTCTCTCCAACACGGGGGTAGCTCCTGGTGTCATCTCGCAGAAGCCAGCCCTGCGCTCACCCTGCTACCAAAACCTTGCCACCTACACCCAATACACTGTTCTTTCTACATGTCTCACAATTCTTGAAGCTTCTCAGATAGATGTCAGTTCTGAGGCTTATTCATGGAAGACAAAAATCGAGGCCAAGGGAAGCAAAGGAACATAAACTGACGGTCCAGCAAAAGGTGCTCTCAAATCAATATAGCGCTCTGTTTGTTTATTAGCCAAAAAAGTATCCGGGACCCTAAATAAAATGTTGCTTCTCTGAACCAAGCTTATGTGAGACTTGCACCATTAATGAAGAAACCAGTGCAGGTTAATTAATTTCCAGTAGCAATATATGTCATACCTAACACAGCAATATCTAACAGAGAAGTACTCTTTAGTGATTGGAAGCAGAACGCTTGCCAAGAAATATGAACAAAGCAGCTCGCTGTTTGTGCTGCTGCAAACATGTTTGAATTTATAATCACTTCTCTGCAGTCAAAATAATAAGGTGCCTGAGGAAGGAGCCAGACTTGGAAGATGTTCGTTGCTGTTGCATTATAGCACCAATCAAAGGAAACCTGGACTGTATCACCTGCTGATGTTTTCTTTGAGAAAAGCAAAACCAAGGAGACCCTTCAGGGGAATTCTTTCAGGGTGCAAGTCCTTCTGAGCAGAAATTGTAATTTGAGGTTGTGTAGCGCTTAGTAAGATAAGACACTGATCTCTACATAGTGCCACTGTAGTTTGCATCTCAATGAAAAGTACCTTTTCCCCAGAAATGCAGGAAAATAAAAGAATGATAAAAAGAATACTTAGTACTGACATAAAGACAAGCATCATCATTTTCACTTCATGTCCTAGATCATTAATCTGGCTACAGAGAGTAATGCAAAGAGTAATGTCAGATAACACTAGTTCTTTTTAGGAAAGCGGGTATCTTAAAATTCTGTAGAGTACAAATGGGTCATCTCTTAGAAAGCCAACTTTTATTCCTTGTAATTACCTTAATCTTAAAGAGGATATTTCTTTCATTTTCTGTGCATTTTCATGTGCAACAATGACAACATTGTTTGTCTGCTTTGCCTATATAATCAATGCCTTCAGCCAAAGAATATTAAAGATGACAGTAGAGAATATGATAGACCTCTTGAAGGAGTTTCCATAGTCTTTGAACCTCAGGTTTAATTCATACCAAGCTGTAATTTTTGCCTGAAATCTTTGCTGCAGTACATTTTGGTTATGGCAATAAGTTTGGGTATCTTATATTACTGTTTCCGAATGGGAGAAATTATTGAAATTGAAAACTAGTTTTTCTTAAGTGAAAAAACACTCTTTTCAAAAGTGACATTGTAAAATGTTAGAGCTACTTGAATTAGTGCTTGTGAGCTTTACTCGGGGTAGATATGTTTTATCATGCCAGAATGACATACTGGGGGAGTATTGTTAAGCACTTGCTTTAGTTTTACGAGGCCAATCTTCTCGGGCTCCGATGGAGAGCGAGCAGAGGAGTTCTCCAGGGAAATGGTGGGGTCCTCAGTCAGGGTCCTGTCCTGAACCTCTCCCCAGGGCTGCCCACCTCTCTTCATGACCGTGGAGGGTTTCCAGAGAGCTGAGGCTCTTAAGGATAAAGTCAGATTTTTAAAAATGCTCTCTGTCCTTACAAAGTCTAATAGTCTTTCAGTACAAATTCAGAGTGTTTTCTGGTAAAGATCATTTTTTTTTCTCTCTTTCTGGTCCCATAAATTCAGTCTCTGATTTAATCTATATATGCATATTGAAATGTGTATATATATTGTTATATAAATGATATGATATTTATGTCTTGCTCCCCTCAGCTTTGAAATAAGTTTTTGCATCATAGGTTTGTGCAACTCAATGATGAACATTTGATGCGATTTGCTCCTATGAATCTAAGAATGTGTATACAATCTTCTTAAAGCTAGTATCCGTGTCTTAATTCACTTGGCATTATAAAATTCTGTCTGTCAAGTATCCAAAAGAATGAATTTGGCAAATACTTTATGTAGAACAATGGCTGAAGAACACTGTGTCTTATTATTAAAAGCAAAACTAATCTTGCTGTAAGTTAGTACAGTACTAAAAGCTTAATTTTGATGAGTGACTACAATAAGCTTTTCATCCTGTGATCCTTTCTCACATGGTGCTGTGGAAAAGCAATTGTTTGGATAGTTATCTGTTTATGATAGTCAATAATTACTTGTCAACAGGCAAAAGCCCCGTAACAATGAGAAATACATGTGTTTTTAGTTGTTCTGGTTCTGCTCGTTTAATAAACAGGGGTTGTAATCCCTGAAATTAAAAAAAATAAATAAAGAATTTTCTTCCGCATAAGCAAATGACAGGCAGGTTGAAAGGAGAACACAGTTGTCACCCACAACTTTTCCAGAGCTTCTAGAAATACCAGTAATTCCGTGTACATAAGATAGGATGCAAATTTTTATTTTTATAGAGACTTAATTTTCAGTAATTAAGGAAACAAAGAATATTTTCTAGTGAAGAAGAAAAAATATTTAAGTGTAGGGAAGACATCCAAGTTACAGGCAGGTAAGCTAGAGTGAAAACTTAGAGCACATTAAATGTTCTATGGCATATGTACTTTCCTAGGTATATGGACAGGGAAGACTGGAGCAAAAAACAATGCTTCAAAATATAAAGCTCTAGGAGCAGACGATTAAGTCCATGAGATCTGAAGAAGCAGAAGGTTAGCATTTTGGGGTCACGTGGTTTCTGGTTACAACATTTGAACCCCACTTACTAAAAAATAACAAGTTCTGACACTTACAACAGAGAATTATGGAAGTGTATTGAGTGAGATCTGTGCTTTAGAGAACAAATACGTACCTCTTTCCCATTTCGTCTGTGTTAAAGATTCCTGAGGTCACACTTAACCAGACAAAAGTGAAATTAAGGTTATGTACTTAAAAGCTGCTGATTTTTATGGAAGTTAAGCCTAAATGGTGTATGGATCATTTTTCTCAAAGAAAACAGCTTTAATGCAACAGAAAATTTTTTGAGCCAGAGTGGTCTTAGAGTTGGGAGTAAAAGGAGATCTAGGAATTACAATCAAAGGATGAATAATTTTCTACATTTTTCTGTAAAAAACAACTTTAAAATTGTGAATTTTAGCGGTAGAAATGAATTTTTACAGAAAGGTATTTCTGATCATCTTTTATATATAAAGTGAATGAGCAGGAATATTATAAGAAGACAAGACATTTCTGTCTATAGAGGTTTTAGCACTGATTTTTTTTTTTTTAATTTATTTATTTTACTTTTAAGAACTTTCTAAGCCAAATAAGTAACGATCTTTAATGCTTACCTGGTTGTGTTATATTACTATGTCTATGGATAGTTATAGGAAGGCTTTTATTCAAATTATGTTAATATTTTGAGCTCTTAAACCCTTTGAAGCTGTTACAACTTTCTCAACGTTTTTTCTTTTTCCTTTTTTTTAAGCATGCCTTTGGGATTTAGAAGCAGTTTAATAGAAAATTAGTAAGACTGAGGAAGACCAAGTGCTTTGACTTTGCTATGCCATTGAAAAATTAAAATCGTTGTCCTTCTCTGGCTGAAACTGCCTGAACTGAGAAGGTGTATTTTCAGTTTGGGACAAAAATGTGTTATCTATGGCTACAGATCTGAGCATGTCAAACAGTGTGTTATTTAGAGCTTCACTGAGAATGAGATAAATAATCAGCAACTGATGGTTTAGCTTCCAAAGGCTCTATTGGTATTTAGCTCCCACCAATATCTCCCAGTAATTTTCACTTTCCATGGGAGTTATGCATCAAACTATGGACTTTACAAAAGTGAATATTTGAGAACTTCATCTCTGACCTGGTAATAGCTATTAAAAAATTCTGAGATTTATAAAGAATCCAGGTCTCTTTTCTCTGAGATAAAGTCCCACTCTCCCCTTTTAGCTTTCTACTGCTGTCCCTCTGAACAGACTTGATCTTCCCTGCTACCACAGAAAAGATAGAAGAAACAAATCCTTTGATCATCTGTTTCTTAAATGGAGCCTGCTTCCATGCTTACATGGTTGGAAATTGAAAAGAGAAGTGCCAGCAGTATCTTATGTGAACAAAATCAAATAAGTTATGGAAGGCAAGACTGTATTAGTCCTGAAAGAGGCAGATAATACTGATCATAAAGGTGTGCAAAAGCTTTCAGTGAATCTGGAGTGTACAGGTTGGGAAGCAGACCACACCTAATTTTTCCCTCTTAAGCTTCAATATGTCGCTTAATGGCACGTCTAAATTTGATGAATCACCAAAGGAATATTATGCTCATCCACGACATCTATCCCATCACCCTGGAGTCTTTTTCTCTGTAATGAATCCGTCTGGATATGACACACAGCAAACACAATCTTGCAATCCAACAGTATTAAATGTATCTCAGTGTTTTCTCCGTGATTTTCTTTCTATCGACTTGTAATGACTACCAGCACAGATTTTGTCTTCTCCAATACATTAATTAATTAACTTTTGCAGTGCATAAAAATTGACTAAAACATTCTGCAGCAAAACGTGGGATGGTTGGGAGGAATGATTTGAAGTCCTTTTCTGTTAACTTCTTTATCCATTTCTCCTTTTTCTAGAAAAGGCACAGAGTGTATATTATACATTTTCTTTTCCTAACACACAATTTCACATCATTGTTGAGAAGGAGAAAGACATGGAAACAAAAATGTTCAAGTCTATTGTGACAAACTAGAGTAGACTTAGGTCAGCAGTTAATTACAGATGTTATTTAAAACTAATTCATTAGCTTTTTTGATTGCTATTGTTGAAAACCAGAATTTTAGATAACTTTCATAAAAATATTTAATTAAATATTTAAGTTACTTATTTCCCCATGTAAAATTTGCTTTTATTATTTTTATTGTGTTCCTGAATATATAAATGGGATGATTCTCATGTTATCGGCTGGGTGAATTCAAGTAATATATGCATGTTAATATTTTAAAACAGATTTCTGGACAACTCACTTGTGTTGAAATTTATGACAGGTTGGAGCTGACTTTATTTTCCTCTGTATTTGTCCATGTACCAGTAACAAATGACCTGACTGAATGAATCACAACAATGTCAGCTCTGCACTTTTATTTTTAACTGTGCAATCTGTTGTGATTTGAGGACTGAATTGTAGAAATACATCTTGTTATGCTGGAAAAACTACTCTGTCACATGGCCAGTGTTCACCTGGAGGGCGTACATGACAAAACACTGCAGGCACAACATTACAGTATATGTATTACAATTAAAAAATACCACATGGAGGAGCAGGAGCAAGGTAATGACATCAAGATGGATTTACTTGTTCTACCCTCTGCTCTCCTCCTTTAGATATCGCATTGCTTAAACCTAAAATAATTGACATAAGCATCTGCACATTATTTATATCTGCTTGCTCTCTGTTTCATAATTTTAAGATTCCCCAAATTGTGGTGGGATCTTCCTGGCAGGAAGGGAGATGTGGTCATTACTTCACTGAATGTTCAACCCTGCTTCAGGGAGTGGAGTCCAGCACATTTTTTCAGGAAGCGTGGGAAGGAGATAGGATGAAGAAGGATGAAACTGCAGTGTTCAAGTAATGCAAATGTTTTCCTGGGACAGGCTCTTCTTGAATATTTTTTTTCCCCTTTTTTAAAAAAATAAGTTTATTGAAAGGGTATTCAAGCTGTTACTAGTTTTTAAAGGTGGCATAGACATTTCCTTTAAGGCAATAACAAAATAAGATTTGCTCAAACAGTTTTGTGGTCATTTGATACCTTGGAATTATCGTTTTGAATGCAATTTGATTAGTTACCCACCATTCTCATATGAAGGTGGCACCCATGTGCGGTCTATGAGCATCAGATGTTTTGGAGTTCTTTTAGCTGGTTTTAGTAGTTTTTAAGTGTAAATTAGAAGAGAAAGAGTTTTGTCTTAAAAGACTTGATATCTAATTACGTATGTACTTCAGATATAAGATTTGGAGCTTTAAATGAGGGAAAAGCAGAGGGGATATTTGCATTAGAAAGAATAAAGAACAAGTGACTCTTATCTGTTGCTAGCACGTTGCTTTCCCTAAAACATTCTGTAAATACCTTCATTCATGTCTGGACCTGACACACAGTATATTATCTTTTGCTTAATTAGTGGTGTTTTCAATCTCTTCTCTTCTTCTCCTGCAGTAAAAATTCATTTCTAAATTTTATGAGATGTCAGACTTCCTCAAACAGTGTGAAAAAACAGCTCGAAGGCTCTAAGTAAAAGATTTTAGGCCATGATTGACACAGTATAGTAGGTCATATGCTCCCCTGACAAGCAGTAAATTCTGAGCTATACCGCAAAATGCAGGTGTTTCTAAGGGAGATTCTGACTGGATAATTCGTGAGCATCAGCCTATATATCACGTGTAGCAGAATGTAAATGGTTTGTGGAGAATCTTTGTTTGCTGGATGTGCCCAGGAAAGAGAGGATGCTGTGTGTGTGACAATGAATTATATCCGACCAATGGAAGTGGGGATTATAGATTACACTGATGAAAAGCACAACCATCACTCAGACAGTCTTTGACAGGACCTTCCAATCAAAATTCCACTTTCTGGCCCCGGTGGATTAATTTACAGACACGCACACATGCACGAAGTTTGAAGCAGTACTGATGAAGAAATCGCATCCTTACAAACAGACCTGGCAAAAAACCCTCTTGGAAATGACTGTTTTGTAAATGTAACCAGTCTACAACACGACGGAAATGTGTTTGCACAGACCTCTTTGTAACACAGTGTGAGAATGCTTTCATTGACAGTTGGGATTCTTCCCCCCGATATTCTAACACAAAAGGTATTTTGCTACGATGAAGATGTGATGGTTCATATTTTCCTGGCTATTCTGGAGCAGTTAATGATGGATAGACAATTTCTTCTGGTTCAAATTTTGAACTACCAGTAGTGTGTGGAAACTGCTTTTCTGCGACATGCTTTTTCTGCTTTCTCTTGCTGTTTGGTATAATTAGAGCCATTTGCATGAGAAGAGAAGGTTGCGGAAGGGGTGGACTTAGAAACCCACTTACTCTCACTGTTTACTCTTTGCATAAAGTCATAATCCCCGATGAAGTAAGCAGCGGTTCTGCAGTGGCAAATCATTAAGTCGCACAAAGGAAGCTGCGCTTCAGGGATTCTGATCCGAAGGGATTCTGAAGGCTGTTACCTGGTGGCTGACTTCAGTGGGACCAGGAGACAGCCAGCATTTCTCACTGTATCAGACCTACTTTCCTGAAGTCGACCGGTAAAATTGCCATCGTTTTCAACGAAGCAGAATGATACCCTAAATGAGAAAAAAGGAAATGAATATTGAAGAAACAAAGATGCTTCTTTCATGCAAATTACTTTACTAATAAATAAAAAGGGAGGAATTAGAACCAGGAAATACAGGAGATAAAGAAAAACTGTTGTCTGAATTAATGCCTTTCAAATTTTCCAATGAGGCATTTAGTTAGCATTTAGTAGCAATGTTCATTATACTTCAATAATTATTTAGAGCTTTCTCCCTCAGAAACTGGTTGTAGTGAAAGACTGTAACATGGTTCAGTAGTTAGGGATTCTTTTACACCATTATGCAAAAAAGAATATGGAGGAGGTTTTCTAGGGGGAGGGCTGGGAACCTGTGAAATACAGCAGCTCAATTAGAGAAGACCCGAAGTTACTGTGAGTGAGTTCTGTAGGACACGTATATTTTAAATTAACAGATTGCAAGAGAATAATCCAAATGAAATTACAACGAAAAAAGCACCACCAACACCACCCCACCTCCCTCAAGCCAAACTGTAAAATCTTTCCTTGTCTACCCGCCACAATATAAGCAAAAGGAAAATGCAAGTAAAATGGGTGGTGTATATCCAGTGGACGTTGTAGAAGTCAATGCTGGTGAGCTGTTGCCATGCAGTAACAGTAATGTTAATTAAAAGTCTTGCCTTCAATTTCTGTGACCACAGTTTTGTAAGTTACTTGAAGTTGGCTGACTCCTGAAATTGTAACTTGTACGAACACCAAGATCTGTCTCCACTGAGCTAAGTTTTAAATTGTACCCAATTTATGCATGTATTTAGTCAATATGGTGTGCTATAAGACAAGACAAACATAAGAAATTAATAAATATCGATGAAGCTGTATCTGTCTTAATTTTTGCCAGAGAAGAAAATGGTGTATGTGCAAAGTTCAGTGTTTAGTGCCTAGTGGGAAATTCTCAATAATGGTACCTATTGAGACAAACTGATTTTTTTTTGCTTTTTCCTACATTTTTATAAGGATGTGCTACTTGATATTAGAAGTCAAGTCAAGAGAAAAAAAGATTTAATAGTGTAATATTCTTTTAAAAATCAGAAATATGCAAAGAAATATATTATTCCCTTTAGTTTTTTTCTGTCATTAATTTGTTCAGAGCATTTATTAGAGTCTACCTATTTTGTTTCAACTTGACCCAGTCAAAGCATTTTGAAGACATTTACAATGATGAAGAGGGAGCTTCAATTAACCTTCTTTGCTGAGATATTTGATATGCATGAGTTACTATATAACAGCTTAATTATCTAATACCCTTTGAAAAGATTTCTAATAAAGAATGGAATTGATTTATATATTATGAGAGCATAATCATTTATTTAATTTCTCATCAGATTTCTTTTGCCAAAATGTATGTAAATTAACTAGCAAGCTATGGGACCAAGACCAATAGTCAGGGCCTGACAACTTCCTAACTCTATGTGTTTTGATAACTTTGCTCTGAGGGAGAAACAAAGCTGCTGTTAACTACTAACCAAGTACTACAAAATTGCACTGCAGGTCAGAACTCATTAGAGCTATAAAGGTGTATTTTAATCTTTATTCTAGAGATCTGTTGTCATAATTTGTACCACAATAGATAAAAAGAGATGGACAAAAAGGATTTTCTTAACAATTAATTTTACAGGTCCTAATTTGATATTACAAACATATATATTTTTAAATTATGTGATTCACCTCTACTATTTTTGCGACATTAGAATTAGTGTTTTCATTGCCTTTAATAAGAATATAGATAAAAATATACATTTTTTCTTAAAGATTGCATACTTGTGAAAAAGCACAAAGGAGTAGATTTGGGCTCAGCCATGGAAAAAACGATCACAGTGTTTCAGACTAAGTCCTGGTTTATCTCAGTCCTGATGCAATCTAGGGCCACCCCTAGCATGGAATGATCAGATTCCTTGGGTACCTGGTGGCCCGTTACAACAATACTAGTCAACTGTATTTGTTTTTACTGGATCAACTGTCAAGGCTTCTTAATGAGAAAGTTAATTACCATATTACAAAGGAGGAAACTGAGGCACTGAAGAGTGAAATGATTTCTTGAAGTAACAAATGGAGCCAGTGACAAAGAAAGACAGGCACAGGAGTTGTGGTTTGATTCCCCAATTCCCCAGTTATCTGTATTATTTACACAGATTTTCCCCCTCAGTGCTGCCACATTTTGGTTGTTGTGTTAGGGGAATAGAAAGGTGTGTTGTTTTTTTTATTTATTTATTTGTTTGTTTGCTTGTTGTTGTTGTTGTTTTTTAACCTGTGGAAAAGATTCAAATCTAAGAACTGTGATTTTGAAAAGAGTTTTCAAAAAATCCATGACATTAGTCAGCAGATGAAAAGATGGAAACAGCCAGGGCAAAATCCCTGCTGAATTTGATGTGAAATTTGCCACTGACTTCTGGCAATCCAAAATTTCACTGTAAGGTGAAGTGATAGGAATAAAATCTCCAAACACCAGAGAAGGATAGTTCAAAGCTGACTTTTAGCAATAGTTTTGGGAAGTGAGTAAGGAGCAAGAAGGAAGTAGACAGTAATGAATTCAGGGCTGTAAGCAGGAGTAGACTTGCACAGATTTCTGAAGGTGAGAATAAATGAAACAAAACAGTCTCTCATCACTAAGACGAGGTGAAGATTAATATTTTTGCATGAGGGCTTGTGTTTTTTCACTCTTTTGAAATATATTTTCCTCTCCGGTAATAACCATCAAGATAATAAGCATAAATCCTTGGCAAGACAAACACAGATAAGCAGGGTTTGCTGAAATTGGCCATAAGTGACTTCTCATTTTCAAGAAAAATACAGATTTGTTTTGTTTTGTTATTTAGACATTTTACTTCATTGTTCAGAAATTTCTTACATTCTGTTTCAGCAAAACTCCCAGAGTTTTATCTTGTATACAATACATCTGTAAAACATCACCATTCCCTTCCTTTCAGGAGACAGCATTCATTATGTTTTTACTTAGTTGCTTCAGGTTGACCCCACCCTTTCGGTCCCTGCAATGAATGTCTTAAGTTCCCTTTATGATCAAGAAAGGGAATTTCACCTCCAGCAAGCAGGCTGTCACATCCATAAAGTGGTATGCAGGCTAGGAAGCATGACCAGGGGTGTGGGGAAGCTTCTGCCCAGCTGTTGGCAGGACGCTGGGGTTCAGGTGGGTGCAGGCAAAGTTGTTCTCTTAGCACAATGTCAGTGTCCTACCCAAAGACTTTGCCAGAAAATTCAGAAGCTTGAGTGATATAGGAGATGCAAGGTTTGTTTTGTTTAGTTTTTTTTAAGATTTACTCCAAAATTTAGACATTTAATTTCTGCTTAAGTTGTATTTTAATGTTTAAACACCTGAAAATAAAATAGAGAATGCGGACGATGCTTTTCATTTTTACATTGTAAAGCAAGGAGGCAATTACCTCCCTGTTACGAAAAACAAAACTGTTGACAGTAATTGTGCTCAGTGTGGGACCAAAATGTTAGACATGAACTAGGATTTCTTTGTTAGAATGTTTCAAATTGTATTTATTACGTGAGTTTTTTTCTGAAACATTTCTTATGCATTACAGTGCCTGTCTGTGTTACAAATAATGCTGAAGTTCTTAATTTGGTTGAATGGGATTAGAGCTTTCTAGCCTACAAAGTCTATTGGTAGAAAAGGCTAGCTTTCTGAAAAAAAAAATTGTTTAGCGAGTCAATGCTTCAGGAATAGTATAAATCTGAGATACCTTTGTTTCAACTGGAAACTGACCTACATAACTATGGAACAGGTTTAATCTGGCTCAAAGTAAAGACCAGGAAGTGCTCGGGCTATTTAAACTTCTGAAAATTTTGAATTTACAAAGAGAAATTCAAATGATCTAGGATAGGATTCATAATACATCAGTCTGGCATTCTCATTCTTAGACTAGTCAATGAAGGCTGATTTAAAAGTAAGTGTCCATCCCATCCTAAACTATGAAGTAGGTCACCGATACCCACTATGGAAATAAAAGCATTATCGTAATTATGGGGGTGGAGAAGTAGAAGGTTTAAAACTGAATAAAGACTTGGAATACTGACAAAATCATCCAGGCCCAGCTGAAAAAAAGGCAATTTCTTATTAACATAAATTTGCTTTACAGTTGAGTGATTTTTTTTTCTTCTTTTTTTTTTTTTTTTTCCTCCAGATAGTGACTAGTTCACTGGAATAAAAAAAAAGTTCTGGCAATTTTTTACCAAACCAGGTCTTTTCTCTATTATTTTTCAGTGTTGAAAGTAAGTTGTGGGAACTAATTATAAGATGAAGCTCCAAAAGTTTTGAAGGAAAACTTTGATGGAAAAGGAAAAAAAATCCCACTGACACTCTTTAGAAGAGGTTTGCTGTCACCAGAGTAGCTCTACTTCCAAGTGCCATTGATATGTTCAGTCTACCTGCTTTAATATAGCTATATCCTGGGACTGTTTATCTTTGGATGCTGAGAACATATGATGTCATTAACTAAACTCTTAAACCCTTATGAAGCTAAATTACTTTAATCCCCCCCCCCCCCAACTGCAATTTTCTAGTAGCCATAAAAGAAGAAAAGCATTATTTGCAGAATGAGCCCTTTTCCAGATCTGTTATCATGACATAAAAAGGAGTAATTTTTTCTTTCCTTATATATAACACATTCACCAAATATTTATCAGTTTTTCCAGTAAATGCTAACAAAATGTGACGAATTCATGGAAAAGAATTTGACCAGGAAGAATAGAAGGAAGAAGAAATATCAACACACTGAAATATCTTGGGGTTTGTGTGTTTTTACAATCAAAATGCAGGTGACTGAAGTGATGAGAAAATAGTTGCATTGTAGTTGACAATTTTTCCTCCCTCGTCATTACACTGTGTCATACCACGAAGCTTTACAATGCTGATACAGTTCTTGTAGGTTTGCCTAATGGTAAACATGCAAAAATCACTCAGCAACAGCTTAGAAAAAATATCAAAAGGTCTTTGTTTAGTGGCAGAGTTAAGTTTCTCCTCTGACAACTTCGAGCAACAGGAATGGAGAAATGGAAAATTCTCAATCAAAACACCGAGCGAGGTTTAGGCACATCCAGGTATGTTCAGGATACGGAGTTCATTTTAGCAAGCTAAATGGCAACATTACAGCAGATACACAAGCTGACAGAGATAAAGTAATGTTTCGGAAATCAGAAAACTTTTGTTTGTAGGTACTACAACACTTTGCATTTGTTGGCTGCTGTTGGCAGGTGGAGGGGGAAGGGGGGTGGAACAGGAATGACGGAAGAGTTTCTGCTGTCTTTTTATCTCTCCTGAAAGTCCTTGAGGTTACCAACCAGCTTATTAGGATGTTTTAAAAGTTTTGCTCATGGCAGTAAATTACTTTTTTTCCTATTAAAATGCTTAAATGGTGCTAAAGGATTTTGAACTCTGAGTAAGAAAAGCAGGCCACATAGGAAACACCTTTTTCCAAGAATGTATCTAAAAATCATTTACTTAAGTACAAAGCTAAATTGCATGTTCTGTTTTTTAAAATAAGTTTCATAAGTTATTATGATTAAAGGCAAACAATAACTATTTGATCAATTTAGAAGGAATACACACAGAAGCCTGTAACAGGCAAGTAAATAACATCAGGAGGCTAAACTGTGGCAGTTTAAAGTTTCCTCTTTTCTCGCTTTTACGCTAGTGATTCTTGTGTGTGTCCACATGTGTAAGTGCACTGGTGTGGGTGTTAGACCTTTAGTGAGCTAGTAATGGAGAAAGAGGGCTCATTACATCTTGCAGAAATTGCAGTGCTGCCTTTGCACAGGAGAGGGGAGTTAACGCAAACCCTAACGTAGTCACGCAGGATCGCTGCTTTTTTTTGTGATTCCAGAGACCGCAGCACTCTGCACTTCAGTATCCTGACTATACTGGTGACTCTTTCAGTGCATCTGTATGCCTAGCTCATTCCTGGGAAAGAAAATAATTTTAAAAAAATATAAATTCTGGGAATCTCACATGATTTTAGCTTTTTAGCCGTTTGCCATGGGATGTGCATTTCATTATCTGCTTAGGCCTGCATATGAGGTCAGCATGAGAAGTGAGAAGCCAGAGCTGTTACACATGGCCTCCTCACCCTCTC
The DNA here is from genome assembly GCF_929443795.1 of Astur gentilis. Lineage (NCBI taxonomy): Eukaryota > Metazoa > Chordata > Aves > Accipitriformes > Accipitridae > Astur > Astur gentilis. The sequence goes on from NC_064892.1 coordinate 1,290,053, forward strand.
CGATGCAAAATGTAAGATGAAGACAGCATCTCCCCATGTGTGCAGAGGCGACTGGGGGAGAGGAAAGGCTGGCTGTGGGAGAAGTTTTTTTCTGTGTAATCTTGTTAGGAGACAATGCAATGTTATTTTAATGCCCTTTGAACAGCACCGATTTCAAGGCAGTAATCTGTTTTTGTCGCATTGCACGCTAGCATCCTGAACGGGCTGGCATCCATCTTCTGGCAGGTCTCCTAGGGCCTTTTAAGACAGGCCCTCTTAAGGCCCTCAACTGCCAAATTAAATGGATGTTGCATAGAAAAAGCCAGCGTAGCTCTGCTCTCCCTGTGGCTGGTGATGTCCTCCCGGTACCACATACTTCCATTTCTCTTTATTCCTCTTCTTTATCATTGAGAAATTCTGTAGAAGAACATTTGCCCCAAATATTGGCGTCTCATACAGAAAAAAATCCCCACTTGTATAGAAAAAGAATGTAACGATAATACAGCACAGTATTAGTATTATAGCAGCGGCTTTCACTTCAAGGTGATGTAGCTTTATAAAGGATATACAGCTTATATACATACAGGCGTATACACATATACCTATATGTGCAATTTAGGTAACAGTTACATACCCAAACTAAAGATTAGAAGAAGTGCACTGTTGGAGATGACCAAAAGTTCATCTAATCCACTAATGGAAGAAGCTCAGAGAAAGGATAAAAAAAGAAGACTGCATATAATATGATCTTTCCCCAGAAATACCTGGTCATCTTCCAGTAATTAATTAGGTAGGCACTTCTTGAGCTGGCTCGCTCTATTCCTCATGAATTTATTGAAGCTCTTTTTGAACACATGTATACCTTTGGCTTTCACACTAATCCTCAGCAAGGACAATTCATCAAATATCATATTAATCAAATGATTCATCTTATGTCATCTTAAAAACACAAAATAAGCACACACACATCTGTATCCCACCCCTCCACACACACCTTGTGCTTGTTTTGATCCCAATTCTACTTCTAGTGAGGATATCTTGCACTTGGTTGCCTGTCGAAATAGATAATTCTTGTTCTTAAACAAACAAAGCAAGCAAGGAGCAAAAGAAAAAATACTGTTATTCTTGTAAGAAGGGAAGACCAGAGAAACCGAGTAACTCACAGAGGGGACACAGCACTGCTGGGCACTGAACCCAGCACTGCTCCATGTCTCTTGGAGGAATATCTTTCCTTTGAGCTCTGAGCTTGTAAATTTTGGTTGATGGCGTGGAGAAAAAAATAGGCTGCAGCAGCAAGAGTCTTTCAGAAACCTGCTTTGTGCCCCAAACCATGATGTGCAACATGCAACCCCATCTCTTCTCATTTCCCTCACTCCTACGCCTCACACGTGCTTTCTTTCGTAGCTCCTGCTCTCAGAATACGTGCAGTCTAACACGTACTTTTGTGCAAGAATTCCCAATAATTTTTTTCTTTCCAGCTAAGATGGGAGCCTTGGAGTTAGGGATTTACTAGTCAACATGATTCAGTGGTGGTTTGGCATATAACTTTTTCCTTCTTTAGTAGCTAGTTAGCTGAAAAAAACTCATATATTCATCATCGTTTCTGAACAACCACAAGTCAGAGACGTTCTGACTGCATCCAACGTTCCCGAAGTACAAGGCTGTTTTCTTGGAAGGAGCAATAGTATTGGGGTGGCAACCGAGGAATGTGATTGCACCTAGTCATGTGAGCATTTCTCCTTTTAATCCCCTTCAAATCAAATAAATTAAACACTCATTAAACTGTTTTTATGAAGGTGTGCACCAGTATCAGCAAAGGCTGAGCATGTCTCCAACTTAAGTTCACAAGGAGTTATTTTTATAAGCTCCAGCAAACCCCATTTTGAGGAGAGTATATAACCCTACTAGAAAGCTTGATAATAAACTGACTATAATTATGGAAACATATGGAAATGCCATCTATAATTTTTGTATTTTGGTATACATAATCATATGGTGAAGAATTTTTCCAAAGTGCACTCAGCGTATAAAGTGAATAATAGGTAATAGTTACTTCCTTTAACTACTTCCGTCGCTAAAGATTCAAGTCATAATCCAAGATAAACTAACTTCAGGAGGTCAGGTTTACTCTAGGTTTTATTATCCCACGTGAAACAGAAACAGAGTTGATAGTTTTCTTCGGGGCAAGAGTCCATTAGTAACTGACACTAAAAACCTGTTAAGTTCATACTCTTGCTCTAAACATTTTCATCTTTCTCAGCAGCTGTAAAATGAGTGCTTTGTATTCCAGTGGTGGAGTCAAGAATCCAGTCTTGATAAAGGTCGATTAATCAGCTGGAAGGGACAGATGAAACGAATCTGAGAGGAAGGAATGTAAACTTGTGTTATGTGATAGTGAGCTGTAATATAGGTCTTAGTCCTGAGTGTGTTAACTTTTGTGCTCTCTCGCTGGTCCTCTGCTTAGCTTAAGCACATGTATGTTTTTGCAGTCTTGCAAGGCCTATAGATTCCATGCCGTTTCAGTCAGGAAGGGACTTTGTTCTACTTGCAAGCAGCAGCTAAAATAACTGGATGTTGATGCCTATTCAGAGCTGGTAGATGCTACTCCTGTGATTACATTTGTTTTTACTGTACAAGAGGTGTTCATACACTTTAGAGAAAACATAATGTTTGCTGTCTTTTGCTTACAATGGAATTTATGGAAGGGATTATTATAGGATCTGCTATTCTGACTCACGGGCTGGTAAACTAATTACACTGTGATGTGATGCCACTCCTATATGGATCAGAAGTTTAATTAGCTGTCAGGGTGTATAGCACCCTTGCATATAGGCACCCTTTGGCATTTTAAATATAACTCATACACACCACTCATATTTGTTGCCTAATACCTTGTTAACACATTTTTGAAATTTTGTTTTGCATACCGAGAAGAGCTTACCTCTTTCTTCAATTTATTCCTCAGTGATTGTTTTGCAAGATGCAATATTAGAATCAGAGTCCTCGGGTATGTTCTTAAGTCTCAAAAGCATGACTGAGTTACTGCATGTGGACTTCTCAAAGGCACACTCTAGGTCTAAGGGGAAAGCAAAGTAGTTTAACTTAGTTTGACTTTCTTTAACCCTGGGTTAACTCAAAATTACCTTATACTTGCTGTGGATAAGGAACACACAAAGATTGTTATCACAGCTGAACGGAAGTTGAGAAACTTTTCTAAACTGCAGTACTGTCTGATCCCTTACTGATTTTAGCACTCTACGCCTATAAAGCCAATCATTTGAAGATAGACCTTAATGCTTATTTGAACATAGGTTGTAGCAGTTCTCACTGGCTTTTATTTCTAGATAGTCTCATTATCTAGAAGGTGAGAAATACAGAATTTGCTTGCCAGCGTTTCAATTAATAAAAGAATGATGAAGCAGATGAGCGCAACAAATGGAGAAGGTATTTAGTCATACAAGATTTGTCTCCTTCTTTTAACCAATAATGTGAAGGGGGTTTTTGGTATTTTTTTTTTTCCTGAGGAAGTTGTGGGCTACAGGGTGGGGTAACAACACGCACCCCCTTGCATTCCTCCTGGCCCAAACTTGGATGTAAGTCAAAGCCTGTGTTGCAAATCTGCCTGATCATGAGTAGGAACATCTGTCATTGTGGTAAACACTAAAGTATTATGGGATATATTCTGATTTCGCTCAATCTGTTTTGAAATAACACTGCTCACTAGTCTTAACAAGAATATATACTAGTGACCTATCTTCACCTTCTGTGAAGAATACTACCTGAGTAGAGCTACTCATTTTGTTGTAAATTAACTTTAAAAAAAAAAAAAAAAAATAGAGTGATTTTATAGTTTCTTTGAGTTTGGTGGGTTTTCTTTCTTTTAATTTTTTTTTCTTCTTTTTTTAATATATATATTTTGTCCAGCTAATTGATCTGGCTCTGCAGTCGGTCAAATATTTAATAAGAAGACATATCCAAATTCTTTTCTCTAATTTTTTATTGTTGTTGTTACGTGCATGCATTGAATACATACACAAATATGGTTTAGAAGCCTGAATTCATTAAAGAAAAGCCAGAATGGAAAACTTGATCTGGAAATTCTTATCCCATGGAATACATTTAATGATTACAGATATGAAATGTTTTGGCTAAGAGTTTTAGAGCAAATGTAAATTCCTGAAGATTGGCTCTAAAATATAACTAAACTCGAATTCATTGCTGGAATGAGGAGGACTAATCATGTGGATAAACACAAGAACACATTTTTGAAAGGCTTTTGATCTCCACATAAACAATGTACGCTTCTAATAAAAAAGGGTACAGAGCATTCATAAGTTTAATGTGTAAGAGTATAGAAAGCTTTTCAATATAAACAACTCATTTAGTAAGGAATCCAGATCTTGATGTAAGTGCCAGCGTTGAGTTCCAGCTTCTAAAAACAGGGTAAAAATAGATTTGTATTTATCAAGAATTATATGAACATTTTCAGTAACCTAAGGTGAGGACCAAGGAATATAAACTAGATTTAATTTACTAACATAAAAATTTTGCTGTAATGGGAGTTGCTCTCATTCTTGGTTTACAGAAGTCTTTCTCTCAGCAAACTAAAGGTAAAAAAAAATAAAAAAATCATACGACGTCTCATTTAAAAAGTATTAGGGTGTATGCGAAAAGGGCCTATCTATAATCATGGAATACATGGCCCCTGGCATATGTCTGTGGCAATGTGGCATATGTGTGGAAATGTGTTGTTAGATACCTTAAGTAACAGTCATTTTAATTATAGACTGCTCTCAAAATTGTCTAGGAGTGGGTAGGGAACGCTCCCAAGACATTACGTACCCAGACCAGATCCCTTTCTTGAGAAAGAATGTCTTCCTCTGCAGTCAATGGAGATGAATGACTCAAGTAAACGGAAGAATTTCTGACATAATATATAAAGGAACCAAAAGAAAGAAGGAAAGAAAATGATAGGTATAGATAGGTACGTATACGTGTTTACGTCTCACTTTTACCCAGATGCTCCTCAGCTGGAAGTGCGGAGGCAGGCCTTTGCTCTTGGATAGTACGTGAAAAACACACAGTTGAACCCCTCCTGTGACTCTCTGAACGTGCACTCCTTGTCGATAGGCTTTCACACCTCAGCTTCCAAGGAGGCTAAGCCTCATTCAGAAATGCAAATTATCAATTTCTCTTGTTTGGAAAGCTTGAACAATTCAGGGAGATAAGCATACTTCTGACCCATTGCCTAGCGATGCCTATTTTAAAAACTTGTCCTCTGTGGAAGCCACTGCGAAACAAAACGTTATGCCGCTTCAGGGTTGTGTAGTTATGGACTGAAGTTATGCTGGTCCTGAAATACATTTCAGGCTCTGTGCTCTAAGCTCGCAGAGCAGAAGCTCACCTCATTGAAATCAGGTTAATCCCTGAAAAAGTGAGAGCAGTCAATGGCACTAAAGCTTCAAATATGAATGATCAGGAACGTGTGAGGTTGCTGAAATAGTATCATCTCTGTGGGAGGACTTAGGGAAATGATGAACTATAATCCCTTGAACGACTGTCCTTTTTAAGCGAAATTGCTCTAAATGCCTCTTGGGATATATTCTTAAAGTCGAACCTTTGTTTTGTCTTCTTACTTTCAGAATGAACAAATAGGAATTATCTCTTTTGCTCCTTACAATAATGAAAAAGAATCAAATAGTCTGGTGGATTATACACGCTCTTTAATTCGATTCCCAGGAAGGATACAAATGTTGTGCATTTGTTATCTTGACCACCTTAAACTGCACTGTTTTTATCAATGTTGTTTAAACAGCAGGGTCAAATATACAAAGTCAGTCCATGTATAGGTCTTACGTATGATGCGTTTAGTAACCAGCATGATTTGTCAGATATTCAGTATTAGCGTTAGAGTTTTTGTTCATTATCTTTTTGACTCTCTGGGTATCTCTGTGGGAATCATGTTGGGAAATTATTCTCCTAATTCTCCATGGTAACAGCCACAGAGAAGCTGTAATAGACTACGGGACGAAATCTTCCCTTGTAGATCAGGAAAGAAGGAGCCTGTTCCACTGCCTTCTCTAGCATTAAAGAAAGCTTCACTCACCACATTTCTGCTGATTTTGAGAAATTAAAATATTTTGTCCAGACACCTCAGAATTCGATTTTATTCAGGGTTATTCGGATTTAGTTAGGACGCCTGGTGCTCCGATACTGAAGTGATGGACAAAAGGAAGACTGGATGTCTGGGGAGAAAAATGATTTGTGGTCCAGATTACCCTACCCCACATACTTTTGGAAATGGGTTTTGATCAAATCGTTTGCGGAGGTTAATAAAGGATGGCGTTTGGTGCTGCTCTTCTACTGATGAACAAATACGTTTGGCAACTCCGAAGCCATCCGTCAGCCAGATAGGAGGAAGCTCCATGGGGGAGGTGTCGCTTTGACAGATGCCTGCAGCTCTTGCTTGAATCGAATTGATTGTACATCTGGCTGCCTACGACTATATCACACAACGTAGCACAAGCTCTTTGTCTCCCTGCCTCCCGCACCCCTGCTCTCCACCCCCCGTTTATTCTGGGTCTGACTCTGCAGCTGTGACGCTGCCTTCATCAGCCGGGTAGAGTCTCCACTGCCTGCGAAGAAATGCTTTGCAGAAACGTGGCTGCTGGCCAGACGTCTGTTCTTGTCTCATCTTGTACTTCTGTTTAGACCTTTTGATCTCATTCCTGCCTCTGTTGTTCTGTTTGTTTTACTTCTTGTCCCAAGAATCCTGTTGCTTTTTTGGTCTCTGAAGCCTTTCCTTCTTCAGTCATCGAGCCAGGCTTTCTGTTTGTCCAGGCAGAGGCCTCTACCAGGCTGCAAATGGGTTATCCAGCTGGTAAATGTGGTTATCCGTCTAACCAAAGGACGACTGCCGCACTATAGTCTGTGACTGGGAGGTCTTTTTGACTCCCAGATTTAAGAAGACATTTTGTCGTTAGAGTTGACCAGCATTAAGAGTGTATTCGGAGTGTTATGTATTGCCTGGAATGCTCTGTTTATGGCGTGATGGCTCTCTGTTAAGTTGTTAAGTATTTTAAGTATTCCTGCCTTTATACCTCTCTTTATCAACCTTTAGCCCGTACAAGTTTATAAGTGTTGTCCTGTGGAATCTTTCAGTCCTTGTTCTGTAGACCTTCCCTAAGTGAAAAGTCTTTGGGTTTTGCAGAGTCTGAACCATTCAGATCGGTTAGTGAGTTTGAAAAAACCTACCATAGAGCCAGAATATTCGTGTACACTGAATTCTAAAAAACTGCAGAACTTGCAAGGGTTTGGGCCCCCCCTTTCCCCGGAAATGGCATAATTTGTAATTCCCTTCGTTTTTTTTTGCTTAAGAAAGTGTGAAGTATTTTACATTAATAGCTACGTATGATCTCTGGGGTTTTTAATGCAAAAAAAAAAAAGAGTTATTCTGAGGACTCTGATAAACTAACTCACATGCATGCTAAACAGTCTGGTTTGTCATAAAGCAATCCACTAAAACTTAAAAAAGGTTTAATTAATTGTAGGTGACAAGAAGATTGCTCAAGATTTTTTTAGTTTAAATTTTATTTTTTTTACCTTAAAATGTGCATTGCAGGTTGAGTGACTGCATGAAGTATTATTGGAAACTCTGAGGAATCAATAAAAAATCAATATGAGCACAAATGGAAAAGGGGTGAGGCTTTATATACTTTATTTACCAAAGCAATACACTGAGCTTGAAGGAATGTGCTGCATTGACAGAATGCTACAATATCTTCTGCAGATAATACATCAGAGCAATAAGGGATAAGACTGTGGTGAGAGGAACTGGTCAGTGACAGAATGCAGAGTGCACACAGTTAAAGAACTCTTCACTCTTCTCCTGCTGGTCTGTCTCCTAACTGTGTATGTGCACTGTCCTAGTAAAACCAACCCCACTGCAAAAAAAAGAGATATTTAGAGCAGCTCCTGGTTTATCAACTTCACATCGTTTGCTTTGCTTACAATGAACAGCAAGAAGATGTAACAAGACTGTCCCCAGTTCACACGTGGGAAAACTGCTTGCACTCCGGTTTAGACCCTGCTCTCTTTTACGAACCCTTACAAGAAGGGCCATGGTCACTCCTTAGCAATAACATTGTTTTTTTCAGAATTTGAGTTAAACAGTCCTGTCGGCACAAACCCTAGTACTGTACTTCACCTTCACGTTGTCAGAACGCTGGCCACCAATGAACACATTTGTGCAGACATACCGCTCAGTGACCTGCTTTTTCCTAGTGTCTGTCCTGTACATTTGCACGAGCAGAACTGTTACAGGAGCTTTCAGTTTAAAGATGCATATCCACACAGCGCCCTTCAGTCTAAGGTGGCTGAAGCTTTCCAAATCTTAAATGTCGGCCACAAATTTCACTGAAATGTTGCATTTCAAGCACAGCAGCAAACAAATACAAACCAGCAGTCTATTTTCCAGCCAGTTCCACACAAGCAGAGATTTCTGAAATATCTTCAATGCTTAGAATAAGTAACCAGAGTTATATTTTCTGCCCAAAAATTTTCATAAGCAGTGTTATGCTTTTTTTAAGGGCTTTCCATTTGCTATGGGGCTAAGAAAATTCAGTATAAAGTGCAGACAGTGCCGAGGCTATATGGAAGACTTTTAATGAATTAGTGTAGTCCACAAAAGACGTATGACTAAGCTTAGTGATGAATATATGTAGAAGCCGAACTGCTTCAAAGACTCCCCAGGCAGATCTCCTGGCGGTTTTTTTGTGTCTTCCATGTAGCTTAGGATGCTTTTGTGAAGTTCCTAAAATATTGCTTGTGCCTAGCAAAGACAAATTCAGAACTGATCCTTTTTCCTCTCTGCCGGGAACCTACAAACAACTTTGGCTGGTCAGTAATCAAGACTGTGCAAAGACACAGGAGAAAAAGGAAAGAAAAAGGAAAAACCAAAGGTAATAATTGAGATCAGACTGCTACTAGATGAAGACATGTGACCTCACGGAAGCCTAACCATCTTCTGTCTCTGTGCCTTGGGATTTATACCTTTTAATTAGTGTTACCTCTACTCCAGTTTTGTTCCTTTTAAGCTTTTTGCAAGTTTTCATGTGTTTAATGGAATAATTTGATTAAAGCGAGGAAGGGGATAATTTTGGAGAAAGTACAGATCTGTTTAAGAAGGGAGGCAATAAAATGTAATGATGTTGGTAGAGATGGGACATACTGGAATGACTAGTTCAGGGATGTTGTCAGAAGAGCATGTGACCTTTAAAAAAAGGGCCAAAAGTTTTTCCGAAAACAGAGCCAAAGTCCACTCGTGATCTTAACGTTAGGGAGGAAGACTTGCAGCAGTTTAGCACTTGTGACTGTCTCTGAATTACTAGTAGTTTGGAACAACTATCTTTTGTCCACAAGGTCTGGTCTCATATATATATGTATCATTACAAAATACTTCACTGTTGGATAATATTGGAGGTAGGTGTATCATAGAAATAAACTATTAGGGGAAAACACAAAGGGCATGTGTGCAGCAGTGTGTTTGAAGTATGCTATTCCAATGACAGTGGCTGACAGAGAAAAAGCAAATTCTAATGTATTTCTCAACTGCTACAAAAGCCAGTTACCCTGTGCTCTTAACTCAAAGGAAAGATAGTGGGTTGAAAGCTAAACAGCAGCAAGCAATGACTTTTTGAATAACAGGCACAGCAAGAAAAACCAAAGATAGTGGATTTATACTGGTTTGCTAGGTACACCTAATCCTAATATTCATGACCTCTGAGGGAGGGAAAGCATATACAAATGTATCTGGAATATAATATATAAACAGGTCTTTAGGCCTGCTTCAGGACAGTTTGCCTACATTCAATTTTTGTGAATTGTTTTATTCTCAAGAATTATTACCAAAATAAGAGACATTCCAGGTCAGCCTCTGTCCACCGACTGACCCGGCTGCGATGTACCTCCCGGAGAAGAGCCTGGCGCGGAGCCTGTCTTCCAGAGAGGGTCTCCCACCTCTGGAACAAGCAGGATGGAGTTTGGGAACCCCATCCTCTGCAGTGAGTCCTTGCTTTGTGTCTCCCAGCAGGACCAGCACCTGTTAACTGGGGGAGTTCACCGAAGAAATGTCACCAACATGTTACATGACAATAATAGCAGTGCGCGTTGTACGGCTAAATCACAAGATTGCAATAAAATGCAACATCTCCATACTTCTGTCATCTGAAGGCTACGGCTGGAAATGCCTGTATCTCACCCTTCTGTGCAAAATTACTAATTCAGCGTTATCAGTGAATTCAGAAAGCCAATGCTTACAAACCCAGCAAGTACCAGCAGAGTCAGCTGTTGGAAATGCATGCAGGTAGGAATTCTTTTGTGGCACTTTTGTTTATTTTAAGTATCACACCCTGTCCCAGACTGAACATTAGCCATTTCTATCATTTTCTTTATTCACTCCCAGTTGTTCATTAGACTTTTGTTTCCTTTGTTCAGTTTCACAGTTTCAGTGCCTTAGATATGCTTCTTAAACTCCCTTTTTGGCTTAATGCACTTCGGAGAGTGATTTTAATTAAACTGTGGTAGTTAAGGTACATGATATTTCCTGAAGATTAAATGAATTCAGAGAAGTTCAGTAGTTCTTGGCTGCACCCTAGCAGGGAGGTGCAAGTCATCACTATTTGTCAAAAATGCTTTGTGTTTGCTGAATTTCTCTTACAAAAGCAAAAGAAACAGTAGATAAGTATATATTTTCAAGTGGAGTATGAACTTTCTAGCAATTTTTTCCTGTTTTTAGTTTTGAGGCACAACATCTACATCACTTCGATGGTGGCTTCTGTGTGCTAAGCTCACTGAGTTTCTCCTCTTACTATCCAAGGCTGCTATACGACTGTGAGTATACTGATCTATTGGAGGACACCGTGGCCAGGAACATGAACGGGGTGCGGGGTAGGGTGGGTGGAGGAGAGCCCCAAAAAGACAACTGCATTCGCTTACCTGTGCTAACTGGCTTTTGGGGAAAGTGAAAGACTGAACCAAAACTTGTTCTTTAATTTAAGTTGAGGGTTTGATATTAGCAATACACATAGTATTTCCAACGACTAGAGACTGTTGAAATTTTTGGCTTAAGTGGACGGTTCTTTAGTGGAGTTGCCCTTGTTTTACAGCAGGACTGTATATTGCTTGTAATATCCTGTACATGACTTAGCCAGCATTTGAAAATATACATTGTAAAGGTGTATAAATGAATCACATAGGAATAAAAAAATTAGAATACTCACCTGGCTTCAATATTTGGCTTTAGATGAGCTTCTTTATGCATAGGTGTAGCATAAATAAATGCATATAAACTCAGCGTGAAAACTGATGAGCAGTGTAGTTATGAATCCTGATCCAGTATTAATGTTTGCTGATGAGCAGTCAATTACTGTGCCTTGATCCAGAGAAGGATCTTACATTCCAGAAGCCACTTGAACCATATTTACTCAGACACATCCAATAAAAGCCTATTCAACTCTAGTGCTCTTTAGGCTGATTTCCTATGGAAATTCTCCAGCCTGCTGTCTGATTGGGTGGAAAGCTGTAATCTCTGAGATAATTGCGTTTGAAAGATTTTGAGAAAATAGTGACTGGTGGAGGAGGGAGACATTCTAGGTGACCCGACTGAAGAAAAGGCTTCCGTGAGGTCACAGCTTCTTAGAGATTCCCTGGTGATGAAAACTTTCTCAGTGTTTGAAGCGTCCCTTTGAAATAGAGGGCACGGAAGATTGCAGCTGCCTGCCTTGTCTGTGCATCAAGCTGAAACAGCCCCTTTTTCTCCCAATCATCTGGTTGCAACGAGTGTGGTTCCTCAAAGGACAGAGCAGCCCCCTTCTAAATCGGAGGGAAGCTACGCAGCTGGGCAGCAACTGCCGTCATATAACTTGGGAGTTGGGAACTATATAGGGCAGGGGGGGAAAAGTCTGCTAGACCCCTTAAGGTCTTGGCCCCCAGCCACGGTACGTCTGCACCTGATGCAGAGTTCTTGGCGCGTAGGACTGAGACAGACACGCAGGAGACAAGGCAGCACTAATTCCTCTAATCGGAGAGGCATTTGTTTTATCACACTTTGCTGTAAGAGAGCACGAGTCCTGCAGGGTCAGACGACTGCCATTTGCCGTAGAAGAGCATTCAGAGCTCTTAACTCCAATTGTGCTCCTGCAGAGTCTCCATTCAGGCTTGTCCTGGAGAGTAACAGCCCAATTTAACCTGCTATGCTGCATGCGAGAACTTGCCTTATGTAACCTGCTACCCGTTAATAGTTCTGGCTTCTATTAACTAACCACAGTAATTCAGAAATTAACAGAGAAATGCAAATTAAAAATAAGAAACTCAAAGGAATAGAAATATGTAGGCGTTGAGGGCCTTGGGTTCCCTAGTGTAGGCTGGAGAATGAGACAGTAACTGGTCCTAGCTCAGGCACTGTTTATCATGTAAATCAATTGAATCAAGTGGAAATAGGACTTAAAAACTCCTGTCTAGCAGAAATGGAACTCGATGGCTTAAACTTGTACAAACATATTTCAAGGCTGTCTGGAGCTTAAAATACTGATAATGCTGTGAACTGGAATCTTTTTTGTCTTGTTGGTATTGTTAACTCTTTGGTGTCGCCTGCTAAATTAACTCATACATTCTGATTTTTACCTGTTTGACAGAGTGTTGTTTGTTTTCAGGTTTCCCCAGCTCCTGAATAACACTTTTATAAAGCTTTGTAGCTGTCATTAATGGGACTTCGTTCATCATGGTGAAAACCTGGAATGTAAAAAAAAGCCTCCCTATATTTTGGGCAAGCTCTAATCACAGTCAGTTAGTTATGGGAAATGGAGGTTTTGTAGTGCAAATGAGTTGATATCTCCCCCACCCCACTTGAAACTTGGTACCGAGTTCAGTCCCTCTACAGATGCTTCAGTTCAATTTGATCTAAGTTTTTTTCTCTTTTTTTTCTGTCTTTCTGAACTAAGCCCCTAGTTTTTTACCTACAACCTAGCAGACACTGGTATTTGCTGTGAACCTTAGTTTTTTAATGACACAGCAAGGTAATCACGTTCAGATTCCATTTCAGACACCTATAATGAAATTTGTTTCTTAAAGTAGCTAAGTGTGCTTTCCTCTACTGTTCAACTGATATAGAAAATATAAGGTTGCTAATTATTCTAGTCATCCATTTTACTTCTATTCTAAGTATTATTCTACTTATTATTCTAAGATAAGGCATTTAATAGCTATGGGAAGAACTTTCAAGCTATTTGGTTAACTGTCTCCCATTAAATCAATCAATTTAGTGGGCACACTAAAAAGTAAGTGGATCTGCACCTTTGTTCTCTCCCTGTTTTCCTCAAAAACCAGATAGTAGATGAGATTCTGAGCCATGTAAGGACCACGGTTCTGATGCAAAGTAAGTTTCGGAAAAGATATATGCATCCTGTTACAGTCAAATTCCATATTATTATGCATAAGAAATGACCTGAGTGTCAGTCCTATTAGCTGTCCTTAGCCTCTATGTGAAATTGAGCTGAACACTGAAGGAAAACATGAACTCTCACAGTTAGGCAGCTTGAAACATATTCTTGTTTCAGCAGGAAAAGTTCATTCCAGACATCTGAGGTGCATCAAACATGGGTTTGCTATTTGCTGAACCTTTAGCCATGTATTTTTGCTGGAATATTTCATTAGGGAATAATCCAGACATTCAAAATAATGAAATGAGTGGGAAGTTTATGCATTCATTTTAAAAACTAGTTTATATAGTTCCCATAAGATTGCATTATTCACTGGGTTAAAAAAAAAAGTAGATAGAAATCCTTATTCAACTTTGTATTTAGTATTTCTTTTAGGCAATTTCATTTTAAGAACAATGGGAAATTCCCTGCGTAAAGACCAAGCAAACAAACAAAAAGAGGAAAAACAGCTGCTCATCTAAAGGAGAGCTCTCTGACACATCAGTTTGGACTGGATACAAGAATGAGTTGGTTTCTGTTGTGTAGAAGGTCAACCTAGATGATCACAAATGGTCCGTGACCTTAAAAATCCACAGGAAATTTTTTTTTATTGATTTCGTAATACTTATGGACATAGATGGGGTAGGCCTAGAGAAACAGAGGCTAAAGCTACCTAGAAGAAAACAATTTAATAGGGAAAAAGTGTAAAGTTAATGATTGCTTCCTTTCATGAGACATACACAAATATAAGATAACACTCTTAGATTTTTTTCTGGTTGTGGTGTGGTGCTTGTTTGTGGTCTGCAATATTCAAGGAATGTTCTTGCTCCTCTCCGTTTATAATTTATTTTGTGACCATATATATCATGTTTTGAGCACTTAGATTCTATTCAGTCTGTATTGCTATTTTAATGCAAATGATTACCAAATAATGACTTTCTACTTAAGAAATAATCTCCATTGCTGCAGGATCTGCATCTGATAATTGAATACGACTAGAACTGTGCAGCCAGAGCAGAGGGTGCAGATGCATAACAGGGATCAAAATCAATTATTGGGCTGCCTCGCTCACAACAAAAGGAACTGTTGCTATTAGCATATTTTGTCTTAAAAAAATAAATAAAAGAGATAATTCATAATGTCTTTAAAATTAAAACAAAAAGTATACCATGAATTCATTTTTTCAGGTGACACTTAATCAGAGTAAAAGTCAGCCAGAGTAATTGTTTTTAAACAATCACTGTATCCTCATATTGTTTCTACCAACTTATTAAGCATCTCTGAATGCAGATGGGCTTGTAAGATGGAGAGGCAAGTGCGGTTGTGAATTACGGAAGAAATTCTTATTGTCTTCTGAGATAAGTTTGTGACTTGGAAAATGATTGACTCTACAAGTTTCTTCCACCTGGGAAACTGCCTGACTGCTACTGTGATTTCTACCCTGCTATCTCCATTTGAATCTCTATTGTTTTCCACCTTCCCATGCACGCACAGAGGCACGTATGTGCAGGCACATACACACAGAGTCATGCAAAATACAGAGAAATTCTTTTTCAGATTTAATTCATTTTACTCAAAATGGTAAGTATTTTCATAGGGGTTTTTTGTCTTTTTGGTATCACTTCCTCTTACAAGGCACACGCTGCATAATCAGCCAACTACTCTGTAATTACGTTGCAAAGACTATGTAAATACCTAATTATTTTCATGCAGATTACTTGATAATTATACTACCAGTTACGAAGTAATTCAAAGAATAATTATCATGTAACTTCCACTTTTTAGATGTGAGGATAAGGCTTTGTTTTAAAGATATAGAGAAGTGCATAATTATCCTGGGGTTACATTCTACTCAGATTGTCGATTATCCTATATTTACAGTATTATTATATGGCTACTGGGCTCAGTATCGTGTTATCACAATTTGAAAAAAAAATCTTTGCTCTCTGCTTTGTGACAAGTATTAGACAATGCCAATGTTATTTTTTTCCTACTTTCCTATTAATTGAAATGAATTTAAGACCTTTTTTGACTGTGAAGAAGAAAAAGTATTTTTGTACTAAATTGTACTGTGTTTTTTGAAGAAGAGAATGACATGGGCCCAGATTCTTCAAGGGCACTTGGATACTGAAAAGCTCAATTATGCCAAATGCATTTTTTCAATTTTTAGAATGGGTACCATAATGTATAGTTTATAAGAATACTGAGGTGTCCCAGAAAAGGGGCTGTTCCTCTCATAGGCTAGCCGGGAGGGAGAGAGGGTGATGGGTGTCATCTGCTGCTCTCAGGATGGAGTTGTCCTCTTCCATTTGCAACTGTATAAAATAGTTTTGGGGTAAAATATACAACAAGCACTTTGTGGTATATGAAGTGACTCCAGGACTGTCATTTCATTTCTAGCCATGAAGCCACAGATTAATGAATTTGTTGCCTTGTTGGCCCAGTTAATCTTTCATTACATTATAGAAAATGAAACAGCTTGAATAGCAAGGGATGAGAACGTTCTTTTCCTCCTTCTGAGAAGCCCAGTATCTTGCTTGTTAGCTGCAGCCAGTGGAGAAAGAACAGAGCGTGCAGCATGATTTATTTCTATTATAATGCCCAAATACTCCTCCAATTATCTTGATGCTGAATTTAGATGCAGCACACATCACCATGGAAGTAACAAGGCTGCATATAGGGGATATGACCCCCGGCTATCTAATAGTAGGCAGTAGTTGAGCAAAGGGATGATGCCATCCGTAAGGTTACGGAGGACCAACATTAAGCACAAGCAAAAGAAATGATTGCCTGGAGCAGCATGTTGGTGGAGCGGTTGCAAATTCATCATCTGTCGGAGAGGGTGTCTGGGGAGCTTCACATTAGTGATAGCAGCCTGTGACTGCCTGATACCACCTTAGCAGCTCCTCCGGCACAGCCCTTTCAGGACAAGCCCAGTTGTGGAGCCTGGACAAGGTCTATGCTACTAAGGGGAGACAGGGACACCAGCACACTTGAAATTTTACCTTTGTTCTGCGTGCTTCCACCCAAACAGGTAGCAGGGAGCTCTGTCTCTGAAGGACAAAATGAGAAGGACGGAGCTGGTGCCTCCTTTCTTTCTTCTCCACTCATCTTACTGTGCTGTGTTGGAAATACACGTTACCTGATGGAAAATGGGCATCATTGCCTGATGCAAATGAAGCAGAAGGGGAAGCTTGCTGAGTGAGGGCTGATGCTTCTGGGAGCTGCTCTATGACTGCCACACAGCTAGATTTTACCAGTAAGTTATTTTGCTGATAAAAGGATGGCAACCTTTGGTATTATTTACATTGCCGAGAAACCCTGAATGAACCTTGAAACTATTTTCATAAAAGGACTGAACATATTATGGGAGCTCAGTTTTTACAGCTGTCATTACAGTGTATAAAAGTCTGTAAAAACCTATATCATGTGCATCAGGATCTGTTGCATCAAGTGTAAGAATGCAGAGAAAACTCCCTGTATATAGGCATGCAAGGTTTCTCAAAAAGCGTCTTGGTAAAGGGTGAGGTAGCTACCAGTTTTGAATGTAAGGTACCTTTTCTCTGCTGCCTCTGCAGCAGCAGAGAAACTCTCCAGAATTATCTGAAATCTTACTTATTTTTACTCAGGCAAAGAAACCTAGACAGTCGTGCTTCCTTCTTGCCCTTGCACAATACAAATGTCTCCACTGACATTGCATCAGTGCCAGTTTGGCTTGGAGGAGGATTTGCTTCGGGATTGTTCAACAGGCTTTTTGCCTAAAAACCTTTATAAATCCAGTGTGCTACCCACGCTCTTAATCAAGGCGAGCCTATGTATGTGTTGTTTTATGGTTTGTAAAACAGAACCCAGTCTCTCATGTATGTGTGTGTATCTATTTTATATCTACTTGTATATATATATATATAAAAAATACATATAAGTCTTTGTGTAAGTTTTGTATCTGCATGTACATATCAGACAGTGGCTGATCTTAAGGAGAAAATGCCCCATTGTAACTGAAAACTTGCTATCAGACACCTTCGTATCGTATATCTAATCCACTCAAACTGCTAGACAGCATGTCCTGGGGCTCCCGGTGAAGTTTCAACTGGTACCTTTCAAAAGCATCCCGCCTGCTGACACCCTGGAGCTGCTGAGATGTTGCACAGGTGACAAAACGGGCCAAGGCAAATCTGAGCTGCCAGGGAACCTTTTGGCTAATCTGTAAGGACAGATTGCCAAAACATTTTGTTTCATTAGACTGGAGGACGATCGGACCTAAGATAATTTTTAATGTGTTTTCAATGTTCCAGCTTTTCCCATTCTTACTGTGGCAACTGGCCAATACTTCCAGTGTAAAATGTATAATGGGCTGTCAGGACCAGAGACATTGTGCTTATTTGGCAAGACTTAGGCATGGCTTACTGCATAGTTTTAAAAATCCACTTAGGTTGTTAATTCCATCCTTTTTTAACCTGGCTGTTCAGATGCACTGTTTTTGGGAACGGCTTCAGCCAGCTGGTATAGTAAATGATGAAGAGTAAGAGTTGGACGTGTCTACTCTCACTGGATGCTGCTTCTTTTATAAAAAGCCAAATATATGAGACGCATCAAATGTGTGCTGAGCCAGTCTGTCCTTTCCTGCATACCCCTCAAAGCGATGTGCACAGTGAAAAACACAAAGCTGCACTGTGAAATAGCAGGAATCTACCTATTCCCAAAGAGCGGTATTGGTCTCTGATTGCTGCAGCTGTTTAAATGATTCAGGCACTGAGAAAGCCATGACTCACAGCACTGTTACTGGAGCAGCCCAGTCTCCCTAATGGTGAATGTCTGACTCGCTAGGTATGTTTTCTCCAGGAGATGCATGATATAGGATACCAGAGAGATAGCACAGGATGCGTGTGGGTGTTACAGATGGCACAGGAGTTCTGTGCGCAGGGCTAGAGCACATGGAGCCTTAGGATTTGCTATGCCATATTTAACAACAACCACAAAAAAAAGTCTTTCTGCAATTAATGACCCGGTAACAGCGGCTTTGGCTCTGCACCCTTGTTCTCTAATATGCTTCATTTTCAAAGCTAGAAGTAAAGGGAATGTAGTCCCCATCTTCATAAAAGTCTGCTTTTGAAAGCTATTTTAAAAGCTTGGGTGTTGTAGCAGCAAGGCTGGGGAGTATTCAAGTGATGTAGCATATGTTCATGGTGTCACTAACTCTCCTGGTGGAATCACAATCCTTGTGATAAAGTTAGTATTTTTTTCCACTTGAATTAACTGCCCAAATGAGGAAGTTGCAGAGACCAACAGCTATGTTTCTGAGAAGAAAGTGCATTTTACAATTTCCTTGGACAATAAATACCTAGCAAGACTTTCCAATGGTCTTTTAAAACAAAGTGTTCAAACGTTCACAAAATATGTCAAAATGAGAAGTCCTTAGGAAAACAAATTACTTTAAAACATCACTGCAAAACATGGCAGGGAATTCAGTGGCCTAGATGCAGAAGTTTAATGCCGTAGGGTACCCGAGACATCCACATGGGGCTGGAAGATGTGGCAAACAGAGAAGTCCTATAGCTGACCCAAACCATTCCGGAGAGCAGGCAGGGTACTTTACATTTACTTTTGTGGTAGGTGCCTGTTTTTAGGCCACCGAATTCCACGTCTAGATTCAGCTAATGTGGATTGTCTCACCAATCCTTGTCTTGCAGGTGGTGTGCTATAACCGGCTTGCAGAAATCGTACTCTGCCCTCACCCTGCTCAGCCTGTCCT
Organism: Astur gentilis; assembly: GCF_929443795.1. Classification (NCBI taxonomy): domain Eukaryota; kingdom Metazoa; phylum Chordata; class Aves; order Accipitriformes; family Accipitridae; genus Astur; species Astur gentilis. Next base: position 1,309,259 of record NC_064892.1, read on the forward strand.
CTCCTCCGTGCATCGTGCTCGCTGGGACTGCATCCTTGGCTCCAGCTTCAGTTTTAGCTTGTGCCTCCATCTCCCTGTTCAGTTCTTCCATTTGCTAAAATAGGCAGATTGCAAGGAGTCGTCTGAGTTCTTGAAAAACTCTTGATGGGAGTTTTGGTCTCTGAAAAGGTCAGCAAGGTAGCTGGTGAGGGCTGGAGTAGCTTGAGGGCTTATTGGTTTCTAACAGAAGCTTGGCTGCTGTGATTTGTGTGTGAAAATCTTGCGCAGGTCATACATCATCCTGGTTCTCTTTTTATGCCCATGCAAGACACACGGCAATGCCAGTACCTCGTCTGGAAAGCCTGAGCTTTGCTCCTGACCGGCCAGAACTTATAAAAGTGGGCATGAATGTTGGCTGACCTAGGCAGCTGTGTGCAGCCATGAACTGCAACTGCGTCCAGCAGTTTTGCGGTGGGAAAAACTCTTCTGTGTTGCAATGTATGACTGAGGGCATGGTATTTAATCAAACAGGTATAATATACCTGTGCACTTTTTTTCTTTCAAACTGTAGAAAAGAGTATAAGCAGGTAAATAAAACTATCTGGAAGCTTTCCTGGCTTGATCTGGTCTACCAGGACCCCTGCCTAAGCAGCTCCTGTTCAATACAGAAAAGAAAGATGTCTGGGCACTTATCCTGTGTCCAAAACATAATCCTTTTTATGTGCGTTGGGATATGCTCAAATCCTACCTTACAATGTACTGTTTATGCTTTTTCTTCTGCTTACAACTCTAGATAATATGGGTAATTTAGTGGATTCAGGTCTTTGGACATGTATGCCCTCATTTATTTATTTTTATCACACCAGTGTTGCATTTTGCCAAATAAACATTACAGGGATGCTCAGTCTGCTCTCTGTGGCTATTTAGATTCAAAAGGAACCATAAGACTTTGCAAAGAAGTGAATATTCAGTGGATTTCCTGACTGCTTCTTGTACCAACTACTTCATCTCATCGTTTTCTCAGTAGATACACTGCGTGATTCATTGAAGTCATTCACAACATTTTATATTGACTCGCACCTTTGCAAATTGTATGAAAATTCATGCAGTGTCTGAATTAGCCGGTGATCCTTAATGCTTCCTGTACAAGTCCATTTGGCATTCTATAAATGGATTTAAGATTCCAGACTGATTCAAGTGAAAAAGCTATGAAACTAGACTTTTCTTAAAAAAATTGCTGATAAAGCTTTTCTCTTACCAAATACATGAACACATATATGAAGAATTTCCTCACTATTTTAAAATAATGCAAAACTCTGGAATTATCTGATAGAATCCATTATAATTAACGTTGCTGAAAATATCTATTACACAAATATGACCCACTTGACACTACAATTATTTTTGAATTGCATTCACCATGACTATGTTGACATCTGCTATGCCTTCTTTTTCAGATGACATCCTTTCCTCTGCTTATGAAGGGAAGACTTTAATCATACTTTGCAAACAAGTTTTAAATAAATAATTTGCAGTTTAGTCAACTATAGGTACTTTTTGTTGTCCAAACCTAAGATTTTAATTAAGTGAAATATACATTAAAAAATATCTGGAAAATAGTTTAGCTTTTTAAAAGACAAAGTGTTCAGAAGTAATTGCCCTATTGGAAAGAAGACTGAATTAAAATATTAAAGTGTTTGGTGTTTTCAAATGGAGCAAGTTTTGTGGATGTAATACTTGAAGAAAATGCCATAGGAACTTCTAGAATCAAACATTTTCTACTGTACTATTTGTACTACTCTTTCTGGTTAATAATAATTGTTCTGCTAAATATTCTACACTATTTAATTACAAATTAATTTGTATTTTGTTGTTTTCTTAAAAGCAAATGAATTAGGCTCATCCCGTTCCCAACTAACATTCATTAAAAAGGATTATTTAAGTCACAGCCATTTCAGGCTGCATTGTAGTGTATCCTAAACCACTTGGTTAGGGTGAGGTAGATGAGGCTGCTATAGGAATAACAGGGCATGTCAACATCATCAAGAGCAAAATTGATAAATATAACAACTTGCCAATTGCCCCCCCCCCCTGCACCTCTTCAACTTGAGAAAGAAGGTGGAAATATTTAGGAGCTGTTATCTGTAAGTAAAACACTCTTGCTTTAAATTACTACTCCTTTTCTCAGCCATCTAATGTAAACGAGGTGAAATATCAGAATGCTGAGTAGTTCTTCTTAGTAGGTCATATTTGGGAGTTGGATGAATACAAACCATACGAATACAATGAACACATTAGGGGTTGTAGCAGCTTTAAATATGTTATTTTAAAGGAAAAGTCTCTCCTAGAATATAATCTTATATACCAAGGGCTGGCTACAAATGAATCATTACTGTTGATTTACCTCCTCCTCCCTCTCCTTGAGGCTATATAAAAAATTGTTCTGGCCTTTAAATGAAGGCACCCCAAAGTATTATTAATTTGGGGGAGGGGGTGGCTGGGGTGAAGATAACCCTTTTGTTTTAAAAGACTGTTATAATGACTTTTTGAAGAAAAAGGAAAAGCAATACTAGCCAGTTAATGAAAAACAAAGCAAAAAGCTTTGTAAGTAATAGTGGAAAGGAAAGGAAAGGAAATCAGAGGAGCTTCACATTTTCAATGCATATTTATCAGGGGGGTGTCACTGGAAAAAACTGGAAATTCACTGCATATACTAAGCATGATGTAGTGAACAGCAGTCCTCCCTGCCTACACTCCTGTTTCTATATTTACCACTACGAATTGAAAAAAGGCTTCTGCATATGTTGCTATTTCTAAAACTTAAAATGGCTTAAAATCAGATAACAGTGACCAGAATAATCTAGGCAACAAGGTTTCCTATGTTTCCTATCCTGAGCTACCATCAGCTTTTTTCTATTCCCTCCCATTGTTTGCCTCACGCTTTTGCTGAACGTGTGTCTTAACTTATCTCTAAAGCCCAGGGAGAGAGAGGGACAGGCACTGAGGACGGAGCAGGAGGGACAGCAGTGAAGGCTGGGTGTAACCGTGTCCCACCATGCCAGAGAAAGCTTTCCGTGCTGGCTGTAGCCCAAGGGAAAAGCAACACAGGTTGATTCATGATGGAAACTTGTCGGGTTGGCACAGGTTTGTGGGACCCACACAGTGTTTCTGATCTAGATCGAGATGCTACTGCATTACTTAAAAAAGAAATAAAGGTGCTGATAGCATTTTGGAATGAGAAAAACACATCTAATGTATCAGAGGCAGTCAACTCTGTGCTGTGACTTTTGTCTTATATTCAGTTTGGAATAAATAGATGGAGATCTTGCTGCTGCTGTAACCTGACATTTTCAGTGCATTGAAGTTTCTGTAGAAAAAAGCATGAACTGCAACAGCTGTCACTTGGCAGAGACAGAGTGATTGAGAACCTCATAGTGCCTTGCCAGATAGATCCTGATGCATCACTGATGCTTTTTCCATTATAACAGATAGCCGCCATCAGAAATGATATACGACCGAGAGGCAGCATTTCATGTCCTGGATAACTGTGTTTCTTTTGCAGGATGTGGCACTGGTTATTTAGTGAATATAGGCACAGGCAGTCCTTTACCCATATTTGAACTTCTATTTTTGAAAGGTAATTTTAATATTTATCTCTAAGATTATAATTTGTCCAGAAGACGACAGACCAACATACATTTGAATGTTGTTTGTATGAAAATATATTAATACAAACTGATGTCCTCAAAATATGACTGAAGCTGTTGGATGTCACCTTAATTGTTTCAATTAGGCATTGCATACCCTGCTGCTGGGAAGTAATCATGCTGTAAAGCTTTCAAAGAGATGACTTCAGCAATGTGTTAAGAAGTAAATCGAAGCACAGTTTTTATCTGCTGCATGCTAAAGGAACTGTTATTTGAACATTTATAGTTTTTAGATTGTGAAGATTTTAATGACAGTGATTGTTCTCTTGTATCCAAGAGGCTTTGTATCAAAGGAAGACTCTTGTTGAAGTGAATAGATTCGATACAGCCACTGCAGAAATGGGCAGCAAATTATATCCTGTGATTCAGAGGGGCTATGACTGAATAGTCACAAAAAGTTAAACTAAACTAAACACAGAAAAGAATTCTGCTAGTCTTGAGGATTAAACATCCCTTCCCAGCCCCCACCTCCCAAAAAAAAACAAACACCAAAAAGTCCACCCAGAAATAAAATTAGAAGCGAATTATGTAAAAGTCAATCAAGAACTCAGGAAAAAAACATTCTAAGTTAGTGGTAAGTAGTGAAATGAGTCTGTCTGGCTTTCCTCCTCCTTTAGGGGTTCAGGATAAGGAGAAGGAAGTGAAGACACCCAGGCTGGCACATTAGATGCTTGGGAGACTTGTCACTTGCCCATTGCCAATAGATAACTTCTCCCTTCAGCCAAAGACACGATTAGTTGCTTGTTTGCAGATGCAAACCGTCTAGTAAATCTTGCATCAGAAACCTAGATTTTGAGGAACTTCACTGCAGATTGGCCACTCTCATTGCAGAGGGGAGCAGACAAGCAGAGGTTAGCTCTTGTGTTCAGCCTCAGTTGTTTTCCTTTCTATATCTTATCTCAGTCTTCTCTGTAGTTTTATTTCTTTGTACTCTGCTTTGCACCATAGGAGAAAAGGTTGGTGAGGCTGAGGGGTGGGGGTAGGGAGATTGGAGGTGACATTCAGAAATGTGAGTCATGCACACAGAGAAATATAGAGAAGAGTTCGTCATGAATAACTTGAGTTACGTGACTCCATAAAATTTTAAGTTACAGCTGAAACGGGATGTATTCACATGCCTATATGATTCCACATAAGCTTCCACACCTGCCATAGATCTTCATGCCGCATTAGATGCAGGTTGATTACTGATGTATTGGGTGTGCTTTTTAAATTTCAGGACAAAATGCCTCTGTTATATGCAGTGGAATGAAAATGCATGTATTTCCCCTTACCAGGGGTGACAGCCAGTTTTGTGCAAAAAAGGTCTTTTATTTAACCACTGAAAAGCTATACAGCTGTCATAAATCTCTTTGAAATGGTATTGTATTAATTTCTGATAATATCCACCTTAATATCATTGTGTTCACTTTATGCTGCCTTAGCCCTTTTCCGTGTATTATGTAATAAGAAAGTTCAATATTCACAGGAAGTCTTTATGCTGCTGGATGTGAAAGTCTTGCTTTCAGAAGATTAATGATGGCCCCTTGATTCTTCTTAGCCCTCCCTCCCTGCAGCTCTACACTTTCACATATTCATCCTGCTTTGCCTTCCTTTGCCTAATATGATATCTATATCAAACACAGGGGCAGCCAGACTGATTTCTCAATTCTCCATACTGCAGGAGCAGTAAAGTGCTCTGCTTTCCCTGCTTTCCTTCTTTCTCTCCTTTCTCTCCTTTCTCTCCTTCCTTCCTTCCTTCTTCTTTCTCTATAGTTGACAGTTCTTTTCCCTGCAGAAGGCAGCTCCTTAACTTTTTTCCTAATACATATAAACAATTCTTTAAGAAGTAAAAAAGGGTCTGAATAGATTCTAGATCTTTTTTTGCTTTAGAGCTGTCTAATCTGCTTCTCATTTAGACACTTTAAAGGATGACATCCCTTTCCTGTTTGATCTGGGGATGCTACAAACAAAGCTGTGTACTGCAGTATTTTGACATGCAGCTCCAATAAGTGAATTGTACAAATAGAAGAGGAGGGCTGGAGTTGGCATTTTTAATGGTTTGGGAGAATAAGATACCTTTCAGAGCTACTGTGGATATTTACTTCTTCTTTTTTTTTTTTTTTTTTCTTTTCTTCTTCCAGGGAAGATTTATGGCTTTAAACCCTTGCTGACCAATACTGCAACAGTGATGTAACAGACTTGAACTTGAAGGGTGTCATGACTTCTATAGAAAGTCTTGAATTTGGTCTTCTCTAGGTGTTTTCTATATGGCTGACAAGTAACTCACATTTTGATATGATTTTTTTCATATTTTTTTTTCTTTTCTGCTTTTTATGTTGGTTTGCTATTTGACATCGATCCATCTTTTATACATACCTCTTCAAATGGCAGGATTTCACCTTTGACAGTGACAAAGGAAGCAGATTCACCAACTTAGATCCATACATCAAGGTGTTTAGAATACAGCTGACTACACTTATGATTGATTATTGGTGGCAGTAGCAGGATTCTGACACTGACATTTTGCAATGAGTTGCAACAATACTGAATATAATGTCTACTAAAGAGAAAGCCAGGGGAAAGGTTGGCATGTTCCTTGCGAAAGGAGGAGTAGACAAGAAAAGATCATGCAATAAAAATGATGATAAACACCTCTCTAAAATCGCCCAGTTGATAAAGATAAAGATATGAAAACTGTGTTTGAGCCTAAAGATGTTGAGCAAGACATTCATGCCTTTGTGCTATATTCAGCTGATGAGGTGTAGAACTCTATGTCATATTTTTAAAAGAAGGTTCATGAAGGTAAACTTAGTTGACCAGCTCCAATTACTGAAGGGAAAGGAGTCAAGATGTTACTTTACAAGACAGCCAAGCCCTGAGGCTCCTGAGCTGTTCAGGGGCGACTCCATGCTGCGATTCAGCATGAGACCAGTGGCAGTACTGGGCTGTTAGGAGGACGTTAGGAAGAAGACATCAGTACTGCATTTGGTCTACTCATCAGAGGCCTTGCCCAGTCTAAATCCATTCTTCACTGGAGTGGTGGGTCTTGAGGACATGTCAGCACCTGCACGTGAACCACAGCCAATGCTGTCTTAGCTCTCCTGGGAATGTGGTAAATATCTCATGGTCATGTGAAAATTTTGGGTATGAAGCTTGTTTGGCCAGGAAGACTATCAAAATAATCTTTTTAACTTCAGAAAAGTCCGTTATTAAAAATGTATTCAGATGACTACTTTTTAAAAAAATATTGCAGAGAGAAAGACTAAAAGGAAGAGCTGGAGTATCTGAGGCTTGTCAACCAAGCAAAGCAGAGAGAACAAATAGGAATTGGTATAGCTGAGGAACAAAAAGCTACAAGAATGAATTATGTCAAATGGGCTACAGTAGGTCCTGTATAGATGATAAATGATGTTGTATTGGCAGAGCTGAAGGAGCGGAGGACTCTGGATGTATTTTACCTGATGTTTAAGTATGAAACATGTTTAAGAAAGAAGCATGTTTAAATGGAAAGGAACGTATCTTCCGTATTTTGTTCCCTGGTTTTAGCAGTAAGTATGCTCAGAGCACATTGACTGCATTCGGCATTCCATGGTCTTGCATACAAGGAAATCTCATTTGTGAATTTTGGATTTATCTGGGAACAAGGTTAGAGTCGGATGTTCAAGTCAGGTAAGATGATGGGACCAGTACCAGAATTTCACATGCTTAAGTAAATTTAGGTTGAAAATATGAGATAACAAAAAAAGATTGAAACTGATAGATTGAGTTTTTATGGGTTATTCTATGTGTTTTGGGTTTGTGTGGTGGGGTTTTGGTAGCAGGTGAGGGTGCGCAGGGCCAGCTCCTGGGAGAAGCTTCTAGAATTTTCCCCGGCCGGGAGCCGGACCCGCCTCTGGCCCAGGCCGAGCCCCTCAGTGATGGCGGCAGTGCCTCTGGGAGAACAGATTCCAGAGGGGAAACCTGCCGGGAGTCGGGGGATCAGGATGGGAGAGGAACCCCTGTGCAGATCCTGAGGGCAGGGAGGAAGGAGGGGATGCCCCTGCAGCCCGTGGGGAGACCAGGCGGCAGGCTGTGTGTCCCCAGCCCACGGAGGGGAGCGGGGGAGCGGATGCCCACCTGCAGCCCGGGGAGAGAGGAGCCCACGCCGGAGCAGGGGGTGGAGGCCCCACAAGATGGCCGCCGCTCCCTGGGAGCAGGCGGGGACTGAAGGACTGCGGCCTGCGGGAGGGACCCGCACCAGGGCAGTTCGTGAAGGACTGCAGCCCATGAGAGGGACCCCACAGCGGAGCAGGGGCCGAGCGCGGAGTCCTCCTCCCCCTGAGGAGGAAGGAGCGGCAGAGACAAGGGGTGAGGAACCGACCCCAGCCCCTGTCCCCTGTTCCCCTGGGAGAGAGAACCGGGAGTGGGGCTGAGGCGGGGAGGAGGGAGAGGTGGGGGGAAGGTGTTCCAAGATTTGGGTTTTACTTCCCATGGTCCTTGTTTTGGTTTGATTGGTAGTATATTGAATTGATTTTGTTTTTTTTCCCCAAGTTCAGTCTGGTTTTTGCACATGACTGTAAGTGGGGAGTGATCCCTCCCTGTCCTCGTCTTGACCCACGAGCTTTTTCTCTATATTTTCTCCTCCCCAACCGAACTGGGGGGGAGCAGTGAGCAAGCAGCCCTGTAGTGCTTTGTTGCAAGCTAGGCCTAAACCACGACACTATGATAATTAAGCACTTAGAAATGAGCTAAAATAAAATATGCCTCCTCTTTGTAAAGCTCACCTCAGAGAGCCCTAACAAAGAACATGTTCAAAAGTGGAGGGATATTGATTTAGTCTGAAAGGGAGGCTCATAAGTTCCCAAGGAAGAACAGATAAGGGTCATGTCAGAAAATATTTGTGAATTACTCTAGAAGCACAGGCAAGGAGATGAAGGGAAGAACACACAGAAACACTCACGTGAATTTTTAGCTAGGAAGAATTTGCCTACTGATGTTTAGAAACATGTTCTTAGGACCAGGTAGGTGACCCACTGTGTTCCCAGCCAGAATGGCTTTTGGGTTTCAGGTTAATGCAGTTAACCATGTGACACATCTTCTGCCAGAAAGGTACACTGCTAGTTCCTCTGAGATCTATGATTTTTTGATAGGTGACTCTTCTCTTCCAATAACTACAAACAACTGTTTATTTTAATGTTTCATGTTGGGACTTTCAAAGCACCTTGGCATGAAGGGGGTGGCGAAGCAGTGTGCATGGGAGAGACATTTAAGACGGTTGGGACACAGGGGCTGCTGGAACTCTGGTATGATCTCATATGGGGAAAGAAAATATCAGATGCTGAGAGGGTATAAAATGCAGCTGAAAGTTCCAAACATGAAGCCACGTCTGCTGTCTGAAGAGCACATTTCTGCACACGCCCAGTAAAGGTCAGGAATACTGTCAGTGAAGATATCAAAGGACATACCTTTTGATATTTTGTTTGGAAGTTATACTATATGCATGAGCCAGAAATCAGGTCCTATCCTCACTAAAAGAACAGACAGCTGGCTGCAGGAATGCAGCAGAGGGTATCAGTGAAAATACACGAGGTGATAGGGAAACACAAGGGGAGGGAAGGTCAACATCCACTCCCTCCATCACAGACAAAAGTGAAAGCTGTTATCCTCAGGACACAGTCGTAGTGCTTGTAAGCTGACATGACTCAGAGCAAGCAGGATGTCCACCCATTTCCCCAGGGAAAGCATCAGGTACATTGGTTAACTTGGAATAAGTGCTCTGTGACCATGAAAGATAACCTACCGTATATTCATAGAATCATAGAACTATAGAATGGGTTGGGTTGGAAGGGACCTTAAAGATCATCAAATTCCAAACCCCTATCACAGGCAGGGCCACCTTCCACCAGACCAGGTTGCTCCAAGCCCCATCCGACCTGGCCTTGAACACTGCCAGGGATGGGGCAGCCACAGCCTCTCTGGGCAACCTGTTCCAGTGCCTCACCACCCTCACAGTGAAGAATTTGCTCCTTACATCTAATCTAAATCTACCCTTTTTCAGTTTAAAGCCATTACCCCTTGTCCTGTCACTCCATGCCCTTGTAAAAAGTCCCTCTCCAGCTTTCTTGTAGGCCCCCTTTAGGTACTGGAAGGCTGCTGGAAGGTGTCCCTGGAACCTTCTCTTCTCCAGGCGGAACAACGCCAGCTCTCTCAGCCTGTCTTCATAGGAGAGGTGCTCCAGCCCTCTGATCATCTTCATGGCCCTCCTCTGGACCTGCTCCAGCAGGTCCATGTCCTTCTTACGTTGGGCACTGTGAGGGACTGAAAGAGTTAATGTCTCAAACATTGTGGTGGGGCAAGCCCTGCATAGCAATGATGAACCGCAGGTGAAGAAGCCGGTCAGCAACAAGAGGGCATGACCGAGAATGCGCCATTCCGTGTTCTGATGTGCTGAGTGGGTCAGCTCACCACGTATGGCCAGAGGTCACACAAAGTTAGTCTGAGGAACGGGCTCATGGCCACCCGAGGGACCCTCTGCGACCCCTGCCTCCCCATAGCACCTGCGCACAAGATGGAGATTTACCTAAGTCCTCGAGGGATGTGACCCGTGCGATCGAGAGGTGGGAACTAGACTATAAAGGCACAAACCCAAGGAGCCAGGTGCGTGCTTGTCACCGGATGATTGCCACCTGTGTCATCATCATGCGACCCAAGGGTGGTGATATCTCTTCTTCTCTTTCTCTTTTTTCCATAATCCCTACACCTCATCCCTTTAAGACATAAAGCTACTGACCAAAGTGGGGCTAGGAGCAGAACCAGCTGCCCCTGGGCTCCTCTCTGAGAAGGAGTCTAGAAAGCAACGGGGTCTGCTCTGAACCTTCCGACCCAACAGGAGGTATCTCCTTATTTTCTTCCCTGAGCTGATCCCTAAATAAACAAGGCCTGCAGTATATGTTTGGTGATACGTGGTTATCACCTGTTATACGGTTTACTGATGTAGTTTCATGCCAATTCTTACTGTGAGCGAATAAAAGTTGAATTTTGTGAGTTAAAGGATCCCTGGTGTCTTTTCACCTTAGTCCTGATCTGGGAATCAGTGAACCTGAGTCATCGTCCTGAGAAATCAGGATGTGACAGGGGGCCCGGAGCTGAACACATATTGTTAGTGAGAAACTAGGGGCGAGGGGTGTTGTGCGATGTGATGTACTTGAATTTGGGGAAAGAGAATCAAAAGAAGCATTTCAGGCACTAAACATCCATCCATCCACCCCTGCATTTGGAAAGAGTACTGTCAAATACTTGAGCCTTGACAGAAAATCCTTGCGAAAGAATGAAGAAATCAGGAGACCGCCAACAAATTCTGTGGGCTCTTTTTACCTAGAGACACCGAGTTCCAACTGCATGTGCTTGGAATGAAACATAGGCTTGTTGAAAGGAGGGTTTGGAGCAATGAGGTCACAGGATGGAATATGAAACTTTGATCTGGGAAACCGACATTTTGAAGCTGATGTCTGATATTTTATGAAAACTGCATTGTTGATAAGAAGGTACTCCAAGAAACATTTTACTTTTAGATATAACAAGTGTACCATCCAAAACAGAGTTTGTAACCTAACTTCCTAACTTCTCTATGACAGTTACCAAATAGATCTGCTCAGCTGTTTCACTAAGGTGCAGAGATGTGGAAAATGAAGGATATATCAGTAAGGTATTGTATAAATATAAGACAATTAGGAATTTACTGGTTTCATATTATTCTGCAGGCAGTATGGAGTTAAATCAGAAGAGACTTCTACAGGGAAAATGAAAGGAAATGAAACAATTACAAATTCCAGGAAAAGAATGACAGCCGTTTTTTCCAAAGAGCATACAAAAATCCTTCAGTAATATGTAGGTGAACACTTTTGGATAATGCTCTCTGATCTACTGTAATGAAGCTAATGAAGTATTTTCTAGGGCAGTGAGGCCACAGGCAGAATTTAGGACTGAAGGGACACCTCACAGGTAAAGATTATTTCTAAAGAGAGAAGTGGAAACAAAAAGAATTTGAGTGAAATAGCGTGTGTGTATTTATAGGTAGGGGTGGGACCTTAGTCCGTTCCTGTCCCTGTTTTGGCACTGGTTTCTGTGGGGCACTCACCTAGGTTGTCTGGTTTAGTCACAAGCCCACAAGCATGCAGCTCCCCAAAGGGAAGGCACTGAGACAGCGCAAGAGCGTTGTGTGTCTGCTCCTACGCAGACCTGCGTGCAACCGGGCAAAGAGAAGCCCACATGTGCTTGCAAATGAAGAATAAATTTAGGAAAAAACACATGCAGGCTTGTTATTTCAACCCTGTTCTGTGCATATTGTTTGTTGTCACTGAATGTAAAAAGTGCTTGTTTTAAAGAACCTGTTTGGGGATTAGATTGATTAATGGAGGGCCAGACAGAAGTTTTCAACAGAGTCCTCTATAAGAGCTGGGACCGTCTGTTTTGCAGTGATGGGAAAACTGCAATGCAGAAGTCCACTTTGAGTACGGTCAAACAAATTTTTTCTCTCTTGTAAGAAATAATGCAAGCCTTATGACCTGAGGGTGAGGTGCAAGACAAATTACAAAGGAATGTAAACCGCAGCTTATCCTGTAACAGGAGTATGAGAGGAGTCACCCCAATCAGTGGGAGCCGCTGAGGTGGGAGTGAAGTGACACATGGCTTCACTGGAAGGAGCCTGGACTGCACCGAGCGTGGCTTGGGCAGGTGAGGGCAAGACACAGGGTTTGGCCAGGGAGTGGGTACGTGTTTAGTGCCAACTCGGTCAGGCACAGGTTTAGCTCAGGCTCTAGCAAGCAAGCTCAGATTAATGATAACAGCCAAGGGAGTAGAGATATTGCATACCTGGTATTTCCTTGCAGTCATCTTAGATTGCTTTTCAGAGGCAGAAGGCTCATCACTGGTTTATTGACAAGCAGTGACTCGTCAGTGCTTCTAGCTCCCCCACCAAGCACCCTTCTCATTTAGCTGGTGTTAGATCCCTGCTTTTCATAAGCAAGCCTGGAGATGAATGTTTCATGTCGTAGCTACCACTGGCCAAACTTCATGATCATGTTCCTACATACGATAAAACTGCTTTTATACCTTGTTTCTGCATCCCAAGTATTATGGTGCAAATGAGGGCTCTATTCGGTTCCCTGGGGTTCTGGAAACTTGTCCATATGCATACGAGTTGATACAGTGTGTTAAGAAATGCATCTTTCCAGCTCAGTACTTACATTTTTTTCTCAGCTGGAGCAGGGCATAAGGCTCTAGGCATTGTTTAAAACATGGAAACCCTTCCAAATGTATTGGCAGATAAATACAGAAGCTGATAGTTTGTTGCCCTATGTAAAAATACTGTGTAAAAATAGGTGAGCAAAAATATCCAAGAATTTTGTGGAAACTTTCTCATTACGGGGATCACAGAACATACTGGCTCCAGGGTGTGATCCTTAAGGCCAAAACTCCCCAAATCTCATGAAGCTCCTGTAATGGAGCAGGATGCTTTAAAAAAGCATAGCACAAATCCTATGAAACACTTAATGAGTCTACGTGAGGTAAAGTTGGCACTTTGCATTGCATTCTTGTCCAGCATTCCTCCTCAAAATCACCTCTGCTGGTATTTATAAAACATGAGCAGGAAGCACAATATGAATGTTATTTTTCATACTAAATAGAGCGTTTGCATTCATTGTTCCTTGTCAGTGATTTTGGGTTATAGGCACTGTATTTTTAAAGGTGCTAAGTGAGCTAGGAACCTTCACTGAAGTGAACTCCCCCTCCAAAAGAACCCCTAGCAAGAAAAAGCTTTTTAGTATGCCATGCCACTTTAAAAACTCACTTTGAATTTTAACACTGGTACTTGAGGGGAAAAAAAGGTCTAGAAGTAACTCAGGGGCAGTAGGTAGCAATGCTTCCCCAAAGGCTCCCACTCTTTTGTTCTAGGATGGATAGATGGGTCGCTGGATCCAAGGATGATATGACAGTATTAATCTTAGAAGTCCCTGCTGATTCAGTCTCTCTGACCCCCGAGTTTCTACTTAGCCAAGATGAATAACCTTGTGGCTAATCAACATTATGTAGCCCCATGGAAGCCATGCTTAAACTGTTTGTAATGCTCCATAGTTAGTCAAGAGTTACTAATTGTGCATGTAGCTGTAGATGTTATTCCAAAAGCAAGCAATATTTTAAAAGTAGGTGTATAGGTGGGGAACAAAATGGTCATTTAACATTTACCCTGGTTACTCTGATTAGATTACAGACCATAATAAAAATTCCTCTGTAATGATAAAATTCTGCAAATAAGAGGAACCATGTTTTATCACCCGTACACCTATAAAAAAAATATCTCAACCCCTGTATTTTATCTCTTCTTCTATATGACGCATTCTTTCCAAACCCACATAGAATACACCCAATGTCAAGTTCAACTTAACTTACACACTTCTGTACTCAGAAGCAAGCCTCTCACTTTCTTCAATTCTGACACTGTCTGTGGATTCTAAATCAGTACAAACTGCAAAATGAGGAACCCTAAAAGTTATAACTGAAAAAAGCAATTGCCCTACTTCATTAATTCCACCAACAATTCCATGTGTGATTTACACTCATACTCCCACTTTAACTTCTTTTCAGCCCATGAACTGTTTTGAGGTCTAATTTATATTAGTTCAGGTATTTGTCTGACTTTGCTGAAGACAGCAAATAAATCTGCCCCTTGTCTTTCTGATTGCTGGCATTCTTTAGCACATAGCAAAGGTTTTTCACACTTTGTGTGTCGTGATTTTTTGTTGTAGAGTATTGCTTTATATTGAAATAACAGTATCAGATTAATTTGATCTGATCCCTGGAGCTGAATTCCAACCACCAGAACACATAGGGAATATATCTTTTATTTATAATTCATTTACTACCAACAATCATAGTGGCAATTTCATTAAATGAAATATATCCCAAACCTAAAAGCCCATTAATATGAACTTATCATTGATCTGACTTTATTAACTTTACTGGCTTGTTTTATTTGTTTCCAGAGGACTAATAAAAATATTTTTCCACTATAATTTTTTTAAAATATGTATGTATAGAATCCTTTTAAATAGTTCAGAAATAAGTGTTTCAGATAGAGCAAATAAAAGAACTGTCCTCTTTTCTAATAATAAACTTTTAAACAGGTCACTATTCCTTAAAATACAGAAAAGGTTAGTCATTCTAAAAGTCAAATCTGCCTGGAATTATTTCTCTAAGGGTTAAAAATAAAATACACTTTTAAAACTAAAGAAGGCTGAATAATAATCCAATTTTAACCTCACAATTTTTTTGAATAGTGTAGAATAGTCCTCCTTTCTTCTCAGTTGGGCAGGGATTTCCTGCTACTGAGCACACATTTGTGCCTTAGACAATATAATGGGTATGTACATTAGCTACTGTATTGCTCTTACAGTGCACCACAAATAAGCTGTTTTATTTTTCTCTCAAAAGATATTTTCTGCTGTCTGTATTAATTGGTATTTCACATCATGTGCTGTCACTTTTACATTTTGTTAAGGAAAAAGAAAAGGAAAAATATGTATTGCAGCTATTGTTATCAATATAAAGCTTGACTTTTCTTACAGACATTTATTTGAAATGACACTATGGAGCTTGACAGTTCTTGTTGGTTATTTTCATTTACTAGACAATTTTGCATGCTATTGGCATGGGGACATGGTCTCAGGCAACAACTTTGTTTTATTGATTATTATTCTAAATTAAATAAATACCGAAGCAAACAGTAAGCCTAACTAAAGACTAAATTACTATGCTAGATAAATCTCAGTAAACAAATATTGAAAAGAAATTTGGTGATACACATAATAAATGATTGAATATTCAACTGATAAACACCTTTTCTTCTGGATGAGGGACTAAGGTGCACACGAATTATTGACTTTATTTGGAAACATTGAGGTGTGCATATACTGGCTTTGGAGAATGTGTTATTCCTTTTTATAATTCAGTCATTTCAGGTCACTTTAATATTACTTCTTCCATTTCTTTATTTTAAGGCAGCTGAAGATGTTTATGAGCAAAACATGACTGAGCCAGCCTTACATGTATTAAAATGTGATATTAAATTGAAAATTGAATCTTGTAGATCAGAACTTTTTCTCTTCAGCAAAGACCCAGAGAGTGCTGCTAAAAACCCTGACAATCAACCAGATTTAGTAACCTATCCAAGTCTAGGTACCTAGAAACACATTGATATATTGAATTCTGTGAATCGCTAGTGAAGGTGTTAAGCTGGGATATGATTCTAAAAATGACTATTCTTTCCTCAAAATAAATACAAAAGTTAGAATATGTCTGCTTTAACCCCGCAAGTGGATATATTAGAATGGTGAATTTTAAATTAGTGCTCTGCACCCTTGGAGATCAGTAGATAATAAAGAAAGTGTGCAAATATGTCCTACATGAACGTGCTTCAGCTGGTTTTTAAATGACAAGAAAAACCTCTTTTTGGCTCGGGTTTGTTTTACTCTCTATAGTATGCATCAGTCTTATTCCAAAGGAGTTTTGCTAGGGCTCTGTGCGTTGGCCATGACTTTTTCACCTTACTTTTGTGTTCGATTTGCTGATGCCTTATTGAGTTTTAGGGACTACTTCTTTGTGTGTGTGTATCTGTTACGGTAGTCTTTTAATGCTGTGGTCAGTATAAGCCAAATGCCCCTCTGCCACCTCTGCCTCCTTCCTTTTCCTTCCACAGGTGGAAAGCCTTGGAGAGTGAAAAATAATATCACAAAATCATAAAGAGGATGAGTCTGACCTCTTTCCAGCCTATTTTCAGACCTCGCTGTTCTCCAGCTTCAAGCGCACAAGCACCCCAGAACTTCCAGAAGCAGGTTTCCAGACAATTACTGCAGCCTGCATGCTGCTTCCATGTCCTTGGTCTTCCTTCTTCTCGGCCACTGCACTCTTCTGTCTGATTTGATGGGGCAGGTGATTCTCAAATGCCTTTTTCTGCAGGTTCTAGGATTGCAGCAAATTTTTTTACAATCTGATGGTAAGCCAAACACACTAGAATTTAATTTTTCTTTATGTGTAGAAACTCTTCTCTATGAAGGCGTTTCATCAGCATTTGAGAGAAGGGGGGTCTTCCATACAGAATGGCCTCCTATGGTTGTTCTAATTCACAATGGGATGCATCAGGCTTTTATAAGTGAGAGGGCACAATTTTCTCCTTTTTCCTGTAGGCTCTCCATTAAGACTACTCCACTTGTGCCTTTATCACTTATGTGAAAATCTTCTGCTGTGACTACTAGTCATCAATGTGACTACTAGTTATCAATGAACTTTAGGTAATCCAGTGCCATGAAAATTATTTATCTTTTATTTTCACAGTTGTATTGGGTCTGGTTGGCCAACATTGGGCATGACAAAGTACTGTGAGGTGTTAAACTTGGCTGGCCCACCCAGTTGCTCTCTCATGCCCCCTCCTCAGCAGGACAGGAGAAGAAAATACAATGAATAAATTCATGGGTTGGGATAAGGACAGGGAGATCACTGATCGGTTACCATCACAGCAAAACAGTCTTGACTTGGGGAAAGTAATTTAATTTATTGCTTATTAATAAAAGATGAGAATAGTTAGAAATAAGAACAAAACTAAAAGCACCCTCCCACCACCCCCTTTTTCTTTCCAGGTCCATCTTCACTCCTAACTCTTCTATCTCCTCCCACCAATTGGCACAGGGGGATGGGGAAGAGGGAATTGTGGTCAGTTCGTAACACTTCATCTCTGCTACTCCTCCTCCTCATGCTGTTTCCCTGTTCCAGTGTGGGGTCTCTTCCATGGGATACAGTCCCTCGAGGAGTTCTCCAACATGAGTCTTTTCCATGGGCTACAGTTCTTCAAGAACTGCCACGGCATGGGTCCTTCCCTCGGACTGCAGTTCTTCAGGAACAGACTGCTCCAGCGAGGGTCCCTTCCATGGGAGACAGTCCTCCACAAACTTCTCCAACGTGGGCCCTTTCCGTGGGCTGCAGTTCTTCACGAACTGCTCCAGCGTGGCTCCCCCTTCAGGCACAGACTGCTCCAGCTTGGGTCCCCCGTGGGTTCACAAGTCCTGCCAGAAAACCTTCTCTAGCGTGGGCTCCTTTCTCCACGGGGCCACAGGTCCTGCCAGGAGCCTGCTCCAGCGTGGGGTCTCCACGGGCTGCAGCTTCCTTCAGGGCTCATCCACCTGCTCCGGCGTGGGATCCTCCACAGGCCTCAGTGTTAGTATCTGCTCCACCGTGGACCTCCCTGGGCTGCAGGGGGACAAATTGTTTCATCGTGGTCTTCCCATGGCCTACAGGGGAACCTCTGCTCTGGCACCTGGAGCATCTCCTCCCCCTCCTTCTTCACTGACCTGGGGGTCTGCAGGGCTCTTTCTCCCACATTTTCCTCACTCTTCTCGCAGCTGCCACACAGCGTTCTTTACCCTTTCTTAAATATGTTATCATGGGCTCAGCTTTAGCCAGTGGCGGGTCCATCTTGGAGCTAGCTGAAGCTGGCTCTGTCCCACAGGTGTCTTCTTACAGAAGCCACCTCTCCAGCCCCCACTACCAAAACCTTGCCACCTACGCCCGATACCACAGTTTTGTTAAACCCAAATGTAGTTACGGCCTCTAGTGAATGCATTTAGACATACAGGGAGAGTATGAAGAATGCTGAACATGTGACAGGGCCACGGCAAAAGAATGCCAGTTTATGGTAAAGGCCTGAAAGCTGACAACGGACAGAAAATTTAACTGCCAAGAAAATTTTTAATAATGAAACTTAGTTGTTAATTTTCTGTCACTATTTGACTAAGCCGGGTTTTTTTTGTGGACTAGCACATATTTTGTGTCCTGACCATCCTACCCTGATGACTGAAGGTCATGGAGAACAGTGCATGGTTTGTGAACTTCCTTCTTGATTTCAAGGTATAAAGGGTGAAATTTATTCCCGTGTGAGTGAGCCATCATGGAAGATAATGAGGACTATGCTACGGGACAGCTATCTCGCTCACTTCTCGAGCGGGGTCAAAGACTCTAGCATGAAATCAGTATTAAATCCCTGAAGTGCTTAGAATTTCCCTTTTCAGAGCTTTTCTTCCATCCTGTTTGCACTTATGTTGGTCTAGTTCAAGAAGTGTGCTGAATTCTGGGGAAAATATATATGTTTCTTCCTTTGCTAAACAAAAGGTAAATAAACTTTCTAAGACATCTCTGCTCACAGTATGATGGTAATAAGAAAACATATTGCCTAAGAGTTAATTGTGCTATTTCATATCAAAAGTGTTTGTCCCAAAAGATTCATAAATATTTTATTTCTGTACTGTAAAATGTTATTTTCCTTTTTCCCCCCATTTGCTTTTCTATACTTTCTTAATGGCTTTACTAGCAAAAAGTCTGTTGAGAATATGTAAAATCTCTTTCTTGATGCTCATTAGAACAATTCACTGAATATTAAACATACCAGAAAGCTCAGTGTTTGGTATCTATTTTATGACTGGATAAGTCCTAAGCAGTCCTAAACAGGTCACAGGCCTCAGTTTAAGGATGTTTGTTTGTAATAAAAGCTCTCCTGCACCTGGCTTTGTGCTTTGTAAGAAACTGTTTTTCTCCAGGGTACAATTACCTGAAGCTTTTTTTCCAGCCAGCAAGTAGAAAGGATAATGGGCAAAACTCAAGTTACACCAAATATTTGGTCTAGAGTTTGGCTTTGCAATCTATGGGATATTAACCATAAGAGCTTGAAATCCCATGAGAACAATAGGTTACTATTTTGTGGATGTTTTAAAAGGCTCTAATTTAGACTAAACTTCCTTCAATTTTTTTAGTTCATATCAGAGCCTTTAGTCAGGAACATGAACCATGTTTTAACTAGATTTTCCCATTCCACCAAGAAAAAAGGTAGTGTTTTTCTTAGTGAAGTTTAATATTACTAATGGTTCTTATTCTATGGAAGGGATTTTAGAAGCTGATTTGGATTAACTGGGAGTATTATTATTCTTTCTAATTGATTAAAAAGTGTTCTTGTTCTGTACCAATGCTCCATTTTGTACAGTACCTCCAGCTGCATGAGGCAGAGGTAAGGGAAAGCACACTCATGTAGATGGGTGTTCCAGAAATACAGGCTTGATGGAGTAAGACAGAATAACATGGAAACACCTTGCAAGTTAGAGTTTCAAATTAAATGCAGTATTGAATTATACTTACCCTTGCAGAAAGGTAGCAGTGGTGACACTAAAATAATACTTCAGCAACAAACCCTTTTGAGAATATTGCCTGAAAAATCCATTGTCAACCCAGGTAATTATAGGAAATGAAGCACGATTTTACTAACAAGACCATACAAATAAACCCCTGTATAAAACTGATACTAGAATCAGGGTCTTTCTTTAGGGAAAGACTGTCATCTAATGCACTGTAAGATTATACCAATCTGAGAAGGAATGGCTTTAAGTGAGAGATGACATACTTTATTAGATGAGCTGACGAAGAGCAGTCATATACCCTCATATAAAATTAGACATCTAAAACGTTAATAGGTTTATAGAAATGCTGCTTATAACACTGTGAAATTGTTTTCACAGTTCCAGCATTCATCTCAGAGTATCTAGAGTAAATGCAAACACCAAAGTGACTTTAAATGGCCAGATGCTATTGTAGTAGTGCACGTGGATGTTTTTACATGTGTTGCTGCTGGAGGAGGACAGGACGGCTCTCTGCTATTACTTTCCCTTTACACAGTGATGACAGACTGTGTGAGTAGTTAGACTGAAGCATACAAGACAGCGCAAAGTTATCACACTTGTTTAACACGTGGTACCTTGGGTTCCTGCGCAAACGTGAATGACACATTTTAAAAGCCACGTATCTCAGCAGATCCTTTGGAAATTGTCCTACACCACTCTTAATGACATTTATCAGAGATAAAGCATGTGTTTTGTAAGATTTCACAGAGATTACAGACAGCTAAAAGTAAATGTTTTAATAAGACGATCGTTCACAGTTACCATCATTTAAGCGATTTCTGATTACAACAAATGACAGAATCTTCACCCAAGCGGGGCATCACATGTGGGCTGGGATGAAACTCTGCTTATGAACCAGGAGGCTCTTACGTTCTCAAACCCCATAAGTAATTAGTAAGTCATTTGTCAGATTTTAATAATAGGCATTCAATTTTTACTGAGGCACACTGACTCCAGATGGCATAGAACTCATCAATTTCCTACACAGCGACACTTCCGCAAGGTTTGGGACACACGGGAAAGGAATGATAGACCATGTCTTCTATAATACTTAGCCAGGAAGGGGACATGGTTTAAGTCCCTCCCTGGCCCAGGGAAAAAGCACAGGTTTGGCTACGAACTGTAAAACTTCATCGTGCCAAAGGTGTGAAGCCATGAATTTGAAGGCACAAAATATCTGTTTTATTGCACCTGTCTTTGCCAATTCTTCTCTTTACAATTCTCTGAGACGGGTCCTTGGCCATTAAAGAGGTCCCATTGATCTCCTGCTCTGCTGAATGTTCAGAACAAGCTGTTCTATTCTCCACCTTCCTTGATGTTCTCCTGTCTTCTGTCCTTTGAGTCTTTACTCTTTCCTTCACTTACCATGTCCTAACCTTTCCTTTTCTGTGGAACTTCAGATGAGCGAGATTACCCTGCAGGAAAGAAAGAAATGGGCAAGTAGTTTCTGAAAGATATATGACTCTTGCAGGCAGGGAGTCATCACATTTTAGATTTTGAATGTTACATTAAAAGTACAGCATTAAAAAGACTTTACATAGACAGATTCTACTGACAGCTGTGCACAACATAGAGAATCTCTGCTTCTATATTTATCTGGTATCTCTATTTTAAGTTAATTATATGAGGGCTTGTTTGTTTTTAAACTTTATCTTCATGAAATACTAATGTTTGAATGGACAAATTACTTTCTTCTAACTCTGGATTCCCTTGGGTTTTTGTGTGTTTTAAGCTAGAGTCTTGACAATCCTGAAGTCTAATTTCTTTTCATGTAAATACTTGAAGCTCAAGAATATGATTTAAATCTAAAGCATTAAAAAAAAGAGAGCGTTTCCTTTTATACAGTCCCCAGCAGAAGAGTGTTCTACTTTCCATTCAGTAACAGTGCTTGGACTATATCAAATGCAGTTTTAAAAGTGAGGTCATGATGCTATGATTCAAAATTTGTCAGATGTAAAGCCATAAGGGATTTTTAGAAGATGAAAAGACTAGACTTCTGATGTGACCTGATGCAGCTGAGTAACTCCCAAAGTCACAAGTCAGTTTCTGACTATAAAAGAGACATCTGATCAGATTGTCATGCTTTATGTTTAATGGAGTGTTACAAGGACTTTGACACAAACCATTACCCACTATTTACTTATTCAAGGCAGAAACCTACTGGAAAATTGAACGAAATTATCCATACTTTAACAGCTTTGGGCAGATTGCAGTATGATCAAAATTTCTAAAACATGCTCTTTTGAGAACACTGATATTAAATGCTCTTGAATTCTTGTATTGTACTTTAATCATTATGTTTTACTAAATAATTTTTAACCTCAGGATGCTAAACAGAAATGTTGCCAATATTGCAGTTTATATCTGCCATCCACGGCCATGTTACAGAAAGATCTATTATTGACTAGATTCAAATGGTAATCGGTTGTGAAGCTGTTTTTCTTTCACATCTTACCATTCTTCGAACAAAACTATGTTAGTCATTTTTTTTAGTATTTACAGTACCTTTGGGAATCAAAGCCATTGTAAAAATCACTAGCAATAACTCCAGTCTTTGTTGTTATTAGGAATTTGAATTTTCGACTAAAAGAAGATGCTCAGAGGAATCTTGGTTACATCAAACTGCACAGAGGAAACATGTTGTTGAATAATTATTTCAAAGCCTATTGGTTACTACTCAAAAGTGAAAAGGGTGAAATCATAATGCTTGTCTAGAGAGGGATGCTATTGTGAAATAACCAGTGAAGCAAAGCATGATACCTCTCTTGCAAATCCACTGTTATTACACAATGGGAGAGTGTGTGACGGTCACGGACTTTTTCTGAAACTTAGAAACCCAAATGATTTGAAGACTCTGAGGGTGGTATAAACATGCTCACATAAGGAAGAAGAGTGAAGTAAATATTCTGGCCATTTTTTTTTTCCCCTGCAGAAGTGACCAGGGCTTATATAATTATTCTCTTATGTGATTACCAGATGAGTTCACTATAGACACCAAATATGAGCTAAGTAATCCAGCAAGCAGATTATATTTTCATTCAGGACACTAATGATATTATAGGAAGTAAGAAAAAAAGAATTCTAAACCTCTGACAACTTTTGGAAATTCTGTAGTTAATAGAAAAGGATCACAAGCAATGTGGGGACTCTTCACTTTTCACTGACTTTTCACTCTCCTTACACAAGTCAGAGTACTCATTTGCACCAGGCTAAATTGGACCTAAGCACTGTTTGTCTGCAGAGAAGAAATCTAAGTGGTTCAGGATATACTTCAAAAGCAAGTAAAATGAAATGTTAAGTATAATTTAAGAAAGAAGGGTTTTGAACAAATAACTGAATCAATTTACTGATCTGTATCTTTATTAAGTGTAATCCATTCTGAATTTTTGTGTGGATTTTATTTCTGATGAATCCTGTAATTGTAGAGATTTTTATCAGATTAAGCTTTGCCCTACAAGGCAAAGTATCAGATTGGTTTTCACCATCTACCTGCATTAAGAGGGCCTGGAGGTCGATCATATCAGCAAAACATCTATCTATGACGGGGAAGGAAAGTTGACTAGAAAGTATTTCTGGTATCTGCAATGATATTTAAAGCAATTGTCAAGAACCAGGTTTAAGTGAGGAGGTTGACATACATTTGAAAGGTTTACTATTGAAATGTTCATATGGCTTCCAATATTTTAATGACATGTAAATATTAATGAAAGGATGTGCACCACACCACACTTTTTTTGAGGTAGAATGACATCTATGTCATCACTTGTAAATTCCACAAAACATATCTTAACACCTGATTTTCACATGTACTGTATTCAGACAATATTTTTAAAAGAACTCTGGTGCCTTTAGACAGATTTCTTTGAGAGTTCTATTAAATCTGGTGCCCCAAAAAGGAATTTGCTCATTAGACCAACTAAGTAGAAATAATTGAACAACTCATAGAATTGTAAAATCATTGAGTTATTTAGACAGGAAGACACCTCTGGAGGTTGAATCCAACTCTCTGCTCAAAGTAGGTCCAATTGGCTCAGATAGCTCAGGGACTGTCCAGTCAAGTTTTGAATATCTCCAGGGATAGGGATTGCACAACCTCTTTGGGCAGCCTGGGCCAGTGTTTGACCATCCTCATAGTGAAAACATTTTCTGTGATACCTAACTGGAATTTCCTGTACTTCTACTTGGGTCTGTTACCTCCCATCCTTCTTCTGTGCTCTTTTGAGTCTGGCTCTGTCTTCCAGTTGTTGTCCCATTAGGCAGTTGCAGATAGCTATAACATTCTCTTTAACATTCCCTTCTCCAGGCTGACTAAATCCTGTTCTCTCCATCTCTCCTTGTCTGCCACGTGCTTCAGCCCTCAACCAAATTGTTACCACACTACTGGATTTACTGCCATCTACTAACATTTTTCTTCCACTGGGGAGCCTAGAGCTGGGCAGAGTACTCCCAGTAGAGGTTCACAAGTGTAGGGGGCAAGAACAATTTCCCCCAGCCTCCTGGCTGTACGCTGTAAATGCAGCCCCGGAGGCTCTTGGCCTTCTTTGCTGCAAGGGTGCGCTGCTGACCCACGCTCAGCTTGGTGTCCAGCAGAATCCTCGTGTCCTTTGCGGCAAAGCTGCTCTCCAGCCAGTCTGTCCCCAGACTGGTCCCAGTCTATGCTGTTGTGTGGGTTACTCCATGCCAGGTGCAGGAGTTTGCATTCACCTTTGTTGGAGGGCAGCACCACTTTTTCCAGCCCTCCACTACTCCCCCAGTTTGGAATCGTTTGGGAACATGCTGAGTGTGTAGTCCATCCCATAGTCCAGATTGTTAGTGACAATATTAGACAGAATTGCTTCTAGTATCAGTCTTTGAAAGCTGTCACTAGTAACCAGCTACCTGCCGGAGCTCTGTCACTGGTCACAATCCCTAGAGCCTGTTAGTCCAGTGAATTTTCCACCCACCTTATTCATCCACTCTAACGAGTCCGGGTAATACCAATTTGGCCATAGGTGTGCTGTGGGACAGCGTCAAAGGCTTTACTAAATCACGGCATGCAACATCCGCTGCTCTTCCCCTGTCCGAAGCATGGATCATGTCATTGTAGAAGGCAACCAGATCAGTCAGGCATGATTTACCCTTCATAAAGTCTTTCTGACTGTTCCAAGTCACCTTCCTGTCTTCCATGTATTTGGAGACTGTTTCTGGGAATATTTGCTTTGTAACTTTCTCAGGGACCGAGAGTGAGTTAAGGCTAATTGGTTGTCTGTAGTTCCTGGATCCTCCTTCTTGTCCTTGCGTTACTGAACAATAATATATTGTTAATGGAAGTGTGCCTTACTGAGGGAAACTCTTGCAAGGGTTCGCTTATAAGAGGAAGTCCTAAAAGATGAAACTCCATTATAAAACAGTATCTTGGATGAAAAAAGCTCCACCTCACCTTACAGAAAAGTAATTCTAAAACCTAAACACATACTAAAATTATTTGTGGAAGTTAAACTACAAAGACCTGTGAGTCTTTGTGTTACAGGACTGGCTTAATAATGGTTTAGTGAACTACATTCACTTCAATTCAGTATTGTTCTAGATATGATTTTTCCTGAGTGTGAAATTGAAGTAAGTAAGAGGACTGAAATAGAAAATAATGGGATTGAAATGTCCTCTGGGCAAAGATACCCTAAGCCAAGCTTGTAGATGAAAACTTTTTTTAGTAAAATGCCTGTCTTATCTAGAAATACAGAGCATGGCAGCTCTGTCTAAACCATGTAGAGAACTGCCTCTAAATAAATAGAGATTTTCTATGAAAGAAGGCTAAAACCCATGAAGAATAACTCCTATTTGTCAAGAGTAAACAACATTCATGGTAACAATGTTCTAACTGTTCATTGCAATATACTGATAACTAATTACAGCAAGAAAACTCAAGGCTAAAGTGACATAAATAAAGCTTAATACTAAATTTAGATAAGGGATATAGCTTGCGTGCCACAAGAGTTTTAATTTTTTCCAGTTTTAAGAAAATATTGATTATAGTGCATGTACAGATGCATTTATTACAGAAGATCATTTTCAAACAGAAGCTATATTGGTAAGCTGAAAGGCTTGCAAAGAGTGGACAAAACTGGTTACTCTGCTTCCAGCAACTCATTTGAAACATGTTCAGTAAATGTATAGCTGTCACTGTGAATATATCTTGCATTCCGATCAGAACCTGAGGCAGGGAAAATTCCCTCTCATATTAAGGCTTATTGGCATAGCCCATCCTTTTCAGTACTCAGGACTGAAATTACTGTCCTAAGAGAAACCACTGAAAAGATAATTGTTCAATAGGCCAGTCAACCTACAATATGTGAGGAATGTACTTTTAAAATTAATTTTACCTTGTCTTATTAAGTAGTTATCCTTTCATGAGAGAGCTGTTTGAATCTCATTTGACTTACTCCTCATTTATATGATGAAAAATAGGAACATGCAGGAATTTGTAAATCTGTTGAAGGGCAAGTGGTACTGCTGTAAATGTAAAGTTGAGAAACAGAAGAACAGTGACAGTACCCTTCAAATGTAACCCTCCTGGCAATTCAGCCAAATAATAAAACCTTTGTAGACCTCTGAATATGCCATTGATCAATCAGATACTGCTTTTACCTCTTATGCCCCCATTTGAAATTATTTTGAAAAATGCAGAGAATATAGACATAATTTAAGGGAAAAAAGCCTGTGAACAGTGGAAAGAATTCAATATGTGTAGGTGAATAAAAAGAAGATGATCACATGACTCGTGCCTTGTCTACTGCTATCTTCCCATCAAGAAAATGCCAAATGTTAAAGAGATCTTCAGCTTAACAGACTGAAAAGGTAACAAGAACTTAAATCTCAAAGATAAAGACTGGCAAATACAATCTAAAGTAACACTTTATTAAAAAAAAAAAAAAAAAAGCACAACACAAACTAGTAAAGATGAATAAAGATGAAACTAATAAAGATAAATGACCATTCAGTAAAAGTATGACGGGGAATAATGTATTTTGTTTAGTTAGTGAGTTAGCTTCTGTGGCTTGCAGTTCAACCCTAGAAGGAGAAATGTGTTTAACTCAAGCTTAGTCCATGGGGTGCAATGTAGCATAAAACAGATAAAACAATCACAGGTATGCTGCCTGACCACATGTGTACCAGGCTGCATGTCAGATTTTCAAGGCAAGACATGGAGGTGTACAAAAATGAAAAAAAAAAAAAATGGCAATTTGTTCAGTAAAACAGGCCATGTTAGGCTAACTTAGTGTACTAAATAACTTCTTTTTTCTTTTAAAGAGGAGAAATATAAGGGGTCTTGCCAATCTAGACAAAGAGCCATAGAAACATAGAATAATTGAGGATGGACAGGACCTCTGGCATCATCTGGTCCAAACCCAGCTAGTTTAGTTTAGATGGGGCTGCTCGTTTAATAAAATCCCGCTTACAGAAGGTGGAGAGCAGGAAGTCTGTAAAGTAACTGTGAGGTAGGTAAGTATGTATCTTACTGTAGAGACAGTAACAAAAGATAATGATTTAAAGGAGAGTATAAGATGGGAGAGACCAGGATGAACCAGAGGACCAGTATTCTCAAATATTTTAGTTCATGGGACAGTGTTAATGAAATTTGGCCATGACAAAAAGTTCAGAGGCATCATGAACAACTAAAATAGTGTCTACCCTTGACAAATGGAGTAATAGAATGGATTTTATAGCACAAACAGTGCATGGTCAGATATCCTGGGACTAATAAAATTATTTTTACAATGAATTGCAAATTATTCACAAATATATAAAGAAAATCCTGATTATTTCACAGGACTGTGAGCCACCTATATGATGCATCAGTGAAAAGTGGTAAAAATGGGGTAAGTTGCTGTAAATTATTTGGTGATGGCTTAGTAGATAAAGGAGGCCCACTTTTAAGTAGCTGCTAGACCAGATAATATTTTCGGCCTGTGTATAAGTAAGGGCCATTAATGATGGATTTGGTTGAGAAGAGGGAAATCACACTGGGTAAAATAAAATTCCTGATTGACCATTAGGAGTTGTTAAAAGTTGTTCTTGTGACACACTGTCTAGATACTTCTTACTAGGCATGTGCTTATGAAGGGTCTAGGAAACTACTCCCTTGCTGGAGCAAGAATTGAAATAAATCTGATCCATGGCAAACACTCAGTGCTAAAGGGAAGAAAATGTGTACTGCAGGAATTATATGAGTGACTTTGTTATCAGCTTTTACAGAGAAGATGAAAGCTATAACCTTTCTGCAACTGGGCTGCTTATACATTAACTGGACTTTTCGTACAGTGAGAAAAATTTCAGGTTTTGTTAGAGTTGGAGCAAGTTTCATTTCAGCTTATTTCAAGAATTCCTGATGTATTAATGGAACATATGTGTTCTTTGATGATATTTCGATACCCACCCCGGCAGTTAGTAGGAAGAAACATGCAACCTGAGACAAGTGGAGCTGCCTTTTCCGTAGTCACAATATGACATCAGAACTGCCTTTCATGATGGCTCAAAAAAAAGCTGTGGTAAATTCATGTTAATGTGCAATAACATCCTCAGGATGAAGAACTATGTGTAGCTACAAGTATTTGAGTTGCCCTTTCAAAGAATTTCACTTCATACTGGATCATATGAAGAACATAAAAGTTCTTGATGAGGGCAATTGTTTTGATTAGGTAAAACTAATAAAAAATGAAGTAAATGTCCAATATATATGGTGCCTTAAACTACTCATACACACAGAGGTCAACAGCTGTAAGGCTGCATAGCGAGTAGAAAATAGCAGGGGGAAAGTTTCACAAAAACTTCCACAGAAGGCATTAAAACATGATTACAACAGTACATGAGAAGTTTCTTCAAGAGTAATAAAGATCTTGTGAGATATGATCAGGCTTAATCTGGATTGTACTTAAACCTGTGGGGGTATTTCAGATTTCTCTGTATTGAGTAGCAGCAAAAGAAACTGAAATCCTTGCAGAGTGGAATCGCTGTGCGGAGGATTCAAAAGAATTTGCTCACCTTAGACGTTGGCAAATGTAATTATAAAAATATCCCAACAGAAAACAGAGGATATGCATAGATCACAGGAGCTTGGATCAGGCATGTGGGACTAGTTTTACAGAAGGTAGAACAGCAGATAAACGGAAAAACAAAACCAATTGGGAAAAGAGACTGTTTGTACAGCTTCGTCTAGGAATGTTTCCACCTTACGTCTTCTGCACTGAGCGTGGCTTAATCGCACAGAAGCATTTGGGCCAACGCTGTGGATAGGTGCTGCCTCTGGCAGCGGGCTGGCTCCGCTCTGAATCAGAGGGAGAGATGCCTCCTCCATCCCACTCTCTGCTGCCTGGGGTTTTCCTTGGACTCCTTTCAGCTAAACACTGGGTAGCTCTGATCCTAATTAGCTTTTGTGATCTGAGAAGACCACAGCCTGAAGTGGTATGAATAACTTCAGGTCCCAGTGTAAATAGGTGTGTGGCAACAGTGCGAAAGCTGATGGCAAACATTTCCTGTAGATTCTTTTGGTGTTCTCCTTTATCAAGAAAAATTAAAATATGTTATGTAAATCCCCTGAAAATCTCTTTCCCTTCCCCCCAAAAGACTTCTTTCCTCAAAATGCCCTCTTTCACAAAAACTGCTGCAGGCGTTAATACCACCAAAACAAACAAACGAACAACCCAGCCCAAACCAAATACCACCCCCACCCCCCCCCCCCAGCACAAAAACCCTAAAACAACCTGGAAAAGCAGAAATCCTGCTAAAAGAGGAAAGACTGTCATTACCATTTAAAGAGTGCAAGGTGTATAATACACATGAAACTATTGCATGGTTCTCCAACAGATAAGAAAAATCTCAGATGGGAACACATCTTAAAGGGATACACTTGTTGTGGAGGGGAATTCACAGTACTGCCAGGCAACAAATTAGAAGAGCACTACTGAGTTCTGTTGCCCTTCCCTGAGAACCGAAACTAAGTATAACTCTTATGACTCATAAATAATTTATTTTTATAGTAGAGTGGATTGGTTTTAAAATTAAATCCACAAAGCTTAAATTCTATTAATGAGTTAAATTGCTATCTTCCTTCCAGAAATGATTGGACGTTTTCTGGTGGGACGCTTTTTAAGTGAGGAAGCTCAGATTCACTGAATTGAAACACGTCGATATCAAGAAAACATTTGTCAAAACTCGGCAGATTTCTGATGGGGAAAAAATACCCTGGCTTTCTGCCAGCTTGCCTGATTGCCTTCATCACTGTATGGCTTTGTTTTCTGACAGGGAATGCTGGAGCTAGACCTCCGTAAGTGCCTATTCTCTTGCATTTAATAGCATCAGGCCCTCCTCTGCCAGTTCAGCTTCAAGGCTTGCCATTGAGGAAAGCTGAGTGCTCAGATAGCAAATAATCCAGAAAAGCTGTCAGCCAAGGAGATTTGCTCTCGGCAACCTGGCAGTCAAAGCACCTGAGTGTTTATTGAATGGGGAGCCAGAGAGCCTTCAGAATTAATAGGGAGTTCAAGAAACCAGAAAACCAGGCTGCGAATTACCAGTACGGTCCCAAAGCCATTCCTCTTAATAGACCACTTTGGGTACTGCAGAGGTGGAAAACCTGAAAGTTTAAAAACCTCTTTGCACTAATATTTCAGACCCCTTAGCTGGCTGCCTGAGATTTTCAGGCAATTTCTAAGCTTCAGAACCTAAGTTTTAAGAAAAAAACCCTGTGCAGTGTGTGATTCATACTGAAATCACAAGCACTGGCTGTTAAGCAAGCAATACAGTAAAAGGTTGGGTTTGTCGTGGGAATTGCTGTGCTGTCTCAGACCCATGGTTCACTGAGAACCAAAGGCAGTGCCTGAATTCATGGGAATATGAGAAGCTACACTAGAGAAATGTATTAGAGTCTGTTTCCATGAACATATCATTCTAATTTCTGATTACTCTTTGAAATAAAAAGCTTAATTTGCATTAACTATTGTATCTTTGGATGCTAGCAGATGCTAATCTTCCCCAGTATAACTGAAGGTCTCTTCAGTGGTAAAATTCATAGTCCAATATTGAAAACTTTTCTTTTATTTTTTATTGGCTTTGATTTTTTTTTTTTAATATCTTTATTTTATCATTAGAGTGACTAGTTTTTAACAGATCTATCTCAGATGACAATTCCACCACTATCATTAACAAGATCTTGATCAAAATTTGTAGACTTAATTTGGACAGTACCGTGGAAAAAGTGATTTTTCAAAACTGAAGCACTATTGAAATCCATCCCACCTTTGTTAATCAAAATGTCCAATATCTGGGGTTTACTTTCTGTTTAACAGAACTAACGTGCATGTGGAAGTATGTACATAGAATGATTTGTCATACCTGAGTCAAGCAGACCCTGACACCTTGCTGTAGGCACGGGCATGTGCCTTACTAGTGGATATAAGCTAATAGCCAGTCCTACACAGCAGAAGACAAGGGATGCACAACTTTTTCTGTGAATGTGAGGAAAGTCACAATTGCTCAATCTAAATTAAAATTTTGCTGACATTTTGGCTGCACTCTCCTAAACTCAAAACAGCTCAGTATTTCATGTGGTTAGCCCCTTTTAAAACCAGACTCTGTAAAATTATTATCTCTTTTTTTTGGTGTGGTTGCATTATATGTAGTTATATATAACTATTGCTTTAACAGAAAACCAGCCAAGAAGACTCTAGGAATGGCTTCAGGTAAAATTTTCAAAAGCCTGAATGGAAGGCAGCCTTTTGAAAATGCTACTTAGATTTCAATAGAAGAGTGAAGCTATGGAGCTAAGAATTATTTCGTATTCATTTTTTTAAGTAAATGTGTAATAGTTTTGTTGTTTTCAGCAGTGAGAACACAAGTATATAATGAGCTAAAACCTGGCATTTTTGTACACTGACTTTGGAGAAATGTAAAAATTCTACCTGGTGCTTTCTCCTTTGAATTGCAAATTTGCTAGCTAATGGGGCACAGAATAGAACATCACAAGGCTTGTCCAATTTAACATCAGCATTATATCTCACCAATGAAACCTGATAGGCTAAGTGATTTGGGGATAAGTCATGGGGGACTCTTTTCATAACAGGCTTTCTTCAGAGATCAGGAGGCTCCACCAGTGAGGTGTTAGCCCTCCAATCTGCTAGAATGACATCCTTACAGCAATATCTCACAGCTATGTGCGTGGCTTCTCCTTGTTTCACAAGAAATCAGGCAAACGCACAGATTTATTAGCAATTCATTTCGAACGGTAGTCTCTCCCCAAAGTACCATCCAATCTAAAAATCTCCCTTTTGCAACGTAATCCTGCCGTGACACAGTCTGGAGAAGTTCCCCTCATGACCCCCAGGCAAACCACCCTGGATATTGACTCTGTTCAGCCATCTCCCTGTTAATCCTCAAAATCATGCCTGCAGCTGAATTCCCATCGTTGCCTGAAAAGTTCTCTCCTCGATGCGAGTTTCTGGTTTGCTGAATTACCATGAATAGGCTGTTCAGTAGTCTAGAGTTTGTATCTCCCTTCCCATCACAGGTTTTCAGTACCCAAAACAGTTCTTGGGTATCTGTGTGCAAGGAGCTATGTGATAAGCTTCCTTTTTACTATTCAGTAAGATACTTTACTGCAAATTGTGCTTACACGAAAGAAATCAAGCATGAGGTACAGTTAGATATTATCAACTTTAGTGTTCAATATAATATCAGTGGGACAAGCTGCAAGATAAACTGTAATGGAAAACAAGGGAATAAGGTTGTGCCTCAGAGAATGATTTCTGCAGATATATATTTTGTAGATGCTTTCTGGAAAATGACCAGGTTTCATCTGAGCTACCTGAACTATGGTGTGAACTCTACTCAAAAAACCCCTGGTCATCCAAGGCTGTGATCTGTGTGAGGAATGACATGCAAGCAGAAGTCTATGTGCAGTATGTGAAAATTTTGCAACTGTATCACTGAAGTTAATGATTTCATCGGATGTTTGGTAGGATTAGAATTTGTCAGCACTTATATGGGAAATTTTTGGAGAAATCAAGGTAGCAGAAAGTGGAAGCAGTGATATAGCAGTTGGCACTGATTCATTTAAATCTGATCTACGTCGAAAATAGGTATGATATAAACCAGTGATTGCAAATTAACTGTTTTTGAACTCCTGAGCAGGTTAATCCCACAGAACTTTAGATATTCACACTGAATCATTTATTTAGACTTCCTTTAAT
This sequence comes from Astur gentilis, assembly GCF_929443795.1. NCBI lineage: Eukaryota > Metazoa > Chordata > Aves > Accipitriformes > Accipitridae > Astur > Astur gentilis. Next base: position 1,342,394 of record NC_064892.1, read on the forward strand.
AATCAATTTCATTTTAGCATATGATTCATCTTATTCTAAAGGTAGAAATCTAAAATAGGGCATATAAATCACATCCTCTGGGCGTCTCTATCTTTCTATTTGACTATAAAGATGACTCGTTTGATTATAAACATCTCAGCTGTAGATGTCTGAAGCTAAATGAGATGAATCACATCCTCTGACTCTAAAATAAGGGTCTTTATTCCAAATTACACACTTCAGAATTGAGAATATGGGCATCCATACAAGAAGTCAATCATAAATTCCAAATTAACCTCCCACGATAAGGGAGGCCTTAACATTGAGTTAAGGTCTTTTCATTGAGTCGATAGCATCCTTCTTACGTTAAAAGGAAAGATGAGACCCTGTGCAGTCATGGTTTCAAGGCTGCATTTAATCCATTACTACAGTTTATGTTGTGTAAAGGCATGAAATACTACGTGAAAAAAAGTAAAATACCCATAATTAATATAGTCATATTCAGCTGGCAGTATAACTAGTCAGGCTGAACAAGATAGTATCTACTCTAATTTGCCACTTCCCAACATTCATAAATTCTTACTAAATTACCTTACTGTGAAACATTGCTGCTTTTCTTGATTGATAATAGGAGTTCAGAGAAAATGTGATTTACTGACATGAAAAAGAAGCTTTCTTTGATGAACTAAATTCCTACTTATCTTCGTGTCCCATTTATTGGCTAGAAATTTTGGTAGCAGCATTTCCTAACGGTTTTTGACAAATGGTGGGTTTGTACTGTGAGATGAGAAACTTCATGGTTGTGCCACAGTGACTGTGTGGGCTTGTTGTGGGCAGCTGTTCTGCCATACAGCGGCACCTTGATAGGCTGGAGAATTTGACTGACAGGGACTTCATGAAGTACAACAAGGGGAAGAGCAAAGTCCTACACCTGGGGAGGAACAACCCCATGCACCAGTACACGCTGGGGGCCACTCAGCTGGAAAGCAGCTTGACAGAAAAGGCCCTGGGCGTCCTGGTGGACACCAGTTGAACATAAGCCAACAACATGCCCCTGGGCCAAAGAAGACCAACAGCATCCTGGGCCGCATTAAGCAGAGGATTGGCACCAGGTCGAAGGAGGTGATCCTTCCCCTTTATTCAGCACTGGTGAGACCACAGATGGAGTGCAGTGTCTAGTTCTGGGCTCCCCACTGGAAGAGAGACATGGACATACTGGACGGAGTCTAATGAAGAGCCATGAAGATGGCTGAGGGACTGAAGCATGTCTCCTAGGAGGGAAGGCTGTGAGAACTGGGACTGTTCAACTTGGAGAAGTCTCAGGAGGATCTTATCAATGTGTATAAATACCCAAAGGGAGGGGGCAAAGAAAATTGAGCCAGGCCCTGTTCAGTGGTGCCCACTGACAGGACAAGAGGCAACGGGCACAAACTGAAACACAGGAGGTTCCCTCTGAACATCAGGGAACACTTTTTCACTGGGGGGGTGACCGAGCACTGGCACAGGTTGTCCAGAGAGGTTGTGCAGTCTCCCTCCTTGGAGATATGAAAAAGCTGCCTGGACATGGTCCTGGGCAACTGGCTGTAGGTGTCCCTGCCTGAGGAGTGAGTTTGGACCAGGACACCTCTGGACATCCCTTCCAACCTCAACCGTTCTTGGATTCTGTGATTTTCTTTGAATAAAAGAGTTAATATTTTCACTCAGAAGTACTTCTGTTTTCTAAAACTGAAACCTTGGCAGTTTTTACTACCCTCAAGATATATTTTTAAATAGTTTATACACTTTTTAAAATGTCCAGGTCTTCCATATTTATACTGACCTTTGCCTTCAATAAGACAAGGAGCTGAATTTGGACCATTAGTGATCACTGGAGAATTCTAAAAAAGCAGGGAGCTGTCTGTTCATGCAGAGCCGGTGGAGGTAATTTTTCAGAGTGACTGCTTCCTCTTTGACTCTGTACTCTGGGTAGAATGGAAGATAGGTGCTGTGGATGAGAGATGCCAAAGGTAGCAAAAAGCAGAATTTCCTGTGTTGGTCCTGTAAGTGAATATGCATCAGGAACAACTTAGAATGCCCTGCCCAGAGCTGGCCAAGCCTCTAAAAAGCCATATATATATACATATATATAAATGGACCAAGGCCATCCATACACCTATAATGATCAGAGCTAATTTTTTTCTAAACATCTTTCTAAATCCTCTAAATCAAGAGGAAAAAAAAATATCTTTCATTTTGATTTCTTTGAGATTTTGGAATTGAAGAATTAAAAACCTATGGCAGATCCTCTGCTGGGTCCTACTGTCTTCTTTGCTCATAGTTTGTTTTGACTTTGATATCTAGAAAGTTGAGGGTGGAATTCATGCGATAGCGTGAATGTTACCTGTGACCTTTACAGTCTTTATACAGATCCACGGGTAGTAAAAGACCACCACGATTTCCATAGCACTCATCACTGAGATAACTAAGAGTTTATAAAGTAGATGATAAATGATTTTCCTTACTAAATAAGTAAGACTAAGTGCTCTAAATAGTTTCCTTTCCTGAAATCTAGTCCATTGGTCTATATTCCATGTGTAAAAGCTGAAGATGAAAATTAGAAAAAAATCCCCCAAACCAAAACCCTTAAACCCCATAACCTAAAAGAAAACATTTCACTCCAACTGAGGCTACATTTCGTTATCCCTTTTTGGGATAGGGACATGTAATATGTTCTAAGCATCTAATATTAAAAACTACTACTCTCTTAATTGAACAATTTTAATGCCTTCCTGTTATCTGTTCCTTAATCTGTTAAAAATCCATGGAAGAAAATAATGAGGATAATTGACTACTGTTTCAGGAACACGAGAAAACAATACCTTTCCTCACCATCCCTCATACATAATTCTATATTGTTCAACCTGATCAGTAAATGGGGTTTACTGATTTGTACATTTACAATATAGCCTCTTTTCTGAAGCTGATGGAGTTGTGTACTTACAGGTTTTTTTTAAATAAAATTACGTTGATTATATCCATGTGGTCTTGATATATTGCAGATTTTTTTGTCAATTAATTCAGGTTACAAAAAACACAACACACCAAAATGAGCACTTTAAAGTATAGTATACTTAGTCTTCTATTCCTCTGTGGAAGGTCATGGGCCATTTTTAATGGTATGCTTAAATCTCATTAACTCAAATGGCTTGTGACTGATTCTCTCTAAGAATCTGACTGTGTATATATTTGTGCCTGTTTGTTTTATTAATTCCAGAATCCAGCTCCCATCTATATGAAGCTTGCTAAACTTCTGTTGCATGGGAAGCAGGGAGAGAAGAGGAAGATGTTCAGCTGGATGAAGAACCATAGGCAAAGGCATTTGTGCCTTGGAAATAGCAGAGACATTATGTTTCTCTGAGAACTATAACAAAAAATAATTGTGTCTCCTCTAAAATTCTCCAAAATGTCTTCTCCGCTACTGTCAGTCTGTGGGTGACTATCACCATCCATGGCCTCATATATATTCTGCCCTATCAGGTGCTTACAGCTGGCTCCTGGGTATAAAAGCACAGTCCAGCTGTGACACCTACGCTAATAATTTGGTAAAACACAAACTCAATTTTTATAGGAATTTTTACAGGAATTACTGATTTATATCACTGATCCCTCAGCAGAAGTTCTGAGGGATAAAATCTGTCTTGCTTAACAGCTGAAAGCACCTAGCATGTTAAAGCATACATAAGGAGTTAAACAGAACTTCAAAGCGTGTATGGAGGAAAACAACCAGTGTAATTGTTCATCTGTTGATAGAAAGACTTGGAAAGTCTTAAACTGCTGACAGGGCAGTTAATGAGTAGTCATCTGGTTATTATTATTTCAGGTCTTTATCTTTTCCTCTTCTGTAGGAAGATGTAATTCATAAGTCTCTCATTTCTTTTTTTTTTTTTTTTTTTTTTTTTCTCCTGCTACCATTAGGCAATTTCTTTTTTGTTATCCCAAACTTCAGTCTATTGACGTCAGAGGATGGCTTGTTTCAGTGGAAATAAACCCTCGCCCTTCAAAACAAAAAGACGTTACAGGGTGTGATACAAGAACAAGGTTAGAGAATATTGCAGCAGCATCAAAGGCCAAGATATTTTGGCAAGAGCACTAACTACCTGCGCTTGCGAAAACAGTGAGTTCAATTAATGTGATTCAACTAAATACCACCGTGCAAACACCCGGCTTGCAAAAGTTTACGATATAGATAGGGTGAAGTTTTTATCACTTCTTGTGTACTGTGTATATTGTGGCATCATCCAAAATATGCTGGGTACGTCCACAGGTATATTCTGTGCTCAGAGGGTTTTAACTCCAGTGACAGATGTGGCACAACAACAGGGAGCTAGAAGAACAGGCGGAGGAAACACCAGGATGGGAAGAACATAATTGCAAAGGGAAGGTCAGGCAATTATATAACTCTTCGTGCAGACACCTCGCTCCCTGCTATATATAATATTTGTAGGGTTTTTATCATGACTGTAAAAAGCTTAGTTTATCATGACCAAGGCTGCTGTTTAGATGGGTGTTTGAGGTGTTTAGGGTACAGTAGCTGCTCAAAACCAGACAATGCAATGGGAAAGGAGATTTCAGAGCAGTGAACTAGTGAAGACACTCAGATATGGGAGGTCCAACTGCAAGGCTTTGTGTCAGATGAGGCACAGCACCTACTTTCCTCCAGATCAACAACGTCACGGGTACGTGGCCGAGCCACTGGCTACGGATCCTTCCAGACTGGCGCTTGTTCTCTCTCTCCTTCTCACTCTCTTTCTGCAGTTCCGCTATTCCTGAATTTGCCAGAGCCTTTACAATGCTTCCTAAATTAAGTTCTTTCTTCTTGCCAGTTTCTTCCTGCAAGGTTCGAGCTTAATATTCAAGTACACTTCTCCACAGGTTCAGAGACACTTTCTCTATGCATTTAGGTTACAGTATTACTTTTGTTTTCTATTCTCCCCCAAGAGTTACTCAGGACCCACAGTCCTATTTCTTCCTATGTCACTTAGGCTTCTAAAATTCTCAGTCTACCTGGACCCTCTCTCTCTCTGTAGGCCTGTATTAGAAGCTGAAAAATATGACACTGGCCTCCGTTCTTGACACTTAATATGGAGGATTTCCTTCTGACAGTCAAGAGACAAGTGAATATTGTTACCTTTTCCCAGTGGGAAACTGAAGGCAAGGCTGGTTTCTGGCACACCTGAAACATGTGAGCCTGAATCAGAATTTTGGAATGTCATATTCTAAACTCCTACATAAACCCGAGGCATTTCATCTGTTCAGTCTTATGACTTTATTTTGAAGGTCTTTTGTCCAACCTGTCTCCTCTATTTTTACCCAGGTATCTCCTAAAAGAAGATGATATGCTGGCATAGTTACGAGCAAAGAATGCGACAAAGATTTAAGGGAATGTCCTGGAGATTAATGGTCATTAGAGCGTCCTTTGGCTGATCATTACTTCTTAACAAACACCCTACGCTGAGGTAATTTCTCTTTTAAAAAGGAAATTCAACTTAAAACCCAACCAATCCAAATAACATGAATAAGGATTTCTGGTTTTATTTATATGCCTTCGGTTTTTAAGAAGTAACATTCAACATTTGTTGTTCCGTGATGCTTTATTTTGCTAATTCTGCTTGTTCTTGATACTTGTCAACAAGAACTAATGAGATATCAAGAAGCAGTGTTTATTCCTGTTTGCTGCAAAATAAGTTTGTAAAGCCAAGGTTATGGTTAACTTAAGATCATAAGCAATCACACATTTTTCATGTTTAAAACTGAATGGAAAAGTAACTGTTTTGCAAGTTGAGTGTTAGGAGAACAAATCTGTCACTCCTGATCCGATGGTTGTCTAAATTGTCTTTCTTTTGTTCTCGGCTCTTTGAAAAACTCTCTGAGGAGGCATCATCAGAAGTTTCCTATTTGCTTAGGAGTCGATCCAAGTGTAAAAGTTTCCACCATGTTAGATGTTGATTTCATGGGAGATTTCCTTACAGCATTTTGCTAGGTATTTGTACAGAGCAGTAAAGCAACAAAACAAAACAGAATGCTTCAGGAATCATATAATTCAGTAGTTGTTTGTTGTTCCACTTGAAGTATGGAATCAGTACAAATTTGGTCCTTATATTTTGAAATTGGTGAAATTTTGGCCAGTCTAGTAACTGTGTTGGGTTGACCTTGGCTGGTTACCAGGTGCCCACCAACCCATTCTATCACCCCCCCCTTCTCAACAGGACAGAGGGAGAAAAAATGATGAAAAGTTTGGGGGTTTTGATAATGACAGGGAGATCACTTACTAATTGCAATCATGGGCAAAACAGACTCCACTTGAGGAAAATAATTTAATTTATTGCCAAGTAACTGTAACAGAGCAGGATAGTGAGAAATAAGAACAAAACCTAAAAACAACTTCCCCTGTGCCAGCATGGGATGTCTCCATGGGATACAGCCCTTCACGAACTTCTCCAATGTGGGTCCTTCCCACGGGCTGCAGTCCTTCAGGAGCACACTGCTCCAGCGTGGGTCCCCCACGGGGTCTCAAGTCCTGCCAGAAAACCTGTTCCAGCGTGGGCTCCTCTCTCCATGGGGCCACAGGTCCTGCCAGGAGCCTGCTCCAGCGTGGGCTTCCCACGAGCTGCAGCTTCTTTCAGGGCACATCCATATGCTGCAGGAGAATCCCTGCTCCGGTGCCTGGAGCATCTCCTCCCCTCCTTCTGCACTGACCTGGGGGGCTGCAGGGCTGGTTCTCTTACGTGTTCTCACTCCCCTCTCCCAGCTGTTGTTGCAGAGCAGTTTTTACTCTTTCTGAAATCTGTTCTCCCAGGGCCACTACCAACATCACCGATGGGCCCAGGTTTGGCCGGCAGTGGGTCCATCTTGGAGCCGGCTGGTATTGGCTCTGTCCGACACGGGGGCAGCTTCTAGTATCTTCTCACAGAAGCCACCCCCGTAGCCCCCCTGCTACTAAGCCCTTGCCACCTAAACCCAATACAATAACAAATCTTTACCCTTGTTTTATTAGCTAGAAGGGATGACACAGCTGAAAAGCTGTACTAAAGGAAAGCTCTGCACTAATGGCTGCCTGAGAATTCTGGCCTGTCTTTAGGACTGACAGGGAAACAGAGGTGAAAATTATGGTTTTCCAGAAACATACTGAAGTGGCAGCTGAAGAGGTTTGAACTCTCTGGCAACTTCAGAACCTTCCAGATCTGAACTTAAGGGAATCTCCTTTTGGTGGAAAGGAGTTTCCCAACTGTAGTACTTGATCCAAGTTTCACTGTCATCCCAGAGACGTTTAGGATCCTTGTTTGTCTCATCTGACAGCATTTTATAGTGGTGATTTGTCAGCAAAACTCTACATATTCTCTTTTACTTATACTTTAACCTTTCCCTTGACATGGAAAACGTACAAAGGACAGGAATCCGGAATCAGATCTTGTTTACTGATACCTGTAACCTTACAGGAAGGCAAAAGACACACATTTCAGAAATAGTATCATACTGATCCTAAAGTTGTCTATTACATTATTCTACACATTTGTGTGTCTGTATATGTATGCACACGTACATGTATATGTATACACACACAGGCTCATATACATACACAGAGAAAAACACAATTCCATTTTTCTGTGATTATATTTTTAAAATATTACATTAATTATAGCTAGATAAAAAGTTTCTGTTTAAAAATCTATTCATGTAGCATTTAGTGTTATTTCGTACATTCCATTTTGCAAGGTGACTTTGAAGCATTTTTATTGGACAGAGATTTTACATTTTAAGTGCATACAGCTCACAATCAGGAGATCCATTTTACATTTTTATGTGGGCACAGATTCCCTAATGTAACAGCTAGTATCATTGGTAAATTATTTCTTTATGTTGTATATGCCAAGCTACAGACATATAAATGCAAAGTGTGTACACATTCTGTTAAAAACATTTTCATTACTGAATGTAAATTGCATTATTTTTGCCAATGCTTATTCTTCAGTTTTCGTGCAAAGATCAAGCAAATCCCGACTCCTTTTCCCACTAAGTCTCTTTTAAATTGGACATATTTTTAAGTGCAGCATTTTATACTGAAAATTGCTATTCTGGAAGAAATTCTGAAGAAAGCATAAGGCATTATTAGATTTTACTGTTGAAGAGCTGGTAATAAAGGTAAAGAATCTTGCTTTTTTTGCAATGTTTCTTGCTTGTGTTTGTGAAGCTTTCCCTGAAAGTGTTTAGTTTGCATTAGATACGACAACCCCTTCTGTGTTTCTGCATTCACTTACGCTCTCAAAGGCTTTCGATCCTCGCTTGTTTGTACCATCATTCTTTCTTGTAGTACAGTGCTCTTCAAAGCCATCTTTATAGTAGCCTTCAAGCTATATTGTACACTTCTAAGGGAATTTATGCTAGGTATGAAGCACGGGTTCTGTGATGGGGTTTGTGAACGATAACTCTAGGTTGTTCCCTGCGCCGGCCACCTCTCGTGATGTTCAGTGCCATGGGAGCTCTGTGAAGGAATGGGACCGACTTACCCAACTTGCCAGGCAGGAGCCGAAGATTTGCACGTGGGAGATATGTCAGGCAGGCTCTCTACCCCTGTTAGTTATACATCATTTAAATTCCCTTCTTTGAATCATCGTGTTAGTTTGTCACAGCTATTGACAGCTGCTATCTGATCAGTCTGCTAGTGCCAGTAGTATCTTGGCAACAGCACAAAAATAGCTTTCCCCCCTTGTGAGTAAGACCAGTCTGCACAGACAAATTAGAAACGTGCTAAAGACAAAATAAACTGATATTGTGGGCCAGATTTTCAGCCTTACAACTGTGCTGCAGACAATTATTATATTGTCCAAAGCAGCCGATGGAGGATTCCTCCAGAACGGGAGAAAGCAGCTTCCAAGATGCTATATTTTTCTCCGTAGCCTTTTTGTTAGGTATGGGTGTAAGAGGACGTTGCTCTGCTGGAGGGACCTCCAGCCAGGAGGGTGAGTTTTTAGCCGGCCAGCTCCAGCTAGGAGAGAGCAGTGTCAGCTGAGCCTTGGGAATTTTTCAAGAAAAAGCTGGGAGACCCCTAGCAGAGGCTCCCCGCCTCTCCTTTTGGGAGATCTTCTAGGCCTAGGGGTTCGTGCTTGTCCCTGCCCGCGGTGCCCGACCTACCTGAAGCATCTGGAAAGCTTCACCCATCCCTCTTGTGCTGCACACGGGCAGGCAGGGTGCACAGCCCAGTAAATCCAGACCCCGCGATGGTCTCCTGCCCAGCTCCCTGCCCCCAAGGAGTCCCACGGGTGGGGTGGGGTGGCGTGGGGTGCCTACCCACGGATTTTCCCGTGATTTCCTGGCCACCTCATCCCCTCCAGCTGGGTGAGCGCCGTGACTGCTGCGATCGGGTGGTTCCTTCACCTCCACAAACCCACAGTTGCGGCAAGTGGGAATACCCTGAGGCGCAGTCCCTGCCCAGGCTGGTGTGAGAGGTGTAGCGGGCACTCAGCTGCTGCGATCTACATCCCCGGGGCCGTGACTTTTGGATTCACTTCGTTGGAAAAAAAGGAGTATTCTCTTGCACAAAACCCTGGAAAAGACCTGGGCTTTCCTGCACTGGGGCAATGAGGCATGGTTGAGAGCTAGTATGGAAGCTAGAATTTGCTGTACGCAATGAATTTATCCTAATGCTGCCAACCAATTAACCTTAATTAGGATTTGATTTCATATCATAGTGATTACATGTTACCTAACCCAAGGGAAAGGCACACCTTTATTTTTCTAGTGTGTGGGGGAAAAACAAAACGTCTCTGGCCTTCTGTGGGAGAGATGAACCCCAGTCATACTTCCTCTTCCTCTTTTGGGACAAGAGATGTCTAAATATATGAAAATGTTTTCAGAAATTTCTACATATAAATCCGCTTCTTTTCAAAACTTCCACTCCTTGACAAGACTATTTTGCTTCAGCCCCAAATCCTCAATTAGGTCTTGCCAGGCATCCTGCTGAGAGCTTGCACGCACATTCATTATGTTTTGTTAACTCTAATAGAATCTGGATGGGAAACCAAAACTATAGATAACATTTGATTCAGTTTATTTTCCCTGTGACTCTAATTTTATTTCTAATGCCTGAATAACTTCTGTGTCTGAGACTCACAAGTGTATTTATTTGACAGTGGAATAGTGTCCTCAGAGAGGTTGTAAAAATGGTATCAGCTGACTCATTTGAAATCAGACTGGACCAAACTCTCAGGAGCATACTGTAGGGAATTATCTTGCATTTGGGGTGGCTAAGAATGACCTCCAGGTCTTTCCTATATCTGCTTTCTACTATTCTTCCATTTCCCATGTTCACTGTCCCAGTTTGTTGAGCACAGGCAAATATTTCTTTAAAAGTGAAGTAAAATAAAGCATTTCTGATGTATATAGGTTTTTCTTCTTCTTCTTCTCTTTTTTTTCTTCACGTCTTTTGTTCACTTTAGGAAAAGTAATTTCCTCCATGTAAAGAAGGTCTGTTTATTTACTTTATGTGTTCATTTCTTCAGATCTTGAAAAGGTAGTTCCTAAATGTGTGGTTTTTCCTTTTGTCTTGTTTTGCAGATTTATTCCAAAGCATAAACATTACTATGGGTATAAAAATGATTTTGTGCTCTCTTAAAAAAAAAAAAAAAAAGCCAGGATGCATATAATAACTTTTCACTAATGGATCCAAAGACTGAGGGAAATTGGGTGCCAAGAAAACTTATTTCCTGATTGAGGTTATTCATTACCAGTACTGTATAGATAAAAAATCACTCTACAAAGAAGAATGATTCTTTTTGATGTATCTGTATTTCTGTTTATACATGTAAGTATATACATAGCAGTGACCCTTCCAAAACTAAGCAGAAAAAACCATTTCACACGGGGAGCATAATTCACAAACTGGTGACACTGTAAATATGATCAGGTTTTAATTTATGTTGATTTTAGTATTATCTGTAATTGCTTCCCCAGAGGGCAAAGTTTATCTCAAATTGAGTTCAAATGTAAAAAATGAGGAAAAAGTCAACAAAGAAACCGTGACCCTCAGCCTTATTTTCTATTCTTGTTGAAGTCAGCAAAAAAAAATCAGAGCTGGATCTTTGTGTTCCAAGAGCACGAAAAACAGTGCAACTCGTGAGTTAGGCAGACCTGCGCCGTTTTAACATTCTTGCCTTTCTCCCAGAGACTGAATTCAGACTGCAATGAGAGAACAGCAAATTCCGCCCCCCAAATGTAGATGTGCAAAGGATATTACCAAACCCTTTCACGTGCATTTTGTTCCTAGGCCCAATTAACACTGCTACCTTGGATGTCCAAAAGAACCGGCTGCCTTAAGACCTGTAGCTGCTGAACGTGCTTAGATTAACCGGTGCCCGTCGTCTGCCAACAGGAGTGTTCATAGCAAGAGCGGCCAGTCCAGTTGAAAACCAGCCAGATGGCAATGTTACCACAACATAATATGATAAGGCTTAAAGCTGTGGTCCCAGCACCCAGTCCTCTTAAAACTTTTATATATGCTAAGGTTTATGGGCTGCTTCCACCGATGCCATAGGACATACCGCGTCTCTGAAGGGGAAAAGTCTCAGAAGCTTCTGTGCCGTTGGCAAGCTGGTGAGACTCTTGATGGTAAATGCTGGGATTTAGGGTTCTGCCTTCCATTAGTTTAGACATTCACCACAAGGCTAAATCCTTATGTTAATCTTTATGCTTTTTGTTTGAATACCTATTTGGTGGTTAAGAGTTCTGTGAAGTATATACACAGATATCATGGCACACAGTGTTATCCTTTTCTCCCTTTCCTCTGCTGACATGTTCCAGGTCTGTTTTAAGGCTACAGTAAGCCCAGTGTGACACTACAGAGAACGTAAGAGCTCTGCATCCACTAAACATCCCTAAGAACAAAGTCCATTTTGAATACGTATGATTTATGTATTTCTAGGACACTGTTTCTGGTCACTGGAATGTAAAGTGGGGTACAAATAACTGGCTCTAGTTTCTATCTGCAAACAAAACCCCTTCCAAAGCTTAGTATATGAATCCTGAGATTCAAGAGATCAGCTTTACTATATTATATTGTCACTTTCTGTGGTTATGGATGTAACTGAGGAACTGAAAATAGAAAAAAAATAAAATAAAAAAGGAAGCATCATAACAATTTACCATTTAGCTCTTCAGAACATAACTATGGATTTTTTTTTTTCCCCAGGAGTGAAAAGAGGTGACTTCCATTTGTAGGAAGTGTATTATGGACTTTGTCAGGTTACTTACAGACTGGCTTCATTTAGGATTTCTTAGTGCAGGTCTGGCATTTGCCCATTGCGCTGTTGTGCCGGAGGTCTGGTATCCCATTTCTAAAATGTCTAAGCTGTTTTCTTTTAGGACAGCAAAGTATTAGAATAGCCTGTTTTTTTTTTTTTTTTGTTTTCCCCTTGTATTATGCCTTACATGAAACTGGATTATTTCCAAAGGAAAAAGTTTGAGGTTTTGAGGAATCAATATGTAAATAGGATTTGTTTGCATGCAAGTTCCACACGCTGTATATGCGAACCATAAACATATATATTTGCACCTCTGGATCAGAAGAAACAGTGATTTGATCACCTGAGGCTGTTGAAGAACAGTACAAATGACCTGCTTCAGGGTATAAATTCTGGATATAAATCAAAATTTCCCAAAGTACAGGAATATTTTCTTTGCCAGATTCATTGTTACCTCCAGATCAAAGAGCTGTTAAGATGAAACAACTGGGAGAAAAGCTCAGGGCATGCCTCCACAGCTCGGAAATTTCACGGAGACAGATCTGCTGCACACCTGGAGCCCCCCCGCTCTCCGTGATGTACACGGCTCCTGGTGAGAGCACTAGGACGGCGCTGAGCGTGGGCTGCTAAAGCGTACGAGATTTGAGGTACCTCAAGCACGGCGCAGAGATACAGATCTACCGGGGGCTCTCTGGGGACTTCCACGTGGCTTTTCTCCCTCCTTTTCCCCCAGCCAGAGCAGCGCATTCTGCAGTGCTGCTGTGTGCATGACCTTGTACTCTAGGTACAAGTGGAGCAGAGATGCATTTCTCTGCACCACTCCAGCGATACCTCCTCAGGACCTTCTTTTGCCAAGGTCTTCCTTGGATAAGCTTACTTCATTTACGAAATTTCCTTTGCTCTGGAGAGTTGCTATGACTTGCACACGAGCGAAGCCTTTTCGCGCTACCCAGGGTCTCATCGGCGATTTGCGGCGAAGGGAGCAGACGCAGTAAGAGGGCAGACACCGTCTTTTTTTTGCGGCTGCTGGAGGTTAGACTTTGTGGTGTTCCTGCGGTGCCTTTTAGTGGAAGGGAGGGTGGTTCCTGAAGGGGAACAGGCAGTCAATCTCAGAGCTGGCGTGATCCAGGAGACGAGAAGCTGTGCAGGAGTGGGAACACAGAAAGCTCTCTGCTGAGCTGCAGTTCTGTGAGCTCTCTGTAATGGATTTAGGTATTGATCTTGGAGTATTTATTCATCTTCAGGTTTTCACTGAGCTGTCAGGTTTCGTCTGAATTAACAAGTAAAATTTCTGACTTGCCGTGCTGTGATTTTTTCATGTGTAAATATACGATGCCATGATAATACTTTTGTTCAAGCCCTTCTTCATACCTTGCTTCCTGCCATGTTCAGATGATGAAGGATTTGAGGAATAGTTTACTGTTCTTTTATTTTTTTTTTCCTTTTCATTTTGAAAATATATTAATTCGTGCTGAAGTCCACAGACATAAGAGGTCTCTGAATAAACGTTCCTAAGGATCTCTAAGTAATGTCCCCTGTGGCTGGCACATTAACACTCAGAGTCCCACGCGACTATATAGGTTCCACACTAAAGCAGCGCTTTAGACTTGAGGCCAAATTCTGGCTGGGAGTACATACGAGCAAATCCACAGCCAGTAATGTGAGGAAAGGTAGAAATGGGCCACACAGATTCTGGATCTTTGAAGAATTACAGAGATGCTGTTTCACAAGCTTTTCATGATCACATCACAAAAGAACATTATACAGTGAGGCCTGGAAGCCAGAAAATAAATCTGCAAAAGTGTTTATTCATATACAGCTCTGGGATGGACAGTCCTTTTCACAGATCACTTATTTTAGGTAGGGGTTTTTTTTGGTGGTGGGGTGGGTGGTTGTTTGGGTTGTTTGGTGGTTTTGTTGTGTTTGGGTTTTTTTTGTTTGTTTGTTTTTGTTTGTTTTGTTTGTTTTGTTTTGTTTTGTTTTGTTTTTGAGAAAAGAAAGATAGGAATGGGGAAGATGGAGGAGTTTGGACAGGAGCATATGAAGGAAAGAGACTACATTTTTATTGAATGGAGTGAATTCTGATCTTCTGTGCAGGCAGATAGTTCGTAGTACAGATTGACTTTCTGTTGATGCCTCTGCAGTGAATCCTGTCCTTGTATTTCATGTTGTACTTTAAGGTACAACAAAGCAAGCACCCACTGTCAGATACAACTGTCAAGGCAGAAAGAAATGGCCTTTCCTCAGTGACTTAAAAGCCATCTAGACGAATCTACAAGCAAACTGAGCAAGACCTGGCCTGGTAGTAACTATCAAAACATTTTGTTTACCTTAAGGTGACCTTCTTCCTTGTACCAAAAGGACACTTTAGGTTGGAATGAATTTAGTTTGTTACATACACATCAGTCTTTCTATTTGTAGTAATATCTAGTGAAAGAGGCAGTTTCTCTCTCCATTTTGTGCTAGGATGTCAGCACTGAAAATATTGTGGGAAATTACCAAAATGTGATGAATCATTCTTAAAAGCTGATTTTAAGCTATGTGTTAATTTAATATCATTTAATGTTACATTAAGGTAATTAATACTTCATCCTCAGAATTCTGTTTTGCTGCTTGCAAGAGGAAAAATAAAGCTAATGAGAAGTAATCATCAAATATCTGACATTTCCTTTTTTCTTTCCATTATCATTAACTAGAATTTATATTATATTTGTCTGGTGTGAATCTAATTACTTAAATTGCTCAAGATATGTTCCAGCTTTTTGGGGAAGTTATGTAATGGTTGGTTGTGTTCAACCTCGCTTCTCTCCACATTGTGTTTTCTTTACCAGAGTGACTGTAAAAGTTCTGAACCTTGTAGAATAATATCTTTTATTATTTGTGTACTTAGTCTTGAAGCTACTGTTGACTGTCAAACAAATAGAATTCCTTTCTATAATAAAATATTTATCTGTGGTTTCAGAAAAGAGCCAGAATATTTGAGGAAAGTGTAGTATGCATATTATATATATACCTATCCACAATATTGTTCATAAATATACACATATATATGCATACTTATATGATCTACCTCCAGCCTACATAGCTGTACTTTCTCAAACAGTGATAAGACTGAAGATTATAAGATTGCAAACACAGAGAAGATTAATTTCCTATAGGTCTAGAGGATGCATCAGTGTAATGTTAAACTACAGTTGTAGGCATGTGCAAAGTTCCTTTCCAAAGTTATTATGAGTACTACTGGGTGAAAGATACTGTATGCATATTAAAATAGTTTTATAAAGGGGAAATAGCAGTTTTCAATCTGAAAGGAAGCCAATATGGAGGAATACTTATAAGATATGTTAGGGTAGCAAGGCAAAGACTGAAAGATAATATTAGTTAGCAAATACTATACTAAAGTGGGGGGGGGGGGGAGGGGAGAATTTAGGCCACATGTAGGTCTCAAGTGAGTAAAATGTTATCAAATATTGGAGAAAAGATTACTAATTTAATCTTTTATTGAGATTAAAATTCATCCCAGCTAACTCATTTCATATGGAACTTTCTCCTACTAGAAATATCACGTTCTCTGTAAGTGTTCTGCTAAAAATGTACATCTTCCCCTTCCCCTGCCATAAAGTACCTCATCTCAGCATTGCTTCTTATGTATGCTATATAAAGCTGTAAGCAAACACAGATTCCAGAAAAAGATCTTGGCTTTGATGTTTGCATAACACAAAAATATACTGCCTTGGCACATTGAGAAGTTAGCAGAAATCGATGAAATTTGGATTCATTTTGCCCACTTTTATAAACAGTAGTTATTTCAATCCTTTAAGATATTCAGCTGGATCTGTCTTTCATGAGTCTGTAGCTCTTAGAAACAAAAATAATCCTTTGGGCTAAACTCATAAAAGGATTTTGATATTAAAATGACTAATTCTTAGATGTCCTGCTACCTACTGGAATTACACCTTGCTCCATACACAGGGTATGTTACAAATCAAACTCGTGAGAACCTGAATCACAAAATCCACAGCAAAGTATGAAGCAACCTAGGGGAGCTGATAGGAAATTCAGAAGACTTGGGCTACAGCTGGGTGCCATTTTATATACTCATAGATGTATCTTTGCATAATTGGGTGTGGCTGCCTTTTTTTGTAGCAGAAAAATGGAGACATTGATGGAGTCCCTCTGACTCTGCTAGTCCTTCAGTAATCATGAGACCCAGGATGAAAGATGTTATTGTTGAGATTTCTATTCCTCTGCCTGAATTAGGGCTTCTCTCTAAGTATCTCATTTGACAGTTAGATGCTTTAACCCCTTTAAGCTAATGGCTATATAGAGAAGGTCTCTTTCACACTCTTCTGCTAAAAGCTTATGTTTTTGCAGAAAATAAATCAAATATTAATTGGATCAATGCCCAGATCCTGTCTGAAAAAACTAACTACAAGGCTACAAACTCATTCTCCCATATTGCCTCTTCACACTGTATATTTAAATAACTTATTGAAATAAAACAGCAAGGCACACCAAAACCAATCCTGTTTGTGAGGTGGGATTACTAGGCTCAAATGCTTATGGCATTTCAGGCTGGGCAAGCTTTCTTACACTGTAAGCTAAGCTCCCATCATTACTACTATGAATCCATGTTAATTATGGATGACAATGCCATAGCATGAGCAAGGATCATTTCTTAGTTCAGCGTCAAGCACTTCCGAATGCTTCATCTGTTCTTGTGTCATAACCCAGTCCAAGCCAGTCAAGTCTAAGCCAAATCCTGCTTCGTCTCAGGTTTATTACCTGACCATTCTTTTTGATCTGTAGAGTTCCCTACTTCAGATACCCATGAATATAGTTCTCTCTGAGCAACTGGAGTGTTGAAAGAAGGACTGACTGTCTAGGAAAACTTCAAAATCATTTAAAGGCAGTCTTGATCGTACGTTACTTATCAAGCTTTTCTCTTGAGCTCTCAACTTCAATAAATAGCAAGGAAGCATCAAAGTGAGGAAAAAGTCAGGCCTGTCCGAGCAGGAGCAATGTTCCCCTTCGCAGGAAGGTGTGCAGGAGACTCTACTGCGTCCTTGCTCAGGTTTGTGTGTCCCTTTCTCACCAGGCATGGACTCTGCTCCACCACGTAGGTCTAACCGCTCACGCTATCCACTTTTGTTAACGCCAGGCTGACCCAGCACCTCGGGTAATCCCTTGACAAGCTTGGATGTGGTAATGACAGAGGGCTAAAGGAGCACCCTAATCTTTGGTTCACTGCCAGGTGCACAGAAGCAGAGTCAAGGAGGCCACCGAGGCTTTGGCCACTTAGTCATCCCGCCAATTCAAGTAAAACATGGGTCATTGTTAAAGTGTTTAGTGAATATAAACTTAAGACCTAACTCCGCAGAGATTTTTAAAGCAAAGGTAATGGGCTCAGGATTTGAATGCAAAACAAGCGGAATATTTTTATAAAAAGTCCTGGACTGAATATTTTTGTATCTGACAATAAATACCTTGAGTATGCCAAAAAAAAGACCAAGTGATTTTCTTCTGCAAGTGTCTTGCTGAGGGTGAGAAATTTCAGATCTTTCAGATCTTTTTCTTCAAAAGGTTTGAAAGGGTCACTAAATAAAAGCTGAGCTGTAATGAATCTGTCTTTTCCGTGTTAACTGTCAATAGGCCAATGCCACATTAGCTCGTCAGAAGATAACTGAGTCTCAGTGTGTCTGCATGGTGGGGGGTAGTTTATCCTTCTGGGGTCATATCTGCTCCATGAAAAGAGGAAATTAAATGTAATAGCTAAAATCATCATAATAGAATAAGAGAATTAACAGTGGGACATAAACTAATAATAAGGAAATTCACAGGCCAGCTGCCCGCCAAGACACAATAGGGGCACATTAAGGAAGTGGTTCAGGAGGCACCCTGTTGGGCATAGATATTGGAAGTCAACTTCAATTGCAAATTTCCTTGTTTGTATTAGCACAAGTTGAAACTGAACTTTTCTTTGAAAGGTGGTGGGTTTTTTTCTCAGTGAATTTCCTTTGTTTTTGATGAAAACTTAAAAGAAAGATTCCGTTCCCTCCCTCATCAAAAAGAATAAAAGCAGGTTTCATAATCAGTAATTCTACATTTTAGTACATTGTAGGTCGTGATACTGTAAATTTATGCTGATTTTAGATCCACTCTGCTTAGATCAATAGAACTAGAAGTTTAACAAGAATTTTAATATTTAAATGACTATTTCATCTCTCATCATAGGATTGTTTTACAATGTGACCTGTTTCTCTGTCTTCTTCGAAGGCAGAAGGGATAGTACTCCTATTTAAATTTAGAAGAAACCTGGCTACAGAGAGGTTAATTAATTTACACAAAACTGCATAGAAATTCTGAATAGATCACATCCCATTTTCCTTAGGTTCTGGTACTTATTTCTTTACTGGAGAGGTTGCAACTGATTTTATTTATTTTTTTTTTCTACATCTAGCCTGAACTGTATTTTGTCTATGTGTAAGCTAGACTAATGAAAAAAAAGTGGCATGCTTTTAGTCTTGTTTATATTGGCCAGTACCAAAAGCAGAGATATAAAAATATAAAGCTATGATAATTTGCTCCCCCCCCCCCCCCCCCCCCCCCGGACAGAACAAGAGCGTAAGAATTTAATCCAATCTGTGAAACACAGGCATCAGATTTCACTGACTTGGATTTAGGCCTGTTTCTAAAGTAACTATTGGAAATCTTGCAAAAGGTCTGTTACTGTAGGCTTACCAATATAAAAGCTCTTTGGCTACGTCCTCATCATGTTTGGAAAAGCAACTGAATGATTAGAATCATAATTAAACACAACTGGCAAACTTTTTGATGTTTAGCCATCACCCACTATGTTTTGAGATATTTTCTGTGGATCTGAGGGTATTCTGGCTCAGGACGGTTGGTGGAAAAGGAAAGAAGGAGAAAAACTAGGTCTTACTAGCTAGCAGAGAAGCTTTAATTCATGTGGATCTTAAAACAAGATATTCTGTAATATCATCTGCAGCTCCTAAAAATAATGGAATATTGCTTCATGGTTATACCTCTGTGAAAGTGTGAAGAGAGATTAATTAAACTGATAATTATTAGTTTGCGTTGGCACTTACCTGCTCAGTGAGTTCCAATGTTATTTTGTCAATATAGGATCACAATCCTGGCATGCATCTTCTTTCCAGATACAGTTTTGGCAATAATATCAGAAAATTAGGCCCAAATTCTCTACTGTGTTAAAAAAAGAGAAGCAAAGCAAAATAAAATCATCCGATTGTCACAATCTGTGTACTGGGCTTAAGCCAGAAGAGAAATAGCAAAGACAACATTAAATATGAGTAGTGACAAAATAATCCCATCCTATCCAATTTCCTTTTCAAGTAATGTATTTAAACAACAAATAATTTGGGGCATAGGGACTTCTGAATATACATGCACATGCGTGTATACCCACTAATGCAGAATGTATTTAGAACAATGTATTTGATTTCTGTAATGAAGTATGACATCTTTTATTGTTAAATCCCTTGGTAAGTGCATTTTTTTTTTTGATTACATGAAAATTATTCTAATTCTCAGAAGGGTTCATCAGAAAACTGACATTGTACCGACAGTTTTTTCAGCTTAGTGCCCTTCATTGGAGTTAGGTACATGTCCATCGTGTTGTCTTCTATGCTGTGCAAGTCATCCTGAGTTTAAGGAGGGAAAATCATATAAAAGCCGATTGTTCTCTGTCAACATCTAGATTTTTATATCCTTTGCACAACATGACAAAACCTCAAAGGATGCTACAGCTGAAAACACTTAAGTTTGAGAAATTGCTGCCTTTTCTTGACCTGCCCCTATATTCCATTGTAGACTTTGGGAAGTGTTTTGTTCTTGTATTACCTTTACTAAACATCAACCTTCTTCTTTGTTTTGTCATCCCTAGATGATGTAAGATGACATGGTTTGCAGTATTGCCAATCCTGATAATTTAAATGTCTTTAAATAACCTCAAAATGTAACTAAAATGACTTCAACAAAATCAGTTTTGTTTTGTTTTGTTTTGTTTTGTTTTGTTTTAAAAAGAATCTTCTTTTGCTTTCTTGTTTTTAAGGTTTTAGGATTTACTGGTTCGAACTTTTCTGTATGATGATATCGGTTATAAGTTTAAAAGCCGAGGGAGAAAAAAAAAGAAGCAAGCTGAAATTTTCATGCAAATACCTGATTCCTGGCTGTAAGGAAAATGAAGAAACAAAAAAAATCCGTTTTCTCAGAATTTTCAGTGACAAACTAAACATTAATAAACCAGAGCCTGACTATGGGAAAGACACACATTTTTTTTCCTGATGCACTTCAAGTACTAAATAATATTTAGTCAGTTGGGCTTTCTTGACTTTCAGGCCTATTTTAAACCTGATTACAGGCTAGCTAATAGCCTGTGATTAACACAGCTTGTCCTCCTGTGAGGCTATAACATTGCTCCCAATTGACCATTTAACAATTACATACTACTGCTGCATCATAGAATATTTCTGATCTCTTTGAAGCAGTTTTCAGCTTATTTACAGAACGGGACGCTCTCAGGTTTTCGGTTTAGCTCCTTCTTCCTTCCTCCTCGGCTTCCTTTTACCCGTACCGCTGACTTTCACGCCCGGAGCCGCAGCCCGTTCCCTAAGGGTGCCTCTTTTCGACGCTACCTGTTTTCCCCAAACTGTTCGCCGTGGGTGCTTGTTTGTCTGCTGCCTGTGCAAACAGAGTGATGATTTTGCCTCTGATCTCTTCCAGATGGTAGTTTCCTCATTCCTGGTTGCTAAGTATTTTTAGCATTTGTCGACATTTATTTTTCTCTCTCACGGAGGATAGCGCGAGCTCGCAGACGGGGAAGCTGGTTTCGGTGGGGGTTGCAGAAACCTCTGGGTTAAGTTGCCCATGGGGTCGTCTGAGCTGGGTCACGCTTGCACATTGCCTGAAATCGCTTATTTTAGCAGAGCAAGACACGTGGCCCAGTGGCTTCTTTTGAGCTCCTCCAAAAGCTGAGAGACACTGCGGTGCCATTTGGTAATTCGGGAGGCGTGTGTACATCATCAGTGCGCTCGGTATCCCTTACCTGCACAAAGTCCTGTACCGTTCCCAGGATCCAGGGTAAGGATGTAACCCCGCTGTTTTCTTCCATGTTTCCTCCGCTCCTGGATATCCCTCCGTCATGCTGAGCAGGATTTCCCAAACAGGTTTGCCATGCGTTTACATATTAAGGGTAAATGCAATGAGCCTGAGGCTTCCAGGAAGCTACAGACTAACCGTGCATGTGTTTCTCAGTAATTTCTACATCATATTTACAGTGTACACACAGGCCATCTGTGCAGCACATGCACATGGATCGGTTGGCCTCATTGCAAATGCACTGTAAAGTTGATACGCGCATGTGGAGTGGATATGTCCAGATTTTCTCCACTACTGCTCTGATTAGGTTGCCAGACATCCAGAGATCCTGAACAAATGTCAAAAATCTTTGAATTCCCTCTGGATATATGTTCCAGGCATTAAAAAAAAAAAAAAAAAAGATGTGTTCAAGGGAACTGAAGCATATGGTAGTCTATCCGGCGCAGACCACACTAAATGACTTAGTCACGTCTTGATGACAGAACACAGGAGGGCTGGGTCCAGATGCACCTTCTGGCTGCATCCCAGTTTCATACTGGGACAAGACTTGGGTGATTACCAGCCCTTTGTGGATTTCATGGTAAGAAAATCTAGATATATGGGTCAGGGGAGGAACTGCCATATCGTCCAAATAAGTCCTTGATCTGCACAATCAAGGGAGAAGGAATTTGGGGCAAGATGTGGAGGTTCTCAGTGCAGGAGTGAAGATACAGCTTCACTCACGTGATGTCCTGGCAAGGAGTTTATTACACTCAGTATTTTCCCATATGTCATGTACATAGCTGTAGAAAAAAGCTAGTGCCCTTAGTGAATGTGGCTTTGATATTTGGAGGATGTTTCTACTTAAAAAACAAAGGGACAGAGTACTCGGTTGCTGTAAGACATGCTGGACTGTTATTCATTTGGAGAGCACACAGTGAGCAGTTACAAAACAGCAGTTCAGTAAAGGAAATCAAAACATGTAGAAAACACAGTGAGTTCAGACATTTGTTCTTACTGCATTTACTAAAGTGCCTGCAATTCCTGCCTTGAAGCTGGCAAAATAACAATAAATACCAAGGAAAGAAAAAGTTTATCTGCATTTATTTCATAAGCTATTTATTTTAAGTAAGTGTGGAGACTGTAAAGTGTATGAAAAACATATGTATACATTTTTTTAAAGATGCATCCGTTACTGGGTTGACAGTTTAAAAGTCAGAGAAGAAACCATAGGCTAGCAACATGGAAGTAAAGACTTTTTATTTTAATCTTGACCAAACTAAGGAAAATATAGATGTTATGTACGTATATATATTTAATTTGTATTCCGGTATTAAATGGTAATATTGTCTTTAGAACCAGTCCTAGGTAGTCAATAGAGATCAAAGTTAGTACTTTAAAAAGTAATAAAAAAGGAAATAAAACAAGACACAAAACACATTTCGGTGTATTTCAAGTATAATTTTACTTTTAAATATAACTTTAAATTTTCCTCGACTTATATATAGCTACATAGATATGTATTTTCCAGAACTGTATGGTCACTGACCCTGCAAACTGTGTTACACATGCTTAACTTAACACCTGTGAAGAGTCCTACTGGAATCAAGTGCATGAAGGTAGTCACAGGAGTAGCTGTTGGCAAGACTGAAGCCAGGTTAATCTAACGTATTGCATATTGCCTGGAAAAAACTCTTTGGACCATATCCTACAAGTCTTCTGCTGGCAAGTCTCCAGTTGATGTAAAATCGGGTTCCTGCCTGATTGAGAATTGCATAAAACAGCACTCCCTTTCTTGATAATCCTCCCAAAGAAAATAAGCAAACCACAGCTCTTCGTCATTATTGCTTTTTAATTTCTTGACACAAAATGCATATGATAGTGCGTGTGACTTGGATAAGGAGGTAAAGCTCTACATTTGGTAAGTTTAATTTACTGTCAGAAGAATTAATTCCAATGCACTACTCAGAGTGGTAAGGGTCGTTGTCAAATATCATTGTGATTGAATCTTATTGGAATAAGAATATTATCTGAAAGATTCCCAACAAAAATAGCCTGACTTCTATAAGTTTATTCACCTGATAACTACAATCACTAACGAAACATGATTGACAAACCTGTCAGTCTTACTGACATTCTTAAGGTTTCAACATGATTTTTGTCTAGTCTCTTCAGCCAATCCTCACCTGAGAAACAGGAGAGTAAAAACTCTTGCTTCCTAGATTGTATCACTGATTTTGTCCAGAATTTCCACTTAAATCTTCAGCAAAGTTCTCTTGTTCTAACATTTTGCCTGCACTATTTTTCTTTGAGAAATTTGTTTCTGCTAAATAAGCATTTTTTCAGCCACAGAAAATATTTTTCAAAGCATTTATGTGTAATGCTGCACAATGAATTCTGATTACTATTTGATATTACAAAGTCTCAGCTCTGTAATTACCTGTATTCTGCAGTCATAGAAGGCATAGAAAAGAAAAAAAAAGCACAAAGTCCTTTATGTATTTGTTCCTGATATACATAAATCCCTGCCTTGGTATTTAATTTAGTATTACTTTTAAAAGCGTACTTGTATTAACATTACACTTTAAAAATTACTTCCCAATGTGGATAAATTGCTATTATATCTTAGGAAAAGAATAAAAAAATCAGATCTCATTTGAACACCAGTTATTAGATATGAGACTTACAACATCAATAAGGAACAAAGAAGCTACAGCAAGACTGATAAAGTGAAGCTATTATAAATAGTGTTTAAAACAGGAGACCATATATGTTGATAAACTTATAAATTCACTTTTATGTTAGGGAGTCTTAGTTTAGCTAGTGTTTGTTTTGGTGGGGAGAGTGGTAAGAACTTGTTAAACAAATTTTCCCCTTTCTGGGTATTCCCCTTACTGGCAGAAAAGGTAAAGCAGTGAAACAAGTTCTCACTGAGATACACCCAACCTGGAGGAGAATGGATGTAGCTTGTTCTGTATGTGGGAAAGCGTTTTGGAGACAGTTAGGTATGCACTAAAAACTCTGCAGGTGGCATGTGAAGTACAAAGTGTTTTGTTTTAAAATAAGAAAATTAACAGGATTAAATTTGGGAACACAGCCCAGACAGTCACTTCCCTGCACTGGCAAGATGAAAACATTTAATTGCAGATGTTTTATTACGAGAACAAATTCAGAAACAAAACTTCAGACCTGCAATTCTAGACACAAAAACGAGAGAGGGAAAGCACGCTTGCTCTCATGCCAAAGGTGTATGTGTCAGTTCTGATTATGGAAAGGCGAGATTCTCGTTAGGTTTATCTGAATGCACATTTGTATTTGTGTACCAGAGTATTTCTTATTTTAAGACACATTTTTGTTAAGAATGACTTTTTACGGCTTTTTCATTCAGCTGACCTGAACTTCATATTCTCTTTTTTAATATCTAGGGTATTTGTCTAGAAGCTTACCAGGTGTGCATATGCAACAAGAGCAGGTGAAACTCCAACAAAAGCCTTTTATTTGGGGAAGCTATTTATTACCAGAGTGCTGACAATATACTGTAGTTAGGCTTAAAATGAGGACTGGATAAATAAGTCACAGCAAACAATTTATTCAACACACATATTACCATTGTTTCGACTCATGGCAAAGCTCTCAAATTTAGTGCCTGGAGCTGGAAAAAAATGGCGAGTAATTCTACTGTAGTGAGCAGCATCACTGATGTGTGCAACAGTGCCGTACAACAACCGTACAACAAGAACTTCACATTTTGCTATTAGTAGTAGAAATTAGCTTAACGTGTGAGTGGTTGAGGGGAATATGCCCAAAATATAGTTTTCTCAAACTTAATTTTCCTTTTGGCTGTCTGTCAAAGGACAATCCTTGTCCTTGTGAGGGCAGTCCTCAGCCTTTCCTCTTGCCCCTCAGCTGTCTAGTTCAAGATTGTGGTCACACATGCTCATGTAGATATATCATGTAGATATATCATGTAGATATATCCATATATCAAGTAGATATATCATGTAGATAGCTCATGTAGTTAACTGTTCCTTCTGCTGGATGTAAGGATGGAAAAACAGAAGTAGTGAAAGGAGGTCAGAAGATGGAAAATTCTTAAAGGACCTGATTTTATATTGGCCAGCTGTGTCTCAGGACATGATATACAACCTGACCCAATTACTTCAGGCACACTTCTGATCTGATAATATAGACACAATGCCCCATCATAATGTTATTTAATCTCTTCACAAGTTTTGTATGGGAAGGAGTCTTGCGGAAAAAAGTTGAGCAAATTAGAATTAAGATTTGTAAGATGTTCGGGGATTTTCAGGTAAGGACTCTTTGTGTTGGGCAGTGGAGTGGGTTTTTTTCAATCTGAAGCCCATTGAAGTTTCAGTTATACTTTGCAATTCATTGCTGTATTTGATTTGGCTTCAAAGGTAGACTCCAAGAAGAGTTAAGCCTTATATACAAAGGACTAAATCCCTGTGTTGAGCATATCCAGCCACTTGCAGGCCATCTTCCATACCTCTGTTCAGTCTGATTGTCCAGACTAAAATCCTATCCTGAAGGTAGACATTTGCAAACTTGTTTCAGGAATTGGATGTGTAATGGATCCCCTTTAAAAGGAAAGATTTACTGATGATTAAAGCAGTTCATATATGAAGTGGGAAGCCCTCCCAGGGTTTGTAGAGTCAAACCATATTTCTTAACTATCCTTATCCATACAGCTACGTTCACTCTTTTCCCGTCCTTCTCAGTAGATCCATGAATCTTGAGCGTATTACAGCACAGTGGTTTAGAGGAACACCTGTGTCCAAAATAGCCTGCAACCTAGTACCATGGGGAACTAGGGATACGGACCTGAACATTTTCAACCCCAAACCTGGTGAGGTATCTGAACAGCGGGCTGTTACAGAAAAGGGGGTCTCACGGCGGTCGTGCGGTGGCGGTTTGCCTTCGTGTTTTACGAGAAGCTGGGACACGACCGTGTAAGCTGTGCTTCAAAAGCGCATCCAGGTTGTTTAAAGTGAAATCCTATGACTCAAATACTAAAACAATAATTGAAAAGAGACTTTTCTGTAGTATTACTCACTAGTGGGGTGTTTTACAACTTTTGATCTTTTTCAGACCATAGAACATACCAGCAATTAGCACAAAAGTAGTCAGTGGAATGAAATTCAGAGTAACACAAAAGCTTAGTTTTCTCAGGACTGTAATGTTTTCATTTTCAGGTATCAATACAGAAGGCTTTTGTTGTTGTTTAATGGTTTGCAATACAGAGGAGGTTAGAGCAGTTCACCTAATGGACCCTCTGGCCTTGGCTTCAGTAGCACTTTAATATTTAAATGACACTAAAACTCACACTAAATGAGAACTCTGGTACGAACAATGGAAAATGGTATGTTTGTACCATCAGCCAACTGTCTGCTTGTTATTCTAGTCACTCCAGAATGGTACAATGGAAGATTTTATTTCCAAAGAGGAAAGATTGAAGCTTGTTATGTCATGCGCTTTATTTTCTTTTTAGGAGTGTGTTAACTTGTCTTATGAAAACAAAACAGTATATTGTACTTCAGGTTGAAAAAACAGAATGCTTGTCTAATGGTTGTCTTGGAAAGAAATCCCTCAGTCCCCGGTGGAATGGTGAAATGCTGGAAAGAGGCTACTGATTAGTCATAAATATAAAGTATTGTTTTACCCACAATCATGATGTTCATAAGTATCCAATTTATACATATTATTCCATGTTTGCACATTATCAGTAATAAAAAAATAGCTTAAATGCAGCATACAACAAATTGAGAAACATACTTTTGTCTTTCCCTTTAAAAAAGAAATTGGTTTGGCTGGTGGATCTAATGTTGTCTATGGGAAAAATATGGATATTACCATACGTTTGGTTTTATTCCTAGACTCAGCTGGAAAAATCCTTTCCCCATCTTATGCAGGGAATTCTCCTTTTTAATAGTCAAACTAAATATACTCATTTACTTTCATATTAGTTATGAAATATATATAGCTCTGAAGTCTACTGGGACTATATGTTTGTCCCAAGCAATTCACAGACATGTTAAAAAAGAAACACATTAAACAACAAAAATTAAAGCATTCCCAATTAAGCTTGGCACCATATCCTGAACTCAGTGCTGTGTTGGTTTTTTTCTTTAGTAAGCATTACAGCTAAAGGACCAAGTGTCAGTTTTAACAAGCAGGTCCTCATATTCATTTATCTGCATAGAAGACACTTTACATTACTATTTCTTTCCAGTGTGGAAATAGTTTTATT
Source organism: Astur gentilis (assembly GCF_929443795.1). Lineage (NCBI taxonomy): Eukaryota > Metazoa > Chordata > Aves > Accipitriformes > Accipitridae > Astur > Astur gentilis. Next base: position 1,370,030 of record NC_064892.1, read on the forward strand.
ACTACTCTCTTCATAATATGCCAGAAGACTGCGAAAAATGAATACAAGCTGGAGGAAGTTAACTCATACATTTAATTATCTCTTTAAAGAAACACTCTACACCCTTATTGAGGTTTCTGAGACTGAGAAGAAAAGTATTTTTTCTGAAGGTTAGCATCAGGTCAGCTCAGTAACTTGAGCTGTTTAGTCATCAACTAGTTTGACCTGACTGGCAAGAATTTTCTTTACTGTGGGAAAGCCTAATCAAAAATCCAGATGTATGCAACCAGTGATAGCACAAAGCCCAGTTATAGTGTAATGGGAAGTGGGCAATCCACTGTACTCAGGTAAGACAATTAGGGCTGGCTGCTGGGGTTTGGGGCTAGGAAAAGAAGTAGGAGGAATGAAGGTCTTTGAGAAAAAGAAGTGTAAGTTTTCTGAGGGATAAGTCCTCGATCGCTGTGGGAACTGGAGCTAAGTCAGGACTGGATGAACCTCTAAACAGCTGCAAAAATTTACTAGTAGTTGGATAAGGAACTTACTACTATGTCCCAAGGTAAGTGGAGAGAAAAAGTCACACCTCTTTGTTGGTGTAAAGTGAGGATCCCCACTGGGATACTTTCACATCCAAAGAAAGGTGACATCTTCAAGTGGACTGACAAGGCTACACACGGTGCCTCCCAAACTGAATTGCACTAACACGTGTCGGTTATACACCACCTCATCTGAAGCTTCTCGATGCAGCGGGGTGATATAATTTGCATTGTTGCTGCCAATATTTGAGAGCTATTTTCTCAAGTGCAACCCATTTCTGGTTATAGAAGCCACATTAATGGTTTAAACACTTTTGAGGAATGTTCCCTGGGCATCAACAGTCAAGCACCTGCATTGTTAGATTGTTAAGGGGTTCCCAAAACGCTTCTGAGCCCTGACAGTGAGCACACTCCCACACAATTCCTGCACATTTTCAGAATATCTGTAGTAAAGATAAA